>NC_136070.1:1250793631-1252012631 GCF_964261635.1 Lissotriton helveticus
GTACCGCACGCTGCTCCTAGATGTCCCTAGCGAGCAAGGCACCAGCACTGCTTGTCTATGTGCAGTACCACAAGCTGCTCCTAGAGGTCCCTAGTGAGCAAGGCACCAGCACTGCTTGTCTCAGTGCAGTACCGCAAGCTGCTCCTAGAGGTCCCTAGTGAGCAGGGCACCAGCACTGCATGTCTCGGTGCAGTACCGCAAGCTGCTCCTAGAGGTTCCTAGTGAGCAAGGCACCAGCACTGCTTGTCTCAGTGCAGTACCGCAAGCTGCTCCTAGAGGTCCCTAGTGAGCAAGGCGCCAGCACTGCATGTCTAGGTGCAGTACCCCAAGCTGCTCCTAGAGGTCCCCAGTGAGCAAGGCACCAGCACTGCATGCCTAGGTGCAGTACCGCAAGCTGCTCCTAGAGGTCCCTAGTGAGCAAGGCGCCAGCACTGCATGTCTAGGTGCAGTACCGCAAGCTGCTCCTAGAGGTCCGGAGTGAGCAAGGCACCAGCACTGCATGTCTAGGTGCAGTACCACAAGCTGCTAGGTCCCTAGTGAGCAAGGCACCAGCACTGCATGTCTCGGTGCAGTACCCCAGGCTGCTCCTAGAGGTCCCTAGTGAGCAAGGCACCAGCACTGCATGCCTAGGTGCAGTACCGCAAGCTGCTCCTAGAGGTCCCTAGGGAGCACGACACTAGCAGTGCTTGTCTAGGTGCAGTACCATAAGCTGCTCCTAGAGGTCCCTAGTGAGCAAGGCACCAGCACTGCATGTCTCAGTGCAGTACCACAAGCTGCTCCTAGAGGTCCGGAGTGAGCAAGGCACCAGCACTGCATGTCTAGGTGCAGTACCACAAGCTGCTCCTAGAGGTCCCTAGTGAGCAAGGCACCAGCACTGCATGTCTCGGTGCAGTACCCCAGGCTGCTCCTAGAGGTCCCTAGTGAGCAAGGCACCAGCACTGCATGCCTAGGTGCAGTACCGCAAGCTGCTCCTAGAGGTCCCTAGTGAGCAAGGCACCAGCACTGCATGCCTAGGTGCAGTACCGCAAGCTGCTCCTAGAGGTCCCTAGTGAGCAAGGCACCAGCACTGCATGTCTAGGTGCAGTACCACAAGCTGCTCCTAGAGGTCCCTAGTGAGCAAGGCACCAGCACTGCATGTCTCGGTGCAGTACCCCAGGCTGCTCCTAGAGGTCCCTAGTGAGCAAGGCACCAGCACTGCATGCCTAGGTGCAGTACCGCAAGCTGCTCCTAGAGGTCCCTAGTGAGCAAGGCACCAGCACTGCTTGTCTAGGTGCAGTACCGCAAGCTGCTCCTAGAGGTCCCTAGTGCGCAAGGCACCAGCACTGCTTGTCTAGGTGCAGTACCGCAAGCTGCTCCTAGAGGTCCCTAGTGAGCAAGGCACCATCACTGCTTGTCTAGGTGCAGTACCGCAAGCTGCTCCTAGAGGTCCCTAGTGAGCAAGGCACCAGCACTGCATACCTAGGTGCAGTACCGCAAGCTGCTCTTAGAGGTCCCTAGTGAGCAAGGCACCATCACTGCTTGTCTAGGTGCAGTACCGCAAGCTGCTCCTAGAGGTCCCTAGTGAGCAAGGCACCATCACTGCTTGTCTAGGTGCAGTACCCCAGGCTGCTCCTAGAGGTCCCTAGTGAGCAAGGCACCAGCACTGCTTGTCTAGGTGCAGTACCGCAAGCTGCTCCTAGAGGTCTCTAGTGAGCAAGGCACCAGCACTGCATGTCTAGGTGCAGTACCGCAAGCTGCTCCTAGAGGTCCCTAGTGAGCAAGGCACCAGCACTGCTTGTCTCGGTGCAGTACCGCAAGCTGCTCCTAGAGGTCCCTAGTGAGCAAGGCACCAGCACTGCATGTCTCGGTGCAGTACCCCAGGCTGCTCCTAGAGGTCCCTAGTGCGCAAGGCACCAGCACTGCTTGTCTAGGTGCAGTACCGCAAGCTGCTCCTAGAGGTCCCTAGTGAGCAAGGCACCATCACTGCTTGTCTAGGTGCAGTACCGCAAGCTGCTCCTAGAGGTCCCTAGTGAGCAAGGCACCAGCACTGCATGTCTAGGTGCAGTACCGCAAGTGCTCTTAGAGCTCCCTAGTGAGCAAGGCACCAGCACTGCATGTCTAGGTGCAGTACCGCAAGTGCTCTTAGAGCTCCCTAGTGAGCAAGGCACCAGCACTGCATGTCTAGGTGCAGTACCGCAAGTGCTCTTAGAGCTCCCTAGTGAGCAAGGCACCAGCACTGCATGTCTAGGTGCAGTACCGCAAGCTGCTCCTAGAGGTCCCTAGTGAGCAAGGCACCAGCACTGCATGTCTCGGTGCAGTACCGCAAGCTGCTCCTAGAGGTCCCTAGTGAGCAAGGCACCATCACTGCTTGTCTAGGTGCAGTACCGCAAGCTGCTCCTAGAGGTCCCTAGTGAGCAAGGCACCAGCACTGCATGCCTAGGTGCAGTACCGCAAGCTGCTCTTAGAGGTCCCTAGTGAGCAAGGCACCATCACTGCTTGTCTAGGTGCAGTACCGCAAGCTGCTCCTAGAGGTCCCTAGGGAGCACGACACTAGCAGTGCTTGTCTAGGTGCAGTACCATAAGCTGCTCTTAGAGGTCCCTAGTGAGCAAGGCACCAGCACTGCATGTCTCGGTGCAGTACCGCAAGCTACTCCTAGAGGTCTCTAGTGAGCAAGGCACCAGCACTGCATGTCTCGGTGCAGTACCACAAGCTGCTCCTAGAGGTCCCTAGTGAGCAAGGCGCCAGCACTGCATGTCTCGGTGCAGTACCCCAGGCTGCTCCCAGAGGTCTCTAGTGAGCAAGGCACCAGCACTGCATGTCTCGGTGCAGTACCGCAAGCTGCTCCTAGAGGTCCCTAGTGAGCAAGGCACCAGCACTGCAGGTCTAGGTGCAATACCGCACGCTGTTCTGTTAGGAGATTTGTAGAGTGCAAGGCTGTCCCAGCAAAGGGACGTCCCACTGCTAAGAGACAGAGGAAGGACGCATATAAGGGATGTATGACGTTACAACGCATACTTTTACCACGCATACCTTTACAACGCAGTTTTTACCACGCATACCATTACAACGCATAGCGCTTAGAGGTGCTGGATAGTGATAAGTATAATTTTCTATTCCAACTCCAGTCCCCGTGGACACTAGGGAAGGTGTTGGATAGAAAATTAAACTTATTCCCTATCCTAGAGCGCCCCCCAGCGCAATGCGTTGTAATGGTATGCGTGGTAATACCTGCGTTGTAATGGTAATGCGTTGTAAAAATTTCGTTGTAAACGTTGCATACCCATATAAGGCTACTTCTACTGAAACAGTCCGGTCTTTCTAAAGGCCTGATGATTAGAGATGTTCCTGAGAGGGGCTGCAAGTTTCAAAGAGTTAGTGCTCGTACCTTAAATGAACGGCCGCCGGTTCTCGTTCTACGGAAGCGCGGCACCCGCAGCAAGTGGTGGTCCGCAGACCGCAGAGCACAGGCAGGAATGTAGGGAAGACATAGATCACTGAGAATCGTTGGGCCGACGCCCGCCAGTATTTTGTGCACGGCACAGTGTTTGGAACCGGATTCTCTGCTCAATAGGCAGCCAGTGGAGTCGGCGCAACGCACCTGAAACAGAGCTGTGCGTCGGTATAGCAAGTAAAGTACGAGCCGCCGCATTCATGGTGCATTGGAGCCTGTTGGTCACAGATTTATTAGCGCCGGGCAGAAGACTGTTGCAGTAATCCGGCCTGGCCAGAATCGTGGCTTGAACCACCAACTGGCGAGTGTGGGGGTCAAACAAACCCAAAATGGGTTTGAGGCCATGCAGTATGCCGAAACAGGTCCCTGCCACAGACTTGCCGCGCTCCTACAAATATAGGGCACTGTCCGCCCGAAGGCCGAGGTTCTTTACAGCAGTTTTAGGCACGGGAGGGGCACCCAGCTCCTGCGGCCCAAAACTGTTGCCCCATAGATGGGAGTCTCTGTCTAACAGGAGGAGCTCAGTTGCAGACACGTTAAGTTGGAGACAATTCACATCCCTCCAGGTTGCTAAAGCAGACAGGTCCTCCTGGAAGTTGACCGCATCCTGGCTGGGGTCCCTCACAATGAGCACAAGTGAGGAGCATTCACGGTGAGCACCATTCACAATGAGCACGAGTGAGGAGCATTCACGGTGAGCACCATTCACAATGAGCACGAGTGAGGAGCATTCACGGTGAGCACCATTCACAATGAGCACGAGTGAGGAGCATTCACGGTGAGTGCGAGTAAGGAGTATACACAGGGAGCAGGAGTAAGGAGCATACACAGTGAGAACCATTCACAATGAGCACGAGTGAGGAGCTTTCACAGTGAGCGCGAGTAAGGAGCATACACGGGGAGCACCATTCACAATGAGCACGAGTGAGGAGCATTCACAGGGAGCACGAGTAAGGAGCATACACGGTGAGTGCGAGTAAGGAGTATACACAGGGAGCAGGAGTAAGGAGCATACACAGTGAGAACCATTCACAATGAGCACGAGTGAGGAGCTTTCACAGTGAGCGCGAGTAAGGAGCATACACGGGGAGCACCATTCACAATGAGCACGAGTGAGGAGCATTCACAGGGAGCACGAGTAAGGAGCATACACGGTGAGCACCATTCACAATGAGCACGAGTGAGGAGCTTTCACAGTGAGCGCGAGTAAGGAGCATACACGGTGAGCACCATTCACAATGAGCACGAGTGAGGAGCATTCACGGTGAGCGCGAGTAAGGAGCATACACGGGGAGCACCATTCACAATGAGCACGAGTGAGGAGCATTCACAGGGAGCACGAGTAAGGAGCATACACGGTGAGCACCATTCACAATGAGCACGAGTGAGGAGCTTTCACAGTGAGCGCGAGTAAGGAGCATACACGGTGAGCACCATTCACAATGAGCACGAGTGAGGAGCTTACAATGTGAGCACGAGTAAGTAGCATACACGGTGAGCACCATTCACAATGAGCACGAGTGAGGGCCTTAAAATGTGAGCTCGAGTAAGGAGCATACACGGTGAGCACCATTCACAATGAGCACGAGTGAGGAGCATTCACAGGAAGCAGGAGTAAGGAGCATACACGGTGAGCACCATTCACAATGAGCACAAGTGAGGAGCTTTCACAGTGAGCGCGAGTAAGGAGCATACACGGGGAGCACCATTCACAATGAGCACGAGTGAGGAGCTTACAATGTGAGCACGAGTAAGAAGCATACACGGTGAGCACCATTCACAATGAGCACGAGTGAGGAGCATTCACAGGGAGAACGAGTAAGGAGCATACAAGGTGAGCACCACTCACAATGAGCACGAGTGAGGAGCAATCACAGGGAGCGCGATTAAGGAGCATACACGGTGAGGACCACTCACAGTGAGCACGAGTGAGGAGCTTTCACGGTGAGTGCGAGTAAGTAGCATACACGTGAGCACCATTCACAAGCAGCACGAGTGAGGAGCTTTCACGGTGAGTGCGAGTAAGTAGCATACACGGTGAGCACCATTCACAATGAGCACGAGTGAGGAGCTTTCACAGGGAGCAGGAGTAAGGAGCATACACGGTGAGCACCATTCACAATGAGCACAAGTGAGGAGCATTCACAGGGAGCAGGAGAAAGGAGCATACACGGTGAGCACCATTCACAATGAGCACGAGTGAGGAGCATTCACAGGGAGCAGGAGTAAGGAGCATACACGGTGAGCACCATTCACAATGAGCACGAGTGAGGAGCATTCACAGGGAGCAGGAGTAAGGAGCATACACGGTGAGCAACATTCACAATGAGCACGAGTGAGGAGCATTCACAGGGAGCACGAGTAAGGAGCATACACGGTGAGCACCATTCACAATGAGCACGCGTGAGGAGCATTCACAGGGAGCACGAGTAAGGAGCATACACGGTGAGCACCATTCACAATGAGCACGAGTGAGGAGCTTTCACAGGGAGCGCGATTAAGGAGCATACACGGTGAGGACCGCTCACAGTGAGCATGAGTGAGGAGCTTTCACGGTGAGTGCGAGTAAGTAGCATACACGTGAGCACCATTCACAAGCAGCACGAGTGAGGAGCTTTCACGGTGAGTGCGAGTAAGTAGCATACACGGTGAGCACCATTCACAATGAGCACGAGTGAGGGCCTTACAATGTGAGCTCGAGTAAGTAGCATACACGGTGAGCACCATTCACAATGAGCACGAGTGAGGAGCATTCACAGGGAGCAGGAGTAAGGAGCATACACGGTGAGCACCATTCACAATGAGCACGAGTGAGGAGCATTCACAGGGAGCAGGAGTAAGGAGCATACACGGTGAGCACCATTCACAATGAGCACGAGTGAGGAGCATTCACAGGGAGCACGAGTAAGGAGCATACAGGGTGAGCACCGTTCACAATGAGAACGAGTGAGGAGCTTTCACAGGGAGCGCGATTAAGGAGCATACACGGTGAGGACCGCTCACAGTGAGCACGAGTGAGGAGCTTTCACGGTGAGTGCGAGTAAGTAGCATACACGTGAGCACCATTCACAAGCAGCACGAGTGAGGAGCTTTCACAGTGAGTGCGAGTAAGTAGCATACACGGTGAGCACCATTCACAATGAGCACGAGTGAGGAGCTTTCACAGGGAGCAGGAGTAAAGAGCATACACGGTGAGCACCATTCACAATGAGCACGAGTGAGGAGCATTCACAGGGAGCAGGAGTAAGGAGCATACACGGTGAGCACCATTCACAATGAGCACGAGTGAGGAGCATTCACAGGGAGCAGGAGTAAGGAGCATACTCGGTGAGCAACATTCACAATGAGCACGAGTGAGGAGCATTCACAGGGAGCACGAGTAAGGAGCATACACGGTGAGCACCATTCACAATGAACACGAGTGAGGAGCATTCACAGGGAGCACGAGTAAGGAGCATACACGGTGAGCACCATTCACAATGAGCACGAGTGAGGAGCATTCACAGGTAGCGCGATTAAGGAGCATACACGGTGAGGACCGCTCACAGTGAGCACGAGTGAGGAGCTTTCACGGTGAGTGCGAGTAAGTAGCATACACGTGAGCACCATTCACAAGCAGCACGAGTGAGGAGCTTTCACGGTGAGTGCGAGTAAGTAGCATACACGGTGAGCACCATTCACAATGAGCACGAGTGAGGAGCTTTCACAGGGAGCAGGAGTAAGGAGCATACACAGTGAGCACCATTCACAATGAGCACGAGTGAGGAGCATTCACAGGGAGCAGGAGTAAGGAGCATACACGGTGAGCACCATTCACAATGAGCACGAGTGAGGAGCATTCACAGGGAGCAGGAGTAAGGAGCATACACGGTGAGCACCATTCACAATGAGCACGAGTGAGGAGCATTCACAGGGAGCAGGAGTAAGGAGCATACACGGTGAGCACCATTCACAATGAGCACGAGTGAGGAGCATTCACAGGGAGCACGAGTAAGGGAGCATACCCCGTGAGCACCATTCACAATGAGCATGAGTGAGGAGCTTTCACAGGGAGCGCGATTAAGGAGCATACACGGTGAGGACCGCTCACAGTGAGCACGAGTGAGGAGCTTTCACGGTGAGTGCGAGTAAGTAGCATACACGGTGAGCACCATTCACAATGAGCACGAGTGAGGAGCTTTCACGGTGAGTGCGAGTAAGTAGCATGCACGGTGAGCACCATTCACAATGAGCACGAGTGAGGAGCTTTCACGGTGAGTGCGAGTAAGTAGCATACACGGTGAGCACTATTCACAATGAGCACGAGTGAGGAGCTTTCACGGTGAGCACGAGTAAGTAGAATACACGGTGAGCACCATTCACAATGAGCACGAGTGAGGAGCTTTCAGGGTGAGCACGAGTAAGTAGCATACACGGTGAGCACCATTCACAATGAGCATGAGTGAGGAGCTTTCACAGTGAGCGCGAGTAAGTAGCATACACGTGAGCACCATTCACAATGAGCACGAGTGAGGAGCATTCACGGTGAGCGCGAGTAAGGAGCATACACGGTGAGCACCATTCACAATGAGCAAGATTGAGGAGCTTTCACAGTGAGCGCGAGTAAGGAGCATACACGGTGAGCACCATTCACAATGAGCACGAGTGAGGAGCTTTCACAGTGAGCGCGAGTAAGTAGCATACACGTGAGCACCATTCACAATGAGCACGAGTGAGGAGCTTTCAGAGTGAGCGCGAGTAAGTAGCATACACGGTGAGCACCATTCACAAAGAGCACGAGTGAGGCGCTTTCACAGTGAGCACAAGTAAGGAGCATACACGGTGAGCACCATTCACAATGAGCACGAGTGAGGAGCTTTCAAAGAGAGCACAAGTAAGGCGCATACACGGTGAGCACCATTCACAATGAGCACGAGGGAGGCTCTTTCAATGTGAGCACAAGTAAGGAGCATACACGGTGAGCACCATTCACAATGAGCACGAGTGAGGAGCTTTCAAAGAGAGCACAAGTAAGGCACATACACGGTGAGCACCATTTACAATGAGCACGAGTGAGGGCCTTACAATGTGAGCTCGAGTAAGGAGCATACAATGTGAGCACCGTTCACAGTCAGCACGAGTGAGGAGCATTCACAGGGAGCACGAGTGAGGAGCATACACAGTGAGCACCATTCACAATGAGCACGAATGAGGAGCTTTCACAGTGAGCACGAGTAAGGAGCATACATGGTGAGCACCATTCACAATGAGCACAAGTGAGGTACAGTCACAGTGAGCACATGCGTGGAGCATACACGGTGAGCACAATTAGCACGAGTGAGAAGCATTCACAGGGAGCGCGAGTAGGGAGCATACACGGTGAGCACCATTCACAATGAGCACGAGTGAGGAGCTTTCACAGGGAGCACGAGTAAGGAGCATACACAGTGAGCACCATTCACAATGAGCACGAGCGAGGAGCTTTCACAGTGAGCGCGAGTAAGGAGCATACACGGTGAGCACCATTAACAATGAGCACGAGTGAGGAACTTTCACAGTGAGCACAAGTAAGGAGCATAAACGGTGAGCACCATTAACAATGAGCACGAGTGAGGAGCTTTCACAGAGAGCACAAGTAAGGAGCATACACGGTGAACACCGTTTACAATGAGCACGAGTGAGGAGCTTACAATGTGAGCACGGGTAAGGAGCATACACGGTGAGCACCGTTTACAATGAGCACGAGTGAGGAGCTTACAATGTGAGTACGGGTAAGGAGCATACACGTGAGCACCGTTCACAATGAGCATGAATGAGGAGCTTACAATGTGAGCACGAGTAAGGAGCATACACAGTGAGCACCATTCACAATGAGCACGAGTGAGGATCTTTCACAGTGAGCACAAGTAAGAAGCATGCACGATGAGCACCGTTTACAATCAGCACGAGTGAGGAGCTCACAATGTGAGCACGGGTAAGGAGCATACACGGTGAGCACCATTCACAAAGAGCACGAGTGAGGAGCTTACAATGTGAGCACGAGTAAGGAGCATGCAAGGTGAACACCATTCACAGCGAGCGCGAGTGAGGAGCTTACAATGTGAGCACGAGTAAGAAGCATACACGGTGAGCACCATTCACAATGAGAACGAGTGAGGAGCTTTCACAGTGAGCACGAGTAAGGAGCATACACGGTGAACACCATTCACAATGAGCACGAGTGAGGAGCTTTCACAGTGAGCACAAGTAAGGAGCATACACAGTGAGCACCATTCACAATGAGCACAAGTGAGGGCCTTACAATGTGAGCTCGAGTAAGGAGCATACACGGTGAGCACCATTCAAAATGAGCACGAGTGAGGAGCTTTCACAGTGAGCACGAGTAAGGAGCATACACGGTGAACACCATTCACAATGAGCACGAGTGAGGAACTTTCACAGTGAGCACGAATGAAGAGCATTCACAGTGAGCGCGAGTAAGGAGCATACACGGTGAGCACCATTCACAAGCAGCACGAGTGAGGAGCTTTCACAGTGAGCACAAGTACGGAGCATACACGGTGAGCACCATTCACAATGAGCACGAGTGAGGAGCTTTCACAGTGAGCGCGAGTAAGGAGCATACACGGTGAGCACCATTCACAAGCAGCACGAGTGAGGAGCTTTCACAGTGAGCACAAGTACAGAGCATACACGGTGAGCACCATTCACAATGAGCACGAGTGAGGCGCATTTACAATGAGCGCAAGTAAGTAGCATACACGGTGAGCACCATTCACAATGAGCACGAGTGAGGAGCTTTCACAGTGAGCGCGAGTAAGGAGCATACACGGTGAGCACCATTCACAATGAGCACGAGTGAGGAGCTTTCACAGGGAGCGCAAGTAAGGAGCAAACAGGGTGAGCACCATTCACAATGAGCACGAGTGAGGAGCATTCACAGTGAGCACGAGTGAGGAGCCTTCACAGTGAGCGCTAGTAAGGAGCATACACGGTGCACCATTCAAAATGAGCATGAGTGAGGAGCTTTCACAGTGAGCGCGAGTAAGGAGCATACACGGTGAGCACCATTCACAATGAGCACGAGTAAGGAGCTTTCGCAGTGAGCACGAGTAAGGAGCATACAGGGTGAGCACCATTCACAATGAGCACGAGTGAGGAGCTTTCACATTGAGCGCGAGTGAGGAACATTCACAGTGAGCATGTGTGAGGACCATTCAAAGGGAGCATGAGTAAGGAGCATTCACGGTGAGCACCATTCACAGTGAGCACGAGTGAAGAGCATTCACAGGGAGCACGAGTAAGGAGCATACAAGTGAGCACCAGTCAATGAGCACGAGTGAGGAGCATTCACAGGGAGAACGAGTAAGGAGCATACACGGTGAGCACCATTCACAATGAGCACGAGTGAGGAGCTTTCGCAGTGAGCACGAGTAAGGAGCATACAGGGTGAGCACCATTCACAATGAGCACGAGTGAGGAGCTTTGACATTGAGCGCGAGTGAGGAGCATTCACAGTGAGCATGTGTGAGGAGCATTCAAAGGGAGCATGAGTAAGGAGCATTCACGGTGAGCACCAGTCACAATGAGCACGAGTGGGGAGCATTCACAGGGAGCACGAGTAAGGAGCATACACAGTGAGCACCAGTCACAATGAGCACGAGTGGGGAGCATTCACAGGGAACACGAGTAAGAAGCATACACTAAGAGCACCATTCACAGTGAGCACGAGTGAGGAGCTTTCACAGTGAGCGCGAGTAAGGAGCATACACGGGGGAGCACCATTCACAATGAGCACGAGTGAGCACCATTCAGAATGAACACAAGTGAGGACTGGAGCGCAGCAGCCTAAAGCTGATGGAAGTGCCGGGGGCACGTGGGTGCTGGACTAAGGAAGCACCACAGATCATTGACTACGATGGAAACCCCGCCTGCCTGCTGGTAATGTCTCCCATTCCTCCGCCGACTGCTGGTAAGGTTTCCCATTCCTCCACTGACTGCTGGTAATGTCTCCCATTCCTCCGCCGAATGACTGCTGGTAATGTTTCCCATTCCTGCACTGACTGCGGATAATGTCTCCCATTCCTCCGCTGACTGACTGCTGGTAATGTTTCCCATTCCTCCACTGACTGCGTATAAATGTCTCCCACTCCTCCGCTGACTGCTGGTAATGTTTCCCATTCCTCGACTGACCAATGGTAATGTCTCCCACTCCTCCACCGACTGACTGCTGGTAATGTTTCCCATTCCTCTACTGACAGCGGATAATGTCTCCCATTCCTCCGCTGACTGCTGGTAATGTTTCCCATTCCTCCGCTGACTGCGGATAATGTCTCCCATTCCTACGCTGACTGATGGTAATGTTTCCCATTCCTCCACTGACTGCTGGTAATGTCTCCCACTCCTCCACCGACTGACTGCTGGTAATGTTTCCCATTCCTCCACTGACTGCGGATAATGTCTCCCATTCCTCCGCTGACTGACTGCTGGTAATGTTTCCCATTCCTCCACTGATTGCAGATAATGTCTCCCACTCCTCCACCGACTGACTGCTGGTCATGTCGCCCACTCCTCCACCGACTGCTGGTCATGTCGCCCACTCCTCCACCGCCTGCTGGTCATGTCTCTCACTTCTCCACCCGACTGCTGGTCATGTCGCCCACTTCTCCAACGACTGCTGGTCATGTCTCCCACTCCTCCACCGACTGCTGGTCATGTCTTCCATTCCTCCACCGCCTCCTGATCATGTCTCCCACTCCTCCAGAGACTGCTGGTCATGTCTCCCACTCCTCCACCGCCTGCTGGTCATGTCTCCTACTCCTCCACCGCCTGCTGGTCATGTCTCCCATTCCTCTACCGACTGCTGGTCATGTCGCCCACTCCTCCACCGACTGCTGGTCATGTCTCCCACTCCTCCGCCGACTGCTGGTCATGTCTCCCACTCCTCCACCGACTGCTGGTCATGTCTCCCACTCCTCCACCGACTTCTGGTCATGTCGCCCACTCCTCCACCGCCTGCTGGTCATGTCTTCCATTCCTCCACCCGACTGCTGGTCATGTCTCCCATTCCTTCTCCGACTGCTGGTCATGTCGCCCACTCCTCCACCGACTGCTGGTCATGTCGCCCACTCCTCCGCCGACAGCTGGTCATGTCGCCCACTCCTCCGCTGACTGCTGGTCATGTCTCCCACTCCTCCACCACCTCCTGATCATGTCTCCCACTCCTTCAGAGACTGCTGGTCATGTCTCCCACTCCTCCTCTGGCTCCTGGTCATGTCTCCCACTCCTCCAGAGACTGCTAGTCATGTCTCCCACTCCTCCACCGCCTGCTGGTCATGTCTCCTACTCCTCCACCGCCTGCTGGTCATGTCTCCCATTCCTCTACCGACTTCTGGTCATGTCGCCCACTCCTCCACCGACTGCTGGTCATGTCTCCCACTCCTCCACCGACTGCTGGTCATGTCGCCCACTCCTCCACCGACTTCTGGTCATGTCTCCCACTCCTCCACCGACTTCTGGTCATGTCTCACACTCCTCCGCTGACTGCTGGTCATGTCGCCCACTCCTCCACTGACTTCTGGTCATGTCGCCCACTCCTCCACCGCCTGCTGGTCATGTCTTCCATTCCTCCACCCGACTGCTGGTCATGTCTCCCATTCCTTCTCCGACTGCTGGTCATGTCGCCCACTCCTCCACCGACTGCTGGTCATGTCGCCCACTCCTCCACCGACTGCTGGTCATGTCGCCCACTCCTCCACCGACTGCTGGTCATGTCGCCCACTCCTCCACCGACTGCTGGTCATGTCGCCCACTCCTCCACCGACTGCTGGTCATGTCGCCCACTCCTCCGCCGACTGCTAGTCATGTCTCCCACTCCTCCACCACCTCCTGATCATGTCTCCCACTCCTCCAGAGACTGCTGGTCATGTCTCCCACTCCTCCTCTGGCTCCTGGTCATGTCTCCCACTCCTCCAGAGACTGCTGGTCATGTCTTCCCACTCCTCCAGAGTCTGCTGGTCATGTCTCCCACTCCTCCACCGACTGCTGGTCATGTCTCCCACTCCTCCAGAGACTGTTGGTCATGTCTCCCATTCCTCCACCAACTGCTGGTCATGTCTCCCACTCCTCCGCCGACTGCTGGTCATGTCTCCCACTCCTCCGCCGACTGCTGGTCATGTCTCCCACTCCTCCAGAGACTGCTGGTCATGTCTCCCACTCCTCCACCGGCTGCTGGTCATGTCTCCCACTCCTCCAGAGACTGCTGGTCATGTCTCCCGCTCCTCCTCCGGCTCCTGGTCATGTCTCCCACTCCTCCACCGACTGCTGGTCATGTCTCCCACTCCTCCACCGACTGCTGGTCATGTCTCCCACTCCTCCACCGACTTCTGGTCATGTCTCTCACTCCTCCACCGACTGCTGGTCATGTCTCTCACTCCTCCACCGACTGCTGGTCATGTCTTCCACTCCTCCACCGACTGCTGGTCATGTCGCCCACTCCTCCACCGACTGCTGGTCATGTCTTCCACTCCTCCACCGACTGCTGGTCATGTCTCCCACTCCTCCACCGACTGCTGGTCATGTCTCCCACTCCTCCACCGACTTCTGGTCATGTCTCTCACTCCTCCACCGACTGCTGGTCATGTCTTCCACTCCTCCACCGACTTCTGGTCATGTCTCCCACTCCTCCACCGCCTGCTGGTCATGTCTTCCATTCCTCCACCCGACTGCTGGTCATGTCTCCCATTCGTCCACCGACTGCTGGTCATGTCACCCACTCCTCCGCCGACTGCTGGTCATGTCTCCCACTCCTCCAGAGACTGCTGGTCATGTCTCCCACTCCTCCAGAGACTGCTGGTCATGCCTCCCACTCCTCCAGAGACTGCTGGTCATGTCTCCCGCTCCTCCTCCGGCTCCTGGTCATGTCTACCACTCCTCCACCGGCTCCTGGTCATGTCCCCCACTCCTCCACCGACTGCTTGTCATGTCTCCCACTCCTCCACCGACTGCTGGTCAGGTCTCCCACTCCTCCAGAGACTGCTGGTCAGGTCTCCCACTCCTCCAGAGACTGCTGGTCAGGTCTCCCACTCCTCCAGAGACTGCTGGTCATGTCTCCCACTCCTCCAGAGACTGCTGGTCATGTCTCCCACTCCTCCAGAGACTGCTGGTCATGTCTCCCACTCCTCCAGAGACTGCTGGTCAGGTCTCCCACTCCTCCAGAGACTGCTGGTCAGGTCTCCCACTCCTCCAGAGACTGCTGGTCAGGTCTCCCACTCCTCCAGAGACTGCTGGTCAGGTCTCCCACTCCTCCAGAGACTGCTGGTCATGTCTCCCACTCCTCCAGAGACTGCTGGTCATGTCTCCCACTCCTCCAGAGACTGCTGGTCATGTCTCCCACTCCTCCACCGGCTGCTGGTCATGTCTCCCACTCCTCCAGAGACTGCCGGTCATGTCTCCCGCTCCTCCTCCGGCTCCTGGTCATTTCTCCCACTCCTCCACCGGCTCCTGGTCATGTTCCCCACTCCTCCACCGCCTCCTGATCATGTCTCCCACTCCTCCGCCGACAGCTGGTCATGTCGCCCACTCCTCCGCTGACTGCTGGTCATGTCTCCCACTCCTCCACCACCTCCTGATCATGTCTCCCACTCCTTCAGAGACTGCTGGTCATGTCTCCCACTCCTCCTCTGGCTCCTGGTCATGTCTCCCACTCCTCCAGAGACTGCTAGTCATGTCTCCCACTCCTCCACCGACTGCTGGTCATGTCGCCCACTCCTCCGCCGACAGCTGGTCATGTCGCCCACTCCTCCGCTGACTGCTGGTCATGTCTCCCACTCCTCCACCACCTCCTGATCATGTCTCCCACTCCTTCAGAGACTGCTGGTCATGTCTCCCACTCCTCCTCTGGCTCCTGGTCATGTCTCCCACTCCTCCAGAGACTGCTAGTCATGTCTCCCACTCCTCCACCGCCTGCTGGTCATGTCTCCTACTCCTCCACCGCCTGCTGGTCATGTCTCCCATTCCTCTACCGACTTCTGGTCATGTCGCCCACTCCTCCACCGACTGCTGGTCATGTCTCCCACTCCTCCACCGACTGCTGGTCATGTCGCCCACTCCTCCACCGACTTCTGGTCATGTCTCCCACTCCTCCACCGACTTCTGGTCATGTCTCACACTCCTCCGCTGACTGCTGGTCATGTCGCCCACTCCTCCACTGACTTCTGGTCATGTCGCCCACTCCTCCACCGCCTGCTGGTCATGTCTTCCATTCCTCCACCCGACTGCTGGTCATGTCTCCCATTCCTTCTCCGACTGCTGGTCATGTCGCCCACTCCTCCACCGACTGCTGGTCATGTCGCCCACTCCTCCACCGACTGCTGGTCATGTCGCCCACTCCTCCACCGACTGCTGGTCATGTCGCCCACTCCTCCACCGACTGCTGGTCATGTCGCCCACTCCTCCACCGACTGCTGGTCATGTCGCCCACTCCTCCGCCGACTGCTAGTCATGTCTCCCACTCCTCCACCACCTCCTGATCATGTCTCCCACTCCTCCAGAGACTGCTGGTCATGTCTCCCACTCCTCCTCTGGCTCCTGGTCATGTCTCCCACTCCTCCAGAGACTGCTGGTCATGTCTTCCCACTCCTCCAGAGTCTGCTGGTCATGTCTCCCACTCCTCCACCGACTGCTGGTCATGTCTCCCACTCCTCCAGAGACTGTTGGTCATGTCTCCCATTCCTCCACCAACTGCTGGTCATGTCTCCCACTCCTCCGCCGACTGCTGGTCATGTCTCCCACTCCTCCGCCGACTGCTGGTCATGTCTCCCACTCCTCCAGAGACTGCTGGTCATGTCTCCCACTCCTCCACCGGCTGCTGGTCATGTCTCCCACTCCTCCAGAGACTGCTGGTCATGTCTCCCGCTCCTCCTCCGGCTCCTGGTCATGTCTCCCACTCCTCCACCGACTGCTGGTCATGTCTCCCACTCCTCCACCGACTGCTGGTCATGTCTCCCACTCCTCCACCGACTTCTGGTCATGTCTCTCACTCCTCCACCGACTGCTGGTCATGTCTCTCACTCCTCCACCGACTGCTGGTCATGTCTTCCACTCCTCCACCGACTGCTGGTCATGTCGCCCACTCCTCCACCGACTGCTGGTCATGTCTTCCACTCCTCCACCGACTGCTGGTCATGTCTCCCACTCCTCCACCGACTGCTGGTCATGTCTCCCACTCCTCCACCGACTTCTGGTCATGTCTCTCACTCCTCCACCGACTGCTGGTCATGTCTTCCACTCCTCCACCGACTTCTGGTCATGTCTCCCACTCCTCCACCGCCTGCTGGTCATGTCTTCCATTCCTCCACCCGACTGCTGGTCATGTCTCCCATTCGTCCACCGACTGCTGGTCATGTCACCCACTCCTCCGCCGACTGCTGGTCATGTCTCCCACTCCTCCAGAGACTGCTGGTCATGTCTCCCACTCCTCCAGAGACTGCTGGTCATGCCTCCCACTCCTCCAGAGACTGCTGGTCATGTCTCCCGCTCCTCCTCCGGCTCCTGGTCATGTCTACCACTCCTCCACCGGCTCCTGGTCATGTCCCCCACTCCTCCACCGACTGCTTGTCATGTCTCCCACTCCTCCACCGACTGCTGGTCAGGTCTCCCACTCCTCCAGAGACTGCTGGTCAGGTCTCCCACTCCTCCAGAGACTGCTGGTCAGGTCTCCCACTCCTCCAGAGACTGCTGGTCATGTCTCCCACTCCTCCAGAGACTGCTGGTCATGTCTCCCACTCCTCCAGAGACTGCTGGTCATGTCTCCCACTCCTCCAGAGACTGCTGGTCAGGTCTCCCACTCCTCCAGAGACTGCTGGTCAGGTCTCCCACTCCTCCAGAGACTGCTGGTCAGGTCTCCCACTCCTCCAGAGACTGCTGGTCAGGTCTCCCACTCCTCCAGAGACTGCTGGTCATGTCTCCCACTCCTCCAGAGACTGCTGGTCATGTCTCCCACTCCTCCAGAGACTGCTGGTCATGTCTCCCACTCCTCCACCGGCTGCTGGTCATGTCTCCCACTCCTCCAGAGACTGCCGGTCATGTCTCCCGCTCCTCCTCCGGCTCCTGGTCATTTCTCCCACTCCTCCACCGGCTCCTGGTCATGTTCCCCACTCCTCCACCGCCTCCTGATCATGTCTCCCACTCCTCCAGAGACTGCCGGTCATGTCTCCCACTCCTCCACCGGCTCCTGGTCATGTTCCCCACTCCTCCACCGACTGCTGGTCAGGTCTCCCACTCCTCCAGAGACTGCTGGTCAGGTCTCCCACTCCTCCTCTGACTGCTTGTCATGTCTCCCACTCCTCCACCGACTGCTGGTCAGGTCTCCCACTCCTCCAGCGACTGCTGGTCAGGTCTCCCACTCCTCCAGCGACTGCTTGTCATGTCTCCCACTCCTCCAGCGACTGCTGGTCATGTCCCCCACTCCTCCTCCGGCTCCTGGTCATGTCTCCCACTCCTCCACAGGCTCCTGGTCATGTCCCCCACTCCTCCACCGACTGCTTGTCATGTCTCCCACTCCTCCAGAGACTGCTGGTCAGGTCTCCCACTCCTCCAGAGACTGCTGGTCTGGTCTCCCACTCCTCCAGAGACTGCTGGTCATGTCTCCCACTCCTCCAGAGACTGCTGGTCATGTCTCCCACTCCTCCACCGACTGCTGGTCATGTCCCCCACTCCTCCTCCGGCTCCTGGTCATGTCTCCCACTCCTCCACCGGCTCCTGGTCATGTCCCCCACTCCTCCACCGACTGCTTGTCATGTCTCCCACTCCTCCAGAGACTGCTGGTCATGTCTCCCACTCCTCCAGAGACCGCTGGTCATGTCTCCCACTCCTCCAGAGACCGCTGGTCAGGTCTCCCACTCCTCCAGAGACCGCTGGTCAGGTCTCCCACTCCTCCACCGACTGCTGGTCAGGTCTCCCACTCCTCCAGAGACTGCTGGTCATGTCTCCCACTCCTCCAGAGACCGCTGGTCATGTCTCCCACTCCTCCACCGACTGCTGGTCATGTCTCCCACTCCTCCACCGACTGCTGGTCATGTCTCCCACTCCTCCACCGACTGCTGGTCAGGTCTCCCACTCCTCCACCGGCTGCTGGTCATGTCTCCCACTCCTCCACCGACTGCTGGTCATGTCTCCCACTCCTCCACAGACTGCTGGTCATGTCTCCCACTCCTCCACAGACTGCTGGTCATGTCTCCCACTCCTCCACAGACTGCTGGTCATGTCTCCCACTCCTCCACAGACTGCTGGTCATGTCTCCCACTCCTCCACAGACTGCTGGTCATGTCTCCCACTCCTCCACAGACTGCTGGTCATGTCTCCCACTCCTCCACAGACTGCTGGTCATGTCTCCCACTCCTCCGCCGACTGCTGGTCATGTCTCCCGCTCCTCCACCGACTGCTGGTCAGGTCTCCCGCTCCTCCACCGACTGCTGGTCAGGTCTCCTGCTCCTCCACCGACTGCTGGTCAGGTCTCCCACTCCTCCACAGACTGCTGGTCATGTCTCCCACTCCTCCACCGACTGCTGGTCAGGTCTCCCACTCCTCCACAGACTGCTGGTCATGTCTCCCACTCCTCCACAGACTGCTGGTCATGTCTCCCACTCCTCCGCCGACTGCTGGTCATGTCTCCCACTCCTCCGCCGACTGCTGGTCATGTCTCCCACTCCTCTGCCGACTGCTGGTCATGTCTCCCGCTCCTCCACCGACTGCTGGTCATGTCTCCCGCTCCTCCACCGACTGCTGGTCATGTCTCCCACTCCTCCACCGACTGCTGGTCAGGTCTCCCACTCCTCCAGAGACTGTTGGTCATGTCTCCCACTCCTCCACCGGCTGCTGGTCATGTCTCCCACTCCTCCACCGACTGCTGGTCAGGTCTCCCACTCCTCCAGAGACTGCTGGTCATGTCTCCCACTCGTCCACCGGCTCCTGGTCATGTCTTCCGCTCTTCCACCGACTCCTGGTCATGTCTCCCGCTCCTCCACCGGCTGCTGGTCATGTCTCCCACTCCTCCACCGGCTCCTGGTCATGTCTCCCACTCCTCCACCGACTGCTGGTCAGGTCTCCCACTCCTCCAGAGACTGCCGGTCATGTCTCCCGCTCCTCCTCCGGCTCCTGGTCATGTCTCCCACTCCTCCACCGCCTGCTGGTCATTTCTCCCATTCCTCCACCGACTGCTGGTCATGTCTCCCACTCCTCCGCCGACTGCTGGTCATGTCTTCCATTCCTCCACCGACTGCTGGTCATGTCTCCCACTCCTCCACCGACTGCTGGTCATGTCTCCCACTCCTCCACCGACTGCTAGTCATGTTCCCCATTCCTCCTCCAGCTCCCTCTTCAACATCCCCTCATCTCTTCCTGTCGTATTCACTCGGCTGCTCGCGCCATGAATCTCCAGGGCGCGTGGACACGACCATCCATTCCTGCCAGCAGCCGCAACACCTCGATTCATCATCTACACACCGGGACACCCTCACGGTTCCTCAGCTCGCCTCACTGGGGCGAGTAACTCCCGGCTCCTGGCACTGAGCCGTGTGCACTTGGCCACCTTCACGTCACCACTACGCTGCAATGGCGGCCGCTCACTTGAACGCAGGCAAGCTGCAGAGCTAGAATTTCACAACAGACAAGAATGAAGCGTCTATTTTCCCAGGTGTAGATGTGTCTACTTGAGGTGTCTGTAAACTCCTTGATAGAAATAATTACTTAAAGGATTTCTTTGAACTCTAACTACAAATATCAATTCCAGACGTCTCCCTGCAAGGTGTGCGATCTTAAGACAATATGTAGACGTTTATAACGGAAAAGCTTCTAAACTCGTTAACAGATTTTTTAATGGTCTGCGAATACCGGCATTTTTTGTTCGTTTCTAGTATTCCTTTACTCTGTATTATTTACCGCATAATCTTCTATCTTAAATGAACTCTGAAGCTCGTGTCAAGATTTAAGACTTACACCCATCTTCAAACGTTCAAAAGACACATGGGAGTGACATGGGAGTGGCATTAAGTGTCTTACACAAAAGAAGTGGTACAAAAGGGGGTGGTGATGGACGGAGCATCTGAACCAATCAACCACTCACACCCAGTCAAAAGATCTCGGTTTGATCCATCACCGTTCTTTAGCCCACTCTGCCACCCCAGTTCAGACATGGCCATATGCAAATCAGTCTGACCCTGTGCCTCATGGGAACAGTCCAGCCCGAACTGCCTAGCCATGCCTTCCCTGGACCGGAAACAAGCTTCCGAGGACTGGTTTCTGGCATTCCAGCCGTCTTCAGCCCGGCTTGCTTGAATCCAGTGGCAAAGTGAGCAAGGGACTCACGTCTGAGCATACCCTGCCACACTTTTGTCGGCCAAAAGCGGTACAAAAGGGGGTGGTGATGGACGGAGCATCTGAACCAATCAAACACTCACACCCAGTCAAAAGATCTGGGTTTGATCCATCACCGTTCTTTAGCCCACTCTGCCACCCCAGTTCAGACATGGCTATGTGCAAATCAGTCTAACCCTGTGCCTCATGGGAACAGTCCAACCCGAACTGCCAAGCCATGCCTTCCCTGGACCAGAAACAAGCTTCCGAGGACCGGTTTCTGGCATTACAGCCGTCTTCAGCCCGGCTTGCTTGAATCCAGTGGCAAAGTGAGCAAGGGACTCACGTCTGAGCATACCCTGCCACACTTATGGCGGCCAAAAGCGGTACAAAAGGGGGTGGTGATGGACGGAGCATCTGAACCAATCAAACACTCACACCCAGTCAAAAGATGTCTGAACTGGGGTGGCAGAGTGGGCTAAAGAACGGTGATGGATTAAACCCAGATCTGTTGACTGGGTGTGAGTGTTTGATTGGTTCAGATGCTCCGTCCATCACCACCCCCTTTTGTACCGCTTCACACAAAAGAAAACACAAAGATGTAAAGTAAAGTATATGCTGGAAACCAACAAAGTAGATTCTTTCTCTTTCAATGTCCTCAGCGAGGTGATAAATGGAATAAAGTTAGATCATAAGAAATATATATTGTACCCGCTTGGGTCCGGCCAGAAGTTGAGATGTCTCATCTATTTTATGTAGGCTTTGTATTGGAGGGACGCCAAACAGCTGACTTGATAACACACACAATGGCACTATGGCAAAAACGATATGCTTCTCAAAGAGGAGAACAGACCGCATTTAGGAAATCGGCATCAACCTTTAGCTCTTGGCTTTGGTCTGGATATTGTCTGCTCTTTTACAATCTGGGGTTTTTAATTCTTTTATGGGGATTATCTCAATTCTAGTAGTTGTTAGTGCTTTCGTGCAGCAGCCAAGTAGCCACGACGTTTTGCAGCCACTGTTGATTGCAGTCGGTGTTTTTTTTATTTTTTACCTTTTTAATAAAACTGGTGCAAACTTTTAATAATTTAGAGGCCACTTTGTACAAGCTTTTTATTTTTTATTTTTTTTAAATATACACATATTTGCGACACAAACACTACCCTGAAAACCTGGCACTCAGAGAACAAAGTTAAACCTGAAGAGGGAATCCCTCCACTGAATGCAAATCAAGGAGCGCGGGCAACCAGAAATGAAACCTTCCACCAGTTCTGATGGGAAGGTATTGAAACTTGTGAGTAAACAACACCATGCAACGTATGACATTGTGCTGCATTCTGTCCATCAATAGTTCTCTTTGCACCAGTCTAATATGAGGCATCTTTCTCCATTCAGTTGGTGTTTAAAGAGACTCAGAGACATGACCTGCAGGAGCCACTGAAGTGTTGGCTATGAAAAGGGTGTACATGCTCCTTAAACAATTAGACTGCCGTCTGCCTGGAAGAATTCTAGGTGGACCAATAGATATCGGCGTTTCTTATGGATTTGAAAGCAGAGTTGAATGGCGGAAAGGAAATGGCGGCAGGGATACACTGATGCCGGCAGACTGCTCTGGAAAACTAAACTCACCGAATATAAAGCTTTGATTCAGAAATCAAAATCGGATTATTTCTGCTCCACAATTTGTACCGCTGCAAACAGCTCTAAAAGCATTTTTCAGATTCTGAACAATCTTACTCACCCGGACTGCTAAAAAAAAATCGACCCCTCCCACACAGGCCCTTTGTGATAATTTGGCTCTGTTTTTCAATGATAAAATTGAAGCCATCATTCGCAGTTTGAGCACCACCCCATCCCTGCTTTGTCCCCCTTGCCCTTGGGAAGATAGTATAGACACCGGAGCTGAGAACCCAGGATGGCAGCCGGCGGACTGTCTGTTGGAGCTTCCCCCCATTACTGAGGCGGATCTCGACAGACTGGCTCGCGGAATCTCATCTGGATCACCTTGGGACCCAATCCCCCATAAGATCTGGAAAACTCATGGAGAGGATCTCTTTCCCACTCTATGCAGGATCTGTAATCAATCTCTGCTTAGTGGCACAGTTCCTGTTTCTTGGAAACAGGCTCTTGTTTCTCCACTGCTAAAAAAACCCTCCCTAAATCCAGAGTGTCTACAGAAGGAGTAGTTTCCGTCCTGTAACTCCAGTTCTGTAGTAGGGGTATCTCTGTTATAGTCATAATCTAGTGAATAGTCCCGCCCATGTGCGTGGACCCCGGAGCAATCAAAAATATTCTCTTACAGTGTCGAAAAAATGCAGAACTGCACAGACACTTAAGAGAGAATTTAAAGACAGATAATGCAGCCTATAAAAGCTACACTGTCCAGTACTTCAACTAGAAATTCCACCACAAAATCCACAAAACAGCAAAGCCTGTACAGATTTCCCTTGCTTTAACAGCAAGCACCCTCTGGAATGATAGAGAGGAGAACCTGGACAGACAAGCCCCATAGGCTGCCATTATGTGGCTCAGAATAGGATACTGTGCCTTTAAGAAAACCTTCAGAACTTCACAGTATCCCAGAATGCACTGCAGGTCCCAGTTACTTTCAGTTCTTTTTGAAGGCGTAACACGCCAGACCTGTAGCATTCCTTACATGAATATCTCTCTCCACCGGTGAGGAGGGCGGGCGCTTATGACTATAACAGAGATACCCCTACTACAGAACTGGAGTTACAGGACAGAAACTACTCCTTCTGTAGTAGGGGATCTCTGTGTATAGTCATAATCTAGTGAATAGAATGGCAAGCCCATCCCCACACCAAAGCGGCGGTGGAGAAACGAGAAATAACACCACTATTGTGCAAACAGATTTCGCAGCGAAGCCTGCCCAACCTGCACGTCTGCCCTGGCATCAGCGTCCAGACAGTAATGCTTAGCAAAGGTATGGACCGACTTCCAAGTGGCCGCCTTGCAGATTTCTGCAATGGGAACATTACGAAGCAAAGCCGTCGTGGCAGCTTCGCCCCTGGTGGAATGAGCCTTAGGTTTGCCCCCTAAGGTCTTATTAGCCTTTTGGCAACACAACTGTATGCAGGACACAATCCACCTCGAGATGGACTGTTTAGAGGTAGCAAGACCCGTCCTGACTGATCCATAATTGATAAACAATTGGTCTGACCTACGAATATCTTTGGTTTTATCCAGATAAAATTTCAACACCCTCCTAACATCCAGGGAATGCAAAGACCTTTCCGCTGGAGATGAAGGATTCTGAAAAAACATAGGCAAAGTTATAGTCTGGTTGACATGAAAATCAGAAATAACCTTGGGAAGAAATTTAGGGTGAGTACGCATAACAACCTTAGCAGCATGAAATACAGTATAAGGTTCTTGGCAACACAACGCCTGAATTTCACTCACCCTGCGGGCCGATGTAATGGCCACGAGGAACGCCGCCTTCCCGGACAGGTGCTGCAACGAAGCCTTATGAATAGGTTCAAAAGGCTCCTTCATCAATCTGGACAGCACCACATTCAATTCCCAGGAAGGCGAAGGAAGCCTGACAGGAGGGAATACTTTCTTCAAGCCTTCCAGAAAGTCTTTGATGACAGGGATCTGGAAGAAGGAAGTCTGTGAAGGGCATTTCCTGTAGGCAGTCAATGCAGCCAGATGAACCTTAATGGAATGGACATTAAGGCCAGACTGCGCCAGATGTAGTAGATATGGAAGGATGACATCCTCCTTGCATGTCGTAGGGTTATAGTTCTTGGACTTGCACCAGATGCAAAACCTCTTCCACTTGTAAGCATAAGAAGTCCTAGTGGAAGGTCGCTTAGCCTCCTTCAGTATGTCCATGCAATCCTCTGGGAGATTCAGATGGCCATATTGCACTATCTCAGGAGCCATGCCGCCAAACTCAAAGACGAGAGGTTGGGGTGCAACATCCGCCCCCCGAACTTCGTGAGAAGGTCCGGCCTGCACGGCAGCTTCATGTGAGGAAGGAGAGACCGGTGAAGCAGGTCCGTGAACCACCACTGTCTGGGCCATTCCGGGGCAATCAGTATCATCCGCGCCCTGGACTGGGACAGCTTGATGAGAACCGTCGGAATCAGGGGAATGGGTGGAAAAGCGTACGGAAAGCTGTTCGACCAGTCGATCCATAACGCATTCCCCAGCGTCCCCGGCTGGTAGTACCTGGAGGCGAAGTCTCGGCATTTGCTATTTTCGGCGGTGGCGAACAGATCTACGTCTGGAGTTCCCCACCTTGCGAAGACTTCTCCTAGTACTTCGTCGTTCATGACCCATTCGTGGTTTTCCTGAATCAGTCTGCTCAGTTCGTCTGCCTGAACATTCTGCACACCTGGCAGATGGGTGGCCGTTATCGTCAGTCCTCGGGCCAGAAGCCAGTGCCAGATCGCCTGCGCCTCCTGCGACAGAGTGCGCGATCTCGAGCCCCCCTGCTTGTTGAGGTAATACATCGTGGTCGTATTGTCCGTCTGTACAAGCAGAGAGTTGGTCTGGAAGGACGGGTGAAAAGCCTTCAGTGCCAAGTGAACAGCTCTGAGTTCCAGGAAATTGATGTGGTACGTGGACTACGTCGGGGACCACGTCCCTTGAATCTGTTAGTCTCCGGAGTGCGCTCCCCATCCCTGGAGAGAAGCATCCGTCACGATAGTCTGATTGGGAATGCCCTTGTGGAAGGGAACCCCTCTGAGGAGATTCTCCGCTGAACACCACCACTTCAGAGACTGAAGAGCATGCAGAGACAGTCGTATCTTGTCGTCCCAAGATCCTTTCCTCTGGTCCCACTGATCTTCCAAGCACTTCTGCAGCGGTCTCATGTGCAGCCGCGCATGTGGCGTCAGGAAAATGCAAGAGGCCATCGATCCCAGTAGGGAAGACACCGCCCTCACTGTCGTAGATGGAGTGGTCATGAGAGCCTGAACCTTCCGAAGGAGTGATATTCGTCGCTCCTCCGAAGGAGACACGCTTGCCGACAGCGTATTGATGGAGGCTCCCAAGTACTGAATGCACTGGACCGGAGTCGGGACAGACTTGGACATGTTGATGTGCAACCCCAGCTTGTTCAATAGAACGCAAGTCTTCCGGAAGTGCGCTTGAGCTTCCGAGAAGGAGGAGGCCTTGATCAACCAATCGTCCAGGTACGGGTAGACAAACACCTTGTTCTTCCGCAGGTGTGCCACTACCACCGCCATGCACTTCGAGAAAGTCCTGGGCGCAGACTTCAGCCCGAACGGAAGTACCGTGTACTGATAGTGATTGGTGCCGACTTGAAATCGCAGGAACTTCCTGTGTTTGTGTGCAATAGGCACATGGAAGTAAGCATCCTGTAGGTCTATGGCACACAGCCAGTCCCCCTGCTGCAACTGAGGATAAATCTGATGCAACGACAGCATACAAAACTTTTCTCTGCGAATCCACTTGTTTGCCTGTCGCAAGTCTAGAATGGGCCTGAACTCGTTCTTGTCCTTCTTGCGGACCAGAAAGAACCGGGAGTACAGACTTCTCCCTCTTTGAGACAGAGGTACGTCTTCTATCGCCCTTTTCCTTAACAGTATATCGGCCTCCGCCTGGAGCTCGCGCAGCTAATACTGCGAGCTGACCGGAGGAATCGATGGAGGAGGGCTGGTGAACCGAAGACTGTATCCATTGCAAACAATATTCAGCACCCACTTGTCCTGAGTAATTTTTCTCCACTCTGCCAGAAAAAATTCCCCCCACCGGAGCGGGTAACGGATGAAGGGGAAGTAACCGCTCAGGGTCGAGACCCGGCCGGGCCTTTGTTCACAGTAGAGGACTGCTGGCCACCTCTACCCCTCTGGCGTTTTTGGAAGGGTCTCCGGAACTGCTGCTGTTGTTGTTGCTGCTGTTGTCCCGAAGACTGTCCTCGTCCTTTTCCCTGTGAACCGAACCGTCTCTGGAACGGGCGGTAGGGCTTCTTTTCTTTGGGCTTCTCCAAGCCCACAGCCGTCAGGGTCTCCACCTCAGCCTTCATGCGGGCCATTTCATCATCAGCATGTTTTCCGAACAGTGTTTCTCCGGAAAAGGGCAGATTGGCCACCCGCTGCTGTGCCTCCGGCTTGAGTGACGTAAGCCTGAGCCAAGCATGGCGGCGCTGGCTGACACCGTGACAGTAACCATGGGCCGCCAACAGCGAGATATCCGCAGCGGCGCTGATGACCTGGTTTGAAACCAGCATCCCTTCCTTAACTATTTCTTAGAAGTCCTCCCTCCTGTCACGTGGCAGAAGGTCCGCGAACTGTTCCAGGGAATCCCACAGTGCACGGCCGTACCGCCCCAGCAATGCCGAATCGATGGAGGCTTTTATGGTAGTGGAAGAAGTCCCACAAGCCTTCCTTCCAGCCGAATCAATCCAACGGCTTTCTTTATCAGGCGGCACGGTTGAGGACGGGGAGGTAGAATGTAACTTCCTGGCCGCCGTCACTATCACGGAGTCGGGTACTGGGTCCATCCGCAGGAAGGCCGGGTCCGAATCCGGTGCCCTGTACTTCTTCAGAAGTCGGGAGGGAGCGGCCTTCACCACCGCAGGCGTAAGGAACAGCTCCTCCGCAGGTTCGACCAGTCCTGGCACCAATGGCAGCAGAGGGCGAGACAGATGCTTCTTGTGAAGTGTCTCGAATATCACGGACGTCGTAGGTGTAGGAGCCGTCACCGTGATGCCCAATTTCGCAGCCCCCCTCAGGAGAACCTCCTGGAACGTGCTGATGTCGTCTACCGGAGACACCCTTGTCCCCGGGGAGTCCGATAAGGCAGGTGAATAGGAGCGAGTCCTAGAGGAGTCCGTACGGGACCTGGATCCTCGCCTCCTATGGCGATGCCTATATCTAGTGGAGGACCTGTGTCTACTCCTCGATCTTCCTCTCCGTCCGGAGCGTGACCGTGACCGTGATTTCCTAGGTCTGGGACGCTCTGCTGGCTTCCCCGGGACGGGCGTCTTGGGCTTGACCGGGACCTGCGGCTTAGGAGTCCCTTTGGGACGGGTCGGAAGCCTGGGCAACGAGACCGACCGCGGTGGAATCGGGGGCGGCCTCTCTGGCACATGAGGCCGAGGCACTGGTGGAGGCGGTGGAGGCAGAGGAGGCAACGGAGGAGGGGTCGGAGCCCTCGGAGGGAGACCCCTCGGCAACGGCGGCGGGTGTGTAACATGCTTCTGTGATGGAGTATGCACCTCGGAGTACACCGATCCCGGTGATCCGCCTTCCTTCCCAGATCCGGACTGTGGAGAGCCTCCCACAGCATCAGGCCTCTCACCACGATTCCTCGACGTCGAAGAACGGTGACCAGACGGCGAGCGTAGGCCCCTCGACGTTGAGCGCCCTTTCCTCGGCATCGACCGTCTTCCATGCCTCGACGTCGACCTCACCGCCTCGACGTCGACCTCGTCCGCCTCGACGACGACCTCTTGCGTCTCGACGACGATCTCTTGCGCCTCGACGGCAACCTCGACCGCCTCGACGGCGACCTCGACCGCCTCGACGGCGACCTCTTCCGCCTCGACGGTGACCTCTTCCGCCTCGACGGCGGCCTCGACGACGAGGATCCCCTCGACGACGATCGCTTCCTCTTCGCCGACGGCGAACGGCGGTGTCGCTTCGATGGCGAGCGCCGACGCCGGGCCCGTCGACGTCGACGAAATCGTCAAAGGAGACTTCGACGGTGGCCTGTGTAACTCCCTCGACGTCGACCGTCTACGTTTCTTCGACCCAGAGCCCTGGGGAGATGGGGAACAGACCGTAGTCATCCCTCTCGACGTCGTGGTCAGTGCCACCGACCCAGACGGAGAATGGGAAAGTTTGCTGGTCTTCTTGCCCCTGGGGAGCCCCCCAGAGGCCTCAGCATGGGCAGAACAAGTCCCTCCAGACCCACCTTGCGCCTTCAGCCTTCTTTGCTCGAGGCCCTGAAGCCTGATCTTCTGTCTTTCCTTCAGGGTCCTGCCAGAGAAGCCTTGACAAATCTCACACTCCTCAGGGATGTGGGAAGAGGGAAGGCAGAGGATACACACCTCATGGGAATCTGATTTTGCCTTCTTCCTGGAGCACTCCGGGCATTTGTCAAATAATGCAGGCATATTTGACATCAAAAAGGAGCAAAAACCCAAAAGAACAGCACTAAAGTACTTTAGAAGCACTCAAAACGAAATTAACAGTGAAAAAACACCAATAAACCCTTGAAAAGGGAGAGCTCAATGCTCCAGGGTCCTGCTTGCAGGAGCCGGAAAAAAGAACTGAAAGTAACTAGGACCTGCAGTGCATTCTGTGATACTGTGAAGTTCTGGAAGGTTCTCTTAAAGGCACAGTATCCTATTCTGAGCCACATAATGGCAGCCTATGGGGCTTGTCTGTCCAGGTTCTCCTCTCTATCATTCCAGAGGGTGCTTGCTGTTAAAGCAAGGGAAATCTGTACAGGCTTTGCTGTTTTGTGGATTTTGTGGTGGAATTTCTAGTTGAAGTACTGGACAGTGTAGCTTTTATAGGCTGCATTATCTGTCTTTAAATTTTCTCTTAAGTGTCTGTGCAGTTCTGCATTTTTTCGACACTGTAAGAGATTATTTTTGATTGCTCCGGGGTCCACGCACATGGGCGGGACTATTCACTAGATTATGACTATACACAGAGATCCCCTACTACAGAACTATAGACCCATCTCCTTGCTACCGTTCCCTGCAAAAATAGCGGAGCGTTGGGTGAGCTCATGTCTCTCCAAACATCTGGAGCAGCATCTATTTCTGGACGAAATACAATTCGGCTTCCGTCCAGCCCACGGTACTGAAACAGCTCTATTGACTGCTATGGAGGACCTTCGAATGCGTGCAGACAAGGGTCAGGTAGTGGCTTTGATTCTGCTGGACCTGTCTGCCGCATTCGATACGGTAAATCATGGGATCCTCCTGGAGAGATTGAGGGAGGCCGGGGTAGGTGGCAATGCCCTGCTCTGGTTTCGTTCCTTCCTGCGGGATAGGAAGCAGGCTGTTTCCCTCCCCCGTTTCAATCTGCGTTCTCCCCGGTGGCCCATGGGGTGCCTCAAGGCTCGTCTATCAGCCCGATTTTATTTAACGTGTATCTAAAACCATTGATCACGTTGATAAAATCTCACAGACTAAAGGCTATCAATTATGCAGACGACACTCAACTCATCCTCTCTTGGGAGGGTGAGGAATCGATTCCTTTAGAATCCTTTCATGAGTGTCTGCGAGATACGGCTGGCTGGCTACATAACAACTCATTACAGTTTAACGCCTCCAACACTGAGGTTTTGTTCTGTGCCGGAAGTTGGATCCCGCGTCCCTTCCCGGTGGATTTTTGGCCTCCAGAATCCTCGGAAAAATCTCAGCCGGTCACCACTGTTCGCAATCTGGGTGTCATGATGGACAACAAACTGAGCATGGAAGCCCAGGTTGCGAAAACAGTGTCCACCTGTTCTGCCCTCATACGGTCCCTACGCAAGATCCTGCCACTGCTTCCCTTACAGGCCCGGTCATTAATAGTCAGGTGTACTATTTTAAGTCGCCTTGATTATTGTAACGCGTTGCTACTCGAATCTCCAGGCCTGCTGCTTGACAGACTTCAAAGAGTACAGTCTGCTGCTGCTAAACTGGCCCTTGGCTGGTCTAGGAGGTCATACACAATTGACAACAACTTCTTGGAGCGCACAGCAAGTTAAAGAGAGTATATGTCAAACAAAGTAAGTTCGGTGCTCCAGGTAGATATGAGCCTGTTGCCTTGACTCCAAACAAGACCACAAAAGTGATCCGACAAATCACAAATTAGTCCACCGAGCACACTAAAATCAAATTCAGTCCACAAAAAGTATTATCCTTCTTCAGTCTTTTCTTTGTCTTTATTCATTAGTTCTTCTTCATCCAAAGTAAATTTCAGCAAACAGCCTACACGTATTTCGTCTAAGTCCGTCTCGGACAAAAGACTTCTTCAGGGCTGTAAAATTAAAATATTTACAACTTAGATGTAATTATTACTTATACAGTAATAGGCTATTCTCATTTTAAAGAGAAAAACCACCCAATAAGTGTATGGTATAGTAAAGACATCTCTTATAGACCCTAATGCCAAGCATAAAACTAAAGTCACCAAGTGCAAGAAGTAGAAAAAAGTCAGTGTAAACTAAGAATGACCAGTAAAGGATCCTAAAGAATTTTATAAAAAAACAAGCTTATGATGTATTATCATTTCTTACACATACCAGTTCAGATCCAAATTATCAATGAAAGTTCTATCCACCAAATCCGGTCTAGCGTTAAGGCTGTAACAACATATAAACAACAGTTTCCTGTCACGAGCCACATCCCATGTCTATGATATCATCATGTAACCTTTTGATTGTCACAATAACTCTTTAAGCTCACCTTATTAAGCTCACCTCGTATTTAGAAGTAGTAATTCTGTAGCACGATATCATATATGTATATAGGTTTCCCTTTTCTTTTCAGTATTCGTTCTGCTACAATGGTAAATTATGATATAAGTATAAGTATCCATCTAATTATTATAATTTACACAGTACACAATATCTCGTTATTAAGCAATTGGGTGCCCCTATTTAGTATTGAAGTCAATAGTGGTAAAAGGGTATGATTATTAAAAATTGCTATCGTATTGTACTATTTATATCACGAGTCTCAATAATAACCAATTAATATCTTCAACAGAATGTGCAATGAAGTTAGTGATATAGCCCATACCGTAAAAGCTGTAAATATGCCGCTAAGTTTTCATCATCCTTGTCATCGTTCTTGTAATTAGTTGTCCCAGTCTGTCGTTCTACAAAATAAATTCAATCTGGCTTAGTATCCCTAATTATTAGCACTTTTATGATTACTCGATCTATTACCCATTACACTCACCGTAACTACTTCTGTCGCCTCTGTACTTTCTCGCATGCTACGCGAGCGCCATCTTGTAGTGGCCTTTTATAAATCCGATTACGGGCGCCATCTTTGCCTAGTCTTTTTCGTTCTTAAATCATGTATTATGAGATATTTACATTTATTATATATCAAAATCAAAATTATTTATGTAACGCAACGTATGCCTTCATATTATTATGTCCAGAACAGTATTTATATAGTTACATTTTATCGAACCAATTGCAGGCGCCATCTTTGCCTAGTCTATTCTGATCTTAGGTCATGTATCCGTAGTTAGCAAAGATGTTTATATTTATTATATCTCTAAATTGAGTTCATTTGTACAAGATAACTTATACCTCCGTATTATATTTGAACTAATGTCTCATTTGCGAATACAACTGGTTATGTAGCTATCATTTTTTAATGATTAAAAAGCAAGCGCCATCTTAGTCTAATATTTTAGTCTATTAAACCACTAAAAGTTTACCGAGGGACTTTAGTTTAAGTTTATAACCGCATCATAGTGGTTCCTGGTTAACAGTCATCTTAAGATCATAATTTATTTTAAACTCTACATATATTTCACTGTTATTTAACGTATACGAATTTAATCGAGGATATATAAAGGCCAGATTTAGCTATTCGTAACGTAACAATTACCCCTATACCTCATTCTTATCTCGTGTACTTCTAATATCATGGGTTGCAGCCCGTGACAGGATCACTTGTTTTGAGTTCTAAATTCCATAGAGTACAGTGGTTAGGCAGATAGGTTCAGGCAGTAAGATAGGGAATAACATTGCATAAGTGATGTACAGTCTCAGTAATGTACAGTTTCAACATACAAAGAGGGGGTACGTTTCAATCTTGGCCTAAATAATATTCAAACTCATTATCAATATTTAGGCCTAGTTCTACCGCTTTAAGTTTCATCAGCCACATAACTTCTCTGCGTCGTAGTTGAATCGTTCTGTTGCCACCTCTAGGGTCTCTTTTAACATGATCAATACCATGGTAGCTAAATATGTGTTTCTCTTTGTCTCCGTGGTTTCTAACCATATGCGAAGCTACCGGGTAACGTGTATCTCCTGTTTTCAGTGCCCTGAAATGCTCCACCATTCTTTCTTTCAGTTTTCTAATCGTGCTACCCACATAAATCTTTTTGCAGGTGCACATAATTACATATACAACAAATGTTGTATCACAGTTAATAAAGTGGTCAATAGTATGTTCACCAGTATCATTGTAGTTAAATGACTTAACCTTCTTTATTGCCCACCTGCACGAGCTACATTTTCCACATTTATAAAATCCTTTTCTGCTGGTAGACAGCCAGTCAGGTTCTATTATACTTATAGGGTAGCTCGGGCTTACATAGTTGGAAATTGTACGTCCTTTTCTAAATGTTACTCCTGGCGTCTCTCCTACATATTGGAGAAGATCTTTATCCATACTCAGTAGGTGCCAGTGTCTCTTCAGTATACTAAACAGGTGTGCACTCTCAGAGCTGTAATTTGTAATCATTCTCACTCTGGTTTGTTTAGGGATTTCATTACTGGATTTAGTACTAAGTGTTTTGTTCCTTGTCAGTTTCTTAGCCCTCTCAATAGATTTCATTATAACTTTATTCTGATAACCTCATTTTAGAAATCTATTTGAGAGGTCTACCAGATTGTCCTCAAAGTCAGTTTCATTGGTGCAATTACGCCTCGCTCTTACCATCTCTCCGTAAGGGATAGCATTCTTTTGACTGTTGGGGTGGCAGCTTTTGGCATGCAGTACAGCATTGCAGCTAGTTGGTTTCCTAAACATACGACTGCATAACTTCCCATTACTTGTAAACAACTCTATATCTAAGAATGTCATATTGTTTACACTATAATTGGTTGTAAATTCTAAATTCAAACTGTTGTCATTAATGTACTCAAAGAAATCTTTCAGTTTATTTTCGGAGCCTGTCCATATTAGCAGACAATCGTCTATAGAGCTTCCCCAATAATGGATGTACTGTATCCATTTTTCACCATATGGGCCCCAGATTCTCTCCGCCTCGAACCTCCCCATGAAGAGGTTCGCAAAGGAGGGAGCGAATCTGGAACCCATCGCAGTACCAAGACGTTGTCTGAACCATTGTCCATCGAATAGAAAAACATTATTGTGTAATACCATCTCTGTCATTTTAAGTACCATCTGTGTATGATCGTATAATTCTGCTGGTCTTCTACTTAAAAAATAGTCAAGAGCTTTTATTCCCAGATCATGGTCTATGTTCGAATACAGAGACACTACATCTAGTGTCACTAAAATCATCCTTTCATCCCACACCAGGTCTTGCAATAGATTCAGTACATGCTTGGTATCTTCAATAAAAGATGGTAGATTACGGACATACATTTGTAAAAATGTATCTACATATTGAGATAGCCGTTCTGTAGGGCCCCCTATCCCTGAAATAATAGGCCTGCCTGGGGGGTTGTCTCTGCATTTATGTATCTTGGGTAGAGTATACATACATGGGGCCTAAAAATATTAGACTAAGATGGCGCTTGCATTTTAATCATTAAAAAATGATAGCTACATAACCAGTTGTATTCGCAAATGAGACATTAGTTCAAATATAATACGGAGGAATAAGTTATCTTGTACAAATGAACTCAATTTAGAGATATAATAAATATAAACATCTTTGCTAACTACGGATACATGACCTAAGATCAGAATAGACTAGGCAAAGATGGCGCCTGCAATTGGTTCGATAAAATGTAACTATATAAATACTGTTCTGGACATAATAATATGAAGGCATACGTTGCGTTACATAAATAATTTTGATTTTGATATATAATAAATGTAAATATCTCATAATACATGATTTAAGAACGAAAAAGACTAGGCAAAGATGGCGCCCGTAATCGGATTTATAAAAGGCCACTACAAGATGGCGCTCGCGTAGCACGCGAGAAAGTACAGAGGCGACAGAAGTAGTTACGGTGAGTGTAATGGGTAATAGATCGAGTAATCATAAAAGTGCTAATAATTAGGGATACTAAGCCAGATTGAATTTATTTTGTAGAACGACAGACTGGGACAACTAATTACAAGAATGATGACAAGGATGATGAAAACTTAGCGGCATATTTACAGCTTTTACGGTATGGGCTATATCACTAACTTCATTGTACATTCTGTTGAAGATATTAATTGGTTATTATTGAGACTCGTGATATAAATAGTACAATACGATAGCAATTTTTAATAATCATACCCTTTTACCACTATTGACTTCAATACTAAATAGGGGCACCCAATTGCTTAATAACGAGATATTGTGTACTGTGTAAATTATAATAATTAGATGGATACTTATACTTATATCATAATTTACCACTGTAGCAGAACGAATACTGAAAAGAAAAGGGAAACCTATATACATATATGATATCGTGCTACAGAATTACTACTTCTAAATACGAGGTGAGCTTAATAAGGTGAGCTTAAAGAGTTATTGTGACAATCAAAAGGTTACATGATGATATCATAGACATGGGATGTGGCTCGTGACAGGAAACTGTTGTTTATATGTTGTTACAGCCTTAACGCTAGACCGGATTTGGTGGATAGAACTTTCATTGATAATTTGGATCTGAACTGGTATGTGTAAGAAATGATAATACATCATAAGCTTGTTTTTTATAAAATTCTTTAGGATCCTTTACTGGTCATTCTTAGTTTAAACTGACTTTTTTCTACTTCTTGCACTTGGTGACTTTAGTTTTATGCTTGGCATTAGGGTCTATAAGAGATGTCTTTACTATACCATACACTTATTCGGTGGTTTTTCTCTTTAAAATGAGAATAGCCTATTACTGTATAAGTAATAATTACATCTAAGTTGTAAATATTGTAATTTTACAGCCCTGAAGAAGTCTTTTGTCCGAGACGGACTTAGACGAAACACGTGTAGGCTGTTTGCTGAAATTTACTTTGGATGAAGAAGAACTAATGAATAAAGACAAAGAAAAGACTGAAGAAGGATAATACTTTTTGTGGACTGAATTTGATTTTAGTGTGCTCGGTGGACTAATTTGTGGTCTAGGAGGTCCTCGGCCTCAGGGGCGTTGGCTGAACTCCATTGGCTCCCGTTAAAACAGCGAGTGTCCTTTAAATCCCACTGTCTCGTATTCAAAGCCCTGCATGGACTTGGGCCCAGCTCTTTGCAAGCGATGTTTGCCTGGTATACCCCAACCAGAACACTTCGTTCTGCAACGGCCTGTCTTGTGAAAGTGCCGAGATTTAAAAAAGCTAGGGCGGGGGGCAGATCCTTTGGAGTTGCTGCCGCTAAACTCTGGAACAGTATGCCCCTAGATATCCGTCAAACGAAAGAACTTCTTCCTTTTAGGAAACGGGTCAAAACTTGGCTGTTACCCGAAGAGTTAACTTGATGGCCATTGTGCTGCGCTGCTCTCCCCCGTGTTTTCCTCCTTCTGGAGATATCTCAGCGCCAGGATGCCTGTAAGGTGACAGCTGCGCTATACAAATGTCCCAAATAAATAAAATGGGGAACCTTTCTCTCAAGTAATATTAACCACCAGAACTTGTGAACAATTTTTGAAAAACTTCCCCTGGAGGATCTGGAGCAACCTGCCAACACATCCAGAGTAAGACACAGCAATGTTGGTCTCAGCTATGCAAGTTACCATGCTTTGGGCTTTTTTTCATGAATTTCCAATGTTACAATGAGACTGCCCAATAATTTAATACCAGTGCATCTTTTCTCAGACACAAATTTCATTCAGTGCCTTTGAAGACTTTTCCCCTCCAGAATAGTTTTGCATTTCAATTGAAAAACCATCATTAGGACCATACGTTTACATATGACTAACCAGTCTACCCACAGGACAACCAAGAAAGGTGCCTAGTTTGCCTACAACCTGCTTGGAGGACTCAAGCTTTTCTGCAAGTCTCCAGAGAGGATGTAGCCTTACGACTAGAGCAGTCCACCTCGTAGCTGGGGTACCAAGTTTGAGTCTCTGCAACGACGCTCAACATCCTGTGATTCTGGGCAAATCACTTAATCTCCCCGTCCCGAACAAAAATTAATATGTCCCTATGTAACGCAACTGGTGCTATGTAAAGCGCTCCGATGCCTGATGTCTCGGGTCTAGTTCACGCTATATAAAACTCTAGAAAAAAATAGAATGACACTGAATGGGTTTTCTAATGCTTTGAATAAAGCGTTTGTCTGCTGTACAACTTTCGATTTTCTTGTTAAATGTTACCGGATTTCTAGAGCGCATGGCTGCCCGTGAGCGTCCCAGCGCTGAATAAGTACAGGCAGAGTTGGAAGAGGGAGGCTCACGGAAACAGCCAAGTTTTCAGGGATTTACGGAAGGCCAAGAGGTTGGGTTGTACCCGGATATCAGGAGGAAGAGAGTTCCATAGTCTGGAAGCGTTGTACGAGAAACGTCGACCTCCTGATCGCGCTCTCTTGATCTTAGGGGGCAGAGTTAAATGGGCGTTGGTGGATCGGAGGAGTCTGGCAGTGGTATATGGAGTCACCAGATCTCTGAGAATGGGAGGTGCTTTCCCATTGAGGATTTTGTGTGTTAGGCAAAGCGCCTTAAACTGCACTCTTTCCGCCACAGGCAGCCAGTGGAGCGCTCTGATGGCGGGCTTAGCTGAGCAGCAACTCTTGGTATTGGTCAAGATCCGTGCGGCCGAGTTCTGCACTACCTGGAGTTTCGTTGTGACTTTCCGAGGGGCGCCCAGATAAAGTGCGTTGCCGTAGTCCAGCCGTGACAGAATGAGGCCTTGGATGAGGAGTTTCCTTGATGGGAAAGGAAGCAGTGGTAGGATTTTCCGGGTGGATCGCAGAAGCCCATGGCAGACCCCGGCCGTTTTCCTCGCTTGGGTATACATGGTCAGATTTTGATCAAGCCATACTCCGAGGCTTTTAATCTCGGATTTAGGGGTTGGGGGCTTGCCCATGCATGGGGGCCAAAGAGAGTCTGGACGGAAATGGGACTGATTCCCCATTACCAGTATCTCAGTCTTGTCACTGTTAAGCTTCAAGTGAGAACTGTCCATCCAGCTGACTATGTCTCTCAAGCAGCAGTAAAGATCGGTGTTAGGATTACTCTGCTGAGAGAGAGAGACAACCAGCTGGGTGTCGTCGGCATACGTTAAGAGTTTGATGCCATGAGAGGTGACTATTTTTTCCAGCGGGGACATATATACGTTGAAGAGCGTAGGGCTCAACGAAGAGCCCTGTGGCACTCTGCAACGTATCGGGGTCTCCCTGGAAGTATAGCTACCCTCAATCACCTGGAATGAACGATCATGCAGGAAGGATTTCAGCCATGACAGGGCAACATCAGTGATCCCAAGATCTCCGAGTCGCTGGCTCAGGATTTGGTGGTTGACCGTGTCGAAGGCCGCGCTCAGATCCAGGAGGATCAATGCCACTGATCCTCCTGCGTCCATGATCTTCCTGGCCTCCTCGACCACCGTCACCATTGCAGTTTCCGTGCCCTGGCCAGGGCGAAAACCTGTCTGTGATGGTCTAAGTTCGTTCGATTCAAGGTAGTGTGACAGCTGAGTATTTATAAATTTTTCTGTCATCTTACTAATGCAGGGAAGGAGCGATATAGGCCTAAAATTGGCAAGATTGAGGGGGTCAAGGTTAGGTTTTTTTAATAAGGCTCTAACCTTCGCCTTTTTCCAACTGGGGGGCACCACACCGCCTGTAAGGGAGGCATTGATCAAATTTACCATAGGTGCCAGGATGGTAGATGCTACCTGCTTTAAGATCTTAACTGGGGCAGGGTCAGATGGTGAGCCACTTTTCAGAGATTGGAAAATAGGGGCGAGGGTGTCCTTACTTATAGAGGTGAACGTCTTCAGTCTTGTCTGAGGGTTCTGTGCCTGTATTAGAGGGGTGAGAGGTTGGACTAGAGGGGGAATAGGCGGGAGTTGCTGAAGAATAATCTGGATTTTTTTATCAAAATACGTCGCCAACTTGTCACAGTGGTTGTCAGCGAGGACAGTTAAGCAAGTGGGCTCTGGGGTTTTCAAGAGTAGTTTTACAATGCGGAAAGTTTCCTTCGACGAGCAGGATGCAGCGTTAATTTTTTCTTGGAAAAAAGTTGTTTGAGAATTTTTCACGGCTTTTTTGTAATTGAGGATGGCCGCTCTATATTCTTTCTTGCTATTAGGGTCGAAGTCCTTCCGCCACGTTCTTTCGGCCCTTTTGCATAGCTTCTTCAGGAGGCTGGTTTCCTGAGTAAACCATGGGGAGGAAGTTTTTTTGCGGGATGAGCGACAGGGTTTGTTAGGAAGGATGGTGTTGAGGGAGTTCTCGATCCAAGAGGAGAACTCTGCGTCCGCTATTACGGGGTCGGTAGCATGGCCAGGCTTGGAAAGATCGAGGGCCTGCTCCCATTCTTTAAGGTCAAGTTTTGCCCAGGGGCGAGCCAATCTACCGGGAGGTTGAGTGTGTGAAGGGTTGGTCGGAATCTCCCATCTAAAGGGAATAAGCATGTTTGTGATATTTATCATACAATAGTTGTCTTTTAAACTGACTTGGTTTGAATCTTGTAAGATTCTGGTTTGGCAGGGTCTCACACACAGGCCACATGAACGTTCTGGGGAAGTCATTGCCTTGTAAACCAAACAAGTAAGAGTGAGACAAATATTGCGGCCATAATTCGGTCGAGATAGACACTTTGGGCCCTGTGGGAACTCAGTCTGAGCTCACATCAAGTCTGGCCTCAGTACCAAATAGTACCAGTCTCGTCAATGACACTATTAAGGATACTTTTTTCCAATAGCTGCACACTGCTGTTCATCACCAATTCTCTTTTTCGACCTGGAACCCTCAGAATGGCAGCTCACCAAGGCCGCTGGTGCCGGGTGTCTACTCGATCTATCCACAATATTCGATGCAGTCGATAACTCCATCCTGATGAACTACCTTCAGGCGATGTTATTTCCTAGCTGTGCCCTCTCTTGCTGTCGTTTCTTCCCAATCGGCTTCAGTCAGTAGTTCTTTGCTCCTTGACGGCTCCCACAACTCTTCTCGACTGCGTGCCCTCTCTTGGCTCTGCCATGCCAACCCTGTCTCTTCAGCCTTTATGTCGAGCCAATGGAACTCTTGTGTTCGGCTTCTAGTTGTGTGCGACAACACCCCGCCTACTACTAAGGTTGATGGTGTGGTGCGGTTTGCCAGGACAGTGCATAACCACACCAAACATATAGGGCAGTGGGGAGGGCGGTCAATGGCTAAAGCTCAATTCTCACAAGTGACGTGTTGGTAGCAGGTGCCCAAATTTACTTTAGGAGGGATGGTTACAAGATGGGCCTTTGCTCCGTCCCCTTAAAAATAGTCTGTAATGTAGAGGTCCCATTTGACTCTGGCATCTCTCACAGCCTTAGATCTCGGCATGGGTACCCGCTTGCTCTCATCGCCCGGGCGCTTGACGAAAGGTTGCCCCTTTATCAATGAGAAGAGAAGCACATGGTGGTTGCAGTTATCATGGGATCCAGATTGGACGATGCACTTCCCTTTATTTGGGCCCAGCTAATTATCTTCTACAGTGCCTTGAAGTTGTCCAAAAGTATGCAGGCGCTAAGCACCCTCCCCTCCTTGCAGCTCTGCACTGTATTTCAACAGTCTCAAGTTTAAGGTTCTCTCTCTGGTCCACTGTGTCCTCTACGTTCACACCTCGCGATTCGTAGCCTCAGTTGTACCTCCTCGGCTCTTCCACTCCCCGTGTACACATTTCATCAAGCTTGCTCACGCAGCCTCTGCTTCTACGTGTTGTCTCCTTCCTCGTGGAACAATCTCCCGCGAGTCTTTCTTCTTACTCCTCCTTATGGCCTTCGTGGGGATCAACAAACCTGGCTGTTTGGCGAAGGCTAAACACCTTAGCGCCATGAAACCGTCTGCAGTCCGTGAGCGCTAGAAGGAGCTTGCACCATAACATAACTTCACTCCAGAGCGGACGTCCATGCACTGGCTGAGAGTTGAAATGTCCATCATCTACTACAAGTGATTCAAAAGGTTTTCTGCCGAGCAAAAAAAAAAAAATATATATATTAAGTAGCAACACTCTCAAAGACCTTAGTCACAATGTTCTTATATTGTCCATTGGATACATTAGCTAATTAGACACCAGAATCCAGTATAGATTGGTCCGTATTTATTTTTCACTTCTCTTGATTCAATTCATCAGTTTCAATATTTTCAGTAGTCAGATCAGCCTTATGAGCAGGTCAGCCGACACGTGTTTCGTTGTTTAAAACAACTTCATCAGGGCTGCAAGCCAGAAAGAATGTATAAAATAAAAACCTTGTATACTTAACTATTTACAACCAACTGTAAAATTTTTGAAAGTATTACTATTGATTAATCTGACACCACCTAAGTGAAAGACAGGCATAGAGTTCCCAATACATTTGTGTCTCGAATTAATAAATTAGTGATTCCCGGTGTCACATAGTAGTACACATCAAAATCATTCGGATCTTTCGCCTTCTGTACGAAATTTGTACACTTATACATACATTTTCACAAAAATTATTTTCTCATCTATCTTAATCTATGGAGTGGTATGGAGAAGCCCCCCGCTTCGTCCTGTTAATCACCGCCATTTCAACCCCAAAAGCAGTTATATTACTCTATTGGAAGTTAGCATGTCTGTTCAGAATCCTTAAACCTATTTTCCTACAGTTTGAAAAGAGGTTTTTTACCTTTCTATAAGTCTCAGTTTTCAATTCAATAATATGTTCCTTCCGTTTCTTTAAAATTTAATTTTCGATTTTATTATGCATGTTCTGTAAAGAGAGGGACATGGCTATACATACTCAAAGTAAATATTATTCACAACTTAGAATAGGTCTTACCAGTCAAATGTCCAGAATTCGCCTATTACTCTTATAGCAGTTCGCAGAGTCAACAGGTTAAAGAGAGATGAAACCTTGAAATCTAAAAATAAATCTGAGGTCCCGTCTCATTATCAGAAACTTAGAATGATTACCAATTTTGGTAAGGGTAGTCACAAACTTTTTAATATCATGAATAAATATTGGCAAATGCTTACTTCTGACAAAGACCTAAAACCTTTTTTAACAGAACGTCCAAGCATAACATACAGAAAGGGAATGTCACTTGCTAATATAGTGAGTCCTAGCTATCCCAAACCTATTATACCAACAAGTCAAAGTGACTGGCTTCGGACATGTCCAAAAGGATTTTATCATTGTGGAAACTGCAGCTCATGCAGATGGGCAATGAGAAAAGTACAAACTTTTGAATATAACAACACTGGGACATTCCGTATCGAATCTTTTATTAATTGTGAAACATCATATGTTGTGTATGTAATTGCCTGCCTATGTGGAAAAATATACGTAGGCAGCACTGTGAGGAAATTGAAAGACCGTATGATCGAACATTATCGGGCATTGAAGAATGGTGATACCAGGTATCCAATTTCCTCACACTTGATTCAAAATAATAATGACTCTGTAAGGCATAAATTTTCATATCATGGAATCGAGCAAGTGACATTAGATAGACGTGGAGGGAATAGACTACTGCATTTAAGACGTAGAGAGGCAAGATGGATTATGGTCCTTAGAGCAGTCGAAGATGGTCTTAACATTGATTCGGAGCTCCAGTATTACTTAGGAGACCATTAAGAATATGATAAAATTACTGTATAGAGGATACAACCTATCTATCATAACTGTTGTACTTCAGATGCAATTTTACGAGATGTGATTATACTTCTGCTTATGCCTTTAATCCTCCGTAGGTCGTTATGTTTAATATCTTTAAATAGAGAATGTAATGGAATGGTGTGCGGTGCCGACAGCTTTGACACTGGGGGTCACCGCCACGCTAACCCTAAAAGATCTTATTTTGATTTTTTCATCATTTATATATTGATAAACTCACCACTCCAATATGGTGGAATGAGGTTAAATACACTTTAAGTAGGCTCTGTTCTCTACTGTCATGTAGACAGCATAACATCACGAACTGAAAAGAATAATTTATTTCAGACCAGAGAGGGTCAGACCAGTTATAAACAAAGAAATTTTGTTGATCTCGAAATTTTCGTAAATCGTTCCTAAATATAATTAGCTACTATTGCGATCACACATAATAATTGTTTGCCCATAAATAAGTGTTACAAATAATATAACACGGATTTGACTATCTTGGGTACTGTTTTATAAGTAACGCGCTAAAATCACGCTACGCCTTACATAAGATGGCTGCCATAATATACAGTATAATAACATCTAGTATAAACTATATAATGTTAGAATTAAATATGGTAGCAGACTAATTTCGCTACTATTTACATTAGAAAGCGATAATGAAAGGTATTATGCGGCTTAAACTGTTTGATTTTAGATTTACATGTAGCGCCCTTAATCACGCTACTACTTACACAAGATGGCCGCACAATACATCGCTACGCGGTACATACTTGCAAAACATTTACTTAATCAAGATGGCGCTCGGAACAAACGCCGGTACTCGAGCAGATGGGAAGATGTAAGAGAAGATAGACACTCTTACTAGGTGAGTGCAAATGATTTCACCGATCGTTTTAATCGAGACACTTTAGCATACACAACGAATCTAAACCTAACTAATGTTCTTATAAATACTCTCTTATAGATTTTGATATACGATTAAGAAGTGGATAATAAAACTATAGATACGAGTTATACATGAATAAGAATCACAGATTTCGTTAGAGGTAAGGACTAATGCCAAAATAGTTGCAAAAAATTGTTAAGCATTACAATGGATATAGGGGTGAATTTTGATTTTAACCTACTCCCTTATAGCTAAAACAAAGTTACCGGTACCGCGTCTATAAGAGTAATAGGCGAATTCTGGACATTTGACTGGTAAGACCTATTCTAAGTTGTGAATAATATTTACTTTGAGTATGTATAGCCATGTCCCTCTCTTTACAGAACATGCATAATAAAATCGAAAATTAAATTTTAAAGAAACGGAAGGAACATATTATTGAATTGAAAACTGAGACTTATAGAAAGGTAAAAAACCTCTTTTCAAACTGTAGGAAAATAGGTTTAAGGATTCTGAACAGACATGCTAACTTCCAATAGAGTAATATAACTGCTTTTGGGGTTGAAATGGCGGTGATTAACAGGACGAAGCGGGGGGCTTCTCCATACCACTCCATAGATTAAGATAGATGAGAAAATAATTTTTGTGAAAATGTATGTATAAGTGTACAAATTTCGTACAGAAGGCGAAAGATCCGAATGATTTTGATGTGTACTACTATGTGACACCGGGAATCACTAATTTATTAATTCGAGACACAAATGTATTGGGAACTCTATGCCTGTCTTTCACTTAGGTGGTGTCAGATTAATCAATAGTAATACTTTCAAAAATTTTACAGTTGGTTGTAAATAGTTAAGTATACAAGGTTTTTATTTTATACATTCTTTCTGGCTTGCAGCCCTGATGAAGTTGTTTTAAACAACGAAACACGTGTCGGCTGACCTGCTCATAAGGCTGATCTGACTACTGAAAATATTGAAACTGATGAATTGAATCAAGAGAAGTGAAAAATAAATACGGACCAATCTATACTGGATTCTGGTGTCTAATTAGCTAATGTATCCAATGGACAATATAAGAACATTGTGACTAAGGTCTTTGAGAGTGTTGCTACTTAATATATTTTTTTTTTTTTGCTCGGCAGAAAACCTTTTGAATCATTTAAATACCTGGGAACAGTGTATTAGCTAGGGAGATAGGTAACCTCCCTATTCTGCCTAGTAGCAAGAGGAGTTACGTATCTATTGAATATAGCCTAAATTATTAGCTGTGCGCCCTATCACCTGTTGCCTTTCTCTATACATCTACTACAAGTGTCCAGTCATTGGCTGATTGGTAATACGCAATATTACCCTTCAGCCAATGATCAGATCTTTGAAAAACTCTCTACAGAGCTCGAAATCGGAGTAAGACATTCTGGTGTACATGTAGCTTCCCGCTGTGTCACGTGAGCTTACGTACGACCATTTGAACATTGCAGACCCCTCCTAAGATTTTTTTATGTGGTAATTCACATTTAAATGCACTGGTAAAGGGGACCATATGTGGTGGCAAAGGAACAGAAACTAACAGCCCCTGTAAGTATGTATGTAGAACGACCCTGCCACACTCTATGCGGCCTGCACCACACACACACACACTGCCCCACCCACACCAACCGACATCCTTCCCAGTCCACTTCACTATCATACTTTAAATGGGCCAAAAAAACAGATCTCTGCATCTGGAACCATCACCAACAATAAGCGTTCCAGGTGTAGATTTGTTGGATGACGTCAGCACGGGCTTCCAAACCTACTGTGACATCATTCGCCAGGGCCAGGGGTCGCTTAAAACAGAGGCCGGCCAACCAACATCCTTCAAACCCATACTTGCCATCTCCCTGCGCGCCATTGCTCAGGTAGGGAACTCGCGCTTCCTGGGATAGATGGACAGACAGACAGAATATAAGAATAGAACGTTCGTAAAGATACCTATCGGCTGACCATCGCACCAAAAAACTGAATATCTCACCTAAGAAAAACCTGGTGCACAGTTAGAAGGACTTGTTATATACAACACAAACGGTAACACCCCAATAATGGTCACAAAAGCAGTGTGCTGCGTCAGTGCGTGCGTCGATGACTTGCTGCCACATGGGACTGAGCCACGGTCAGCTCCATGACAGGAGCTTCCGGACAGATGTGGAAGCAGCCACGGCTTCCAGGGAAGGGAAAGAGGCGGTCACATCTGCAGGAAGCGCCGGTGTCCACAGGACGCACCGCGTGCCAGAAATAGAGGCCACATTCGGACATTTCCAGGTCAAACCTGCCATCGCGGCACCTTCCACAGTGCGCTTTAACGGCACTATTCTGTGAAAATAACGCACAATCTAGGCATTACTGCAGGCAAAGAAATCCGGCAGAGAAACACCAGCAGACATCCGTCTGCACAGGCACTACGGGATAAAAGTAATTATTTCTTCAAGTGCATTGCGACCGCGGCTGATCCATAGCTAAACTACACACTGTCCCTAAACAGACCCATCTCTACCGGTGAACACGCACCGGCGATGTATACGTCACTGATGCCCGAAGGCACCGACATCTTACATACCGCTTTAATACAGCCCTAGCTTAGGGCTTTAAGTGGGATGAAAAAACTGGGGGTCTCTCAAAGGGGCGTGGCCAATGTAATTAAGGGCGTGGCTTAAAAACACATAAGCTAAAAGTCTGTGCTCAGCATAGTGTGCCGCCCGACTTGTATTTTGCTGTTTCTGTCATTGCATCCAGATATGCGATACAACAAGTAACATCATACCTTCAACAAGTCAGGACTATTGGCTTTGTTAATGGTTGTTATTTGCATGAGATAAATAAGCAGCAACTGTGGCTTGTATATAATATTGAAAAAGCTTCCACTTAAAGCCCTGGTGACACCACGACAATGTTGCTGCTCCTGATTTTCGAAAAGAGAAGGGAAATCCAGAGAGAAAATAAGTCTCTTTAAAGGATTACCCTTCCCCTACAACGCTCACCTGGCATGACGTCATGCCGTAACTTCTCCACTAGTGAGAAGTGAACATTGTGAGCAGCGCACATCGATGTGCCTGCTGTCACTGCAGTCCGGGAAAAAACAGACTGTCTTTGCCAGGGCACAAAACAGACCCGTTTCGAGTCCCCCGTAAAAAAAAAACTGCCGGTGCTCAGGGAGAGGATGTGGTCTCACGGCTAGAGCTGCCAACTTTGGAGCTGGGAAACCAAGGTTTGAATCTCGGGGTCGGCTCCACAGCCTGTGATTGTGGGCAAAACACCCAATCTCCCAGTGCCTTCCAAAACAAGCATTGGAAATGCAATAGGTCTCGCAATAACGCGAGTCTGAACTATTAGCATTGTAAATGATAATGCCCTTTATTTTTGCGTTCTGGTTTTTGGAACATAAATAAAAGGCTTTGTCATTTACAAGGCCTATAGCTTAAATTTGCGTTAAAACGAGACCTATTGCATTGCAATGGTGGTGGTGCTGCTTGGTGGTGGTGCTGCTGAGTTCTCTCTGAATCTGCACTCTGAATCTGCACCCACAATCTGCACCCTGAATCTGCACCCTGAATCTGCACCCACAATCTGCACCCACAATCTGCACCCACAATCTGCACCCACAATCTGCACCCACAATCTGCACCCACAATCTGCACCCACAATCTGCACCCACAATCTGCACCCACAATGTGTGAGTGGCGTTGCGTGGCTGAGTGGCGTTGCGTGGCGTGGCTGAGTGGCGTGGCGTGGCTGAGTGGCGTTGCGTGGCTGAGTGGCGTTGCGTGGCTGAGTGGCGTTGCGTGGCTGAGTGGCGTTGCGTGGCTGAGTGGCGTTGCGTGGCTGAGTGGCGTTGCGTGGCTGAGTGGCGTTGCGTGGCTGAGTGGCGTTGCGTGGCTGAGTGGCGTTGCGTGGCTGAGTGGCGTTGCGTGGCTGAGTGGCGTTGCGTGGCTGAGTGGCGTTGCGTGGCTGAGTGGCGTTGCGTGGCTGAGTGGCGTTGCGTGGCTGAGTGGCGTTGCGTGGCTGAGTGGCGTTGCGTGGCTGAGTGGCGTTGCGTGGCTGAGTGGCGTTGCGTGGCTGAGTGGCGTTGCGTGGCTGAGTGGCGTTGCGTGGCTGAGTGGCGTTGCGTGGCTGAGTGGCGTTGCGTGGCTGAGTGGCGTTGCGTGGCTGAGTGGCGTTGCGTGGCTGAGTGGCGTTGCGTGGCTGAGTGGCGTTGCGTGGCTGAGTGGCGTTGCGTGGCTGAGTGGCGTTGCGTGGCTGAGTGGCGTTGCGTGGCTGAGTGGCGTTGCGTGTGTGAGTGGCGTTGCGTGGCTGAGTGGCGTTGCGTGTGTGAGTGGCGTTGCGTGTGTGAGTGGCGTTGCGTGTGTGAGTGGCGTTGCGTGTGTGAGTGGCGTTGCATGGGTGAGTGGCATTGCGTGGGTGAGTTGTGTTGCGTGTGTGAGTGGTGTTGCTTGGGTGAGTGGCGTTGCGTGGATGAGTGGCGTTGCGTGGATGAGTGGGGTTGCGTGGATGAGTGGGGTTGCGTGGATGAGTTGCGTTGCGTGTGTGAGTGGTGTTGCTTGGGTGAGTGGCGTTGCGTGGGTGAGTGTGGTGTTGCGTGGATGATAGTGGGCTTGCGTGGGTGTGAGTGGCGTTGCGTGTCTGTAAGTGTTGCTGTGTGGGTGAAAGTGGCACAGAGCCTTTGATGTGGCCTGGCGCAGGAGAAATGCTGCTGCTGCTAATTAAATACAAGAGTGGCCGGGAAGCGGCCGGGAAACACAAGTACGGCCGGCCACATAATTAGGGGAGGAGAAGCCGCACAGCACACGCTGGGAGAAGCCCTTTGATGTGCTGTGCGGCCGCGATGCGCGCTCTGTGCTGGGGGAGGGCCATTAGCCTGAACTCGCGGCAAGATCAAACGAAGGGTGGGAGGGACATTGAGGAACAGATGGCCATGAAAGTGTATGGGCCAAAAGCGCGTGCCTGTACGTGCACTCGAAGAAAACGCCACGAAAAAAAGCGGTGGTTTGACAATCAGTTCGAGCACTTGAATTCTCGCCATTTCCCATTCCTTCGGAATGGTAAAGGACGAGACCTAGAAATGTTTAAATGATTGCGTCCTCGTGTAAATTAACCGGTGCTCATGTAAAGCGCTCCAATACCTTCAGTTCGAATTCACACTATATAAATCTGTATTAAAAAAAAAGCCTTGGCCCTAGGCATCACGGGCTGGTTTCCTGTCAGGGCGCCAAAAGCAGACCTTGCAGCATCTTCCTGCTTCCTTCCGCTCTGATGAATTTCGGGTGTGTCTGCCCTTAATACGGGCTCCGGGTGTCATTACCAATTGGTGGTCTTTGGACTAGACAGACCCTCCAGTATTTCGCGATTCGCAATAGACTCGCGAAATCAGCTAAATAGCGCGATGACTGCGATATTTATGTTATTGGCCACAAAAAAAAAGGTCTTGGCAGACAGCAAACTAAATGGTGACCTCTGATTGGCTGTACCGGCACACATCACTACGTCGTGCCGTACTAGATAATTTAGAGGTGGTGAGTAATTGTACACGCCCTGTGGATTAGAGAGGCCAGGACAGCTCATGGCTCCAGCAAGACTGTCACCTGTGAGTGGGGGCATTGATGAAGGGGGCTCCTGACACCACGTCTGAGAGCGCAAACACGTTCCATCCAGTTCGGCCATTGCGAGCAGGACTAAACATCAATCTTGCGAGTTGAGGCCCACGGCCATAGCACACACTTTTGTATTGCTGCATTACAGCAGGGCTCGAGTTGGGATACCCTGCGGGTGGACGGCGTCCCCCCACTTATTTTACCGGGTGGACACCATCCCCCCTGCCCTGACCGTTCGCAGAGTCGAGCTAAATTTAACATGGTCGAGCTGTTTTTAGGGCCTACTCGCCCTTTCTGGCGAGTAAGAAAACAAACCAACTTTTGTCCTCTGTCTGTGAAAACGGAACAAATGTGACAAGATAACAAGATTTAAAGGCATTTTTATTGCTCACAAAGTTAATGAGCAATAAAGATGCCTTTAAATCTTGTTATCTTGTCACATTTGGTCCGCTTTCAGAGACGGAGGTCAAGTAGGTTGCAGTTAGGTCAAAAACATTTTTTTAGGTACTAGTCCTGCAGGATAAGTACCATTTTCTGGATTTTTCGAGCCCTGTTCACTCTTTGGCCTCTCTGGGACGCGATCGGATCTCGTCCCAGAGAGGCCAAGCGCTTTAAAAGTGATTTTAGAGTAAGGTGACAGCGTCCCCCCCACTTCTTTTTGTAGGACTTGTGCCCTGCATCACAGCAATCACAGCCAACAATGTGCTTTCAGATGAGCACTCACATCAGTTTTACAACAATGAGGCGCTGTATTGAACACGCCCAATAGAAAAGATGAAAGGCGAGTCGGACACAAATGTCGATGGCAGCGGCCTGCACACATCTCTGTGGAAGGTGGAGCTCCCTTTGGTGCAAAGTGTGACTCCCTTGTAAATCCACTCACTCCGATTTCAATAAGGTCCTCGTGCTCCAAAATTATGTAAGTATTTCTGCACTTAGGGGCGTCCATCACTCTCCTGACATACCATGATAGCTGTTAAAAAAAAACGCACAGCCAGCAAAGCTGAAACAAGTGCATCACACCAACAATCCAACCGGCATCCAAGGAAGCTTCTCTTCTGCACGCAATCATGTTTTCAAAGTAGGCAAAAAACACCTTTGCAAAACTTGTAAAACAGAGTATAATCGGAACTGCTCCTCTTGGATCGAGGCAGCCTGGCCTTGCTCTGGCCTTCCGATGTGTATACTGGGGCTGAGCAGCAGGTCGCAGGTTCGGCCAGTACAGGAGAAACAGGTCTGTATGTGGCCAGATTTTACTGTGAGCTGTTCCAACTCAATCTTTCATCCTTCCGAGGGCGATAATACAACTGAGATTCAATTGGTTTATGGGCAGACCTCACGTCATTTTAGCTGAGAGCTGTAGGTCGAGTAGAGATGCATAGGTACACTTTTAGGAGGGAGATTTTGGGCCAGAAGTGGGAGAATTGTGTTCCGTGATTTTAGAAAGGAGTAAGCAAGGCTTTAATCAAAATATCAACTTTCTTTTTTTATTTTTATTTGCATCATAAGGGACAAGCAAATAACAAAAAAGAAAGTTCATACATATAACCAACAAAAATCAATGCATTAAAGTAACATCAGCAAGAAAAAATATCAACATTCAAGTGAAAGTGGTTTATCTCTTTCCTGCATAGGACTTATCGGCGTGGAAATCCATCTTTCTATTTTGGAATTTTAAGAGTTTGCGTTTCCCGGGGCAGTATTTGCATTTCAAATTTGTGCGAGTGCACGGCTTCTTCAATTGTGTACAGACCAGCACAGTAATTGTAATTTTGCCAGAATTCATGGTTGACTACGGTGGTTACATTGCTTGCTATTGTTCTATATATTCTGTTGATGTGTAGGTTTGTGTGTGATAAATTAGCAGTTTGTAAATAGCTGTTTGAAGGGTAACATTTGCCCAAATTGTAATATTAATCCTGTTCAATAGGGTTAATATACTTTTTCCAAAAGGTGGCTGCCAATCTTTGTTGCACGTTCTATTGTATTTGTTTTTGGGCATCCCATTTTTAAATGAGAATTGAGAATCATGCACGTCCACCCTCAATCACCCATGCCCGACGCCGGGCTGCCTTCTGAGGAGCATTTACATGTGCTCTGCATGCACCAGTCGTCCATAGGCCGGCCCTTCATTCCCAAGTCCAGGGTCCCTTCCATCTGCCCCACTTCCACCCTCAATCACCTACGCCCGATGCCAGGCTTCCCTCCAAGGAGTCTGCAGACGCGCTCTACATGCAACAAGCGTCCAGAGGACACCTCTGTCCCTCTGAGGTTTGGATCCGCTAGCCCCAAGTCAGCAGAATGCCACAGAAAACTGGATGACTAACAACCCTGGGGTATTGTGCTCGGCTTAACCTATGATCCAGAATGTTACCACAAAGGAGAATGAAGCAAAAACACTCTGACACGTTAAACATGTCTATTTCACATTGGAATACTCTGCTAAACCAGTTTCCATGATTTAAGGCTGAACCGGAATGATTACATGTAAAATAAAGTGCCGCAATAAAGCCGCAAAATTTCAATTTTTGTGCCGCTACATTTTTATATCTATGCCGCAATATCCTGGGGGGTCGGACTAGAAATGCCTTCCTAACAGTCCGTGTGCCCCACCTCTCTGTACATTTACACAGTCACAGAAGGGTTCAAAGGGACACTCAGTAAATAATGTCACTGTAGGTTTGTAAGCCCAAGCTGACGTCATGAAACAAAGAAACATTCTGGAATGGTGGTTTGGTGAGCAAAATAACGATGGATTAAACCCAGATCTGTGACTGGGGGTGAATGTTTTGCCATTGTGCAACATTCCGTCCATCACCTTGTGTGTTTTGCTATTGGAGATTTAAACCTCTCCCACTCTGCAACGTCCCTTTAAAAGTGGCGGTCTCGCACCACTTTGGCCGTCAGAGTCCTACAAAGATTAGCGCGGCTCCCACGCGAGACCCTTAATTTAATTTACGAGACTTCCACGGAAACCTTCTAGGGAAAAAAAGCTCCCTTATTAGCGAATCCCCCCCGCACAATGGGGGATGCTACATAATTATACAAATTACTGCTGGAGACATTTTTACAGGAATAATCTATTTAAAGGGCAAGCTCCCTCGAGACGAGGAGTTCACACCAGCAGACTCAGTCATACATAAAGCCGCTGAACTAGAAACACGGGCATCCTGCGCCCCTGTGACGTGACGTAGGCAACCCTGCCATTTTACACATCACAGAACCCCCCTGGGCCCTCGAAGCAGGTCTGTATGCACACGTTCACCGGGAGCATCCCTCCACCCTTCGAGGGACTCCTCGTTGCACACTGCTAGCATCTTGTCGTGCAGACAGACAGCGGCACACTGAGGAACAGACCAGACCCTCCAGGATTTCGCGATTTGCCGCAAAATCGTCACTTTTGTAAAAGTGCAGCGATTTTTACAAAAGTGCCCGCAAAATCGTCGCTTTTGTAAAAATTCTGCGATTTTTACAAAAGTACCCGCGAAATGGAAGGAGTGCAGGGAAAAGGTTGTAACACCCCTTTCGTACGGATGCATCCTTTCTCTTCATGTAGGCCAGGCAGTTCCAGAGACACATCATATAGACAGTAGCACCCACAGCACAGATGTGCACTGCATGACAATTCCTCAAGCAAGAGATGCAGAGGTTATGTGGGTCAACTGCCGCAAAAAGTCAGCACCACAACCTTCATGTACTAAAGCCGCAACATTGTGGCGTAAGATATATAAGCTGTAAGAAGAGGAGGATTCAAACAAAAACAAACGGCACAAAACATGCAGAATGATCCCGGGCCCGAATCATACACCAGCTACTTTCTCACAGCCTGTATTATAGCCGCAACCCTTTCATTTTTTTTGTCAACTTGTGCCATCAAATAAACCTTGTTCATTTAGAAAGTCAATGTGGGAACATTTTATTAGAGAAACTTACAGCCTTATTCATCAACGGGCCGTTTTGCGAGCCCCTAATAGCGATTCATAGCGAATCGCTATTAAGGACTCGCAAAACGGTATTCATGTAGGAATTGCTAAATAAATAGCGATTCCTACACATTCCTTATTTGCGAGTAGCAAATTGCTAATCGCAAATAAGGAATAACTCCCCATTCATTCCTATGGGCCAATAGGCCCATAGGAATGAATGGGGAGTATTCCTTATTTGCGATTAGCAATTAGCTAATCGCAAATAAAATAGCGATTTAAAGGGTGCCAGGGGTGTCCAAAGGACACCCTGTAGCACCCCTTAAATGCAAATTGAAACAGGTGTTGTGCACACACATGTCCAAAGGACATGTGTGTGTGCAACATGCAACTTAGAAAAATGCTTTTAAAACCATTTTTCTAAGTTTTTGCTATTTACAGAGAGGTCTGACCTCTCGGTAAATAGCGGCCCAAAATTGCATTTTCGCAATTTTAAAAGGCTTCATGAATTGCATTTAAGGAATCTCAAATAGAGATTCCTTAAATTCAATTCTTCGCAAATGTGCGAATTCTTAAATGGCGAATTTTGCAATTGGGATGATGAATCCCAAATGCAAAAATTGCACTCGCAAAAGGCAAGATTCTGAGAATCTTGCCCTTTGCGAGTGCAATTTAGCTTGATGAATCAGGCGGTTGGTCTTTTGTGGCCACCAATGCTCTTACACATGACCAGAAGGTGTTGCCTTTACATATAAGCAAATCAGCCCTCTCCAGCAAAGGGTGGAGAGGGGGCGAAGTTACGTTCCTTTTGAGGCCGATTATGAGCCACAGCAGAGGTCATACTGGAACCTCAACATGCAGAGCTCTCATGTGACTGCGGCTTCTCTCTCTCTCTCTCTAGACTACCGGTATGTTATGTAAAGGCCAGAGCTGAGGACTCTGGAGCTCGGGAGGCAGGTTCGAGTCTCGACGTCGGCTTGTCATCCTGTGATTCTGGGCAAGTCACTTAATTTCCCTATGCCTATAAACAATGCATGTGTTTGTGTTGTAATTGTGTAGTGTGACTGGTGCACATGTGAAGCGCTTCAATACCTTCGGGTCAAGTTGGAGCTATAATTTACAAAAACGACAGAAGAATGCACTAGGAGGTTAAAACTAAAAACAAAGTCTTAACATAAGGAAAGACAAATAGATACCCACTTACTTGCTGATTTGTACCGAGTGAAGCCAGAAAATCTGGATGAAATTGCGGCTTCTATGCTGAAATTGTGTGATCTTAGGCAAATATTTAATTTCACTAAGGTAGGTTCTGGAATGCCATTTCCTATGGGATGCTACCAGGCCATCTTTGATGGGTTTCTCAGAACCTAAGCTAAAGCAAATGGAGGATTGCCTTTCCTAGGGATAACAGCCTTCACCTGTGGGCTGCTTCCTCTGTTCCATATTCCAGGCTGCCTATTTCAAAGCGGACTACTCTGCTAAAACAGTTTCCATTGATTTAAGGCAGAAAATGAATGATTATGAGCAAAATAAAGTGCAGCAAAAATGATGCTAAGTTTCCATATTTGTGCCGCAAAATTTCCATATTTGTGCCGCTAAATTTGCTAATCCATGCCGCTATATCCTGGGGGGTCTGACAGACGTTTTTATAGCGCCGAACCATGTCAGCGCTCTTCCACTTCATGGTCAGGCTGACTAACAGACTTGACTGCCACCATGCATTTATGTGGCTTCCCGGAGCACAAACGCGGTTTCAAACCAAGGTTGCACTTGACAATAGAGAAGGGATAAAACATAATTGCAGCTGCATCTCTTCCTAAGAACTACGTCGGATGTACTTTTGGGAGAATTAAGGACCTATTTTTTAAGTCTGGCTACAGACACATGCAACAACCTTATGTTATGAATATGCTACTTACCAGTATGCATCTGTTCTTGGCATGTAGGGCTGCTGACATTCATATCTATAGCATAGATCGCCGCCTAGTGTTGGGTCCGGATGATTGCACCTTGTTGTCCTGGAAGAGTCTTCGAAGTATCACGAGATAGGTGGCTCCTCCCATGGACTACAGTGCGCATGGGCATCGACTCCATCCTTAGATTGTTTTTAGCCATTGTGGCAAAGATGGAGTGCAGTAGTGTAAACGATGACCATGTGTAAGAGTATGTGTAAGAAGAAGAAGTCTGCAACCGCTACGGGCGCCGGGGAGGAGGGCGGGCGATATGAATGTCAGCAGCCCTACATGCCAAGAACAGATGCATACTGGTAAGTAGCATATTCATTTCGAGGCATGTGGGCTGCTGAATTCATATCTATAGCATAGAATACATAGCAGTCCCTCCACTAACGGCGGCTGCGGGTGCCAGTTGCAGAAGCCTGAAAAAGTGTTCGAAGAACAGCCTGCCCTACAGCTGCCTGCTGCTTGGAATGTACGTCTACACAGTAATGCTTAGTGAACGTATGTGGTGTAGACCATGTGGCTGCTCTACATATGTCTGCAAAAGGAATATTGCCTAGGAATGCCATGGAGGCCCCCAACTTGCGAGTGGAGTGGGCCCTGGGGGGGACCGTGAAAGTGCGCTTAGCCTTGTGATAGCAAATTTGAATACACTTAACGATCCATCTGGCAATTCCTGCTTTGGAAATGGGGTTGCCTTTGTGCTGGGCTGAGAAGGCAACAAAGAGCTGTTGTGTTTTTCTGAAATCTTTTGTTCTGTCAATATAGTACATGAGCGCTCTTTTGACATCAAGAGTGTGGAGCATTCTTTCGGCGACAGTTTCGGGGTTTGGAAAGAATGCGGGCAGTTCAATGGTTTGATTGATATGAAACTGCGACACCACCTTTGGAAGAAACTTAGGGTTAGTGCGGAGCACCACCCTGTTGGAATGAATCTGAATAAATGGCTCTTGGACAGTGAGCGCCTGCAGCTCACTGACTCGCCGTAGGGAAGTAATGGCAATGAGAAACGCCACTTTCCATGTCAAGAATTGAATCTCACAGGAATGGAGAGGCTCAAAAGGTGGGCCCATCAACCTGGTGAGGACCACGTTGAGGTTCCACACAGGAGCTGGCGGGGTCCTGGGAGGGATGACGCGCTTCAGGCCTTCCAGGAAGGCCTTAACGGCTGGCACTCTGAAAACAGAGAGATGCTGCCTGTTTTGGAGATAAGCCGCTATGGCGGATAAGTGTATCCGAATGGAAGCATATGCCAGATTGCATTTGTAAAGATGTAACAAATAGCAGATGATATCTGGAATGGATGCATCTAGCGGGTTGATATTGTGGGTAGTACAGTAAATGACAAACCGCTTCCATTTAGCTGCATAGCAAGCTCGGGTAGTGGGCTTTCTAGCCTCCCGGATGATGTCCATGCATTCTGGAGGCAGATTAAGGTAGCCAAACTCTAAGACTTCAGGAGCCAGATCGCCAGGTTGAGCTGTTGCGGGTCTGGATGCTGAATGTCGCCATGGTTCTGCGTCAAAAGCCTGGGTGTGAGGCGCAGCCTTTGATGCGGCACCACGGAAAGTTCCAGAAACGTGGTGTACCATGGTTGGCGTGCCCATGTTGGAGCAACCAGGATGAGCGTCATCGAGTGTTGCTTGAGCTTTCTTGCCACCAGCGGGATTAGAGGCGCTGGGGGAAAAGCGTACGCAAATTTGCCTGACCAGTTCATCCATATCGCATTGCCCTGCGATTGTGGGTGAGGGAACCTGGCGGCAAAGTGTTGGCATTTTGCGTTTTCCTTTGTGGCAAACAGGTCTATCTGTGGATGACCCCACTGCTGGAAGTACGGGCGGAGCACTGATGGATGTAGCTCCCACTCGTGCATTTGGTGGCTGTACCTGCTGAGCAGATCCGCCATCTGATTGTCCTTGCCCGGGAGGTGTTCCGCCATGAGGAAGATGTTCCGCTGAATGGCCCACTTCCACATGCTCTGAGCCAGATGAGACAACTGTGGAGAGTGTGTACCTCCCTGCTTTTGAATGTAGTACATGGCCGTCATGTTGTCCGTCCGGATCAACACGACTTTGTTGCACAGATGTACTTGGAATGCCTTCAATGCCATGAAGATCGCCATCAGCTCTAGGTAGTTGATGTGCATCTTTTGTTGCTGCGTCGTCCATAGTCCCTGCACCGTGTAGTGAAGCACATGAGCTCCCCACCCCTGGAGAGATGCGTCCGTCGTCAGGTTAATCTGTGGCACAGGCTCTTGAAACGGTCGGCCCTTGCAAAGGTTGTGTGGATTCCACCAATGCAGAGAGCTGTATGCCCGACCGGTCACCAACACTAGGTCTTTCAACTGCCCGTGAGCCTGATTCCTCTGACGTGCCAAGCACACTTGGCGCGGACGCATATGGAGCCTCGCGTGTGGGACAATGAAGATGCAGAGGCCATCATGCCTATCAACTGCATGAACACTCTCGCAGGCAGTGAGTGTTGTGGTCTGAACTGTAGGATTAGCGACTGCATGTTGCTTATCCTCGCTGGGTTTGGCTGAGCTGTAGCCGCCAACGTGTCTATCGTCGCGCCTAAATACTGCCGCACATGTGCTGGCTGAAGGTGCGACTTTGGATAGTTGAGCAAAAACCCCAGACTGTGAAGAAGGTGAAGGGTGTGGGACATGTCGGCCGCGTACTGCTGGGCTGACTTTGCTTGAACAAGCCAGTCGTCCAGGTAAGGGTAAACATGGACGTTCTGTCTCCTGAGGTGCGCAGCCACTGTCGCCAGACATTTGGTAAATACTCTGGGGGCTGTGGTCACCCCGAAAGGAAGGACTTTGAATTGGTAATGCTTGTTTTGGATGGTGAACCTGAGGTATTTCCTGTGGGAGGGGTGGAGTGGGATGTGAAAGTAGGCATCCTTGAGGTCTAAGGTCGCCATAAAGTCTCCTTTGTTGAGCAGTGGAAGAACCTGTTGCAGTGTTAGCATGTGGAAATGTTCTGAGAGGATGTACCGGGTCAGGGGCCGTAGGTCTAGAATCGGTCGGAGTGTGCCGTCCTTTTTCGGGATTAAGAAGTACAGGGAATATACCCCTGTGCCTTCTTCCTCCACCGGCACGAGCTCTATTGCGCCCTTTTGCAGCATGGCCAGAACCTCCTGCTGCAATAAGTGCAAATGCTCTTGTGACATAGGACGTTGCTTTGGGGGCATGTTGGGTGGAGTGTCTGTCAGCTCTAAACAATAGCCGAACTGGATAAGTTGCTTGACCCACCTGTCCGTGGTGATGGAGTGCCACACTGACAGGAACCGCTGGAGTCTCCCCCCGACAGGTGTTGGGTGGTCGGGGGGCAGTGACAGGGAGTCACTGCTTGTTGGTGGCAGAGGAACGGGAACTGTTGTTGCCTCTGCCTCTGCCCTTGGAGCTGTTGCCCCGGTATCCTCCTCTACTCTGTTTGGGGTAGGATGACTGCGCCCCACTTTTGTTGAACTGCGACTGCTGGGACATTTGGCCTCTGGTAACACCCAGATTGCCTGAGCGACGAAAAGTGTTCCCACGAAACTGCTGTGACTGGAGAGCCCCCATGGACTTGGCAGTCTCAGTATCTTTTTTAATTTTTTCCAGTTTGGTGTCGACTTCAGGACCAAACAGCCTGTCGGGGTTGACTGGTTGGTTGAGGATGGTTGTCTGTATTTCGGGCTTGAACCCGGAAATTCGGAGCCAAGCCTGTCTCCTCAGCATAACGCTAGTATTGATTGCCCTAGCCGCTGTATCAGCAACGTCAAGGGCGCACTTGATAGCAGCATTGGAAATGAGTTTGCCCTCTTGTATAAGCATCTCAGTACCTTCCTTGTATTGGTCCGGCAGGTGTTGCAACAGGGTCTCTAGGGTGTCATAATGTGCCCTGTCGTATCTGGCCAACAGCGCCTGTGTGTTTGAAATGTGCCAGATGTTGGCCGCCTGTGCTGCTACCCTCTTCCCTGACGCCTCCAGCACTTTTGACTCTTTGTCCGGGGGAGGAGCTTCACCCGTGGTTTGAGAGTTAGCTCGTTTGCGAGCATTAGAGACCATCAAAGAGTCCAGCGGCAGTTGGCCCCTTATATACGTTGGATCGCCAGGTGCCGGTCTGTATTTCTTCTCAATCCGAGGGTTAACAACCCTTGCTCTCGTGGGTTCCTTAAAAATGTCCGCAGCATGCCTTAGGACCCCCTTTAGCATGGGAAGAGTTTTCACAGTTTTTTCCGCAGTGGAGAAAGTGTCAAAAAGGAAATCAGCTTCCACAGGGTCAGCATGCATATCCACATCATGGTTCTTAGCTGCCCTTTCTATCAAAGCATGAAATGCTGTGGAATCCTCGGTGGGAGACGTCTTGATGTTGAACACCTGAGGGTCAAGGGTTGCCTGCTGATCCCCCTGATCACCTGTGTCCACCCACGAGTCCTGTTGCTCATCAGGCTCAGTGTGGGCTGGGAAATTATACTCCTCATCCTGCTCCTCCCCATCTTCTCCATCAGAATAGGTGGGTGATGGCGTTGCCCCCCTTGCAGGGTGCTGAATGCTGGGTTCAACCAGTACAGGAGTATCCTCTTCAGGCCTTTTGCGTTTCAGGGGAATCCTGAAGGCCTCCAAAGGCTGTCACGCCGTAATCTTCCTCTTCAGAAGCGTCAGCTTCCCGGTATCGGCGTCGATGTACTGCTCCGACTGCTCAGACAAAGAGTGTTGCGGACGCGTGAAACCCCCAGCAGGGGGAGTCGACTTCGACCTCTCCGGGTCCTTGGGCACCGGTCGCGGTGCAAAGGCCTTCGGCGCCACCTTAGGTGGTAGCGTGAAAAGGATCTGCTTTGAAGCCTGTGGCGTCGGGACAGCCTTCTTTGCGGCGGAATGGATCTTCGGTTCCGATGCGGAAGCTCTGTCCTTAATACGTTTTAGGGAGTCCGAGACCTGCTTGGTGAAGGAAGCGGACGGCTTCGTAGACCCGACCGATGTCTTCGGTCCACCTCCAGAGGAAGACTCGGGCGCCGACACCTTCTGCGTATCCGATTGAGGTGCACTGCGATCCCCGACCACAGCAGTGGACGTGGACGCCGACGACTTCGCCACGGCAACTTTGACCTTTGGCGCCGTAGTGCCAGACTTCGGCTTCGCGCCCTTGGCAGCCGTTGTGTCGACAGGCCTGGTGGATGTCGGCTCGACGGCCTTAGTGTGAACGGCCTCACCCGTTTTCTTGGGCTACGGGTTGGCTGTTGCGCTCGGCACCGAATCGACGGTCCTTCGTGAGCTGGGGTCCTCGACCACCTTCGCCGCCGTTGAGGGTGCAACACTTTTCTTTGGCTTCGAGGCCACCGAAGACGACGGCGTCGATGGGGGAGCAGTCGTCTTCGGTTTCGATGGTGCGTCGGCCATCTTAGTTGTTGTCGATACCGACAGTTTCGGTTTCGATTTAGGTAATGGCGGCTCCGCCGAAGTGTCCGTGGCCGGGCCGGAAGGCGGGGCCGTGGATATTGGTGTAGGGTCTAGGGTAAGGCCATGTGGCGATCCTTCGACCCGAGCCTTAGTAAAAGTACGAACGGGGTATAGCTCTTCCTCCGAGCTATCTTCCATGGCCCCGTAGGCCTCCTCGTCGTCTCCTACCTCCTCGACGATTTCCTCCACGTCTTGGCCCTCTGCGTCCGCTTCGTAGTCGGACTCGACGACCACCGAAGGAGGCGAAACTTGAAGATGGACCTGTTGCTCGTCCGCTTCTTCATTGACGAAGATGTCCACCGGTGCCGGAGCCGATCGCCGGGCCTCTAGGCGCGCCGCGCGCCTAAGCTTGATGGTTTTCTTCGACCTAAACCTGGAACAGGCCATGCAGTTGGCCTCGTCGTGGTCCGGCGACAGGCATTTGTTTGTGTGGGTATTTGGATCCACACACGGGACAGTGTTTGAATGGACTTCGTTCCATGCCGTCGAAGTCTTGCTGCGTCGACTGGGCCTCGATCCCCGAAGTATCACGACTCACGGGATATCCGACTGGAAAAGTTGGATTTAAGGGAGGCACCGAACGCGAACAATACCGACGGGTCAAAGAAGGCCTTTTGGCCTTGAAAAACTACGTTTTTGTCGATTCCGAACCGGAGTTAACGAAACCACATCCGAACCCAATGGCGGAAAAAAACAATCTAAGGATTGAGTCGATGCCCATGCGCACTGTAGTCCAGGGGAGGAGCCACCTATCTCGTGATACTTCGAAGACTCTTCCAGGACAACAAGGTGCAATCATCCGGACCCAACACTAGGCGGCGATCTATGCTATAGATATGAATTCAGCAGCCCACATGCCTCGAACTCAATATTTCACATATGTGCATTAAGAAGTGGCCTAGACAGAGTGGTCTCACTGAGTTTTTTAAAGTTTGACACGTTTTAATGGGCTGTCTGTGTAGTGGGCGGCATTTTGCAGATGGGAACAATCTCCAAGTAGTGTTGCCATTTGGTTTTGGTGATGGGTATCTCAAAGCTGGAAGGTTTGAGAGAATGACGTGACGTGCTACCCTTGACCGTGGGTTGCAGATATTTCAAGTGCTAAGACTGGCTACATGGTCAACTTCTAGGGGGATTGTGCAGGACAACTGAAAGCGGATTGGCTGTTTTTGAAACCTGGATCTCTGGTTGGCTGGATAGATGGACCATTGGCACAGGATACTTTAAGTGTCAATACTTGCTGCAAGACATTAACCTATCCATGAAATTACAGGGCGCAGCTTGTCCAGGGTGACAGACTTAACAAGTAATATACATATATATGTTTTCCCTGATGAAGTCCTCAGTAGGACGAAACATGTTGGCTGGATGTTTTGTATTTAAATAATAAACTGCAGAAGACTAATCTTCATGTCTCATGCATTTATGGACTAATTAAAGAACCACTCATTTATTTTGATGGACCCTTCATTTTTTTTTTATCTTGGGATTTCCTTTTGTCAATATTATTTCCACACTGTCCAAAAGCCCTAGTGTAATTTTGGTCACACTCCCTACTGTCATTTTTTTGCCCTTAATTTGGGGTTCATGGCCAGTAGGACTCTCTGGGAGATGTAGCATTGAGATAAAATACACAAACACTTGTGCAATCGTGGTTAGTCTGCTACTATTCATTTTTTATATTTTGGTCACAGATTTCTATGACACTCTACTTCACTACTCTCAATGATATTCTATGACACTCTACCCCACAAGACTCTACTCCACAACATTCTACTCCACTCCACTTTATGACACTCCTCTCTATGATACTTCACAACATTCTACTGCACTCCTCTTTACGATAATCTACTCTACAACACTCTACGCCACTCCACTCTAGACCATCTTACTCCACTCCATGACACTGCACACTACAACTTTTGATGCCCCTCCACTCTACGGCACTCCTCTCTACAAACCTCTACCACAATATGAAACTCCACTCTACAGCACTTTCTCCCCTCTGTGCTACGCCACTCTACAACACTATACTAAACTCTATGCCCCTCCACTCCACTCCACCCCTCCACTCCACTCCACTCCTCCACTCCACTACTCCACTCCACTCCACCCCTCCACTCCACCCCTCCACTCCACTCCACTCCACTCCACTCCACCCCTCCACTCCACTCCACCCCTCCACCCCACTACTCCACTCCACTCCACCCCTCCACTCCACTCCACTCCACCCCTCCACTCCACTCCACTCCACTCCACCCCTCCACTCCACTCCACTCCACCCCTCCACTCCACTCCACTGCACCACTCCACTCCACTCCACTCCACTCCACCCCACCCCTCCACTCCACTCCACTCCACTGCACCACTCCACTCCACTCCACCCCTCCACTCCACTCCACTCCACTGCACCACTCCACTCCACCACTCCACTCCACTGCACCACTCCACTCCACTCCACTCCACTCCACTCCACTCCACTCCACTCCACTCCACTCCACTCCACTCCACTCCACTCCACTCCACTCCACTCCACTCCACTCCACTCCACTCCACTCCACTCCACTCCACTCCACTCCACTCCACTCCACTCCACTCCACTCCACTCCACTCCACTCCACTCCACTCCACTCCACTCCACTCCACTCCACTCTCCTCCTTACTGCTCTCCTCTATGCCACAAACAAAAACACTGGGAAAACCAATAGTTCTCACAAAGGCGAGACCCATTGGCTTTGCCAATTCTTGTACATCAGTGTTCCTATCGCGTCACCTGTGAAACATTCTCCTCATCTATCAGAGTCCCTGAAGAAGTGGTACACGGTTCAGGAGAGAAAGTATCTGCACCACAACATAGGAATCCAGCCCTCCTCCCCAACTCTTCTCCTCACCCTCCTCATGCCAAAAGGATTAGTACAAGCATGGAGGGACTACAGAGTGAGAATGCCAGAAACTGGGCTATGACTGTGGAAGGGGTAACCACTACCAGTTTGATAAACACATTCTTGTTAGGTCACAACACAACTCTAACAGAATCTGTGCTCAGCACAAGGTAGCAAAGCCACTTCCCTATAGAAATGCATGATAAGTTCAAGCAGTACCAGTAAACATTAAAGTTGAGAACACTACACAGGATCCTCAAACTAATTTAGAAATATCAAGACAATCTAAAAGTCTTATTTTCATGTTACCTATGAAATAAACAAACCTGCTATATTAACACTCGAGTCTCAATAAGTTTTTGATTGATTTCCGTCATACACTGTGACATATTAAATATACTTCTGGTATTTAAAGGGTCAATGAACACTGTAAGAAAGCAAACAACTGAATCCAGAATCTACAGAAATCACAAATGCATTTTCTAACATGACTTGTTATAATCACATCCCTAATATTCAATTAAATCCACGTAAGAGGCATTTCCAGGTGGGAAGCACCGACTTTTGAGACAAAGAACCTCTTCCACCTACAGTGCCAAGCGAGGCCTACTGCGCCGAACTCCAAGTTTGTTTGGTGCCATTTTTTTAATTGTGTAAATATTTTCATACCCTTTATTAAAAGAGGATCAGAGACAGACTAGAACCTCCCTTATTAAGGAGTCATGAAAGCAGGTCTGTAACTATCAAACTGCATTGAATGACAAGCAATAACTTGCAGCAGGAACTTTCAGCCGGTGTGACAATATAGAAACAATCACCACACAAACCAATAAAAACAACACCTGAAGGGCTTTAGGACCAGATAGAAGTAAAATTACCAAGACTGCTGAATCTGATGAGTCTTCAAAAAAGGAGATGGAGAACAAAGAAGACAGATCACCACATGTAATGGGTGATCCATGAAGGAACAGCCTTAAGGTATTTTAGACTAATTCCAGTAGACAACGGATTAAAACAAAACACCTGGGAAGAAATTACAGAACATTTTCCGTAATATTAGTTAAATATAAAAAAAAAATCTTCATTTAACATTGCGTAAACCTCCTCACTGCAATATTTCAAACATACAAATAAGTGTAAAATACCACAGCAAGGTACCACAACTTCCAATAAGCAATGAGTACATCTGTGAACTGACCCCCCCCCATGTCCTGTTCCCAGTGTCCTGCTCACCTCTAGACTTTGCTCTCAAATACTCAGCAAACATATTCAAAGACAATGCCTTTACCTTGCTTTCTACCAGCGAGATGAGAATCTGCTCCATGATTTCAGACGTTTCGGGGATGGAGCTCTGAATGTGCCCAACAACCACTCCGATGGCCACGCGAGACAACTCGTAGCTCAGGTTGGTGTTCTTGCGCACCAGCTCCATCAGTTCTGCGCCCAGCGTTTTGGGGACCAGCACCGCCGCGGATCTGACTTTCAATGGCGACAGGTTGGCCACCATCTTGTTTTTGCTATCGTGATTCACACAGTCAAAGGCTTCTAGCCCGGGGGAAGGAACTGGGGCCACCTTCTTGGTTTGCGTGTTGTTGGGAGTTAAGTTTTGAGTTTCAGACGCAACAGGGGGAACAGGCGCAACCCTCTTTGTCTGCGAGGAGTTTACCACTGCACTCGGTTCCACTGTCCCAGGGGAAGGCAGGCTTGGATCGAATGGGCGGGATATTGTAGTGTGAATACTCCTACTTGGCACCGGAGGAGGCGTGTTGCTGGGGGTGGACAGTGCAGTTGTGACACAGGAGTTGGATGAACCGGTGTGCAAGGTATCCAGGGAAGCCGTACTCACGGAGGAGGCGCGGGAAACTGGTCTGGTGGCGGTGACTTCAGTTCGATCTGAAACAAAGTCAATAACAAATATATTTTATAGGCAGTTATGGCCTCAAAGTATGAAAACATGGTCACACTGAAACCAATTTGCAAGAAAGTGTGTATATAGTAGGACCAGCACAGCTGAAATGAAGAGTATGAAAACAGCTCAAGTGCCCAATCTTGGTTTTGACCACAAGCGGCCGCTGGTGCAGGCTGTTGGCAAAACACTGTCCTGCAAAGGTCTATAAAGAGACCCTACACTAGGCATAAAAGGGCAGATTAATAAAACCCTGTACAGGCATACATGCAGAAAGGCATCACGTAAGAGACTGCAGATGACTTGAGCATCACACAAAGATGTAATCTATACTTAAATTGTAACATAGATTAGGCATCTTTATATTATAGACACAATATGGGTGCAAATGACCCTTGAAATATTGCACCCACCTAAAATCCCATAACTGATTCACAGATATTGAGTGATGTTACCTGCACTATTCCGAGTACCAAATTTACAACCGAATGCAGCAACTGTGCAAAAAGTGGGTAAAAATGCATTAATTACGCCAATGATTTATGCTTGCTTTTGTGCAGTAATCAGATTGACCCAATGGAGAATAAAAATGTATGTTTATTTAACCACAGATTTGCAAATGTACGCTATGTGTGGGGTAGGAAGTTTGCAGCTGGTAGGTAATGTATGCGGCTGGGAGTATAACTCCACATACTCCCAGCTCTTTGCCCTCCATGACTGGTTGGTGTTGCCTACAACTTGAGGCAGGCGTGAAAAAAGCCCACCTGAAAGATTCAGTCTCTTGAAATCTTCACCGTGGGTCCACCAATGCTCTCAAGCCCTGCACCTCTGGCAGAGGATCAGCAAACGTAACATACAAACTTCCTGGCCGAATGCAGTATCCTTCCTGGATAATCCATCGCAAGAGTAAGCACTCCAGAGGGCACGGGGAGATACCCGTGCGTGAGACATACTCCCCTCAGTGATGGGTATGTTCCTTCAAAATGCCAGTGGTTCTGCCCTAGGTCTAGCTGAATGAGCATTAAAGTCACAAAACCACTGGCCTTTCCCAAGTGACATATCAGAGTATCTGTCTGGCAACGATGACTGGAGCAGCCTCGTCACTAGAGTTAAGTCCGCCACAGTGATGGGACCGGCAAGCATTGGTTCTAAATAAAATCTGAATGCATTCAGATCATGCGCGACTTCATCAGCTGGAGAAGCATGAAAGATCCAATTATTTAGTCTGTGACGTTAAAAACCGACAGGACTTAAGGGATGAAAGATGGGACCATATGGGCAGCCATCTTGTCTTTATGGAAGACAGTGTAAGGATCTTCGTTGATCAAGCCTGAAGTTTGGTATTGCTTTGAGCTGAGATGACAGTGATCAAAAAGTGTGCCTTGTGGTAAGACGATAAAGTGGACATTGGTTTAAAAGACACGTGCATGACCAAGGCTACCAGTAAAATTAAGTTAATCACTAAAATTAGACAATCTTGGATCTCTTTGTGCCTTTCAGAAGAAAAAATACTGACCAGCTCTATTGACCCAGGCCACAACAGAAGATAGTTCTAGAAGGAATCCATTCAGTGCCCGCGTGAGTTGTGTGCTTTTAAGGAACACTTAACATAACTTTGAGTTTCTACAGAAGCACTTAAGGGCGGAAAGGCAACAACAACATTTCGAGTAATAAGAAGAGGTTTATTCTTCTGCGACTGACACAAGGCAAAAGGGTAAGCAATTTCTAATACACTGCCTTCTGAGGGCCCTTGTTTTAGCAAGGATTAGGATAAGGTGTGGTGTGCTACACTGTTTTTATATTCAGCAGCATTCATGTTGAGACCACTGTGCATGAAGCACATAGTTTTGTATGGCATTGGTTGTTAATTTCCTCGTGATCACCTTCTCATCAGTCTACGCACAATGTGCGTTCGAACTCCAATCGGTTATCACCCATCCAGCGTATTTGCAAGGACCACATTTCACCTTCGCCCCAAAGCTTGAAAGGACCTTCTTCTACCCTTGAAGACCACCTAAAGCTACCTGCAGTTCCAAAAATCCATTAAAACCTTTTTTTTGCTGATTATTTTTCAAGCAGTTTTTATCGCCACCCCTCCTGACACCAAGAAGCCTTGGGGAGAATGTTGCGCTTTACAAGTAAATGAATGACTTGGCCGCCTATCGCTTCAGCGCAGGCTGCCTATCTCGATTGAGTGAAGGTCAGATGATTTTGATGTTTCTGCTTCCCTCTAGTTGGGTGTAAAAGGGTATATATAGGGTGTAAAAAAGTTATTTTGTAGCTCAAGCAGAATTTACTCAAGTGGGTCAATCACTGTCCATGCAGGTAGTCCCACAGGGGCAGCCTGGATCTTGCTTAAAATGAGCCAGCAGGGGGAGTGCTATCAATATATGTTTGGAGATGGTTAGACATCTTAACCCCTTGCCTGCTGATGACGAGCCCAGCTCGTCATGAGGCACAGTGGAGCTGTGTTCATGACGAGCTGGGCTCATCATAACGCCACGCCACTCCCCCGCGCGGCAAATTCCACACCTGTGCGGACGTTCTATGGGAGTGGGTGGAGTCATGACGAGCCCAGCTCGTCATGAGCACCGCGGCGCCGCGAGTGCCCCCCACCCCTCCCCCACGCACAGAAGGAGAATTACCCCCGCTGTTAAGGGGTTAAGGAGAGGTTGTAGGAGTGTCTTTGGACTGGTGGATGCATGATCATCATAGTGTTGTGTGTGCCTGGCTCGTTTCCTGGTCTACAATAGCTCATTTCCAAGCTAGGATTTATTGTAACCAGGGCAGGCCGGTGGCAGGGTTCACATTCTTACATCTGGAATGAGCTGAAGTGCCCCTACATAGTCTAGAACTGACAGGCATCAGTCTCATATGCCTCATCTAGGAGTCCGAACCTCTGGTTGTCGGAGATTCTTCAGACGATTCCCTTGTCCCGGTTTACTTGAAAGGCTTAGTTCATTAAGGTTAAGTCCTGGAAAAGTGGACATGCGCACATGGTCCAGGGTAGGGATGAAGGGAGTGAAGTCACCTGGTTGGAGATAAGTAAGGCTGCTGCACACAGTGCAGACTTCAGTTGGCTCATGAGACCAGTTACCAGGGCTTTGCCCCTACCGATGCACAACAGGACATGGGTTTGTAGGGAGGAGCAGAAGTTGTCGGCCGGAAGGAAAAGACAGGTTTTGCACCTCAAACTGAGCTGGATTCATGAAGCCATTGACTTCGCATAGACCTTGAGTAGAGTGCATGGTTTTGGTGCTGGTTGAAAAGTAGGGAAGAAGAAAGCCTTCAAGCTACTCAACCATGCCTAAACCAGAGGTCTGAGTGGGCCACCAATCAGAAGGACATAGTCAATCTTGGTCGGATGGAGTATAAGGTTTATTGTGAATCTGAATCGGTCCACTCATGATCTGAGCTGAAAGAAGGCCGATGTTTTCATACATCATCCAGCCATGTGCCCTAGCCCACCCCAACCCTCAAACATAGCATGCCCTCAGACAAAAAAAGTCAAAATCAGTGTAACACTGCCCTCACCTTTCACGGGTGCGGTCTTCTGCGTGTTCTTGTACTGCTTCTCTGGTGGGGGTGGAGTAACTGGGGCAGCACGCCGCGGCTGTGGCGGAACCTAGATGAAATTTCACACCTATAAATACTTCAAAGAACCTGTAACATTTTCCTGCTTTTCCAAAGAAACAATTTTTTAAGGACAATTTGATTCTCACAAATGACCGGACAGGTCAGTGTAATTCCATCAACAACAAAATATAAGATCAGTGCAGACACACTCCTCTCTCTACCCCTCTAATACACACCAACCCTAACTTTCCAGAAAAGTATTAACAATCAAGACACTCTGACTAGAGTTAGGAGACTGCTTACACCTATCACTGCACACTTCTCTTGTGAATATTAATACAATCTCATTTGCAAACGGTCACCATTAACTTTGATGCAATATCACATCGAATGTACACCAAGCATGTGGGCCTTAGCACTCGACATAGTCAATACGGAGGCTGGGCACACCCATGGTGCCACCACAGGTAGTATCCAGCATCTCACCAGGCCAATTCGAATGACCCTTAGATCAGCATCTACCCTGCTACAAGAACATGCCATGAGGTCTTGGTTGACCAAACTAAGTGTGCAGCGCTCGATTTAAGCTGGAGCACAAGCAATATTCAATAAGAAGGCAAAAAAGTAGGGGTGGGCGGAATTTGCATAGTCGCACCACGCAAAGCTCAGCGAAACAGTAAAAAATCTCGGCGCACATGCAAAAGTTCCGCGAACGCTCGGAATTGCTTGTTCTGCCTGTTCGCAAATGCTGTTTGCGTGCTCGGGGAGAAATATCTTGCGAACACATTTTGAAAGCACGAACAAGCAAAAAATCTGGGAAACCGCAGAATTTTTGGAAATTCTGCCTTCTCCGCGGTACGCAAAATTACCCAAATTCCTCGAGCGGAACGGAATATACCACCCAGGCCTAGAAAAAAGACCAATGAGCATGTCTTCCTCATCCTAACAATGGAACAATAGACACTCCTAGTTGACTGTCGTAAATTAGAATGTTAGATTGTTAGTCCAATTCCATAAAAGGACAACGGCCCTCACACGGGGAATAGTAGCGGGCATCATAAGGTTCCTCTTCACACTACTAAGGTTACTGCTGTGGGCTACAAGCCTCTTGAGAAGGTCGCTCTTGGTGTAGATGGAAGAAACTAGAGGGGAATCTCTATGGGATAATGTGTGAGGCCAAGACTTAGAAGTGTTCCACACACTATAAGTGGAGAGTGGACCCAGCAAACACAAAGTTGGTGAAAGAATTATTTTCCACATTAGGAAGGGATGTCTCTTCCATTCATTCTCTAGGCGAGACATGAGTGACCTAAAAAGATTCCCCAAAAACAAGCTTTTTACTTTGTGACACTCTTTTGGGTGGATACTAAGTGTAAAAGCAGAATATCCCCAGATGTCAGACTGGATCCATAAGATTTAAACAGCATAACTCCTGGTTTATGGTTCAGTTGATGGAGTGTCTACTCCTCTTATGGGAAGCGGGGGTGGGGTGTTGAGGCAAGGCAAATAACATTCTAAGAGTGATGGACTGCACAAGTGAAAAGCAGTAACGACCTTCTCCAAAAAGGGCACCTTGGTCCTCACACCACTTAATCTGGGAAACAGATGGTGTTGGGCACCTGGACCGAAAGAGAAGGAGCTTTGTGTTCACTTTAGCGATGAGCCGAACTCACCACAACCAGAAACACGGTCTTTAGAGTCAGGAGACGCAGTAGACAGTGGCACATGGATAAGAATGGAGTGCCTATGAGGAAAGTGAAGAACAAATTCAGACCCAGCTGTTTAATCACAAGTGGTTTGGGAGTATATAAATGAGAAACATTTTAGGAACCTCCTTACAGCGGGTGATTTGAACATGGACAGCTGGTCTGGAAACATAGAAAGACCAAAAGGGCCAACCAGTAACCTTTAATGGTGCCCACTCCAAGTCCTTTATGGGCCAGGTAAAAAAACAAATAAAAAGATATCCAACATCTTGACCTGTAATGGGCCAGGATGCAAACTTGTCCCAGTGCCAGGCACAGATAGACTTTCCAGAGGGGCATTAAGCTGCAAGGATGACATCCACAACCTCGTGAGGAAGACTGAAAGCCATCAACAGTTGAGGCTCAATCTGCCTTCATGGAGGTAAAGATTGTGCACAGCTGGGTGCAGGACCCTGTACTGCTGCTGCAGCAGTAGGACATCTCCCAGAAGCAGTAGCCTGATTGGAGGACAGATGCTCAAGCCCAGACGAAAAGAGGACAATTCTCTCCCAGGCCCAATCCAGAGCCACTAGGATGACTTGGGCCCAGTCGTTCTTGACTTTATCACAGAACTCAGTGAGGAGAGGCAGTGGTGAAATGGGGTACAGGAGTCCCAAACATGGGACTCTACTGTACCTGAAATGCATCTCAGAGAGAGAGCCTACTTGGAAACTCCAGTGCAAGTTTTGATATTTTTACATTCTCTGTAGTCTTTTATGCTGACCATGAATTGAAACAGCTGGCAGCTGGCCATCGCCCTATCTGCAATTGCAAATAAGGCACTGGAGCAGCTGTCGCCTGTATTTGGCCTTTCTTGGACTTTAAAATGTTGCAGGGTTAGAAAGACTACCTACGCACCACCATGAGGATGCAGCTGGGTCAGCTCTCCTGGGCCAACCTATCCCTCCACTTTTCCTTTTTTGTCCTATTGGGCCATCTCCAAAGTATGATTTGTTGGCTTCCACTAAGGGCTACACAAATAAGAAAGGGGTGATGTGTTGATGAGGGACATGGAGGATACATTAGTATGAATGGAGTTTGTTGGTTAATTTCAATTGGCTGAGCTTCCACCTGACAATCACAAAGAGCCTGGTAGGCAGAAACTGCATCCGCAAGCGTCATTCAGGACCTCTAATCCAGCTAAGAAAAGAACACACTGGGGCAGCACTACACATTCCACTACACCAGTTTTAAGTTTGAGTGACAAATCAACTGTCTTCAAGACCTAAAATTGCAATTATTTACTACCAAATAGTGTGCTTTGGCTCTGCCCCACAGGAGCACTTCCGCCTCGCCACATGCTGCTGTCTGTTTGGTTTATCATTCTACCTGCCATGGAGTGCCAGCATTACAATTCACAAGGTACTCTTTCACACCTCAAACGTACGGTGCATCAACACAACATTTTTATCACATGGATGCATTGTATGCAGGCAGCAATAGTTTTTTTCGGTTTGTTTTTTCACTGCAGCAGGTTTTTGGTAAAATAATTTAGCCGGGAGTCAAAATGCAAGGCAGACTTATTGGGTTTGCCAATGCTTTTGAGAGGTCTCAGTAAGGCCCTGGGTGAATAAGTGGTGTGGGTTTATGAGGGCTTGTGTGACTGACTGGGGGCGAATATGGCCACCTCGAATTGGCCAGTAGAAGGAGATGCATTAGGCCTTAAACCCTTCACCTTAACCAATGGCAGGGGAGGGGGGGGGGGTAGTGCAAAACTCGCTCCACCTGGTCAAAGAGCAGGAAGAGTTTGTTTTGTCCATCTCCCCACCACCTGCAAGGATTCTGCTACTTCTGTACTTCTGTCCCACTGCTCCCCACCTGCACGTATTCTGCCATCCGACAACCCGGTGTCACTCGTAAGTGCCTTCACCTCTGTTTACAGAATATTTTCTGACACATTGGAATCTTGCTCCATTCCTGGTCTTCAATTCCTATACTGATGCATTCAAGATTATGAAGGGATGTGTGAGTCACAGATCAAAGAGAGGGGCCATACAGGACAAATCATTAATCTCACAGGCAAGTCCTGCTCCAGGAGGCCGGGGAGATGGCCTTAAGGCTTTGGTTCCACGCACCACAGTCTGCCAAATGCAGAGACAGGACTGGGATACCCACTCAAACTGTCAATCTGACTCGACAGGCATCTGCAGAGTAAACCTGCAAAAGCAGCAACCACCATGCAGTATGCAAAAAAGGAAGTAAAACACTGATCTCTAAATAAAACAGGAAAAGCAGAAAATCTTACATAGCACAGTGAGGCAGAGTGGCAAGAGGGTTGCTCTGGACCCTTTAGCACATGTGAACTTTGAGTAAATGTACATGAATACCTGTATGGTGCATACACCTAACATTTGTCCATTCTGAGTCGCACTGCGCATATGAACCCATTAGGTACTGCTATAAAATAGCCAAGCTTCCAAAAGCATACTTAATAGCCATTCTACTCGTTTCAGATAACTACACTGGAAGATTTTACTACTTGTGATTAACTGCAACAAAAAAAAATCAGTTACTGTTCCATGCTTGATGATTTGAGACACAGCCATGACAGTCTTTGTCCATCAAGCACTGAAAATATCTCCACGCTCAAACATCATCCAGGTAGGCCACTAGGGGGCAGAATAGTCAGATTAGTGCAGGACAATACCTGGTAAGGGCAGTCTTCATTCTGGAACTCTGACGTTGGCAGGCTGTGATGTCGCTCGTAGCCCGTGCGGCATACACCATTGGCTTGGCGTGGTGCATCCAAATGGTGGTCACTCGAGGACAAGGTCATGCTCCTCCTCTGACTCGATGGCGAGTGGTTCTTCCGAGACAAGATCTCCTTTCGGTGGTGGATGAGCTTTCTAATTGGGAAGGATAGACATAAAGGAAATACTAAAAGGTTGAAGGCATTCTTCCTTCAATGGGCAATCATGCTGATAATTCCGTACAGTGTAGCGCTTCCATAATGAAACATCTGCTCTTAAGTGGTCAAATGGCACGTAGAGCCCCAACACCAGCTGGCAGAATCATGGTCTATGGGAAGGTTTGTCTGCATGTAATGCCCAGGTAACACTTTTTTTTTATTGTGTCATACAAACCTGCCAGAACCTTCCATCCAAATCCGCCTGCATGGCCTTGGCCATACGTTTTTGTCCCCAGAGTCTGCAATCTATAGCAATGTACTAAGTTATGTACTTCTGGGCTTCAGATCCTGCAAGGCGGGTTGAGATCACATTTAGGGCTCCCGGTTTTATGGTATTTATATTTTTGTCATTTCTGTCTGTATTTGTCCATATTTATTTTTTGCTAATTTTATCTGTATTTATCCATATTTATTTAAGGTTGTGTAAACAAATTTAGCTGAAATGTGTATATTTCTGCATTTATTTAACCAGTTAATGTGCACTCGTGCCTCAACGGCTGACAGGTTTCAATGATATATACACAGTGATAAAATATGCACTTAAAATATGTTCATTTTAATATCAAGGTTGTGCAAATCTACTACCGATTAAGGCTCTTTACTAAAATCCCTATTTATTTTGATCCCCTTGCTTGTCAATCCCCAGTTATTGGCCTGGCATGATTGACAGCATTTAGAATCACTCAAAATCAAACCATATTTCCGTTTTTATCCACATTTAAAAATAAATACAGACAGGAAAATAAATATTTTTCTGTCTGTATTTATCTGTAAAAATCTGTAAAAAAACGGAAAACAGGGAGCCGTAATCACATTTCACTGTCAATAAGAGTTTTTAAAAAAATGGGAAATTCTTTACACAAAATGGCTGAAAAATCTGTGTGCATCGAAATTAAATGAATGTAAGAAAAAACACCAGGCACCTCGCCCACCAAGAGGGCCATCTTCCAAATACTCATGGATATAAATCTAGACACTTAGGCCAATGTTGATAATGGCAAATTAAAAATGGGGACTTCAGTAACTGGGTTGCATGTGAAAAGAGAACCCATTTTGAGGGTTCAACAATTATATCTGAAGAAGGAGCTTGTGAAAAATGATGACGTACGATCTTTGCATTCTGATGTCATTAAAGTGAGGGTATTGGTTAAGAACTATGTGAGGAACCAAAGCGAAAGCCCTGATTTTATCTCTGCCAAGAGCGGAACAAAGGTGGGCACCATAATGCGGGGAGAAAAGACTGCACTGAGCACACTGTTAGATCCTTCGTGGGTCTGAGTTTGGAACTGCACAGTCTGGAGAGACATGCGTACTACACTATTAAATGACAAACAAAATAAATGAAGAGTTGATAAGAGGTTATATTTAAAGTCGGATACATACAATCCAGGGCATACACAATAAGATGTGTAGGATAACTGAACATCTATTCTAGATGAATGTAAACATTCCATTATATTTCATGAAGAAGTCTTTTTTTTTTTTTTTTTTTTTAATTGACTTTATTTCGGATATATTGCAATCCATAAAAGTACACAATAGATAAAACATAATAAAAACATCACAGTAGTCACAAAGTCAAACTTAAATTACATACACTCAAATATATCATAAAAACGAGTGCATTGACAGAATCAGAATAAAAAGTGCAAGTAATGTCCAATACAGAATATACAAAATAAAGTGCAATAGTGCCATAAACTGCAGTTAATGCACATTTACTCATCCAGACAATTTCTTAGTCTCATGGTCATTTTTAAAAATTCTAACACCTGAAGAACACTATCAGGATGCAACAACTGTAAGTACACAAGGGCGGGTCTAATTTGGTTAAAATTTAATTTCTTTAAAAGGGTAACCAGAAACCGCTTACGGGGATATTCATAAAACGTACATAAAAATATAAAATGCAGCATATCCTGTGGAGACTTCCCGTCGCAGCCACAGGGAGCTGCTGGTTTCTTAAAAATGTCCGACTTGGGTCTAATTAAAAGCTGATGAAAGATGTTAAACCTGAAACGGGTCAGCAAAAATTTTTCATGGGTGGTGAAGGAGCATGTTAGATACAGTTCCATTGAATTACAGGTACTCAGCATAATGTACGTTCTAACATTAGGTTTCAAGAGCTCAACTTCATCTCTTACAGCATTACGGTTCAGGTAAAAAGCACTCTTAATTGCAGCAACATCACCCTTAACTATGTCCCCCGGGTTATCAAACAAGTTTACTCGGCCAAGCTTCAAGAATTGAGACTTCAAATATTTGAGCCAGGGCACTCGCATTGCGTGGTCAAGCGATAAAAGATCCTCCACTATCAAGTGGGTCAAAGGGATTGCATCACTTAACCATAATTTTACCCAGCACAACAACGGTTTTAGTCCAACTATGTCAGATAAATGCAAACAGCCAAGTTCTTCATGAGCAGCTAAATTCGGTGTGCTCCCAGGGACACACAGCAGACGCTTTAAAAATTTATTTTCAACTATTTGAAGTTGTTCATAGTTTGTGTAGCCCCATATCTCACTTCCGTATACTGCAGTGGCTATGGATTTAGCGTTATATAATTTCATCATGGCCACATTTGGCTTTTTGCCCAGTTTAGAAGCAAGATTGAAGATAGAAGCATTTACCCTAGACATTTCCCCCTTTTTCTTGGCCAAGTGTGGGGCCCAACACATCTTCGTATCAAATAAGACCCCCAGGTAGGAAAACGACTGGGTGATGGGTATCGGGACATCATTCAATTTAAAATTGAACTTTTTCTTTGGTTGACGGCCAACATGCATTATAAAAGATTTTGTATTGTTGACCGTAAGGTCCCTATCAGACATAAATTTGTTAAAACCATTCAAAAGTGCCTGAAGACCTAGTTCTGTTCGTGAGATTAAGACCGCATCGTCGGCATATAAAAGCAAAGGAATACCCCTCGCACCCGCCCTTGGACAATCAGATTTTATCTCCTGTAATTCAGCCTCCAGGTCATTTATATAAAAATTAAAAAGATAAGGGGCCATAATGCACCCCTGACGTACGCCTTTATTGATTGGAAAACAACCCGTGGTTTCCCCAGTCGAAGAATACCTCACGTTGGCTCTTGTTTCATTGTGCAGATCCGCAAGGAACTCCACAATACCCCCATCTATTCCCTTCTCCTTCATGGTCCTCCACAGCCTCCCCCTGTTGACACAGTCAAAGGCTGAGGAGAGATCCATGAAGGCAAGATGAATTACACCCTTCTGAACGACCGTATATTTATTCAGAATAAGGAACAGATTGAGACACTGCGTTATAGTAGAACGCCCCTCACAAAAGCCATATTGAGAAATTGTCAGAATGTGGTTCTCATTCGACCAACTTATTAGGCGTTGAAGTATAACTCTCCCCATGATCTTCACCAGTGAATCAATTAGGGATATGGGTCGATAGCAAAGTGGGCTTCCCCTATCTCCCTTCTTGAATACAGGAACTATAGTTGATAGTCCCCAAGATTCTGGACATCCCACAGTGGCCGCCGCATTAAATACTGCGACCAGAATGGGCGCCCAGAAAGCTGGATCCGACCTGTAAAGGTCAGGGGGTATTCCGTCAGGCCCTGGTGCTTTATTAACAGTGAGGCCCATAATGGCTGCCCGAACCTCACTTTCATAAAAAATAATAGGGCTAACCCTGTCGCAGGGGGCATCAGTCATAGAGCTAGCATTTTCAGAGTAGTATAGACTTTTAAAATGGCCTTCCCATTCCTCCTTGGATATACAGCAAACAATTCCGTCCCCGGGGTCCTCGGACAAGAAAGGTTTCTTAACCAATGCCCAGAATTTGGTGCTGTTATTCAAGGTAGAGGGGTCAAGCAATTCCTCCCACGCCTCTTTCTTCAATAGCTCCTTACGGGAGATAGTAATAGCCTTATATTCCCTTCTACAGAGTTTTACAACCTCCCGATCCCTCGGGGAAGCTGACAAAGCAAGCCTCAGCTTGCGAGCAGCTACAGTACAATCATGGCTAAACCATCTCGGCCCTACTTTTGTGTGGGTTTTATTAGGAACAGATAGGAACGCTGACACCTTCTCCGCTATATTTTGATAAGCCTCTAGAACCGATTTAGGTTCACCTCCCCCGTTAATACAAACGTCAATGTCCTCTGCACACACTTCAGAGATGTTTTTATAGAGTGCATCCGCTGAGTCAATTGACCATTTTAACCGCCTCCTCCCATCTGTTGTGCCCAAACTTCCTTGAACAGTATTTTTGGGACCACTTTTCCCCCACGGACAGTTCAAACAGATTGTGACAGGATTATGGTCACTAAATTCACTGGGGAGGATGCAAAAAGAGTCTACAAAAGTTTGCATAGTCCTCGAGACGAGAATATGGTCAATGAAGGTGCCCCTACCATGTCCCTTAAAAGTAGGGATATCAAAACAATATGAAGGATCCTTTAAAGACATAGCCAAAGAGAGGTCAAGGTCATTCATTAAGTCATTACACATTTCCCCCTCTACAGTGTGTTCCATATGCAGACAATCTGCGCGCGCACAGATCATTTCTGGTAAGCATTTGTGCAATGGATCAACACATGGATGCAGATTAAAATCCCCCAAAATCATGAGGTTATGGCCCACTTTTTCCATAAAATTAGAGACAAAGGAATTAAGAACATGGATGTGTTTCGGACCTGCACTATCAAGAGCAGCATTGTAAAAATTCACTAGTCCCACAAGAACATTACCACCAGATAGAATTAGTCCCATGACCCCTGCATGCTGAGCTTCCAATCTCCGTACTACACATGGTATCAGTATGGAGACAAAGACTACAAGACCCCCCTTGGGCCTTCCCCGCACAGAAGGCAGGGCCGGCACAAAGAAGGCCCTATACCCTTCTAAAAACAGATCACAGCCCAACTCCCAGGTCTCTTGGAGACAAATAATAGAAAACTGCTTGATGTAAATAACCCAGTTTACACCAGACATTTTGGCCGCAAGACCAGCAATATTCCAGGAGACAGCAAGAATTCCTGAGGATCTGCCCACCGGGTTCAAAGAATTTGTAGTTTCACCTGAAGCCCTAATAATCTGAGCCGCAGGTGCCCCCAGTCAGTCACACTGCTCAAGACCGGATAACATTTCGAATCTATTCTGTATATGTACATTCGACCCATGATGATAATGGCCGTTACTTGAACTCCTGTTATGGGTTCTAATGGGCCCACCAGACCCACAGGGATCAGTAACATTATAAAAGAACTGAGACTCCTGCACAGGAGTATAAGGTTCTAGCCCCCGCCTGGTTAAATTCTGTTGTGATGTAGGTTTACAGAGATGCGCATAAAAATAACCCAAGGGACGTACACAAATACTATTCGTGTTATATACCAAAGCAGAAGCTCTCAAAAGGATAGTTGCCACGTGCTGGGGGTGTTTAAAATTTACGACTATACAGTCCCCTACCCCAGTCTTTTTAGATGGCCCTACCCAATTTACACGTCTTACTGTCATAATTTGTTCCGAGTATGACACAGGGAACCCACAATTTTTGTTAAGCCAAGATACAGTCTTATTTTTCAAAGAAGATTGGGATTCATCAAAAGGAGATGCTGGATGTGTCCCACAAGGGGGCACATTAGTTAATACAGCCACAAACGGAGCACAATCTGGAGGTAAATTAAGATATCGATTATACCTCGGGGGTCTGGGCACTCTACTATTTGTTTGCTTTGTAGATGGTATCAAAGGGGCCGCTGCCACAGGGATGTCTGGGCGAATAGGGGTTTCAGAACCAGAAACCACTGCAACAGCAGCATTCCCCGTTGCCTTATTACGTATATCATTAATATCGGCAGGTTCTCTGCCATTACTCCCAGATTGTACATTTCCACTAGATGCACCACCATTCTTTACTGATAAAAGACCACCCAGCCTTGTTACTTCCTTTGCTAGGTTATCTATTTTACTCGTTAATGGTTTGATAAGCTCCTCCATTTTAGTTGTTAAAGAAGCTTCCAGTTTTTTAATAAGTGAAGCAAAAAAATCAGGGGTTATGCTTACACCATTATCATTACCATCATTGTTAGTGCCCGTAAAGACAAAAGGGGTAGGTATTGCAGGGTTAAAAATAGCCTTGCCATCCTTTTTCTTTTTGGACTTATCTTGCTTCCCCGTTACCTTTTGAGACAGTGTTCTACAAGTTCTTATGGCCCTAGTTTCTGGTTGGGGCTCATGTAACACAATAGTATCAGGGCTAGTATCAGGACAAGACAACACCTGAGGGTCAGATCCAGCCTCTACGTTAACTAAGATGGATACTGGGGGGTCAATGGAAATGACATCAGTCGAGTTAATCGCACATCCTTGTGATAGACTGATAGGGGAATTTTCCAATGACATTTCCCCTACCACAGTGCTTTTCCCCAATGATGCACGTCTGTTGTTATTTATCTGACTTACTTTCCTAACCAGAAAATTATCAAGAGTAGCAGGGCCCGCCGGCACCTTACCTTCTTTGGGTTTTGACATTGAGGATATGAATGGAACTAATACTTACAAACAGATACCCGTCAATCTAAGCACTCAATACTAAAACAAACTATAAAACACAAAGAAGAAAAATTAATCAAATATCTTACACGCTCCAGGCGCGAAAGTAAACCAGAGGAGAAATATAAGGGTCCAGGCCCAGTCCAGTCTCCTTCAGTCCCCTGAGGGCCACAGAGGGCCCGCCCTTTGCCCGGGCTTAGCCCGGCGCACGCCCGCGCGCGTCCCGCGGGACGAGGAGGCGTACTCTCCTTTATGCGCCGTCCGGCGCTCCCTGTTTGTGAGGGCGGCGGCGTCCTTGCCGCGCTGGGGCTGCTGGGGGTTGTAGTCAATCACACTCGCCCCCGGCGGAGCCAAGCCCGGCCGGGAGCACCCACCGCAAGAAGAAGACAAATGGCGGAGCCAAGCCCGGCCAACAACGCACAGCGGAGCCAAGCCCGGCCACACGCAGCTGCAGGTGAAAGTTTCCTGTGCCCCCCGCAGAACTCGAAGGCGCACTCTCCTTTATGCGCCGTCCGGCGCTCCCTGTTTGTGAGGGCGGCGGCGTCCTTGCCGCGCTGGGGCTGCTGGGGGTTGTAGTCAATCACACTCGCCCCCGGCGGAGCCAAGCCCGGCCGGGAGCACCCACCGCAAGAAGAAGACAAATGGCGGAGCCAAGCCCGGCCAACAACGCACAGCGGAGCCAAGCCCGGCCACACGCAGCTGCAGGTGAAAGTTTCCTGTGCCCCCCGCAGAACTCGAAGGCGCACTCTCCTTTATGCGCCGTCCGGCGCTCCCTGTTTGTGAGGGCGGCGGCGTCCTTGCCGCGCTGGGGCTGCTGGGGGTTGTAGTCAATCACACTCGCCCCCGGCGGAGCCAAGCCCGGCCGGGAGCACCCACCGCAAGAAGAAGACAAATGGCGGAGCCAAGCCCGGCCAACAACGCACAGCGGAGCCAAGCCCGGCCACACGCAGCTGCAGGTGAAAGTTTCCTGTGCCCCCCGCAGAACTCGAAGGCGCACTCTCCTTTATGCGCCGTCCGGCGCTCCCTGTTTGTGAGGGCGGCGGCGTCCTTGCCGCGCTGGGGCTGCTGGGGGTTGTAGTCAATCACACTCGCCCCCGGCGGAGCCAAGCCCGGCCGGGAGCACCCACCGCAAGAAGAAGACAAATGGCGGAGCCAAGCCCGGCCAACAACGCACAGCGGAGCCAAGCCCGGCCACACGCAGCTGCAGGTGAAAGTTTCCTGTGCCCCCCATGAGGAGTCTTATTCTCCTCATGGCTGCTCTTCTGATTATTTACCGATTGAAACATAAGCAGCCTGAAAAAAAACACAACAGACAACGTGAAACCCAGAAATGCAAAACTACAAACTTCTTCCATGTGTTCCAGAATGTCAAATAAAATTTCCTTCCACTCTCTCTGAACACTGGACAAGAAGATTTTACTGACATTCCACAAACGCGTTACTCATCTGCTTGTTCAGTCTCTTTTTCCTGTCTGTAGGCATCTCTGATACTTAATATAGGACCTCTCTCTTATGTAGCTTTTCTTTCAGTTGCAGGAACCTCCCGAACTTACTACAGGATATCTCTCCCTTCTACCTCTTTCTCCTGCTTGTTGGCACTTGAGATACCTCCTGCAGCAAACTGCTCTGCTCCAGGTTGTATCCGCCCCCGTTTCACAATGATGGGTTCCACAATTCCTCTTGTACGTACTCTATGACCTCTCTCTCCTGTAGCTCGCCCCCCCCCATTCGTAGACACCACCAGTACTTATAGTAGAACATACCTGTCCTCTAGCTGTTCCTACAGTTTGTATTCGACTTAGATATTTACTATGACATCCCCCTGTTCTAGCTCTTCCTCCAGTTTGCGGTCGACTCAGGTATTTACTACAGGACATCCCTCTGTTCTAGCGCTTCCTTCAGTTTGCAGTCGACTCAGGTATTTACTATAGGATATCCCTCTGTTCTAGCGCTTCCTTCAGTTTGTAATCAACTCAGGTATTTACTATAAGATATCCCTCTGTTCTAGCTCTTCCTCCAGTTTGTAGTAGACTCGGGTATTTGCTATAGGACATCCGTCTGTTCTAGCTCTTCCTTCAGTTTGTAGTCGACTCAGATATTTACTATGACATCCCTCTGTTCTAGCTCTTCCTCCAGTTTGCGGTCGACTCGGGTATTTACTACAGGACATCCCTCTGTTCTAGCGCTTCCTTCAGTTTGCAGTCGACTCAGGTATTTACTATAGGACATCCCTCTGTTCTAGCGCTTCCTTCAGTTTGTAATCGACTCGGGTATTTACTATAAGATATCCCTCTGTTCTAGCTCTTCCTCCAGTTTGTAGTAGACTCGAGTATTTGCTATAGGACATCCGTCTGTTCTAGCTCTTCCTTCAGTTTGTAGTCGACTCAGGTATTTACTATAGGACATCCCTCTGTTCTAGCGCTCCAGTTTGTAGTCGACTCGGGTCTTTACTATAGGATATCCCTTTGTTCTAGCTCTTCCTCCAGTTTGCAGTCGACTCAGGTATTTACTGTAGGACATCCCTCACTTCTACCTCTTCCTCCAGTTTGCAGTTGACTGTGGTATTTACTGTAGGGCATACCTCACTTCTAGCTCTTCCTCCAGTTGGCTGGCCCTTGATACTTACTGAAGTACATCCCTCTGATCCAGGTTGTATTTGCCTCCGTTCTTCATCGACGCGTTGTGGATTGCCTCAATAGCTCGGTCAATGGAGAGCAGGACCTCATCTTGCTCCTGTACCTGACAAAGAAACACAGGGCGGTCATAGGCAGGTCAAGACTTGAAACATATGAAGGGTGAAGAAGGGTTTAAGATTATTATTCTTCAGCAGAGTCTCCAGCACAGTTTTAAATTTAGCAAAACAATGGACACTGACCCAACAGCATCAAACTCTCAAACAGAGTTGGGATCTGCAAAGACCGCACCAAAATGCTTAGCGCTTCGCTTGAGCACAAGAAGCAACCATTGTTGACATTTCTTTCATGCTTTTGGCACAAACCACTAGGAAGCGACGGCAGCTGGGGAAGATTCTGACAAAGAACCAACTGCTCATGCCAAGAGGCGGGCTCGACCAGTGCATTCGAAGATCCATCGCCACACTGGTAGAACCCAAAGGGGTTACATCTCTCCAGACGGAGGACGCTGCACCGGGCTGCCTGAGGGTTCACCCAGGCCTGGTCAGGGCGGTCAGCAGTACAGTTTCTTCATATCCAAGGCATGGACTAAATCTTTATTTTCATATTATAGGTTTATTTTGGGGTAGTCAGCTGAAAAGGTTTTTTTTTTTCAAAACAGGGGTGTGCATATTGAGAATGGCATGTGAACTACAAGACTATTTAAACCCAGTATTTGTAAAGCGCACAGCTACCCGGAGGCATGCCGGCACTGGGAGCCGTTGGGAAGATTAAGCGAGCTATTGCCCAGAATCACATGGTGCTGGGCTGACCTGCCGCTGGTGCCGGGGATCGAACCATGAGCCCCAGCGTCCGGTGTCAGTTGCCCTAGCTGTATCGCCATCCCTCTTCCCTGGACTATGCTGTTTGGTAGTCTTCAGTAAAAATAAGAGAGCAATACCTCACTTATGTTGTAAATATTGTAGAATCTTAGACCTAAAAAAAAATCACCATTAGTTAAAAAACACATTCTGTATGCAGGAGGGAGAGAGTTTACACTAATGTAGAGTGTATGATATATATATATATATACGCACACACAGGACTATGGGTTACTGCATCTAGGATATATATATATATATATATATATATATATATATATATATAGTCATGCCCTCTATGCTAATGTTCAATAATCTGTTGCGCTCTGCACAAACCTACAATAGTTTCCACTGAAACACACATTGAGTTTCTCATTTTAAAGTTCTGCGATCGTTTGAATGGTGGCGGCGCGGAGCACCTGTATATAAAGCTGCCATTCACTCTTCCACAGCGTCCACTGCCCAATCACACCCAAATATAAGCTCCAAACTGTTCTTGGGGTCTATAGGCTGCCATTCTGAATGTCTGTCAATGGAAACACCCAATCACAGCTCAGGTAGGCGCCAAGTGTCCACTTTCAAACAATTTGGTTAAACAGAAAAGCAATAAGGTCATTTAACTTTTGAACCCAGGGCTCAAATTTGCTTCGTCCAGCAAATGTGACAATGGGTGAAAAGATAGGGGGAAGGTCGCCCATGTGGCAAAATGGGAGAAACCCAAGGCCCAAAGCTTAGATCGTCACCATTATATGCCCCTAACGAGGAAAAGTGACTCAACTCGGCTGATTCTCCCAATCATGCTTCTGGGAGCATTCATCTAAAATTAGGACAACTAACACACAAACTACAACAAACAAGCGCATCATCTTCTCAGCAGATTCTAGGCACTAGCTTAAATACCTAGGATGCAAACACAGTAAAAGGAAAGCCCTGAAGAACTTCTAGCATCAGTGATGCCAACCCCCTCCCACCACCCACACCACTGCTCCTCATCGCACCCATGAACGTGTGACGCCCACGTAACATACACACGAGTGCCCGGATCTCGCCTTCCAGGTATCGAAGACTCAGAAACTCATTACGGAAGGATCAATGGCTAAACTTTGGAGTCGCTCAACAAACCCTCGGATCAATTTCACATGGTGATCAACAAAGCGCATCATACCTTTCCCGCGCGGAGGAGGACGTGATGAATCAATGTCGTTTGCTTTAATGATCCAGGGTTCTGCAAAAGCCCTGCTTGCAGCCTCTGAAGGTTGGTGCAAAGTTGCAATCTTCTCAAGCAACTCCGCGAGGAAGGATGGGCCGCATGCGCGTTAGGGAACGCCATCTGAAAGATAGGGGGCTGGCCTGACTCCAGGATCCACCTGCCGATCCTATGCGCGTCCAACCACAAACGCAGCCTGGCTGGAGAACCACCGGATGCTCTCACAGGCCCTTTGTGGAACAAAGTCCCAGTTGTCCCATCCTAACCACTTTTGTTTTGTCCCTAGAAGATCCACTGTCTTCTTGACAACTATCTCTGAGGGCCAAATCCTGAGTGACTCCTCAGACGCAAAGTGTTGCTCCTCGGGGACACAGTTTTGGTGTACCTACGAGTGGAGACCCTACATTGGTCTCACAGCTCTCGTGACTCTACGCAGAAGCCCTGGCCGGTGACCGCATATGTAAAGTTTTGGGGGGACATAGCTGCACCAGAGAAGACACCTACTAGTGTCCCTTGTAAAGGTCAGGCGGGCCATGTGTGCCCCCCGGGCCTCACAAGGGGTATCACTGATCTATCCGTCCATAGGAACACGTCTGTACAGTAAAAGCTTTGATAAGACTACTGAAGCCCCTATTAGGGTCACCGATCGCTATTTCCAAATATGTACTTATGTAAAAAAAGACAATTACAAGATGGATGCTGCCCACACATGACAACCACACTCCACTCTTCTTCCTCTGCTGAGACTGGTTTTGTCGCCTGGGTGGAGGGAATATATAGAGATTCAACTACTACAGCCCCCTGGAGGGTGAACTGGGCCACCTGCACTTACAAAAGGACCCCTGCATTGCATTCTGGAAAGAGAACACTCTAAAGTGAGACAGAGACGCTGTAGCCACCATCCAGCTTTTTGTGCAACCACGTAACCAGGACAGGAGTAGACCCCGCTGCTATTTGTGCTAGGAGATTGTGAGGCTGAGAGCTGGCCCTTTCCTCTCCACTTGGCCCAAGACACCCACAGGAGTTCTACTGGCCTGCACTGCTGCCATTGACCAGGTCTGTGTGCCAACCCAATAAATCCAGACACACCCACACAGTGCCTTGAAGCTCCCTCGACCCCTCAAGAGACTGCAAGAGGGCAGCCCTAGGAAACAAGCTTCTCAACTGCAGGTGAACTGGGTGGTGGCTCTGTCTGGTGGGCACACTTCCCCTCTACACCAACTTTTACTATTTCTGTTCTTCACTCAAACCTGCTGTTGTTGAGGTCTTAGACAGGCTTGCTTTGGGTTGCAAGAGACTTTTGTGGCATGGGAAAAGCTCTTCCTGTTTGTGGGCTTGTGTTCATTCTGTGACTCAGACAAATATGTGCCCCTTCACCACTTGGACTGGTGCTCCTGGGTGAGTGCAGAGCCACTGGCCTGTACGGTCCGAGGTAGCCGGGTCTGGTGGCTCAGTGGACTAATGTGTCCATTGCAGGGGCCTGTGTTCGACCTCATGGTCACAGGTTCAAATCCCAGCGGGGCCACTCAGCCTTTCATCTACCTGAGGTTAATAAAATGAGTACCATTGAGTTGGGTAACAATGAACATCTGTTATTCAGCACCAAGAAACCTCTGGGTGAACGTACGCTTTACAAATACACGTTATGTTATGTTATGAGGTAGCCCTGTATCATTAGTTTGCACAACAAACAACCCTAAACCTAACCAAAGGACGTAAGCATACCCTTCTGGAGCCAAGTAAACACCCTTCGCACAGAGAAACGGCCCCCCTTCCTTTGCAGGTTGCCAGGTACAGTGTGAATTAGAGGTCTTTGCTTTGTCTCCAATTGTTTTGTGTGTTCTTAAAGACTAGGTTGCGAACAGAAAACAACACCGACTCGTATCACAATACCTCTATTCTGGCAACACGACTCTCAGTAGAATCCTCTGTGAGGGCAGTGAGGCGACCAGCCTCATATTCAACAGTCGGAGGTAGTTTATCTCGTATAATACCACATAGACCTCCTCACAGATACAGGCCGACCGCTAGGCACGGGCTTGCGTAGGAGCTCAGAGGTAGGCTGCATTATCAGAGATCCATGAATGTCCTATGACGCGCTAACGTTGTTTCTGTAGCTCCAGGGACAGAAGCGAAAAGGTGGCAGAGGGCACGTTACTGTCATGTCAGAGAAAGCCAGGCACGCGTTTTAAATTGAGCTTTGACGTCACACCTGACACTGGAAACGTGTTTTAATCGGCTGTAAAAATATGAACACAGTCCAGTCACCGGGTAATTTTAAACAAAATACATGCAAACTATAAATGTCTAAAGTACATTTAAACACCGAAACCTGGATAAGCATGGGAGAGCCGGTGTATCATCAAAATGTACAAACTATAATCTAAGGACAAAGTAAAAACACAGGCCTAGGAAGCAGGCTAGTTTTGGAAGCATCTGCCTTAAATGTATATATGGTTTGTGGAACTAAGTAAGGATAAAAACAAGCCTTCTGTGAGCGTCGCTGCGTGTGAGCTTGTACCAGGAACCTCACACAGATCGAAACGCGCCCTTTAAAACCCAGGGCCATCTGTCCTCGCTCCAACAACAACAATTCTGCTTTCATTCCGAAGGCAGTGAGAGCAGACAACCACATGACAACGAGCACATCAAAAACACAGCACTTCGGATAACAGACCGTCTCAGAGCCCGCGCCACTGAGCATCACTGGGCATTCACCCTAAAAACCTTTAGCTTGAAGTAAAATTGTAGTCCTTCTTCTATTTTTTGTGAAATGTCCCGGTTTTTGGCTTTAAAATTCTGGTCACCCTACCCCTGGAGCACCCGCCACCTTGTGCCAGACAACAGCTGGGGGCTAAAAAAGAAATGCCGGGGGGGCCCAGGCTTGAAGCCGGTGCATCAACGCCTCGGCTGTCATGTTAAAATAAACATGTCTGGTTAAAAATATGACAAGTGAATCCTCCCGGGGGAGGGAGGGGGAGCAGAGGGTGGGGAGGGATGGAGGGAAAGGACATTTAAAAGAAGCCTCCAGGAGGGGCGGGCGCCGGCACGCGCGGGTTCTGCAGTCAGGATAAAATGACAGGTTTAAAATGAAAATGCAGCCCAGGGAGGGATAGTGAATATTTTCTGCGAGGTGGCGGTCTGTCCTCAGTGCAGCGGGTGACTGACAGCTCCAGCCACCTCCCTACCGGGCCTGGAAGCCAAATGACTCAACTATCCGGAGCACTGGTCCGGCAGGGAAGGAAACAGAGAAATAAAGGAAGATGCGAAAAAAAATAAAAACGCTTTACTGGACGCCGACGCGGCGCGCTGGAGGCTGGCGAGGAACAAAGGTCGCAGGTTATGCGAAGGACGTGCCAGCCGCGTCCAAAGGACTTATCCGGGGCAGAGAGCGGATCGACGTTTACATCACACTCAGCAGGTCTCCTGTTGGCCTAAAAAACTCTGGAGCCAATCACTCTGCAAGGACGAAAGAATATAACCTGGCTCAGAACCTCTGCAGCCAATCACTCTGCGAGGATGAAAGAATAAAACCTGGCCCAGCACCTCTACAACCAATCACACTACAAGGATGAAAGAATAAAAGCTGGCCCAGAACCTCTGTAGCCAATCACACTACAAGGATGAAAGAATAAAAGGTGGCCCACAACCTCTGTAGCCAATCACTCTGCGAGGATGAAAGAATAAAAGCTGGTCCAGAACCTCTGTAGCCAATCACACAACAAGGATGAAAGAATAAAAGCTGGCCCAGAACCTCTGTAGCCAATTACTCTGTGAGGATGAAAGATTAAAACCAGGCCCAGAACCTCTGCAGCTAATCACTGCGAGGATGAAAGAATAAAACCTGGTCCAGAACCTCTGCAGCCAATCACTCTGCAAGGACGAAAGAATATAACCTGGCTCAGAACCTCTGCAGCCAATCACACAACAAGGATGAAAGAATAAAAGCTGGCCCAGAACCTCTGTAGCCAATTACTCTGTGAGGATGAAAGAATAAAAGCTGGTCCAGAACCTCTGCAGCCAATCGCTCTGGGAGGAGGAAAGAATAAAAGCTGGCCCATAACGTATACAGCCAATCCTTCTGCGAGGATGAACGAATAAAACCTGGCCCAGAACCTCTGCAGCCAATCACTGCGAGGATGAACTAATAAAACCTGGCCCAGAACCTCTGCAGCCAATCACTCTGCGAGGATGAAAGATTAAAACCAGGCCCAGAACCTCTGCAGCTAATCACTGCGAGGATGAAAGAATAAAACCTGGTCCAGAACCTCTGCAGCCAATCACTCTGCGAGGATGAAAGATTAAAACCTGGCCCAGAACCTCTGCAGCCAATCACTCTGCGAGGATGAAAGATTAAAACCTGGCCCAGAACCTTTGCAGCCAATCACTGCGAGGATAAACTAATAAAACCTGGCCCAGAACCTCTACAGCCAATCACTCTGCGAGGATGAAAGATTAAAACCAGGCCCAGAACCTCTGCAGCTAATCACTGCGAGGATGAAAGAATAAAACTTGGCCCAGAACCTTTGCAGCCAATCACTGCGAGGATAAACTAATAAAACCTGGCCCAGAACCTCTACAGCCAATCACTGTGAGGATGAACGAATAAAACCTGGCCCAGAACATCTGCAGCCAATCACTGCGAGGATAAAAGAATAAAACCTGGCCCAGAACCTTTGCAGCCAATCACTGCGAGGAAGGATAAACTAATAAAACCTGGCCCAGAACCTTTGCAGCCAATCACTGCGAGGAAGGATAAACTAATAAAACCTGGCCCAGAACATCTGCAGCCAATCACTGTGAGGATGAACGAATAAAACCTGGCCCAGAACATCTGCAGCCAATCACTTCGAGGTTGAAAGAATAAAACCTGGCCCAGAAACTCTGCCGCCAATCACTGCGAGGATGAAAGAATAAAACCTGTCCCAGAACCTCTGCAGCCAATCACTGCGAGGATGAACGAATAAAACCTGGCCCAGAACCACTGCAGCCAATCACTTCGAGGATGAATGAATAAAACCTGGCCCAGAACCTTTGCAGCCAATCACTGCGAGGATAAACTAATAAAACCTGGCCCAGAACCTCTGCAGCCAATCACTCTGCGAGGATGAAAGATTAAAACCAGGCCCAGAACCTCTGCAGCTAATCACTGTGAGGATGAACGAATAAAACCTGGCCCAGAACCTCTGCAGCTAATCACTGTGAGGATGAACGAATAAAACCTGGCCCAGAACCTCTGCAGCCAATCACTGCGAGGATGAACTAATAAAACCTGGCCCAGAACCTCTGCAGCCAATCACTCTGCGAGGATGAAAGATTAAAACCAGGCCCAGAACCTCTGCAGCCAATCACTGCGAGGATGAACGAATAAAACCTGGCCCAGAACCACTGCAGCCAATCACTGCGAGGATGAAAGAATAAAACCTGGCCCAGAACCTCTGCAGCCAATCACTGCGAGGATGAAAGAATAAAACCTGGCCCAGAACCTTTGCAGCCAATCTCTGCGAGGATAAACTAATAAAACCTGGCCCAGAACCTCTGCAGCCAATCACTCTGCGAGGATGAAAGAATAAAACCTGGCCCAGAACCACTGCAGCCAATCACTGCGAGGATGAAAGAATAAAACCTGGCCCAGAACCTCTGCAGCCAATCACTGCGAGGATGAAAGAATAAAACCTGGCCCAGAACCTTTGCAGCCAATCACTGCGAGGATAAACTAATAAAACCAGGCCCAGAACCTCTGCAGCTAATCACTGTGAGGATGAACGAATAAAACCTGGCCCAGAACCTCTACAGCCAATCACTGCGAGGATGAACGAAAAAAACCTGGCCCAGAACCTCTGCAGCCAATCACTGCGAGGATGAACGAATAAAACCTGGCCCAGAACCACTGCAGCCAATCACTGCGAGGATGAAAGAATAAAACCTGGCCCAGAACCTCTGCAGCCAATCACTGCGAGGATGAAAGAATAAAACCTGGCCCAGAACCTTTGCAGCCAATCACTGCGAGGATAAACTAATAAAACCTGGCCCAGAACCTTTGCAGCCAATCACTCCGCGAGGATGAAAGAATATAAGCCAACATGCACCCTCTGCAGCTAATCACTCTGCGAAGATAAACTAATAAAACCAGGCCCAGAACCTCTGCAGCCAATCACTGCGAGGATGAACGAATAAAACCTGGCCCAGAACCTCTGCAGCCAATCACTGCGAGGATGAACGAATAAAACCTGGCCCAGAACCTCTGCAGCCAATCACTGCGAGGATGAACGAATAAAACCTGGTCCAGAACCTCTGCAGCCAATCACTGCGAGGATGAACGAATACAACCTAACCCAGAACCACTGCAGCCAATCACTGCGAGGATGAAAGAATAAAACCTGTCCCAGAACCTCTGCAGCCAATCACTGCGAGGATGAAAGAATAAAACCTGGCCTAGAACCTTTGCAGCCAATCACTGCGAGGATAAACTAATAAAACCTGTCCCAGAACCTTTGCAGCCAATCACTCTGCGAGGATGAAAGAATATAAGCCAACATGCACCCTCTCCAGCTAATCACTCTGCGAGGATAAACTAATAAAACCTGGCCCGCAACCTCTGCACACAATCACTCTGCAAGGATGAAAGAATAAAACCTGACCAAGAACCTCTGCAGCCAATCACTCTGCAAGGATGAAAGAATAAAACCTGACCAAGAACCTCTGCAGCCAATCACTCTGCAAGGATGAAAGAATAAAACCTGACCAAGAACCTCTGCAGCCAATCACTGCGAGGATGAAAGAATAAAACCTGGCCAAGAACCTCTTCAAGGATGAAAGAACAAAAGGTGGCCCATAACATATACAGCCAATTGCTCCCCGATATTCTTTTTCATTTTCAGGATACCTGGACAGGGCTCTCCTGTTCTGTAATAACAGCCACAACATTTTCTTTGTGGTTCGGACAGCCAATCAGATCGCTTGCAGGACAGAGTCCTGCAGCAGGTAGAAGCCGTCTGCCAGGGGAGGGAAAAAAAAGTACCTGCGACCAATCAGTTCACTCACGGTTTTTAATTTGCATCCTGTAAGCCTCCAGTGGGAGTCCTACAGGATCAACTGTCAATATATCTATACATTTTGAACCTTAATTTCTTGAAAAAACGACTGAATAGATTTACACCAAATCAGAAAAAGCATATTTTCTGGCTAAAGATCTAACTTTCTGCCAAATCTGATGTAATTCTGTTAAACAGTTTTCTAAATTTTCTATGGAAAACACATAGGGAAAAAAAACATTTGGGGACACCTCCCCTTTTCTCTGCCGCCCACTTGACAATCACTCTGAAACTTTCTAGGAAGGAGCTGAGGTGGGTTTACGTTTTTGGGAAAGATTTACAAAGATTCAGCTAACGGCACCAAAGTTATAAGCAAAACAAAAAACGCTCTAACTGCAAAGTGGGGATGTATGGATATATATATATAGAAGTAGACAGATATATATATATACATACATACGTTTGGATATGTATGTACAATATACACAAATGTATGTACATACTAGGATATGTGTATATATATATGTATGTATGTATATATATATATATATATATATATATATATATATATATATATATATATATATATATATATATATATATATTACCTACTGGCAGTCGCCAGTAGGTATATATAGTTAGGATTTTTTTGAATAGGGATTTCTGAAAATTCTATGTTGAATAACTTTGGCGTTGATGGATGGAATTGGCTGACATTTTCAGGAAAATGGCACATTTTGTTTTTGAGCGTCCCCTGAAAGTTGGGGGGGGTTTCGTCAAGCGGGGGCCGAGAAAAAAGGGGGGTCCCAAAACGTGTTTTTAACATTGAGTTTTCCATAGGGCGGTTGGACTCACTTTTAGCTCGAACGGCTGAATGGATTTCCACAAAACTTGGCAAAATTGTAGGGACTGGTAGCCCGATGTGCCTTTGCTATGTCTCAAGATATATGCTCCAGTGGTTTTTACGAAAATTAACTTTGAAAAATATATATTGGGCTACATTGGGCTATATATATGTTAGAGCCCAAATGTAGCCCAATGTAGCCCAATGTAGCCCAAAGATGGCCACCAGAGACCAAAAAAAACAAATGTAGCCCAAATATCAGCCAGATGTAGCCCAACTATAGCCCAGTGACAGAATGTCCCAGAGTGTTCTAAAGAACAACTAGAGCCCTAACAGTCTTACTTATGACAAAAGTATGGCACACCTGAAGTCATCTTGATTGGAATAAAGTGTTAACACTTAAAACATTTAATTTGCAAAGGAACAAAATGAGGGGGTTCATTTTGCCATAGAAATTATGATTAGTGCTGAAGAAAGAAAAATTAGGACACATTTTGAGTGACTTCTCAAATCCTCTTATATTTCATTAAAAAAAATCTGATATGCAGTCTCCCAAGATGGCCACCAGAGACAAAAGAGCCCAAATGTAGCCCAAATATCAGCCAGATGTAGCCCAACTATAGCCCAATGACAGAATGTCCCAGAGTGTTCTAAAGAACAACTAGAACGCTAACAGTCTTACTTATGACAAAAGTATGGCACACCTGAAGTCATCTTGATTGGAATAAAGTGGTAACACTTAATACATTTAATTTGAAAAGGAACAAAATGAGGGGTTTCATTTTGCCATAGAAATGTTATATATATATATATATATATATATATATATATATTCACTGAAAAAACCATAGGTTATAGACCATATATAGTTAGGAATTAGCATTTACAAAACCTTATTTTACTCACACAAAACCATTGAAATTCGCATATATAGTTAGTTGCACTAACTATATATCGCGCACCCGCAATCCACTGCTGATCATGTCACATATTACATCATTCATGACATGGTCAGTGACATCACTGATGACATGACATCTCAAATGACATCACTGATGACATCACTGATGACATCTCAAATGACATCACTGATGACATCACTGATGACATCACTGATGACATCTCAAATGACATCACTGATGACATCACTGATGACATCTCATTTGACATTACTGATCACATCACTGATGACATCATTCATGTGATAATACGATGAACCTCTTCAGACTCTAATATAACCTTAGATACACTCAGTGTAAACAGACACTCACAGACTGTCACTCATCCATGGAGTTACTCACACACCTAGTCAGTCATGCAAAGAATCAATCACACATCCATTTCCTCAACTATACAGTTATACACACCTTACTTATTCAAACATATACTAACACATATTTACTCTCTTATACAATCCCTGATACAAGTTCACAATGATCCATACAGCCACTCACACATTCACTGGCTCTTATGCACAGTTATTTATATATGTCAACTCTCACATGTACTGTGTTTTACATATGTACTTACTTTGACATGTAGCACTGAGATATCCATTCACTCACCAATACACTCATGCACACAGTCAACCGCCCATACAGCTGTTTCCACATGCACTTTTGAACCCATACATCTAGTGAATCAACTGCTCACACATCTATGCACAGAGTCATACACCTCCCAGCCACCCACACACACACTCAGTCTCCCATACAAATACTTGGGCAACCAATCAATAACCCATATAGTTACTCATATAGCTACTGATCAACACATGCAGCAGTTTACAGAACAACAGACATAATGATGCACAAATTAAGACAGTTTAGTCACTAACCCATGCACTCAGTGAGACACATTTAATCACTCACTCATACAGTCAGTCATGCACCTACTAAATCCTTCATCCAGACGCTTATACATCCACTCATTCTTCAATATGTAAGACATATTTTAACTTTACAGAAACATACAGTCACTGGATGTTGTCATCAGTGATGTCATTTGAGATGTCATCAGTGATGTCATCAGTGATGTCACTGACCATGTCATGAATGATGTAATATGTGACATGATCAGCAGTGGATTGCGGGTGCGCGATATATAGTTAGTGCAACTAACTATATATGCGAATTTCAATGGTTTTGTGTGAGTAAAATAAGGTTTTGTAAGTGCTAATTCCTAACTATATATGGTCTATAACCTATGGTTTTTTCAGTGAATATATATATATATATATATATATATATATATATATATATATATATATATGAATGAGAAATCCTAAGTGCATATGTTTGCAAATGTATATAAGTAGTCATAAGTACATGTTTGGAGATATATATATATATATATATATATATATATATAGATATATATAAAGATAGATAGATAGATATTACACACACACTGATATATGGACAAATGATTGAATATGTATACATAGACTAATATGTGTACATATGTTTGCATACATGTATATATACACGTGTATATGTTAGGATATGTATACACAGATTTAGATATATGAACAAATGTAAGTGTATGTAAGTATGTACAGACTGATATGCGCATATGGGACTATATGTATGTGTATATGTATAACTATACAGATATGTACATAGGTTTATAAGTGCACTTTAAATTCATGCCGTTCGGTAGTTTACATTTCAAAAGTAAAACTGCATTTCAGCATAAACATTACTCCTAAATGTATACATGTAGGCCTCCAATTGCACGCACAGGCATCAGATCTGTATTCCCCTCATTGTTGCATGCGCTTGCCCGTGCTTTAAGAAAAACATGAAGACGGTCAAACTGCACAATATCCAATTGTAATCTGCAATCATCCCTCCACGTCCAGAAAATGTCTCTGTAATCACAGAGAAGAATAAAAATGGAAAGCAGACTCCCTGGGTGCAGGCTGGAGGCAGAGGCTAGCGCCTGTTGACAGCCGACTGCCGCGCGGTCCCCCCTGCCAGGAGATGGGAGGGGGGGGATGTACTTTCTGGCTTATTAATTCAATCTTCGGGCCGCTCGCTTCTCAGGCCTTGAAGTCCCCTTTGCCTCCTGTCCATTTTCATTATTGCCGTATTGATTTCTTACATGTCTTCTTTCATTCGTCGACCCCCGCTTTCTTGTTTGACTGCACGCGCCCAGTTCAGGCCTTGCTAATACAGCGAACCACGGTCCTCCTAATTCAGGGGGGTTGTTTTCACCCCACGCGCTCAGCATCCTTTCCCCTCGCGACCTTGGGTTTTGGCAGCTACAACATTCACAGCGGCCTGTGGTGACAAGGTAGGGCGAGGTGATTACCAGTCTTGCCAAGAGGGAGCGGGGTTCTGGGATGTAAACAAGTCATCATGGTTACGGTGTCAGCGCGATCAGTGGTATCCATAACTGGAGTGCTACCTCTTGCGATGGCGGGAAATGAGGTCACGAGGGATCAGCAAGCACATCTTCGGATACAAAAATGAACCGGCAGCACTGGCGCTCAAGCGCATCCCGCGCGACCACCTCAACACAACATCACCATTGACGACGTTCTCTTATCGTTGGGAGATTTTTACAAGAAACAGCGGAACTACCACGCAAGAGACCCAATCACAGTGGTCTTAAAATTTGTTACTGGATCTAAAAAACATAAATCTATGGCCATAAGCATTTTGCATTAGGAAGAGGCTCGCAAGCCCGGTCCAGGAAGAACCAACCCCAAAAAGAGGAGGCCGCGGTGGAAGTTATTGAAGATGCTTCACAAAAATGTGGGAGGTGCCCTTATATCCCCGAAAGGGACAGGGTCAGTTATAATCAAAACAAAAGAAAGTCCCTCTGGTGTCACTTAGTCTAATAATATATTCAACAGAATAAAGTCTTGCTCTCTCCTACACACTCTCAAATACATTCACTCCAATATCTACACACTTAACTTCATTATATGTAAAAATATCTAACTTATTAGAATATAAAAAATATTTTTATTAAATTCACTGTGATACTATATTAAAACGACACTTTGAGGATGCCCTGCCATGCAGAACCATGAATGGGGGCTGCAGCCCAGGGAATGGTTTCACAGCCCATGATAAACCCAAGCACACATCTCCTAAGGAAGCCCATTCTGCAGTCCTGGTGGCTGGCCATGAACGGTTTGCAGAGACAACTGGGGTGGTGTTTCCTTTCAGGGAGTGTCCGCTTCAAAGAGGGACTGCTTTTATTATTTCCGACAAGGAACTACAAGTAAACTACAACCCTTTCATGGCATTCTGCAGATGTAGTCTTTTCAGTTTACATGGGCCTGATCCATAATCCATGACAGTTTACTAACAAAATGTCACTTTCATGTCATTTAAAAAATAAATAAAAATAAAAAGTTGATCTCGGTGCCCTGCTCTGCCTAAAAACAAAAGGCACTACGTTTTATCTCACCTGGAGCTATTTGCAGATGAAGTCCTATGTAACTTGCACAAACAAGATATAAAGGGAAACATTAAGTTGTTTACAGCATATGAAGCATCTGGAAACACAAAATAAAATAGATTTAATAGTGCATAGCTGTTGTGAAAATCCAAGGCACATTACGGATTTGGAAGGATGCACTTTCCCTTTTCAAAGGGAGAAAGTTTGCTTTAAAAACTGCAGCACTCATGAATCCAGAGTGATCTGCCAAAATAAAATTAAGACAAGAGGTTGTGGGGCATGGCAAGAAGACAGGCTACCAGCAGCCAGCATGAATTCCTTGGCTTTATATTTTTATTATTTTTATTTTTTAAGTTTGTAATGGGCAACAGCTACCCAAGAAGGGTTTCCCGGCGCAGGGAGCAAATCCAGGGCTTAGGAAACAAGCATTGGCGTTGCCAATAGGTTTCGCATTTTGAAAGTTGGAGCTATTGGTTTTGTAAATGACATTTTATATTTATATATTGTTATTGACAATGCCAATAACGATATATAAATATAAAATGTCATTTACAAAACCAATAGCTCCAACTTTCCAAATGCGAAACATATTGGCAACGCCAGTGCTTTTTTTCACGTTAGTAGGAGCTGTAAACACTGGTGGTCCCGTGTGGGGTGGGGGGCAGGTCCTTACTAGCTCAGCTCATTAAAACCCAGGTGAGAGGAGGGAGCGTACAGCACAGGTGAGAGGAGGGAGCGTACAGCACAGGTGAGAGGAGGGAGCGTACAGCACGGGTGAGAGGAGGGAGCGTACAGCACGGGTGAGAGGAGGGAGCGTACAGCACAGGTGAGAGGAGGGAGCGTACAGCACAGGTGAGAGGAGGGAGCGTACAGCACGGGTGAGAGGAGGGAGCGTACAGCACAGGTGAGAGGAGGGAGCGTACAGCACAGGTGAGAGGAGGGAGCGTACAGCACAGGTGAGAGGAGGGAGCGTACAGCACAGGTGAGAGGAGGGAGCGTACAGCACGGGTGAGAGGAGGCAGCGTACAGCACGGGTGAGAGGAGGGAGCGTACAGCACGGGTGAGAGGAGGGAGCGTACAGCACGGGTGAGAGGAGGGAGCGTACAGCACAGGTGAGAGGAGGGAGCGTACAGCACGGGTGAGAGGAGGGAGCGTACAGCACGGGTGAGAGGAGGGAGCGTACAGCACAGGTGAGAGGAGGGAGCGTACAGCACGGGTGAGAGGAGGGAGCGTACAGCACGGGTGAGAGGAGGGAGCGTACAGCACAGGTGAGAGGAGGGAGCGTACAGCACAGGTGAGAGGAGGGAGCGTACAGCACGGGTGAGAGGAGGGAGCGTACAGCACAGGTGAGAGGAGGGAGCGTACAGCACAGGTGAGAGGAGGGAGCGTACAGCACAGGTGAGAGGAGGGAGCGTACAGCACAGGTGAGAGGAGGGAGCGTACAGCACGGGTGAGAGGAGGGAGCGCACAGCACGGGTGAGAGGAGGGAGCGTACAGCACGGGTGAGAGGAGGGAGCGTACAGCACGGGTGAGAGGCTCGTGAGGGGGTGCTGGCCCAATCTACCAAAGGTGGCTAACAATGAGCGCGTCTGCTGCCCGGGGTGTTGTCGGGTGCTTTGGGCGAGTAGAGTGGCTTTGAAAAAAGTATTCTGTAGACAGAAGTACACAGGTCCCGAGGACTCACACGTCACGCGCACATAGGTAAAAATGTCTCACCAGCGGGTAAACTACTCGAGCAATGAAAGTCACCCAGATTCATCGGACGGATAATCGTTTAGGGAGAAGTGTCTGCGTGTGCTTTTGAATCTGTCTTTGTGTATTGTGATAATGTGTTGTGGATTGTGTCTGTAGTCTTAACTTCAGAAGTGGTGCTCGCCCAAACCACCAAAACACAACTCAACTATCAGACATATGCATAATCCACACCAAGTTACACAATTTACTTACATGAGCACATGCATGTCTCTTTACAATACACGTTTACAAATCTAGGTTTCACGTAATGTCCTTGAATTGCCTGTTTGTGTATTCCTTTGTGTGTCTATGTGTGCGCCAATGTGTCTGCGTACATAAGTTTGAATGTCAGGGTGTATTTGTGCGTGATTGTGTGTGTGGGCAAATCGATTTTTCTGTATGCGTGTTTGTATTGCATCTTTGTTTGTGCGTCCGTGTGTGTCTGCGTACTTACGTTTGCATGTATTGTGGGTGTGGCAGTGTGTATTTGTGCGCGACCGTGTGTGCGTGCGAGTCTATTTTTTTTCTTTACCTCTATACGTGCCTGTATGTGTGTCTTTCTGGATGTGCGTCAGTGTGTGTCCGAGAACTTAAGTCTGAATGTTTGTGTGTGTGTGTTTGCCAGTGTGTATTTGTGCGTGTGGGCAAGTTTATTTTTCTGTGTGTGTTTTATTCGTGGTTGTATTGCATATGTGTGTGTGCATTTGTGCTCCCGTGCGTGTCAGCATACTTAAGTTTGAATGTATTTGTGTGTGAGTCAGGGTGTATTTGTGTGTGACTGTGCGTGTGGGGAGTCTTTGTTTCTGTACCTGTTTGCGTCTCTGTATTGTCTTTCTGTGTGTCTATGTGTGCCAGTGAGTGTGAGAGTACTTTTAAATTTGACTGTATATGTATGCCTGTCTGTCTGTGCGCTTGCGCTTGTATGTAAATGAATGGAACTAAGTATATCTCAGTTTTTTGGGATGGGATTCCCTAAGGTCCATATTTGAATAATGACCAGCTCAGTGCTGGTCATATACGAGTTGCACAGCCGTATAAACATAGTGTTCCAAATTATTCACTTTAGCCATAGTTATATCATTTTGAATCCATTTTATTTCCAAACTTTATCCAAACTTCATAGTCACGCCAGGGATACGAAATTCATTTCAGTTTCTGCGTGTAAATATTACATGATTGCCTATCCAGGCTTAAACATGAACATGTGTTGAATCTCGAGTCCTCTGAATAATACAAACATCGCACCCAATGCATTTCGCTTTACGCTTCGTCAGGGGTATCTGCGGTATAGAAAATCACATGTTTCCATCGTTTCTTTTAAAAAAACATATTCAACATTTCAACATTGCCATTTACATCCCCTCCTCATTCTGTGGTTATAATACACCCTTTCACATCCTATCTAATCCCCCCGTGTGTTGTTCTTGTTTGATCACACCTCATTGCCATACTACATCCCCCTATAAATCCTCAAAAGTAATTCGTGCCGTGGCTCAAACATAAACTGTAAAAAGTGCCTCTAATTTCCCGCTCACTTTAGCCTTCTTCCTCTAATCCTCCCCCTGCCACTCTCTAGAACCGTCTCCGCCCGTTGTGTTCAAAAGTAATTCGTACCGTGACTCAAGCATAAGCTGTACAAAGTGCCTATGCATTTCCCGCTCACTTTAACCTTCTTCCTCTTATCCTCCCCCTGCCACTCTCTGAAACCATCTACGCCCGTTCATACCTGATGTCATCCTTCTGCAAATCTCTTCCCGTATTAACCTCCATTACGCCCGTCCACCATGCGACTGCTCTTTTTAAAGTCATGCGCCCCACCCACCTGTGGCTCCTTAGTGCATTATCCGCGTGTGCGTCTTACCCCTCCCCTAGAAATCCCTGCACCCAATAGTATCACTCCCCTGAAAAAATCATCAACCCCTCTTCCTTGACGTCACCCGTGTATTTGCCCTTCATGTTTTTTGGTAAATGTCCATGAAATGTTAGCGTTTTAACGTTGTCTGCCACTATCCCATTGCGTTATCCACACGTGATTGTTGTAGATTCTTGTCATTTAACTCAGTAGGTAATCCTCGGCGTGACTTCGCTGTAATCCTTTATACTTGTCAGTTTATTCGCGGGGTGCTGCCAGGTTGGGACGGCTTGAACACGATACATGAAACTTATGTCTGAAGCACTCCCTTCTTTAGTCTTTTATCTGTTTCTGTTGCATTTTGTCTGGTTTAGCGTGCATGCACTCGAGTGTGCTCCGTTCCTTTGCACACTGATTCCCTAAGGTCGCCACGTTGTAACGTTAAACAGCGCACACAACAAACCAACATTTCCATGTGCATCGTAAACTGTTGACTCTATAAAACCCGAAGTGCCGGTTTTCCTGCGTGTTTGTTTCACGCACTAGAGTGAGTTGATGTCAGTGTGGAAGTTCCCGTATTATTTAAACGGCTCCATCGTCGTGCAAGTGAGGCGCAAATTTATAAAGCACACGGAGAACGCACGCTCCTTACTACACAAAATACTACTTAAATTCACCGACCAGTCCAAGCAGGGCAACATTTGCAGTGGTAGCTGGTAGGGAACGGTGGAGGCAGGGCGGGGGAATGTGACGTCAGGGAAACTGATACAGGAGGGAAGCCGGATGGGGGCAAGAGAGCCTGGTGGGGGGCGTGAATGCGCGAGGGGAGGCAGGCGGATTAGGAGGGAAGCCTGATGGGGGCGGGAGAGCCTGGTGGGGGGGCGTGACGGGGTGTTGTCGTGTGCTTTGGGCGAGTAGATTGGCTTTGAAAAAAGTATTCTGTAGACAGAAGTACACAGGTCCCGAGGACTCACACGTCACGCGCACATAGGTAAAAATGTCTCACCAGCGGGTAAACTACTCGAGCAATGAAAGTCACTCAGATTCATCGGACGGATAATCGCTTAGGGAGAAGTGTCTGCGTGTGCTTTTGAATCTGTTTTCCATGTGCATCGTAAACTGTTGACTCTATAAAACCCGAAGTGCCGGTTTTTCATGCGTGTTTGTTTCACGCACTCGAGTGAGTTGATGTCAGTGTGGAAGTTCCCGTATTTTTTAAACGGCTCCATCGTCGTGCAAGTGAGGCGCAAATTTATAAAGCACACGGAGAACGCGCGCTCCTTACTACACAAAATACTACTTAAATTCACCGACCAGTCCAAGCAGGGCAACATTTGCAGTGGTAGCTGGTAGGGAACGGTGGAGGCAGGGCGGGGGAATGTGACGTCAGGGAAACTGATACAGGAGGGAAGCCGGATGGGGGCGGAAGAGCAACATTTGCAGTGGTAGCTGGTAGGGAATGGTGGAGGCAGGGCGGGGGAATGTGACGTCAGGGAAACTGATACAGGAGGGAAGCCGGATGGGGGCGGGAGAGCCTGGTGGGGAGCCTGATGGGGGCGGGAGAGCCTGGTGGGGGGGCGTGAATGCGCGAGGGGAGGCAGGCGGATTAGGAGGGAAGCCTGATGGGGGCGGGAGAGCCTGGTGGGGGGCGTGAATGCGAGCGAGGGGAGGCAGGCGGATTAGGGAGATGCTCGTGCTTGTGTGGTCACGTGACCCGCTTTTGTGGTCACGTGACCTCACATGCACTGTGAAGAAACCGCAGTGGTTTCACTAGTCGATCAAGCCCTTGAATTTTCGCCTATTCCATTCGCAAGCGAATGGTAATAGGCGAAACCTAAAAACAGGAGAGGCAGATTATCTATCAAAAAGCCACGTTTTATGGACTTGCGAAATGGCTTCTTGAAGGCAAGGAAGTTGATCGAATTTTGTTAAGTCTACAACACTCAATGGTGGTGGTGCTTGCAGTAAGGGGGTGAGTTGCAATGTGAAAACAGTAAAAGATCTGGAAGGGCAGAGGGACAGAGGTGGTTAAGAAGCAGATGGTGAGATGGGTGTCCATGTGAGACGCATTCTTGCCCTGGTGTACAAGCTCCTCTGTGGCTCGGGAAAAGCTATGGAATGAGACATGGTCTTCCTCGTATGAACTGAACCATTGGTCACTGTGGTAGGTCTGGCGGTAATTTCATGGCTGATCGAAGTCACGATCAGAAATGGGATGGGCGATGAACCCGCCATGTGAGCCCAGCTGTCAATCGGTAGATCATCTATGTTATGAGAGCTAGATCAATGGATCCCCATGTAGCTTTCTTTGAGTGGGGGATCTTTTAAGGGAGAGAAAGCTATAAGGACATTTTTTTACTTTGCTTTTAAAACCTGTACAGAAAGGAATTTAATCGGCTCCTCAGGATATCACAAAAAGAGGCAACAAAATAAAACGACGACAAATATCGTTATAACTGCACATTAATGATAATTAGTTATGAGACCTCCCTGGCAGAAACAGGTCTTCCAAAACCAATACAAAGGGATGGGAATAACTCTTAACCATTGGGGATCTTGTCCGAATGGCTATCCTGGCTCTGTGCGCCAAGACCAACGACTTTGTCGCAGGAGTGGTCTGGCGCAAACCCCTGGTCTACATCCCGCCTGGAAAACCCATTTCATAAAGAACAGGCATGGCACAACACTGCCGTCAAGCTCGCCTCACATATGGTGGCAAGGAAGACATTCTCTGGACCCTACATTTAAGAGACAAAACGTACAGGAAGAGGTTGGTACCTTATAAACTCAGAGCAAAGAGGCTTTATGAAGTAAGGGGAGCTTGTCAACCAGCATGCGCAAACTGCACACCGAAAGGTCTGTGAACTCTGCCCTTCATTTTGTGATTAGTACATCAGTCTCATCACTCATAATGCAAAATGGATATTCCAGGAGGTAGCAAAACCTTTGTCATCATTAATGCTAACGAAGGAGGGCGCAATACAAATTATTGTTATAAGGCCAGCTGTCAGGCATTGATCAAAAATTGCGGTACAAAAGGGGATGGTGATGGACGGAGCATCTGAATCAAACACTCACACCCAGTCAAAAGATCTGGGTTTAATCCATCACCGTTCTTTAGCCCACTCTGCCACCCCAGTTCAGACATGGCTATATGCAAATCAGTCTGACCCTGTGCCTCATGGGAACAGTCCAGCCCGAACTGCCAAGCCATGCCTTCCCTGGACCGGAAACAAGCTTCCGAGGACCGGTTTCTGGCATTCCAGCCGTCTTCAGCCCGGCTTGCTTGAATCCAGTGGCAAAGTGAGCAAGGGACTCACGTCTGAGCATACCCTGCCACACTTATGGCGGCCAAAAGCGGTACAAAAGGGGGTGGTGATGGACGGAGCATCTGAATCAATCAAACGCTCACACCCAGTCAAAAGATCTGGGTTTAATCCATCAACGTTCTTTAGCCCACTCTGCCACCCCAGTTCAGACATGGCTATATGCAAATCAGTCTGACCCTGTGCCTCATGGGAACAGTCCAGCCCGAACTGCCAAGCCATGCCATGATCAAAAATTGGACTGCACCTTGGATCTGCGGTAGGAAAACAGGTATCAGTGGTCCTTACACGCATGGGTTTAGATGCAACTCACAGAGAAGTGAGCCATTCTGTCTCAAACCCAAACAGAGACCTTGTAGCGCCTGAAAAAACTGCACCTGTTTCAGAGTGGAGCACCAGTTAACACTGTTCAAGAAAACCATGAAATATAATGGTCACCACCAATCTCAAGCTTATTACTGACCTGCACTCTCCAAAACCTGAGAACCTCCTCTAGTTTCCATGGAGTCTGTTTTTTATTTCTACTACAGGAGCATAAGCACGTGCAAGAAGCAGCACACTGCGGAAGACAAAATGGGCGTTCAACTTCCTGTATCATGGAGACAAAGGGAAGCAGAACTGAGTGAGGCAGACAGGTGAAAAAGTTCAGGTTGGCCTAAAAAACGAAACTATTTAATGTGAGAGGGTCTTCTGAGATGGAAAAGCATGGTTAGTTGGGGGGAGGGAGTAAAAATAAGATTAAAAAAAGATTCATTTCCTCCCGAGAGACTAGAATGGAAGTAATTGAACCCCCTTCCCTGCGCCGCGAATTCCTCCGTGACGCGGGAGGGGCTAGGGGGTGGGCGTGGCGCTACCGTACTTATGACGGCTCCACACCGTCATGAGTCACAGGCGGCGTGTACTCATGACGGCGTGGAGCCGTCATGACCCCGGCCACTCACTAATTCGCCCGCACAGGCGGGGAATTAGTGCCACGTGGACAGAGCGGCATGACGGCTCCACGCCGTCATGCGCACAAGCCGCCCATGACTCATGACTGTGTGGAGCCGTCATGAGCACGCAACGGGTTAAGAAGCTGCCCCCATCGCCTCCTACTTGCATCATTATTAACCTCTAGAGAAGATCATGACATCTTTAGTTGTGTCGTTGAGTTGAGGCAGCGGCATTAGTATATGGTACACAAGAAAGAGGAAGTAATGGTAATACTTTGTTGGCGCAATGGGACAGAATGCTGTGACACAAGCTCAGATCAAGAGCGCCTTTGGAAGTACCAGTGTTGTAGTGAAAGATGATATGTTGCTTAAGTCATGAACTGTGCTAAACAAATAAAATATATTTGAAAAATCTTCAGACACATTCACGGGGGGTCTTCAGGGTGTGCAATATAGAAGTGAAATTAAAACTCTCATCAAAACTAAATAGTGGCCAAATTAATTTCCCAGCAAAATAATTTTAGGAGATCTTTGTTTTTTCCAACTTTCTAAAAATAAACACTGAAAAATAAACTTATTACCGCTTGAAGCCACAAAGAGTAGACAATTTTTAGGTTTAAGCTTTAAAAATCACTAAGAACATTCATGACAGCAGAGAACCTCTTCATTAGCCACAGGTTGCAAGGCTGGAGTGAGCCGGGATTCCTTTTACGAAAACCCATGAAAAGCCTCAAATCCACCGCCTTTGATTGTGGGAAGCTCTGCGCGATTCCCACAGTCTGAAGAAAGCAGGTGAGGGGTCTGTACACCTTCGCTATCCCCATCGGGGGATGTAAAACCATCCTCCGCAGCAGCGAAGGAAGACGTTGGCATTCTGCACATCCGTCTCTCCACTGGACCAACCAGGACCTTCAAAGAGTACATCTTAAGCTTGAGGGGCATAGCTTACTTCGGATTAGTACTCAAAGATACTCGTGCTAAGTACAGATGTACAACAAGGATTTACTTCTCAGAGACAATATAAAGAACCAAAAAGAAGCTTTTGCCAGATTTCATATTAACAAGAACTCACAAAGGCAACAGCATTGGCTTTAAATTTATTGTGGGAAGTTTGTGTCAAGCACAGAGGTGTGTTTTATGCTTTGTTTACGAAAGATTGAGTAAGGTAACGTTTTACAAAGAAAGGACTACCCAATAGCATAGATAATACAGTGGTCCAAGACAGCCTGTGATAGCTCCCACAAGGTACTAAACAAGTATTTGCAATGCAATCAGTCTCGCCTTTGGGACCTTATATGTATTTAGCTATGCAGCACATTAACCTGGGTGCTGAAACATCTACTGTTTTTAATTTAAAATCAGGGCCTTCTGTGGTCATATCACTGAAAATACAAGATTTGAAAAAAATTCTATTGTCCACGGGTGGTCCTGGAAGACAATGTCTATGGACTGTAATCTAGAGAATGCTAAAGTGATTCTGGTATTTTAATGACCTCTGCTGGTCGTTTTCTATCAAGAAATTTAAAAAGAAGCAGTTGCCAGAAATTTTTGAAAAAGAAAGTTCCTCAGCAGAAAGCTATTCTGGTATTTTTCTGACCTCTACTGGTCGTTTTCTATCAAGACAGTTAAATAGAGGCAGTGGAACAAACAGAAATCAAATCTGGTATTTTACTGACCTCTACTGGTCGTTTTCTATCAAGACAATTAAATAGAGGTAGTTGAAGAGAAAAAAAGTCCCTAAGCAGACAAGTCGTAGGGCTGATCTCCAGAGCCCACAAAGTACATACGCATATAAGTATATAAAGTATATACTAAATTATATACAAGAGGTCTCAAATGCTCGACATAAAAATGAAGCGGACAGGAACTGCAGGAAGTAATTCCGCTCTAGTCAGGCAGGTGGTAGAACAGTTTGTTTGGGGCATAGAGAACCTGGCGAAGAACCTTGTGGAAATTACACTATTTGGAAGTGAAGTAACTATTGACCTCCCCATCTTTTGATGGATGGGGAAACCTATGACATAACCTTACTCTGAAGGCTCTTGATGAAACTTGCTGGTGCACTCTCCCCCCCCCCCCCCACACACACTCCCCAAATAAAAACGTGCAAGGAATTATAACAGCATAGTGCTGGTCTAACTCCCACCAGTTAACTTCCTTCGCCTGCAGCTCAGTAACTGGGGGGAGTGGGGGATGGCTCCAGGAGTCTGCATGTCTGGCCCACAAGTATCCTACCATCTGCAATGAGAGCATAATAGCTGGAAAGCCTAGTTAGTATCTGCTACACGGGTACTGGACCACCCGCTCTACAACGAAGACCAATGTATGGATGTATGGGCAACCAGAAGGAATAGAAGTGTTGTGTCATTTCAGCATTTAACGAATCCTTTTCTTCCAGGACTAGGATTCTGTGTGGAAGTTACACAGCCCAGTGGAACACATCCTCAAAATGGTTCAAGTTGACATGTGCAACATGGAACTAGGCATATATGCATTGTCATAAAAGCACAGTTTTATAACTTTTGCAAATTCACAGTTTTTTTAAATTAATGTCACTTGATGCACTCTATTTTCTTGTTCGTTTCTTTTAATATCCCATTTCAGTCTTGCTTGCTGCAAATGCCCTACCCTACCGCCTTACGAGCCCTTTTCACAGCTTTTTGTCTTTTAAAAGGCGCTTTCCGTTCTTGCTAAACCGGTTGTTAGGTCTCGCCTAGAGAGAGCTTTAGCTGTTCAGCTAAGTCTTCCCAACTCTGCTTGAAGTACTATTCAACTATCGCCTTTAAATAGGTTTTGGAAATGCAACCATTTTGTCTTCATCAAATCGGTTTCAGGAAAAAAAAAACATTTTAAGCAAATACCTGTTCTGTTTTGTTCAAACAAACTCTATTTCCCGAATTTCTTTTCTGAAAGAAACATAATTTTTTGCCTTCCAAATGCCAGTTTTCAAATTTAGAAAATAGGTGGTCTCCAAACATCAGCATGCCATTTGACATGAAGTATCACCTACACGTACAAATGGACAGAATTTGTTTCAAATATCCAGGATTTACATCACATATCATGGATGCTCACCATACACCAAGGATGCCTAGAATATGCCAATAATGTAAAATGTAAAATTGTAAATTGATACTTGTATAGCGCACTACTCACCCGCAAGGGTCTCAAGGCGCTTGTACGAATACCGCTGTGGAAGGAGTAGTTTCTGTTCTGTAACTCCAGTTCTGTAGTAGGGGTATCTCTGTTATAGTCATAATCTAGTGAATAGTCCCGCCCATGTGCGTGGACCCCGGCAATCAAAAATAATCTCTTAAGTTGTCAAAAAATTGCAGAACTGCAAAGACACTTAAGAGAAAATTTAAAGACAAATAATGCAGCCTATATCCACAGGCTACACTGTCCAGTACTTCAACTAGAAATTCCACCAAAAATCCACAAACAGCAAAGCCTGTCCAGATTTCCCATGCTTTTACTGCAAAAAAAACCCTCAGAATGATAGAGAGGAAGGCCTGGACAGACAAGCCCCATAGGCTGCCATTATGTGGTTTAAACAGGATACTGTGCCTTTAAGGAAACCTTCTAGAACCTTCTCCCAGTATCCCAGAATGCACAGCAGGTCCCACTGACTTCAGTTCTTTTTGAAGGCGTAAAAACGCCAGACCTGTAGCATTACTTACATGAACAATTCTCCACCGGGGAGGAGGGCGGGCGCTTATGACTATAACAGAGATACCCCTACTACAGAACTGGAGTTACAGAACAGAAACTACTCCTTCTGTAGTAGGGGATCTCTGTGTATAGTCATAATCTAGTGAATAGAATGGCAAGCCCATCCCCACACCAAAGCGGCGGTGGAGAAAGAACATAACGCCACTACTGTGCGAACAGATTCTGCAGCGAAGCCTGCCCAACCTGAGCGTCTGCCCTGGCATCAGAGTCCAGGCAGTAATGCTTAGCAAAGGTATGAACCGACTTCCAAGTGGCGGCCTTGCAGATTTCTGCAATCGGCACATTACGGAGCAAGGCTGTCGTGGCAGCTTTGCCCCTGGTGGAATGAGCCTTAGGCTTACCTCCTAAGGTCTTATTAGCTTTTTGGTAACACAATTGAATGCAGGACACAATCCACCTAGAAATGGACTGCTTAGAGGTAGCAAGACCCGTCCTGACTGATCCATAATTGACAAACAATTGGTCTGACCTACGAATATCTTTGGTCTTATCCAGATAAAATTTCAACACCCTCCTAACATCCAGGGAATGCAAAGATCGTTCCGCCGGAGAGGAAGGATTCTGAAAAAACGTAGGTAAAGTTATGGTCTGGTTGACATGAAAATCAGAAATAACCTTGGGAAGAAATTTAGGGTGAGTACGCATCACAACCTTAGCAGCATGAAACACAGTATAAGGTTCAGTACAACACAACGCCTGAATTTCACTCACCCTGCGGGCCGATGTAATGGCCACGAGGAACGCCGCCTTCCAGGACAGGTGCTGCAACGAAGCCTTGTGAATGGGTTCAAAAGGCTCCTTCATCAATCTGGACAGCACCACATTCAATTCCCATGAAGGCGAGGGAAGCCTGACAGGAGGGAACACCTTCTTCAATCCTTCCAGAAAGTCTTTGATCACAGGGATCTGGAAAAAAGAAGTCTGTGAAGGGCATTTCCTGTAGGCAGTCAACGCAGCAAGATGAACCCTAATGGAATGAACATTAAGGCCAGACTGCGCCAAATGTAAAAGGTAAGGAAGAATGACATCTTCCTTGCAGGTTGTAGGGTCATGGTTCCTAGACTGGCACCAGATACAAAACCTCTTCCACTTGTAAGCATATGAAGTCCTAGTGGAAGGTCTCTTAGACTCCTTCAGTATGTCCATGCAATCTTCGGGCAGATTCAGATGTCCATACTGCACTATCTCAGGAGCCATGCCGCCAAACTCAAAGACGAGAGGCTGGGGTGTAACATCCGCCCCCCGAACTTCGTGAGAAGGTCCGGCCTGCACGGCAACCGAATGTGAGGAAGGAGAGATCGGTGAAGCAGGTCCGTGAACCACCACTGCCTGGGCCACTGCGGGGCAATGAGAATCATCCGAGCCCTGGACCGGGCCAGCTTGATGAGTACCGCCGGAATCAGGGGAATGGGTGGAAAAGCGTACAGAAAGCTGTTCGACCAGCTGATCCATAGCGCATTCCCCAGCGACCCCGGCTGGTAGTACCTGGAGGCGAAGTCTCGGCATTTGCTGTTTTCGGCGGTGGCGAACAGATCTACGTCTGGAGTTCCCCACCTTGCGAAGACTTCTCCCAGTACTTCGTCGTTTATGACCCATTCGTGGTTTTCCTGAATGAGTCTGCTGAGTTCGTCCGCCTGAACATTCTGCACACCTGGCAGATGGGCAGCCGTTATCGTCAGTCCTCTGGCCAGGAGCCAGTGCCAGATCGCCTGCGGCTCCTGTGACAGAGTGCGAGATCTCGAGCCCCCCTGCTTGTTGAGGTAGTACATCGTGGTAGTGTTGTCCGTTTGCACAAGCAGGGAGCTGGTCTGGAAGGACGGAAGAAAGGCCTTCAGTGCCAAGTGAACAGCTCTGAGTTCCAGGAAGTTGATGTGATAAGTGGCCTCCACCGGAGACCACGTTCCCTGAATCTGCAGAGTCCCGGAGTGCGCTCCCCATCCCAGGAGAGAAGCATCCGTCACGACAGTCTGCGTGGGAATGTCCTTGTGAAAAGGAACCCCTCTGAGGAGATTCTCCGCCGAACACCACCACTTCAGAGACTGAAGAGCATGCAGAGACAGTCGTATCCTGTCGTCCCAGGATCCTTTCCTCTGATCCCACTGGTCCTCCAAGCACTCCTGCAGCGGTCTCATGTGCAGACGTGCGTGCGGCGTCAGGAAGATACAAGAGGCCATCGAACCCAGTAGAGAAGACACCGTCCTCACTGTCGTAGATGGAGTCGACATAAGAGCCTGAGCCTTCCGAAGGAGAGATAATCGTCGCTCTTCCGAAGGAGACACGCTTGCTGACAGCGTATCGATGGAGGCTCCCAAGTACTGTATGCACTGGACCGGAGTCGGGACCGACTTGGCCATGTTGATGTGCAACCCCAGCTTGTCCAAGAGAACGCACGTCTTCTGGAAGTGTGCTCGCGCTTCCGAGAAGGAGGATGCCTTGATCAACCAATCGTCCAGGTACGGGTAGACAAACACCTTGTTCTTCCGCAGGTGCGCTGCCACCACCGCCATGCACTTCGAGAACGTTCTCGGCGCAGACTTCAGTCCGAATGGGAGTACTGTGTATTGATAGTGATTGGTGCCGACTTGGAACCGCAGGAACATCCTGTGTTTGCGTGCAATGGGCACATGGAAGTATGCATCCTGCAGGTCTATGGCACAGAGCCAATCCCCCTGTTGCAACTGAGGATAAATCTGATGCAACGACAGCATGCAAAACTTTTCCCTGCGAATCCACTTGTTTGCCTGTCGCAAGTCCAGAATGGGCCTGAACTCGTTCTTGTCCTTCTTGCGAATCAGGAAGAACCGGGAGTACTGGCCTCTTCCTCTCTGGGACAGAGGCACGTCTTCTATCGCCCTTTTCCTTAACAGGGTATCGGCCTCCACCTGGAGCTCTAGCAGCTGAAACCGCGAGCTGACCGGAGGAATCGATGGAGGCGGGCTGGTGAACCGAAGACTGTATCCATTGCAAACAATATTCAGCACCCACTTGTCCTGAGTAATTTTTCTCCACTCTGCCAGAAAAAATTGGATGCTTCCCCCTACCGGAGTGGGTAACGGATCCGGGGGAAGTAAGTTCCTAGGGCCTAGACCCGGCCTGGCCCTTGGGCGCCGGAGCCGACTGCTGGCCTCCCCTGCCCCTCTGGCGCTTCTGGAACGGCTTACGGAACTGCTGTTGCTGTTGCGAATGTCCCGAAGCCTGGCCACGTCCACGGCCTTGTCCACCGGACCGCCGTTGGAAAGGGCGGTACGGCTTCTTCGTCTCCTTAGGCTTCTCGAGGCCCACCGCCGTGAGCGTCTCGGCCTCCGCTTTCATGCGGGCCATCTCGTCGTCCGCATGCTGCCCAAAAAGAGACTTGCCGGAGAACGGCAGGTTGGCCACCCTCTGCTGTGCGTCCGGTTTCAGGGACGTAAGACGGAGCCAGGCGTGACGTCTCTGGTTGACCCCATGGCAAAACCCATGAGCAGCCAACAGGGAAGAGTCCGCTGCCGCACTGATGATCTGGTTGGCCACCAGCATCCCTTCACTCAGCACTTCCTGAAAATCCTCACGCTGTTCACGAGGCAAGTGCTCCGCAAAACGCTCAAGGGAGTCCCAGAGGGCGCGGGCGTACCGACCCAACAGCGCCGTGGCACTCGCAGCCTTCATGGAGGTGGCGGCTGTTCCACAGACCTTCCTCCCTGCCGAATCCATCCACCTGGACTCCTTATCCGGGGGGACCGTGGATGACGGAGCGGAGGCATGTTGTTTGCGTGCCGCCGTCACAATGACGGAGTCCGGAGGGGGTTCCGCTCTCAGAAACGCCGGATCCGAATCCGGGGCCCGGTACTTTCTCAGCAACCTAGATGGCGCCGCCTTTGCCACCGCTGGGGTGAGGAAAAGATCCATAGCTGGTTCCTCCAGGCCCGGTACCAGAGGCAGGAGAGGGCGAGACGAGTGTTTTTGGTGCAATGTCTCAAAGATCACTGACGTCTTCGGCGTGGGCACCGTCAGGGGTATGCCCAGCTTCGCAGCGCCCCTCAAGAGGACATCCTGGAACGCCACCAGGTCATCAATTGGGGACACCCTCGTATCCGGTGATCCTGACAGGGTAGGGGAACGCCCCCTGGAACCAGAGGATCCCGTGCGGGAGCGAGACTCGCGCCTCCTATGGCGGCGTCTCGACCGCGTGGATGATCTGTGTCGCGACCTGTCCCGCCTCCCAGAGCGAGAGCGAGACCTGCCAGTCCGTGGCCTCCCCACCGGTTTCCGTGGTGGGGTCCCCCTCGGAGCCTCCTTGGGTGCAGGTTTAGGGGTCCCCTTGGGAGGTACAGGCAAAAACGGCAGCGAAGTGGACCTCGGCGGAGGAACCTTCGGCTGCGGTGCCGGCCCACGCGGAGGGACCGGTGGCGGCGGGTCGTCCGCTGGAAGTGGGGGCAGTGTCGGAGGATCCTCTTCAGGCAGATGAGGAGGAGTGACCGCCTTAGGAACAGGTGTATGCGTCGACCGAGGCCGAGAAGGAGTGTACACCGCAGGGTACACCGTGCCCTGTGATCCTTTAGGCGAAGGGGGCTGAGAGCCCGCCCCTTCAGCCGGAGACCGCTTCCTCTTGCGTCCCCCACTGGAAGCAGCGTGACTCCTGGGACTAGAATCCCTCTTGCGACGCTTTGGAGATCCTGACCGACTCCCAGACGTCGACCTCCGTCTGCTCGACGTCGAGCGTCGCTTTTCCGGCGTCGAAGGACGTTTCCTTGACTCCGGCGTCGAACGCCGCCTCCGCGACGTCGACCTCTTCTTCCTCGGCGTCGAACGCCGACCCCTCGACGCCGAACGCCGATCCCTCGACGCCGAACGCCGACTCCTCGACGCCGACCTCTTCCTTCGCGACGTCGCATGCCTCCGCGACGTCGAGCGGTCCTCCCTCGACGACGAGCGTCGCCGCCGTCGTCTGGATGCTCTCGACGTCGAGGATCCCCTCGACGTCGACCGGCAGTGTCGCCTCGACGGCGAGCGCCAATGCCTGCTCCGTCCATGACGTCGGGATGCAGCCCTCGACGTCGACGGCGGCTTCGTCAGCGGTGGCTTCGACGTCGAGTCGTCCCGATGTCTCGACCCGGAGCCCCGGGGAGAAGGGGAGCACACCGCCGTCATCCCTCTCGACGTCCACGCTACCGACGTCGACGGAGACCTGGATCGCTTGCTGGGCTTACTGCCTCTGGGGAGCCCCCCAGAGGCCTCAGCAGAGGCAGAGGGAACCCTCCCTGACTGCCCAGACCCACCTGCAGCCTGCAGGCGCCTCTCCTCAAGGCCAGACAGCCTGATCTTCGCCCTTTCCTTCAGAGTGCGAGTTGTAAACTGCTGGCAGATGACACACTCCTCAGGGACATGATCTTCAGGGAGGCAGACGATGCAGATCTCATGGGGATCACCTCTGGCCTTCTTCCTCTCACATGCTGGACACTTCACAAAGAGTCCAGGCATTTTAGAGCCCTAAAACACCTGAAGCAGCACACAGAAGAGAAGAGAAAACCAAGAGAGTAAACTGCAACACTTTTAGAATACAAAAGTGCCAAACCATGCAATAAACCCTTGAAACAAGGGAGAGCTCAATGCCAGGGTCCTGTAAGCAGGAGCCGGAAAAAAGAACTGAAGTCAGTGGGACCTGCTGTGCATTCTGGGATACTGGGAGAAGGTTCTAGAAGGTTTCCTTAAAGGCACAGTATCCTGTTTAAACCACATAATGGCAGCCTATGGGGCTTGTCTGTCCAGGCCTTCCTCTCTATCATTCTGAGGTTTTTTTTTGCAGTAAAAGCATGGGAAATCTGGACAGGCTTTGCCGTTTGTGGATTTTTGGTGGAATTTCTAGTTGAAGCACTGGACAGTGTAGCCTGTGGATATAGGCTGCATTATTTGTCTTTAAATTTTCTCTTAAGTGTCTTTGCAGTTCTGCAATTTTTTGACAACTTAAGAGATTATTTTTGATTGCCGGGGTCCACGCACATGGGCGGGACTATTCACTAGATTATGACTATACACAGAGATCCCCTACTACAGAACCCATCCTGGCTTTCCCTGTGAGGTGTCCACTCCTGCGCACCCCCAAGGTGGAGGCCAGGCATCCTTAGCGTTGTGGGGGCCGTTGTGGAGATTAAGCAAGCTATTGCCCAGAGTTGCAGAGTGGGACTCCATGATTGGAATAGGCACCGAGGCGAGAATTATCAGGTCCGTGGAATTTTTTGAGCCCAAGACCCGCCGAGGCGGGGAATTGAACCCTGGTGCTGGGCTAGACCTCTGCATCAGGGTCTGCCGCTCTAACCATTGAGCCACACTTCTCCACTAATGCCCACCATTATACCACAGGCGCCACTGTGCCAAGGCTGGAAACCATACCTGCCAGGCTGCTCATAATCCTTCAGTCATGGCCATTATTATTCTGCCAGAGGCAGCCAACATTATGTCACGAGTGGCCATGGGTCAGTCAAGCATACAAAATGTGGGTGATGTCTGCCAGTATGTACAACTGCAACAAAAACACAAAAATAAGTCGAGGATGAGAATTAAGCCAGGATCACAATTATGTCCAGTATGATGGGAGCCAACAAACAATATTTGTTGTCCTAGACACCAGGAACAGCTTCTGTGTATCACAATGCCTAGCACTCGAGCAGCCAGCCACATACATAAGTGTGCTCACAGCATACATATACACACACACAAAGATAAATGCAAAGATGCTCGGAAGTGGAGCCGGTTCCTGACCTCAGGTCTTGGCCTGATCATGCACTCATCTCTCGCACTTTCTCTCTGGCTCCTGTGAGCCCACACTTAAGTGGCTCTGCTCTGTCTCCAGCTACGGCTACGGCTACTGCTGGCCACCTCTTTTCTGGCCCACTGTTCACACATAATGTGACAGAGTGAAGCCTACAACATGGCCAATCTCCTGGTGACTTTGCTAGACTGACAGGGGCTAGATGTAGCCATGGTGCAGGCCCCATAGACCCACACGGTGCAATACATTCTCCTTTAATCCCCACTAATCTTCAAAAAGCTCCAAATCAAGGAATTCTCTTCAATATTATCTCATACATTCGGCCAACACGTTTCATCTTCACAGGATTTGGGACTTCTTCAGGGCACGGACGAGTTATTCGATTCTTGTGGGCAAGGACCTCTGCTTTGACCTGCAGTACGATGGGTTTGTATGAAGATGAGGCAATCAACCTGATCCAAATATTTCTAAAGAAATTGGTTTAGTGATTATGAAAACTAGTATGTTATGTTATGTTATGTTATTTATTTTTGTATAGCGCACAGCTGCCCCAGCAAAGGGGCGTCCTGGCGCTTTGACAGGCACTACAACATAACACACAATAAAAGAATAAAGGGATGACTATTCTGGGGCGGGAAACAGGAAGGTTTTAATCGCCTGCCTTAAGGCGAGTAAGTCATTAAGAGCTCGGGTGCACACCGGGAGCGAGTTCCAAAACCCTGCTGCGAGCACCCGGAAAGAGCGGCCACCCATTCTACTCAGTTTAAAACGTGGGCAGACTGCCAAATGGAGAGCCTCTGATCTCAATGATCTCAGGGGGATGTAAGGAGTAAGTAGATTGGCAAGTGCCGGCGGCGAAGAAAATTTCAGAATTTTAAAGGCCAAGCACAACGCTTTGAACTTAATCCGCTGTCTGACCGGAAGCCAGTGTAGGGCCGAGATGGTGCCAGACACAGAACAGTGTCTGGGGAGGCCCACAATGGCCCGTGCCGCAGCATTTTGCACCCTTTGGAGCCTAGAGGCCTCCGCCTGATTCATCCCTAACATCAGCGCACTCCCATAGTCCAGCCGAGATAAAATTGATGCCTGGACCACGAGCTGTCTGGTGGGGGGATCGAAGTATTTTAAGACCGTCCTTATGCCCCGCAGGATACCATAACACGTGGCCGCCACCTTCTTAGTATGGTCTGTGAAAGTGAGCGCGGGGTCCAGCCAAATGCCTAGATTTTTTACTCCAGCAGCTGGAATCGGGATAACGCCCAGCTCTGGTGGCCACCACTGGTTTCCCCATAGCTCAGCGTGCTTCCCCAATACCAACACCTCAGTTTTGGTGGCATTCAACTGTAGGCAGTTGGTGCGAAGCCAGCTAGCTACTGCCACCAGACCCGCCCGGAATCTGGGGGCCTCCACCTCAGGGTCTCCGCTGAGTGTCACCGCCAGCTGCGTGTCGTCAGCATATGAAGTCATTGTTTGACCCCACTGTTTGACGACAGCAGCCAACGGTTTCACATAGAGATTGAACATTGTGGGGCTCAACGAAGAATCCTGTGGGACTCCCAGCTCCAAGGGATGGACGATGGATTGGCCTGGTGGTATTGCCACTTTAAAGGTTCGGTCAGACAAGAATGATCGAAACCACTGGAGAGCGATGTCAGTAACTCCAGCTTCCTCTAGTCGTTGGATCAAATATCTCACCTATACCGGGATACATGTCACGCCGCATTTATAGATGAAGTGCATAAAAGAAATATCAAGCACTTAATTTTTCATTAAACACGGGTTGGCTTAATATGTAAACTGGATGCTGTAACCTGAAGGATATGATGGAAAGTGGACACTGAAAATTCCAACAATAATAACAGTTCTAAACTTTCGGAAGAACTAAAGAATAACAATTAGAAACGTTGATTACTCCAATATTTGACAAAATACCCAAATAATCAATGTGTTTTCATGTCTGTTTGTATGTCAAATATGATGGTGTTCTTTGGACAGCTTGGACACATATGTGATTAGTATTAACTATAACAATCTAACAAACTACATTAGGGAATACTATTTTAAATAAATGCTTTTAGCATTCACACTTTCAAGAATAGTACGGTTTCTTATATTTCTGAGAAAATCAAACATACGAGCGTAGGCTTTAATTAATGCAATTATGATTTTAAGATGAAAATTGGCTAGCTAGTTATTAAAAAAAGCAAAAAACTTCAAACTAGTTTGCAACTGCTAGACTTGCAAGGGTTACATCTTTTTTAGGTGGTAAAAAGTTGAATTTAAAGAGCAGTAGCCATGCGGAAAAGTGTTATTTGCAGCAGCCACCTCCTAAGTAAAAAGCCCTCAAGTCAGAACAAGCATTGGAAATGCAATAGGTCTCGCAGCATTAGAGTTAGTGCTTTTAGAATTGTTTATGGGTTTTTTGTTGTAAATCTTTAGCATTTTTATTTCTTGTAGCCAATGCTAAAGAATTACAAATCAAAAAAGCCATAAACAATTGTAAAAGCTTTAACTAAAAATCCTCTGAGACCTATTGCACTGTGTGAGGGTGAGGTGTTGAGGGTGAGTGAGGGTGAGGGTGAGTGAGGGGTTGAGGGTGAGTGAGGGGTTGAGGGTGAGTGAGGGGTTGAGGGTGAGTGAGAGTGAGAGTGAGTGAGGGTGAGTGAGGGGTTGAGGGTGAGTGAGGGGTTGAGGGTGAGTGAGTGAGAGTGAGTGAGGGTGAGGGTGAGTGAGGGGTTGAGGGTGAGTGAGGGGTTGAGGGTGAGTGAGAGTGAGAGTGAGTGAGGGTGAGGGTGAGTGAGGGTGATTGTGAGTTAGGGTGAGGTGTTGAGGGTGGGTGAAGGGTGAGGGTGAGGGGTTGAGGGTGAGTGATGATGAGTGAGGGTGAGTGAGGGGTTGAGGGTGAGTGAGGGTGAGTGAGGGTGAGTGAGGGTGAGTGAGGGTGAGTGAGGGTGAGTGAGGGTGAGTGAGGGTGAGTGAGGGTGAGTGAGGGTGAGTGAGGGTGAGTGAGGGTGAGTGAGGGTGAGTGAGGGTGAGTGAGGGTGAGTGAGGGTGAGTGAGGGTGAGTGAGAGTGAGTGAGGGTGAGGGGTTGAGGGTGAGGTGTTGAGCGTGAGGTGTTGAGGGTGAGGTGTTGAGCGTGAGGTGTTGAGGGTGAGGTGTTGAGGGTGAGGTGTTGAGGGTGAGGTGTTGAGGGTGAGGTGTTGAGGGTGAGGTGTTGAGGGTGAGGTGTTGAGGGTGAGGTGTTGAGGGTGAGGTGTTGAGGGTGAGGTGTTGAGGGTGAGGTGTTGAGGGTGAGGTGTTGAGGGTGAGGTGTTGAGGGTGAGGTGTTGAGGGTGAGGTGTTGAGGGTGAGGTGTTGAGGGTGAGGTGTTGAGGGTGAGGGGTTGAGGGTGAGGGGTTGAGGGTGAGTGAGTGTGAGTGAGTGAGGGTGAGGTGTTGAGGGTGAGTGAGTGAGGTTGAGGGGTTGAGAGTGAGTGAGGGTGAGGTGTTGAGGGTGAGGAGTTGAGGGTGAGGGGGTGAGGGGTTGAGGGTGAGGGGTTGAGGGTGAGGGCGAGTGAGGGTGAGGGGGTGAGGGGTTGAGGGGGTGAGGGTGAGGTGTTGAGGGTGAGTGAGTGAGGGTGAGGCTGAGGTGTAGAGTGTGAGTGAGAGTAAGAGTGAGGGTGATTGAGGGTTTCAGTGTTAGTGAGGGTGAGGGGTTGAGGGTGAGTGAGGGTGAGGGTGAGTGAGGGTGAGGGTGAGTGAGGGTGAGGGGTTGAGGGTGAGGGGTTGAGGGTGAGGGGTTGAGGGTGGGTGAGGGTGAGTGAGGGTGAGGGGTTGAGGGTGAGTGAGGGTGAGTGAGGGTGAGGGGTTGAGGGTGAGTGAGGGTGAGTGAGGGTGAGGGGTTGAGGGTGAGTGAGGGTGAGGGTGGGTGAGGGTGAGTGAGGGTGAGTGAGGGTGAGTGAGGGTGAGGGGGTGAGGGTGAGTGAGGGTGAGTGAGGGTGAGTGAGGGTGAGGGGTTGAGGGGGAGGGGTCGAGGGGGAGGGGTCGAGGGTGAGTGAGGGTGAGGGGTTGAGGGTGAGTGAGGGTGAGGGGTTGAGGGTGAGTGAGGGTGAGGGGTTGAGGGTGAGTGAGGGTGAGGGTGGGTGAGGGTGAGTGAGGGTGAGGGTGGGTGAGGGTGAGTGAGGGTGAGGGGTTGAGGGTGAGTGAGGGTGAGTGAGGGTGAGTGAGGGTGAGGGGTTGAGGGTGAGTGAGGGTGAGTGAGGGTGAGGGTGAGTGAGGGTGAGGGGTTGAGGGTGAGTGAGGGTGAGGGGTTGAGGGTGGGTGAGGGGTTGAGGGTGAGTGAGGGTGAGTGAGGGTGAGGGGTTGAGGGTGAGTGAGGGTGAGGGTGAGTGAGGGTGAGGGTGAGTGAGGGTGAGGGTGAGTGAGGGTGAGTGAGGGTGAGGGGGTGAGGGTGAGTGAGGGTGAGTGAGGGAGGGTGAGGGGTTGAGGGGGAGGGGTTGAGGGTGAGGGGTTGAGGGTGAGTGAGGGTGAGGGGTTGAGGGTGAGTGAGGGTGAGGGGTTGAGGGTGAGTGAGGGTGAGGGGTTGAGGGTGAGTGAGGGGTTGAGGGTGAGGGGTTGAGGGTGAGTGAGGGTGAGGTGTTGAGGGTGAGTGAGGGTGAGGTGTTGAGGGTGAGTGAGGGTGAGGGTGAGTGAGGGTGAGGGGTTGAGGGTGAGTGAGGGTGAGTGAGGGTGAGGGTGAGTGAGGGTGAGGGGTTGAGGATGAGGGGTTGAGGATGAGGGGTTGAGGGTGAGGGGTTGAGGGTGAGTGAGGGGTTGAGGGTCGCTGCATCCCATCTTCCGTATTGGGGAACAAAGGAACGATCCGAGCAAGCTCCCTGTCGGGTCATTCTTAAACGCCCCTTTGAAAGCACGTCAGCGGCAGTGTTGAGCGCCAGAAGGATTCGCTTCAGGGAAGAAGAGCTGGCCGCTTTGTTTCGGCGACTGCAATCCAGGAATGTGAAGTCAGGCGAACTTGAAAAATAAAAGTCTGGAAAAATGAAATCTTTCTGCCCTAATTTCCCCCAAAAGAGCCTCCATTCGCCTTGGTCAGGTTTTACGTTGCACATCTGATAGAAATGCTGGATCGCCATTTACAGGGGCACGTCCTGCCTCTCCGCAGAAAGTACGTTTCTATTTCCAGGAAATAAGTGAGCGGCGCCAGACAGTGATGTCATCCAAGAAGTGCAACAGAGAAGCCACCACCACTGGATGCAGGACGCGTGCCTCGTAAAAGAAGCAACCTAACCCAAATCTGAGAGATCTAATACCGCATTAAAAAACAATGGCAAGTAAAAAAAACAAGCCATAATTGCTGCAAAATACATGTCGGGCGGAACACTATGCTAAGCACAGATTTTTAGCTTAGGTGTGTTTAAGCAACGCACTTAATTACTTTGGCCATGGCCCTCTGTGAGACCACCACCCCTGTGTTTTCATCTCACTTAAAGCCCTGCTGGGGAAACACTTTGAACCTAGCCTGCCTCAGCTTTTAGCGTGTGCTCTGTGGCTGTTTTTCATAAACAATTTCATGTGTCACATCTTTATTGGCGTGTTAATTAAAAAGCATTGCAATTATAGAATAAAAGCAAAAGGGCACTGGCAGTTCAACAGAGCTTTCAGACATATGTATAACCATAGAAGGACATTAAAACGTTTGAGATGAAAAGTGACCATCATCTGCAAGGCTATTTTAGTGCAACTGAGAATGAAAGTGGAATTCGGCACCAGTTTTCAAAGCACCAAACCTTATGGAGATTGCATGCGCCGTGCGACATTCCCAAGAATAAGCATCAGCAGTCCGAAGTAGTAAAACATAAGAGTTCGCTGCACACAGATTCCTACCTTGAGTCGCAACAGCTCCGGCTCAACTAACTTTGCCAATCAGCGCAGCTCTTCTCATCGGGCCGACCCACGGCGGGAGGCAGACTTGTGCAAACTAGGCACCGTCGAGCCCCCATTTCTCTTGTGAATCACACGTACATGCAAAGCACGCAAAAACTTCTTTGAAGGAACATGGTAGCGACCTATCGACTTTGTCAGTGACTAATTCAAGTTGTTCAGCTGTCTGGCACTTCAGAGCCATTTGGATAGGGCAAGTAGCATAGCGACGGACTTTAACAAAACGGAGGGAAGAGAGGGGAGGGGGGAGGAGAAATGCGACACGGCGGGAATGGTAGGGGGCGGAGCGGGTCAAATAAACAAACAAGCCGGAGGGAAGAGAGGGGAGGGGGGAGGAGAAATGCGACACGGCGGGAAGGGGAGGGGGCGGAGCGGGTAAACAAAGACGGACGTGCACGCGCTTTTAAGCTCAATGCGCATGCGCATTGAGCTTAAAAGTCACGGGCACTGCAAGGAATCGCCACGATTCCTTGCAGTGTGGATAAAGAGTAGATAAGTCGCAATACTCTCGCCTTGCTCGATGCGCATGCGCATCGACAGGCGAGACCTAAAAAACACGGCCACTTCTTTGAAAAGATGTTGAATGCACAGCACCATCCCAGCCTTCCTGCACCTTCGGAGGTTGTTGAGGGCCCCCACTCAGACCACAGGCTTCACCTTGATGAAGCGTGGCTTACTGTCAAAGTATATGGGCACTTTCTTCTAATATAACGATCTCGCTTGATGGCGACATCACTTCCTGGAATGTCGTGTGACATCACTAAATATTGCTTATTCTAATTAGTCCCCCCCATGATTTATTTTTTATTTTTAGGGCTTGTGTTCTAGCTAAGCCTGGGAGGAGTTCGTGGAACGCCACAAAGTGACAAAAAAACCTCTGCTAAGCTACGCGGAGTTCCGCGAGCATTACAGGTGGGTTACCTCACACCGTTCGCACTGATTTTTAGCGCCGGATATTTGTCCTGTGCTGTAACGGCATCTCACAGTGCAAGAGGTCGCTGCTTCTTTCTGCTGCTCGAGTAGAAGTTCTACTCGAACATTAGCTCCATCAACGCGAACAGGTTTCTCAACACGAGCGGTAGCAACCATCTGCAACCGCCCGTGTTGAGAAATCTCGCTGGGAGGTGTTGTAGATTTGGATTTTCCTCGCTCGCGCTCGGCTACTTACCGGTGGTGGGTGCGAGGAAAAAACTCCACTCTGCTATACGCAGCAGAGTTCATCAGAACTCTGCGAGTTCCGCGGAGCGCCAAAAACTCTGCAAAAGTAGCGAAGTTCACCGCCCAGGGTTAGTTCTAGCTGCACCAGGAAGTGGAACAGAAAAATCACTCGAGTTGTAAACACAGACTTCAAGGTGGGGGGGGGGGGGGAGACTAGACTACCATAGTGCGCGAGTCCTGTTGTAGGTTTTATCATTTCAGATGAATGTTTAGTTCCATGTAAAGAACAAGTGAATCCACCCCCACCCCTCCCCCCTTAAAAACAGTGAGCCTACAAAATATACTAACTATGCAAAGGTTTCTGCCTCTTAGGTTTTACATGTAGCTGTCGCCTCGCCCCCACCCCTCCACCATCCCCCCCCCCCCTTCTGCCGACCAGAATCGATCAGACAGATTGACAGCTCTGCGCACTCTACCTTGCTTAGCTGTGGAGCGATATTACTACCCACGCTCAGAGCCCTGAAAATGTCATTAAAACACAAGATTGTATTTTTCTTTCGACCTGCTTCACATCCAAGCCAGAGAGATGGAAAAACCGGGACTCGAAGAGCGCGGGAAATTCTCAACAGCGCCTGGAATGCACTGCGCTCCGTGTCTAAAGCCAGCGTAAAATCTCAGAGCAGGGGCCGTTTATATTAATATGTGCAGCGCCTCGCAGAATAAACGCCTCGCTCGGCCTCCAGAGCGGGCCTCGGGAAATCAAGTCGGTTCTTGCCCAGCCAGAAAGCATCTCTTGCAAGAGATGCTTTCTGGCTGGTAAAGGCAGGCAGCGGAGCATTTAGACGCCAATTTGTTACAATTTATAACTCACAGAGACATTAGCAAGTCATTGCAATTATTGACACAACAGCAATTGACGCCCCTGCCTTGCAGGATGAAAGGAGTGGCACACGAGCCTCCCACACATCACAGACATGACTTGGCAAGTTGGCCGTGGGCTTGCGCCAGGCTTAGTGGCGTGCTGGATGGGCCAGCCTCTCTTCTAACCTCTCCTAGCCACCAGAGAGGAGCCTACGCCACAAACTTGTGGAAGGGGGCACAGCATGGAAAATGGCCAGTCGAACACCGCCAGCTTTCCTGCAGCTGCTCTGCCAACCAGAGGTGTGCTGGGGTCTGCCGGTGCACACCTGAGTAGACCTCAGACTAGAGTATAATGAATCTGACGATGGCTCCAAGGATCTGGCGAGGCACCCATTTCCAAAGAGTGACGTTACAAGGGAGTGGGGTGGAGAGGGAGTCCTCACCCGACAAGGACACATTAGCGCCACTGGGTCTCTTTCCTCCCCTGGGTGAAGAGTACCGTAAGCAAGGCGACCTATACAGCCATAATGCAAGGCAAGAGGATTCTTGACAATTTCACGCTTGTAATAAACAATTACAAACAAGCAGTGGTGTCCATTTTGTGAGGAAGCGGGGTCTGAGGTACTGCCTACTGCTTAACGCGGCTCATGTGAATGGCTAGGTTTCATTCAGCGAAGGAAGACAAGGGTAGGTAACGGAAAGGATAGAACAGGACTCAAGCGACTGCCCTGAAGAAGCCTTACCAGATCGAAACCATCCTGCGATTGCTCCTGTTCCCTTTCACACACGTCTGGACCAGGCAGCTTAGGATGGGCTGTTCCTTTCGGACCAGGACCAAGTCTGATTTGCATACTGTATAGCGGGGGGGGGGGGGGACTATGCACTAGAATGCGGCCCAAGAAATTTCTAGTGGCGGGGACTTTAGCAAGTTTCACCCACAGCCTTTTTGTTTTCCTCAGCCCACTTCCCAAAGCAGGTGGGGATGGAACAGAGACTTCCAGGGATAAGCTGACTGGAGGCCGGAGAGCAGAGTGGATGGTCATACTCGTGAACAGTCAAACTTATAGTTAAACAAAATTTGCAAGTTCAACACAAAAAAAAAAAAATACTCTTTGAAGTTTGACGAAAATGTATATTTCAGTTAAAACAGAGGTATTCAACACTGGTCTACCAGGGCTGGAACTGTGCCAGTGGTGGATACATCCATGTAAATTTATCTCATGGGGATAGCCTGAAATAAAAAGTCACACGCGTACCCCTCAAGGACCTCCACCCGACACCGCTGAGCAGAAGCATCAATTTTACTAAAAGGTTTCACGTGATTTCTTAGTGCCCAATACAAATTATAATGATGTACTATCCAAGTCTGACTGAGTACAGCCCTCAAGGTGCCTTCATTATGTAAGAGCTACTTTGTCCCACCACACTAGCGTTTGTTTGCTTCACTTGATGTTGACAATAGTAAATGGCACATCAGATGTCAGGACTGCCTGGTACCTGGGCTCTATGGACCATCTCCTGTGTTGCAACATCAACTGCTCTGATAAGATACTAGGCCTTGGCTGGTAGTACTAACACAACTAAAATATGTAAGCCAAGAATGACTACCATAAAATCCACACCATCCTCTTGACGGGGACCTTTGCTAAACCTCACAGTGCTGCCCTGGCATATCTGAGATGTTTATGCATAGATCCCGGCGGCTCAGCTCACGCTACACCTTGTTCCACCTTGATGCTCTCGGAGATCCATCTTCAACCCCATAACCAAACAATTATTCCAGTGACATGCAGTGAGTTACAATTAGGGGTGGGCGTAATTTCCGTAATCGTGTAACGCAAACCTCCGCGAAACGGTAAAAAATCTCCGCAAACATGCAGAAATTCCATGAACACGCGGATTTGCTTGTTCGCGATGCTTTTTTACTGTTCGCAATCGCTGTTTGTGTGCTCGGGGAGAAATATCTCGCAAACACGCATTTGAGAACATGAACAAGCAAAACATTTTGCAAAGTCACGGAACACACAATTTTGGGCAATTTCGCGTTCTCTGCGGAACGCGAAATTACCCAAATTCCGCGGACGGAACGGAATTTACCACCAAGGCCTAGTTACAATCCAGTGACTACGTGTCCACATATTCGGATTACTGCTAGACAGAGGATGCCGCTTTCTTCATTCCATCTACTCCACGTCTAACTCATGCTTCATGCTAAGCAGGCTCCCGCTCAGACTCAAACGGGGACAAACTCTTCTGAGACGGGTAGCTTTCTCTGACCTTTGGGCTTTTCTAGTTAACACAGCTTCTCTGCTCACAGAAATCCACATTTCTTTGTTTCATACAGGTGTTGTTACAGGAGATTTTACTACTACACTTTCAGAAAGAGTAGGGTCCAACCTTTCAGTAGTGGAGATATGGAGTAAGGGGCCATGTTGTGTACGCGAATGGTGGAGGTGGGGATTCCAGTCTAACGCACTGTGTGATTCTTGGCATGTCCTTCATCTCTGAACTGCCAAAATGAACTAAATGCACTATTGAGCATCATGCAAATAGTGCATATTTATGTCAATCTTTCATTTTTATAAAAAATTAATTTGAATACACAATCATTTAAAAATGAGACAGGCCGGAGAAACAAAAAATCAAAGCCCATTTGTAGAAGACCAATATAAGAAAGGAAAATCAAGTGTATGTATTAGGCTGTACAAAAAACACCACTACGAAGAGTGATATATAACCTTAACATTGCGGTTTCATTAAGATATCGACCAAGTATTGATCTTGTCAACAAATACACTGATTTATTACCAAATAAATGCCCTTTGACATGGTGTGCATAAACAATGATTTTTTTCATTAACCCATAATATTATTCCTGTATCCTGGTAATATTTCATGCAACTTTCATTACAGATCACTTTTTCCTCTTTCGGTAAGATCCCTCCGGCTGCCCAGCGACACTGGGTGTCCTGGTCAGGAGAGCGTGAACAATCCAACCTCGAGTAACCACAAGACACTTGAGCCCCTTTGTAGAGTCCTGGCCACATTGGGGATGCTTGCAGGTTAACCTCACATGGTAATCACTCATGGGTAGGCTACTAGCTGGAGCTTGGAGACGGGGGAACAACCTTTACGACGCGGCTGTTACACCGCGTGCCGTTACAACGCGGTTTTCCAACGCAAGTCGTTACCACAACTTGCGCTGGAGAGCGCTGCAGGACAAGGAATTTTTTTAATTACTATCCAACACCTTCCCTACTGTACGTAGGCTGGTGTTAGAATAGTAGATTAAAAAATTCCGAAGTCCGCACCCCTCCAACGCAAGTCCTGGTAACGACTTGCGTTGAAAAAACCGCGTTGTAACGGCACGCGGTGTAAAAGCACGCGTTGTAATGCCGTACAACCCTTGGAGACAAGTGTTGAAGTGGCAACATATAGCTATGATCTGAGAATGGAGTACCAAGTGGAACAGAGGCCAAGGTGAGGAAACAAACAAGGAAAAACTAGAGAAAGCTTCAATCTTCCATGGTTTTGAAGTGTTACAGATGTTATGTTTAATCTAGTTTGTAGCACGGCAACTAAGTACCATAGGGTGCTTGAGCCTAAAAGCACAGTATGTTAGTGCAGTGTCTTGCACAGCACTTGGGGAAGGGAGTTACAAGCAGGTGGAAAAGAACAGTTTTCAAAAAGATAAGTGGTCTTTCTTTCCTGTCTCACTTTCAAGAGAATGGTGTTCCACAGGTTGACCCTTGAGAACATCAGAACCTTGAGGAGGCCACCGCAATGCACGCCCAAGAGTTTCTGCCACTATCAGCTGCCACTGGCCCAACAGAGTACGTGAAGTCAGGTCATATCTGAAAGGCTGGTGTGTGGGTGCTTGTGTCCACTAAGAATCACAAACATTTGACACATGCGTGACACTCGCTTAAATGGTCAAAATGTAATGGGTTAGAAGAATAAACCATGTGCCCACTACTTAACCCCTTCGACGCTCATGACGAGCTGGGCTCGTCATGAGGTAGCCTCCTCGCACGCTCATGACGAGCCCAGCTCGTCATGAACAATGGAAATCAACAAATCTCAGCACAGGAGGGGAATACCATCAGCATTGATGTGGTTAAGGCTCTTCCAATGCAACTGGGGTTGGAGACCATTATTACAGCAGTAGCAGGACACATCCGTACAGTAGTGTAAGGACAGCAGATCAGGAACGCATAGTTAGGCTAACACTGGGCAAGGACGTTGGAGCGCATTAGTAGCGCAGGGCTAGGACAACACTTGCAGAGGACGGTTAGAGCACTTTAGAGGTGTGGCGCCGCGGTCAGGGCGACTGACGCTGGACGCTGGGGATCACGGTTCGATGCCTGGCTCTGGCGGTAGGGTTCTGCCCAGCACCAAGCGACTCTGGGTAATAGCTCGCTTAATCTTCCCAATGGCCCCTGTAGTAATGCTTATAATGTTATTTTTAGAAGTGCTTCTTTAGCAATGATAGAACTGTTGTAGGTCATGCATAGAATGTGTGTATGTCACTATGCTTGTGTGTGGAGTGCTGGTCAGTCTGGAGTTCGTTTACAAGCTGGCAGCACCTTTTTATCTGTACTGCATATCTTGAGGAATAAAGAAGATTTATTACCAAACTTGGTGGGTATTCATTCACTACAAATTTGGCGACGAGGGAAACTGGCAATTTTCTAATGAAATTGATATCCTGCTTCATACAACTCTACATTTGTTATCCTGGATTCAAGAAAACTCTTCGTTTCAAAGAAAACTATTCGTTTCTCTTCAAAACAGCTGTGCCTTAGTGCGGTGAGACTTTCATTTATCTTTTCAAAAAAAATGAAGAAAACCACTTTATTTTAGCTTCCTACCCACTCTGCATCTTTCAAACGCCACCGTTTCACAAACCGCTACAGCGTGTTAGCTCCCGCTCCAGTGAGTTTGAACGTCGCGGCATCTTGCAGAACCTTCCTTTGTCATCGCGCGTCAGTGCACTGCTCATCACTACTACATGCGCATGGAATTGTGGGTACTCGCGCATTGAATTGTGGGTACGACCCCACGTAAGGTCACGTCGGCGGCCATTTTAGATTGGTTTTATGCCGATTTTTCTTCATTTTCATCGCGTTTCACACCGATTTGATTCTGGACGCTGGCAATTGCTGTTTTCTGGTATTTATAAACGTTTATCAGTATTATTTATTTTGACAATATCAAATTCAAGTAAGGTGCTGCCTGCAATAATTTTTGTATCTTTCCTCAATAAGATAAAACAGATATACATTGATATTTACATATATTATTTTTTTTCTGGGTTTGTGTCATTATGCCTGACACTAACAGTGCCATTTCTTCTGGTGAAAAGCCTGTACATGGCCTGAACCTAAATACTCCAAGAGAATTTTTAGTTGTTCCTGGTGATCCTCCTGTTGCTTGGTTAGATTGGAAAGAATATTTCTTGAACTATGTTGCAAATCTTGAAGATGTTAGTGGACCTTTCACTCCTGAAAGAAAAAAAAGGATTTTATTATTAGGTCTTGGCCCTGAAGGATTAAGAATCTACAATCAGTTGGACAAGACTGATAGATCTGCTGGTGACATTGATGTTTTCAATTCAGCACTTTTGGATATCGATGATTATTTCTCTCCTTGTGTTTGCATTGCTGTCACCAGACATTCCTTCTTTCAACGCAAGCAAAATAAATCCGAATCAGTTGAGGATTACGTTTCCGCACTTAGAAAATTAGCTGTTAAGTGCAAATTTGCTCAACTTCATGATGATCTTATTCGAGATCAAGTTGTCATGTACACTAAAACTAAAACCATTCAGAATAAACTATGGGTTGAAAGTGATGGAACTTTGAAAGAAATTATCGCCATGGTTAAAAAAGCTGAACTCTCAGAACGTTGCGCAAAGGCTTCTCTTTCCAGTGAGAAAAAGGAAACTGAAATCGTAAACAAAATTTCTGAAGGGAAATCTTTTATTAGAAGTAACAAAGATTTCAGGTCTACTAATGCTAAAAAAGAAAATTTTGACTATAAGAAAACCTCTGAACCTGTGTGTTATAGATGTGGTAGTCATTCTCACCTTGCTCATTATCCTAAGTGTCCTGCTAAGAACACTAAATGTCTGAACTGTGGGGTTATGGGGCATTTTGCTAAGGTCTGTAAAAGAAAAGTCTTTAAAAATTCAAAAGGTAAGATTGCTTGCATTCAAGAGGTAGCACAGGATTGTACCTCATCTTCTGATGAAGAAGTTCTACTTGTACAAAATGCAGTTAAAAAAAAGGTAGTATTGAACATTTCTGATATTGATTCTAGTAAACCCTTATGCCAAGTCTCATTAGGTGGAGTCATGACGCAACTTGCTGCAGATTCTGGGTCACCCTATACTATTGTGAACAAGAATGTTTGGGATCAGAAATTTGTTAACCAAATTGGAAGTTGGTTGGAACCTTCTGATATCTCACCTGTTAGTTATACCGACAACACAATAGAGATTTTAGGGTTCAGACTACTAATTTTCAAGTTTAAAGGTATGCATGCCACTTGCAAGTTGTATGTGTCGAAGGATGGTCCTTCAGTGTTGGGTTGGAGGGATCAAAAAAGTCTACACATAATTTTGGATCCCAATAGCAAGGAACAAGTGTTGGTTTCCTGCATAAGTGAAGACACCAAGAAATGGGTGATTGATGAGTTTCCTTCTGTATTTACTGGCACTATTGGCAAGCTGAAAGGTTTTACACATCAAATCAGACTTAAAGACAATGCTATTTCTAAAATTCACAAAGCCAGGAATATTCCTCTCATCATTAGGGATGAGGTTAAATCCGAACTTGATAAATTGTTAAATGCTAATATTATTGAGACTGTTGAAGCAGCTGAATGGGTTTCGCCATTGGTCGTCGCACGCAAGGCCAATGGCAAGGCCCGTTTATGTGTGGATTTGAGATATTTGAACAGTCAAATTTTGGTTGATCAATATCCACTTCCACGCATTGATGAAATGTTGTCCTTAACCAAAGATGCAAAAGTTTTTTCCACTTTGGACCTATCAGCAGCTTATCATCAGGTTGTTCTTGATCCAGAAAGTAGACATCTTACATCATTTGCTACTCCATTTGGATGTTTTCGATTTAAAAGAATGCCGTTTGGCTTAGCCTCTGCTGCGGCAGTATTTCAGAGGCTAATGACCAACCTTTTTGGAAACATCAAAGGGGTAATCTTTTTCCAGGATGATATTTTAATTATGGGAAAGGATAAAGATCACCATGACAATCTCCTGAGAAAAGTTCTTAAGGTTTTAGCTGATAATGGTTTGGTTGGGGAGCTCAGCAAGTGCAAGTTTTCAAAGAGCTCTGTTACGTATTTAGGTCATGAAATTTGTGATGAAGGGATAAGACCTAAAACAAAATTAGTTGAAGCAATAGTGAATTCACCTGAACCTAAGTCCAAGGATGAACTCAGATCATTTCTTGGTTTAGCTGAATTTTACTCTAAATTTGTTAATCAGTTTTCACAGAAAACATTTCACATGCGTGTTCTCATGAAGAACAAATCACCTTTTGTTTGGGATGAGAAATGTAGTGCTGCATTTAAAGAAATCAAATATGCCATAGTGAATGCGCCTATGCTACAAGGTTTTGACCCGTGCGCCAAAACTTATTTGACCACTGACGCTAGTGGAGTTGGTTTGGGGAGTGTTCTCTCACAGATTTCTCAACAAGGTGATGAAGTTGTCATAGCCTTCGCTTCACGATCATTGTCACCTTGTGAGGAAAAGTACTCGGTGATCGAGCGTGAGACGCTTGCTGTGGTATGGGCAATGGAGCATTTTCGTAAATTTATTTGGGGTAAACAGTTTATTTTACGTTCAGACCATAAACCTCTGACCAAGCTCCTCACTACGGAAGGTTTGTCCAGAGCTTCAGCCAGGATTGCTCGTTTATCCATGAGACTCCAAGATTTCATTTACACTATTCAGTATGTACCTGGTGCAAAGAATGTGGTCGCTGACTTCTTAAGTAGATTACCCTTACCAATGAAGGAAATTGATTTGAACTCTTGGAATGATTGTTGTGTTGCTGGAATTTTTTCTGATCCTCATGGCTTATCAAAGGATGAGTGGAATTCAGCTTCTGGCAAGGATAATGTTCTTGAAACAGTTAAAATAAAAGTCAACCAAGGTTGGGTTGTCTTAACTAAAACTGACAGTCAATTGAAGCCATTCTGGGAGGTCAAAGATGAACTCAGTCTTGACGGTGATTTCTTATGTCGTGGTGACAAACTCATACCACCGTTAGGAGTACGCCAAAAAATTATCTCTTTGGGCCATGAGGGACATCCTGGAATATCCAGAACAAAAAGAATTATAAAAGCCTTGTACTGGTGGCCAGGCATTGACTTGGAGATCGAAAGGTCTGTTCGAGACTGTGTGCAATGTGAGTGTTCTGACAAAAGTCAAAAAACGCTTAATCCCCCAATGTCCTCACTTAGGTGTCCCAAATTACCCTGGGAGGAATTAGCATTAGATATTATGGGACCTATTGTGTGGCAAGATGATTCTATCAAGTTCATCTTAGTCTTAGTAGATCTATTCTCCAGATGGATCGAATTGAAAGTAGTTAACAGAGTCAACACTGAAACTGTTATATCATTTTTGGATGAGTGTTTTATCAGAGAAGGTCTTCCTGCTTCTATTCTAACTGACAACGGCGTTCAGTTCAAATCTGATACCATGAGGGTATTTATGGAATCATCTGGTATCAAGCAAAGATTTTCTGCTGTTTATCATCCCCAAGGCAATTCTGTTGTAGAAAGGGTCAACAGGGTTATTAAAGGAACCTTGCAATTAGCCAACAAGAACAGAAAAAATTGGTATGGCGAACTTGACAAAATGTTATGGTCTTATAGAATCACTATTCATGAAACGTGTGGTGAAAGTCCATTTGGTTTAATGAGAGGCAGATTTCCGTATTCCAAATTAAATCCTGTGTGGATGGGGAGAAGCAAAGAGTATGCTTGGAATTCTGACAAGGTCACAGAGAATATTTGCAAATCTCAGGATAAAAGCAAATTGTATTATGATAGAAAACATGGTACTAAAGATACTCACGTTGAAGTTGGCCAATTGGTTAGAGTTAAATCTTCCAAGAAAATTGGGAAGTTACAACCTAGATTTTCTGATCCCAAGACAATCACTAAAGTAATGCGTAATACCGTCTTGTTAGATGATGGTTCCATTCATCACATGAGTAAGATTGCTTTTGCCAGAGGGTCTGATCCTTGTAAAAACAAGAAGGGGGATGTGTGTGGTGACTTTTGGTGGTTGACTCCAGTTGTGTCCTTGGATTCCAGCACAGATTCTTCTGACGGAGACAATATTGTTAGTCAGTCTTCAACTCCCTCTGACGGTGACAATATTGTTAGTCAGTCTTCAACTCCATTTCCTGGATCTGAGTCTTTGGTCGAAGAACCTCAGAACGTTGGTAAAGAGCCTTGTTCTGTGCCATCTTCTTCTCTAATTCAATGTGATCACAATCCTCCTGTCGCTGAGAGTTTGCAACCTCTTGTTCTTACCAGAAGTGGTAGAAGTGTTGTTACTCCAAGATTTTTTAAATGATTTTGTCTGTAAATAATTCTTTAAGTTGATTTTGTTTTTTTATTATTTTAGGAGGAGGATGTGTAGTAATGCTTATAATGTTATTTTTAGAAGTGCTTCTTTAGCAATGATAGAACTGTTGTAGGTCATGCATAGAATGTGTGTATGTCACTATGCTTGTGTGTGGAGTGCTGGTCAGTCTGGAGTTCGTTTACAAGCTGGCAGCACCTTTTTATCTGTACTGCATATCTTGAGGAATAAAGAAGATTTATTACCAAACTTGGTGGGTATTCATTCACTACAGCCCCCAGTGCCGAGATACCCCTTTGGGGGTGATTCGTGCACTATCCAAGTACTGGATTTACATTTACGGCTAGGACAACATTGGTAGCAGATGGTAAAAGCACACTGGTAGAGAAGATAAGAAGACTTGTAGAACAAGGTTTGGACAAAATCAGCAGCAGATGGTTATTGCACATTAGTAGACTAGAGTGAATAAAACATTTGTAGCGCTCGGTTAAAGCACATTCATTGGTCAGAGTTAGAACAACTACGGTCAAGGGGGTTGGAACGTTTTAATGGTGAAATGTTAGTACAACACGGATTGGGCAAAGTTAGGATAACAATGGCAGAGCATGGATAGGACAACACCGGTATTACAGAGCAAGAATAGATTGGTAAAAAAGAGTTAGCGTACAATGGGTCAAGACACATTTGTTAAAGCTGGGTAAAGCTGGCTGGTGCAGTTGTTCGATCCGTTGGAGGGCAGAGTTACCGCATATAGTTGGCCTATGGTATACTGAAAGAGCGAACACTGGAACACGGATGCAGAAGGGTCAGTGCTCGCTGACGCAACAAGGAGAAAATAAAAAACAGTAAAGCAGCATGTAGGTCACGATGACAGAACAGAGCATCAACGACATATCTGCATGCTTCGAATCGGTTATTAATGGAGGCATGAAGGAAGCAGCCAGTAAAAGCACAATAAGACCGACTTTATCTTATTTGTACTAAAAGGAAGGTTAGGCTGTGAAATGATCTCACACCCGCCATTTTTGGTAAAACACGACCAATTCCTACCAAGATTACAATGTAGAGATGCGTTTTGGCACAGATATGAACTGTGCCTTTTAGTCGGTTCAATTGTTAGTAGTTCCTTCTACCAAGTCTTGAAGTTAAAGAAAGTCACCGCTCATTCCCCAAGAAAGAAGAACTCCTTTGGAGAAGCAGTCCTCAGTGCATAGATAGACTATGCCAATATATTCTATTCAGGGATAACAGGTATTTTAATTACTAGGCTCCGGCTGCCCCATAGCATAACTGCAGCAAGGTATGGTCCGGTCTAAGTTTTCCTAGATGGACCGTAAAACAAAACAATTATAAACTAGTATCTTATCTCGAAACGAACTCCTAACAAACCTAAACCCTTACAACTACCTCTTAACTCCTTTAACTTCCCCATTAAACTTACATCAAGAGGGAGAGAGCACGAATTGCTACTGAAGCTACTAAATCTGGAATGCGCTGCCTTGTGGTCTGTGTCAGTCAGCTGAATAATGTTGTTCTCAGTAAAGGAAGCTGTTATTTTAGACAACACATTATATAAAACCAGGACCAAGATCCATTTTACAAGCGCAGTCCGCCATCCTCTGAGATGCGCTGCTCAGTGGCGGGGTCCTGCTCCGCTATGGTCTGCTGCTCTTCTCAGAGGTCAGCAGACGAACTCTCCCGTGTTACTCCACTGCCTTCCACTGTTTGCAGTAGAACGCATCGCTGCTCCAAGTTCAGCGGGTGCCCTCCCCCATGCTGCGCTGCTCTGTGGCGGGTCCTGCTCTGCTATGGTCTGCTGCTCTTCTCAGAGGTTAGCGGGCGAACTCTCCCGTGCTACTCTACTGCTCGCAATAGAATGCATCGCTGCTCCAAGTTCAGCGGGTGCCCTCCCCCATGATGCTCTGCGACAGGGTCCTGCTCCGCTATGGTCTGCTGCTCTTCTCAGAGGTCAGCGGGTGAACTCTCCCGTGCTACTCTACTGCTCGCACTGCTTGCAGTAGGACGCATCGTTGCTCCAAGTTCAGCGGGTGCCCTCCCCCATGATGCTCTGCGACGGGGTCCTGCTCCGCTATGGTCAGCTGCTCTTCTCAGAGGTCAGCGGGTGAACTCTCCAGTGTTACTCTACTGCTCGCACTGCTTGCAGTAGAACGCATCGCTGCTCCAAGTTCAGTGGGTGCCCTCCCCCATGATGCTCTGCTCCTTGACGGGGTCCTGCCCCGCTATGGTCTGCTGCTCTTCTCAGAGGTCAGCGGGTGAACTCTCCCGTGCTACTCTACTGCTCGCACTGCTTGCAGTAGAACGCATCGCTGCTCCAAGTTCAGCGGGTGCCCTCCCCATGATGCTCAACTCTGTTCCGCCATGACCCGCTGCACTACTCAGAGGCCCGCAGGTGCGCTGCTCCATGACAATGACCCGCCCTGGTCCTTGACGCATCAAAGCACCTCATACTTTGTTCATCTTTATAGCCTCCTGCGCCAGGTTTCTGAACTCATTACTGCTCAAAGAGAAACACTGTGTTTCTCAGAGGGATTAGGAAATCTCAAAGTAGGAGTAAGATCGGTTTCCTCTAAACTGCAAGGGTAGCGCATCTTTTAACTCGACAAATTAGGCAGTGAAATAAATAAGCTCTACATTTGAATCTATGCCAGTCACATGTTTTGTCAAAGAAGGAGGACACTCCTGTGTACAGTTAGCACTTTCTGATGAATGTGAAAATTTGCTTGAAATAAAGATTTGTAAATCAGTAACAAGATCGAATAGGACTACACCCGACTTAAATTCCTATCGCCTGATGTACATGGAGGTGGTGAGGCTTTTGGAAATAACCATATAGTTACCGTAGGATTTATTCACTCTCCGACATCCCACAGTTTACTTAAAATTGATTCGGAGCAGATCAATTACCTTGAGGGATAAACTCGAGGAGTTGCATATAAATCTTGTCGACTGCACTTACACTGATTTGACTTTGCTCTTAACGCTTCACGAAACGAGTGCCAAAAAACACATTTAACTAACATTTGACACACTGGCAAGGGAAATGTAAAGTCAGCACCTGCATTAAAGATCTTGTGTGCACTTTGACATCATTATGTTAAAGCACCAAATGCTCAGAAACATTAGACAACGACCATACCTCATTAACACTTTAAAACGACGATCTAAAACGTGTGGGCACTATATTCCTGGATATAGTTTTAGTTAAATCAGGTTTTATTTAAATCATAAGGTGGATACTAGCACAAATGCCAGAACATAAGTTAAGGGCACCCAGGGGTAGCAGTTACTATCAACTGCTTGCACTTTGGGACTCCTCACGCAGCTCTTGCTACTCCTGGCCCATAAAGATATCCGCAAGAAGAGAAAGTAAGAGGTCATTTTACCTTCAGAAATTCCCACTACTTGTTGTTTTGAACTTTTCAAGGCTCCCTCAGTAGCAAATGAGATTGAGGCGGGGCTAATGGTGGGACCAGAGGTCAATCTTGTGATGTCATTTTGTGGAGGAGGTCCCTTTTGCAACATAGCACCGCACTGGGAAGCACCATGAAGATATGTATAGTATACTGTATGCTCCCATCAGGCGTCTGTTAAGTGGGGAGTAAATGAAGTTGTAATGGAATGTTAATGAGTGTGTGGTGAGCAGAACCTTGGGGTAGTTTTACCACTGGTGGGAGGATGAAGATCTGACTGTTACCCAAGAGCTATGCACCTGATGTTGTACATAAGGACATGTAAACAAGGAAGATACCCTCCTCTACCTATGCAGCACTTGTCTCATCCTTGACAACTGCAGCACCCATCTCTTCCTAAACCAATTGATGATGTGGTGTTAAAAAAGTGAGGCATTGCAGGAAAGCTCTGGGTGAGCTATAATGCTCTTCCAAGGAGAGCAAGAGCCTGCTATGAGCTGGTGAAAGCCCCGATGCCCATTAGATGTCATTTGGGACAACCAGCCCTCAAATTGCACAAGTTGCATTAGCGTACGCCGCTTAGTACGAGGAGCGCAGTGAGTATTGTGGCAAGAGGACTGAAAGATTTGCAGTGACATAAGATTTGGACACCGTGCATCAAGTGTTTCAGATATGCTCAGAAGGGCTGAAACGAGTAGAGAACGTTGATGGGGTAGGACAGACATTTGATGGATATTCGACAGAACAATGGACACAGTTAATTTCACAGAGCTTCATTAGTGAGATGGGCAGAGGTGAAGCGAGAGGAATTATAAAGGCTGCCCGGTGTATGTCCTAAAAGGAGGAAAGATCATATTCAGGAAGATGATGAAAGTGTAAGGAGATTTTCTTCTGAAGCATTTTGTTTCCCAGATGAGTGGTACTGGGGGCTATAGGGGAAAATACAAGATTTTGTGAGCTCCCTAACTGTTTGACGGTTCTCAGCAGTGGTGAGCGTGGTCAGAGTCTATGCGATCTTACATTAGTGAACCTGGCAGTCAAACAGTGAAGCATGTCAGGCAACTCTCCCATCTGCAGCACCAGAAGAATTTCTCACGCAAGATCTCGTCAGCACGCGACGAGTGAAAAGCTGCAGCACCAGAGGAATTACTCACTCAAGATCTCGTCAGCACGCGACGAGTGAAAAGCTGCAGCACCAGAGGAATTACTCACTCAAGATCTCGTCAGCACGCGACGAGTGAAAAGCTGCAGCACCAGAGAACGACTCACTCAAGATCTCGCCAGCACACACGAGTGAAAAGCTGCAGCACCAGAGGAATTACTCACTCAAGATCTCGTCAGCACGCGACAAGTGAAAAGCTGCAGCACCAGAGGAATTACTCACTCAAGATCTCGTCAGCACGCGACGAGTGAAAAGCTGCAGCACCAGAGGAATTACTCACTCAAGATCTCGTCAGCACGCGACGAGTGAAAAGCTGCAGCACCAGAGAACGACTCACTCAAGATCTCGCCAGCACACACGAGTGAAAAGCTGCAGCACCAGAGGAATTACTCACTCAAGATCTCGTCAGCACGCGACAAGTGAAAAGCTGCAGCACCAGAGGAATTACTCACTCAAGATCTCGTCAGCGCACACGAGTGAAAAGCTGCAGCACCAGAGGAATTACTCACTCAAGATCTCGTCAGCACGCGACAAGTGAAAAGCTGCAGCACCAGAGGAATTACTCACTCAAGATCTCGTCAGCACGCGACGAGTCAAAAGCTGCAGCACCAGAGGAATTACTCACTCACGGTCTCGTCAGCACGCGACGAGTGAAAAGCTGCAGCACCAGAGGAATTACTCACTCAAGATCTCGTCAGCACGCGACGAGTGAAAAGCTGCAGCACCAGAGAACGACTCACTCAAGATCTCGCCAGCACACACGAGTGAAAAGCTGCAGCACCAGAGGAATTACTCACTCAAGATCTCGTCAGCACGCGACAAGTGAAAAGCTGCAGCACCAGAGGAATTACTCACTCGACGTCTCGTCAGCACGTGACGAGTGAAAAGCTGCAGCACCAGAGGAATTACTCACTCAAGATCTCGTCAGCACGCGACGAGTGAAAAGCTGCAGCACCAGAGAACGACTCACTCAAGATCTCGCCAGCACACACGAGTGAAAAGCTGCAGCACCAGAGGAATTACTCACTCACGGTCTCATCAGCACGCAACGAGTGAAAAGCTGCAGCACCTGAGGAATTACTCACTCAAGATCTCGTCAGCACGCGATGAGTCAAAAGCTGCAGCACCAGAGGAATTACTCACTCAAGGTCTCGTCAGCACGCAACGAGTGAAAAGCTGCAGCACCAGAGGAATTACTCACTCAATATCTCGCCAGCACACACGAGTGAAAAGCTGCAGCACCAGAGGAATTACTCACTCAATATCTCGCCAGCACACACGAGTGAAAAGCTGCAGCACCAGAGGAATTACTCACTCAAGATCTCGTCAGCGCACACGAGTGAAAAGCTGCAGCACCAGAGGAATTACTCACTCAAGATCTCGTCAGCACGCTGTGAGAAGTTGGCCTGATGTGCAGTGTTCACTATTCTAGTGATCACTATATATCAGTCCAAACAACCCTTATTGATGATTGGTTGTAAGTCAACCTTATAGACCAGCTATCCTAGTAGCATGGATACGAGCAGTCTAAGGCTAAGACTCTAGAGGGCGTGTTAAGCCAGCTGTTTTACCATCACATTACCCCTTGAACACCCAGTGAAAGGACACCACACAAGTGTTATGAAAATAAACAATGTATTTATTAGAATCACAACAACCCTGTACTCTTTATGAGGACAGGGTGCTAGGCAAACAACAAAACTCTTATGAAAATACTTAAGTTAGCACGTTATACACAAATGCCCGAGGGGCACGAAAAACCATATACTCTAAAAGTGAAATGCGAAATTACTAGCAGGTAAGTACAGTACTAATAGGCTTTGGAATCGCTAGGACTGGACTACTGAACCTTTAGATTACTAGCAGGAGGCCTAGGGAACTCGGGTGCAGAGTGTGCACTCTCACGCGGGATGCGGGACAAAGTCTATGGAAGCTAGAATTCACAAAGTTAGTGTTCACGGGCGAACCCGACCTGGTAGGGAGAAAACGACAGTGGATCCTGACCCTTAGATAGTGAGGCTATGCTGGGGCACCGAAATGCCGAAGTTACCTAGCCCAGGGGCTGCAGCTGCATAGGTCTGAAAAGACGTCGGGAATCCTCGTGCCGGACCAGGAGCCTGGAAGAAGGAAGTTGCTGGCAGGCGACCAGTGAAGAAAAGTTCGATGGATCCAAGCCTGGATCAAGGGAGAAGAAAACCTGAAAGCAGAGGGGACCAAGTTCTTGAATCACTAGCCAGTGATTAAGTGGGCACCAGGATGGCACCGGGCGAAGTCACCGCAGTCAGGTGAGTGGGCGCTGCTGGGCTCTGCAGTCTCTCGGACCAGGAGGCGTTGTCGGCGACCAGGATGGAGGTGCGAGCTGTCCCACGAAGGTTCTTGCTGTCGACGTCGCTGGACCCAGGATTGGGCAACAAGTCTTGGCAAATGCAAGGCCCACGCGGTGGACCTAAAATGGCGTTTTAGCCGGACCAGGAGGGTCCAGGGTACTTCTCCGATGGAGGGAAGCAAGGGCCAGTCTGGAGCAACCAGACTAGCAGCAGTATTGTCGTCGGGCGTCGTTCGGAAGGCCACAAGCCAGCGGGCTAGTAGCCAAACAACGCGGTGAGCAGCAAAAAGCAGAAGGGCCCCACGCCGATCGTGGAGATGCTGGGGGGCTGCTCTTCGGTGCTGGAGCTGCTCAGGGTGGGGGCTTCTCGGACCCCAAAGCACTCACCAGGAAATTACTCGGTGGGCGTGCTGTGCAGAAGTCGTGCAGTCTTGGCGATGGCCGGTCCCTCGAGGTCTCGTCGCACCCACGGTTCTCAGCTGTGCTGTAGAGGTGGGTAGAGGTCAGAGGTGCCAGGGAAGCCGGGTCTCGTCGAGCTGGGCAGTCGGATTCCGGAGGAAGGACGTGCAGCAGACCGCAGTGTTCTTGGATGGTGCCTGCGGATGCAGGGTGACTACTCCTTAGCCACAAGGGAGAATCTTGAGGAAGAAATCGTGAAGTCCTTTCGTGGAAAGTGGTATCTTGATTCCAAAGATGATCTGATTTGGAAGGGGGCCAGTCCCTACCTTTATCTGGGAAAAGGGGGCTGGCACGCGACTAAGTCCTGCCCTAGGGGTGGGACCAGGAGGGGGGTGGTTACACCCACTTCCTTGGCGGGCTTTCCCCAGGCCAGGGGCTGGAGTGCCCCTGGAACTGGTTTCAGCCGGCCTATGCACAGTGAGCACCGGGGTGCCACTTGCAGTCACCTTCCTCTGTAGCCCTGCCTACCTGGAATACACAAAACCCTGTCTGGGACGGTGCTGGCACCGCCCCTGGCAGGAAACCCTTTGTCCTTGCCTCCTGCTCTGGGAGGACTCCCAGCAGCAGGAGGGCAGACTTGTGTCTCGGTGGCAGCATCCATTTTGTGGAGCTGAGGCTATGTCTGACTTTAACCGGGGTTAGGGGTTACATACATGTCGTGTCCCTCTAGAAGGGTGGAATGCTAACCCCGTCGCCAGAATTGGCGAGGGGTTAGTATTCCAATTCGTATGACACCTTACTCGACATGTTTTGATAAAGCGATACCAGAGTTGGCATCTAACCGCGAGGATCATAATGCACTTAAGAGTATATGGTATGCGATATCATGGAAACGGCTAAGGGATGGATCCCGAAAGCCGCAGACAGGCTCAGCTCATGCCAGAGCACCATCTCACACGATTCCAAGCACTCTGCCTTCAGGATTGTTAAGGCCTGCCATAGGAGTGACTGATAGGAGATCTGTGTGCCCATTTAGGTTTAGATATAGGAATACTATATCTAAAGCAAGGGGTGAGTACACCACCTTGCCCCCAGCTGTCGTGCAGCCAGTTGTGTCAGTTTGGTTAGTCAGCCCAGGGGTGGCATAATACATGCTGCAGCCCCTGGGAGACTTCTGGGTACACCTCAGCCCTGGGTACAGGGACTTGGAGAGGGCCCAGTGCCAATTCAGTACCTGAGTACAATTTGGATTAGAGAGAACAGCTAGGCTGTGGGTCTGATTAGCAGGCCCACAGCCAGGGAAAGTCGTAAACCAGTGAAGCAAAAAGCAAAAATCTGGGTGATCATAGGATTGCAGACCCTACTCTCCTACATGACCCCCCCCCAAACTTTGGGACAATAAACTAACCTTGACCAGGTGAGTCTTCTTGCTCTAAGTGGAAATACCTGGAGAGCCCATCAGCATTGCTGTGATCAGTACCAGGTCTATGCTCCACTGTAAAATCCATCCCCTGTAGGGAAATGGACCACCTAAGCAGTTTGGGGTTTTCACCCTTCATCTGATTTAGCCACAAGAGGGGCTTATGGTCTGTCTGAATGGTGAAGTGAGTGCCAAACAAGTAGGCCCTCAGCTTCTTCAGGGCCCAGACCACAGCAAAGGCCTCCCTCTCAATAGCTGACCAATTTTTCTCTCTGGGTGTCAACCTCCTACTAATGAAAGCAATAGGCTGATCATTACCATCAAAATTCAGTTGAGACAGAACAGCCCCCACACCCAACTCAGAAGCATCTGTTTGGACAATGAATGGCTTGGAGTAATCTGGACTCTTTAGGATAAGTGCTGTGCACATGGCCTGCTTTAGGTCATTGAATGCTTTCTGACAGCTTGCTGTCCACTGAACTTTCTTTGGCATCTTTTTGCTTGTCAGGTCATTAAGAGGGGTCACTATGGACCCATAATTTCTGACAAACTTCCTATAGTACCCAGTCAGGCCCAAGAAAGCTCGAACCTGAGTCTGGGTGATTGGAGGAGTCCAGTCCTTGATGGCCTGTATCTTACTCTCCAGTGGCTGAACCTGGCCTCCACCTACAAGGTGGCCCAGGTATACAACCTGTGTCTGCCCTATCTGGCACTTTGTGGCCTTGATAGTGAGGCCTGCCTTTTGCAGGGCCTCTAACACTTTCCTCAGGTGGACCAGGTGATCCTCCCAGGTGGAGCTAAAGACAGCAATATCGTCTAGATATGCTGCACAGAAGTCATCCAGCCCAGTGAGGACTTGATTCACCAACCTTTGGAAGGTGGCAGGTGCATTTTTCAGTCCAAAGGGCATTACCACAAATTGATAATGCCCTCCAGGGGTAGAAAATGCTGTCTTGGGTTTGGCCTCCTCAGCTAACCTGATTTGCCAATACCCAGCTGTCAAATCAAATGTACTTAAGAAGTTGGCAGAAGCCAATTTATCTATAAGTTCATCTGCTCTTGGTATTGGGTGGGCATCAGTCTTAGTGACTGCATTGAGGCCTCTGTAGTCTACGCAAAACCTCATCTCTTTCTTACCACCCTGGGTGTGAGGCTTTGGCACTAGAACTACTGGGCTAGCCCAAGGGCTATCTGAGGGCTCAATGACTCCCAGCTCCAACATTTTCTGCACTTCAGTTTTGATGCAGTCTCTAACATGATCAGGCTGTCTGTAGATTTTACTCTTGACAGGCAGACTGTCCCCAGTGTCTACATCATGGGTACACCAATCAGTTTGGCTGGGTGTCAGAGAGAACATATGTCTGAAGGATTGCAGGACTTGCCTGCAATCCTGTTGCTGATGTTCAGTGAGGCTGCTACAAAAGACAACACCATCAACTGATCCATCATCAGGATTCTGAGTGAGCAGGTCTGGGAGAGGGTCACTCTCTTCCTCCTGTCCCTCATCTGTGGCCATGAGCAAGCTCATGTCCTTCCTGTCAACATATGCCTTGAGCCTGTTAACATGGAGCACTCAGAGGGCTCCTGGGAGTTCCAAGGTCCACCAAGTAGGTAACCTCTCCCTTTTGCTCAATGATGGTGTGGGGCCCAGACCATTTGTCTTTCAGAGCTGCTGGGGCCACTGGCTCCAGCACCCACACCTTCTGTCCTGGCTGGTACACAGTCAGAACAGCCTTTTGGTCATGCCAAGCTTTTTGAAGTTCTTGGCTGGCCTCAAGGTTTTTAGATGCCTTTTCCATATACTCGGCCATCCTGGAGCGGAGACCAAGTACATAGTCCACTATGTTGGTTGCAGGCTTTTTGAGAGGTCTCTCCCATCCTTCCTTCACCAAACACAGGGGTCCTCTCACAGGATGCCCATACAGAAGCTCAAAAGGGCTGTAGCCAACCCCCTTCTGTGGGACCTCTCTGTAAGCAAACAAGAGGCAGGGGATCAGGACATCCCATCTTCTCCTAAGAGTTTCAGGTAGTCCATGAATCATCCCTTTGAGGGTCCTGTTGAATCTCTCAACAAGCCCATTGCATTGTGGGTGGTAGGGTGTGGTGAACTTGTAGTTCACACCACACTCCTTCCACATTGCAGTCAGATATCCTGACATGAAGTTTGCACCTCTGTCAGAAACAACCTCCTTAGGGAAGCCCACTCTGGAGAACACGCCAACTAGGGCCCTTGCCACTACAGGTGCTGTAGTGGTCCTAAGTGGAATAGCTTCAGGATACCTGGTGGCATGATCCACTACCACCAGTATAAACTTGTGCCCTGATGCTGTCTGGGGTTCCATTGGACCAACAATGTCAATCCCCACTCTTTCAAAGGGAACCCCCACCACAGGTAGTGGTATGAGGGGGGCCTTTGTTGTGCCACCTGACTTACCACTGGCTTGGCAAGTGACACAGGAGCGACAAAACTCCTTGGTATTCTCATTCATATGGGGCCAGTGAAAGTGTGAGACAAGCCTGTCCCAAGTCTTTGTCTGACCTAAATGACCTGCAAGGGGAATCTCATGGGCCAAGGTGAGAAGGAAACCTCTCAGAGACAAGGGGATGACCAGCCTCCTGGTTGCACCAGGCTTGGGGTCTCTTGACTCAGAGTACAGGAGTCCATCTTCCCAGTATACCCTGTGGGCACCTGTGGCATTCCCTGCAGCCTCAGCAGCAGCCTGCTGTCTGAGGGGTTCAAGGGAAGGGCAGCTCAACTGTTCCTTCCCCAGGTCTGCTCTGGAGGGTCCCCCTGAGCCCAGAAACTCAACTTGATCAAGTTCAAGCTCTTTAGGCTCAGTTTCCCTCAGTTCTCTCAGATCAGCCTCCTCAGAGACTTGATCCTCAACCTGGGGCAAGGGGGAAGGCAAAGCCTTACCCTTACTGCTCTTCTTCTTGGAAGGTGTCTGGTCCATCATTTCAGGATCCAGCACCTGTTCAGTGGGGCATTTTCTGGCCTGTGACCTAGTCACAGCAAGCACATGTGCTGGCAAGCCTAACATTTCCATGTGAGTCCTCTGCTCCACTTCTGACCATTGTGATGACTCCAAATCATTGCCCAACAAACAATCAACTGGGAGGTCTGAACTGACTACAACTTTCTTTTGTCCCTTCACTCCACCCCAGGAGAAAGCCACAATTGCCACACTATGACTAGTAGTGACATTGCTGGCATTGGTCACCAGGAAATCAGTACCTGGCATGATCTGTCCAGGGTCCACAAAGTTAGGTGTCACCATGGTGACACTGGCACAAGTGTCCCTATAGGCCTGAGCCATTTTGCCATTAATCAAAGGCGTCTGCCTGTATTTGCCCAAAGTATTGGAACTTATCTCAGGGGTTATATCCATATCCCCTGTACAGACAAGGACAGCCTGAGTGAGTGTGCCAACTAAGTTGTCAGACCCCTCAGTTCCCAAGGTTAACCCAACTAATGCCTTGGGAGGTACACTACCACTACTGACTGTACTAGGGGGTGCAGTTGCCTTAGGGGCTGTAGTGGCAGGAGTTTGTCCTCCTCTTTTGGTGCACTCACTAAACCAGTGAGATTTACTTTTGCAGTACTGGCACCACCTTTTTGACTGGCCTTCTTGAGTCTTCTTCTTCTGGGAAGCCTGACCCCCACCCTCTTTGGTTTGTTGGGGACCTGGTGAAGACTTCTGGTCATTTTGTTCACTCTTTGCATTACCCTTCTGGTCTGCTTTCTTCTGACCACCCTGGTTCTGGTTCTGCTTGATCCTTGTCCTGACCCATTTGTCTGCCTTCTTTCCCAATTCTTGGGGAGAGGTCAGATCTGAATCAACAAGGTGCTGGTGCAACAACGGGTTCTGACAATTGTTTAAAATTTGTTCTCTCATCATAAGATTATACAATCCTGTGTAATCTGTAACCTTGCTACCCAGCAACCAGCCCTCCAAAGCCTTAGTGGCACTATCCACAAAGTCAGACCAGTCCTGAGACTGAGTTTTCTGGGTGTCTCTGAACAGCAACCTGTACTGCTCAGTGGTTAAACCAAACCCATCAATCAGTGCATTTTTCAGGACCTGGTAATCATTAGCATCCTCCACTCTTGTAGTGAGGAGCTTATCTCTACCTTTGCCATCAAAGGAGAGCCACAGTATAGCTGCCCACTGACTTCGGGGAATGCACTGCACAGTGCAGGCCCTCTCCAAAGCAGCCATCCATTTCTGGATATCATCCCCTTGCTTAAAGGGGGGCACTATTTTAGTCAGGTGTTTAGTATCTAAACCTTTCTCTCTATCTCTTGGGAGATTGCTGCCACCAGTGGGAGCTAACCCACTCATCTGCTGCTCTCTTGCCAAGGCAAGCTTCTCTTTGGCCAGGGCAATTTCTTCCCTTTCAATCCTCAGAGTAGCCCGTCTCATCCTAGCTTCATGCTCCATTCTCTGAGGGGAAGTCAATCTCCTCTGGGGAGAGTTCCTTCTCCTCTGAGAAGAGGCATTAGAGTGCAGAGATCTATTGGAGTCCCTAGAAAGAGATCTATCTCTCCTAACTCCAAGGTTAGGCCTACTTAGGGTCAGTACTGGGGGTCCCCCAGATCCTAGCCCAAGCAAGTCTAAGTTGGCCCTAGTTAGCCTTCTGACTACCTCAAGACCTTTGTCTACCTCGTCCCCAGAGAGTTCCCCCTGATCCTCCTCCTCAACTGCATTGGCAATGTTGGGGAGGTCTGGATCCCCAGAGGTACCCTCTAAGGCTGGCATATTCCCATCTAGCTGAGAAAGCTTTCTCGCATCATAAGTCTCTAAGAGACCTATTAAAAAGGGAATGGTGGGGTTAGACCCCTGCTTCAGTTTTCTGGAGACACAGATCTGTCTCATCTCCTGAAAATTGAGAGCTGCATATCTTGAAGTGACCTGTGGAGGGTCAACACTGACCAGGGGAGTCTCAGTAGATTCTCCCTGGGTAGACATGCTTTTCTAGTGAGGTGTAAGTGGTGCACTTACCTACACTATATGTTTGCCTACTGATCCCTTGCTAGAGTTGTAGTTTAGGGTGTGCTAGGCCCTAGGAGCTACAACAGCTGGTTCAGTAGAACTCAGAGTATTCTAAGCTAAGTTATATGTACCTTTAGTACTTATGTGATCTTTCACAAGATATTCTTAGGGCATGTGTGGTAAAACAACAGCAAGCTCAAATCCCAACCGCTGCTCACCAATGTGAGAAGTTGGCCTGATGTGCAGTGTTCACTATTCTAGTGATCACTATATATCAGTCCAAACAACCCTTATTGATGATTGGTTGTAAGTCAACCTTATAGACCAGCTATCCTAGTAGCATGGATACGAGCAGTCTAAGGCTAAGACTCTAGAGGGCGTGTTAAGCCAGCTGTTTTACCATCACATTACCCCTTGAACACCCAGTGAAAGGACACCACACAAGTGTTATGAAAATAAACAATGTATTTATTAGAATCACAACAACCCTGTCCTCTTTATGAGGACAGGGTGCTAGGCACACAACAAAACTCTTATGAAAATACTTAAGTTAGCACGTTATACACAAATGCCCGAGGGGCACGAAAAACCATATACTCTAAAAGTGAAATGCGAAATTACTAGCAGGTAAGTACAGTACTAATAGGCTTTGGAATCGCTAGGACTGGACTACTGAACCTTTAGATTACTAGCAGGAGGCCTAGGGAACTCGGGTGCAGAGTGTGCACTCTCACGCGGGATGCGGGACAAAGTCTATGGAAGCTAGAATTCACAAAGTTAGTGTTCACGGGCGAACCCGACCTGGTAGGGAGAAAACGACAGTGGATCCTGACCCTTAGATAGTGAGGCTATGCTGGGGCACCGAAATGCCGAAGTTACCTAGCCCAGGGGCTGCAGCTGCATAGGTCTGAAAAGACGTCGGGAATCCTCGTGCCGGACCAGGAGCCTGGAAGAAGGAAGTTGCTGGCAGGCGACCAGTGAAGAAAAGTTCGATGGATCCAAGCCTGGATCAAGGGAGAAGAAAACCTGAAAGCAGAGGGGACCAAGTTCTTGAATCACTAGCCAGTGATTAAGTGGGCACCAGGATGGCACCGGGCGAAGTCACCGCAGTCAGGTGAGTGGGCGCTGCTGGGCTCTGCAGTCTCTCGGACCAGGAGGCGTTGTCGGCGACCAGGATGGAGGTGCGAGCTGTCCCACGAAGGTTCTTGCTGTCGACGTCGCTGGACCCAGGATTGGGCAACAAGTCTTGGCAAATGCAAGGCCCACGCGGTGGACCTAAAATGGCGTTTTAGCCGGACCAGGAGGGTCCAGGGTACTTCTCCGATGGAGGGAAGCAAGGGCCAGTCTGGAGCAACCAGACTAGCAGCAGTATTGTCGTCGGGCGTCGTTCGGAAGGCCACAAGCCAGCGGGCTAGTAGCCAAACAACGCGGTGAGCAGCAAAAAGCAGAAGGGCCCCACGCCGATCGTGGAGATGCTGGGGGGCTGCTCTTCGGTGCTGGAGCTGCTCAGGGTGGGGGCTTCTCGGACCTCAAAGCACTCACCAGGAAATTACTCGGTGGGCGTGCTGTGCAGAAGTCGTGCAGTCTTGGCGATGGCCGGTCCCTCGAGGTCTCGTCGCACCCACGATTCTCAGCTGTGCTGTAGAGGTGGGTAGAGGTCAGAGGTGCCAGGGAAGCCGGGTCTCGTCGAGCTGGGCAGTCGGATTCCGGAGGAAGGACGTGCAGCAGACCGCAGTGTTCTTGGATGGTGCCTGCGGATGCAGGGTGACTACTCCTTAGCCACAAGGGAGAATCTTGAGGAAGAAATCGTGAAGTCCTTTCGTGGAAAGTGGTATCTTGATTCCAAAGATGATCTGATTTGGAAGGGGGCCAGTCCCTACCTTTATCTGGGAAAAGGGGGCTGGCACGCGACTAAGTCCTGCCCTAGGGGTGGGACCAGGAGGGGGGTGGTTACACCCACTTCCTTGGCGGGCTTTCCCCAGGCCAGGGGCTGGAGTGCCCCTGGAACTGGTTTCAGCCGGCCTATGCACAGTGAGCACCGGGGTGCCACTTGCAGTCACCTTCCTCTGTAGCCCTGCCTACCTGGAATACACAAAACCCTGTCTGGGACGGTGCTGGCACCGCCCCTGGCAGGAAACCCTTTGTCCTTGCCTCCTGCTCTGGGAGGACTCCCAGCAGCAGGAGGGCAGACTTGTGTCTCGGTGGCAGCATCCATTTTGTGGAGCTGAGGCTCTGTCTGACTTTAACCGGGGTTAGGGGTTACATACATGTCGTGTCCCTCTAGAAGGGTGGAATGCTAACCCCGTCGCCAGAATTGGCGAGGGGTTAGTATTCCAATTCGTATGACACCTTACTCGACATGTTTTGATAAAGCGATACCAGAGTTGGCATCTAACCGCGAGGATCATAATGCACTTAAGAGTATATGGTATGCGATATCATGGAAACGGCTAAGGGATGGATCCCGAAAGCCGCAGACAGGCTCAGCTCATGCCAGAGCACCATCTCACACGATTCCAAGCACTCTGCCTTCAGGATTGTTAAGGCCTGCCATAGGAGTGACTGATAGGAGATCTGTGTGTCCATTTTAGGGTTAGATATAGGTATACTATATCTAAAGCAAAGGGTGAGTACACCACCTTGCCCCAGCTGTCGTGCAGCCAGTTGTGTCAGTTTAGTTAGTCAGCCCAGGGGTGGCATAATACATGCTTCAGCCCCTGGGAGACTTCTGGGTGCACCTCAGCCCTGGGTACAGGGACTTGGAGAGGGCCCAGTGCCAATTCAGTACCTGAGTACAATTTGGAATAGAGAGAACAGCTAGGCTGTGGGTCTGATTAGCAGGCCCACAGCCAGGGAAAGTCGTAAACCAGTGCAGCAAAAAGCAAAAATCTGGGTGATCATAGGATTGCAGACCCTACTCTCCTACATGAAATCTGGGTGATCATAGGATTGCAGACCCTACTCTCCTACACACGCGACAAGTCAAAAGCTGCAGCACCAGAGGAATTACTCACTCAAGATCTCGCCAGCACACACGAGTGAAAAGCTGCAGCACCAGAAGAATTACTCACTCAAGATCTCGTTAGCGTGCGATGAGTGAAAAGCTGCAGCACCAGAAGAATTACTCACTCAAGATCTCGTTAGCGTGCGATGAGTGAAAAGCTGCAGCACCAGAAGAATTACTCACTCAAGATCTCGTTAGCGTGCGATGAGTGAAAAGCTGCCAGCCGTGGTGTACAACTGAAAGGTGGCTGGTAGCCATTACTGAAAAAGTACTCTGGTGATCATGTCCAGGTGTCTTCTAGTCACTGAAGCCTAAAGAAGGATTTCTAGTACTCTTCAGATGATATGCTTGCTACTTATACAATACAAGAAATGTTTCATCATTCTAATAAGGAGCAGTCCCAATGGTGCTTTTTAAAGGAAACTTGATCCAAAGTATGTTACTTATCAGTGTAAAGAGGACAGTGGGCTACTCCATGGAACACACCTTTAGAGTGGGAAAAAAACCTAGGTCTTTGCTGAATGGAGAATTCACATAATTTAGGTGAAAATTGTAGAGTTTGCTCGTGATTAGATGTCTTAGGAAGTGACCTCAGTCATTTGATGGTTGTAGGTGTCGAGTCGTTAGAGATAAAGTGTGTTAGTACAGAGGTGGAGATAGAGTGTGTTATTATAGAGGTGGAGGTAAAGTGTGTTAGCATGGAGTTTCCTAAAAACATATATGTGGTTTTGTATGTTCTTGGTGTTTGAGGCAGCTGGCCAGAAATGTAGAGTATTCCTTGCAGAGAGCAGCATGTGTAGGGTGGAAACGCATGTATGCCGCTTGTTGTGGTGAGAGTATAGGATACCATGTACGCTGTAATTTTGTGAAGTCATGCAGGTAATGTGTGAATGTTTCAGGTTTCTGTGACCGTTTGGGAAGGAAGTCTGGTACATCCCGCATGGTTGTACACAAGGAGATTCCTTGCCTGTATTTTCAATTTTATATTACTTATGCTTCATGTTTATATTTTGTAGCAAAAAAAGCTTTCAATACACTTGTATACCCAATCTGGGATGCCAACCTAGTTCCGTTATATTTTTCCAAAATCCATGCACTTTTGGGAAAAGGCATAACTACATTATGGCAATTCTGCTCAATCAGGGTTCGACAGCCTGACCAACTGGTGTTTTTCGCTTTGGGAATTCATCACAATGCAACAGAACTATTTGTAGCTTTTCACGTAACGTAGGATCAGCAGTTTTCCACTGCTTGGTGTGGCACAGGATTTTTGGAGATGGCTAAGAAGAGTGACACTAGGGTGTGTGTTTTGCAATTAACCAAATAGGTGCTTGTCTGCCTTTGAGATCCAAGCAGGGGTTTGTCCGCCTTTCAGATCCAAAGAGGGATTTGTGGCGTGAACCCCAGTTAAATTTTCGCTTTCTTTGGCCCAGCAGGAGGTGCAGTAATCTGGGCCTTTTAAAGTTTGTGTTGGTTCTGCTTAGGGTACCAACCTAGATTGCTCTTCTGTATTCTTACCCCTTAAATGGGTGTTTTTGACCAGTAGTAGACAGCGTAAAAGTAATATAATCAAATGGTGCATGGCTACTACTTTTGTCACCAGTTCCCATTCTTGACCTTTGGCACGTCTATCTCTCACCCATCACACCGCCAGAAGCTGCATCCAAAACACAATAACTACAGCTCGGTGGTCATCACACACATGATAACACTTATCATATAGTCTCAAAACAACAACACCCTCTCCCAACCACACAAAGGTGCAATTTGCTATCCTTGTGGGTAAGCGCCCCGTGCCCCACATAAGGGTGGTAGGCACTACTAAACTGCTACAACACTACTGTGATTTGTATGTCTGGCGAAGACCTTTTAGTTTTGCTAAAATTATATGTGTACCATACTGATTTATAGGGGCTTGCAGACAGCCTTCATCATCTACTGGTCTGTTATTCTGTTATTCACAGTTTTCTTCCGCACTCTACATCATCCAGCATGGGGCAGGCAGTCAGGCCACTACAGTCATTTGCTAACTTCACTATGAGTGACAGCATTCTTCCCTTTCACAAGGAGCACATCCACAAACAAAGTAGTTCCTCTTCAGTGCTAGGAACTATTATTGCAATATGTGCTTATTGGGATAAAAAAATATATATATATTTTGGTCAATGCTTGGTTTTTTTTTGTTTTTTTATACGTGATGGCCCATCAGCTTGCACAACGGTACTGTGAGAAAGCAAAACAAGCATTGACAAAGCGAAATGGCTGGTAAGCAGCACAGAACTGCTGACTTTGCCACGCTCTATACTGGAAGGCCCCTTTGATCCAACTGTGAGATTATTGTGATTATAGCGCCCACTGCCATCAGCAATGGTAAAGTTCTAGAAACTCTGTGACCCTATTGTTAAAGAGAAGAAGTTATTTAAAATATCAGTACCAATAATATTTACTTATACCAAAATATAGATTAATTAAATGAGTAAAAAATACCAAGCTGAGACCTCTGGAGGGCATCCCCCACTCAGATGCTCCAAAAATTGATTGATAACCCTGTATAGAACTCCATTGTTTTCTGCCTTTGTTCTGAAATACCACATTTTACATTTTTTTAATAATATTTCCCACTCATTACAACCTGCTCTGATTCTGTGCTGGAGGGATTTGGGTCCAATATTGCTCCACTGTTCAGCTTTACACACACATCAACTCCAGATCACACAAACACAAGAGATCTTATTCAAAGGGCATTCTTGGGAGGCAGCATCATAAATAGATAAAAATCGATAAAGCGTAATAATTCTAGAAATGTGATCCCTGGACAGAAGGTATTTAAAATATGGATTTTATATGAAGCGCTCAGCTGTTAATCTCCAATTTCTACAAGGGATGCATGCAGCAAGACAGAGAGGCAGGCAGCCGCCCCAGCTAACATCATTACAAGGGGTCCTGATGAAATTACCGCCTTGCTCGGCTCAGATGATGCTCGGTTCACATCATAGCGCATAAACAGCGGCTGCCACTCTCTTTCGCCTTGACACTATAATGTCGTTACTGCGTCGATTTGCTGCAATCTGCTGCCTAACTGCCTAGGAAACCAGACACTTGGGCAGGTAACAAGCTCCATTTAAGCAATTAAATATGTAACTGCAATGGTGATACCATCCTTGAAACCCATTCGCCAATAAAGGGTCTAGCACATGCAGGGCTCGACCACTCGCATAGTCGAGCTAAATTTAACAAGGTCGAGCTGTTTTTAGGTCCTACTCACCCTTTCTGGCGAGTAGGAAAACAAACCAACTTTTGTCCTCCATATGTGAAAACAGAGTAAATGTGACAAGATAACAAGATTTAAAGGCATTTTTATTGCTCACAACGTTAATGAGCAATAAAGAAGCCTTTAAATCTTGTTATCTTGTCACATTTGCTCCACTTTCAGAGACGGAGGTCAAGTAGGTTGCAGTTAGGTTGAGGACATTTTTTAAGGTACTAGTCCTGCAGGACTAGCACCATTTTTGGATTTTTCGAGCCCTGACATGCGTCGTCGCATTCCACTATTCCTTCTCTGCCAAGCAATGGTGATCCTTTCCTGGCAATCCCATCATCTACAAAGGCCTGTGTCCTTGTGTTGCTGCATTGCACTATTCCTTTAGTGCATGCAATGGCGACACCGTTCAAGCAATTCAACTCACATAAAGTTGTAAGCTTGCACGCCAGTGCATTCCACCATCCCTTCTCTTCCAAGGAATGGCGGTATTATCCCGGCAATCCAATCACCAATAAAGGACCATGCTTGTGCGTTGAAGCATTCGAATATTCGTTCTCATCTTAACCTTGAGTTATCTGGTTCCTCTGAAACGGATATAGGCTTTCGTTTTATGTACTAAGCCCATATGTTTTTAGTGGAATTTGTTCTCTGTATAATGTACTTTTATGATTTTAAATAATCGAATAAAGTTGGATTGATGATGAATATTCGTTCTCATCCATCGCTGCAGGAATGCAGACACAGTCGCTTTAGCTCTTTGTTGGGTTGTACCTGGGGGGCCACGGTTAACTTCTTGTTAGTACTTTATATTTAAAATTGTTCAGGGTAGACTGTGTTCTGGCATGGCTGTTGCTGAGTGACCGGGGATATAGCAGCAGTGCTGTCACCAGCGCTTTTAATAAAGAAGCTTGCCTGTCTTCATAGATTATGTGTTGATATTTCAACATTATAAACTGGGACTACAGTTCTAGCACAAGAAATCCCAAAGGAACCCAACTGTACAGGGATTTCTATTACTCATCAGCACTGTTCTACCAATGGTGTAGGAAATATGGACTCTTATTGCTAAAGGTTTATCAAGAAACAATTTTATAAAGTTTTAGCATCAGCCGCAGCAAAATCACCATCCTACAGAGGGCTTCATTGTGGTTGGGCTTACTGTTAACTTTGATTTACCCAGAGTTCCAAGGAAGGAACAGTGACGCCTGCACATCTTTGACATGTGGGCAGGTCCCAGCCTTTTCTGCATGGTTGTGTTGACGTGACCTTATGTGTCCCCATCTTTGAAGCTGAGTGAGTATATACTCACTCATCATATTATATATATTTATCTCATTAAACATACCTTTCTGCCAGCCGGGTCCTGCGTCTTCTCTGCTCTCCAGGAACAGGTAGCAGGCAGCCAGCCAGGCTCCCTCCCTCCCCCAAGCCAATCACAACGCATTGGTTGGGGCGCAAGCCAATCACAACGCATTGGTCGGGGCGCCACCCAGCCAGCGGCTTATGGAGAAGGGCAGAGTGTGCATGACTGGTTTGGGCGGCCCCAGGGAGCCGACCAAACAGTCTGCGTACTCAGGAGTGGGCAGGTACACCAGACCACTCCTCCCCTGCCCTGCATTCAGGGCTAATGCAAAGAGGGGAAAAATCATTAGAAAATGAAAGAATCTGTGCAACAGGTATTTGCAGGTGCAGAACTTCTGAAACTCTTGCATTTAACAAGAAAGGGTGGGCATATCATCAAAGGTGTTAAGGCTGCACATTACTAGGGAATTTTTGCAGATAGATTAGCGAAAAAATAGTGTCACGTATGTTGTGGATGAAAATCAGATCATTGAGTGCACTATGGTAAAGATAATGAGTTTTCGTGGAGTGTGTCAGTACTAGGAGTGGATGATATAGTTGGGGAAACCACTTTTATTCAAAATTATTTTGGAGGCCAAGGGGTGGGAAGATGAACATTCCGATTTCTCTAATCCGACTGTAAATAAAGGTGTGGGGGAGTACATTTGTTGAGCTGTTTGGGGAGGACTTACAAGAATCGCCCCGTAAAACACAAAAAGTCACAGGTGAACCTATTGAGATGTTGGGGTTAAGAAGATTAATGTTTGAATTCAAAGATAGAAAAGCAAAAAGTACATTGTATGAAGTGAGAACGGGTCTAGAAATACTGGGCTGGATGGATCAAGGAGAATTGGGTAGAGAATTCAATCCCAACAGTGCTGAATCTGCCCTTATTGTAAATGATGGGGAAACTACGGTTTTGAATTTTCTGTGGTTTTTTATTTTATAGAAAAATTGTTATACTGAATGGTTTTAAGCATAATTTTACATTGAAACCTGGCGATAAACTCAATATACACAAGTTAAGGAACATTCCCATATCAATCAAAGACAAAGTAATTCAGGAACTGAAGAAGCTCCAAGAAGTGTAAGTAATAGAACCACTGGAGTTGGCAGACTAGATGGAGTAATTGGTAGTGGTGTGACAATTAAAGAAAGGTCAGATTGTGTGTTGACCTTAGAAACCCATCAGGAATATTCTAGTAGACAATGTTCCATTACACAAAAAAAAAAAAAGTACTGATGTTAACTTATGGGATGAGATGGTTTTCCTCACTGGAACTGACTGCCACTTATCAGCAGGTTCAGTTACATGCAGAAAGTAAAATTCGAACAAATTTCAGGATACACAGAGGGTGTTATACATTTTTGAGAATACACTTTGGACTGATGTCTGCAGCGGCAATGAGTCAAAGGCGAATGCGTGTGTTTTTCCAAAGAGAAAAATATATTATTTTCCTGTAGGATGACATCCTTCTAATAGGGGGTGGCAAAGTCCAACCATGACGTGAAATTGGGGGAGGTTTGAGAGTCTAGGCAGAGGGTGTTTGATGGCAGAATTTTGTAAATTCGGAAGAGATGGTGTTGCTTACCAGGGTCACAATATCAGAAAGAAAATTATTAAACCCAAAAAAAGAGTAGGTGGAAACCCTCAATGAAGCCCCAGCTCAAAAAACAAGTACAACGACAGGGCCTTTCTGAATTCTACGCAATGTTTGAAATTGTTTTTTCAGAAGAACATAAGTCATTAGACAAATACTAAAAAACAGAGTGAAAGTGTGAGTGGACGCAGGAGTACCAGGAGGCAGAAGTTTTACGTGATTGAGAGAGAGTCGTTAGTTAGCATGCTTGTGGTATATAGAAAACTTCTGCCAGTTTGTGTGAGGAGCACCTGTGAATCTGAGATCTGATACTAAGTCCCTCACTAAAGTACTTATAATAAATGGTCAATCTATGATTGCAAAGCATGTTCGTGAGACTGCTTAATTACAACTACGAGGTGCGGTATGTACCTGGAGTAAGGAATTAAGTGGCAGACTTCCTGAATCATATACAATTACTCATCGAGCATAGGTAAACGAATGAGTGGGTAAACCACAAATTGCAGAGGGAGACTAGTGGGTGTGGTGAATTTAACAATTCTGACACGACTCATGTAACGTCCCACCCTCCACTGTGCCCCATGAGTAGTCCAGATATCACATTGAAAAGCAGTGGAGTAGATGTGATAGGACCTATTCAGCAAGATTGTGGGGAGATTATGTTTGTCTATTTGGATAAGGGATCAGGTATCGCAAGAACAGAGATTGAAACCGTTGGGAAGGCGGGCTCCGAGACCATCGTCAAGTTTATCGATAGAGTTTTCCTGGGGGAAAGGGTGCCATGGGGCATCTTGAGCGACAACGGCTCGTAATTTTTATCGTGAATTTCCGGAGACTTGTAAGGAGGAATTGATATGTTCTCGAAGGCACTTTCATTTATCATCCTGAAGTTATTGGAAATGTGGGGCACTTTAAAGGGGTGATTAATGGGGTAATACAATTGGCGAAAAAAAAAAATTGAAGTACGAGAAAGAGGTGATGTGGACGGTCAGACCCTACAACATCCGCTGTGTGTGGTCAGTCAATCAATCAATCGGGGAATTATGAAGGGCGCTACTCAACCGTGAGGGTCTCAAGGCAGGGGGGGGGGCAGATCCGGCAGGGGGGGGGGGGGCAGATCCAGTCAGTCGAAGAGCCAGGTCTTGAGGGTCTTCCTGAAAATGTGTAGGGTGGGGGCGCGTCCGATGTCGAGCGGGAGCTCGTTCCAGGTCTTGGCCAGGTGTGGTCACATAGCATAGCCTGTTTGAGCCGATTAAAGGTCGTACACCATTTGACAAAGATAACTTTGGGTGGCTGCCAACGTCTAAACAGGTAGAACTGGCACCGGAGGTCAGAAATAATACTTCACGTGTGTAAGCAGCATACAATCTAGATTAGACCCCAAGCAGGGTTCAAGAGAAATTAAATGGGAAATTGGAGATGGGGGTCAGAGTAAAGAAGGTTGGGCAATCGAGGAAGGATGAATACAGCTTTACAGAACCTATGAGACTTGTGAAGTTATTGCGCAATGCCACTCTTCTCAGCGATGGTAAAGCCTGGCATATGGAAAGATTATCCAAGCGTAAATATGGACGCTTGAACCGTGGGAGGTTATGATTCGTTGGATGAAGAAGAGAAAATTTGAGGGGGAAGAAAATGGAAGGAAATGATGGTGTTAAAGTTCAGCCTGCTCCCATGTACGACCATTCAACATATGCATTGAGGAAAGTAGAAAGTTTGGTTTATTTTGTAAAATGATTGTGAAACCTAAAAAAATTCAGGATTTTGTTTGTGTGTAAATGTACTACATACCAGGCATTACTATAGTTATGATCACCATATACATATTAATATACTCATTGTGTTTCCTTTGTATTGTTTAAAGGAGGGAGCTGTGTTGTACCATCCAGCTGTGATGAAGGCGCAGCATCCCCGCCAGAGCTGTTAATAAAACCAGCTCGCTTGTCGTCTGAACTGGCACGAGTTGATATTTCAACATACAGACCTTGCCTCATTTTGTCACAATTACGCTCCCGTTCAGAGCGCGCGGCATCCCTCTGGTCACATCTCCCCTCCGGGACTGAACGTGAAAGGGAGCGATTTAATCTCCCCGCCGGCGCGCCTTTCAAGTGTCACTCAGCAGACAATGACGTCAGCGGGGCCTTCTTACAAAAAATGACAGATTCCCATTCCACCCTACAAAGGATGCATCGGGGCGCTAGGCGCGCGTGCCACCGCAGCATCTCTGGAGTGTCAATCATGATATTTTATTACCTGCTTCCTCGTGTTCCCATTATTCTTACAGCCAGCCTGCTCGCTCGCTTTAAAATAAATTCATAAGTATTATCACTCTCCCGGCCAAGGTAATAATTTTACCCCCCCCCCCCCCCACCCCTCCCCAAATGCCACACGTTTTATTGATGGAACCACCGATGCGGGCCCGGGGTATAGGTTTTTTTTTTTTTTTTTTACACCGCATATGAAAGAACAATAATACATTTGATTATCGGCTTAATCTGTCACTTGATAGATGGGTGTAATTGGAGCGGCTGTAATTAGCCGAGTTTGTTATGTCGCTCGTTATTACCACCCTAGGTGTGATGTTGCTTTAGCTCCATTACTCCCCCTCCTCCGCCCAGGCGCGCGCACACGGCGCGTGTCACCCTCCATTACTCCTCGAGTTAATATGAACTCTGGCAATTACACAAACAACCCTCGGACGCGTTTCTGCCTCATTACAAGGGTGTGGGCGGGGAGTCTTTCTAATCAGGGGCTGGGATGCAAACTCAACCTGTAAACATATTTAAAAGGCCCATTTACTTTCTCTCTGATTTTACAAAATGAAGTGTGTCAGGTACGATCAAAGCTCCAAGGTTTGAGTTTCCACCCCTGAGTGATTCAGGGGAGTGGTTTAGATTAGTGTCTGAGGGTTGTACACATAGGATCACCCGCCAGACAGCACCAGGAACTTGGGTTCTGGCCAGCCACCCTCACAGAGGGTTCATGGGCAGCCAGGGATTCTGGTTAAAAAGTCCCACACCTGTGGCCTCACAATCTTTAGGGCAGGACCCCCGGGGATGCAAGGTCTGGACAGGCAGGTCCACTGCTGATTCTGAGCCAGAGGCTGTGGGCAAATACACATATTGTGAGGCAGCAGCAGGGTACAGTTTTTTGTTAACATGTTTAGTGTAGTGTAAAAGAATTATCTGCACAATAAAAAGAGATACATATACATGCAGTTAAAGTGAATGGGAATTATTCACATAGTCCACGTATATCCCGACAACCTGGCATGGCTCAGGCGCCTGGAGATCGACACAGCTAACCCTTCATCACAGAAGCAGAAGCAGAGCCAATCAGAGGTGGGGAGAACCCCTCACCACTGAAGCAGAAGCAGAGCCAATCAGAGGTGGGGAGAACCCCTCACCACTGAAGCAGAAGCAGAGCCAATCAGACGTGGGGAGAACCTCATCACTGAAGCAGAAGCAGAGCCAATCATACGTGGGGAGAACCCCTCACCACTGAAGCAGAAGCAGAGCCAATCAGAGGTGGGGAGATCCCCTCACCACTGAAGCAGAAGCAGAGCCAATCAGACGTGGGGAGAACCCCTCACCACTGAAGCAGAAGCAGAGCCAATCATACGTGGGGAGAACCCCTCACCACTGAAGCAGAAGCAGAGCCAATCAGACGTGGGGAGAACCCCTCACCACTGAAGCAGAAGCAGAGCCAATCAGACGTGGGGAGAACCCCTCACCACTGAAGAGAAGCAGAGCCAATCAGACGTGGGGATAACCCCTCACCACTGAAGCAGAGCCAATCAGACGTGGGGAGAACCTCTCATCACTGAAGCGGAGCCAATCAGACGTGGGAAGAACCTCTCATCACTGAAGCAGAAGCAGAGCCAATCAGTCGTGGGGAGAACCTCTCATCACTGAAGCAGAAGCAGAGCCAATCAGACGTGGGAAGAACCCCTCACCACTGAAGCAGAAGCAGAGCCAATCAGACGTGGGGATAACCCCTCACCACTGAAGCAGAAGCAGAGCCAATCAGACGTGGGGAGAACCTCTCATCACTGAAGCAGAGCCAATCAGACGTGGGAAAAACCCCTCACCACCACTGAAGCAGAAGCAGAGCCAATCAGACGTGGGGAGAACCCCTCACCACTGAAGCAGAAGCAGAGCCAATCAGACGTGGGGAGAACCCCTCACCACTGAAGCAGAAGCAGAGCCAATCAGACGTGGGGAGAACCCCTCACCACTGTAGCAGAAGCAGAGCCAATCAGACATGGGGAGAACCTCTCATCACTAAAGCTGAAGCAGAGCCAAATAGACGTGGGGAGAACCCCTCACCACTGAAGCAGAAGCAGAGCCAATCAGACGTGGGGAGAACCTCTCATCACTGAAGCAGAAGCAGAGCCAATCAGACGTGGGGAGAACCTCTCATCACTGAAGCAGAAGCAGAGCCAATCAGACGTGGGAAGAACCCCTCACCACTGAAGCAGAAGCAGAGCCAATCAGACGTGGGGAGAACCCCTCACCACTGAAGCAGAAGCAGAGCCAATCATACGTGGGGAGAACCCCTCACCACTGAAGCAGAAGCAGAGCCAATCAGACGTGGGGAGAACCTCTCATCACTGAAGCAGAAGCAGAGCCAATCAGACGTGGGAAGAACCCCTCACCACTGAAGCAGAAGCAGAGCATCAGAGGTGAGCCAGAGGCCAAATTTCCTTTATAATCGGGTTAAGTTGAACCCATATGTAATAAGAGAAATCATTTCACACAATGATTGTAGGTTGTGATAACTTATACTAATGTTGGTTTTGTTATCCTGCCTTGTTTTGTCCTTTTGTCTATGTTTTGTTCGTGTCTTAGTGCTTTCGAAATCTGGATATCTTCTCTCTAACCAGGGGGATTACCAGGAGAGAACAGGTGATACTATGATCATTTTCTGTGTTCACTAAATTTCTATTTAATATAATTTTTTTGAGCAGTAGCAAATATTTATTGGGTCCTGAAGAAGCGGTAGATACCTTTGTGGATCTTCAATTCCCGCAGAAACATGTCGACCAAAACATCTAGTCAGTAGTCATTTGTTTAATCTACTGACCTATTTGCACTTAATTGTTTTTATTCTCTTGGAAGTGGACGGCTCCAGAATAAAGTGACTATTGCGTTCACTCTCCAATTTTAATAAGAGCACTTTTCTTTATCACTTTATGCACTGCTTTCAGTTACATTTACACACTAACCACTGGCCACTTGGGTCCTAATACCATTGTAGTTAACCATTTCACACAAATATCTTTTGAGGTGGTTACAACATGGACTCCCCACTCTGTGAAGTGGTCCAGATGATGAAAGGGCGGTACAGGAAAAGTAACTGATGAATACTCTTGCGCACTGTGTAGATTTCCGGTTGTATGCCTCATATTTGAGGCACACAGAGTCATCAAGGCACACATAGACATTTCTCTCTTTTAGACCCACAGTTACTTTTTTTGTAATACATATCTTGATAAGGGGGCTGTGACTGTGTTGAGGTCATTAAACATTCCCTTGGACCCTCCACCTATCCGTTTGTTTTTGATATCAGCATGGACACTCATTTCTTTGAATTATTCATTGCACAAGCCTACAAGGGTATATTGGGTTTCCCACTCTCCATAAAATGTATTAAGGGCAGGCAGTGCACAGTCCCGGAGCACGGAGCCACTGTAATCGCCTCTCTTGTGCGAGATCCGGGACCAGCGGAAGGTATTAATGCCCAGAGAATATCCAAGAAGCCCTTCTCAGGTCTATCATGTTAATATTAATAAATGTTCTTTCAAACTAGGCCCTGATATGAAGATGAGTGAAAGGGGCAGCATAGTCAACGCAGGCCCCGATGGACGAACGGCGGTTAGGACCCAACGACAACCAGAAACAGGACAAGGCAAGGACTCAACGACAACCGGAGACAGTACAAGGCAAGGACCCAACGACAACCAGAAACAGGACAAGGCAAGGACTCAACGACAACCGGAGACAGTACAAGGCAAGGACCCAACGACAACCGAAAACAGGACAAGGCAAGAACCCAATGACAACCAGAGACAGCACAAGGCAAGGACCCAACGACAACCGAAAACAGGACAAGGCAAGAATCCAATGACAACCAGAGACAGCACAAGGCAAGGACCCAACGACAACCAGAAACAGGACAAGGCAAGGACTCAACGACAACCGGAGACAGTACAAGGCAAGGACCCAACGACAACCGAAAACAGGACAAGGCAAGAACCCAATGACAACCAGAGACAGCACAAGGCAAGGACCCAACGACAACCGAAAACAGGACAAGGCAAGAATCCAATGACAACCAGAGACAGCACAAGGCAAGGACCCAACGACAACCAGAAACAGGACAAGGCAAGGACTCAACGACAACCGGAGACAGTACAAGGCAAGGACCCAACGACAACCGAAAACCGGACAAGGCAAGAACCCAACGACAACCAGAGACAGTACAAGGCAAGGACCCAACGACAACCAGAAACAGGACAAGGTACGTACATGTTGAGTACAACACTAAGAATCATTCCAACCAGCTGTGTGAGCTCTGATACCATCTCACCACATGTTGAGCCGCACAGACCTCCAGGGTGGCCTTCTTATGCAATAATCAAGCAGACCACGCGCACCATGCATCCTTTTATGTAGCGCAGCCCAGATATACAGGGTATATTTTACTTATTTATTCAGCAATTTTTCTTCAGATTTTACAAACCTCCCACCGACATTTGGACATTTTAAAAATTTCACATTTCATTGGATATCTATCATTCTAAGATATATGAGGAATGACTATATCTTAATAAGAACGTAAGGTGGGGGGGTGCACCGACCCTGGCATCAGGACCGAGAGATGCTGAGGAGAGATGTGAGGAGTGGAACGGACTGACGTCACTCTGGGGGGGGGGCGAGGAGGGGGTTTTAAGACCCAATGTCTACATATTTTGTAAATTTACTCCCTAAACATTCAGAAAAGTTCATATTCAACTCTGCAAGGACATTTAGATGCTTCTGGTATGTCTGCCACTAACTTGAGAAACAAACCGGTTTCTGCAGAGCTGTTTTTTTTACCCTTTTCCCGCACATCGCAGTTTATCACCATCACATTTCCTCATATTTTTGAGCGGATTCTTCTGTAGTCAGGGCTCGCATACCTGAGAGATCCCAGCAGAGAAGGAATGCAGCTGCTCGGGTCCCAGATGGAAATAACCCCCGGGCTCGGGTTGCAGCGCTGCAGCTTACAGCGGGGTTTCAAAGCCGGCCGAGGGGCCCTCTCTCCCACGGGCGTCACTGGGGGCACCACAAGCGTGCAAGCGTCAAGGTGAGGGAAGACGGGCAAGATCACCTCTCTCCCACGGGCGTCACTGGGGGCACCACAAGCGTGCAAGCGTCAAGGTGAGGGAAGACGGGCAAGATCACCTCTCTCCCACGGGCGTCACTGGGGGCACCACAAGTGTGCAAGCGTCAAGGTATGGGAAGAAAAACAAGATCACCTCTCTCCAACGGGCGTCACTGGGGTCACCACAAGTGTGCAAGCGTCAAGGTATGGGAAAGAAAGGCAAGATCACCTCTCTCCCACAGGCGTCACTGGGGTCACCACAAGTGTGCAAGCGTCAAGGTATGGGAAGAAAAACAAGATCACCTCTCTCCCACGGGCGTCACTGGGGGCACCACAAGTGTGCAAGCGTCAAGGTATGGGAAGAAAAACAAGATCACCTCTCTCCAACGGGCGTCACTGGGGTCACCACAAGTGTGCAAGCGTCAAGGTATGGGAAGAAAAACAAGATCACCTCTCTCCCACGGGCGTCACTGGGGGCACCACAAGTGTGCAAGCGTCAAGGTATGGGAAGAAAAACAAGATCACCTCTCTCCCACGGGCGTCACTGGGGGCACCACTAGTGTGCAAGCGTCAAGGTATGGGAAGAAAAACAAGATCACCTCTCTCCCACGGGCGTCACTGGGGTCACCACAAGTGTGCAAGCGTCAAGGTATGGGAAGAAAAACAAGATCACCTCTCTCCCACGGGCGTCACTGGGGGCACCACAAGTGTGCAAGCGTCAAGGTATGGGAAGAAAAACAAGATCACCTCTCTCCCACGGGCGTCACTGGGGGCACCACAAGTGTGCAAGCGTCAAGGTATGGGAAAGAAAGGCAAGATCACCTCTCTCCAACGGGCGTCACTGGGGTCACCACAAGTGTGCAAGCGTCAAGGTATGGGAAGAAAAACAAGATCACCTCTCTCCCACGGGCGTCACTGGGGGCACCACAAGTGTGCAAGCGTCAAGGTATGGGAAAGAAAGGCAAGATCACCTCTCTCCCACGGGCGTCACTGGGGGCACCACAAGCGTGCAAGCGTCAAGGTATGGGAAGAAAAACAAGATCACCTCTCTCCCACAGGCGTCACTGGGGGCACAATAGTGTGCAAGCGTCAAGGTATGGCAAGGGCAAGATCACCTCTCTCCCATGGGCGTCACAGGGGTCACCACAAGTGTGCAAGTGTCAAGGTGAGGGAAGGCAGGCCAAGATCACTTCTCTCCCACGGCGTCACCACAAGTGAGCAAGCATCAGGGTATGGGAAGAAGGGCAAGATCACCTATCTGCAACGGGCGTCACTGGGGTCACCACAAGTGTGCAAGCGTCAAGGTATGGGAAGAAAAACAAGATCACCTCTCTCCCACGGGCGTCACAGGGGTCACCACAAGTGTGCAAGCGTCAAGGTATGGGAAGAAAAACAAGATCACCTCTCTCCCACGGGCGTCACAGGGGTCACCACAAGTGTGCAAGCGTCAAGGTGAGGGAAGGCAGGACAAGATCACCTCTCTCCCACGGGCGTCCCTGGGGGCACCACAAGTGTGCAAGCGTCAAGGTATGGGAAGAAAAACAAGATCACCTCTCTCCCACAGGCGTCACTGGGGTCACCACAAGTGTGCAAGCATCAAGGTATGGGAAAGAAAGGCAAGATCACCTCTCTCCCACAGGCGTCACTGGGGGCACCACAAGTGTGCAAGCGTCAAGGTGAGGGAAGGCAGGACAAGATCACCTCTCTCCCACGGGCGTCACTGGGGGCACCACAAGTGTGCAAGCATCAAGGTATGGGAAGAAAAACAAGATCACCGCTCTCCCACAAGCGTCACTGGGGGCACCACAAGTGTGCAAGCGTCAAGGTATGGCACGAGCAAGATCACCTCTCTCCCATGGGCGTCACAGGGGTCACCACAAGTGTGCAAGTGTCACGGTGAGGGAAGGCAGGCCAAATCACTTCTCTCCCACGGCGTCACCACAAGAGAGCAAGCATCAGGGTATGGGAAGAAGGGCAAGATCACCTATCTGCAACGGGCGTCACTGGGGTCACCACAAGTGTGCAAGCATCAAGGTATGGGAAGAAAAACAAGATCACCTCTCTCCCACGGGCGTCACTGGGGGCACCACAAGTGTGCAAGCGTCAAGGTATGGGAAGAAAAACAAGATCACCTCTCTCCCACGGGCGTCACTGGGGGCACCACAAGTGTGCAAGCGTCAAGGTATGGGAAGAAAAACAAGATCACCTCTCTCCCACGGGCGTCACTGGGGTCACCACAAGTGTGCAAGCGTCAAGGTATGGGAAAAAAAACAAGATCACCTCTCTCCCACGGGCGTCACTGGGGGCACCACAAGTGTGCAAGCGTCAAGGTATGGGAAGAAAAACAAGATCACCTCTCTCCCACAGGCGTCACAGGGGTCACCACAAGTGTGCAAGCATCAAGGTATGGGAAAGAAAGGCAAGATCACCTCTCTCCCACAGGCGTCACTGGGGGCACCACAAGTGTGCAAGCGTCAAGGTGAGGGAAGGCAGGACAAGATCACCTCTCTCCCACGGGCGTCACTGGGGGCACCACAAGTGTGCAAGCATCAAGGTATGGGAAGAAAAACAAGATCACCGCTCTCCCACAAGCGTCACTGGGGGCACCACAAGTGTGCAAGCGTCAAGGTATGGCACGAGCAAGATCACCTCTCTCCCATGGGCGTCACAGGGGTCACCACAAGTGTGCAAGTGTCACGGTGAGGGAAGGCAGGCCAAATCACTTCTCTCCCACGGCGTCACCACAAGTGAGCAAGCATCAGGGTATGGGAAGAAGGGCAAGATCACCTATCTGCAACGGGCGTCACTGGGGTCACCACAAGTGTGCAAGCGTCAAGGTATGGGAAGAAAAACAAGATCACCTCTCTCCCACGGGCGTCACTGGGGGCACCACAAGTGTGCAAGCGTCAAGGTATGGGAAGAAAAACAAGATCACCTCTCTCCCACGGGCATCACTGGGGGCACCACAAGTGTGCAAGCGTCAAGGTATGGGAAGAAAAACAAGATCACCTCTCTCCCACGGGCGTCACTGGGGTCACCACAAGTGTGCAAGCGTCAAGGTATGGGAAAAAAAACAAGATCACCTCTCTCCCACGGGCGTCACTGGGGGCACCACAAGTGTGCAAGCGTCAAGGTATGGGAAGAAAAACACGATCACCTCTCTCCCACAGGCGTCACTGGGGGCACCACAAGTGTGCAAGCGTCAAGGTATGGGAAGAAAAACAAGATCACCTCTCTCCCACGGGCGGCACTGGGGGCACCACAAGTGTGCAAGCGTCAAGGTATGGGAAAGAAAGGCAAGATCACCTCTCTCCCACAGGCGTCACTGGGGGCACCACAAGTGTGCAAGTGTCAAGGTGAGGGAAGGCAGGCCAAGATCACTTCTCTCCCACGGCGTCACCACAAGTGAGCAAGCATCAGGGTATGGGAAGAAGGGCAAGATCACCTATCTGCAACGGGCGTCACTGGGGTCACCACAAGTGTGCAAGCGTCAAGGTATGGGAAGAAAAACAAGATCACCTCTCTCCCACGGGCGTCACTGGGGGCACCACAAGTGTGCAAGCGTCAAGGTATGGGAAAGAAAGGCAAGATCACCTCTCTCCCATGGGCGTCACTGGGGGCACCACAAGTGTGCAAGCATCAAGGTATGGGAAAGAAGGGCATGATCACCTCTCTCCCACAGGCGTCACTGGGGGCACCACAAGTGTGCAAGCGTCAAGGTATGGGAAGAAAAACAAGATCACCTCTCTCCCATGGGCGTCACAGGGGTCACCACAAGTGTGCAAGTGTCAAGGTGAGGGAAGGCAGGCCAGGATCACTTCTCTCCCACGGCGTCACCACAAGTGAGCAAGCATCAGGGTATGGGAAGAAGGGCAAGATCACCTATCTGCAACGGGCGTCACTGGGGTCACCACAAGTGTGCAAGCGTCAAGGTATGGGAAGAAAAACAAGATCACCTCTCTTCCACGGGCATCACTGGGGGCACCACAAGTGTGCAAGCGTCAAGGTATGGGAAGAAAAACAAGATCACCTCTCTCCCACGGGCGTCACTGGGGGCACCACAAGTGTGCAAGCGTCAAGGTATGGGAAGAAAAACAAGATCACCTCTCTCCCACAGGCGTCACTGGGGGCACCACAAGTGTGCAAGCGTCAAGGTATGGGAAGAAAAACAAGATCACCTCTCTCCCACGGGCGTCACTGGGGGCACTTCAAGTGTGCAAGCGTCAAGGTATGGGAAGAAAAACAAGATCACCTCTCTCCCACAGGCGTCACTGGGGGCACCACAAGTGTGCAAACGTCAAGGTATGGGAAGAAAAACAAGATCACCTCTCTCCCACAGGCGTCACTGGGGTCACCACAAGTGTGCAAGCGTCAAGGTATGGGAAGAAAAACAAGATGACCTCTCTCCCACGGGCGTCACTGGGGGCACCACAAGTGTGCAAGCATCAAGGTATGGGAAAGAAAGGCAAGATCCCCTCTCTCCCATGGGCATCACTGGGGGCACCACAAGTGTGCAAGCTTCAAGGTGAGGTAAGAAGGGCAAGATCACCTCTCTCCCACAGGCGTCACTGGGGGCACCACAAGTGTGCAAGCGTCAAGGTATGGGAAGAAAAACAAGATCACCTCTCTCCCACAGGCGTCACTGGGGTCACCACAAGTGTGCAAGCATCAAGGTATGGGAAAGAAAGGCAAGATCACCTCTCTCCCACAGGCGTCACTGGGGGCACCACACGTGTGCAAGCGTCAAGGTATGGGAAGAAGGGCAAGATCGCCTCTCTCCCACAGCGTCACTGAGGTCACCACAAGTGTACAAGCGTCAGGGTATGGGAAGGCCGGGCAAGATCGCTTCTCTCCTATGGGAGTCACCACAAGTGTGCTAGCATCAGGGTATGGGAAGGCAGGACAAGATCTCCCACGGGGGTCACTGGGATCACTACAAGTGTGCAAGCGTCAAGGAGAGGGAAGGCAAGGCCCGACCCCCTCTCTCCCACGGGCGTCACTGGGGGCACCACAAGTGTGCAAGCGTCAAGGAGAGGGAAGGCAAGGCACGATCCCCTCTCTCCCACGGGCGTCACTGGGGGCACCACAAGTGTGCAAGCATCAAGGTATGGGAAAGAAAGGCAAGATCCCCTCTCTCCGATGGGCGTCACTGGGGTCATCACAAGCGTGCAAGCGTCAGGGTATGGAAAGGGCGGGCAAGATCACCTCTCTCCCACGGGCGTCACCACAAGTGTGCAAGCATCAGGGATTGGGAAGTCAGGAGAAGATAACCTCTCTCCCACAGCGTCACTGAGGTCACCACTAGTGTACAAGCGTCAGGGTATGGGAAGGCCGGGCAAGATCGCTTCTCTCCTATGGGCGTCACCACAAGTGTGCTAGCATCAGGGTATGGGTTGGCAGGACAAGATCTCCCAAGGGGGTCACTGGGGTCACCACAAGTGTGCAAGCGTCAAGGAGAGGGAAGGCAAGGCACGATCCCCTCTCTCCCACAGGCGTCACTGGGGGCACCACAAGTGTGCAAGCGTCAAGGTATGGGAAAGAAAGGCAAGATCACCTCTTTCCCACGGGTGTCATCACAAGTGTGCAAGCATTCAAGATATAGGAAGGCATGGGAAGGCAGGGCAAGATCACCTCTCTGCAACAGGCGTCACTGGGGTCACCACAAGTGTGCAAATGTCAAGGTGTGGGAAGGCAGGGCAAGAACACCCCTCTCCCATGGGCGTCGTTGGGGTCACCACAAGTGAACAAGCATCAGGGAAGAAGGGGGGCAAGATCACACAGGATGGGTGGAGAAAGGAACCTGGGGTAAAAGACATCTTAAAACTAATCTAAAAAAAATCTCCTGAGGATTAAACCGAGGCCCTAAAAGAGGCGGAGTTGAATTTGTCCAGGAGGGTGCAGGTATTGGACACCAGTACTCACTCTTGCACCAGCACAAGTTTGTCATCATCAGACATTGACCCAAGCCTGGGAAGACAGACAGACAGACAAAATGGAGAAAGGAGGTAGAAACTATTAGTAAAAACAGTGATAAACTGAGACAGCGGGGAAAAAAAGAGCCTGCAGGTGTGAAATAGACAAACAGGAAGTGTCAGGGGGTGGGGGGGGAGAGGTATGAGATGGAATCGACACTAGGCAATCATGAGATAAAGAGACAGAAGTGTAGGGTGATGGAAGAAAGAGGCATGAGGTGGAATCAAGACCAGGCACATTGGTATTCATGAGATAAAGAGACAGAAGTGTAGGGTGATGGAAGAAAGAGGCATGAGGTGGAATCAAGACCAGGCGCCGTGGTATTCATGAGATAAAGAGACAGGAAATGCAGGGTGGTTGAAGAAAGAGGCATGAGGTGGAAGCAATACTAGGTATTCATGAGATGGACAGGAAGTGCAGGGTGCTTGCTAGAAGAAAGAGGCATGAGGCCCAGGCAGCCTTGGTATTTGGCAGCCCCAGCATTTGACAGGGACCACTAATAAAAACTCTGGGCCTTGCAATTATTTTACAAACTAAGCACTGAAGAAAAGAGACTGTGCATTACTAGGTTGTGTGGTCAACAGCTAAGGCAAACCAATGTTGAAATCACTACAATTAATCTACAGTAGATCCTGGACTGACTCCTCGTATGGACACCATTTCACCGCATAATAATGGCCCTCCTGCGGAGCAGAAAAGGCATCAGGAGCTAGGGAAGCCTGACCCACCCGTAGCCCCTTAATCTAATTATGCAATCGATTCTGCCTCACTCAGCTCTGTGGACTTGGACTCCTTTCAGAAGACCTTCTTGGACAATGCGAGGGGTGTGTTTGAAAGTTTATTTGCAGACATATGTTCTAGGCTCGGGACCACTGAAGAACTTTTATCTAGTGTTAAGGCAACAGGCTCTACTTCTACTGTTACTCACCCTACTATGCGCTTGCAGGCGCCTGAAGGGCTGCCAACACACCCCACGTAACCCCCTCGAGATAATCGACCGATCTCTATCCACCCCTGGGATAGACAAACGGATGACACCCCTCCACACCCTCGGTTCTGCAATGTAACCCTCCACAATTCTGCCCTCAAGATAGGGTTCCTGGTCTCAGGAAGGAAGGCGACCCTAACATCGCGGGGTGGTCTAAGTGTGGCTACGTCTTCTAACTCTGTGAAGGGCGTGCAACATCCTCCATCAGCCGCAATCATTAACATGGCTGGTCCCGAAGCCAGGATCCCCTCGCTTGTGTTTTTCTGATCTTAGTAGTGCTTTTGATTTGGTGGACCATTCAACTCTGTGGCATACTTAGCATCCATCTGGGGCTCCTGAAAATATGTTGGTCTTCTTCCCCAGAAGTATAAGAATCTTTCAGCCAAGATACGATATGGTTCCAATGGGGAATGTTCGCCATGTTTTAGAATTAAGCCGGCTTGAGGCAGGGGTATATATTGTCCCCATTTTTATTTTAACTTTTTATAAATGGTGTAGATGATGCTCTTCGGTCACTGCAGGCCGATGCACCAACTGGTGCTGGCCGCAGGCTCCTGTACGCAGACGACATGATCCTATTGTCTAGGACCGCAGTCGGGCTAGAGTGATTAATGGATACCTTTACTGGATTTATGGAATCCAAGAAATTAAAGATGAAGAAAACCAAGACATTTATAATATATTGTGGGAAAACTCCACAGAAGGATAGGTCCTTCTTTTTGGAGGGTACAGCCATTGCAAAGGTGAATTCCTTTTTGTTATCTGGGCTTTCTTTCTTCTAGTAATGGTTCCTGGGTCCAACACATACAGAATGCCCGGCTTAAAATGAATAGTGTGTGAGGATGTGATCAGGTTCTCCTGTAAACTTGGTTGTCGCCCTATTAGCGATGTGATTACCATCTATAAAGCGAAACCATTAGCAGCTGCAACTTATGGCAGGGGCATGTGGGGGTCATACGTCTAGTAGCCCTTCACAGGTTGAGGAAAACACCTTTTTAAGGCGTCTATTGTGTACCCCCCTCTTCATCACCATCTTCTACTATTCATAAGGAAGCGGGGTTCTCTCACCTAGAAGACATGGTGTCACTCAAACCTATCCTATTGTGTCATTCCATAGGTGTAAATCAAAGAGAATTCATGAAGCCAATCATATGGGACTGCTTACCCTTAGATCATGCCTTTAATATCCCGTGGTAGTCCTAGATCAACGACACCCTCAAGCTGCCGTTTGGCCCTCCTGGGCTTCAGGAGTCGTCTATAATTCTTATGCACCAGAAGTCTGAGGTGAAGGGAGTTTTATTGGATGTCTGAACAGAAAAGAGAGTCTTTTTTGATGCCAGGAAATCCAGGGTTGTCGCATATATGTTGTATGCCCTGCCCGAGGAATTTCAAAGGATTTGTACCCAGTGGCAAACACTCAACACCGCTTCGCTCTGACCAGATTACTGCTAAGAATTGTAGATCACCTTGACCATGTCATTTTACCCATTATTAATCAACGGCAAAGTCCAGGGCTTGAAAAATCCACTTGCCCTCTCGTTATGGTGAGCAAAATTTAAATCAGGATGTGCTATTTTTAGGGCCTACTCATCACTTCTGGCGACCTGACAACAGGTATTGCTCACAAAGTGAATGAGCAATAAAGAGGTCTTTAAATCTTGCTATCTTGTCACATCTGCTCGGCTTTCAGAGACATTTACTTTTCTTTCCGTGACTGAAGTTAGAGGATGATATAAAGTAAACTGTGTGACAATCGCGTTGAGACCAGCTCACGGGTCAAGTACATTATAGTCAGGTCGAGGAGATTATTAAAGTTACTAGACCTGCAGGTCTAGTAACATTTTTATGATTTTTCGAGCCCTACATTGAGTGTTCATTACACGCCCATGTGGTGGAATTGCAAAACAGAGCACTCAGCACTTTATACGTTACTGTAAATGTTACCTTGACTTAAGGAAGCACTTTTTAAAACCAATCCTTATTGCACACAATATCCGGGATTACAAAGCGGCATTGTACTTTTAATGCACTAGGGAGACCCCTACAATATTATGTGTTTTAGAGTTGCACTTACATCTGGGAAGCAATACGTGCTAGGAAAAGCATTCCTCATCAACCTTAGAACTGTTTTCTTTGCATGATATTGAGCCTTGATGTATATTTTAATGTTGTTATCCCGTTGTATGATGCACTGTATTTTAAACAATTGTTCTTTTATGGCCTAAGCCGATAGTGCTGAAATAAAGAGGTTGAATTGACCCGCAGTACCATTACAGTTGGTTAACTGTAGTTTCATCACCCCTAAGTGTCAGTGACATGTGAGTGCTGACAATAAGTTCCTCTGCACATCGCGCTGAGGGGAACACTACACGCAAAGATGGGCGAATGGAGGAATACAAGCTGTGTGAGCTAATACACCACTTGGCACTTAAGACATTCTCCTCAACATAAGTAGTAACTCTGATCATTCATCAAACACATACTAGCAAAACCAATAGGTCTGGCTTTTAACTTCAGTTTTAACACATTGTTACTGGCTTTGCCAGAGCCACAGCGATCGCTGAATGTTATCGGAAGCGGGGTGGGCTAGGATCCAAAAATGTATACTTGTTATGGAAACCCAAACTATCAGAGAAACAATCCTTTTGTGTCCATTGAAGCCACATCAGTTTAATATATATGGACTCCCCAAGTGAAATGCAGTGGCCAGGAGCATCAAAATCAAGGGAGGTCTGGACAGGGTGGTAGGGAAGCAGCAGCGTAGCATAGGGATGTGGGACCATCTCATCAAGCGCTGTGACAACTGGAAGTACTAATCTATGACCATCATCAAATCCTTAACGTAAACTGAAAGGGAGAACGTCAACATCCTTGATACACCATGGGCTTGATGGACAGCCCATCCAAACAGGAAAGCCGATGACTGAACGGTGCAGACCTAAATCCCACTCACTCTCAAACCCTTTTTGTTATTTAAGTATTTTTGACATGACCTCTCACAACAGAGCTAAAAGTTTTAAGAGCCTAGTTTAAAAAAACTCACTATGCTCAGCCGTATTTACTTTTGTACAACACTCAATTTTCAGTATATAGGACAATTGTGCTTTGTCTCCTACACATAAACAGCCTGCCAACCTTGTCTTGTCATGCACGTAAGATTTGTAGTAGTTACTGAGTATTAAGACGAGATGTGCTGTGGACGGGCATGAATCGCAACGGCCAGATCCATAACTTGGTACCATTCCAGAATCTGATCTACATCCATTGTCACTAGGTCTAATGGAGCAACAAATTATGTGGCATGCTGGATTAAATCATGGGTTGAAAAGGCAAATGATATGAATGTTATGCAATTAAAAGAAAATTAAGCAGCACATTATGGTGTAGTCCCTAGAGTTTTTTTTCAGATTATGTATTATTAGAACACTGGAATATTGACATCTCCACTGAAAACTATGGAGCGGCTCTGAGCGCATAATTGCTGATAAAAACCCAGAGCTCCAGCATTCCAATGTTTGTCTTCAAGTTTCTCCCTTTATAATTTAGAACATTCTACCCTTAGTGAGTGGAATTAACTAATAGCCTTATAGCGCTTCTGCCTCGAGCAGTTTAATTCTCAGAAGTTTATTAAATTGTTGCTGACTGGGTACAAACCTCAGATTGGGGTTAAGGGTAGTCCACATTTAAATTGGGGGCGGGGGGGAATCTCCCATGGCACCGTCTTCTTTTTTGATCATTCTGAAAGGTTGCTCATCGATTAGGTGGGATGCCTGAGCAGTGAAACCACCAGCTTACACCTGAAATTCTACCAGCAGAGGAAGAATTGACACAAATTGGCTGGAGTGAGTCGTACTGGCAGGAAGTGCACTAACACATGGAGAGGGAGTCGAACGGTAAGTAATGGAAGAAAGACAGGCTGTAGAGGCCCTCACAATCACAGGAAGGGATGAATGAGGTCCATCATGTCAAGAGAAGTAGCTGCTGAGGTTTAAATCGAGGGAGCTATCCAGCTTGTGGAATGTTCTTGCTGGTGAAAGGCGGAGGGTAAAGTGGCCCACCTAGGAGTGGCAATAATGCTGCTGGAAGAAACAATGCAGGCACTAAAACACAGCAGGAAAGAGACAGGGAAGCAGTATCCGCAGGAGTTACAACTCAGGGCCAAGCTGAGAACACTGCTCAAACGCACCTCGAGCTAAGCATGAAGCCGCAGCAGCTATATGAGCCACATGCCAAGGATGCGGGTTCTTGTGCCCCCAACTCCTTCCTCAAAATGGCTTATATGTCAATATTCTTGCAATGAATTGTGGATTTGATTAATAAATGCAGTATGATTCCCTCGCCCCAAACTTTATGAAAGGGGATACATAGGGCATACTTTTAGAAACACACCATCATATGAAGGATATAGCCATAGCTTGCTGAATGGTCTATTAGTTGTTATGGACATACACCAATAGTGAGGAGCTTCCCTATATCAACACTTAAGAAGAATAACCAATGGGCAGCAGATCTGCACAGCTTACCCTCTTTTAAAACTAATCATGTAACAATGGCAGGCAATGCACCTTTTAGAAACAATTATAGCAGGTTTCAATTTTCAACAGACAGTGAAGGCACTCCATGCATTCTGTAATGCTGCTGCACATCAGAAAATGCAATTCAACTACTAGGGCATTACTGAGTAGACCACACCCCCTCAGCATGGAAGTCTCATGACCAGGATTATGCATGGATTATCAGTGAGGGGTTGCACGAATCCTTCCACTCAGTGAGCCAGAGATCCACTGCATGAAACCCAAACCCCAAACAAGGTGCCTCAGAAGGCATTTCTAGAGATTATGAACCATTTGCTCCAATGCTGCTACTCTGGCTGAAAGCTATATGCTTATGGATCAGTCCTGAAATCACTTTTAGCTCATTTTTTCCCACTCTGGAATCCAGATATACAAGATGTAAACCTCATTACTGTGTCCCAAAAGCATCCGTCCATCCTGAAACGTCAGATGACACCCCACTATATGGACACACAAAGCAATCACAGATCTGCTAAATTGTGAGGTGTTATCCAAGTCCCTTAACACAGCACTAGATAGATCTACACCTAGAAACAAGCAGGTTCAACTTCTAAGAGCATTCCTTCAGCCGTATACTACAATCTTGGGCACCAACTTGATCATCTGAGGGAGTGTTACAAACAATGGCACTTGAACCAAAACTGGACCATATTTTAAGAGTGTTATGCTTAAAAAACCTGCCAGGTCTTCACATACGTTTTTTGAGTGGTCGCTTTGGAACAGACGACTGTGATAAAAAAGCTTCAGAGGATGGGAAAGACCTCTTTAGATGGATTCCAAGCACTCCCAATCCTTGTGCTGAAAAAAACAGCAAATGGTATGATGGAATTTCCTAATGGCCTTGTGCTAGAATTCATTAGTCACCAAGTTGTAATCTTTTCTTCGCGGACTTTCAATAGCTTTACAATGGAGTCTGGCTACTATTAGCTGTTGAACTTCTGAATACCAAGAAGTTGATTGTTTAGTTGTATTGGATTTTATAATCCGAACCGGGCGATTTTGTCCAAAGAATAAGGCATCCAGGTGTTAAATGCAGATACATCTGTTAAAGACGATAATTGATTAAAGGGGGCATTATCCAGCAAGAGCTGAGCAAAGTAAAGATATGCTATAAAATGTAACATGCGCAATGTGTGGGCTGAGAAACAACCTTTTATAGGCCTAAATCCTCACGAGCTTTAATGACCTCATGTCTATCTTATTGTCTGTTTCTCTGCTGCACTGCTAAGGGGTGGATCTCTCTACAAGTTTTAACAGTTATAATTTGCAAGTTTACGATTAGGATTGCAGGATCAGGGTGCCCCTGTTTTGATGTAACACTGTGCTTTAGAAATATTATTCATTCATCTGCATTGCAAGACTCTTGAGGCTCATACCTCACTGCTAGTAAAGTTGCATGACATCTCACATCGATAAGCCATCTCCTTTACCTTTCAGCCAGTAAACATATCTCAGTTCAATCAGTCTGCATTATTCAGCACATTTATTACCCTCAAAAGCTGTAGACACCAGGGGCCCGGGTACCGATCGGAATCGGCCGAAAATACCGATTTTCGGCCGTTTCCGATCGGTAAAGGGCTATGGAGATGTAGGGGCACATTTTCGGTAATTTTACAGAATCGTTATCATTACCGAATCGGTAAATTTACCGAGTCGGTAATATTTACCGAATCGGTAATGATAACGATTCGGTAAAATTACCGAAAATGCAATGTAGGTAGCCTATGTTCCGGCAGCACATGGCTTACAGAATCGGTATTTTACCATGGAAAACAAATCCATGGTAAAAAACCGATTCCTGTGTACATGCACATCTGTGCATGTACACATGTGCCATGTGACAGACAGACGTGCCCTTAGGGCATGTCTGTGTGCCACATTGCACACATGGCCGTTTTGGGGGTGCTAGAGGGTGTCAAAGTGACACCCCCTGCACCCTTGTGAATTCTCTAATTACCGATTCGGTAAATACCGAATCGGTAATGCCTAATCATTCCTATGGGCTTCAAAGCCCATAGGAATGAATGGGCATTACCGATTCGGTATTTACCAAATCGGTAATTTAAGAATTGTTAAGGATTCGTAACGAATCCAGATGTTGGGACCTACATCCCATTTACCGATTTTTGAATACCGAATCGGTAGGATTCGGTATTTCAAAATCGGTAAATGGGATTTACCTACATCGGGCCCCAGATGTCCACTTTAGCAAAATACATTCAGCGAATGACTAAGATCAATGACGCAGCTCCTCAGATAGACCATGAGGTCACACCTAAAGAATGCAGAAGTCGAACATTCCTGGTCCTAGGAGCTGCCCTTCAGAAACGATCACCCTAAACATCTACTTTGAAACTTTCCTTCTGAGATAAGAATAAAACACAAAAAGTGTCAATACTTGCTTTAGCTTTTCTACAGCAGAAGAGACCCTTCTTGGGAGAAAATGGTGGTTTATGAAATAAATGATACATTTCCTGGTCGGTTGCTAGGGAACCAGCTCAGACATCAAAAGTTCTGCCAAAAAATTAAGTCTGGATAAAAGATGCTAGTGGTAAACAGTATGCTAATGTTTTTCATTTGTAGGTCAGGCTATCTATTTAGGATTGTGTCTCCTACAAGAAACTCAATATTATTTTAGGTCTGCCTTGAAGATGTTTATGTCAAGTCCTGCAGGAAGGTATTACATTACAAGGAACCGCCTATTCTCCTGAAGGAGGGGCGGTTTGAGGTTTTAGTTACACCCCCCCTCCCCTCCAATGCCCCTACGAAGAGTTCCAAATTTTGTGATGCACGGACATTATATACATGTTTTCTATATTCTGCATACCATTTAGTGGTATGTGCACTGAAGTACTTTTTTCAAGTAAAAATATTAGATTGACAATTAAATTATTGAGTTTCAATGTTTTGTATTGCTGAGTTTTGGGTTTCTAGCTCACAGCACCTCTGCAAGTCAGCCACAGACAGCTCGGCTATATTTTTTCCTGCAGCCAAGAGCTAAAAGCATTTGATCCCCAATCTGAGGTCCCACAATACAGAGACCCCAGGAGACGAGTAGCAAATAGCCTGCATTAACACTATTGGAGCCCAGTATAATGTGCTACCACCCTGCCAAACAGGAAGGATGGATAGGGGATATACATCCTTCCTATTTAGGATATATATCAATCACATCCCTCACTTTCACCTTCTTCCCCTGCCAATTGCCAGCATCACTTCACATGTTCCACCCACACACACCCTCCATTGCTGTATCTTCGAAGAGGAAACAAGAAAAACAAATGTTTTGAAATGACTAGGCTGTCGGCAACAAATGTAAATGACCTGGAAGGTTTGAATTCAATAACATGTAGGGTCCTTATCAGATTGTACATCACACTGGAATCTAGCTTTGTGTGTGGTATACATTTTAGTATGAACTCTGCATGTTCAGAATCCTTCCAAGTATAGATCGGAGCATTGTCATCTTTAGCTCTTGCTTGCTATCTTATTACGTCATAGTCTACATTGCAAGGCTGTTGTCCCAGATACTGTGCGTCTTCCCAATGTATGCACCCAGGATCTGGAAAAGCATCCCTCTATCCATCAGGACGTCACCATCTCTGCTCCTAGTTAGGAAAGAGCTGCTTACACGTCTCTTTAACCCCTTCGCTGCGGCGGCTATTCCGCCGCAGTGCTAGGGGGTGGGGGGCCGCGCGGCGCTCCCATGCTCGTGACGGAACCGCTCCGTCACGAGCCTCGGGTGCGCTGTGCTTATGACGGAGCGGTTCCGTCACGGCCCCGCCCGCTCAACAGAACGTCCAGCACAGGCGCGGAATCTGAGCCGCGCAGGCGCGCCGAGGGGGCCGTGACGGAACCGCTCCGTCATCAGCACAGCGCGTCTGTGGCTGGTGACGGAGCGGTTCCGTCACCAGCATGGGAGGGGTTAAAGGTCACTACATCACACTAAAGGAATCATCCACACACACTCTCTGACCCCTTTCAACTTTACTCCCTCTTTGCAGTTCTGCCTCTTGACCCTATATAGTGCTCCGCTGCCTTTTGGTTCCAACATGCTACACAAAATACCACATATATTACCAAAATATATCTGTTTCTTCTATAATGTTTGCTATATTAAGTGTAATGTGATACTATTAGAGAAGATTATTAAAGCTGTTCGGGTAGCGTTTAAATACAGTATTCATTATACCAACCCTTAAACAACAATCAAAAGCAAAAATATGCTAAAAGAAGATAACGGTCCTTACATTATTGGCTCTAAAACCATCAACTATGCCCACTCAGTATAACATTCTCAACAAGCACTTTACTGATCAGCACAGAATTTTAAAAAATCTCAATGATGCGACACAAAAATTCTACTGCTCAGTAGATGACCTAGCCATGTACCGAGTACTTGCACCGAGGCACTAGCAAAAATATTGCATTGGTGCAAGCATGCATACTGTACTCCACAAATATCTCACAAGGAGTGTTTTCTTATAGCTTTAAGGCCAAGGCAGATTGTAACCATGTAAATTAACATTTCCTTGTCAGACATACGGATATAGCTGAAAAGAGGTGGTGTACTACCAGTTTGCAGTACTCTTCACAAATTAAGATTATCAAAACCTGTTTAGGTACATTTTAAAAAGTAAACAGGCGTAGGCTGTATTAAAGATGTATTAGAGGGACAAGAGATGTGTAGCACTCATTCAAGAGTTGAGTCAGCTTTAAGCTTGTAAATGTTAAATCGCTTTGTCGAAACTGCATTCTTGAATCTTTTACTTTACCATCGCTTTAAACATACCTATTTCTACTGAACCAGAAACCACATTTTGCAAGCAGATTATGTTGCTTTGGGCAAACACACAACTTAGATATATCCTAAAACATTCACTTTCCTTCCATGTAAAGGCTGCTGAAGTCCCAGCTTACAGGATACACAACGATGACTTTATCAGCCCTCACATAGGCTAAAGACATACCCATCTCTTGTTGGACGGGAAACAGCCACCACAACGAAGCCGTTTCCACGAAAGCACTAACCACGCATGCTTTACAACGCATGCGTGGTTACCACTATAACCTTTACCACGCATTCCTTTACTACGAAATACGTAGTAAAGGAATGTGAGTTAAAGGTCGGAAAAAAAAAGGGGGGGTTGGGGGGGGTCTCCCCCCCCCCCAAAAAAAAACAAGCATTTGCAATGCAATAGGTCTCGCATTTGTAGGAGTTAGAGCGATTGGCGTTATAAATGACAATGTCGTTTACCTATGTGTTTTGGTTTGGAGTGTAGTGGGTGTTTGTCGTGTGGAGTGAAATTATATGGGTTGTGTTGGAATTGTTAGTTGTGGAAGTGTGTGATGTAGTGTGAGAGTGTATTTGAGTAGCGGAATTATGTGGCATGGTGAATAGATTGGGGGAGAGCTGCATAGAATATAGAAAGGGTGATGAGATGGATATAGAGTTTGTGCAGGAAGTGGTGAATGAACTCAAGACAGAGGAGCAGAAAGTGTGTGAGAAAGAGAGAAAGAAGGGGAGAGTACACTACAGACTTATAAAGAGGGAACACCTGTGCACGCAGAAGACACACTAAGAAGAGGAGAATATTAAGGTTTGGAAACTTTGAAAAGGTACGGTAAAGAAACAGCTTGAAGATCCGAAGTCAACCATATGAGAGCATGTTATTGTTTGTTGTGGAATTGTGTCACGTGGAGTGGATGTATGTTGTGGGATTATGTGCCATGGGGTGAAGTGGATAGTAATTATGTGGTTTTTAGTGTATTTGAAACTGTATGGAGTGGGATTGTGTTTTATGGAGTGTAAATATGTGGAATGGCATTTTGTGTTGTGTAGTGGTATGTTATGGAATTTAATTATGTGGTGTGTTGTTGAAGTTTGTGGTATGATGTGGTATTTTGTAGTGTGGATTGGATGTATGTGGTGTGTTGGGTAAAAGTGTTTTTGAGTTGCATTATGTAATTCTTTGGTGAAATATGTGGTGTGGAATAAAAATGTGTGGAGTGGAATTGTGTTGTGTGGAACTATGTGGTGTTCATTGAAATTATGCTGATTGGAATTATGTGGCATGATGTGTACTGTATTTATGTGGCGTGTTGCTATATGGCAGTTGGCAGTGTCTTGGAGTGGGAGAAGTAGAATGTTATTGACAGAATTTGGTGGAGTAGACTGTCGTAGAGCGGAGTTGGGTGGGGGCATAGAGTGCTGTAGAGATGAGCAGAGTTCAGTGGAAGAGATCGTCGTAGAGTGTAGTGTCAGAGTGAAATATTGTAGAGTGGCATGGAAGGTGGAGGAATAGGGTGAAGTGGGTTGGAGAGTATTGAGGTAGTGGGTGGATTGGTGGCAGACTAAGTTCTGATACTGTCTTGTGACATATTTAGCATGTGTAAATTATAGTAGAATTTGCTATGCTCCACTAAAACAATAGGAACAGTGCTTAGTTGTTTTAAAACGGTCTCATTATATAATGATATTGCCTGCTGATCATAGCTGCAAATGTCCAACTGAAAGTACAATGATCCTCTTGAGGAGTGCAGATTAAGCCCATGAAATACAGGATAGCCATGCTGACAAGTGCTCTTACAGACACATTTACACAAACACTGTGAAAAAATGTCCCATTATCCCAAGTAAAATATGACTGGCCAGCTAAGAAGTGGAACTATTGCCCATTCGCCCACTGGCAGTTCTGCTGAGAAGAGCAAGTTTTGTCTGATTTAAAGTGTGGCAGCACTGCTTCAGAGTGCCCTGTTTGTAATTCACGCCTATTCGTGAGTCTCATGATTTGATTTTGCAGCTGGCAAATATCATTAAATGCACTCTAAAGAATGACAGAGTTTTACATTTCACTGTGCCACATTACATAAAATAAGGGGGCTACTGGACTACATCACAATTTAACAGTATTTCTTTAATAGGTCAGAAGGTGGTGCGTAAGCATTGCAAACTGCCCATGAAGATACTAGAAAATGTATTTCCAAAGCTGGTGGATGCCCTCTCAATTTACCGTTATTTAAACTTAATTTGTATTCCGAAATATAACTGTCACATAATTTAGACAATACGTTTGTTTCCCTTGCTGTTTTTTTTTACTAAAGAACGTGAGGTTTGGAAGTGGGCTGAAGCAAAACGTCCTATAAATGGAAATATGACCTGTGCTAAGTTCAGCGTGTTCTGAAACTGTTCATCTGGAATGATTCTGATAAGGTTATAAGCTGTTTGGATCAAAGTCCAGAGATATATGACAGGTTTTTAGGGCGTAGCTTGTGGTAAACTACAGCTACAAAAGTAACTCCTGTAATGTATCCTACTTGTGTCTGAAAGCACAATTAATGTAATTAATGTCATCAGGTCTCCCAGGATCCTTTTCTAACGGCCTACTCAGTCACTGAGCAATCATATTTACAATATTATAAACGCATATGATTGCTAGTGTACTTCATACATAAACCTTGCTTCCGATTGGATAAAAAACACATTTGACTCATGACTTCCTTTGTTGCGTTAAATAGAAAGATCGCAAAATATCATCAGATCCAAAGTTGTAAGAGACCAGCCTGTTAGTGTAATGTCTTTAAATCTGCACACCAAAACCAGATTTAGCTGTGCAATCGCTACTGTTAACAATAGTAGCAGGGTCGCTTCCTGATGAAAAGAGATCCGATCCTAATATTTTCAAAATAAAAATGCACTACGGCCATGTACATCAACGAAATATGATACGGACATTACAATACAATAAAAATCATGGCAACTTCTGTAATGCTAAAATACTGACTGCAAAAAGGAGGCGCTTATGTGCCTGGCTTTGGATGACATTGAAACAGGGCCTGCAAATATGCATTTTGCAATGGAGACTGCCTCTTTCTTTCTGCAGCAGCACTTCCAAAAGGGACCAATTTCCAACAACTTTTCACATTGTATTATATGTACTTGATTCACGATGCAAATAGGGCACATATAATCTGATTTCTTCGGTCGAAGCAGCATCGGCTTGCTGGAGGAGGTGAGGGGTGCCACGGGGAGATGAGGTGATTTATGGAAACATGCATAAAGTGCGGTGGCCGGAGACTCGGTAAAGAAAGAAAGCCAGCAACGCAGAGTTGAATAAAAGGAAACAGCCACAACAATTAATTAACAAGCTTGTGATGTGATAGTCAGAGGTACACGCTCATCAGACATTATAGCTGCAAAATGCTCAGCAACCCACGTGGCCTCGATTCAGATGCTCGCGCTACCAACAGTCAGCGTAAAATACACTTACCAACAGGCTAGATCGCCGGTAATTAACCCTCTCCAGTACATGCCTTATACAGCCATTTGTTCCTTGCTGGTCCCAAATCCACCGCTTTCTAACATGAAAAATAACTAGCCCTAGTAAATGATTTCTAAAGCAGAAGAGCCAATGCCACAACAGAGAGTGTTCACATGAATGTGGGAATGCTGGGGATTGTAGTTGCGGCACCCTACTCACCGCGGCCAGTAACTTAAACAAGCAAACTATTAGCTAAACAAGGGACGCGCCACCGCTAGTTTGCGAGCAAAACATCGCGGAAATAACAACGCTGTGTTATTATTGCTGTGGAGTCGAAGTAAAAAAAGCAGGCGCTGGCCGGGTGAGGAGCGAAGAAGCCCCTCCCGCCCGCCGTCGACGGGTCTTCCGTTGCTAGGCAACGGCCCCACCGGCACCAATCCCAGCGCGGCTCCTCGTCTGACGTCAGAGGAGCTGCGCTCGGGATTTCTCAGGCTCCCGATGTTCCCGGGCTGCGGCGGTGTTTACGGGAGCCAAATTTTAATTTCCCTACAATGCCGCTGTGGGAGGGGGCGGTGATTTCAGACAGCGCTCCTTCTGCCACAGAGCTCCACAGTGCCTTCCCATGCGTAAGGGGAGATGAGCCCGGTGAGTGGGGTTGAGGGTGGGGGTGTACGCGCGTGTGTCTGAGTGTGTGCGTGCGTGCGTGTGTCTGTTTAAGGGGGGGTGCGTGTGTGCGTGCGTGCGTGTGTCTGTTTAAGGGGGGGTGCGTGTGTGTATGCAGCGTGTGTCTGTTTAAGGGGGGGATGCGTGTGTGTATGCAGTGTGTGTATGTGCGCATGCGTGAGAGTGGCTTCGTTTGTGAATGGGAATACGAGGCACGGCGACGTGCGCGCTCCCGAGGTTAAATCTCGGCAAGGAAAAGCGCGTGGAACTCTGCTGTCCACATTCCCCCAAAAGTAACTGCATAAGTTGTCTCGCCCTAGACAGCAAAGCTTCGCTTTGCTTTCGTCTAGGCGAGACCTAAAAAACCGAGAGGGTTTAAAACAAATAAAACTTAGCAAAAACACGTTCTTCTGTGCCTCGGTCCTTCAAGGAAAGAGCCTCCCTAACAGACGTGATAACGTACGTGCGTCTACGTACTGAATCAAAAATAGAGAAAGGACTACTTAAAGAAGGAGAATAACGTCGAAAGAAATGTAAGTATTTTTAAAATTATAATAATTTATTAGGTTAGGTTTAATTAAAAAAAACATATATATATATATAAAGAATTGAACTAGATCATCAATAATGCAGTCGGTTTAACATGAAAATGCCAATATCATGCATAGTTAAACAACGAAAAACGTTGTTAAACTATGCGTGGCAAAGGCATTTTCGTGGTAAACCATATGCGTGGTAATGGCATTCCGTTGTAACGCATGCGTGGAAAAGGCATGCGTTGCAACGGAATGCGTTGTAACATCATATAACCTTGTTGGACCAGGTACTGTGGGATTGCGGGAAAAATTGATAATGTTTGCAAGCATTTGTTTTTCAGATTATACAAAGTCGTTGTGCATCGGTTACCAAACACGAAAGGGCCATAAAACTACATTAATGTGAGCTGATGCTCAAAAACCTTCACACGAGAGGAAGGGTGAGCCCACAAGCACAGCTACTGTTACAATGGGGTGACCCTTCATAGTGCTGAACAGCCTACATGGGCAGGTCTTCCATTTAATATAGCGATTGTAAATAATTATTGAGTGAAATCCAAATAACGGGCCACTTCTAAATTTGGTCCATTGGAAAGCAAAGCATTGATAACTTTTCATAGAGCAAAACTTTTGCCTTTGTTTGGTTATCCGTGTAGGAAAGCACAGAAACTAGAGTACACCCAAGGAGACTTCGGTACCTCCAAGACAATGTCCAAAACATCTTAATTCAAACAAATGGTCAACCAGATAACCCATACAACTTAGAAACAATGAGAGGTCTGATATCTGGAAAGAGTGATTGTGTCTACAGGTTTGCACCTGCACCACGGTATACGAAACAAGTGCTCTGATAAGTTGCAGTAAAGAATGAGCAGTTTCCATCATGAACAATTGTCTCGACAAAGTGGGCTGGTCTACCCAATCAAAAGCTATACTGAAGTTAACAAAACAACATTGTAGCTTCCAATGGGCAAACATGGCAGGAATGTCAATATTGCCCAAGGCCTATCCTAAAATCTGTTTCCATTGGTTAAGTAAGGCACTTTAGTTCAATTTGCTCCACCAAATAAAACAGAAGAGCTTTAGCAAATAGCTTTCTTCCTGTGTACATCAATGCAATTTATAGTGATGTATTCACAGAATCCTCATAGTAACAACAAAGATCTTGTCTCTCAAGTTATTTACCTTGTGAGAGTGGCCACAACAGGGCATGATTCTCTGCAGAGAAAACAAGATATTCATGACGATGCATACAAATGATATCTTGCCAATTACCAAGGAGCAGTTCTTGCCAATCTGTTAGGTGCTTAAGCATAGGTTAGCTTTGTACGAATACAGATATGTGGCTTCAATAGAGGGGAGCACGAGTGGCTGTGGTGGGTTCACCATGTTCAGGCAGTTAGCTCTACGGCTAACCCACACCGGAGTCCGTCCGTAGGGGGTTGAGCCACAGGCTAGGCCCTGCAGCCAACCCCACGCTGCACACTGTTGGAAGGCTGTGCATGCAGAGGATGGTTGCCCACAAGGGAAGGAAGGAATGGGCACAGAGCCTGCCCACAGGCCAGACCCTGAAGCCAACTCCACGCAGTGCAAGGCACAAGGCGGCACGCTGCAGGGGGGCCGACAGCTATGTATTCATAGAAAAACGTAGCTATGTATTTATTTATTTTTTAAAACAACAATGGTTAAAGTGTCATTATAGTTAGGTGAAAATGCCAGTTTAAACTTAACACTATATATGTATATAGTTTGTGATGCTTCCTTTCATCCGTAAGCAACGTGAACAACCCTATGCAGATGCTTGGAGTGCCAGAGAGCAGCAGACTAATCATCCAAGGTCTTCCATCTACGATAACCTGGTCACATTGTACAAACACATAGTGACTCGTGGCGCTCCTGTATTTGAAATACAAGGAGTCAAGGTGTTTGAAATTGAGAACAGTTTCCCACCATTGCCAACAACTTTATGCACATACATGTATAATCCTGTTCCCTTCTTAAGTCTCTGTCCGCATCTTTTTACCCATTTGGAAATCCTAGAGGTAGAAGCCTTGATCTTACCTGGACTCCCTGTCCAGCTTTATGCACACACCAGGGCTTCCTTTCTATTGTTGCACACACCTGAACCCCCTTCACATACATTAATACAGTGGTTTTTGGTATGTCAGTTCATACATGGACTCCACAACCACCTGGGTTTCACTACAGACCTCCACTCCACGTACAAGCATGTATGCAATGGATCGTGGAGCACACACCTGAACGTCCTGCAGGTACAGATGCGATTAGCTAAACTCCATGATGACCTCTCTACACACCTGTGCATCTTTTCCACCGCTAATCAGACCTGAACACACTGCAGGTGGAGGATGTTCAGGTAGACTTCACACCCACCTCAGCACACACCTGAAAATCCAGTACACCTCTATACACATGCTAACATCCTGCAGGTAGAGGTGTGAGCACCTAGACGCTCTACCCACCTCTATGCACACACGTAAACATTGTGCAGGTAGAGCATGTTCAGGTAGACTACACGTCCACCCCTATTCATAACTGAACATCCTGTCCACCTCTATGCACACACCTGAACTCCCTGTCCAACTCTATGCACACACCTGAAATTGTCGCAGGAAGAGGTGCACACAATTCAAATTCCTGCCCACCTCTACACACACACACACACAACTAAACATCCTGCAGGCACAGGTGCGAGCACTTTCATTCCACGCCCACCTCTACACACCTGAACGTCCTGTCCACCTCTAAGCACACCTGAACATCCTGCAGGTAGAGGAGGTTCAGGTAGACTTCACGCCCACCTATGACACAACTGACCATGCTGTCCACCTCTATGCACTCACCTGAACTCCCTGTCCACCTCTATGCATACACCTGACATCCTGCAGGTAGAGGAGGTTAAGGTAGACTCCACGCCCACCTCTGACACATCTGACCATGCTGTCCACCTCTATGCACCCACCTGAACTCCCTGTCCACCTCTATGCATACAACTGACATCCTGCAGGTCGAGGAGGTTCAGGTAGACTCCACGCCCACCTCTGACACATCTGACCATGCTGTCCACTTCTATGCATACATCCGACATCCTGCAGGTAGAGGAGGTTCAGGTAGACTCCACGCCCACCTCTGACACATCTGACCATCCTGTCCACCTCTATGAATACACCTGAACTCCGTGTCCACCTCTATGCATACACCTGACATCCTGCAGGTAGAGGAGGTTCAGGTAGACTCCACGCCCACCTCTGACACATCTGACCATCCTGTCCACCACTATGTACACACCTGAACTCCCTGTCCACCTCTATGCATACACCTGACATCCTGCAGGTAGAGGAGGTTCAGGTAGACTCCACGCCCACCTCTGACACATCTGACCATGCTGTCCACCTCTATGCATACACCCGACATTCTGCAGGTAGAGGAGGTTCAGGTGGCCTCCACGCCCACCTCTGACACATCTGACCATGCTGTCCACCTCTATGCATACACCTGACATCCTGCAGGTAGAGGAGGTTCAGGTAGACTCCACGCCCACCTCTGACACATCTGACTATGCTGTCCACCTCTATGCACCCACCTGAACTCCCTGTCCACCTCTATGCATACACCTGAAATCCTGCAGGTAGTGGATGTTCAGGTAGACTCCACGCCCACCTCTCACCATGCTGTCCGCCTCAACTCCCTGACCACCTCTATGCACACCTGAATTCCATGTTCACCACTATCCAACTGCATCCTGCAGTTAGTGGATGTTCAGATAGACTCTACGCGCACCTCTGACACATTGGACCATGCAATTCACCTCTATGCTCACACCTGAACTCCCTGTCCACCTCTATGCACACACCTGAACATCCTGATACTAGGAGGAGTGAGCACCTAGACTCCACGGCTATACACACGAGAACTCCCAGTCCACCTCTATGCACACCTGAACTCCCAGTCCACCTCAATGCACACCTGAACTCCCAGTCCACCTCAATGCACACCTGAACTCCCTGTCCACCTCTATGCACACCTGAATTCCCAGTCCACCTCTATGCACACCTGAATTCCCAGTCCACCTATATGCACACCTGAACTCCCTTCCCACCTCTATAAAAACACAAACTCCCTGTCCACCCTTATATACGCCTGAATTCCCTGTTCACCTCTATTAACACACCTGAACATCCCACAAGTAGTGGATGTCGAGGCAGACTCCGCCCCCACCTCTGACACAACTGAACATCCTGTCCCCTTCTATACACACACCTGAACTCCCTGTCCACCTCAATGCACGCACCGGACATCCTGCAGGTCGAGGATATTCAGGTAGACTCCCCGCCCTCTGACCATTCTGTCCACCTATGTGCACACACCTGAACATATTGCTGTTAACTGTTAAGAAGTGCGGGCACATAGACTTCATGTCCACCTCTATACACACCTGAACTCCCTGTCCACCTATGACACCTCTGAACTCCTGGTCCACCTCTATGCACACGCCTGAACTCCTGGTCCACCTCTATGCACACACCTGAATTCTCTGCCCACCTCTATGCACACACTTGAACTCTGTGCCCACCTCTATGCAAACACTCTCTGCCCACCTCTATGTACACACTTGAACTCTCTGCCCACCTCTATGCACACACCTGAACTCTCTGCCCACCTCTATGCACACACCTGAACTCTCTGCCCACCTCTATGCACACACTTGAACTCTCTGCCCACCTCTATGCAAACACTCTCTGCCCACCTCTATGTACACACTTGAACTCTCTGCCCACCTCTATGCACACACCAGAATTCTCTGTCCACCTCTCTGCACACACCTGAACTCTCTGCCCACCTCTATGCACACACCTGGACTCTCTGCCCACCTCTACGCACACACCTGAACTCTGCCCACCTCTCTACACACACCTGAACTCTCTGCCCACCTCTCTGCACATACCTGAACTCTCTGCCCAGCTCTATGCACACACCTGAACTCCCCGTCCACCTCTATGCACACACCTGAACTCTCTGCCCACCTCTATGCACAAACCTGAACTCTCTGCCCACCTCTCTGCACACACCTGAACTCTCTGCACACACCTGAACTCTCTGCCCAACTCTCTGCACACACCTGAACTCTCTGCCCACCTCTATGCACACACCTGAACTCCCCGTCCACCTGTGCACACACCGGACAGATCCTGCAGGTAGAAGATGTTCAGGTAGACTCCACGCCCACCTCTGACACATCTGACCATCCTGTCCACCTCTATGAATACACCTGAACTCCCTGTCCACCTCTATGCATACACCTGACATCCTGCAGGTAGAGGAGGTTCAGGTAGACTCCAAGTCCAACTCTAGCACATCTGAACTCCCCGCCCACCTCTGCACACACCTAACATGCTGCATGCAGAGAGTGGATGTACAGGTGGACTCCATGCCCACCTCTGTCCACACCTGGACTCCATGCCCACCTGCGCACACACCTGACAGCTCCCCGCCCACCTCTGCACGCACCTGGCATGCTGCAGAGAGTGGCTGTGCACCCTCCACCTCTGCACACACCTGGACCCCCGTCCCCTCTGTCCACACCTGGACCCCGTCACCTCTGTCCACACCTGGACTGCACCCCCCGCCCCTCCCCGGGCCCCGCCCCCGCTCTCACCTGCACGCGCTCCAGGTAGCCCGCGGGCACGTAGCCGCTCTCCCCGCTGGCGCAGCGTGAGGCCAGCCACCAGTGCACGTTCGTCCGCTCCAGGATAAGGAAGGTCTCGCCCGCGCCGAAGCGCATGGAGCCGGCCTCGGCGGACCGGAAGTCGTGCAAGGCTCGGTACATGGCGGGAGAGGGCGCGGGACACCGGCGGGGCGCGCGCACGGGGGACCAACCGGGCGCGGTACCCACTGACAGGCAGCGACACTCACTGCGCATGCGCGAACCCTGGGTTTCCCCGTTAGCAAAGGATATGTTAACGTCTAGACCGCGCACATGTGTAACTGTCCAGAGGCGGCCATGCTGGGAGTAGAGGGATTATAGACAAACGATAGGAGGAAGCGGTGTAACTTTTCTCTCCAATAACAAGGACTTGCCGTATACCGAGACGTGTTCTAGTATTTCATACGTCACTTCGTTGAATCTACTAATTCGAGATAGTGAAAAAGACTATCCTGAAAATGTGAACGGCGAAGTCATAGTTTATATTCCCTGCTATATGTTTCAGTGAAGAAAATGACATTAATGTCTGTCAAGGAAAATACAACTATTTTCAGCAAACAAATAATGTATATATTTTTAGAAGTTTAATCTATCTGCACGCCCTTTATCCTCGTATGACAAAATATAAATAAGACAAATTAATTTGTATCCGTTGATATGACATTTATTTAATCTCGTGTGCATGTTTGTTATGAGTTTAGGACGATTGCCTCCAATGTAAGATGGCCGCTCTATTTGTTCCTGGTTCATCTCTGGCCTGCTGCTTAGTTTGTAAACACAGGGGGTGCGGAAACTCCCCGCGCGTGCCTTCTGTCACCAGACATTGCACGTGCGCGGTGATGTCAGCGATTATCAGCTGTTCCCAGCCGTTCACTTAGTTCAGATTCCGCAAAGACAGTGATACCTCTGAGCTCAAAGAAATATCAAGAGCGGAAATATGTAACGCTTATACATGTATACCAGATTTGTGGAAGCTTTGTTACTTATATTGCTGAAGTTAGCCTTCAATTCTGTGTCAGGGCTGGAGGCGAGGATTATGCATGTCTTTCTCAGTCTTTATTAATGTAACAGTCATTTCCAAGTGCATTTATTTAATGTAAAAAAACGAAATTTCGGGAACATTAGGAAATCAAATTGCATAACATTAATTTTATAGCCCAACACAGCAACTGACAGTGGCAGCTACCATGGAGGAAAACTGGTAGGTGTAGTGTAGCGCTCTAGTCGTTACTTTGCACGTGATGACGTAGAGCGCGGCTGCCATTTTGTGCGGACAGAGCGAGGAGCCCGCGATACACTGCGGATGCATTATTCCGGCGCTCTTACTGCTTAATGAGTAAATGTAATAAATATATTGTATACCTACCCTCAATCTGGAGTGAAAAGTGTCTTTGGGGTGGAAAGGGAATCTTACAACTGGCGACGAGGCCGGGACCCGAAAAACGAACAGAATAAAACCACGAGTAACCCCGAGCTGAATAAAACCCACCTACAGCCTGGACCAGAGAGCAAAAGCAAAACTCCAAGCAGGTATTGAGCAGAAAGAGAGTGCGGCAGTGAAAAATAAAGCACCCGCAAGCATCACCAGCCCCACCACACGTGGAGACCACCAAGCACAGCTACTGGACCCAGGGCCAACCACGGGCAGGGGGATCTATCCATTAGCAAGAGGAAACTTAAAAGCACCTTACACAACACCAGAGTGTATACCCAGGATGGGAAAGGAAATAAACACCATAGTGAGGCTGTGCCCACGGAAAGGAAGAAGAGCAGGGCAGACAGAGGGAGCCGTGCCCACAGAAAGGAAGAAGAGCAGGGCAGAGAAAGCAGCATTGGTGCAGACGCACCTCGCACCACATCGTAGGGGACAGCGTGAACGCCTGGGGCCCCGGCGGAGCAAATAGGACAAAGCGCAGGGGGCGAAGCAGCGTCACAACCGAGCCCCACGCGTCAGCACAATAGGAGTGCGCCAGGCAGTCCTAGAGGGGAGGAAGAACAACAGAAGAATAAAAATGTGTGCCCAAGCATCCTCGCTCACAACGCCTATCCCATTCTTGCCCAGACCAGGGGATCCCTCAATGAAGTGAGAGGACTGGAGGGAATACTTCATGAACTATCTAGAGGCCCTAGAAGACAAGAATGGAGAAGCATTTCCCAGCAAAAGACGGAAGAGGATATTACTCCGTAACCTAGGCCCAGAAGGCATCAGAGTGTTCCAGAATCTTTTCCTGACACCACGACAAGCAGCTGATGATGACGTATTTCAACATGCGATCGACGACCTGAACAACCACTATAGACCGGCGGTGTGCACGTCCATCGACAGGTACAACTTCCAACAGAGGAAACAAGTGGTGGGAGAGTCCATAGATGAGTACGTAGCAGCGTTGAAGAAGTTAGCAGTCACATGTAAGTTTGGCACCTTACATGACGAATTCATTAAAGATCCAATAGTCATGCACACCACAAACTCAGCAATCCAAGACAAGCTGTGGGTAAATGGAGATGCGACCTTGAAGGAAGTCATAGCCATGGTAAAGAAAGCAGAGCTATCAAAAAGGTGAGCAGAAGCGACAAAAAGGGAGAGTGCTACCAGACCCATGGTTAACAAGGTCACAGATGCAGAACCACTGGAAAGAGGCAAGGTTGCAGCGGGGGACGCAAGGACACAGGCCAAAGGAACATCCAGACCAGCACCAGCGAAGAAATCCACCTATGATGGCAAGAACGCATGTTACAGGTGCGGCAGTCTGTCTCATGCGGCCTATGACAAGCGCTGCCCAGCTTTCCGTGCCAAATGCATGTTCTGTGGAATCGTAGGGCACTACGAGAAGGTGTTCCGCCACAAGCAGAAAAGACCAGCAGTCAAGTATGTCACCGAGGAGTCAGACGTAGAGGGTGTAGAAGGAGAAGAACAAGATAGTGTGTTATGCATAGAAGAGCACATACTGGGAATCACCTGTGGGCGCTCCAAGAAACCCCAGTGAGAACTGGTGATAGGAGGAGTGCCGATAAAGATGGTAGCAGACTCTGGATCCCCATATACTATAATACAAAGGAGTGTGTGGGATGAACAATTCAAAGGCCGCATAGGACATCACCTAGAACCTCCAGACATCCGACCAGTCACGTTCACAGGAGAGCCTATCCCTATGGTAGGGTATCAGAGCTTGAAATTTGAATTTAAGGAGCGGACTGCAGAGTGCAGGTTATACGTGGCAGAGAAAGGTCCCTCAGTATTGGGATGGGTCGACCAAGGAGACTTAGGCATACAATTGAACCCGGGAGGCACTACACAAGTGCTGATGACCAGACTGGAGCAAATACCAGACGTCACAAAAATGAAAGAAGAATTTCTTACAGTGTTTGGAGGAACAGTCGGTAAATTTACTAAATTCACGCACAAGATCGACCTCAAAGCAGATGCAAAACCTGTGTGCTACAAAGTGAGAAATATTCCGCAATCAGAGTGATGGTACAACAGGAATTACGGAGGCTGGAAGATAATGGCATCATAGAGCCGATAGACAGTGCGGAATGGTTGGCACCGTTAGTAGTGGAGATGAAACCAAACGGCAAAGTCCGCCTGTGTTTGGACCTGAGGGAATTGAACAAAAACATAATAGTAGAAAATTCCCATTACCCAGGATAGATGAAATGCTGGCGAAAACGAAGGGGGTGAAATGGTTTTCCACCATCGATCTCACCTCAGCATACCATCAAAGAGCCCTACACCACACTTGCAGTAAACTAACGTCGTTCATAACCCAATTTGGATGCTACCAGTTTCGCAGAATGCCATTTGGGCTGGCATCGGCGGCTGCCGTATTACAGAAATTGATGCACAGGTTGTTCATGGAGATGGAGGGAGTTCAGTACTTTCAGGATGACATATTGGTGATGGGCAAGAATAGGGCAGATCATGACGCAAAGCTGTCCAATGTACTGCATGTCCTAGAACAGAATGGGCTTACTGCTGAATGGGACAAGTGCCGGTTTGGTATGACGTCGGTCACATACTTGGGTCACGAGATTAGTGATCAAGGCATTACACCGAAACAAGCCAACGTCAAGGCAATATGTGACGCTCCACCGCCGAGAAACAAAGAGGAAGTCCGGTCCTTCCTGGGCATGGCCAAATTTTACAGTAAATTTGTGCAGCACTTCGCCACCAAGACTCACCACTTGCGCCATTTCCTCCGAGACAAGACAGCCTTCGAATGGACAAATGAGACACAAGAAGAATTCCAGAGGATCCAAACTGATATCAGCACTGCCGTCCCTCTGCATGGATTTGACCAGCAAGCAAGGTCAATACTAACGACGGATGCGAGTGAGAGAGGCCTAGGAGCTGTTCTAATGCAAGAGACGAAAGAAGGAGAATTGACCACTATCAGCTTCGCATCCGGATCTTTATCACCTACGGAGCAAAAGTTCAGTGTAATAGAAAAGGAGATGCTAGCAACAGTGTGGGCCATGGAGAAGTTCCGCCAGTTCATTTGGGGCACAAGATTCAGGCTCAGGACGGACCATAAGCCGCTGGTCAAAGTACTCACGTCGTCTGGACATGCGAATGCGACTCCACGCATTGCGAAGATGACATTAAAATTGTTGGACTACAGGTACGACGTGGAACACATCCCGGGGGCAAAGAACAAAGTAGCTGATTACCTCAGCCGAGCCTCGGCCATGGAGGGCGCTCCGTGCGAATCCGAAGACAAAGATATCAGGATAGCGTTCACAGAGGATCACGAAAAAGTGATAAGTGTACAGAAATGGAAGGAAGCATACGAAAATGACTCCGACATTCAGGATGGTCAAGCAATTCATATTACAAGGGTGGCCTGAAAAGAGGCATGTCAAGGCCGAGTACAAAAGATTCTTTGAAGTAAGAGAGGAATTGTCTGTGGGTGATCAAGGGATCTTCCTGCTAAGAGGAGAAAAGGTGGTTCCTCCCACTTCCTTGGTTCCACACTTACTCGCAATCCTACATGAAGGACATTTGGGCATCGTGAAGACGAAGCTTAGGGCAAAACAGATGTTCTGGTGGCCAGCAATGGATAGCCAAGTAGAAAGACATGTGCGGGAGTGTGAGCAATGCCAATTGACACCCCATCAACCCATGGCAGGATGTGTCCATTGACATTTTAGGTCCGGTGTTGGACACACAAGGAATCCCAAAATATGTGGTGGTGCTCGTGGACAGGTTTTCCAAGTGGCCTGAGATAGATATACCAGAAGACATGGACACAGACAACGTATTAAAATTTCTCACAGCCATCTTCCTTAGAGAAGGTATTCCACGCACCATCCTCAGTGACAATGGGCCCCAGTATATATCGGAAAAATGGAACGCCTACATGGAAAGGAACAGCATAAAAGTCAAGCACACATCCATTTATCATCCAGCAGGAAACGGATTGGCCAAAAGGTTCAATAGAGTCATCATGGGCTCGATACAGTCCGCGATAGGAGCAGCAAAGGACTGGGAGAAAGAATTGAAGTGCACATTGTGGGCCTACAGGATCACCCCGACAGGCACGGGGTACAGTCCCTTCCAGATCCTAAAGGGTCGAGATCCATTCACAAAGGACAACGTCGCGTGGAAAGAGCGCACCATCACGAGCAAGTGGTCCCCTGCAGTAGTACACCACAACTTGGAAAAGGCGCAAAGAATATATACGGTAAACTTTAACAGAAGACGCAACATAAAGGATATAGACCTGGAGAGAGGAGAATGGGTCCGTGTCAAACTAGCCCAGTTGAGAAGGAAAGGTGACCGTAAGTTCAGTGCGCCAATGCAAGTGAAAGAGGTCTACAGCCGAGCCGCCCTGTTGAGTGATGGGAAAGTTTGGTCTTTGGATCGTATGTCTAAATGCAACAAGATACTGCAGTGGGGTAAAGGAGAAGATGAGCAAGCAGAAAACCACCATAACCAACGCATGGAAGTCATCCCTGAGGGAGAAGAAGTGGAAAGGTTCGAAGAGAAAGAGAGAGAGAAGAAGAAGTGGAAATGGTGAATAACCCAGACACCCCGGAACTCTATGGAAACACACGTGGAACACCCCAAGGGAGAAACCCCACAGGAGCTGAAGGTACAGGTGTAAGAAATCCCCGAGAGGACACTGTGAACTCATCCAGTAAAGTAAAGTAAAGTAAAGTCCACATTTGTAAAGCGCACAATCACCCGTAAGGGTCTCTAGGCGCTGGGGGCCGTCGGGAAGATTAAGCGAGCTATTGCCCAGAGTCACATGGTGCTGGGCTGACCTGCCGCCGGAGCCGGGGATCGAACCCTGATCCCCAGATTCCAGCGTCAGTCGCCCTGGCCGCGGCGCCACACCAGTACTCCAGTGAGACGCACCCGTGCTGGCAGAGCAGTGGTAAGACCGGCTAAGTATTGAGACTTTGAGATGGGCGAAGGGAAGGAGCCAACCTGCAGGACTGAGAGACTTTATTGTGTTTGTTGTTTAGATTTATAAAGGAGGGAGATATGTAGTGTAGCGCTCTAGTAATTACGTTGCACGTGACGACGTAGAGCGCGGCCGCCATTTAGTGCAGACAGAGTGAGGAGCCCGTGATACACTGCGGATGCATTTTTCCGGCGCTCTTACTGCTTAATGAGTAAATGTAATAAATATATTATATACCTACCCTCAATCTGGAGTGAAGAGTGTCTTTGGGGTGGAAAGGGAATCTTACAGTAGGGCAGCACGGGGAGAAAAATAGGGGGAAAGAATTGAACTTACCTGCCAACCTGTGCCTCTGTGGTCTTCTGCTCCTGTCGACTCCCAGCAGCCAATGCACCCCAGACACCCCATGGCCAAGCCAGACACTGCTCTCATGCTGGTAATACCATTATCAGCATGAAAGCAGCACTAGGATTGGTCTGAGTGACCTGGTTCGACGCTCACTAAGGGACAGGGAGCCTGTGGCTGTTCTCCCATGACTCTGCAGCACAGCTTGGGTTGTAGAGATGTAAGAGCGCATGCAGGATTGGCCGTCAGAAGGCGGCCGGCCAAATCGGCATCCACACTTACAGTGCCCACCATTCTTCCCTGCTTCAAGATGCTGTCAATCAGGATGGCCCCTCCCCGCCCTAGACTCTGCTCAGCTAGGAAAAATAAAATGATAATAACCTTGTTTTTTAATTTATTTTATTTATAAAGTTTGATATAGCGCGAACATGATCCTGAGGGATATCAGAGCATTTCACAATTTCGGTTGGTCAAGGTTAGGCAGGCGTCAAATACATAACACAGGAAACAATTACAAAGGGTGCAAACACAACATCAGAGTAAGTCTGGTAACTTCAAGCAAAAGATCTGAGCCCCATTAAGGTAAGAACTTGCACATACAAAATCGTTTTACTTCAATTTTGAAGGCAACCGTGGAGGGGAGACTGCGAATTTCAGGGGGGAGAGAGTTCCAGATCTGTGGAGCTGAGCTGGAGAAAGTTAGTTGATAATTTTTCTTTTCTCATAATATCTGTGGTTTCAGAAGGAAGGTGTTAGCGCTTCTTGACGGTCCACCACCTCCAGATAATTCTAACTTTTGGCATATGTATTTGGGGTTTTTGAGATGGCGAGCTTTGTGAGTCAGCAAGCAATCTTTAACTGTATTATTGCTTCAAAAGGCAGCCAATTTAGCGATTTTAGGACAGGGGAGATGTGCGCAGATCTTTTAGTACCCGTGGTCAGTCTTGCCGCCGCATTTAATACTGCTTTAAGTGGGGCCAAGGTATATTTCGGGAGGCCAAATAGTGTAGCACTGCCATAATCTAGCCTCGGTAGAATCAGCGCTTGAACAACCTGCTTGAAGTCAGCTTGTGGGAGGAAAGGTTTGAGATTCCTGAGTAGTCCCATCTGGTGATTCGCTCCCTTGCAAACCTTACTAATGTGGTTCTTCAAATGTAAGTGTTTGTCCAGGGTGATTCAGAACAATTTGGCTGAATCAATGATGACGGGGGGAGTTGAAAGCAGTGAGATGGTTCAACCGGAGGTCTACCTTGGGGGTATGATTGGGAGGAGAAATGAGCAAGAATTCGGTTTTGGAAATGTCGAGTGTGGTTCTCCGTTAGCTAGTTTTGAGTGTTCATGAGGGTAGTGTTGAGTGATGTGAGATTGTCAGGGGAGGAGATTTTCATGTAAAGTTACTTGTCATCTGGGGGCGTGGCTTCGGCGCGAAGCGGAATGGCTGCCTGGTGAAGGAGCTCCGCTAGCCGGCAATCTCATCCTGCAGTAACATCCTGTTGCAGAGCCCCCACCCGCAGACAAATCGTGGAGTGAATGTGGCTTGCGGGACAAGGACCAAAACATGAGGGAGCCAATTAAGACTCCATTCAAGCTGCACAGCCAACTTCCAAATGAATCCAATAAATTAAATTCATGTTCAACTAGTAATCCATATTTGCTCCATTCTATTCTTCTGTTTTATCCTTCGTTAACTTCAATTTATTTTACTCATTCGTTTCTTCATTTACATTTTTCCACATAACACAGGAGAAAAGTGTTTCCACAAGTCACGGTTTATTCACAAACACCTAATGCATTTCGGGACTTCCCTTCGTCAGGGGTTATCGTGACAAATATTTTTAAAAACATTTCAGTGAGCCGCTTTCTTCGAGGCTTTCTCATGCCATTTCACAAATAAACTCGGGTATGTCCCGCACCCAGTTAGTTGCGGGACAAGGAACATATCGGAGCGGTTAGAGCGGCCGGAATTGTGCACTTGCAGAAGTATTGTGCCACGAAGGTCGGAACAGCTTCGGGGAGAAAATGGCGGCGGCGGGATGGTGATGGCCCAGATCGAGGGCCGAGGAGCCCTGGAGGTGCGCAGGCTGCACTGCATACCCCAGTGACGAGAGACAACGGGCCGGGAGAGACGGATGCGCAGCATGGTGTGAACTGAAGAAGACGCTGCGGGAAGTGTTGGGGCCCCGACATTTCGTGGGCCTGGGCGGAGTGAGTGCTGTGCGCGTCGGCGGGGGCCCACGGCTGGAAACAGCGTGAGAGATCGAGCGCGGTTCCCCCAAAACACAGCGACAGCCCGAGAAGCTATTGCGGCGTGGAGGAGCAGAGGCAAGGCGATACTTGGGGGCGAGGCTGGAGGAGCCCGGACGGGGTAAGTGAAGCAGCTGATCGGGTCAGGCCTGGGCTGCTAGGTGGCACGGCTGGTGCTGGGCGCCATTTAACTGGTGTGCGGTGCGGTGCGGTGCGGGCCGCTAAGCAGTGTGGGGTACGGGCCTAAAGTCGCAGGCACGAGGACCCAGGGCTGGCTTTGGGTCGACTCCTGGAGGCTGGGGGGCTCGGTCTGTGGGCATCCCCGATCTGGATTGAAGGTCGGGGGGGTATGGGTGGTCGCGGGGGTCGCCTGGTTGACGGGGGGGGACACCGGCTTAGCCTGGGGAAACTCAGTGCGTGGAGGTACTAGGTGATATGACCGGGCTCCGAGGCTAGCTCACCGGAAGGTTTAAGACTCGTGGTGCTCCGGCGTTGGGCGACCGATGAGGCACGGACCAGGAGCTGTTAAAGTGCGCACCTAGAAGGATTGGAACTGGCATTAGGACAACACGCTGCATGGTGGTGAAGTGGAAAATGCAGCTCGGAGCCAAGCGCTGGGATGGGCGAACTGTTAGCTGTGTTTGCGGGTAGCTGGCCAGGGCATACACATAGAGACACATTGGGGCACATCGCAGCAACAGCACTAAACATGGGGAAGTCGGAGCCCAAGCAGGCCAAACTACAGTTCGAGAACAAGCGCAGTACACGAGCTGCAGATGGCATGGACGAGCACAGTGAGCAGGGAGGTGCTCAGGGGTCGGAGGAAAGCGGAGCTGATGACAACAGATCTATATTGTTGGAACTCCGAGCTGGCATGAAAACGATTGACAGTAAGATAGACGCATTGGCTACTGGGTTGGATATGGTCAAAAAGAAGGTCGAAAAACATGAGCACAGGTTAGATGTCCTCGAAAACAGAGTCTCGGACACTCATGATGCGCAGGCTGAATCCAGGACGCAGATCCTGCAGATGGAAAAGATCCTTGCCTTTATTAGCGCAAAAAATGACGATTTGGAAGGGCGCTCTAGGCGTAATAATCTGCGCATCCTAGGCCTATCGGAAACTACACCCATATCCAAAATGGAGACATTTGTTGAGGAGCTGCGGTGTGAAATGTTTGGCCCAGCGCTTTCCGCTGTGATGATAGTGGAACGAGCGCACCAATCCTTGGGGCCCAGGCCCAAGCCGGGCGCGCCACCTCGCCCGATCATAGCGCGTCTTTCGAACTATGCTGACAGGGATGTGGTATTACGCGAGGCCAGGGCTAAAGAACCGGTAATGTATAAAGGCGACAAGCTATCCTTTTTCCCTGACTACACGCCGGGAGTCCAAGCGGCCAGGAAGGAGTTTGTGCCGGTGAAAAAACTGTTGCGAGAGGCTTCCGTCCCGTATGCCATGTTTTATCCGGCTAAACTTAAAATTACTCACGAAGAACAGACACACTTCTTTACTGATGCGAAATCAGCGTTAAAATTCACAAGACATATCTGCAAGGGTAGACCAGCGAGTAATATACGTGAGAGGACACCCGAGGACTCTGGACTGAATGACGCAGACTAGGTAGAAGGAGAAACCCCGTCGTCGGGCTGGAAAAGTGCGATGAAAGCGGAGCTCTGTGGGGCAAATCAGACATCATATGAACGCTGACTGCATGGACGAAATGAAGTACATGACAAATGGAACCTAGTTGACATTGAACACTGTTTGATCGATTAATATGTGGCATTCGCAACTATAAGATATGGCCCTTTAGGAACAGGCGGGTGGGGGGGGCAGGCTGTTGAAGGCCGGCAGCCGCACTAAGGTGCTGATATTCGCTGCTGACCCGCTTCCCTTAGCGGGTGCTCCCCGATTGTTGGGTCTGTATGAAGTTCAATACAAACCGATGGGAGGGTAGTGGGATTTTTTCTCGACCTGATTGAGAGGTTGGAGTGGGTGGAGGGAGAGAGGGATTGAAGTGGGGTTTGATGTCATTTATGAGTTTTATGTTTCACAATTTATTTTGTTCACATGACTACAATGGTACATACAGCGAGTGGATGGATGTTCAGAAAGCTGAACCGTCATGCGAGGTACCCTTCTGGGAATGGTCGTTGTAGAATTGGTTATCGATGCCTGGAACAGCATGGCTGATGCAAGTAGAATGATGACCTGGTATGTCAGGGGCCTGAATTCGCCGAAAAAAATTAGACAGGTAATAGCATACTTAGATTGTCACGCGATTCATATAGCTCTTCTGCAGGAGACACATCTAACTAAATATACGGATGGAGGAGTGGCCAGCAGGTGGGCGGGGTATAGGCTGACCGCGTCGTATTCTTCCTATGCCAGGGGGGTTATGATACTGTTAAAGAGGGGAGTGGACTTTCAACCTCTGCACACGTATAAGGATGAAGAAGGTAGATGCGCCATGGTTTGTGGTAGATTGAACGAATGAGTGGTTACTATAGTGAATATGTATGGTCCCATTGCAGATGATGTGACCTGTGTAAAGCGTGTATGTGGGGTGTTGCGAGAGTGGCCGGAGACCCCTGTGTTGTTGGGAGGCGACCTAAATACATATTTAGATGTAGAACTGGACAAATCTAACCCTTTATCCCCACACCCCTAAAGTGGCCCAGATGTTGAGCTGTGCAATGGAACAGTTTGGTTTGATGGATGTGTGGCGTGTTCGAAATCCGCAGGTGAAGGCTGGAACACATGCGACGCCTGCGCACGGCATCTGGTCAAGGTTGGATTATTGGTTAGTGGGGTAGGAGGTGATGGGCTGGGTGCGGGAGATTACTCCGCTAGCTCGTACAATATCAGACCATAACCCAATCAAGCTAGAAGTGCTCTTCCCCTCAGTAAGACGCCCGCCTTTTACATGGCGCCTGCGATCCGAAGCTTTGCTAGATCCTGTATATGAATCGACGGTCAGAGATGTCATTACACAATACTTTGAGCTAAACAAGGGCTTGGTTGCGGAGGCGGCTACACCGTGGGAGGCCTTTAAGGTCACAATACGAGGGGTCTGCATTGGCACAGCGGTGGGTATACTAAAAGACATACTTACACAGTTTGGGAACACGGAGGCTACACTGCGAGAGCTGGAGCTTAGATATGAGGCAGACCCTAGAGCGGATACATTGGCGGAGATACAGAAGTTGCTCAAAGATTTTGAGGAACTGGCTGATACTGAAGTGAAGTACCTGTCACGGAGGCACATGGCTAAACGTTACGGGGAAGGGGGTTGACCACGGCGGGACCTAGCCTTACGGATCAAAACACGTATATAACAACCGCAAGTAGATAGAATTGTGGATGACCTGGGAGATGGACATCTTGAACAAGGAGACATATTGGAACAATTTCGGAGATTTTATGCAGACGTGTATAGGTCTCATGGGAAGGTGCCGGAGACAGAAATCGATGACTACCTGGACGATATAGCGTGCGCTTGGTTGTCTGATGTTCATAGAGAGTATTTGGGTCTGCCGATAGATGAACAAGATGTGAAAACTGCAATTGCGGCCCTGACCAATGGTAAAGCGCCTGGTCCAGATGGACTGACAAAAAATATGCAAACCTTCTGGCGCCGCATCTCCTTGAAATGTAAGCGGAGGCTCACGAATCTGGGGAGCTACCTCCATCTCTGCGAGAGGCGCTGATGATCATGTTACTTAAAAAAGACAATTGCCCTTTGTCGCTGCTTAATATAGACACTAAGATTCTGGCCAAGATCCTTGCGACTCGCCTACAACCACTGATGCAGAAACTGGTACTGCCGGATCAGTCGAGTTTCATACCCGAACGCTCCTCGTCTTTTAATCTGCGAACGGTCTTTTCCATGTTCCATGTTTTGGAGCCGGAGCCTTGGCTGCAGGCAGCGGCAGTGTTCTTGGAAGCAGCCAAGGCATTCGACTCGGTCGAATGGCACTAATTTAGGTATGTGATGCGGCGTATGGTATTCCCGCCATTGTGTCTGCAGTGGATGGCGGTGCTATACTCCAAACCGAGTGCGCGGGTACGGGTAGGGGGTCTCACATCAGACTCCTTTCTCATAGGAAGAGGCACGCGTCAGGGGTGTCCCCTGTCACCACTAATCTTTGGATTGATATTAGAACCTTTGGCGTGTGTAATCAGGCAGCGGCATAGAGAGGCAGCACTTAATTTTAACTTCCGGCCGGTGGTTATATCACTTTATGCAGACAACATGGTTCTCTTTGTTTGTGAACCATCCAAATATCTGGCACAACTACTCAGAGAATATGTCCGATTTTTTCACCTGTCCGGGCTTGCTATAAGTCTTTTGTAATACCATTGACTACATCCACTACTTGCCCAGATTTGGAATTCCCATTGGTATGGACCACAGATCCCGTTAAATACTGTCGCAGGGATTCCGTTCTCATACAGAACTGTGCATAGAGACTTGGAACCTCAGTGAATTTAGGTGTACCAAAACTCACCTTAGTACCCAAAATCCCCTACCAGACTAGCTACAGTGTCTCATTGGTTATTATAAAGTCCCAATGTTTAGACAAACCAGAACATGGACTTAGTACACCTCAGGTAACGTGGAACACATGAACACTCTTTCGTTATACAATCATGTCAATCCAGAACAAGGAGTAAATGAGGACGCGTGCACATTTGAAATGTTTATTTTCTAATGCAGTGTTCTCAAGCGCAGTATCTTAGCTAATACAAGCAAACATAGTATGAGAAACAAAGTAATCAGCATAGTTACTAGTCCATAGAATACAAAAGGTGAAAGCATGTTAAAATGCTAGAGCGAAGAAGGCTAAACAACACCTAATTCTCACCCTCCCTATCTAGTATATTATATTATATCTAAGAAGGTCTCTTTGGGTTATAGCAGGGCGGCCCCATACCTCAAGATCCTAGTGGTAAGGGATCTCATCATCTTCCACCAGCTCTCTGTATGCGAAGCACCATCAAGTGTGTTTGTATGCTCTGTGTAAAGCAATATAAAACGCGCCTAAAGCCAGAATTTGGCCGCAGCTGCATGTATGTTATGTCTAGGAAGGTGCGAAGATCAGACCTCACAACAACCACTGTGTCGAGACATCCTTGAAGGCTTCAGCACTCACTGTACAGACAAAGCTCACCAAGCAAAGCTGATATCAGAGTAACAACATATTATTCTCGTGTGAATCAAAACACTCTACTAGGCTCATAGCTAAAGTAACAGTTATGTGTCGTGTGCAGAAGCAGCAGAAAGGTAAAATGGCGTTTAAACTCCTAATAAGCTCATGCTAACTTAACACAGCCTATAGGTAAAGCATATCTATATGACAATACCTAGGAGTCTGGATACACAGAGACCCGAAGATAGTGATTGGGGGGAATTATGGAAGGGCATACTCGGCACTGGAAAGCCAGGTAGATGCTTGGATAGCGCTGCCACTATCGCTAGCATACCGAATTGCCTTAATAAAGATGGTGGTGCTGCCGTGGTTTCTCTATTTGTTTCTTAACATTCCCATAGTGCTTACACAGCAGTTTTTCAAGACTGTAAGGAGTCAGTTGATTAGGCTAGCATGGGGAGGAAGACATGCACGTGTGCAGTAGACGATCCTGGCTAAAAGGTACGAGAGCGGTGGTTTGAGGCCCCAGATTTTTATGTTTATTATTTGAGTGCACAAGCTCAGTATCTGTATTACTGGTACAGGCCGCACGCCTTTACACCGCATGTTGCGGTAGAGGAGGGAGACGCAGCCCCGATCCCGCTTCATAGTGTGATTACTCAGCGCAGGCGTGGCACTCCGAAGGCAGAGATTAACTCGGTGGACGCTACTATTGCTGCTTGGTGGAATATTGGGCATCTGGCACGGAAGCTGCCGCTCTATGCACCGGCTTTATACCTGGAACATCATGCTGCGCTGTCTGTGGCACAGGAGACGCCTTTGCTCCGTCTCTTGCATGAGGCGGGCCTCAGACATATGTCAGATGTCTATGTGAATGGCTCCGTTCTAGCGGAGGAGGATTTGGCTTATATCAACAATCAATCGTTGCTGTTTCGGTTCACAATACACCGCTTGAAGCATGCACTTAAGGTACACTACCCTACATACCCACAAGAACCTCCCGCGCTGGCGTCATTGCAATATGCGCTCACCACCGCCAGCAATAAAAGTTTAGTTTCAAAATTGTATAAAATGATAAAGCTCGACAGTGTGGTGGTCCAAGATCGTAGTTGGGAGCGCTGGTCTGCTTGTTTGCCTGAACCCATTACTGAGACAGACTGGAAATATATATGTGGCCTAACAGGAACGCTGAGAATGAATGGGAATCTGAGGATAATTCATTTTAAGTATATACATCAAATGTATTATACTCCACTACGGGTGCATGGGTATGGATTGCGTACATCTTCGGAGTGTAAACGTTGTGGTCGTGAAAATGCGAATTTCATGCACTTGGCTTGGCAATGTCAAACAGTATGGGAATTCTGGGAAAAAGTGGTGAACTGTCTGAAAGCAATGGTGAGTGTGGAGCTGTGCTGTGATCCGCTCGCCTGTCTATTATGTTGTGTACCACCCATTAGAGGAGTAACCGGCAAGTTTGTGCACCTGGCACTGCTGATGGCGGCTCGGAGAGTGGCAATGACGTGGGGGGGCAGAAGCAGACCAAGGGCGGATTTATGGATCAAAGACCTGGTCCATTGCAGAGACAATTTGGTGGCATATGCTGAGGAGTTGCCCAAGATTTCGAGGCCCAGGGACATATGGGAGCCGTTGAGGATGTATGTGCTTAAGCAGGAAGAATCTGCAGATGTTAAGTGCTAAATGGAGAGGGGTGCACTAATCGCTATGTTCGGTTTAGCTTGCAGCTGTTACGGGATGGTAGGACTAGACACAGTACATGGTAGCTGATGTGGAACGTTTATTTATTATTATTTTTTTTATTTATTTCTGTTTGGGGGATCCTCCTTGTTTTATGGGGGAATATTACATATAAGTCGGAAGCAATTTGTGTTCTGTTAAGATTGTAGGATTCTGTGTTGGATGTATGACGTTACAACGCATGCTATTACAACGCATGCCTTTACGACGCAAGTTTTACAACGCAAGTCGTTGGGGGGCGCTGGATAGTAAATAGTTTAATTTAATATTCCAACTCCAGTCCCCGTGGATAGTAGGGAAGGTGTTGGAAACTATTCCCTATCCTAGAGCGCCCCCCAGCGCAAGTCGTTGTAAAAGTTGCGTTGTAATGATTGCGTCGTAAACGTACTTCGTTGTAACAGTTGAGTTGTAAAGGATGTTTCCCTTCTGTGTTAGATGACGTATGAGATCTTCAGATACCTGCTGGTGTGGACAAACCTACTGTAACAACGACAAAGGAGTACTTTGGCTTTGTAATTGCCTTCTTTTTTCATTTAATAAAGCTTTTAAAAAAAAAAAACATTAAAAAAAGTTACTTGTCATCTGCGTTCATATGGAAGAGAATGTTCATTGAGTTTAGTGCATTTGCAAGTGGTTCCAAGAATAGGTTGAATAGAATGAGGGATAAGGCCGACCAAGGTGGAACACCCATGGATACAGGCGAGGGCTGGGATAGGGAGTGGTTCGCCTTTATTCTTTGGGATCTCTGGTGGAGGAAGGACGAGAACCATTACAGAACCAGACCAGAGAAGCCCATCCTGTGTTCCAGAACAGATAGTAGGTTGTCGTGATTTGCAGTGTCAAATGCAGAGGAGAGGTCAAGGAGGATCAGGAGGCAGGATTCTTTGTGGTCGAGCATTTTTAGAATGTCATCAAAAAAATGAATAAGAGCAGATTCAGTGCTGTGACTGCTCCAAAAGCCAGATTGGTGATGAGCTTGGAGTTTGAAATTTTCAATGTGAGCACCAAGGTGAGATTGGACACATTTTTCAAGGAGTTTGGCCAGGGTAGTGATGTTGGAGATAGGGCGGGTGTTGTTACGGTCTGCACTATCAGCATCACATTTTTTTAAGATAGGGGAAACCTGAGCTGCTTTTAGGCAGTCGGGGATCATACCTTGAGACAGCGAGGCATTTTTCCAGTTTGCACTGCTGAGAGAGCAGGGGGGGCGACACTCCTCCATCTTAACGGCAACTGATCCCATATATTGTCTTTTGTCTCTTCTTCTTCCTTCTCTTTGTTCACTGATTGAAGAAGTTCAAGTGGACTGTTGGGGCCGAATCATGGTTGGGGCACTGGCACAAAGATGATGCACACGATTGCTCTTAGCCAGTGAGTTGCTCTCTCTTTATTTATATTACAGATAATGCATCACGCTAGCGCGCGGTTTGTTCTTTATGTATAACACATAGATGGTTTCTTAGATAACTGCCTGTCATAAAAGGATTTTTGGTGTCAAGCATAATCTGATGTTTAACATTTCTGATGTTCACATATGTTTCTGTAAATCCTACCATTATGATAGCAAAATACATAAGAGGGTTTAAAGGTTTGAACGTTTTAACATTAATTGATGATTGCTGTAAGAAAGGTTTTTGACAAGAATTATGGACTTATTGCACATGTCATTTTAATATAAGATTGTACCTTAGATGTATTTAATTATTTTTACAACCTCTCATAAATATTTCCCCCTCTGCCACTCTCCCACAAAAAGACAAAAACAACTAAATATAGCTTATTCTTTGTTAAATATTTTCGATGTATTTCCTTTTTTTTACTACCAATGCATTTTTCAATAACTTTTGTATGTACAATTCCACTGCAACTTATTTTTTTGTATTTTTCTTGACCTCAATTGATAACTTCATCTTCTATCTTGTATACATTATATTCCTAAATAAAGCTTTTAAATCAGAAGCAAAAGAAAGTCAAGTAATTTTTTCGGGCACGGTTTTAGGAGTATTGTGGGAGCTTTACTGAGAGAGCCAGCAATCTGAGGGTGTGAGCTGCAGAAAGAAACAATACACCCATCAAACTAAAAAACAATGCCACTTGGGCATCCTTTGATACCTACACGGAAGAATCTATTGGCAAGATCCTTAGTACCCTGAAGCCCTCCAATCACCTTTCGGACCCTCTACCTGCAAACGCTGTAAAGGACTTTATCCCATGGCTTCTCCCGCTCTGGACCAAAAGCCTTAATAGTTCTCTTCAACAAGGAGTTATCCTGGACTCCCTCAAAGTGGGACAAGTATCGCCCATACTAAAGAAACCTACAGCTGACCCTACTGACCTCAATAACTATCGCCCCATCTCTAATATCCCTACCTTAGCCACACTACTAGAAAAATGTGTTCACCTCCAACTGACAAAACACATTAATCACTTTGACCTTCATAACCGACACCAATCCGGCTTCCGTGCAGGCCACAGCACAGAATCAGCCATGACTCACATAATTGATGACGCACTCCAAATTCTAGACCAAAACGGTACCTGCCTCCTCATCCTACTTGACCTCTCACCTGCTTTCGACACGGTCAAACACGAGAACTTACTCAATCTGCTGAATATCAGAATGGGTTTCTCTGTGCCAGTAACACTTGGGGTCCCGCAAGGATCCTCCTTATCACCAACCCTGTTCAACCTAGTCATGGAGCCACTCACCGCACTGGTTCATGCCTCTAATGTACAATTCCACATGTATGCGGACGATACCCAACACTACCTCAAACTACAATCCCCTGAAGACCTCAAACTTCTCAACTCAACACTTAAGGACACACAGACATGGCTGGCAGAGAACCATCTCAAACTTAATGCTCTAAAAACAGAATTCCTCCTAATAGCACCCCCCTCCAAAATACCCATCGCCCAGGACTGGCTGAAACACCCCACTGCATTCAATGTCCAACCTATCATTGTAGACTCAGCAAAATCCTTAGGTATCACCCTCGACTCCAATCTCAATATGCAACGACATATCAGCAATGCAACCAAGGGAGCTAACTTCCAAATCAATACCTTGAGGAAGCTGAAACCCTTCCTCCCAGCCAATGACTTTAGAACTGCAGTCCAAGCGCTAGTTATCCCTCGGATTGATTATGGAAGTGCCGAACTCTGCGGCCTCCCCTATCAACAACCGCACCATTAAGAGCCTCCATCAATGCTGCAGTGAGGCTCATAACTGGATCAAAAAAACGCTCACACATCTCTCCTGACTTAAAATCTCTGAATTGGCTACCGTTCGAAGCCAGAATACACTTGAAAATCGCATGCATTACTCACAAGGCCTTACACCACAATTCACCCAGCTACATTGCTCAGAAATTGACAATCTCAGGAGGCTCAAGAGCCACAAGAAGCGCAGAAACTCTCCTTTTGAAACCTCAAAGATTCCACAAGAAAAAAACATACAAGCGCTCCTTCTCAGGGATGTCTTCCAGGATCTGGAATGCCCTCGCTCCAGAAACTAGACTTATCTCATCCACGGCATTCTTCAAAAAAGAAGTCAAGTCGATCCTCCTGGATAAATTCACTTGAACTTAAACTCTGCAAATACTGTTTGCGTGGATGTCTCTCCCTATATTACATTGCCTGAATCGACCACATAACCACATTCTACTACCTGCACTGTTCGCTACTTTGTACAAATTGCCTTATGAAGTTGTTTTTCCTTCTGTCCTCTTTTCATATTTATGTAAAGCGCTCTGATATCTGTAAGGATCTTGTTCGCGCTATATAAAACTCTGAAAATAAATAAAATAAATAATCCTTTATCTCATGAAGATTAACTTGGCTCATCAATATTCATATTAATCCTAATAAATGGAGCATCCCTCTACACTGCCTAATTGTAAATTGTCTGAGCTGAATAAAGTTTGTTTCAATAGGTGGAACCAAATGGGTCACTACTCTTCAAAGAATTCCTAAGCAGTTAAATCTAAGTAAGTAATCATATTTGTCCTCCAATCACATTGGCTTCCAAATATATATGTTGTTTTTAAAGCAAATATCTCCCTACAAGGTGTATGAGTAGCCTGTCAGTAAATGAAGTTTCCCTTGGGCATATTCACTCTAAAGCAATCACTCACAAATGTTCACAAAACACAGTAATATAGGCTCAAAAGTAGCAAACAAAGAGGCAATGTAAAAAACTCCGACCAAAATTGCTAGCGTACTCGTCCAGCGAAACACTGTCTTTTATCTGGAAGCGAACCGCCGAGGCGCATGATTCGCCATTCGTCGCATTTCCGAAGAACAGGCATGTGGTGACCAATTTGGCGTTTACACTATTTTGTACTGATTTGGAGGCGTTTGCCCTGCTGTCGCTCTTCACGCTTGAAAAAATGAAAAAATAAAAAAGCGCAGTCTTTAACAGGACCGGCTGGGGTGATTATCTTCGTTTTTTTTAAAAGGACAGTGTCTCGCTGGACGAGTACGCTAGCAATTTTGGTCTGAGGGGTGTGCCCCATTGTTTAAGTGCCGGAACTCTTATACAAGAAACGTCCGGTCCGCTTACCTGCAGTTTTTTGAAGCACGCTATATATGAAGCCATTAGTACCGACTACCAAGTAGTGAAGCTATCCTTGGATTGCAGGATATTGAAGATTTTATGGGATGTTTGTATTGTTTTCCTGAAGAAGGTGTTGGCTATTTTATAAGTGCCCACCAAAACGCGTCGATGCTCAAAAAAAAGGAGACATACTTTAAGCATTGAGAGACAACAATTTTGACGGAAAGCTGAATTGATCTCATACTTTGTATCTCCTTGTTTACGAATAGGAACTAACTTTTCCTTTCTGTTGTCTGTCCCTGTAGGAGAGTAGGGTCTGCAATCCTATGGTCACCCCAGATTTTTGTTTTTTGCTTCACTGGTTTATGACTTTCCCTGGCTGTGGGCTTGCTAATCAGACCCACAGCCTCGCTGTTCTCTCTCTAAATTGACATCCATGTACTTTAGGTGCATTTACCAATTGGTATTGGGACACCTTATCAGCCCCTGTACAGTGTACCTTAGGTAGCCAGGGCATAGGTGAACCCAAGGCCTACCAGGGGCTGAAGCATGTATTATGCCACCCCTGGCTGGCCCTCTAAACAGACACAACTGGCTGGTAAGACAGCTGGGGCAAGGTGGTGTAATCACCCTTTGCTGTAGATATAGTATACCTATATCTAACCCTAAAATGAACACATATCCTCCTATCAGTCACTCCTATGGCAGGCCTTATCGATCCTGAGGGCAGAGTGCTTGGAATTATGTGAGATGGTGCTCTGGCATGAGCTGAGCCCGTCTGCAGCTTGCGGAACCAAATCCTAATAGCTGTTCCATGATAACGCTATACCATATACTCTTAAGTGTATTATCATCCTCGCGGTTGAATGCCAACTTTGGTATAGCATTATCAAAACATGTCGAGTAAGGTGTCATACGAATTGGAATACTACCCCCTCGCCAGTTCTGGCGATGGGGGTAGCATTCCACCCTTCTAGAGGGACACGACATGTATGTAACTGTGAACCCCGGTTAAAGTTAACTCGAGCCTCAGCATCACAAAATGGATGCTGCCACCACAGACACAAGTCTGACCTCCTGCTGCTGGGAGTCCTTCCAGCGAGGGAGGCCTGGACAAAGGGTTTCCTGCCTTGGGAGGTGCTAGCACCACCCCAGACAGGATTTTGTGTATTGGGTAGGACAGGCCTGAAAGGAATGAGACATGCCTGGGGCACACAAGGTGCCCTGTGCATACACCGGTTCAAACCAGTTGCTGGGGCACCCCTGCCCCAGTTCTGGCGCGAAGCCGGACAAAGGATAGGGGGTGTAACCACCCCCCTTCCTGGTCCCACCCATGGGAGGGACCTAGTCGTAGTGCAGCCCCCTTTAGGAGAATAAATGTAGGAGCTGGTCCCATTCCAAATTAGATTATCCTGAACAACTTTTACAAGAAGAAACTCTGTACTTCGACGTTCTGCTCCACAGAAGACTGAATAATCTCCCTTGTGGGCCAGGAGTGTCCACCCTGCAACTGCAGGCACCATCAAGCGTCCAGCGGCTTCACTTTGTCGTCTTCCCTCGAGGATCCAGACTTCAGAGCCCGACGAGACCCGGATTCCCAGACGTCTCTGACCTCAACTCACATCTGCAGCACAGCTGAGATCCGTGGGTGCAACGAGACACGTGGGACGGCCATCTTGAAAGAAACTGCACTTCGCTTCCAGCACGACTTCTGAGGTAAACTCGAGCAAGTGCTTTGGGGATTGAGAAGCGCCAGCCCCGAGCAGCCCCTGCACCGAAGACCAGCCCTCCAGCATCCACGAGATCTGCGTGGGGCCCTTTTGCTTGGTTGCTGCTTGACGCGTTGTCTGGTCACTTGCCGGCTGGCTAGTGACCTCCTAGACGATGATCCTTGAAATCTTCACTGCTGGTCTGGTTGCTCCAGACTGGCCTTTGCTCCCCTCCAAAAGAGGGGGTACAAAAGGGGGTGGTGATGGACGGAGCATCTGAACCAATCAAACACTCACACCCAGTCAAAAGATCTGGGTTTAATCCATCACCGTTCTTTAGCCCACTCTGCCACCCCAGTTCAGACATGGCTATATGCAAATCAGTCTGACCCTGTGCCTCATGGGAACAGTCCAGCCCGAACTGCCAAGCCATGCCTTCCCTGGACCGGAAACAAGCTTCCGAGGACCGGTTTCTGGCATTACAGCCGTCTTCAGCCCGGCTTGCTTGAATCCAGTGGCAAAGTGAGGAAGGGACTCACATCTGAGCATACCCTGCCACACTTATGGCGGCCAAAAGCGGTACAAAAGGGGGTGGTGATGGACGGAGCATCTGAACCAATCAAACACTCACACCCAGTCAAAAGATCTGGGTTTAATCCATCACCGTTCTTTAGCCCACTCTGCCACCCCAGTTCAGACATGGCTAAATGCAAATCAGTCTGACCCTGTGCCTCATGGGAACAGTCCAGCCCGAACTGCCAAGCCTTGCCTTCCCTGGACCGGAAACAAGCTTCCGAAGACCGGTTTCTGGCATTACAGCCGTCTTCAGCTCGGCTTGCTTGAATCCAGTGGCAAAGTGAGCAAGGGACTCACGTCTGAGCCTACCCTGCCACACTTATGGCGGCCAAAAGCGGTACAAAAGGGGGTGGTGATGGACGGAGCATCTGAACCAATCAAACACTCACACCCAGTCAAAAGATCTGGGTTTAATCCATCACCGTTCTTTAGCCCACTCTGCCACCCCAGTTCAGACATGGCTATATGCAAATCAGTCTGACCCTGTGCCTCGTGGGAACAGTCCAGCCCGAACTGCCAAGCCATGCCTTCCCTGGACCGGAAACAAGCTTCCGAGGACCGGTTTCTGGCATTACAGCCGTCTTCAGCCCGGCTTGCTTGAATCCAGTGGCAAAGTGAGCAAGGGACTCACGTCTGAGCATACCCTGCCACACTTATGGCGGCCAAAAGCGGTACAAAAGGGGGTGGTGATGGACGGAGCATCTGAACCAATCAAACACTAACACCCAGTCAAAAGATCTGGGTTTAATCCATCACCGTTCTTTAGCCCACTCTGCCACCCCAGTTCAGACATGGCTATATGCAAATCAGTCTGACCCTGTGCCTCATGGGAACAGTCCAGCCCGAACTGCCAAGCCATGCCTTCCCTGGACCGGAAACAAGCTTCCGAGGACCGGTTTGTGGTTTTACAGCCGTCTTCAGCCCGGCTTGCTTGAATCCAGTGGCAAAGTGAGCAAGGGACTCACGTCTGAGCATACCCTGCCACACTTATGGCAGCCAAAAGCGGTACAAAAGGGGGTGGTGATGGACGGAGCATCTGAACCAATCAAACACTCACACCCAGTCAAAAGATCTGGGTTTAATCCATCACCGTTCTTTTGTACCGCTTTTGGCCGCCATAAGTGTGGCAGGGTATGCTCAGACGTGAGTCCCTTGCTCACTTTGCCACTGGATTCAAGCAAGCCGGGCTGAAGACGGCTGGAATGCCAGAAACCGGTCCTCGGAAGCTTGTTTCCGGTCCAGGGAAGACATGGCTTGGCAGTTCGGGCTGGACTGTTCCCATGAGGCACAGGGTCAGACTGATTTGCATATAGCCATGTCTAAACTGGGGTGGCAGAGTGGGCTAAAGAACGGTGATGGATCAAACCCAGATCTTTTGACTGGGTGTGAGTGTTTGATTGGCTCAGATGCTCCGTCCATCACCACACCCTTTTGTACCGCTTTTGGCCGCCATAAGTGTGGCAGGGTATGGTCAGACGTGAGTCCCTTGCTCACCTTGCCACTGGATTCAAGCAAGCCGGGCTGAAGACGGCTGGAATGCCAGAAACCGGTCCTCAGAAGCTTGTTTCCGGTCCAGGGAAGGCATGGCTTGGCAGTTCGGGCTGGACTGTTCCCATGAGGCACAGGGTCAGACTGATTTGCATATAGCCATGTCTGAACTGGGGTGGCAGAGTGGGCTAAAGAACGGTGATTGATCAAACCCAGATCTTTTGACTGGGTGTGAGTGTTTGATTGGCTCAGATGCTCCGTCCATCACCACCCCCTTTTGTACCGCTTTTGGCCGCCATAAGTGTGGCAGGGTATGCTCAGACGTGAGTCCCTTGCTCACTTTGCCACTGGATTCAAGCAAGCCGGGCTGAAGACGGCTGGAATGCCAGAAACCGGTCCTCGGAAGCTTGTTTCCGGTCCAGGGAAGACATGGCTTGGCAGTTCGGGCTGGACTGTTCCCATGAGGCACAGGGTCAGACTGATTTGCATATAGCCATGTCTGAACTGGGGTGGCAGAGTGGGCTAAAGAACGGTGATGGATCAAACCCAGATCTTTTGACTGGGTGTGAGTGTTTGATTGGCTCAGATGCTCCGTCCATCACCACCCCCTTTTGTACCGCTTTTGGCCGCCATAAGTGTGGCAGGGTATGCTCAGACGTGAGTCCCTTGCTCACTTTGCCACTGGATTCAAGCAAGCCGGGCTGAAGACGGCTGGAATGCCAGAAACCGGTCCTCGGAAGCTTGTTTCCGGTCCAGGGAAGACATGGCTTGGCAGTTCGGGCTGGACTGTTCCCATGAGGCACAGGGTCAAACTGATTTGCATATAGCCATGTCTGAACTGGGGTGGCAGAGTGGGCTAAAGAACGGTGATGGATCAAACCCAGATCTTTTGACTGGGTGTGAGTGTTTGATTGGCTCAGATGCTCCGTCCATCACCACCCCCTTTTGTACCGCTTTTGTCCGCCATAAGTGTGGCAGGGTATGCTCAGACGTGAGTCCCTTGCTCACTTTGCCACTGGATTCAAGCAAGCCGGGCTGAAGACGTCTGGAATGCCAGAAACCGGTCCTCGGAAGCTTGTTTCCGGTCCAGGGAAGACATGGCTTGGCAGTTCGGGCTGGATTGTTCCCATGAGGCACAGGGTCAGACTGATTAGCATATAGCCATGTCTGAACTGGGGTGGCAGAGTGGGCTAAAGAACAGTGATGGATCAAACCCAGATCTTTTGACTGGGTGTGAGTGTTTGATTGGCTCAGATGCTCCGTCCATCACCACCCCCTTTTGTACCCCCCTCCAAAAGAGGAGCACCCCGGACTCTCCTAGTCCGCACCAGACGCCTTTTCCACTCACCGCGTGGGTTGCCTTTGCCAAGGCCTGTTGATGCCGAATCCGGAACAGACACCGCCGACAGCGAGAACCTGCGTGGGACAGCTCGTGCCTCCATCCTGGTCATCGAAGACACCTCCTGGTCCACGTGGCTGCAGAGTCAAGCGTCCACTCTTAACCTGATCGCGACGACGACATCTGGTTCCTTCCTGGTTCCACTCCGGTCACTGGCTAGTGACTTTGAACATTGTCCCCTCTGCTTTCAGGTCCTCTTCTTCCTCGATCCACCCGTGGATCGCACCGGACATCTTCCACTAGGTCTCCTGCAGCATCTTTCTTCAAGGCTCCATTGACTTCGACGCGGAAACCCGACACACTTTGACACCTATGCACCCGCAGCCCGTGGGTGAGGTAACAAGAGCATTTCGGTGCTCAAGGGTAGATTAACTCTCCTAGTGTCCAGATTTCCAGTGGTTTTAGTCCTAGATAGTAAAGACTGTCCGTACTTACCTTTTTCGTAAACTGTACTGTCCATTGACTTTGTTCTGCATCCCGCGTGTGAGTTCACACTCTGCACACGCGCTCCGTGGGCCTCCTATTACTTACCTGTGGTTAGGATAGTGTAGTCCCAGCGAACCTACAGCCTCTTGACAGCTCCATTCCTTTTATCGATTTCCTTATACCATTTACTTAGTATATGGTTTGCCATGCCCCTAGGGCACCATTGTAATTTTGTGCAGCTTATCGTATTTTTCCTAAGAGATTGTCATGTGCTTAGCCCTCTGATCTCATAAAGAGTTCAGAGGTGTTTGTTATTAATAAATATATTGTTTCTTTTCATAACAACCTGTGTGGTGTCCTTTCATCTGGTATTCAAGGGGTTATATGTGGTAAAACAGCTGGCTTCACATGCCAAAAGAGTTTAGCCTAAGACTGCTTTGTCCATGCTACCATTAGGATAGCTGGTCTATAAGGTTGACTTACAACCAATCACCATAAGGGTTGTTTGGACTGATACAAGGTGATCACTAGAACTAGTGAGCATTATATATCAGGCCAACTTCTCACAGTCCCCATATATGTTACGTGAATATTTTTTATTGTTTTTAATATTGTGTATTGTGGAAAGATCTGATTACTACGAATCACATTGGTTTTATTGCACTTGTTTTGAATAAACTGTAAAGTATACCATTTTTATATAAGTTTTTTACATTGCCTCTTTGTTTGCTACTTTTGAGCCTATATTACTGTGTTTTGTGAAAAATTGTGGGTGATTGCTTTAGAGTGAATATGCCCAGGGAGAACTTCATTTACTGACATTTGTCTTTCTGGTACCCTATCCCTTTCGTAGTTGGGTCCCTCTCTTTTACTAGAGGTATGAGTAGCCTGTGCCAAGCAACATTTCCACCATAATATGGGTCTACTCTGCCACCCTCCAGCCAATGCATTCCCATGGAGCAACAGGCAAATGAGTACCTATCCTTTATCTCATGAAAATCATCAATGCTCTTCATAAATGGAGTACCTGACCTGTCTGAGCAGAGAAAAAATGATCACAAATGGTGGCACCAAACAGGTTGCCCTCACCTCAATGCATTTCTATGAAGTCACTTCCAAATAAGTAATCATACGTGTTCTAAAGGAAAAATTACACTGGCTCACAAATATGTTGTTTTTCTAACGCATCTCTTCCTCCTACAAGGTCCATGAGAATTTTGCCTGAGCCAAGCAACATTTTCACCAAAACATATGTTAAGTCTGCCACTCTGAGGCCAATGCTTTCATATTGAGTCACGTAAGAAAACAAAACTACCTTTTCTTTCACGCTGGTCAATGTGGTTCTAAAATATTCATATTACTATTACCAGATGGGCTCTACACTACCTGTGTGCAAACACCCTGAGTTTAGCAAGATATATCTTGCAGTGTGACATTTGACGGGTGACACTCATTTCAATGCAATGCTATTTATTCATGCACTAACAAGCAAGTTTACTTTTCCTACATGAAAGTCACATTGGCTCACACGCCGCATTTTCTTACAAATTCTGATTTTCTATATGATAGTGGGTGTGATGATGTATAATGTGTTCCGTAAATCTATGATGCTCATTGTGTTGGAGAGTGATGTTTGTGATTGTGCATGGTGTTGCTTGTGTGGACATTTGAAGGTAAGAGCGTTGGTGTATGATGATGTGTGTATTGGAGTTGCATACGACGCCTCATCAGGGATAGTAAGTGTTATATAAATGCAAATACAATACAAGATATGTTGCTGGAAGTGTTGTCGTATACTGGTGGATATGCTAACCCCTCTGGCGCATCTGTGAAATGCAGTTTGTTGAATTGTTTAAGGGTCAGTAAATGGAATATGGTTCATATAAAATGCTGCTTGCAAATAGGAGGCTGGCAAATAAGATGCTAAATACAACACGCAAATAAGATGCACGTCGAACAAGAGGATGACTTCACCTTGAGAATAAAATGATGCCCGAATAAAAAGCTAATTTCAGCATCATCAATTATTCTGTTTAATAATGCCACAACACTGAGTGAACTTATTTCATTTTCAATCCCATTCAAGCTTTGCACAGAACAAGCATTAGCCGTGTCCACTGTGTTGACACATTTGTAATGAAAATGTGTTTGCAAGTGTTCCTTACAAAAATACCAGGTGCAAGACATATGAATTGAGTCACATTACATATGGTAAATGGTAGCACCTGTTAAATAGAGTATATAGAAACTGCAACCCTGTGGTATTAAGCACTACATAAATAAGATGTTATTATTATATAGTAAATGGGAGCCTGCAATCCCTGTATAGAAGGCTCTCTAATTTCCTACTTACAGACTACTTGTGGCGTCTCTATTCAATTGTATTAAAGAAATGACAAAGTTCTGTGCAGAACTAAACTGCAGAGTAAACAGTGAAAACGAAACAGGGATTTTTCATCATATGCTCTGCTTTTCTAGATGAACAGTGATCAGAAGAAATGAGATATTTATGGCAACATGCTTATTGTTTCTACCTGTATATAATTATAAGAAGCATAGAATCTCTCTGCATGTTTTAACGGATTTTAATTTACAACATTAATTTTAAATCTGACTTGTATTAAACTGCTGCTAATATCTTTTTGCAACAAAATATCGTACTGCTTTTTGGTGCGTTTACTTTTGAAAAGCAGATTCTATTACAGGACCGGAGGCTTCAGATTATGCTTCTCTTTCTTTACTGTATAAAACACAGCAGCCAATAAACATACAGTTTAGTGCAAATAAAACTTCAAAGACCATGATGCTTGGCATAGCCACGCCTCCTTCAGCACCCATAAGAGCCTAGGTCACACCTCCAGCTTCCTCTTTCTTTGCTGCTCACACAGCAAGAGTTAAGTGCCCAGCCCCTTATCTATATGCCTGTGTGTTCGGTCTTTATTTGGCCGCTTTTGAATGAGTTTTATTGTTTGTGGTGTTAAAATGCGCCGGTAATGCTTAGAGCGTGCTTATTCCGGCTGTTTTATATTTATTTAAGGCATTTGGGGCTTGTTGTCATTTGCGCGGGCTTTCCCGCTGTGTATTCCCCGCCGGAGGCGGGCGGTGGGACAGGCGTGCCTCGCGCTTGATCGGAGCTCCGCTCCGGCTTCCCTGCAGTGAGCGCTTAGAGGCGCGAGAGTCAGTACTCGACCGTTTGACGGTCGCGCCTACCTGGGGCTTCCTCCCATGCCCTTGACCCCTGGCAGGCTGGGCGACGGCTCCCCTAGTCGCCGGGGCGCATTGTGAGCCGCGAACCACACGGCAGGAGCGTGTAGCACAACGCGCACCCATTGGGCTTGTTTTTAGTAGGATTTGGGTGCGCGTTGGGCTACACACGCCGATTTGCCGTTTTTCACCGTTCCTTCACATAACTTGATCGGAGTTGGTTGCTTTGACGCCTGACTGGCTGAAATAATAGTCCTTGCCTTTGTTTGGAGTGGCACACGCTCCGTGTATTTATTTGTTGGCTCTGACGCCCTGCTGGTCTGCAAAAAAATCGACTACAGCATCTGCTGAGGAGGTCTGATACTGACTGTACTATAACTCAGGTTGCAGTGTGCAAGGGGCTGACCCCCCCTGACTCCTCTTGTGCTTACCTCTGGATTAGGGTCTGTCATTGGATTTCTCGCTTTTCATTATGGAAGAATGGCAATATTATGATGAGGAGGCGGAGGAAGGTCCCTATGAGGAGCAGCATTCTGCTGCAGTAGAAGATAAAATTGTGGAGGCCCTGGATGCATCTGTTCAGGCCTCGGTTAATAAGGCAGTGGAAAGTACAGTGCCAGCTACTGTACAACAAGCATTGGCAGCAGCATTAAAGCCGATCACCAAACAACTAGAGAGATTTGTTAAGCGCCACGGCTTTACCAAAGACAAGTCTGGTAAAAAACTGACACCAACTCCTCAGGCAGGCTCTGCAGACAATTGGCCACACTCCGGCGCCTTGGGTTCTCTTCCGCACCCGTCCATTTCGGATCACGCTTCCGCAGGCGGTGGTAAGGCCAAGAGCAAACAGCATTACATGGACACAGATACCACCGCCACCACTGACACCAATACTACCGACACAGATGAGGAGCAGCCCCCGAAGAAGAAGGCAAAGAAGTCTGCCTCTTCGGCTTCGGTGCCCCCTCCTCCCGACACACCATTTACGTTCAATCCTTCGGAGATTGTGCACCCCCGGTCGCAGGATTGGGTCCCAGCCCCAATATCTAGAGGAGAATTTGAGAAAAGGGTTCGATAAGGAGGTCCGTAACAGACTGCGGTCTGAGTGTCCCCGCCCTGATCTTCCCCATAAGGTGGCCGAGACCCCTGAAATCGACGCCAGTATGCTGACGTTCTTAAAGAAGTTCGCCAAAGATCCCAAGAAGGGTTTGGATCGTGCCTGGAGGGGATGCCAGGATAAGATGTTAGATGTGGTTGGACCCCTGGCCAAGATTCTGGAATTGGCTTTGCACGCCAAGGAGGCCAACGTCAGTATTGATCCGGACATCCTGGCGGGCTGGACTCAGCGCGCCATTTGCCTTCTCGGCAACGCTAACTGCGCCGTGTCATCAGAAAGGCGCAAGTCTCTATTAATGAGAATGGATTCAAATTTGACGAATTGGCCACGGCAGAACCGGGTCCCCTAGCGGAGGGCAATCTCTTTGGGGATCGGTTCGTGAAGGACGTTTCCAAATACGTGGTATCCTTCACTTCCCTGGACAAGGCCCAATCAGGCATCAAGCGGGCCCTGCAGAATAACCTTTTTAATAGGGCCGGACGAGGTAGGGGACGCCCGCCAGGCCGTTTCGGCAATCAAGGTCCCCACAGAGGTGATTTTGGAAGAGGTCGTGGTGATTGGGACTCGACCAGAGGAGGTACTTTCTACCCGACCCGTCGCGGATACCCCAGAAACAGATACCATGGAGGCGGCAACAGGGCAGGTTTCCACGCCCAGAATAAGTCAGGTGAGCACTCTAGATTGCTTTCCCATTCCTTTGGGGGGTCGTACAATGTATTTCTTACACAATTGGAGTCTACTGACTCAGGACGCATGGGTTCTTCAGACCGTTCAGGGGTTTCATCTAGATTTCTATCAAACTCCCACTCAGAGGGTGGCCCCGAGGGTTCTCCATTTTTCCCAGCTAGAGGCGATTTCTATAGACATCGAAATAGAAGAATTGCTTCACAAACATGCCATAGCAAGGTGCGAGTACAACCCGCACGGGTTTTGCAGCAATATCTGCCTGGTGCAGAAAAGAGGTGGAGGTCACAGGCTTGTTTTGAATTTGAAGGATTTCAATTATTTCCTAGTCTACAACCACTTCAAGATGGAGGGGATCCATCTGTTAACAGATCTTTTGCAGTCAGGGGATTGGATGGTACGATTAGACCTGAAAGATGCTTATCTTTCCATCCCCATTTACCATCCTCACCGTCGGTTCCTTCAGTTTCAGTGGAAAGGACGATGGTTCGAGTACTCGGCCCTGCCTTTCGGGCTTTCCTCGGCTCCTTGGTGCTTCACCAAGGTGATGAAGCCGGTGGTCGCACACCTCAGGGAACAGGCCTCATCATATATCTGGATGACATCCTGATTTGAGCTCACTGTCCAGATCTGGTGTTCAGGCATCTGCAGATGACCATATCCCTACTCCAGAATCTGGGATTTGTAATAAACAGGGTCAAATCAGCGCTAATTCCGTCGCAGGAGATGGATTTTCTGGGTTTTGTGATCAATTCGCGGATGGCGCAATTGAGCATGCTGAAATCGAAATTGAAGGACTTGAAGAAGGAGATCATATCTCTCTTAAGCAAGCAGATGACATCGCTCAGGTCCATTGCCAGAGTAGTGGGATTATTGGCATCGTCAGTGCAAGCAATTTTTCCAGGCCCTCTCCATTACAGGGCTCTGCAGAGACTCAAAATCCAGCACCTTCAGAGAGGGCTGGCTTACTCCGATTTGGTCCCGCTGACTCAGGAAGTGCGGGACGAGATGCAATGGTGGTTGAGCCACGTGGAAGCATGGAACGGCAGAGCCATCTTCGGCTCCGTGCCAGAAGTGATCATAGAGTCGGACGCCAGCCTTTGGGGCTGGGGCGCGCGTTGTGGCGGAGTTTCCACAGGAGGAAGATGGTCGCAAGAAGAGCTAAAATTGCACATAAATTGTCTGGAGCTCCTAGCGGGCTCCTTCGCGGTCAAGACACTCTCACCCCAGAAGAGTTCGTGTTGCATCCTTCTTCGGATGGACAACGTCTCTGCGGTTCGCTATATAAACAAGCTGGGAGGGACGAGATCGTCCATGCTGGGGGAGATAGCCAATGATTTTTGGCATTATTGTCTCAGTCATCAAATCTCAGTGATTGCGGAGTATATTCCGGGGCAGTCCAATGTAGTAGCAGACTGGAATTCGAGACATCTTCGGGATTGCAGCGATTGGCAGCTGCTTCCCAGGATCTTCAGTTGGTTGCAGGGCCTATGGGGTCCGTGCCAGAGAGACCTATTTGCATCCAGACTGAACCGTCAACTTCCCAGGTTTTTCAGCTGGAGACCGGATCCAGCAGCAGAAGCGACGGATGCATTCTTACAGGACTGGACGGGGTCGGTGAATTATGCATTTCCCCCCTTTCTATTGATTCCACGAGTGGCCTCTCACATTGTGAAGCAGAAGGCCGAGGTGATTTTAGTGACGCCTCTGTGGCGGTCGCAACCATGGTTCCCGATGTTACTAGGGATATGTTGCGACCTTCCCAGGATGATTCCATGGTCGGAGTCGCTACTCCTGGGACCAGTGCGGGAACAACATCCACTAATTCTGTCTCAACGCCTCACGCTGATGGCATGGAGGCTTTCAGGCAACAGTGGAACGTGCCGGGAGTTTCGGGAACGGCTAGCGATTTCATCAAGCAAGCCTGGGCCCCCTCCACGAGAAGGAGGTACTCTTCAGCCTGGAAGGGCTGGTTATGTTGGTGCGTGGAACGGGATCTGGATCCCGTGGGGGCAGGACTTTCTCACATAGTGAATTTTTGTCGGACAAAGCGGCTAGCGGTTTGGCCTACAGATCCGTGAACAATTTCCGGTCGGCCATTTCTGCGGGACACGCTCACATTGACGGGAAACCGGTGGGCATGCACCCCTTAGTTTGTAAGCTCCTTAAGGGCGTACGGGTAGCAAATCCCCCCAAGCCAAAATATTCTGGGCTTTGGGATGTCTCTTCGGTTATGAAATTTCTGGACGCCTGGCCATCTAACGATTTGCTTTCTAGAAAGCAGTTGTCAGCAAAGTTGGCTATGTTGTTATGTCTGTCAGCATGTAGGAGATCGTCGGACGTTCGTGCCTTGGATATTACAGGTAGAGTATTTACTCCGGAGGGAGTTTCTTTTACAATTACAGGTCGCACGAAAACACTTTCTAGACACATCGAGTATAATGCTTTTCCTAGTAATCCAAAGTTATGTGTGGTCCAATGCTTGAAATCCTACGAGGAGTGTACTCGTACGTTGAGGCCCCCGGAGGCCACGCAGCTTTTGATAGCTGTACAAAAGCCATTTAAACCGGTGTCCTCGGCTACTATAGCGAGATGGCTGAAATTTATCATGAAGGAGTCTGGCATTGATGTGCAATTGTTTGGGGCGCACTCGGTGCGAGGTGCCATGGCTTCAAAATCGTATTTGTTGGGGGCTAATATTCATGATATTATGCATTGTGCAGATTGGTCGTCTGAATCGACATTCAAACAGTTTTATTATAAGCCGGTGGGAGACATTACTTTTGTGGTATTTAATACAGCTTTGAACTAGCATAATCTGAAGCCTCCGGTCCTGTAATAGAATCAAAAATTAGCTAGCATTAGCGCCAAGAATTTTCAATTCTATTAAGGACACGGAGGCGAGGATTATCCCACCCGGCTATGTTCAATGTATGATCATGCTTACCCACCCGTTGTATTGCGATTAATCTGTTATATACAGAAGTTACGGGTTATCTATTTGGTTTTTTCCAGGCAATGACAAGAAAAGCAAGTAAGAAGTCTTCCGTTGAAGAATGAAGTTGGAACAAGGTTCCGGTTATTCCATGTTGGAGAAGTTTATAGACTGTTTATGGTTCATGGACTTGTGCAGTTCGCGCAAAGAAAGAGGAAGCTGGAGGTGTGACCTAGGCTCTTATGGGTGCTGAAGGAGGCGTGGCTATGCCAAGCATCATGGTCTTTGAAGTTTTATTTGCACTAAACTGTATGTTTATTGGCTGCTGTGTTTTATACAGTAAAGAAAGAGAAGCATAATCTGAAGCCTCCGTGTCCTTAATAGAATTGAAAATTCTTGGCGCGAATGCTAGCTAATTTTTGATTCTACTTTTATTCATCATATCTGCAAGCATCCTATCTCATTCATATGAAAGAAAGAGCACCACAAAAAGGACTTGAGCGGTGTGTGGGATGGGTGATGGCGTGACTATGTGTTATAACGAGTCTGCCTCATTTCTCTCTATGGCCACAGAACTCCTCCGTGACTTGCAATAGCCTTATTATCTAGACAGGGCGTATTTTATCCCACATAACTTGTCCAAGTCTGTTGCCTACCCAAAGAACATAGATGTGGCATATATACAAGCAACAGATGAATTTCCCCAATATATTATAAAATAAACCCCGCCACAGTTGTGTTGTCTCCTGTTAAATGTATTGTTCTCTGCATATGGATGTACGCAATTTAAAGTCTCTTCTCTGTTTCTCTTCTCAGTGCCATGTAACCGCATTCAGGCCCTCGGCTCAGCAATGAGATGTAAAACACTTTCAATCGTCCTATTTTTCTAAGTTACATTGTTCGCTATTGTATTGTCACCAATGTTTTCTGCTATTTCCGTTAAAGCTTGAATTGGCTTTTTAGTTTGCATAACACTGACCGGCACCAAATTAGCACTTATTCTGTAAACTCATTGCATGTTCACTTCCAAAGCATATGTGTTTGTGCACTGAAGAACACTCCCTCTCTGCCGGCTGAAAATCTCAGACGCAGTGTGCCACCCTGCCCTTATGTTGCCCCATTCATACTGACTTTGTATGCTTTCCTACACAGTAGACTTGTCGCATGACCGGTGCTTTATATGTTCTTGAGATGCTGCACCCTGGCAGCTTGCTAGACCAGGGGTCTCCAGCTTCTATAATGAGACTTTTGATCAATGGAAACTGTGGTTAATTTGTAAAACAATAAGTGCCGGGGCCCTCATCAGGAAGCCACTGCAGCTTGCACCACCCATTGCCCCGGCAAGCGCTGCTAATTACAGTACCAACACAACTACTAACCATCACACTCCTACATGTGACAATTCATACTAGTCAAGCACCCCAAAGGACCCCAAAGCTATAAGAATGGCTTAGGTGACATGTATTGGTGATTGTTAATGGTTCTAAATAAACAGCTGTTGTTGTGCTCATACCAAAATCAATCTTGCAAACAACTCCACCATGTGGCAGATTATCACAAGCGCTGGTGCTAAGAATTAAGTTCCGGTGCCGAGCACAGAGAAACCATCAGTTCAAGTTAAGCACTGAATGGAAATCACCCTGAGCTACTAAAAAATAATAATTTTTACTGTAGTTACCAAATCACACATGTTAATCAGATTTTTGTAAAAACTTTGTACACTTCCAATTCAGCTCCTACAGTCCCTCGCTTGATCTACTCTGCTCTCCCAGGCCAAAGCTTACACATACAGTGCAAGCGACAGTGCTGGGGCCCGCTCCAGCAAGTGGCTTTGCTGCACGGTGATTGGTTATGTTGCAGGCTACATGATGTCAATCACATTGTGGGATTTTCAATTGGTTTGGCTGTCCCCCATTTCCAGAGTCTATCACTCAACCTACTCACACCTACACCAATGCAGGTTGTGGTCCATGTCCAAGAGCTGCTTGCTGGCACTGGCAAGCTTGTAGTAACTTTCGAGCTACCTGTTGAAGATGCCTGTGTTAGACTATGTTCAGCAATAGGTTTACACTCAAAATGGTGCTCCTGTTATGTTCGGTGGGCACCGTTCCCATCACCAGGCCATGACCTGACTAATGCTTGGTGGCATCTGATCAATAGACGTGAGACACAGACCTTTTTACCTGCGTGCCAGTGGCGAGACTGTACACTGGCAGGGGGTTGATGCATTCCTGCTCCTTGACAGTTGCACTTCATCTCTGAGAGTTGCATAGAATTTCTGATGCAGTGCCCCAACCATTGTCGTCTGAACCCCGCTCTCACGACAGTTGTCATCGTTGTTGCCCCCTCCTGTAGTCTCCGAATCTTCATACAGGCCCACTAACCATGCATCTGTGGAGAGGCAAGTGTCATCTCCACTGTGCCACGTGACTGGCGAGTCACCTGAAGTAACACTGAACATTGTGAGTGCTCGTACTCCCTCCCACAAATTGGATGCTACACCTGGCTCGCTTCCATTGCATGAAAGCCGTGATTGGGCAACCACTCGCGTGCTCATGTGGATAAACAAGCATTCGTGGCAGTGGAAAGCTTTAGGGACACACACATAGAGCCATTGTGAACAGTCGCGCCCGTGCAAGTAAGCGGGCGGGAGGGGGGGTGTAAGTGACAAATGACAGAATAGGGAAAATAAATAAATAAAACCACTTACCTCTCACTCGCAGCATCGCGAGTTGGCGATGCGGTGAGCGCAAGGTAAGTCGTTTTATTTATTTATTTTCTCTATTCCATCGTTTTTCACTTTTACTCACCCCTGACCCTGCCGCACCCACGCCCGGCTTACCTGGATGGGCCGCTACTGATTGTGAACTTATTTCCAGATATTACTATACGTAGTATTTAATTACATCAAAAACGATGTCAGAAACTTGGCGTGTGCTCCGTCTGCTGTATTACAAGTGCATCATAGTTAATGCGCTTTAAGTGCTGTGTGTAGGACACCCATCTTATTGTGGCAGAGCACTCTGTCCACCAAACACTAAATAAGGTCCAAAGTGTTACATATTTATTTTAAAGAGATAACAATGCCTGAAAAATCTATTTATTGTAAGTTAAATATGTAATAGTTCATCCCATTATGAGATAAGCAGCGGTCTTGCTGCCTAAGAGACCACTTTTTGTGAGTCCCCAGAATGCTGGGGCAGGCTCCTGGATGTGAACCACTGACTTTAGGGGAAATCTGCCCCTTTTCCACTGTGATCGACCAGAGCAGGTATGAGTACTACAGGCCATAAGGTGCAGAAGAGGAACAGTAAAAAGGTGACATGCTACTTACTAGCCCCCATATAGGCAACCAAGAGCCAACATTTAATAATAGAAAAATACCTCAAATGAATAGCTTCCTTCCTCTCTGGAAGAACACAAGTCAAGCTCCCACAGTTCACTTCAGAACCCAAGGACCTCGTCTGCAGAGTCCACAGGGATCATCACTCAGCCCCACACTCTTCAACATGTACATGACTCCTCAGGCAAACATCATTAGATCCCACGGAATCAGCATCCTCTCATACACCAATGACACCCAGCAAATTTTTTCCCTTTCAGATGACACAGTCATCACCAATACAAACTTCAAACAATACATGACCAGCGTGGCGAATTGGATGAAAGAAAACTGTCCCAAAGTCAACAACGACATCACTGAAGTGCTGATCTTCGGGAATAAGAGCTCACCTTGGGGCTCCACCTGGTGGCCTGCGGATCTTGGACCCACACTCACCCTAACCAATCACGCTAGAAACCTAGGTCTCATCCTGGACACCAACCTTACCATGTTGATCATTCTTTAGAAGCTGCTAAATCCTTAAACGACCTACCCAAACACACCATGGCCTCCTTTTCACTTCCTGAATTCCGCAAGAATCTGAAGATCTAGCTATTCGATTAGACTTCTTGAAGGACCATCGAGACTGCCTGTATTCAGCCCTGGCCTCAACACACGCCTACACTCACCTACTCAGAGCCTGGATACTCTCATGGGTGTCAAGCAGCGCTCTACAAATCCACCTGTTAGACCTGGCATCATTGGCGTGGGTCTCCCTTCCATTTTTGCTGTTGCCTAATGTGTTTTGCTGGTGTTAGATGCTTTGGGCACTGTGCCACTGCTGTTCAGTGCCAAAGTGCAAGTGCTCCCTATGGTAAATTGATGTATGGATTTGGTTTACTTGTCAGACCCTAGTCTAGCGCAATGAGTATGCCAGGGCGTGTAATCCAAATGCTGCTGGTGGGACTGCAGCACTGGCTGTGCCACCCACAGAAGCAGCCTTGTAAAATGTGTCTAAGGTCTGCCATTGCAGAGCCTGCGTGCAGTCTGGTACTGTCATGCTGACTGGGCAAGTGCACCCACTTACCAGTCCCGAAACCTTCCCTTTTCTTCATATCAGTCACCCCTATGATAGGCCCAAGGGCAGGGAGCATTGTAAGTATAAAGTAGGACAAGCCCTGGTGTGTGTGGCATGTCCTAATGGTGAATTACAGCCATTTGTGTTTTTCACTATTGCAAGGTTACCTGTTCTCCATAGGCCAGAATGGGCTGTTAGAATTGTTACATCTTATAATCCAACAGACTCAGAGAACATGGTAGAAATTCGAGTTTAGTATGCCTGAACTCAGAATAATAAAATACATCTTTTAGTGAAGTTTATTTTAATATTCTGTGTTTGCAAATACCACTTTTAGAAAGTAGGTATTTGCTTGTGTATTCCTTTGTCTGGTTTCATGAAGTGACAGGGCTGGGGGATTCCCAGAGACAGGCTGAGTCACCCAGTTGTGAATAGAGAGATCTGCATCTAGATGGGAGGGAGGAGTGCACCTGAACTCTGAATAGGGCTGTGCCTGCTTTCCACAATGCTGGCTCCACCCTCTGGGGAGCGGCTGATGTCTCTGCCCTGCACACTGAAAGAAGAGAAGGAGTCCTGTCAACAAAGTGCTCCAGGACTGTACTTGCCTTCCACAATGCTGGCTCCACCTCCTGTGGGGCGTCTGATGTTTCTGCCATGCACTGTGAAAGGAAAGGAGAAGTCTCGTAAACAAAGTGCATAGGAACTGGTTTGGACTAGGCACAGGCCCCTCTCCCATCAGAGAACAAAGGATTTGGGGGTATAAATATTGGGACCCTGCTCCCAAGAAATTAGATCACTTTTGGACTACAAGAAGAAACCTTTACTGAGGAGAGGCACCTGAAGAAACTGAGGAGAGACTATTCCCAAGCTGAAGTGCTGCTTGGGGTATTGGCCTGCAGGGGTTGCCTTACTGCCAAAGGAAGGAGAAAGGAACTTTGTATACTTTGTCTTCAACTTGTGAAGGATCTCCAAGGGCTTGGAAAAGAGCTTGCCTCCTGCTGAAGTCTCAGGGACAACAGACTTCACCCCCCAGCTCCCCAGAGTTCTTGTGGAAGTGCCTGCTGCTGTTTTGGGCCTTCTGAGGAACTGCGTGTCGCAAGGAGCTGGAAGAGCAACTCAGCGAGATAAAGAGTGTCGCTGTCGCTGTGCCTGCCATCGCAACTCCGGAGGAAGGAGAGTGTCGCCGCTGGAACTGTCGCACTGCACCACATCGGAGAGAAGCATGCCGCAACGAAGAGGAAGCGCGTCGCCGTCGCTGCTGCTGCTGTTGCAACTCCGAAGAAGGTGGGTGTCGCCGCTGGAGCTGTCGCACTGCACCGCATCAGGAGAAGAATCTCGCAACGAGGTCGGAGCATGTCGCCGTCACTGTGCCTGCCGTCGCAACTCCGAAGAAGGAGGGTGTCGCCGCTGGAACTGTCGCACTGCACCGCATGGACCAAGAGCACCTCGAATCCCCGAGAAGCGCGCCGCCAACGGACCTGCTGCAGTCGCATCGTAGATGTCGCCGCTGTAGTCCACGCATCAGACCGAGAACTTCTCGCATTCCCGAGAAGCGTGCCGCATCTGGAAGATCTTCACGTCTTTATTTCTTTGCACCTGAGCTTTGCCGCATTTCCCATCGCTACGACATTGCTTGTCGTCGAAGCGCAACGCAACCTAAGGTACATTGACGCAGAGTGTCGCATCTAAGAACTGAACTGAACTAAGCTTAAATCTACCATCTTAAAGTAATCATAGTGTGTATTTTTGCCGTTTATGGTCTTGTGGTAAATCTATATAAAGTCTACTTATTTTTTATATAAAACCTGTGTGGTGTCCATTTGTAGTGTTGTCACTGGGGTACTGTATGTGGTCACAACTGCTTAACTTACAACGCCTCTGAAATAAGCCTTGACTGCTCGCGCCACGCAACCTAGAGGGTGAGCAGGGGTTATTTTAGGAGTGTAATCCCCCTTACCCTGACTAGAGGAGAGGGTCCCTATTTGTCACACGTACCTACCTGTGCCAACTAGAGACCCCCAAATCTAACACCACCTTACAAGACAAGCACAGCCACTTACATGCAATGTAGAGGAGAGACAACCATCAGGGGAGGATTGCGTGCCAGGAGGACTGGGTAAGTACACAGCTACTGTAACAAACCCTGCAAACTACAACACAGGCTCACTTCTGTTCAGGCTCTTGCTATGGAGACCATGACAACTTATTGTGTCAGATATGAAGAGCACTGTGGTGCTCATATTCACTACTTCAGTCAACCGGCTTTATACGCCTGCTCCCTCATGGCTCATGCAGGGTTTATGAATGTCCGCAAAACCACATGGAACTGACATCTCATGTGATACTGCCAAAACACCACGAGGTCAGAAAGAAAAAGAAAAATGCTTCTCTCTCCAGAAGCCCTGTTTTGCTACTAGGAGTTACACCCTGGAGCTTCTCCAGCTAGTGTTGGCTTCACGTTTAGCACTTGCTTGATCAGATTCAGTTCTTCTTTCCGACCTTAAGCCTCCGGAAAGTGAACAGGCTAAAAGACATTTACAGGACATAACAGAGAACAGAGTCAAGCAGTACAATACATTTTAATTTGTAATTTCAGGATCTCATTGTCAGTGCTTAATTTGTAAAACAAAATAAGTGCCAGGGCCCTCGTCAGGAGAACGTTGCTGCTTGAACTACCTGTTGCCCCTGCCAAGGCCACCAATGATAGTAACAACACAACTACTAACATCGCAGTCCTACAAGTGTGACAATTGAGAATGTTCCAGGCCCCAAAGAGATAACAAAGGCCTGGACGGCAGGTAAAATTAATTTTTAATCTATATTGAATTAATAACCAACTATTGTTATGCTGTGCTCTAAATTAGACAAACAGCGCCAGCAAGTGGCAGACTGACATATGTGCCGGTGTTAACAATTAAGTGCTGGTGCTGCGCACTGCAAGCCACCTGCTCAAATTAAACACTCCTCAGGGATCCTTTGAAGAGAAATTGAATTCAGCCAAAGAAAGTTGAACATAATTCTTGTGCAGGGTACAGAGAGAGAAGCGTCGTCAGTGGTGCAAAAACTAAGGACCTCATTATGAGTACACAGAAAAATCCATGTTATTTCCAACCCCCCACCCTTCGGGAATTACCTTTATAGGGCTTCCAGTAATTTTTGGGAGATGGAAATAACAGAATACGTCGGAGTCAGTATTTTTGCATTGATTCCTGCATGTTTTCCCTGGTGTTTGCATCCAACCCTATTTGGAGCGAACGCAGGGGTTTTACAGATTTTGTTAGGCAGGGTATTTGGAATCTGCCCATTTCCTCGTCTTGGTTTTGGGATTTGTAAGGCATGGCTTTTGAAATGAAGGCTTTTATAATAGGATTTGCTCGCCCAAGTTTTGCGTAGGACAATTATGGAGACACCTGTTAGCTGTACCCTCACTGTAGCGAAGCCCATCGATGTGTTTTTCATAGTGATGTACCAGGAAATTTGATAGAGTTTAAGCATATCAGAGTGTTCTCCTGTTGGTCATTTCTTTGGTGCAAGTTTAGGGGCTGGTTTCCATGGTCTCACTACAGACAGTTTTAGAAGTCTGCTGCAAGAGCTTTTGTCATCTGTATATTAAAAACATACAAAGAAATATAAGATAGAGATTGGCCTTTGGTTCAGTCCTCTTCAGTGTCTGACTTTCTTGTGTTTGTCATGGTTTGCCATTGCTTCAGTGTGCTGCCCATCGAGGCCATGGCATTTTGAGGATGCTTACATTGTCCCCTTTGTGCTCCCAAGAGAGTTTGATGATGGAATCAAGTAGACCTTTTTGTTAAACTGCAGATGCAACATAACATGCTGCTTGAAACTCAGGCCCAGTGTGTCTTCTTTGATGTATTTACTTTGCAGGTACAACAAGATTGTAATTGCTGATTTAAGCCTTTATTATTAACTGGTTGGATTCTTCAACCTGTCACAAAATAAAGGCACATAAAATAACATAACAACACTTGAGCATTGATTTGTTTACCCCGGTGTCATATAATATGTTTTAGTAGGATTTATGCCTTTTTTGTTAACAAGTTATATTTGTGCAAATAGCAAAAATACTGGCACTTTGTCTCAAGTAGCAACTATGCAATTTTTTGCAGTGTATGCGTTTTAAGTTCACCATTTACAACACAAACCTCATCTTCTGTCTCAGTTTCATGTCACCTTTCTTTGAGGACACAGCATAATTCTACTAATGCCATGTGTTCTGCAAAGGGGGTCATTACAATTATTATTATTGTTGTTTTGTTATCTTTATTTTTATCATTGATCTGATTTTTAGATTTGTTCTTCATTTAATGTCATTATGATTATTCAGGAAATCACCGACTTGCAACTGAGTTGATAAACCCTTGTGTTTCTGGATTCTTTATATTTTATGCTGTGAACTGTAAGCAACAAATATAAGGTACAGCATCAAATGTAATGAACGCTGATCTACAAGCAGAAATGGGTGCTTTATCACTAACACTCCATGGTTGGGATTCTCATAAAGTAAGGAATGTGTCTATAAAATAATTGATGAGGCAATCTTTTTAAGTATCAGGCAAATATTTTATTCCTACCAGATCTAACTTCCCATGTAAACCTGCCACATCGACCATACCTGTCTCATACCTATCGGCCACACCGAAAGCATCATACCTACAATACCTACATGATCTACCACACCTACCTACTGCACCTACCCTACTTAGCATTTCTAACCTAACACTACTATCATACCTACCAAACCTACACACCATACTTAATCTATTGTTCATACCTACTGTACCTACCTTCCATATCTACCACCCCTATCATACTTTGCTTAAACTACCATGCTTACAACAACTAACCTTTCATATTTTTCATAACTGTCTACCCATACCTAGCATATCATCCCTAATTCAACTACCATACCTTATCTAACATTGTTAACATCTCACCTAGCTACAATACCCACTTACCTACCATGGCTTATTGCCTATCTTACCTAATCTTCTATACCTACTTGCAATACCTGCCTACTTTAACTACCATCCCAACAATACCTTATCTACCATATAAAATCTACCAAACTTACCCACAATGCCTAGCACACCATATCTACTCTAAAATACCTACCCTACTATACGTAATCTTGCGTTCCTAACCTACGTATCATACCTAACCTACCAGACTTAACCTACCTCCATATCTGCAGTGTGTGTTTCTTATGCATGCCCTGAGGTAGTGGTTATGTGAAAAAGTGGACCGCTGTGAACCTTGTTTCTCACGCTTTCTTATCTTTGTAATTTTCCATGATAGTCATTTATTATAATGACATTGTGTCAGTCTGTTGTATTTCTATTTTTCTTTTTTTGTGAATTTGTCTGTCGACACTGTTCTCTATGAGGTTGGTCTACTCTAGCAAGCAGTTTGGCCTTTCCCCGCCTGGTTGTAATTGTAAATTGAGATACTATACGTTCTAGAATGGAAAAGGCTTTGCTAAGTATCCCAGAGGTGTTTTAAAGGTAAAGCAGTGTCCTACACAAACCTTATCTATTTCTCCTTTTACTAGGCTTATCTGAACAAGATCCACCCTAGGCCACCTAGGAACATTTCCACAAGGTTTACTTTGAATTCTATAAAATTTGCATTTATTACTATTGTCGAAAGGGATAAAACCTTTGTTCTGCTCAATCACCTAGTTCACATATCAGAGCATTGCTAGAGTTGTATCGTTAGCTTCCACACCCAAGAAAGAGGTGCCAGAAGTGAACAAGCGGTTGCTCGAGTTATAATTCCCTCATTCTGATTAATGTGGATATGAAATGTGACCATTGTTTCCTGTTCGGACCTGTGCTGATCTCACGTTGTTTTGAGCCTGTTGCTTATTTTACCAAGTCTTTAATAAACTCCTGTGCTGGTAAATTAGATATGTATTGATTAAATGATCTATTTCTTTGGTTATCTGTGTAAATTATATATTATACCAAAGACAGTCAAACTGACCAGACTCAGCTGTGTGGATTAATTATAAACCCATACCCTTAGGCTTAGGGCAGAGGAGGCGATGTAGGTTTCAGCCCACCTAGTTCCTCGTTCAAACAACCATTGACAAGAACATTTTTAATTAAGTTAACAAATTATTTATGTTTTTGACTGATGTCCTATGTTTCTATATTAGAGAATGTGTGTTAAAATGTATTTATGGATATTGAATTTGTGGTTTTATGTAATTAGATCAAATTATGAATGTATTTGATTGATGGCAAACAGGGATTTGCCCTTGGCCACCAGTGACAGCAGGTGTACTGGGTGTACTGGATGGGTTTGCATCTGGAAAGTAAATGACATCTGGATTTACCTGGCTGTTATATGATGTGTCCTCCTGTCTGCTCATGCTGCAAGGCCTTGGGGAATGAGGCGCGTGAGAAGAACAGTGGAGTCTGGTTGTAGATAGAGTTACTGAGGAGGGCTTAGAAGGGTTTAATATCTGCTTCTGTTGGATACACTTGTGCATTTATCCTGATCTTGAAACCTATTTCAGATAAAATGAAAGCTGTTTGTGTTCAGCTGGGCCCAGTCTAATTCCTATGCAATCTATGCCTTATCTTCTTGGTATTATGTTAGATTTCTGACAGCTATGCAGGTTGCTTGAAGTGGGTTTATATGGTACACCATTTTAACAGGATGCGAATGTCAAGGGCAGCCACTGGAGAAGGCGATGAACCTAAACTGTGTAGTGCCTCTTAAAAGGCCTGCTGTTTCAGGGCACATGGCAGATTCAGGTGGGCTAGAGAATGGGCCAGTTCCAGAGTTGACTCTTAGAAGTACTCTAGCTTGCACAACAGGTTCGAAGTGGGCCATGTTGGTCATAAGGGAGTAGATTTCATTTATCAATCTTATTTCCTGATTATATTACATGTACACAACAGTATCAATCATGTCCCTCCTAAATGTTCCCAGAGGTTGCTATAAAACCGCACAGGACAGCTATATGACTGGATGAACACTGCCCTCGACCAAATTATTCCCTAACAATGCAAAGACAACAAAAAGGAAAACCAAAGAAGCCTTAGATGAATGCTGATATAAAAAAACATAACAACACAAATACCTAGTCTTTAATGGTCTTGGTAAAAAATCTAGGGGCTTACTGACCAACATATAACTACAAAGACACAGCTGGATGTACACATCATATATCAAAGAAACAAATAAGATGTACCACTCAAACAGGATTATCCCAGCTCGGTATCCTCGAAGGATAAACACAAGCTTCAGAATTTCACAACCTAGATTATAAAGCAATATCATATCTTCAGAAGCAGAGCTTTTGTAACCAAATAGCCTATCAGTTCATCATCAGAGCCAAAGCACTAGATGTGTACCAATGGACGAAAAGCAAAAGTCTGTATTTTCAACAACCTCATAGAGGGAGCTCACTGAAGGACAATACACCCGCTATGTCCACCTTCCAGTAGCTGTCGTTTATACAATTCCTGACATAGTGAGAATGGGTTGGCCAGCTGGTGCACCTTAGACCGCTGCCCCTCCAAAATATTAACAAATCAACCGCAGCATCTGGTCCACCAATAAGCATCATCAACAAATCCCTTACCACAGGCACGGTCCTTCACAACTAAAGCATCACAGATTCAACCACTAATTAAAAAACTACAGACCCATTTCTAATGAATGGTACATTCTTTGGAAAACTGAGATAAAGGGCAGACTTCAACCAGATTTCAAAACATCTAGAGGAAAGATCCTTATTGTCTGACTGCAAAACAAGCTTCTGCCCCTAAAGAGGCACTACATCCGCCCTCGTCTCCATTTGGAAGGACCTGAAAACCACAGTAGATAAAGACAGAGTGGAAGCAATCCTTGTCTTGGAACCATCAGCAGAATTTGACACTGTACATCACGATGTCTCCTGAGCCGTCTGACTGATACGCAAATCAATGGAAATATCCTTGGGTTGATTGACTCCTATCTTGAGGATGCCACTATCAACAGGAAGTGGGGACTTAATGTAACAGAGCAAACCTAGAAGGAACACATACTTGCGACCCTGACCTAAAAATGATGGTGCCCGTGCTACACATCCAACGCATTATTGACAAAGATGGAATTACAGCTGCCTCTGGAAATGAGGTTGAAGATTTGTTTCTATCCCATAGGATACAATGGCATTTGTATTTCGGCGGATGGGATATCCCTCACCTTTGTGACAGAGTAACCCGGCCGCCAAGATCTAAATCGGGCCTTAATCCTATTAAGCTCTTCCCCTAGCCTCACTGACCCGGGTGTATGCATGACCCGAAATATGTAGATCTGTGTTGTCTAGCAACTGTCATGTCATTGTTAAGGGATTGCACCAGGACACCAGAAAATACTATAAGACGTTTCTACTGCGTGCCCGCCTTTCGCTCTCATCACCAGGACACAATTGAGAATGCACATTTATGCATAACTGAAGCACCTGCAACTTCAATTAGTTGCTAACTTTCTGTTAGATGAGTATTCTGCATGGGACTAACTGGTGCACCAACTCTAATAATGTTGCATAATATGAATTACTGCAGCGCTTACAACAGGCATTAAAACCTGCGAACCCGAGTAAGAGTTTGGACGACGGGTTACGCCGTAACAACCGCGATGAATACCCCGCCTGCCTTATTACAAGTGCCGTAAGGTATAATGCTCTTGTAATAAGGAGGATTGGATATCCGTCATGTTTGTGATGGAGCAACCAGTCTGCCAAACTGTACATGAGGGTGCCAAATCTGGGCACCACGGAAGTTTGTGCTGCCCATCTGCAAAGTGATTCAACACCTCATCGGAGGTAGTAAGTGCTATATGAATTCAATACCTCAAGGTAGTAAGTTCTATATGGATTCAATACCTCATGGTAGTAAATGTGCTATATGAATTCAGTATCTCAAGGTAGTAAGTGCTATATGAATTCAATACCTCAAGGTAGTAAGTGTTAAATGAATTCAATACCTCAAGGTAGTAAGTGCTATATGAATTCAATACTTCAAGGTAGTAAGTGCTATATGAATCCAATACCTCAAGGTAGTAAGTGCTATATGAATCCAATACCTCAAGGTAGTAAGTGCTCTATGAATCCAATACTTCAAGGTAGTAAGTGCTATATGAATTCAATACCTCAAGGTAGTAAGTGCTATATGAATTCAATACCTCAAGGTAGTAAGTGCTATATGAATTCAATACCTCAAGGTAGTAAGTGTTAAATGAATTCAATACCTCAAGGTAGTAAGTGCTATATGAATTCAATACCTCAAGGTAGTAAGTGCTATATGAATTCAATACCTCAAGGTAGTAAGTGCTATATGAATCCAATACCTCAAGGTAGTAAGTGCTATATGAATCCAATACCTCAAGGTAGTAAGTGCTATATGAATCCAATACCCCAAGATAGTAAGTGATATATAAATCCAATAAGTGCTATATGAATTCAATACCTCAAGGTAGTAAGTGGTAAATGAATTCAATACCTCAAGGTAGTAAGTGCTATATGAATTCAACACCTCAAGGTAGTAAGTGCTATATGAATTCAATACCTCAAGGTAGTAAGTGTTAAATGAATTCAATACCTCAAGGTAGTAAGTGCTATATGAATTCAATACCTCAAGGTAGTAAGTGCTATATGAATCCAATACCTCAAGGTAGTAAGTGCTATATGAATCCAATACCTCAAGATAGTAAGTGCTATATGAATCCAATAAGTGCTATATGAATTCAATACCTCAAGGTAGTAAGTGTTAAATGAATTAAATACCTCAAGGTAGTAAGTGCTATATGAATTCAATACCTCAAGGTAGTAAGTGCTATATGAATCCAATACCTCAAGATAGTAAGTGCTATATGAATCCGATACCTCAAGGTAGTAAGTGCTATATGAATTCAATACCTCAAGGTAGTAAGTGCTATATGAATTCAATACCTCAAGGTAGTAAGTGTTAAATGAATTCAATACCTCAAGGTAGTAAGTGCTATATGAATTCAATACCTCAAGGTAGTAAGTGCTATATGAATTCAATACCTCAAGGTAGTAAGTGTTAAATGAATTCAATACCTCAAGGTAGTAAGTGCTATATGAATTCAATACCTCAAGGTAGTAAGTGCTATATGAATCCAATACCTCAAGATAGTAAGTGCTATATGAATCCGATACCTCAAGGTAGTAAGTGCTATATGAATTCAATACCTCAAGGTAGTAAGTGCTATATGAATTCAATACCTCAAGGTAGTAAGTGTTAAATGAATTCAATACCTCAAGGTAGTAAGTGCTATATGAATTCAATACCTCAAGGTAGTAAGTGCTATATGAATTCAATACCTCAAGGTAGTAAGTGTTAAATGAATTCAATACCTCAAGGTAGTAAGTGCTATATGAATTCAATACCTCAAGGTAGTAAGTGCTATATGAATCCAATACCTCAAGATAGTAAGTGCTATATGAATCCGATACCTCAAGGTAGTAAGTGCTATATGAATTCAATACCTCAAGGTAGTAAGTGCTATATGAATTCAATACCTCAAGGTAGTAAGTGTTAAATGAATTCAATACCTCATGGTAGTAAATGTGCTATATGAATTCAGTATCTCAAGGTAGTAAGTGCTATATGAATTCAATACCTCAAGGTAGTAAGTGTTAAATGAATTCAATACCTCAAGGTAGTAAGTGCTATATGAATTCAATACTTCAAGGTAGTAAGTGCTATATGAATCCAATACCTCAAGGTAGTAAGTGCTATATGCATCCAATACCTCAAGGTAGTAAGTGCTATATGAATCCAATACTTCAAGGTAGTAAGTGCTATATGAATTCAATACCTCAGGGTAGTAAGTGCTATATGAATTCAATACCTCAAGGTAGTAAGTGCTATATGAATTCAATACCTCAAGGTAGTAAGTGTTAAATGAATTCAATACCTCAAGGTAGTAAGTGCTATATGAATTCAATACCTCAAGGTAGTAAGTGCTATATGAATTCAATACCTCAAGGTAGTAAGTGCTATATGAATCCAATACCTCAAGGTAGTAAGTGCTATATGAATCCAATACCTCAAGGTAGTAAGTGCTATATGAATCCAATACCTCCAGATAGTAAGTGCTATATGAATCCAATAAGTGCTATATGAATTCAATACCTCAAGGTAGTAAGTGTTAAATGAATTCAATACCTCAAGGTAGTAAGTGCTATATGAATTCAATACCTCAAGGTAGTAAGTGCTATATGAATTCAATACCTCAAGGTAGTAAGTGTTAAATGAATTCAATACCTCAAGGTAGTAAGTGCTATATGAATTCAATACCTCAAGGTAGTAAGTGCTATATGAATCCAATACCTCAAGGTAGTAAGTGCTATATGAATCCAATACCTCAAGATAGTAAGTGCTATATGAATCCAATAAGTGCTATATGAATTCAATACCTCAAGGTAGTAAGTGTTAAATGAATTCAATACCTCAAGGTAGTAAGTGCTATATGAATTCAATACCTCAAGGTAGTAAGTGCTATATGAATCCAATACCTCAAGATAGTAAGTGCTATATGAATCCGATACCTCAAGGTAGTAAGTGCTATATGAATTCAATACCTCAAGGTAGTAAGTGCTATATGAATTCAATACCTCAAGGTAGTAAGTGTTAAATGAATTCAATACCTCAAGGTAGTAAGTGCTATATGAATTCAATACCTCAAGGTAGTAAGTGCTATATGAATTCAATACCTCAAGGTAGTAAGTGTTAAATGAATTCAATACCTCAAGGTAGTAAGTGCTATATGAATTCAATACCTCAAGGTAGTAAGTGCTATATGAATCCAATACCTCAAGATAGTAAGTGCTATATGAATCCGATACCTCAAGGTAGTAAGTGCTATATGAATTCAATACCTCAAGGTAGTAAGTGCTATATGAATTCAATACCTCAAGGTAGTAAGTGTTAAATGAATTCAATACCTCATGGTAGTAAATGTGCTATATGAATTCAGTATCTCAAGGTAGTAAGTGCTATATGAATTCAATACCTCAAGGTAGTAAGTGTTAAATGAATTCAATACCTCAAGGTAGTAAGTGCTATATGAATTCAATACTTCAAGGTAGTAAGTGCTATATGAATCCAATACCTCAAGGTAGTAAGTGCTATATGCATCCAATACCTCAAGGTAGTAAGTGCTATATGAATCCAATACTTCAAGGTAGTAAGTGCTATATGAATTCAATACCTCAAGGTAGTAAGTGCTATATGAATTCAATACCTCAAGGTAGTAAGTGCTATATGAATTCAATACCTCAAGGTAGTAAGTGTTAAATGAATTCAATACCTCAAGGTAGTAAGTGCTATATGAATTCAATACCTCAAGGTAGTAAGTGCTATATGAATTCAATACCTCAAGGTAGTAAGTGCTATATGAATCCAATACCTCAAGGTAGTAAGTGCTATATGAATCCAATACCTCAAGGTAGTAAGTGCTATATGAATCCAATACCTCCAGATAGTAAGTGCTATATGAATCCAATAAGTGCTATATGAATTCAATACCTCAAGGTAGTAAGTGTTAAATGAATTCAATACCTCAAGGTAGTAAGTGCTATATGAATTCAATACCTCAAGGTAGTAAGTGCTATATGAATTCAATACCTCAAGGTAGTAAGTGTTAAATGAATTCAATACCTCAAGGTAGTAAGTGCTATATGAATTCAATACCTCAAGGTAGTAAGTGCTATATGAATCCAATACCTCAAGGTAGTAAGTGCTATATGAATCCAATACCTCAAGATAGTAAGTGCTATATGAATCCAATAAGTGCTATATGAATTCAATACCTCAAGGTAGTAAGTGTTAAATGAATTCAATACCTCAAGGTAGTAAGTGCTATATGAATTCAATACCTCAAGGTAGTAAGTGCTATATGAATCCAATACCTCAAGATAGTAAGTGCTATATGAATCCGATACCTCAAGGTAGTAAGTGCTATATGAATTCAATACCTCAAGGTAGTAAGTGCTATATGAATTCAATACCTCAAGGTAGTAAGTGTTAAATGATTTCAATACCTCAAGGTAGTAAGTGCTATATGAATTCAATACCTCAAGGTAGTAAGTGCTATATGAATTCAATACCTCAAGGTAGTAAGTGTTAAATGAATTCAATACCTCAAGGTAGTAAGTGCTATATGAATTCAATACCTCAAGGTAGTAAGTGCTATATGAATCCAATACCTCAAGATAGTAAGTGCTATATGAATCCGATACCTCAAGGTAGTAAGTGCTATATGAATTCAATACCTCAAGGTAGTAAGTGCTATATGAATTCAATACCTCAAGGTAGTAAGTGTTAAATGAATTCGATACCTCAAGGTAGTAAGTGCTATATGAATTCAATACCTCAAGGTAGTAAGTGCTATATGAATTCAATACCTCAAGGTAGTAAGTGTTAAATGAATTCAATACCTCAAGGTAGTAAGTGCTATATGAATTCAATACCTCAAGGTAGTAAGTGCTATATGAATCCAATACCTCAAGATAGTAAGTGCTATATGAATCCGATACCTCAAGGTAGTAAGTGCTATATGAATTCAATACCTCAAGGTAGTAAGTGCTATATGAATTCAATACCTCAAGGTAGTAAGTGTTAAATGAATTCAATACCTCAAGGTAGTAAGTGCTATATGAATTCAATACCTCAAGGTAGTAAGTGCTATATGAATCCAATACCTCAAGATAGTAAGTGCTATATGAATCCGATACCTCAAGGTAGTAAGTGCTATATGAATTCAATACCTCAAGGTAGTAAGTGCTATATGAATCCAATACCTCAAGATAGTAAGTGCTATATGAATCCAATACCTCAAGATAGTAAGTGCTATATGAATCCAATACCTCAAGATAGTAAGTGCTATATTAATACAATACAACAAACATGAACAGACCAGCGGAAAACCCACTTTTTGACAATTTGCTCGTATTTTCGAAAAGCACTGGCCACCCAAAACGCCACCCATCATAACATAACCGGGCAGTGCCAAGAGGCGGTTACATCAGTAGTGTGCTCTATATAAATGACCTTCGCTTACTCTGGAAACCTTGATTTCCTATTTCAGATACATGTTTTTGAACACAGATCAGAAGAGGAGGTAGGTTTATGACCTAAAACTTTTCTTTTTTACAGTTTTAACCATTTTAATGCAGAGTGCAGCACTAGAGAACATTTTTAATATGTGATAACGGCAGCGAACTCACAATATAATAGGAATATATACTACATTTCTAAACATGCTTTATTGTTTGCACATAAAACGGCGGGCATGCAAATCGGGCCAAATCAGCAATCCACCGCTGAATAGATTGAGATTTTTAGCAGCTTTTGAGAATGTGACATCCTTTTTACAGGGGCGTGTCTGAGAGGCCAGTGTGCCCCACTGTCTGCTGAGGTTCAGTTTTACAAGTTCTTAGATGAAAGCACAATTTATGGCGGGCAGAGAGCAGCACTTGATTACTGCTTAAAATATAATGTGATTTTCTCTGTTTTGAAGCCCTGTTTTAAGCATTATTTACGAGCCTGGAAGAAACAAAGGCAGCCCTGTGGGCAGTGAAATCCCGGCTAATCAATCTCTACTTAAGATAATGCATCTGTTTTTCACCACTTTTACAACGAGGCATTATTGATGAGGTGACCTTTACAATAAACGGCCCAGTCAGTTAAACATATAAATACGGATCAGCTGCAAGTAGTCAATGGCACATTCACCTGCCTTCTTGATTCAGCGCTCACATCATTTTCTAAATTCCTCATTTATACATTCCTTTCGTGCATTGCAAGCTCCTTTCCCTGGCTGATTATTGGTGTAGAGAAAGTGAGCCACGTGCAAGGAAACCCTCCCTATTAGAGTTTGATTAATGTTTCACAGAAATATGTAGAGCTTTCGCTCAGATCCTGTTTCTGTAAACTTGCTTATGGGTAACATTTCCGTGTTTTTAGTGCCTTCAGGTGTGACATTTGAAGATCTTGTGTGTGGCACTTTGAGTGACACTTTAGAGCAAGCAGAAGAAGCCAGCCATGTTGCAGAAATCGAGTTCCAAAATGATTTCCTTTTGTTTGATAAATACAGGATAAAGTACCCCTGCCGTGCATTATAAGTATATTGCAAGTCACTGATGAGTTCCATAACCATACATAGGAACGAAAACGAAGGATAAGTTTCTTTATAAGGTTTTGGAACTCAGAGGTGACTTGCAATGTATTTATCATGTATGGGAGGGGGTACTTAATTCCTTATAATACACGACCATACAATCACCTTCACCTTTCCCTCAAACCAGTTAAATCTTTGGTATATAGTTGTTTCATATGAAAGAGAGTGCATGTTTACACACCCGAAGAATAAAAATATGATCTCTAGTGCAAAAGTAAATAAATAAAAAAAACTGTTAGATACTTGTTGCAAAAGATATAAAAAGCAGTTTAATACAAGTCAATTGTTTTAAAAATGGCACCACAGAAAAATATGCAGAAAGATTCGAACTTTTCAGTAATTACCCAAGGAGTGCAAAAAAAATAAACATGTTGCTATATTTACATATTATATATGCATCCTTTCTTCTTGTCAATGTACAGCTGGAAAAACAGAGAAGAAAGAAACACAAGTTTCATTTTTTGCTATTTAAACAGCTGGTTTAATTATGCTCTGTGACCTGACCTGCCTTTCTCCTCGGCCACTGGCAGCAGGCAATATGACGTCAGAACTCATCTGTAATAAATGGGAAACAGCGTTTACAACGCTGCCATTACATTGCAGTGCTTTTACAACGCGGTTGTTACAACGACCGCGTTTTTAGTATGCGATACCTTTACATCGCAAGTCATTAGATTGACTTGCTGTAGGGGGCGCTCTAAACTAAGGAATAGTATAATTTACTATTCCAACACCTTCTCTACTGTTGCACATGCTCGAGTTGGAATAGTAAATCATACTATTCCTAAGTCCAGTGTGCCCCTACAACAAGTACATCTAATGACTTGCAATGTAAAGGTATCGCGTTCTAATAACGACCGTGTTGCAATGGAACGTGATGTAATAGCATGCGTAGTAACATGCTATTTTCGTAATAAACTATTGCAGTTGAGTTCTGATGTATTTTCTTTATATTCGTCTCACAAGTCGATGATTATAAAGAAGTTAGAGACAGTTTTTATACCGACATTGCAGAATCCCATGTATTATAATTATCTATAAACCGTTGCAGCGCTCCGAAGTGTTTAGGCCTCGTCACTAACCTGTACTTGCATTTGCAAGGAGCCCCATTTGTTTAATTAGGAAACTGGGCAGGAAGGACTAAAACATAGAAAGTGTAGTGTGCAACACATGTTTACATACATGTATCTTTACATATGTTAGTAAAGAGGGTTGTGAGTCCCAAGCTCATACTGTATGGATTCAACGCCAGAGTAGCCTCATTAGGTGCAATGCATTTAGCCTTTACTGGTGCATAACAGAATGTTGCATTCTGGGAGTTGTACTTTTGCTTTCACGTTTGTCTGAGTTGTTGACAATGATACAACAATTCGCTGAAGGTGTAAAACACCTGACTTTTTTATTTCAAATCTATTTTATTTTTTAAAAAGATCACACACCACAGGACCAGTAGGTACACAGCGTTAAGCCTACAACCCTATCCAGGGCCGGCTGCGTGTTTGGTTAGTACATGCAATTCGCTAATACTCTATGTAAGAGGTGAAATGATACACGGCGTTACGCCTACAACCCACAAGGGGCCGGCCGCGTTCTGTAATGCAGATAATAGCATAGTCTGGTCCCATGTGGAGGGTAGACCCCTAGTGTCCACCCTTGCAACAGACAGGTAACGTGCCCGGATTCAACAATCGACCCAACAGGGCCCAGGATCCCACAGAGCAGTGGAGAAAGAGAAAGAAAAGGATAGACGATAAGAAATGGGCGAAGGAGAAGAGAAGGAACAGTACAGGGAGAGCAAGAACAGTGTGCACCAGGGATGAGAGAGCAGGGCATGAAGGCCAACCCTATGTCAGCCATGGTGGGATCACAATGCAGGACAGCGGCTATGGAATCAATCTGCTTGGGTCCGAAGGAATAACAGCATCCATGAAAAGGTGCAGCATTCTCAATTTGGTGGGCATATGGCGGGCATGCTCAACCGTGCATAGGTATTTAATTAAAGGGTGCCAAACAGCCTTAAAGCGTGTGTCGCGTGCCTGCAATCGCGCTGTGAAGAGCTCCATGGTGGCAACATGCCATAAACGCACATAAACAGGCAGCGATTGGAGGGGCCTCGGGCTTTTTCCAATACAGAGCAATAAGCTGCTTGGCTGCTCCTAACATTTGAAGCACCAAAATCCAATCGCTCCTGGTAAGCGCCTTCAGGCCAGCAGGTTTAATGCCTACCAAGACCGTACTGGGGACCTCAGGCAAAGGGAACCCCAGCACCCTCCTGATGTGGCTAAGGACCTCCTTCCAGAGTATAGTCAGCAACGGGCAGGCCCACCAGATGCGAATGAAGTCCCCCGTCGCAGATCGGCATCTCCAGCACAAGGGGGAGGATGAGGGGAACATTTTGTGGAGGCGTTGGGGCATGTAGTACCACTGAGTCATGAGCTTATAAGCATTTTCCCGTTGCGGAATGCTACAGTACACTTTGGGAATGTCTCGCCACAGCCTGCAAAACACCTGACCTTTAAAGCAGTCCTTAATTTGTAGAAAGAATACGTGTCAGGGATATCGTCATGAGGCCACTGCAGCTTGCACCACACATTGCCCCTGTCATGCTGTCAATGACAGTGAGACCACAGCTACTAATCATCACACTCCTTCGAGTGTGGCAATTAGGACTATTTCAGGCTTCCTAACCTATAAGAATAGCTTGGGAGACATGTTATGGTCATTTTTTATGAATATTGAATTACTAATTAACTGTTGTTGTGGTCATCTCTAAATTAGCCTGACAGCACCACCTTGTGGCAGACTATCACAAGCGCCAGTCTGACAATTATGTGCCGGTGCCGAGCACCAGAAATCACTGGCTCAAATTAAGTACTGTGTTGGACAGGCCACATGAAGGGCCGCTCTCCCCCGGCCCAACCAGGCCCGAACCAGCCACGCAAGTACCACACACCACCATTGCACGTCCACCGTCCCCGCAGGGACCCCTACACTCGAACCTGTTGACCACGTAGGCCGACCCACTACCGGCCTGCGCGCCCATCCTGGGCGCCATCTTGGACACTCCACCACGAGGCCGCCTGGCCCCCGATCGACCTCAACCCTGGGCCTGGCCAGGCCTCAGACATTCCGGCACCAACATCCACCCAGGAGGTGAGCGGGCTACTTGGTCAGTCAATGGGAGCAAGAGGTGTCGATGGCTCTCCCCCGCCAAGTACCGCTCGCCCATCGCCTCCCCGGGCGCTGGCTCCACCCCCCTGCTGGGTGTCTGAACCCCCTCATCCCGGACCTCCCGACCTCCAAGTGCGAGGGTCCGGACATCAAAGCACACCAGCCCTATAACTGGGGCAGCTCCAGAGCAGGACGGGAGTTGTATCTTGGAGTCGAGAGACGCAAAGAAGAACTCATCCTTGACGGACTACTGGCACTGCCGTAGCTCTGTCTTGTGCACCTTCGTCTTGCCTGCTGGCGCTGCCGCGGCTTTTGGAACTACCCTATCCTTCATCGTCGTCGGGACCTGCTGGCGTGGCCGCGGACCGTTTGTAACCACCACCTTCATCGGGACCTGCTGGCTCTGCCGCGGACCGTCGTCTTCCTTCATCCATCTCGGGCCCTGCTGGCTCCGCCGCGGCCCGTTCATCTACACCACCGAGCTCGAGGATTGAGAGCTATTTCCATCTCTTTGGTAACAAGACTGTCCCGCTACCCTTTTCCCAAACAGAGACCAGAATAGAGGGGACCCCTGAGTCCAGACCTCCTTGTACCATTCTACCGTACTTGAAGAATTGCCTATAAAGTATCGTGGAACTTTATCATTGTGTGGTGTCCGTCTGTGGGGGGGGAAGTTACTTGTCTGTACGATTCACTGGAGACGGCTCTCCCCGGAGACCTCTCCCCTTATCCTCGGCCGACCCTCCCGGTCCGTCTAACATTGGTGGCCAGCGACGGGATCCGAATCACCGCATAAACCGTACAGAGAGTAGCTCACCCCACGGCGAATCACGATGTCAACTAAAGACAGCGGATCAACGGAGAAATTCCAGATGGAGAAATTGGACGAGTACAGCCATCGTGAACTTAAACAGTTCTGTATCGAATTAGGTATCGCTACCACCGGACTAAATACCAAAGATGACTTTAAGCAGGCCCTGGAATCTTGGGCAGAAACCGGGGCTGCCGGAACCCCCGATCAAGACATCGCAGCACAAACCCCCATGGCCCCTGAAGAACGAAGAACGGGTCTCTCGCCAGACGAGATCCAGGAACGAGAAAGAACCCGACTACACGAGCTGGAAATGGCCCGGCTCAAAATGGACGTTGAACTAAAGTTGGCCGAACAGAAAATCAACTTAGAGCACCTGCGTCTCCGAGAAGAAAGAGAGGAGAAACAGAGACAAAGGGAGCTCGAGTAAAAGAAACTGGCATATGAACATGAGCGGAAATTAGCTGAAATCGACCTACGCAAACAGAATAAAGAAGCAGGGGTGCCCGAGCAACCCCACACTCCAGGGGCAACAGAGAAGAAGGTACACATCCCCAAGGATGTCGTTCGAGAATACTTCCGAGAGGACGACATCCAGCAATGGTTTAAGGCCTATGAAATCGCTATGACTGCACACCGGATCGATAGGAGCGATTGGGGGGCCGGTCTGTGGGGGAGATTCCTCAATGAGGGCCGCGACGCCCTGCTGCAACTCCCGGACCACCAGATGACCTCCTATGACCATATGAAAGCTGCACTCCTCACCCGCTATGGCCTCACACCCGAGATGTACCGTCAGAGGTTCCGAGACTGCACCCGCATCCCAGGTACAACTTGGGTGGACTATGTCAATTACTTTAGCCGAGCCTTCGAGGGCTGGATCAAAGGAAGCAAGGTCACAACCTACGAACAACTGTTCAATCTTATGGTATGGGAGCATCTGTCGAACAATTGCTTCATTGAACTTCGCCAGCACCTCCTCGACAGCAAGTTAACGGATCCCCGGCAGCTCGCAGCCGAAGCAGACCGGTGGGAGATCACCAGAGTGAGTCGAAATGGGTCCTCCGAACAGAACCGGAACCACAATGGTCAGCACCGTCCCCGAGGAGGTGGAGGCCAAGGACGCGGAAGAAGCAACGCTCCGGTCACCCCCACTACCAGCCCCACCCCCCCGGCCAACCGGGGCAGCACCCCAGCGCGACCGGGACATCGAGCCAATGTTACCTGCCATCGATGCCAACGAGTCGGACACTATGCCAACGACCCAAACTGCCCCCAGTACCAGAGCCCAAGACCCCGCCAAGTAGCCGCTGCTGCTCTGGGGGAGGAACAGATCTCAGAGGAACAAGAAGAATATGAACAGGAACACCAAGAATGGGAGCCAGCCGCCATGGCTCTCGCCTGCCTAGGGGGGAGAGACATGGTCCCGCGGGTCCCCCTACCCGCTAATACCCAGAAGTACAGCCAATGGGTGGGCATCAATGGACGCCGGGCTGAAGCCCTTCGTGACACTGGGGCCAGTGTAACAGCCGTCCGCTGTCACCTGGTGACCCCCGAACAATACTTACCAAACATTCTCTGCCCTGTACGTTCAGCCGATAACTCAGAAAGTCTGTGTCGGATGGCCTGCGTCCCCTTCGACTGGGGAGGGGTCTCCGGCATGTTGAAGGTGACGGTCCGAGATGATGCCCCTGTAGACTGCCTCCTGGGTAATGACCTGGAAAGCTCTCCTTGGGCAGCAGTCGAACGAAAAGAGCACCTGGGGATGCTGGGCGTCCCGGACTGGGCGTGCGTCACCACCCGGTCCATGACCGCCCGTGCCAACACCCGCCCAGAGGAACTCGAATGGCCGGCGCCACCGCCTCCGGTCGCCCCCGCCGAAACCACCGACCGTGACGTCCCCCCCGAACCAGCTCAACCTCCAGACCTCGCTAACCTCGACCAGTGGCCTCAAGAGGGGGGGCCCACGCAAGAACAATTTCGCCAAGAACAAAAGACCTGTCCCTCCCTCGAGGGACTCCGCCAGCAAGCGCTAGCCCAAAGCGCAGGGGATACCTCCGGAACTCACTGGGTCTACTGGGACAATGATCTGCTGTACAGTGAGCAAAGAATCGCGGAGCTGGGGGCCAGCCGAGTCCTAGTGGTACCCCTCCGTTTTAGAGACTTTCTGCTAAACCTGGCCCACGATGTCCCCCTGGCAGGACACTTGGGTCAAGACAAAACCTATAGCCGCCTGGTGACCCACTTCTTCTGGCCCAAAATGAGGGACAATGTACACCAGCATTGCCGATCTTGCCCCACGTGCCAAGCCAGTGGGAAGAGCGGCCGCAAACTGAAAGCCCCCCTGCAACCTTTTCCCGTGGTCACCACCCCGTTCGAGAGGGTCGGAATCGATATCGTAGGGCCCCTGGACCCGCGCACAAAACAAGGCCATCGATTCATCCTGGTGCTAGTGGACCACGCCACCCGCTACCCGGAGGCTGTTCCCCTGCGGACTGTGACAGCCCCGGTAGTCGGCCGGGCTCTGATGGGGATCTTCTCCCGGGTAGGCTTCCCCCGGGAGGTCGTCAGTGACAGAGGCACGAACTTTATTTCGAAATATATGAAATCTCTCTGGCAACAGTGCAGGGTTACCTACCGGTTCACGACCCCCTATCACCCTCAAGGAAACGGCCTCGTTGAGCGGTTCAACCGCACGCTCAAAGGGATGATCGGGGGGTTGGAAGAGCCCCTCCGTCGCCAGTGGGATGTGCTGCTGCCGTGCCTCCTCTTCGCATATCGAGAGGTTCCCCAGAAGTCCCTGGGCTTCAGCCCATTTGAACTGCTATATGGACACCCCGTGCGCGGGCCGCTCAGCCTAGTTAAGGAAGGCTGGGAGATGCCCCCTCTAAAGAACCCACCAGATGTTTTCCGCTACCTCCTAACACTCCGCAACCAGACCCGGCGATTCCGAGAACTAGCAAAAGCCAACCTAGAGGCCAGTCAAGAGGACATGAAAAGGTGGTATGACCGGAATGCCTCCTCCATCGAATTTGAACCTGGGCAACAGGTATGGGTGATGTCCCCCACCGAACCTTGCGCCCTACAAGACAAGTGGACAGGGCCCTTCAAAGTGGTCGAGCGCAAGGGTCCGGCTACCTATCTCATCGACTTGGAATCTTCCCGGAACCCCCTCCGGGTCCTCCACGCTAACAGACTGAAACCGCACTTTGTACGGACAGAACTCAGCCTCCTGATGGCCACAGACAATGGGGCTGAAGAGGACTCCGAGCCCCTCCCGGACCTCCTACGAACGCGGGAGAAAGACGGTTCCGTAGAGGGGGTCCGACTCTCAGAGGCCCTCACCCGAGAGCAACACCAGGAGTGCCAAGTTCTCCTGTCACAATTCGCCAGCCTGTTCTCCCTCACCCCAGGTGTCACTTCCTGGTGTACGCACGATGTGGACACGGGGGACAGCCCCCCTATCCGCCACCGGGCCTACCGCGTGCCAGATCGGGTACGGGCCTGCATCCAGGAGGAAGTAGCCAAAATGCTCACGCTCGGGGTCATCGAGCCCTCAGACAGCCCCTGGGCCAGCCCGGTAGTACTGGTCCCCAAAGCAGCCGCCCCCGGCACCACACCAGAACTCCGGTTCTGCGTCGACTACCGGGGCTTGAATGCGGTCACCAGGACAGACGCACATCCCATCCCCCGGGCAGATGAACTAATCGACCGCATGGGAGCTGCCCGCTACCTCAGTATCTTCGACCTGACGGCGGGCTACTGGCAAATCGGCCTCACACCCCGGGCACAAGAACGTTCTGCCTTTTCCACTCCCGATGGCCATTACCATTTCACAGTCATGCCCTTCGGCATGAAGAATGCCCCAGCAACCTTCCAACGGCTCGTCAATCAGGTCCTGGCGGGGCTCGAAGGATTCAGCGCCGCCTACCTAGACGACATCGCTGTATACAGCAACCAGTGGTCCGAGCACCTCCACCACCTCCGAGCAGTGCTGCACGCCCTTCAGCAAGCTGGCCTCACGATCAAGGCCAGCAAATGTCAAATTGGGCAAGGGTCTGTAACCTACCTCGGGCACCAGGTGGGAAGCGGCCTGGTGGCCCCTCTGCAGCTAAAAATTGCCGCCATCCAGTCCTGGCAGCCCCCCATTACCCAGACCGAGGTACGAGCCTTCCTGGGCCTCACGGGCTATTACCGAAGGTTCGTGAAAGACTATGGTACTATCGTGAGGCCCCTCACAGAGCTCACGTCAAAAAATCAGCCCCAGAAAGTCAACTGGACCCCAGAGTGTCAAGCTGCATTTGAACAATTGAAAGCCGCCATGTGCTCCGCCCCTGTGCTCCAGGCCCCCGACTACAGCCGGGAGTTCATCGTCCAGACGGATGCCTCCGACCATGGCATTGGGGCAGTCCTGTCTCAAGTGAACACCGAAGGCCGTGATCAGCCGGTGGCCTTCATCAGCCGGCGACTCCTACCACGGGAACAACGCTGGAGCACCATAGAGAGGGAGGCCTTCGCGGTGGTATGGGCCCTCAAGAAGCTCCGGCCCTACCTTTTTGGCACACCCTTTCGGGTACAGACCGACCACCGACCCCTGCAGTGGCTGATGCAGATGCGGGGGGAAAACCCGAAGTTACTACGCTGGTCCATCTCCCTACAAGGGATGGACTTCACAGTTGAACATCGGCCTGGGCCAGATCACGCCAACGCAGATGGCCTGTCCCGGTTCTTCCGCCTCGACGAGAAGAGTCCCCAAGAGAATGGGTAACTCTCCCCGCCTTCAGCTGGGGGGGACGCATGTTGGACAGGCCACATGAAGGGCCGCTCTCCCCCGGCCCAACCAGGCCCGAACCAGCCACGCAAGTACCACACACCACCATTGCACGTCCACCGTCCCCGCAGGGACCCCTACACTCGAACCTGTTGACCACGTAGGCCGACCCACTACCGGCCTGCGCGCCCATCCTGGGCGCCATCTTGGACACTCCACCACGAGGCCGCCTGGCCCCCGATCGACCTCAACCCTGGGCCTGGCCAGGCCTCAGACATTCCGGCACCAACATCCACCCAGGAGGTGAGCGGGCTACTTGGTCAGTCAATGGGAGCAAGAGGTGTCGATGGCTCTCCCCCGCCAAGTACCGCTCGCCCATCGCCTCCCCGGGCGCTGGCTCCACCCCCCTGCTGGGTGTCTGAACCCCCTCATCCCGGACCTCCCGACCTCCAAGTGCGAGGGTCCGGACATCAAAGCACACCAGCCCTATAACTGGGGCAGCTCCAGAGCAGGACGGGAGTTGTATCTTGGAGTCGAGAGACGCAAAGAAGAACTCCTCCTTGACGGACTACTGGCGCTGCCGTAGCTCTGTCTTGTGCACCTTCGTCTTGCCTGCTGGCGCTGCCGCGGCTTTTGGAACTACCCTATCCTTCATCGTCGTCGGGACCTGCTGGCGTGGCCGCGGACCGTTTGTAACCACCACCTTCATCGGGACCTGCTGGCTCTGCCGCGGACCGTCGTCTTCCTTCATCCATCTCGGGCCCTGCTGGCTCCGCCGCGGCCCGTTCATCTACACCACCGAGCTCGAGGATTGAGAGCTATTTCCATCTCTTTGGTAACAAGACTGTCCCGCTACCCTTTTCCCAAACAGAGACCAGAATAGAGGGGACCCCTGAGTCCAGACCTCCTTGTACCATTCTACCGTACTTGAAGAATTGCCTATAAAGTATCGTGGAACTTTATCATTGTGTGGTGTCCGTCTGTGGGGGGGGAAGTTACTTGTCTGTACGATTCACTGGAGACGGCTCTCCCCGGAGACCTCTCCCCTTATCCTCGGCCGACCCTCCCGGTCCGTCTAACATACTGCTTTAACGACAATGGCATAAGTGTCAGTGGCGATAAGGGGACAACCCAAAACTGCAGGTGCTGCTGCTGTACTTTCAGTATGGTGTGGCACTTCTCTTACATATCAACAGCTCAGCAGAGCAAAAATGCAATGTCTGATTTGCACAGACCAGTTTGTCTGAGCTGGTTGTGACCTCACCCACCCTCAGCTCCACAGTCCAGGTGGTGGCAACGCACAGCCTCGCCTTGATACCGAAGCCTGCCTCAAAGTCACCCACATGACTGGGCTTTTGAGCAAGAACGCTCATTGGAGTCCTTTCTGCTGTTCGAGGTCTTAGAAGAAGGGAGCAGGAAAGGAGTGCATTGTAATTTAACAACAAATGTGTTCTAAATTCAGACACAATAGGTTGTAGGTATTCATAGGTGGGGCGCCAGGGCATACACTGCAGCCTAATGCTTACTTGGCTTCTAAGCGCTAGACAAGAGCTACTTACGTTCTGTAGTTAAACATTAGAAATGCTAAAAGTCGGGAGGTAGTTTAAGGGTGCATGGCAGTCCAGAGGAGAAAACAATATATGAGAAACTAAAGTTACCCTGAAATTACAAAAAAAAGCCTTACTGAGATGACAGAATGACTAAAGTAAATACAAACATATCTATGGGTTCTTTTACCTGATAGTACTTTCAGTCATTTTTTGTGTACACAATAAGGGTGCATGTCCAGCCCCCGAGACAGACACATGATCACATTCTTAGCAGGCTGGCCTCCATATGCTTTCTCATTGCCTAGGCCTCTTGGCCTGCAGGACTGCAGGCTGACACCAGAGGTCGCTTTGGTTATTCCTAGAGTGCCACAAAGAGAGTAGAGTGCCATAAAGAGACGCTGTAGTCTGAGGGGCCTATTCACAAAGGTAAACTTATTCAGGAGTAAATCTACATGCAAATCAGTCTTGACCCTGTCCCTCATGGGAACAGCCCAGCCCGAATTGCTAAGCCAGGTCTTCCCTGGGCAGGAAACAAGCATCCTGATACTGGTTTCAGAGTAACACCCCTCATCAGCAAGGTTACCTTGAATCCAGAGGCAAAGCGAGTTGGGGACCCACGTCTGGGCATACCCTGCCAACTTAGGGCGAACAAAGCAAACACAAGGAGATGATGGACAGAGTGCTGAAACTTTTCAGACACTCACCCCCAGTCACAGATCTGGGTTGAATCCATGATTGTTATTTAGCTCACTTCCCCACCTCAGTTCAGACCCAGCCATATGCAAATCAGTCTTGACCCTGTTCCTCATGGGACCTGTGCCTCCTAGGTCACCTCCTGTCCCAACTCTGCTCATTTGTGTGTGCCGGATGTCTACCATGTCTTGTAAGTCCATTGTGAGGGGTTTGCCTGTGTGAATGCAGAATTAACTGTGTCTTTTGTGAGTGCAGGTTATGTGGTCTTCAGGTTGAAAGTTGTGTCTGTGTGAGTGCAGAGTGAGGCATATGACTGCGTGAGTGCAGTATGAGGGGTGTGCTTGTGTGCCTACAACAGTATGAGTGTGTGGTCCCTGCATGTTATGTCTTTGTGTGCATTTACATTACAAGGGTGAAATCTATTAGATTTAGTAATGTTTTTTAGTTATGGCTTTGACTTGCAGAAATGCACTACAGGGAGAGGAAATACAATAGTGTGTGTGTGTTGACATAGAAGATGCAGACATTGTCCTGATGATGACCCCTTTAAGTTGCTTCCTCAGGGTCACCACACTGATTTCTTTGGGCTTCTCATACGTTCCATTCAATTAGAAAAAACAGAGGGAATAGATTGTAGAAATATCTCTATTGATAACTGATATGTAAAGATATTCTTGAGCCATAATCTCAGAATAGAATACTCTGAATTGACCATTGACACCAACTTTTGGTGTCAATGGTCAATTCAAAGTATTCTATTCTGAGATTATGGCTCAAGAATATCTTAACTCCCTTAGAGAGAATAGGAGACAGAATAGCCAGACTGTTGCCGTGAGGCAAACAGCCCGCAAGCTGTAGTTACAAGTAGTGGGATATGAACGGGGAAAAGGGGATTAAAAAAAAAAAGGAGAAACTTGTTGAGAATCTGGATTGTACAGTAGTAACAATAGTAACAAGGATCAACAAGGGATGTGAGAACTAAGAAGGGAGAGGGGGGGGGGTAACCCAGGGGCCCTGGCTGTCAGATATAGGTCAGGATTTACCTATTTGCCAGTATGGGGAGAGGGCATTCAAGGGTGGGTTGTCAGGGGAGGGGGAGGGGGGGAAGGGGTACAGGGCACTACATAAGAAGAAAGCACAAGGGTGGAACAGGCAGATTTTGTGTACAGGAAAACGGGTTGTCGAGAGTGGGTAGTGATATGGGGTCTAATAATAACAACGTCCAATGTGGTCTAGGCTTAAAATCGCTGCAGAAAAGCTGTCTGGATCTTAAAACCGGGAAATTGATTAGAAATTTTGAATGGGTACTAGGTTAGCAACATGGAATGTCTGCGGGTTGAATGATCGCCAGAAAAGGCAAAGGATCTCTATGGTATTAAAACAGATGAATGTAGATTTTATTTTTGTGCAAGAAACACACATTATGGCTTCACAGGGGTACCTGCTGGATCAGTTGGGATTCCATGTATTAGCGTGTTCAAAGCAAGGTGCTAAAAATAGAGGGGTCGCTATACTTGCAAGAAATAAAAATGTGATTACCGGAAAAAAAATGGAAGATCAGTGGGGGAGGTGGGCACTCATTGAATGCCTCTTGGAGGGTGAATGGACCACTCTGGGGGTGGTATACGGTTCTACAGAAGACGATCCGGAGGTTTTTGACTTTTTAGATGTGGAACTCGCTACATGGGCCCCTCGGGCAATCATTGCTGGTGATTTTAATATTAACGGGGCAGATGGGTTAGGGGTAGGCTCTTTTGGAAGATATAAAGGTAGGAAAAAAGGGTACACCAAGCGCTGACTAGTATGGCTATAAATAATGTGCTTGTGGATGTGTGGGGGAAAATTAGACCAAATGACAAGGGGTTTACATATTAATCGGCCCCACATCGAATCTGTGTAAGGTTGGATTATTTTTATATATCAAATGCACTACTTTCCAACTCAGGGATTGATAGACTCCCACGGATATTTAGCGATCATAATCCCCTTATTTTAACATTAGCGTTGCCTACAGTTAACAGAAAAGAGAGGAACTGGACTTTCGAAAGAGCACTCCTATATGATGATAAGTACATACAGTACATGACAAAATGGATTAAAAGCTTTTTCGAAATCAATAGGGGTAGTGCGGCAGTAGGGATTGTCTGGGATGCCTTCAAGGCAAGGGCTCGCGGTGAAACTCTGAGTTTTAACACCTTTAAACGCAAGCAAGAGCAGCTCAGGAATAGAGAATTAGCTATTGCAGTACTCGATGCTGAGGAAGAGCTGCATCAATGTGCACTATCAGGGGCTTCAGTGGACCATGCACTCACCAAGCTTATGAAGACTAAAATGGAGGCAGAAGAGGATGTTGCAATCAAGGCAGCTAAGATTTTTATTACAAAAAGGGAGAAATGTCATGAATTTAGTGAGACGATAGGGCATACATTGGCCATCCGCACCAGGCAAAAAGCGGCTTCAGGAGAGGTAAGGGAAATTAGGGATATAGTGGGTAACTTGCATTCAGATCCTGATGAGATACGGGAAGTATTTAGGAAATTCTACGAGGCACTGTATGATGACAGGCAGTATAGGGATCCAGTGGAAATAAGGGATTACTTGAATGAAATCCCAGCCGAAAGGTTGACAGAGGAAGATGCAGAGGAGCTGGAAGATCCGCTAGATCTAGAAGAGATTAAAAAAGCCATATCAAATCTTCCATCAGGAAAAGCGGCTGGCCCAGACCAACTGCCAATCGAATTTTATAAGGTGTTCTGGGAGATACTAGCTGGTGACATGGTTACAACAATGCAGTCGGCACAGGCAGGGGTATCTATACCAGCGTCCTGGGGGGAGCGGAAATTGTGATAATATTAAAAAAAGGGAAGCCTGCTACCGAGCCTGGGTCTTATAGGCCGATTACTTTAATGAACACGGACACTAAGATATTTTCTAAGGCTCTGGCAACAAGATTCGCCAGAATAATAGGAAATCTTGTGAGTGGTAACCAACATGGGTTCATCCCAGGAAGGGGCACCACCCACCATACACGCAAGGTTATAACTTTGTTTGATGCAGCAGAGGTCGCAGGGGATCCGATGGCGGTCATGCTACTAGACGCCGAGAAGGCCTTTGATCGGGTCTCCTGGGACTACTTGTGGCAGGTTTTAACTAGAGCAGGATTCAAAGAAAGATTTGTTAAGGCGATTCAGGCGCTGTATATTGCCCCAGTGGCTTCCATACGAGTTAATGCAGGCTCTACCTGTCCATTTCAAGTAAAGCGAGGCACGCGGCAGGGGTGCCCATGCTCCCCTCTTCTATTTGCGATGTATATGGACCCACTGATTCGCAGAATAGAGATTAACGAAAGAATCACTCCATTGGATACACGTATGGGTCATTGCAAGATACTTGCATATGCCGATGATGTGGCAGTGATTACACCAAACCCCACGGAGGCTATAGGACAGGTAGAGATTGAGGCCCGGAGATTTGGCAATATTTCAGGGTATGCGTTAAATACCGCCAAGACGCAGATAATTAAAAATCTGCAGACAGATTGCTCTGATAATCGAGTGGTCCAGTCAGGAATCTATTTGGGAGTGACTATCACCGCTGATCTTAATATTCTAGTGGAAAAAAATATCACTCCCATAATAGCTAATGTCAGGAAGGAGCTAGATAGGCTTGATAATCTTCATCTTACTATTGTGGGTCGCACTAATATTGTAAAGATGATGATATTACCTAAGTTTTTATATATCTTTAGAGCGATCCCACTTCTATTTGAAGTTAAGTGGTTTAAAAGTTGTGAGCATATAATCAACAGGTTCATCTGGGCGAAGGGGAAAACAAGGAGAGCTCTTCGATTTATGTCACTCCCTCGGGAAAGGGGAGGGTGGACGCTGCCAGATTTTCAACTCTATTATTGGGCAGCGGCCCTACAGTATATGGCGGGCCTCCTGGGGGGAGCGGAGGTAGAAGGGCAGTATGAGCTGGGTACACTGGCCATTTATGGATTGGTCATGGGGGCAGAAGCGGAAAATCTATTCCTGAAGTTCACTGATACGAGTTATTTCAAGAGGACTAGATTTAAAACAATTCTGGCTGCACATACTGTCTGGAAAGCATTTGCTAAGAGGTTTGGCCTGGGGAAATATAATGCCTACACAAGGATGAACGGTAACCCTACTTTCCCGAGTGAGGTATTTTCTGGCCCAGTCTTTGATGAATGGGGGAGGAAGGGAATTATGATGCTCGGCAACGTTATTGGTTCACAAGGACTGATGCAATTTCCAGAACTACAGGCTAAATATGGTTTAGAGATGAGACAATTTTTCAAATACTTACAAGTTAGAAGTTTCCTCATTACAAAGAGGGGGGGCTCGGCTGGGTTTGGGAAAAATCCAATTATGGAACTTATTCAAACTGGTACAGACTGCACGATTAAGAGGTTTCATTCCGAGCTCATAAAATTAAAGCAGGATGATATGGAAAAATGGGCAGATAAATGGGCAAGTAGTTTGGATATAGGGAGAGAAACGTTCTTCCAGTCACTAGAGTTGGGACAGAAAGTACTGTGCTCAGCGTCACTTCAGGCACAACATTATAAGACCCTGTATCATTTATACTATACACCTGCAAAAATAGCCCAATGGGGAGGGGTATCGGGCATCAATTGTTTCAGATGTGGCAGTTTAGAAGCTGACCTGGTGCATGTTTATGCAACATGCCCCCACTTGCAAACAACTAAAAAGGATATTGAGATCTTTTTGAATATAGTACTAGGGACTGAGATTGCGTTAACTCCATCGATAATACTATTAGGAGTTAATAACGATGATATGCAGATGCAAGGTAGAAGCTTTATATTTATAGCTATGGCAGTCCTGAGATTGTGTATAGCCTCGGCATGGATAGATGCTATACCACCCTCATATTCTCAGTGGTTAGCTAAACTGTTGTCAATTTCTAATCTAGAAACTGCGATATATGCAAGAAATGGGAAAAGCCTGGGTAGGCAAATCTGGGAACCTATTACGCGATGGAAGGAGGGAAGTACTAGTTAATTGGACATCTTAAACCTATGTCACCCAAATGTCTCATCTTTTGTATTTTTTTTTTATTTTGCTTGATTGTTTTATCTGCCTGACATTTAAACATATGGTTATCTAAGAATGTAATGTAGGTAATTACACTGTATTAGATTGTACTACTTGCTGTTTATTATAATTTAAAAGATAAGTGCTCTGTACATGTATAAATGGGGAAAAACACTTAATAAAAATATTTAAAAAAAAAAAAAGATAACTGATATGTAGCCATAGTTAGCTCTACCCATATTCAACATTGTCATTATTTTATGATTGGAATTCATGAGCGCTGCCCGCTTCACTTTTCACATTTGGATGATCCTGTTTATACATAAATAAGGTGTAAATACATATAACTTCAATTTGTGTTGTGACGCCTATGCAATTCATATGAGCAATGGTAGGGAATATACAGCCTTTACCGCTTCAACTCTTGACCTGCATCCTCTATGTTCTGATTTTATATTTTTGTGTAATTATGGTGAGTGAGACCCTGGTGGGGAAGGATTTATTAAGACCTCACTGAGCAGTTTTCAGAACTACCAGAGGGAGTCACTGTTCCTTATGAAATTACATGCATATCATTCACTGTCACTTGAAAGGGAAGTCTCTAAAATGCCAATTATTTCTGCTATCCTTATGTCATTGGTGGGCGCCATCATCTTGCAAATGGGCACATTTTTCTAATAATAACCACCACTTTGCTAGAGGAAACATTCGGCCTGGAGGGGAGGAGTGGGTACCATTGTGGCACATGATATGGGGCCCGAGTCACAGAACTAACTTTGTTGCAGGGTTTCTGTACTCACACAGAACTGTGCACAGAGGAGTGGAACCTCGGCAAATTAGGGTGTCCCAAAACTTACCTTAGCAACCAACTCACCCCTTACCGAGCTAGCTACAGTGTCTCATTGGACATATCAAACTCCCAATGTTTAGACAAACCAGAACATGAACTTACAGTACCTCAGGGTACGTGGGACTCATGAACACTCTTTCGTTATATTATCATTACAAACCAGAACATGGAGTAAAGAAGACACATGTGCATTTGAAATGTTTATTTACTAATGCCGTCTTCTCAGGCGCAGTATCTTAGATAATACAAGTATACTTATTATCAGTATCAAAATTATCAGCATAGTTACTAAGACATAAAAAGCGAATGGTGACAGCATGTTAACATGCTGTAATGAATAAGAGTTAACAACACTTATATCTCACCCTCCCTAACACATATATTATATTATTAGCTAAGAAGGTCTCTTTGGGTTGTTTTAGGGCGGGCCCATACCTTAGTGTCCTAGCATGAAGGAATCACATCAGCATACACCAGCTCTCTCTGCATGTGCACCGCATCAAGTGTGTTAACCATTCTCGTGCAAAGCAATATCAATCCCGCCTCAAGCCCAAGTTGGCAAAGGCTGCACTTGTGTTATGACTATGAAGGCGTGGAGATCAGACCTCATAACAATACCATATCGTGTTGCTCCTGAAACTTCAGCACTCTCCGTGCAGACATGGTTTATTAAACAAAACTGATATCAGAGCAATAACATATTATTCTCACATACACCACGGCAAACCACTAGGTTGAAAGCTAAGTCAACAATTAAGGGTCGTGTGCAGAAGTTGCAAGAAAGGAAAAATGGCGTTTAAATCTCAAATGTACCTATGCTAACTTAACACGATATAAGGATATATAGGAGCTATACAACACCCCCCCATGATCCGAGAACGGACTAAATAAGATAACAGAAGTGCCATCACATGAGAGCAGAATCCAACAATAAACGAGCATGAATAAAAATTCAATTAAAAAAATTAATGCTAAAAAATAGCCCACAAGTATAATGTGGCTCAAGCCAATAGGCAAGCAAAAATAAAATTTCTTGACCAAAAGTCAATAAAATCAAGAAAATGCTATCAATCAGCATGTCCATTTGAGGCAGTGTCTATGATAAGACTGTATATGAAAAGTAAGCTGCAACAGCCTCCAGGAGGAAGTCACTGTCCTCATCCGAAAACAGTTCAGCCATCCAATTTAAAAGATGAAAGGAACATACGTGATCTTCCAGCACCGGATCCTCTATAACCATCAGAGGACAGCTCGGTGGGTTTTCAAGAAAACTTTGTTCCAAGAAATTTTGCGCTGCCGACAACACATCCCAGGGACCCATTAGTCCATGTGCCACCGCCAAGGCCATAATCCTTTCGTCAGAACAAACCAACTCGTGAGCAATGATAGGACTCATCAGTTGATCAAAATCGACGTCAGAAGATATTGGTCCGCAGAGACACAAATCAATGGCCCAAAGGAAATCACAGGTCAGGCAGCGAAATACAGGCTGGACACAGGTGAAATAGGAGAACCGAAAAGATAATCCAAACGCCGTGCTTAGAGTCGCCAACGGCAGTGTGCCATAATAATCAAGCACGCGGTTGCGAAACCGCGTCAGTAGCAGCTGAGCGTGGTCTTGCACAGGAAGGGCATCCATATTTAAAAAGGCAGAAAACCACCAATGCGCCAGCCGCTAATGCAAGTAAAAACGGGAACCCTCCAAATAAGGATGAAAAAATAGAATGGAAGAAGGCAGGGATGACTCCAAAAATCTTCTCAAAGGAAGTCACGAGACCACCGCTAACAACTTTAAAAAAATGTGCTAGGCCCGTTGTGGAGGATGCGTTAAAGATAGAACGGACCATGGCTCCGAAATGCAAAGGCAAATCAGTGTTTAAAAGAGCCTGAACCTCCGTACGGGTGTTAGCAATGTGAAGCACGAAAGTTTCACGGGCCGAGCTCAAGGCCACCTCTTTCTGGGACAATAGAGCTCTTATTCTAGCCATGCCGCTGAATTCTGCTCCCAAGGTAGGTATCTGTGGCCAAATGGAAGACTCCCTATGTTCACGTGTGGGAGGATAAAGAACATTTCTGCAGCAAATAACTCGCTCACTAACTGTCACTATGAAAGCTATACCTTTAATTAAACCACAACAGTTTTCATTATTGAGCATTAAATAACTACCATTCTCTAACAATTTAAACGTGGGGATGATAGCAGGAACTGGCATGCCCTGTAAAACGCAAGCCATATTCGGTCGGTCCTTGTTACATGAACCGTGTAACTGTATGTGTCTGCACATTAAAGAATGATCTGGCGTCTCAGTACACTCATCCCCCGTTAGATAAACTTCTTGTTCATCCTTGAAACATCTGTATGTGTATGGGAGTGACCAGACCTCATGAAGAAAACCGCTACCTAAGGGTTCAAAACGACCTATTGGCACATATTTCATACAATTTGAAAACTTATATAAAGCAAAAGGCAGTGTTATTAAACCGTGGATAAGCCACGTAGCAGTAGTGGCTTCTGCCACAGAAAAAGGTAAAGATTCCAACCTTTCAATATGGAGCATAGAAAAGGAAGCATCACGCATTGAAAGCAAGCGTTGTTTATCTGTCAAATTAAACGGTGAAAATAAAGAGGAAACGTTCATGTATCCCCAGGGAACTTTACCCATTTTCAGAGTCTGAAGTGTCCATGCAAACTGCATGATTGACCGTAATTGATTTTGACCATGGTATAATACTGACACTTCATCATGCACAATATCAACAACAGACGACACAATATTATCTAATGTGTAAATTCTAGAGGAAAGCACGTTAATGCTATTGTCAACAACTGCAAGCACTTTCTCAAGATTCGCCTGATCAATAGCCCTAAGGCGTGAAGCAGCCTCAATCTGTGAGAGTTTCCAAATTTCATTGTAAACCCCATATAACCACCGTTTCGACCTGCCACTAGCTGGGCCCTTAATGAAATCATTCAAATCCACGTCTGCATTCAGTTTGGAAAGGTGATACTTAACCGCAGGTAAAGTTGAATGTTTCAGCCAAGCTTGACACAACTTGCCCACAGAGTAAGAGGTGACAGTATGACTCAAATCAAACCGGGGATCAGATCTAACAGTCTTAAAACCGTCAGTTATATTTAAAAATCTTTTTTGGCAAGAATCAGCACTACGGTGCCAAAGCAGCCAACCCTTGGGATTCATACTGGAAATGTTAAAGGAGGAATTAAGAAGCAGAGCCTGTATATCTTTAATGGACAATCGAGTAAAATTACTCCAATCCTCATATTCCTCCAACTCCGGGAAAGACGGGGTGTTTAACCTTTTAGATGTAGCCAATCCAAAGCATGTGGTCTGGGAAATGGTTTCATTTAAAAACAACATATGATTCGGGATGAGACATGCACGGTGCAAAGCCTCAGTGCCTCGTACCTGCCAGGCCCTTGAACCCCAAACCGATTTAAGGTCTATTGTTTCCTTCCATAACTCATAGCCCCCAGTAACTAATTGATCTAGGAAGGCCTTCGAATACAACAATTTTGTATCGGTAAGTCTAACCTTGGACAGTGGCTGTTTGTGAAATTTAAAATAAAAGGACTCGGGATTGGACTGGTTAAAGTCAGTGAAATAAGTATACTTTTTAAGAAACGTTTCTGAACTCCCTTGTGTAGGAGCTGGGCAATGTTCCCACTGAGTAAAATTAACAGCATCCCTTCGGGAAGATGTTTTGTGTAAGAAGTGATTGCCATAATGTTGGTAACAGAACAATTCACCATAATTAGCCGATTCTAAATATAAATCCTCAGCATCAAAAGCAGCATAGTATTTCAAATCAGAAAACAAACTTTCCACAGCATTAACATCCCAATCATCAGAACGAATGTTTTGTTTCACCACATCCCCCATATTAACTCTTAGTACATTAGGAACATTAACGACTTCCGTTGGGCCATGAATCTGAAAACGAACTGCATCCCACGCGATTCCATCCAGAACAGGCCATGCTGTGATGTTAACCAAAGTCAAGTCTCTTTTTAATCTGTGTGTAGAATGTGAAGAGGAAAGTGGGGCCAATGTTCCATTTAAATGAGTAATGCAAGTTCTCTCCTCGACATAGTGTCCATTCATAATCCGAAAAAAATAAAACACAAAACCAATTGACATAAAAAGGTAAACCGAAAAAAGGACCAGCCAAATGTATATCCAAGGAGGAATCAAAAAATGTTTTTTAAACAGGCTAGCATATACCGCAATTTGAGAGGGTTTTTTCGAGGCAAGGGAAGCAGAGTCAAATGAAAATCTGGATTCCGTGGCTAAACGAGCTTGCAGGTCAGGCATGGACAAATCAGTGGGGTATGTATAGTCTGTCTCATCAATGTTAGTTCCGGGTAAATTATTTAATAATGGACTGGAAACAGCAGGTAATTCGATGGCCACCTCAGGTTCATTATTAGAAGCAGTGGGCATAATTGAATTTCTCACAATGGAAGGACAGGAAACAGCTGGTGTCATGCTAAGAAGAATCGGCCACTCTGTGTATCTTGACATTGTCAATAGAAATAAACCTGTTTTCCTTACGACCTGGAAGTGGTGGTAAAATGACTGTTCTCGTGCCCTTCACTCCAAGCACTGGGACCGGAGCTCGATAGGAGGGACCAAACTCTTTCTTGTTGTCGATCTTCTCTCGAACCAGTTCTCCAACTTGGGGTAGCCAGCCAACTACCGGGATCTGCAACGCATCATCCGATGTGGAGGGCAAATGTTCCTTTGCAAGACTGTCTCTGTTCTTTTGTAGATTCTGTAAAACATTGCAATGTTCATCTGCGTCAAAGGAAGTGGCGCGAACCACAGAGTCTAGACCGTCAAGGTCAGGGACGTACATCTTGATGCCAAAGAGCATTTCGTATGGGGTCCGCCCACCCAGAGACCTTCTAGGGAGATGATTAAGAGCACGCTGCACGCCATAGAGGTGAGCCAGCCAGTTTCTGCCAGTGCCTATAACTCGGGCTGTCAAAGATTGCTTTAAATCACGGTTCATTCGTTCAACTACACTATTACCCTCAGGTCTGTAGGGTGACGAAAACTTGACTTGGACCCCCATTGAAGTCATGGCATCCTTATACGCCTTAGAGGCGAAAGCCGGACCCTGATCCGAATGGAAGGTACCACAGGCAAAAATCCCTATAAAGATACGCAAATCTCTAATGACAGTCCGTGAATCAGCGCTGCGATGTGGCCATACCCACACAAAGCGTGTGCATGAGTCAACTGCTACTAAGATGTACTTATACGCAGTATCAGATGAAAAAGGACCGCAGTGATCTAAATAAACACAGCCTAGTGGTTTATTAGAAATGTACAACTGAGTCTGTGGCGGACGCGTAGCAGTTGAAGGTTTAATCTGCTGGCATATGTCACAAAGAAGGACATAATCACGCGTCTGTTTGTACAGTCCCCGCCACCAGAAACGTAGTTGTAATTGATTTACAGTGGCCGAGACGCCCGCATGCGCAGACGCCACACCTTCATGAGCCGCTGTAATCAAGTCTGCTCTGCGATCCGAGTTGGGAATCAGCCGTTCCCCAACATCAGGAATTGTCACAAAAGGAACCTTTTCGGGACTTAAGTGGTATTTATACTTCGAAGGGAATCCCGCAGGATGTTTACTTCCCTTCTCAGAGGCAGCAATCGCTGCCAAGATGTCGCTATCAATCTTGGTTTTAGACCTAGTAACTGCTGCAACTAAGTATGTAGATACTGCTGATTTCGCCGCTTCATCAGCAAGCGAGTTGCCAACAGCGTGAACTCCTACGCGCTGATGACCGAGAGTATGAATAACAAAAACGAGTGGCAAGTTAGCCTTAAGCTCTGCCACTCGAACCCAGATCATTTTATGTTTTATTGTGCTACCCTTGGAATCATGAAAATCATTTTGAATCCAAAAGAACAAGTTTTCATTGTAAGACTGGACACAGTAGTAAGAATCACTTACAATTAGAGTAGTAACACTTGGATCTGCGTACTCCAAAGCTAGTAAGAGAGCACGAAGCTCTGCCAATTGTGCGGTGCAATCGCCCAGGGGCAACGTGTGCACTTCCCTTGAAACGAACTCATCATTCAACATAGCACCGACCACAATGGCGCATGCGGAAACGTAGGCATGTTTAGAGCCATGCGCAACCTGCGCCGACCCATCAGTGTAAATGATGCAATGGAAGTCCTCCAAAGGTCGCATAGCCAGAGGAGCAGGATGAACGAATTCATACTGCAAGTACTCCTGCGACCGTAAGGAAGCGTCAAAAATAAACATGACATCCGTGGATGACAATGACGCAGCCCACTGAATCCACCGAGGGTGCAAAGCTTTCGAATTCGGTACACTGGCTTTCGTGACTGCCTCCAAGTGAGGACAGGGTGTTACCACTAGCATGCGTTTCCCCTGAGACAGTGCTCGTTCTTTTAGAATTGCCATCTGTACAGCAGTTAAAACCTTTTCCACTGTGGGAAACCGCATCTCAGCCGAAGTGTACAAGTGTGACTTGTAAGCAATAGGTACTGTGTCACCTTCATTAAAAGTGAGGTATGTGAAACCCACCGTCCCAGGAATTATTCTTATTACCAGGTTGGTGTGGTTATCACGAGTCAGTAAATATTTAGAAGCGAGCAGATCAGCCTGCAAGGATTGCAAAATGGCTGAATGCTCAGGCAGCCAGCATGATTTTGAGAAAGTTGGTTGTATCAAAGCATACAAAGGCTTGATACGCTGGGCATAATCCGGAATGTAAGTTCTGCCGAAATTCAAAAAGCCCAGTAAAGATTGTAATTTTTTCAGTGTTGTTGGAGCGCGCAATTGTGCGCACTTCTCTAAGAAGTGAGGAGCCAAACCTTTACCTTCATTGTTGAGCTCATAGCCCAAAAACAACACTGTGTGTTCTGCAATGTGCGATTTTGCAAAATTAAATTTGTAACCCATGTCTGCAAAGGTACAAATTATGGAATTCACTCGACACAGATGCATCCAAATTTCGTCGTCTGTGAGATAAATATCATCCACATAAGAACATGCATCCGGATCGATTCCCTCCAATAGTGTGACTATTCTGGAGGTGAAGACCCCAGGACTATTTTTGTAGCCCATTGGGAGTCGCCGGAAGCATTTTTGCACACCAGCGGACGTAAAACTTGTCCATTGGGAGCTAAAGCCATCCAGTCTGTGGGCATAAAAACCATTGGAAATGTCAAGCGTTGTCTTGAAACGCTTACGCACTAGACTATCCACTAGGGCAGAGCCGTGAGTATTCTGTACTGCACAGTTACGGCAATGCGAGTTCAAATGCCGGTAATCCAATACCAAACGATATGATCCGTCAGGTTTGGTCACAGTAAAAAGGGGATTATTCATTGGTGACACACACGTTTCAATAACTCCCTGATATTCCAATTGTTCAAGGATTTCAGCGACGGCCGCTTTAGTTTCACGCCGTATGGGATATTGAGGCTGAGGCTGCGGCTCAGACCGCAAAGGAATTTCGTGGCATGGGGACAATTTGTCCCAACCACATTGGTTGCGGTAGAGAGCCGGTGCAAGAGCCCGAGCCCACTCTTCTGCAAAATGCTGCGCATGCTCAGTCGAGACAGTGTGCGCGAAACTGGGAAGGATTACCTCCTCCCCTCGCGGCGCTGCGAGCACAAAAGGTGGGGGCCAGTCAGCCTCGGAAAGCAAAATGTCGTACGTAGACGAAAGGTTCTCCCAAAATACCCCTCTGACAGTACGCTGTATGTCACCTTCAATTAACAGGACAATTTCAAAAAGTCTTTCAGGGGGAGCTAATCTCGTATCAGCTGTTTCTATTACAACAAACACTTCAGTCGCTGTCACCCTCAGTAGTGGACGGAGCGCCTCTCTGACTATGGTAATCTCCGCCGCGCTGTCCAGCAAGGTCAGAGCCCACGTCAGATTCCGAAGCCGCGTTCTCACTATCTGTGGCATATCTATGCGCTGTTAAGGCTGCGACTTTCTTCTTCGCAAACTGCGGACGCTTAGGCGTAGAATCCTCCAGCTTCACTGCACCGTCTGTCTGGCGGGACTGACCACGTCCTTGCTGGCCACCACGTCCACGTCCACCCCCTCCTCCACCACCGGTCTTCTGGGCCGATGTTTCCTGAAAGGAACGAGGAGAGCGTTGATCAGAACCCTGAAAACGATCAGGTGATTTAATCATCGCGCGATCGCGCAAATCATAAACTCTGTCTGCCGGCGCAGGAGCTTGTATTGCAGGAACAGAATCCTGAGTTTGCCTAGTCTGCTTCCCCTGTGTCTGTTTTTTAGGCCAATTCTGTTTTTTGGACTTGGGCTGGACATCTGTCACTGCAGATTGTCCCTGAGGTTGTTTTTTATCCTTCACTGGAAAATATTTCAGACCTCTACTTGTGCGGCCAATTGTCTTATAAGCGGCCACCACAATCTTTGCTAACTGGCGGGGTTTGTCGGCATCGGGCAGAGCAGCCAAAGCATTCGACACCTGAAAGTTAACTGCATCTCCTTTAACATTGGAGAGAATGAGATCACTTACAATCTCAAAAGAACCACACAGGCGCATACCCAATTCAACCGCTGCCTCCGGACCGTGATCATTCTGAACACGTCTAATGATTTCAGGCAGAGCATTCATAGACGGGGTGCCGAAGCACCTCGTATAAACTGCCGCAAACGTTTTACCCCAGCTTTCACAGTCAGCAAGTTCAGGAGTTATATCCTTCGGTAGAGTAATCGTTAACATTCTATGTTTATCAGCAGGAGTAGAATTCGGAAAAACCGCCTCCAGTTGATCAAACTTCTCTGCTAGCCAGAATGGGAAGTCATCGTTGTCAACAGGACGCGCACCAAAAACCGAATTAACCATCACTGGATTGAGACGCATTCCGCCTCGTTCCATGGGAGCGGCCGCACCCCCCTGGGGACCACCAGGAAGATGTCGACCGATGTATTGCACTAAAGCACGAATCACGGAAATGGAAACAACATGTAGCCTGCGAATTTCTGCCAGGGTACAAGCCCCGTGATTCGGGTGCGGGGTAAAGCCACCCAACGCAGGCCAATTTGTACCTGGAATTGAGAGTGGACCTAACCTCGCAGCGGACAAAGAGTGGGGGAGGGCGCCATCAAACCAAACTCGATGCTGCCAATGATCAATAGGTATTTCCAATGCCCTGTACGGCGTATATTCAGCCGGGACATCCGAGGCGGTGTAGGAGTGGAATAAACCAGAATTAGCGTCCACAGCCGGAAACGTAACCCAAGAGTAAAACAACTCGTAAGGAAACGCCGGATCTGCACATACCACGAAAATCACAGCCATTCCATCTACTGGGACTTGGTACGTCTGAAGATGATTGCGTACCGCTACGCGACTATGCTGCGCAATAGCCACCGCCGCCATGTCAACACTGGAAACAAGAACACACAAAGAATACTTTGTAGCACAACTGGGTAGTAATTCAAAGAAACCGTTTGAGAAAGAATCAAGCTTGAATAAAGACCTATTTCAAAAAATAGGTAGGTTTCACCGACACCCCGTTTTCCGGAAACGGATGTGAAGGGGTTAAGGCATGAACGATAAACTACTCGAGTGTCATGATATAAGACCACCGAAACCGTTGGGCGCCATGTTGCAGGGTTTCTGTACTCACACAGAACTGTGCACAGAGGAGTGGAACCTCGGCAAATTAGGGTGTCCCAAAACTTACCTTAGCAACCAACTCACCCCTTACCGAGCTAGCTACAGTGTCTCATTGGACATATCAAACTCCCAATGTTTAGACAAACCAGAACATGAACTTACAGTACCTCAGGGTACGTGGGACTCATGAACACTCTTTCGTTATATTATCATTACAAACCAGAACATGGAGTAAAGAAGACACATGTGCATTTGAAATGTTTATTTACTAATGCCGTCTTCTCAGGCGCAGTATCTTAGATAATACAAGTATACTTATTATCAGTATCAAAATTATCAGCATAGTTACTAAGACATAAAAAGCGAATGGTGACAGCATGTTAACATGCTGTAATGAATAAGAGTTAACAACACTTATATCTCACCCTCCCTAACACATATATTATATTATTAGCTAAGAAGGTCTCTTTGGGTTGTTTTAGGGCGGGCCCATACCTTAGTGTCCTAGCATGAAGGAATCACATCAGCATACACCAGCTCTCTCTGCATGTGCACCGCATCAAGTGTGTTAACCATTCTCGTGCAAAGCAATATCAATCCCGCCTCAAGCCCAAGTTGGCAAAGGCTGCACTTGTGTTATGACTATGAAGGCGTGGAGATCAGACCTCATAACAATACCATATCGTGTTGCTCCTGAAACTTCAGCACTCTCCGTGCAGACATGGTTTATTAAACAAAACTGATATCAGAGCAATAACATATTATTCTCACATACACCACGGCAAACCACTAGGTTGAAAGCTAAGTCAACAATTAAGGGTCGTGTGCAGAAGTTGCAAGAAAGGAAAAATGGCGTTTAAATCTCAAATGTACCTATGCTAACTTAACACGATATAAGGATATATAGGAGCTATACAACAACTTAAGACAAAATCCTAAACGTACTACTTTTGGTATTCACAGAAGGCATTTAGTAGTAGTACAGTTAGGATTTTGTCTGAAGTTTGACTTAAGACAAACTTAAGACAGACCTAAGACAGACTTAAGACAGACGTAAGACAAACTTAAGACAGACTTAAGACAGACTTAAGACAGACTTAAGACAGACTTAAGTTAGGATTTTGTCTTAAGTCTGTCTTAAGTCTGTCTTAAGTCTGTCTTAAGTCAAACTTAAGACAAAATCCTAACTTCTGTGAATACCAAAAGTAGTAAGTTTAGGATTTTGTCTTAAGTTAGTTCTGTGAATCGGCCCCATGGATATTTTCAATTTGAAAATATTTAACACCATTGTGCCATGGCCAACATTATATCAGGGGTTGGAAATAAAGTGTCATGGATGTCCACAAAAGGATACAAATTACCCCCATTATACAAGGGCAAGCATTAGGCTAGGGGTAGGAACCATTGTGCCACAGATCTCATATTGTACCAAAAAATTACACCATTACTCTATGGCCAGCAATACACCACTAACTATGGCAGTTCTGAATCTTTATTACGCCAATAATTTCTACTAGTATGCCAAGAGTTATATTCTGCTAGCGATGGGCGCCCTTGTGGCACATGACCATGATATGCCAAGAATAACCACCACTCAGGGGTGGGCACCAAAGTGGGATGTAGCTTCACAATATGACACAAATGACCACCATTGTGCTAGCGGCAGCGTTATATCAGGGGTGTGCCATGGCATGCCCACACAATGTCAAGATATTCCAACATTATGTCGGGAGCACATCTCATAAAGTAAAAAATGATCTCACACTAGCTGGGCCCAGGCTTAAGATGCTAGAGGTCACCAGTAGAAGATATGACTTTGTGGAAGGACACTCCCACACCTTCCCTTCTCTCACACACAGACACACACATGGATAAGGACACTCTTCTGTAGAGTAGAGCAGAGCAAGTAAAGAAAGTCTGACTTTCGTAAAGAGGTTTCATAGGCTTCTATTTGAAATATAATGTTGGAAAAGTTGGACAAAAACAGCATTCCCAGTAACCCTGGGCGTAGTTTGGGAAGTAGCGCTACGCGTAGCTACGCGAAGTGCACTTCTTACTACACGAGCTACCCGAAATGCATAGTGCAGTGTGCAAAATGCTGTTTGCACTGATTGCACAGTGCCGGATTCTTGTCCGCTCTGTGCAATCAGTGGAAACTGCATCTTGCACATTGCAAGCAGTTGTTTTCTGCCGCTCGAGTAGCAGCTTTCTCAATGCGGGCTGGTAGTTTCTCATTGCGAGCGGTTATGAGCATACGAGACCACTCTCAATGAGAAACCTGACCTTCCCGCGGTGAGAATCTCGCCGGGAGGTTTATTTTCTACGCTCGCGATCGGCAACTTGATGTTGCTGATCGCGAACGAGGAAAAAGTCTTGCCGGGATGTCATTTTGCTTGCTTGCAGTCGCCAACTTGACGTTGAGGACCGCGAGCAAGCAAAAAATGACTGCTGCATTTTTGAACTGTGCTACGTGCAATTCACGTAGTGCGAAGTAGCACAAACTACGTTAGCGTAGCGTAGTGCTTTGCCCAGGCCTAATTTTCAGTACCCTTTCCCACAGATGTTGATGAACACAAACATAACAATAACAATGAAACACAGCACTCATACTTCCTTTTGAAAGCTATGCATGAAGTCATAGTACAAACTCAACCCTGCCATCACTTATAATTCTTCACTAACTAACCTCTCATAAGATCTTTGCATAAGTGCACCATAAGTCTAAGATTAAGCTGACATGTGCATATTGTGGACCAGAACTAGCCTGGACATGGCCCTTCCTAACATATCATATCATGCGACGGGTCCACACTCGCGAATGTAGCAGTAAAATGCAGAGGAACGCTCGGTTTTGAGATTCCTTTTGGATTGGGCAGTAAGGCTGTACTCTACTTGGAGAATGAGCATGCAATGTGGGCTGATCTCGGTCTAGAAGTGACCCCCCCCTCCTACATCATGTACATAGATGCTGTGGACTGTCAAACTCAGGAGTCTGAGCTTGGACACATATGATGTGGAGGACCTCAGTTCTAAACCTTTGCAGGGCCACATCATGTTGTTTATGGCAGTTGATTTTGCAGATTTTGAACAGCGACTGCAGCATCAAGGTGCATTCCAATCTGATCTGGAATGTTATGAAATTCTTGAACTTATATTACATCGACAAATCATACTGACTCATGGTACACCTGCCAGCCTTAGGGTGATCTTTATCCAAACTTTTTGCCTTCACCCTCCTATTTTTGCTGAATTCATTTTTTGTTGGACTCAGGACTTTGTGCACTTTACCACTGCTAACCAGTGCTAAAGTGCTTGTGCTCACTCCCAAAAAACAAAAACAAGGTAACATTGGCTTACACACAATTGACATATTTAATTTACATATATGACCTTAGTAGAACAGTATACTATATACCCAGGGCCTGTAAATTATATACTGCTAGTGGGCCAGCAGCACTTATTGTGCCACCCACTTAGGTAGACTTTAAAACATGTCCCAAGTCTGCCAGTCCAACCTGAATGCAGTTTGAAACTGCCAGCTCAGCTTGGCAAACTAACCTCCTTGCCAAGCATTATAGTCCACTTTGATTACATATGTCATCTCTAAGGTAGGCTCTAGGCAGCCCATAGGAAAGGGTGCATTGAAACTAAAAGGTGGGACATGTACTTTTAAGTTGTACATGTCCTGGAAGTAAACAAAACATTACATTTGTTTTTCACTACTGTGCGAACCACCCCTCCCATCGGATAACATTGAGTTACCATATTGCATTTAATAATTGCTAACTTTTGATTGGGAGCAGGTAGGACTTTCATGTTTGCCATGTGAGACATTTTCAGATTTTAAGTCGCAATTTTGAAAATGTCACTTTTAGAAAGTAACCATTTTCTTGCCCCAACTATTTGGTGCCTGCGGCCTGTTCCTGGGTCACGTGACTGGGTGTAGTTGGCAGTTGGACTTTGTTTATTCCTCCCAGACAGCCACACAATAGAGGGATTAGGTGTGCCTGGATGGCTTATCACTGGCAGGATGGTGGACGGAGCTGGGCACAGCCCCACTTACAAATCAAAAGGCTGTGCCCTGTATTCACACAAAGGACTTCACATTACCTCTTTGTTCATGCAGCCAGTCATGAGCCAGGGCAGGGGAAGCAGGGAAAATTCTAGAAATGTCTACTTCAAAGAAGGCACCAGGTATAAAAATAGGACACTCAGGCCCACTTTTCAGTTTACTTTCTGGACTTGTGGAAAGGCTCTCAGAGGACCGCTTGATGCTGTTACGTGCCGTGTACTTCGTAAGATTTGCTGCACCTGGAAGGACTGCTTCACTGCCTGAGGCCTGCCCTGCTGTTTGAGCCCTGTTAGTGCCTTCTTGAGCCCAGAACTACCAGAATGAATCCAAGGGCTTGTTGGGTGGCCTCCTGATCAGAGCTTCAGGGACAGTCAAGCATCCAACCATGTTGAACTCGCACCTGTATTAAGCTTGAGTGAGTCCTGACCCTCCAGAGGGCTTCCATCAAGATCTGGTCCATTGGAAGTGGTCCTAAAGGTGCCCAGGTAGCCAAAATCAAAATCTTGGGACTTAGAAACATTTTTGCTAAAAGGTACTCTGAGAACCTACCTTTTTGTTTATCTGCCCTAAGTGTATCACCAGTGAGCCTGACTTCGTGGCAGCTCCTGCTATGTTATCTCATGCAGACAATCCTATTCAGCAGTCTCCGCAGAAGGGTAATCTGGCCTTGTGGAGCCCTCATTGGCTATAGCCAGCAGCTTCGTCCCACTGAAGATTTTCAACTTCCTAAAATGAGACTAAGGGCCGTAGAAAGAGGAAAAAACATGGAGAAATCATTTTTCCTGTTGCATCTCCCTGGGAAATCTGGAAATGTCCCCTCTCCATGAGTGGAAGCATGGGAACACCCACGCTCCACCCCTGGAATGCCTTCCCACGGCAGAGTTACACAAGGCAGCGACTTGTGCTACCTTGCTTTACTCCAGATTTACGAAGCAACGTAGGGCCATGCAAGGTTGCATGACAGAAGGGCAAACCCGTATTATGATAAATCTGGGCCTAAATCTGAACATAGAAATCTTCACCGCAACTTAGTCCATCGGCCCTCCGACTACGACATCTCTCCTCAAACACCGCCTGCTGACTTGACCCGCTGAACTTTACTTTCTCAGAACTTTTTCATTTAACTACTTTCTAAGTCTGAAGGTCAGCGGCGACCGGACCCAATCCAATCCCTGTATCCAACCCACCCTCCATCACGGTCAGCCATATTTCTTTACTTTGAACCTGCTTCGCATGACTAGTCATCCGCCGTTGGGGCTTTGATATTTTTGGTGCTTGTTTTTACCTTAAAATTTCAAAATTCACAAAGCCGGTTCCACTGATTGGATTTTTCTTGCTTGGGTGTCAAATATTTTATTACAATTTACTCTGTTTTTCTATATTGGTGTGGTATTTTTCTTGGGGTGTGTTTTCACTTTATTACTGTTTGCATGCTGCATAAGTACTTCACACATTGCCTCTAAGTTAAGCCTCACTGCTTTTGTGCCAAGCTACCAGAGGGCTAAGCACAGGTTAATTTGAGGTTTGCCTTTGTTTCACCCTGACAAGAATTGTGGTTGTTGCTTGAGTTGAGTTTCAACCCCCTCACCCAATAATACAATTTCCTACAGACACCAAACTGCGAACGAATACTGATAGCTGCTAGAACTGTACATACGGTGATAATTGCAAGGTGTCTGGTTTGTTCCACTGCCTCGACTTAAACTGCTCAAGCACGGTTGTATGAAGGAACCCCACAAGCATTTACCTCCACATGCCTTTACGACACAGTCAGTACCCTGTGTGTGACATTACCACGCTTTCCTTTAACGCACAGGTCATTACAGCAGCTTGATTTAGGAGGCGCTGGACTCTGCAATAGTATAAATTGCTATTCCAACTCCAGTATTTGCAACAGTAGGGAAGGTGTTGGACTTAAAAATCCAACACGAGCCCAACAACGTACCCCCTATAGCAAGTCATTGTAACGAATTACATGCTAAAGTAACACACAGTAACGTCGCATGCAGGGTACCAACCTCGTTGTAAAGGCTGGTTGTGGTAAAGACTCCGGGGTAAATGATGTTTCCCCCCAAGTAGAGTTTATCCCTACCCTTAAAAATATGTTCCTTACTTATACCAATCACTAGGCTCTCCCCCGTGCCTTGGAAGTTCCGCCTCTGCCTACGATGCCATGCCACCATTGATGGTCCTCCACACGTTCCACCCAACTCATCTCACTGTTCTCCTTGTCCTTGCACAGATTCTGACGAAAGTGAAACTATTCACAAAAACTTTGTTGAACAACCTGCAAGGTTGTGCAGAAGATTGTTGGGTTGTGGTGGTATTTTTGGGAGACACTGACCTCATTCTAAACTCACGGCCAATGCCTGGCAACATCTCCCAGTTAGTTGTTTTGATCCTTTGCTACCGTGCAGTTCATGATGAGGTATTCCACACCCTCACCTTTGTTGTTTTGTTTCCTTTGGTTCCTTGTCCTCCAGAAACTTTGCTTTTCCACCTTGTGCAGGGACATCTTAAGGATTTTGGGGGCCCTGGGCCAAACAGATTTCAGGGGCCCCTGTTCAGAAAAACTTTGAATTTATGATCCAATTTCATGCCCTGTTTGGCTAGGCCAATGATGGTGCACAGGCACACTCATCCACATTTAAAATGTGTTTACATCTAATATTCAGGGATAGTGACTTATGTTTTCAATATTGTAACACAGAGGCAATAATCTCAGTGACGCCCTCTTATATACGATGTCCTGTTTTAATCTAAAAGAAAGTTTTTATGGATGTTGCATGAAAGAAACACAACATTTCTCTGCAAAATGTCTGTAATAGACTTTCACGCATCACCCACATTAAAAATAAATTAAGGAAAAACAGTATTTAAAACAATTTGTTTAAAAATTATTCTATGTTATTAGGGCAAGACTCTTTCCAGAACAGAGCTGACCCTGTAATGGGGCCCCTGGAAGGCTGGGGCCCTGGGCCAGAGCCCACTTTGCCCATGCCTTAAAACATCTCTGACCATGTGATATCCTGCTGACCTTCTCAACCCTTTTTTGCTTTCTACACTCTTCTTATGTTCACTGCTCTGCTACAGGTGGTAGTGCTCACCAACCTGGGGCCATATCAACCATTGTAACCTGGGGGCACAAGGAGCATGTGCGCCAACTTTTTGCACCGCCGGGTCACTATGGTATTACAGGCAGGGCTACAGTCCTTGTGTGGCACATTCTGTAATACTGATAGTGCTGGTGCACATGTAATGGCCGCGCTATCTTGAGAGGGTATTCCCTCATTTGCATGGGAGCGTGGCTCTGTGATGCACCACTATGCCTCTGCGCATGAGCCCTATCAAGGAGGTGGGCCCATAGGCAAACAGGCCCTTAGTAGGTGCAATGACAGTATGACACAAAGAGGTGATGCGAGTCACTGCGCCCCCAAAGGGCAGCCCTCTGAAGGGTGCAAAGGGTGTCATATGAAGCCCAGATATTGCCCTGCACATGGGTGCAGTCACGTACTGCACCCATCTGCAGGTCGATATCAGTTCACTCTTCAAACTGCAGGTCGGTGCCGCATGCACTGTGAAACATTTTGTGGCCTAATAATGACTTTTGGCAGACTGCCACACCACTACTTCACTGAAGGTCAATCAATCAATCAATCATTACATTTGTAAAGCGTGCTACACATCCGTGAGGGTCTCAAGGCGCTGGGGAGGGGAGCTGCTACTGATCGAAAAGCCAGGTATTGAGAATGTGGAAAAGTCAGCCCATATCGCACCTGATGCCCAGGCTGCTGGCGCAGGGCGCCTCTTAGTTCCCATCTTGAACAATTACCAAATAAAGAGACGGGCGCTGGAAGCAGGAAAACAAGAACAGAGTTTTATTTCTCATGAGGAGAGCCTGTCATTTCGGACACTCGCATAGTGTCTTCAGGAGGTGCTCTAACAAGTTTCTCTGAGGCTTCGTCTTTTATACACATGTTTATGATGCACAAACATTCCTTATTGCAATAAAGACGCTTTGAAGTAGGAAAAAGCATGCTTGGAATCCCAGCTTCAGGCCTATTCCCATACCAGTCGCTCAGATGTCATCCTCCCCTCCTGAATGTAACAAGAGATTGTGATCTCTCAGCCGGACATTCCTACAGGACACGAGGGCAGGAGGGGATGATCAGATCAAAGGTTGGGCAGGCTATAAGATCGGGCACTTCGGTTGGTGTATCACAGTTTTGTTATGCTGGGCAGGAAAAAGGGGGGGGTGTACATCCACGAGGCTTGGTCTTAGGACTTGGGACCGGGTCGAAAGGCCAAGTGCAGCTGGGGGGGGGGGGGCTCGTCAGCTGAGGGGAAGGGTGTTCTTGGGAGGAAATGGGGGGGGTGTGGGTCAAGCAGGAGTGTTACTTCTAGAGCAGGGTCACGCAGAGGGAGAGGGTCTTATGGCCGATGCATGAGCAGTGCGCGCGGGGAGGGGTGCCGGGGGTTTAACAAACGGGCAGAGAGGCCATGGTGCCTAAAATGGCTGTCGTGTACGTGTGTGCATGGGTCTATGCTGGCGGGATAACACAGTCAGTGTTTCGCGATATCCGTTCTGCTTACAACAAGGGGTACAGTGAACACAAATGAACGCCGCTTATGTGCATATACATTGCCATTTTCAACAGTCGCCGCTTTTTTACATAAGCTAGTTCATTTCTATACAGTCAATACGATTGGCGGAATGCGGTACATATGATTTTACATTTGTTGGGTTATTCATACAAGTCTAGAGATCGGCATAATACTTAGTCGGGTCAATCAAGGAAAAGGTTCCGACACATTATAGAATAAGGTTCCGACTTTCTCTCCGGTGACATCAACATACAGTAAAAAGTGCTCTGATACCTTCGGGTCTTGTCAGTGCTATAAGAGACTTTTTGGAAAACTAAATACATGAGTGACCGATGAAACATTTTTGAAAGCAACACAAAAATGGTTGAGGGAGGAATTCAGTTCAATACAAGCAATTAGTCAAGGGGTGGGTAGAAAGTTCAGGAAGGGGGATCTTTGTCACAATGTCTTTTTAACAGAGTCCGTCTTCTTTCGTTGGCGCCGTTGAGCACCGGCGGTGGAGCTATAGGTCCAGCTCGGATTCATCCTTACGCGTTGCAGGGTGCGATCAGTCCTCTGCTGTTAGATCACAGTCCTGTTTCCTAACTGATCTTCTTAGGGGTGCCTCATGCTGGGCACCTGCGTGTCTTTCTTCTTCCGTGGCAAAACCTTATTCTATCTAAATGCTGCTCTTTTTTTTTTCTGAGTCAAAAGTTATGCGAAAAGAGTGATGTTGTTGAATAATCGAGGGAAGAGAGGGCGGAGTGGGATCAGATCTTTGAACACACCAAGAGACCAAAGGAGCAAAGGACGACGAGCAGGCAGGCCCATCAGTCGGGCTCAAAAGGGACGGGGACTTCAGGCACGAGTGGGTCAGCAAATCGAGGGCTTCAAGGCGGCCCTTCATTCCTTCATCTGCCGAGTTTGAGAGTGGTGCCTCGTCCCGCGTCTCGTTGCTCAGCGACTCCACCTTTGGTCGCGGTCACACGTGCTTCATGATCTGTGGCCAGGCTGTGCGTCACGTCCAGCTCCTCTCCTCCGGTGATTGTATCTTTGAATGGGTACAAAACAAGTTTTAGAAAAACTGGCAGGAGAAGACATTTATACATCTCAATTCCGTCCCCAATCCTAAGTAGGTGGGGGATAGGTTCATCGGTCACAGTCAGAAGTCATCACTTATGGAGTATGTAGGAGGGCATTTCTACTGTATTCGTAAGCCTATTTGGCGTTCATTCGTGGCGTACGTGGAGAGAAATCGGATTCTGATTGACAGTGTATTCTATCAAACTCGAAATCGAGTCCTTAGGTAGAGACTCGCCCTTTTCTTTAACCCAGGTACTGACAATCTTACATTTCCCTCCGGGGTCGGCTAACTCTTGCAAGCAGGGGGGTTATCATCATGAGAGGGGGGCAGAGGTTAAACATGTTTTTCTTGGGGAGCGACGGTTAATCAAGGTCATCAATTACGCTTCGGGGATAGCTTATATGGAGCTGGGGTCAATCGGGAGAAGCGAGGACGCTTTGGACAGGGAGCTGGGGTCAATCGAGGGAAGTGAGGACGCTTTGGACATCCGCACTTAAGTGCAAAGGGGTGAAGCAATCTGGGCATTGGGGATTGCATTTCTAACGAACTGAAAAACAGACAACAATTGACGTTATAGTCCCCCTATAAAAGGCCAGATTAGGGGACATCAGTCGTCTTACCTGTCCTTTCTTTCATTACCAACTCGGGTTCTATCGTTTTGCAGAAAGGAGAGGTAGTAATATGGCAAGTTACAATCGTTTTAGTTCCTGTCAATTTTACCGAACACCTTTGTGTTCGGAGAGACCCAATTAGGTTTGTGCCGGTGGGGCACAACGTTACCACACAAGGGAGGAGGGAACAGGGGGACCCTCAGAGAGGGAGAGAGAGAGAGAGAGAGAGAGAGAGTCCGCACTCTAAACGAACCACTCGGTACACGTATGACATGGAGAGAGAAAAAGAGAGAGAGAGAGAGAGAGAGAGAGAGAGAGAGAAAAACGTGTACAATAATGGGCCATTCAGTGCGCACACAACACAGAACAGCAGGGGTCGAGTAATACGGAAACACAGGCAGAGGGACGACGTAGATCCATACATTAGTACACACAAACTCAGGCGGGGGAGACAGTACATGTATTATATACAAAAATCCAAGACAAAACATAGAACAGTTATTGGTATTATATACAAAAATCCAAGACAAAACATAGAACAGTTATTGGCCAAAATGATCTCTTCCTGTATGCTGCACATCCTAAGCTCTTTTTACCTTTTTCCTCTCTTTTATCGTCGGCTGCCTTCACTGGTGGCTTTGGTTGCATACACTTATATGCCTTTGGCAATTGGTCAAGAACTAACCTGGTCGGGCTAATGTGTTTCCAGGCTGAGGCAACAGTGGGTGTCAGTTGTGAGAACAATGGGGCAGCTTTGAGTTTCATGTCTATGAGGGTGCAAAAGGAGGTAGTAGATTTTAAACACTGGCAACATTCCTAGTCCTCCGAACGGAGGGTACTTGGGTAAACCTCACCTCGGAATATTCCTTAAACTTTCCCTATTTAATTAAACGTAGGAATTTATTCATTAGTGAACGTCATTCTTGGTTGTATTATTCGGGGTGCCAAGCGAAGTCATATTTTGTAGTTTCCGCTTCAGGCTGTCCTCCCAAGCGCTAAGTTCAGGGAGAGAAATAGTATCGTTTGCTCGTCGTGTGTAGGTACCATAATCGAACCCCTTTTTCCCATCTCTTCGTCCGCTAGATCACCATTTTTTTTTTTCATACTTTAATCGACGTTCCGATGTGACCTGCAGAAAGAGGGAAAAAGAAGGGGGGCGGGGGCAGCATTTTAAAAACACATCAGCGCGCATAAACTCGAAAAGGCTTTTACTTACTACATACTCGGGCTAGCTCCACTGGACGCAGTCCCTGCCAACTTGGCGTTTAAGCCCAGGTGGACCATTTAGTGTGGGAGAGATGATTATCGGAAGCCTGTGGATAGCATAGGTTGCCCAAGTGTGGTATTACGGATCGTGTGCAGGGGGGTCAGGTGGCACTCCTTCGGGGTGACTTAGGGGCATTTTAAAACAACTTTCCTGATACAGGTAGCATATAAAGTATAGGCTAAATACCAGGATCTTTAGCGGTTGCTTTAGGCTGTACAAAAATGCAAAACACATACAACAAAAACCTGGACCGTTCATATTTGCGATATTTCTGCGTACTATACTTTTTAACCCTTAACTTAATCGAGCTGAGCCATTTCACCTGTAATTTAGTTATATCGGAAACAACTACGTTTGCTTTTTCCAAAAAATCTTTAATAAAAATGTCGGTGCATAAATACGGGCCTACAACCCCGTGGGCCGGCCAGAACTGTACATGTGGGGATACTTATTAGTGGAAACCCTAATGGAGTCGGTGGTCGTTGAGTTCATAATAAAAAGTGCGACAGGTGCAATAAAATCATATCGAAACTTCAGTGTGAGCGAGTATCATAAGTGTTGAAATTCGAACTTTCAATAATCATGATTAAGCATGAGCGCAAAATCCGCTCCGATCGCGGATTTTGCGGATTTTCGGTAAATCCGCGATCCGCGAACTCTCGCGAATTTACCGAGAATCCGCAATCCGCGATCGGAGCGGATTTTGCGGTCAAAAGTTCAAGCCTAACATAATTTACGATGGCGCCGGCAAGCTGCCAGCGCCATCCTCAAATGGTTACTTAATTAGCTTCGACAGGAAGCTCTAACAGATAAGATAAAGCAGGGGCTCGAGCGCCTGCTTTATTTTATCAGTTGGAGCTTCCTGTTGAAGCTAATTAAGTAACTTTTGCAGGATGGCGCTGGCAGCTTGCCGGCGCCATCGTAAATTATTTACATGGTGTGTCTTCTTGAATAAATATGTGCCCTAGTTGAAGCTTAAATTCAGTGACTCATTCATTAGCCCAAAAATAATCGTGAGCGTTCTGGAGGCTGGGCAGGTGTGCCTTGTTCCCAAATATACCATGGGAAATCCGCTGTGATGCTGGCCAGAGGCATTTGCATCTTTGGCTTTCACGTGCGCAATACCCCTGCTGTTCCTGTGACCAGGGGCTTCTGTCTCTTAATCTGCTGCTCTGATCGGTCTCTGACCTTTTGTATACACACAAGGGGCATGTTCGCTCGCATGGAAGCCCCGTCCGTTTGGCCCCACCCACACACTCGAGGTGTGCACCCGCCCGTCTTCCCGCCATTTACCCACTATGATGGACATTTCACTCAAGGGACCCCTGCGCACTTCGGCGCGATTGCATAGTAGTAAGAACACACACTTGGTCGCTGGAACTAGTTGAAGCGCAAATGCAGTGACTCATTCATCAGCCCAAAAAAAATCGTGAGCGTTGGGAGGCTGGGCAGATGTGCCTTCTTCCCAAATATACCATCGGAAATCCGCTGTGATGCTGGCCAGAGGCATTTGCATCTTTGGCTTTCACGTGCGCAATCCCCCTGCTGTTCCTGTGACCAGGGGCTTCTGTCTCTTAATCTGCTGCTCTGATCGGTCTCTGACCTTTTGTATACACAAGAGGCATGTGCGCTCGCATGGAAGCCCCTTCCGTTTGGCCCCGCCCACACACTCGAGGAAGCCCCGCCCCCAAATCCGCCGATCCGCAAAATCCGCGGATTTTGCGGATCCACGATCCGTGAATCCGCAAATTCGTGAATCGTGGATCCGCAAAATCCGCCCATGCTTAATCATGATGCGCCAAAACTTAACAACAATTCATTGTCCGAATGTTCAATCAGTACTCATCTCACTTCAATTCATTGTCCGAACACATAATCAGTACCCATCCCATATCAATTCATTGTGTTTAAAAACTGCATACATATTTCATGACACCAAGGCTGAGCAATCGGGGTACAACAAGGAGTTGAAAGTTTCATTTGTACCAGCGCCATTTTGGGTGCAGCCAGGCAGATCCAGGCATAGTCAAAATCTCCACCAACTCGTGGTTGGCCCAGAGGCTCTTTCGGCAGTCCAAAAGTTCCGTTAAAGGGCAACAGAAAGGATCGGCGGTATGAACCATCAGTCAAAAAAGGGGGAGGGAGGCAACAGTTTTTTCTACCGGGTCATACTGGGTTTTCACCGGAACTGATCCGAACTGTAGTCTGCAGGATTTTAGTCATTCAAACTGAGGCTGGCGTCAGCATGGGAGCGCCGACGTCTCGCGGCTACATTTTCATCGTTCCGCGGGTAATCATGGCAGTCATTCCCCATCGGGGGTGTCTGCGGGGGTCGGGGGCCCCCGTGGCTCCTATAGAATCTTCAAAGTCGAGGAGAACACTTTTGATTGTGGGACTCATTTCTTGATCAACAAGCAACCGGGCCATCTCTTCACGCCGGGCCCGCTCCTGCAGGGTCGACCGCCATTTTACGAGTGGACGAACCCTCGTCGGGTGAGTGGAGCGTTGGGGGTGCCACTGGGGGCCTCCACCTGGGGAGGTGGGAGAGGCTCGTTCGCGCCGCCTCTCCCTCCCAGCGCACCCCACGCCGTTTTTCTCGGTGCTAATATTCATGATGGCCGGACCAGGCGATGAGAGGGGGGGGGGGGTCGGAGGCATAGGCAAGACATCCCCCCCCCCCCGGTGGCCTGCAAGGCGCCGCTTCAGGGCCGAACGGGGAGCTTCTACCAAGCCGTGGCTGGACCAGGAGATGCGAGGGGGGGGGGGGGGGGCGGTGGCATGAGCAAGACATCCCCCCCGTGTTGTCGCAGCCATTATTGAAGAAAGAAGAGGGGACGCCCGGATCCCGTCGGCCTCGGCTCCTCTTCTGGCCCACCTTACGCGACGACCTCCGGCTGGCGGCAGGACCCGCCCTACACGTGCCGAAGATCTCGTCTTCCGGATGGGCGTAGCCGCGAACCTGTTGCACTTCGGGAGTTTCCAGAAAGGGGGTAGGTATCTGCTGATTTGTATCTATCTCATGTTACCGTTATTGGGGCGTGGCAGGCGGTGGGACAGACATGTTTGGAGCAGTGAGGGGTGGCGAAGCCTGGTTGCCTCGTGGCCGTCGCGATGTCAAGCTTGGCTTCTTTCACCATTTTCATGTTTCCTATTACGGGCTTATTTCTAACATTTCTTATTTCTAGCGAAATCATGTGTTTTATCGTGAGCTATTTCTAACGTTTTCCTATTTGTAGTGAAATCAAAAAAAATCATCAGTGGCCTACTGATTTTGCTTTCTTATTTCTTTCTTCCCTTTTTTTCCTAGCGTGTTTCATGCTAAAGTTTCTGTTAACAGGATACGGTGATTACTTCGTTATTGTTGCATATGTCCTTTTTATTAGGGGTGCCAGACGACCTACCTCTAATAAATGGTCCGGGTGGAACTAGTTTACCAATCAGTGGGGAGTAGATAGGCCCGAGAGATTACAACGGGGACAAAGGTCCGCATTACCTACCCTTCACTACTTGCAAAGATTAGACAGAATATTTCTTTTCTACGTTATTTGCAAACAGAAAATGCTTCAAAAGAACTATTCCTTGAACAATAAATGTCCAGACAATCAATCAATCAGTGGGGAGAAAAACAGGCATGACGGATTACAACAGAGACAAAAATCTGCATTACCTATCCTTCACTATCTGCAAAGGGGGCAGAATATTTCTATTCTTCCCTGTTTGTAGGCAGGGAATATCTCAAAAGAGCAATAATCGATAAAAATCGATAACAAACAATCAGTGGGGAGAAAGATAGGCATGACGGATTACAATGGGGGACAAACGTCTGCATTACCTATCCTTCACTATTTGCAAAGAGAGAGGAACGTTCCTATTCATCGCTGTTTGCAAATAGAGAATGTCTCAAAGAGAACCAATACTTCAAGTACAATCAATCAATCAATCAGATGGATAAAGCCATCCTACCAATCGGACGTAAAGACGTCCTACTTAACCTTACCCGGACCGGACCGTGTGGGCAGTTCTTCGCCTTCCCTTTTCCAGCGCCCAATCGTTCTCTTTCTCCATGTTTTTACCGCAGCATTCCTGTGGGATTCCAGTCAGGACAGTAGGTCACTTGAGAGAGGTCCGTTCGGAATCGGTGAAGTTCATTCAATCGGCAGCCGGACGAGGGCCCTCTCAAGGCAGGTATACTCCAATCGTTTAGATGTTCACCCCATCGTCTGGACCTCTCTTACCGGACCTTATGTCGCTGATGGGCCCCGCATTGGGACGCCAATTGTGGAAAAGTCAGCCCATATCGCACCTGATGCCCAGGCTGCTGGCGCAGGGCGCCTCTTAGTTCCCATCTTGAACAATTACCAAATAAAGAGACGGGCGCTGGAAGCAGGAAAACAAGAACAGAGTTTTATTTCTCATGAGGAGAGCCTGTCATTTCGGACACTCGCATAGTGTCTTCAGGAGGTGCTCTAACAAGTTTCTCTGAGGCTTCGTCTTTTATACACATGTTTATGATGCACAAACATTCCTTATTGCAATAAAGACGCTTTGAAGTAGGAAAAAGCATGCTTGGAATCCCAGCTTCAGGCCTATTCCCATACCAGTCGCTCAGATGTCATCCTCCCCTCCTGAATGTAACAAGAGATTGTGATCTCTCAGCCGGACATTCCTACAGGACACGAGGGCAGGAGGGGATGATCAGATCAAAGGTTGGGCAGGCTATAAGATCGGGCACTTCGGTTGGTGTATCACAGTTTTGTTATGCTGGGCAGGAAAAAGGGGGGGGGTGTACATCCACGAGGCTTGGTCTTAGGACTTGGGACCGGGTCGAAAGGCCAAGTGCAGCTGGGGGGGGGGGGCTCGTCAGCTGAGGGCAAGGGTGTTCTTGGGAGGAAATGGGGGGGGGGTGTGGGTCAAGCAGGAGTGTTACTTCTAGAGCAGGGTCACGCAGAGGGAGAGGGTCTTATGGCCGATGCATGAGCAGTGCGCGCGGGGAGGGGTGCCGGGGGTTTAACAAACGGGCAGAGAGGCCATGGTGCCTAAAATGGCTGTCGTGTACATGTGTGCATGGGTCTATGCTGGCGGGATAACACAGTCAGTGTTTCGCGATATCCGTTCTGCTTACAACAAGGGGTACAGTGAACACAAATGAACGCCGCTTATGTGCATATACATTGCCATTTTCAACAGGTTGTGGTGGTATTTTTGGGAGACACTGACCTCATTCTAAACTCACGGCCAATGCCTGGCAACATCTCCCAGTTAGTTGTTTTGATCCTTTGCTACCGTGCAGTTCATGATGAGGTATTCCACACCCTCACCTTTGTTGTTTTGTTTCCTTTGGTTCCTTGTCCTCCAGAAACTTTGCTTTTCCACCTTGTGCAGGGACATCTTAAGGATTTTGGGGGCCCTGGGCCAAACAGATTTCAGGGGCCCCTGTTCAGAAAAACTTTGAATTTATGATCCAATGTCATGCCCTGTTTGGCTAGGCCAATGATGGTGCACAGGCACACTCATCCACATTTAAAATGTGTTTACATCTAATATTCAGGGATAGTGACTTGTGTTTTCAATATTGTAACACAGAGGCAATAATCTCAGTGACGCCCTCTTATATACGATGTCCTGTTTTAATCTAAAAGAAAGTTTTTATGGATGTTGCATGAAAGAAACACAACATTTCTCTGCAAAATGTCTGTAATAGACTTTCACGCATCACCCACATTAAAAATAAATTAAGGAAAAACAGTATTTAAAACAATTTGTTTAAAAATTATTCTATGTTATTAGGGCAAGACTCTTTCCAGAACAGAGCTGACCCTGTAATGGGGCCCCTGGAATGCTGGGACCCTGGGCCAGAGCCCAATTTGCCCATGCCTTAAAACATCTCTGACCATGTGATATCCTGCTGACCTTCTCAACCCTTTTTTGCTTTCTACACTCTTCTTATGTTCACTGCTCTGCTACAGGTGGTAGTGCTCACCAACCTGGGGCTATATCAACCATTGTAACCTGGGGGCACAAGGAGCATGTGCGCCAACTTTTTGCACCGCAGGGTCACTATGGTATTACAGGCGGGGCTACAGTCCTTGTGTGGCACATTCTGTAATACTGATAGTGCTGGTGCACATGTAATGGCCGCGCTATCTTGAGAGGGTATTCCCTCATTTGCATGGGAGCGTGGCTCTGTGATGCACCACTATGCCTCTGCGCATGAGCCCTACTAAGGAGGTGGGCCCATAGGCAAACAGGCCCTTAGTAGGTGCAATGACAGTATGACACAAAGAGGTGATGCGAGTCACTGCGCCCCCAAAGGGCAGCCCTCTGAAGGGTGCAAAGGGTGTCATATGAAGCCCAGATATTGCCCTGCACATGGGTGCAGTCACGTACTGCACCCATCTGCAGGTCGATATCAGTTCACTCTTCAAACTGCAGGTCGGTGCCGCATGCACTGTGAAACATTTTGTGGCCTAATAATGACTTTTGGCAGACTGCCACACCACTACTTCACTGAAGGTCAATCAATCAATCAATCATTACATTTGTAAAGCGTGCTACACATCCGTGAGGGTCTCAAGGCGCTGGGGAGGGGAGCTGCTACTGATCGAAAAGCCAGGTATTGAGAAGTCTTCTGAAGGCCAGCAGGTCCTGGGTCTGTCGTAGGCCGGTAGGGAGAGTGTTCCAAGTCTTGGCGGCGAGGTAGGAGAAGGATCTGCCGCCGCCGGTGGTTTTCCCGGTGCGTGGAACTGTGGCGAGGGCGAGGTTGGCAGAGTGGAGGCTGCGGGTGAGGGTGTAGAAGCTGAGTCGGTCGTTGGGGTATGCTGGTCCGGCATTGTGTAGGGCTTTGTGTGCATGGATGAGGAGTTTGAAGCTGCCACCCGCCCGCCAGACTCGGCTCTGGTGGTCCTCAGACCGTCAGACATGTAATTTGGCCCTTAGGGGCTTGTAAGCAGTCACTCCGTATTTCACTGAATGTGCTGTCCCAAGGGCAGACGCAATTTCACAACTGCCCTGGGGGTGACACATTACTTGCAATAGAGTGCACTGTGCCTATTTACACTGGGCACACCTGATTGAAGATGTGCTGAGGGGTAAACAGAGAAAGTGCACCTATTACATATTATGTGCCCTGGTAGCCTCTCCATTAGTGTGTTCCATCTTTCAGCAGCTACATCACATAGCTGCTGGCTCCTCCGATACGCCGGCTCCTTCCATCTAGGCTACTCAGCTTTATGCTGGAACCAATATACATTTACTAATTTTAGCTCTTCACAAAATCCGAGTGTACAGTTAATGAAAAGTGTAGACTTGCAAATCTCCAGCCCATGAAATAGGGGGTGGGGCCAAACTAATGAGTGCACATAACTAATGTCAAAATAGATACAGCATATTTACAAGGGCTAACGCCACCAGACGTCACTTTTAGTGATGTTCTGGTGGCGCTTTGCCTTTCTCCATGTTTGCAAAGTGTCGTCAAGCCACATCGTGTGGCATGTAAATATGGTACCCTTTCATACAGTTTTCGGCGTGAAAGGGGTGTGCAATGGGTGTTGCTGTGGGTGTTCCACCTCAACACACATTGCTTTTTGATGTTGCACCAGATTTACAACGATCTCTAAATCTGAGACAGCGCCAAAAGCTAACGTCATGCAAGCGCAGGCATTAGAATGGCGAAACAATAAGAGATCTTTTATTGCTCCTCGTTTTTTCTCTTTCTATGTGTGCTGCATTCTGCAGCACACTTAGAAAGAGCAAAACGCTATTAATGATTTTTTTGTGCAGGAAGGTGTGAATTCTGCACATAAACAATCCACATAGAAGTTACAAACTCCCATTATTGATTGTTTATGTGCAAGAAGGGACATCTTCCTGCACATAAACAATCATTCCCTGCAAGCAGGCACCCTTGCACTATGGTGCAAGGGTGCCTATGTTGATGATGGACGGAATGCAGAGCAAATCAAACATTCTCCCCAGTCAATAGATCTGGGTTAGATCCATCGTTCTTTTGCTCACCATGTCACCCCAGTTTAGACCCAGCCATATGCAAATCAGTCTTGACCCTGTGCCTCATGGGAACAGTCCAGCCTGAACTGGACTGGTTGCTGCAGAATTCTTTTGACTCTCCTTACACTACAATTGAAACAAGCGTGGACTAATATGAAATGCCGAAGAGAGTTCCCTCAAAATTATTTTTGGGAATTTACGTTCACCATATGTTACCAGGGCTGGAGTAGCACGTCACGCATGGACCCCGGAAGTTTGTCTAAAGCTACAGTAGCTTCCTATGGAGAGGATTGTGGGTAACAGATAGGCCAAGGCCCTCGAGCCCCTGCCCACTTCTTTCTCAGTGCTTCGAGGCTTTCCAGTTGTGCGTTTTTGATGCTTTGCCCTTTCCTTTCCATCACTCTCAACCCCCTTGCCATTCATTTTGTTTCCATCTATGTTTATAACCTTGAGTACGTCAAGTAAACATTGAATTTGAAAGTGTAGAAGCAGTCTTCCCTGAATAGAACGCCCTGTTACTTTTATGTATGGCTTTACTGCCATCGTGTGGGCATTAGGCATTGTTACAGCTGAACTAGATCAGGCTATGCCACTCAGCGGTGGCAGGAAGCTCTGGAGATGTCTACAGAAAGTACAGAAAGAATGGGAAAGGTGCTTGATAATGTGATTATTGTATATTAGGTCGGCAAGGTAATTTGAGGGTCTGTAATTCCAAGAAGTAACTATATATCTCGTAAAGTAATTTAAAAGACAGACCTTTTGTTGTTTACCTGATACAGTAGATACAAATATTTAGAACAGTGTGATAAAAGCAGTAAGAGTTTTTTTTCCGTTTATGGATCATGTGGGGATCGTTTAAGTTTGTTGTGCCAGCGAAATGGAGACCACTAATGGGATTTTGAGGATTATGCATAAAACCTTTACTTGAAACGACTGATGCATGTATTACATTTTTCAAGGCATACAGGATACAAGTATTTATTGAAGATAGTTCCGTATTATTAAAGGCACAGTTTGCCTGCAACAGGCCAAACAACTTCACTTATGAAAATATTTTAGCTCATTACAAGGCATGCGTGTGTGCCAAATTTGGTGCAGATGGAAATTCGCATTCAATATTTTTGTGTGCTCCTGTGTCGTGAACCCTGTGACCTCTTCTGTTTTTATCGAGTGCCTGCTTGCAGATTCTTTTATCTCTTTTACACGGAAGTTTTAGCATAATTTCTGCCTCCTATCTAGACTAGCTTATGTTATTGTTTTTTATTACAGAGGCACCATCAAATCATGGCCACTTACTGTATAAACAGGCATGTTTTATTGTTTATAGTTATAGGGGGGGAACATCCATTACAACGCGAATGTTACACCGCAGTGCCGTTACGACGCGTCTTTTACAACGCAAGTGATGTACCGCGATGTAATACATCGTGTTGTAACATCATACATCCGTTATAGGGCCATATAATCTACCTTTGAATCGAGAGGACACACTTGTTGCCATATTTGTTTAGTCTTGTTGATCCTTTAGAGTATTCAAATATGGTTTTATTTTATAAATATAACATAACATTGGCAATCAGATATTATATAAGCACAGGCATCTGACCATGATGTGTAGGGGCTTAATTAAAGGATTCTCCCGCCATAGGTCATGCCGGTTTGATTGAGGTGACTCCAGGGACATTGCAGAGAATAGTTAGTTATCTTTATCGACAGAAGGTATGCTGTGCGATCCATCTTTATAAACTCAGTTTATAGACTTACTATTTATTGTTTCCACTAAAAATTGGCATTGCCCTTAGAAGTAGCTCTAAGGTGTTAAGATGCTATGAACTTGAAATCCTATATAGAGATGTTCATATTGTTTTCACTGGCCATGGTATGGATTGCTAAATTTGTTTTTTTATTCTGTGTGGTAAACATTCATATTTTATGCACTAGAGGTTTTAGAAATACACATTTTAAAGTGTATCCCCTGTGTTTTAACGCTATTTTGAACATGTTATTCATTTATGAAGGAAGGTTTGGTGTTCCACTGTGTCCCTGGCACAGGCGACTGGCATATACAGAGGGTGGTGGGGCGGGGGAAACAAAATAAATAAATAACATACACTTACCTTCCTGCATGATGCGATGTCCTCCACCTACAGTCTTCTCTGAAGACAGCCTCCAATGTGGGACCCAGCCAACTCCCCTAACCAATCCTGGTGCTGCTCTCACCAGCATGAGAGCAGTGCCAGGATTGGAAGAAGTGGCATCACTCAGAGCTTTCAAGAGCACCGGAGGCCTGCACGTCCTTTAACCTAGCTGTCTAAGACAGCTGGGTTAGAGAAGTTTAAAATGTTTGTGTCTGGTCGGCATCCGCAAGATGGTGACCAAAGAGTCCTGCACAATTTAAAGTGCACATATCCCTGCTGCCACTGTTACATTTGAGCCGTGCTTGGCTGGGAGGACAGTAGGTTAGTGGCCTTATATTTCAGGGGGTTAGCAGCAGTTTCAAGACCTTTTTAGAGCTTCTAATTACTCAAAAGGGTGTAATTTCGGATATTTATCTGTTTCCATGCACATGCTTGGTTTCACTCATGAGAAAGTGTAACTTTTAGGGCCTGATTACGAGTTTGACAGACGGCCTACTCCATCACAAACATGACAGATATTGCGTCATCCGTTTTATGAGTTCCATTATATTACATTGGATAGTGTCACACATTTGGTCGTTGAATGTCACTCATACGTACACAGAAATCATGGAAATGCCACACATAAGAAATCCTAAAACCTGATTGCCTTGAGCAGAATGGGTCACAAAGCCATTCCAGGTATGAGCAAGGAGAAGGCACCAGGAATGAATGGTATTCCCACTGATTTTATGGCACTTTCCAAGATAACCTGACCTCTCTATCGCACAATGTTTCAAAGCTGTCAAATCATAAACACACACCAAAGGTGGCTAACATTACCCACATTCCAAAAAAGACAGACATACACCAAAACCCTTTGATTACTTTTACTAATTAATTTAGACAGGGTACTATTTGCAAATATATTATGGACATGATTATTAACAGCCTATGCTGTCTGGTGAAACCAGATCAAAAAGTTTTTAAGGGCTTCACTAGTTTCCTTTAATAATAGACAGTTTGCTGACTGAAATTAGAGGAGGGCTGGGGTGACATGCCTCTCAACAAGGAAAAGGCCTTTGACAGACTAGAATTGCCTTTTTGGTTCCAACCATAGCCATCCAGATAATTAAAGCCTGCACACCTGCCCAAAAATACCGACATTAATGAACGTCTCTCGCTAAAACGACTTCTATCACAGCAGGGGCAAGCATCAGATGTATGCGTGCCCTTCCCCATCCTCTTTGCATACTAGACCTTTAACCTTTCTTAGAATGGATCAAATAAAGAAAACATAGGAATTGCAGTTTCAGAGCCCTAGATATTTTGAAGCATTTGCAGACGGTATTCTCTCAGTCTTAGCCACACCCACTGACTACTATCCAACCCAAACTTACTAATATCACTGTCTTTGTCCTTATTACTGTATATAAACTCAATAGACAGGCTGGCAGTTTGATCTGAACTGTCTCTTGTTGAGGCGAAACTAAGACTGATTTGCATATGGTTGGTCCCTGTCTGTATCGGCACGGAGTATCTAAAAAATAAAGACCGAAATGTGATCCAGAGTGATCACCATTAGCTGAGATCAATCAAGCTTTCCTCGCATCACAAACTGAAAAGAGATACACCCACGATGCTGCCGCAAACAGTTCAAAGATGAACTACGAAATGTAGGCCTAGGATGGAAGTCCTAATCAATAACATACCTGGGGATCACATTCTTCAGACACTTTGATGAAACCAAAGGCTGCAACTGCAAAACAGCAATAAATATCAGAGGTCATCTGAAAAAATTGACCTACCATTAAAACGTAGAACACATGAGTGATTTAACGCCAATGGCTGATAGTCTTCTCCATCTCAACATTTCTGTACAGAAATGAACTAAATCCTCTTTAAGTTCGTTTGTTCAAGGAAGAGAACATGGATTGTTCTAAAATACTGCAAGGCCATAATAAAATAAGAGGAGTCAATTTCCCCCACTTTCAAATGTATTATGAAGACTTTAGAGATATCTGATCATCCCTGGGGTGCCACAACATTGATCAATCTCAGTTTCTGATGTTTGGTCAAACTTGAAACAGCCATACATGGAACATTGACAATATGCTTTTCTTCTCTTTAGTTCATCATTTAGGGCCAGATGTAGGTAGCCCAGTACCGGTTGGAAACGGCCGAAAATACCGATTTTCTGCCGTTTCCGACCGGTATTGGGCGATGGAGATGTAGGGGCTCAAAAAACATACACAATCGGTAATTTTACAGAATCGGTAAAATTACAGAATCGGTAAATTTACCGATTCTGTAATTTTTACAGATTCGGTAAATTTACCAATCGGTAAAATTACCAATTCTGTATTTCCAGATGTAGGTAGCACTTTGAACAGTGCTTCAGGCCTTTCATGATTCGGTATTTACCATGTAATACAATTGCATGGTAAATTACGAATTTCTGTGTACATGCACATCTGTGCATGTACACCTGTGCAATGTGGCACACATATATGCCCTAAGGGCATGTATGTGTGTCATATTGCACACAAGGCAAAAACTGGGGTGCTACAGGGTGTCAAAGTGACACCCTGTCCCCCTTGGCAATTCGGTATTTTTACCGATTCTGTAATTACAGAATCGGTATTTGCCAGTGATTCCTATGGGCTTCAAGGCCCATAGGAATCAATGACAAATACCGATTCTGTAATTACAGAATCGGTAAATACCGAATCCTACCGAATCTGTAAAAATTACTGAATTTTTACCTACATCAGATTTACCGATTCATAAACACCGAATCGGTAAAATTCGGTATTTATGAATCGGTAAATCTGATTTACCTACATCTAGCCATTAATCTCTAATCTAATTATTATAAGTGTTACATCTTATTCGGGGTAACTTAGACCACTGTTCAATAGTTGTTGGCATGACGAATATCTGTGACATAGTAAAGCTATGCTGTCGCGTTCTTAGATGTGTTTGGATCAACCAGTGCAGTTTTTCCCTCGAAATGCTAGACAATCATGGAGCCCTCTGAGAGCGCTCTTATTTTCATGCTGTGAGACACCAGGGCGAAGCTCTGATATCTAGAGGCAACCGAAGGGCACTCGTCTAGTCTGGTGTCCATCGTTCCATCTGCTCAGGCTGAGAGTCTGACCGTGGTGACAACATTATCTATAATGAAGGGTGCAGGCTTTTGATGCCCAGCCCTTAGGAGAGGAGCCTACTGGGACCCTCTGTCTAAAGTCTGTTCATTCTCCCGTAACCAGGGTTATTGCCTTAATAGCGCCTGGGACATATATCGATGCTATCTGTGTGAGCCCATAGATTCCGTTGTTCGGGCTTCATGAATGGTGCATGGTGTATGCCCTGGAAGCTGGTGGTTGGTTTTCTTTAAGCCTGGCTAGGGTCCATCTCGGGATCTTTGGATCCTGCAAGCATATCTCCTGGAAGCCATGTCTCAGTAGGTAGCTGAAGAGCCTCTGTGGTTCTTGCGCCCCAAAGAAGCGAAACTTACCACTCTTCCTGCCAAGATGTTTATCTCCTTTAGAATCTGATCTTCAGTCCGAGGCCGATACTAATCCCGCTTATTTCACTTAAACCATTCTGAAATGGCCAAGTGGGAGATGGAGTGCGTCATGAGTTTGCATGAGGTCATCACACCGCGTCCTGCACCTCTAGGATTGGAGGAGAGATCCAGAGTTTGTGAACTGTAGATATGGTGATTTGCCAGTCCTGGACGGATAAGTCCTGGATCCTCTGACCACTACTTTATTAATTGTTTGACTCTGAACCAACCTGGAGCTTACACCAGTCTAGCTTTGAAGATGATGACGGTCCAGTAGGAGAACCTTTGTTGATCGTCTCTCCTGCTGCCCTTGATGGGGCTAAGGGCCTGATTTGTATCTCGGAGGATGGGTTACTCCATCACAACAGTGACAGATATCCTGTCCACTTAAATATAAATGAGAAATATAGTTGCAACAACAATCTCCCACACAACCTCTGTTTCTTTAAAGGTGGCTTACTCAAGCTCAAAAATGGGGCATACTGAAATACTACTCTCCACACACCAACTTTGATTACTGTTATTTCATATTCTATTCAGGGCACAAGTCCCAAAAAAAGAAGTGGGGGGACGCTGTCACCGGAAGTGACATCCCGACCGGAAGTGGCGCAAGGAGCTTGTAAATCTGCCCCTGAATTTGAAAGTGGAGAAGCAGTCTTCCCCGAATAGAAGGACCTGTTACTTTTATGTTTGGCTTTACTGCCATCGTGTGGGCATTATGCATCATTACAGCTGAACAAGAGCAGCCAATGCCATTCAGCTGTGGCAGGAAGCTCTAGAGATGTCTACAGAAGGCCCCTAAAGGAATTGGAAAGGTGCTTGATAATGTGGTTATTGTATATTAGGTCGACAAAGTTGTTTGTCGGTCTGTAATTCCAAGAAGTGACGTTATACCTTGTAGAGTTATTTACAATACACACCTTTCGTTGTTTACCTAGTAACTCGACGTTTTACCAGTTATCACATCACTATTTTAGAATAGTGTGATAAAAGCAGTAAGAGCTATTTTTATTCGTTTATGGATCATGTGGAAATCGTTTAATTTTTTTGTACCAGAGAAATGGTGGCCACTTATGGGATTATGAGGACCTTAGCAACGTCAATATCATAAAGCTTCTATACAGCTTGCTTGATTTGGTGCTTGTTAGTCGACTGATGCATGTATTACATTTTTAAGGCATACAGAATAAAAATATTTATTGAAGATCGTTCCGTATTATTAATGGCACAGTTTGCCTGCAACAGGCCAAACAACGTCACTTATAAAAACATTTTAGCTCATTACAGGACATGTAATTGTGTGCCACATTCGGTGCAGATGGAAATTCACATTCAATTTTTTCGTGTGCTCCTGTGTCGTGCACCCTGTGACCTCTTCAGTTTTTATCGAGTGCCTGCATGCAGATTCTTTTATCTCTTTTACACAGAAGTGTTAGTATCATTTCTGCCTCTTATCTAGGCTGACATATTGTATTTCTTTTTATTATAGCGGCTGCCATCAAATCATGGCTGCTTACAGTGTAAACTGACATATTTTATTGTTTATGGTTATATGGACATATACTCTACCTTTGAATCGAGAGGACACTTTGTTGCCATATTTGTTTAGTCTTGTTGATCCTTTAGAATATTCAAATATGGTTTTGTTTTATAAATATAAGATCAAATTGGCAAGCAGATATTATATAAGCACTGGTATCTGACCATGAATTGTAGGGACTTAGGGGCATATCATCAAGCTGAATACCGCCGCTTTAGCAGCCCTTTTGGGCCGAAAAGCGGCGATTTTGTTAACGCTCAATCATCAAGGGCACGCTAACGCGTGTTTCCTTGAGTGTGCAGCCCTTTAAACGCCACTTTGCATGTCAGCGATGAATATCTCTAATGACATGCAGATTAGGCATTCCCTTACATTTCTCCGAGGAAACCGGCGTGGACACAGCAGTGCAATATTAACAAGTCACGAGGAAACCCATGATAAAATAAAATAAACAGTGCTAACCATGGTTATTGTGGATTTGCTACACCTGCTTTGTAACTGACTTAGCCATACTTATTATGGCAGGTGGATTGTGTGGCTGAGGCAACAGGGGCATATCATCTAGGAAATGCGATAAATATCGCATTTCCCGCTTTCTGCGATTCTGTTTCACGCTGCTATCGCAGGATTTATTCACCGTGGAGATATGTCTTGGTAATAGTGTGATATCTCGGCGATTAATTACAGCGATACGCGGCGTTAAACAGAATCGCGGGAAAGTGGGAAATGCGATATTTATCGCGTTTCCTAGAAGATATGCCCCTTAATTCTAGGATTATCACACTAGAGGTCATGCTGGTTTGCAGCAACAACCAGCCTTGATCGAGGTGACTCCAGGGACTATGCAGAGAATAGCTGTGCGATCAATCTTTAGAGATTGAGTTTATAGACCTTCTATTTATTGTTTTCACAAAAAATTAGCATAGCACTTAGAAGTAGCTCTAAAGTGTTAAGATGGTATGAACTTGAAATCCTTTGTAGAGATGTTCATATTGTTTTCACTGGCCATGGTATGAATTGCTACATTTGTTTTTTTATTCTGTGTGGTAACCATTCATATTTTATGCACTGGAGGTTTTCGAAATAAACATTTTAAAGTGTATCCCCGGTGTTTTAGTGCTATTTTGAACGTGGTATTCATTTATGAAGGAAGGGTTGGCGCTCCACTGTGCCCTGGCACCCGCGGCTGGCATATACCGAGGGTGGTGAGGCGGGGGACTCTAAATAAATAAATACCGCACACTTATATTCCTGCATGACGCGATGTCCTCCACCTACAGTCTTCTCTGAAGACAGTCTCCAATGTGGGACCCAGCCAACTCCCCTAACCAATCCTGGCGGTGCTCTCACCAGCATGAGAACCGTGCCAAGATTGGAGGAAGCGGCCTAACTCAGCGCTTTTAAGAGCACCCAAGGCCTGCACGTCCTTTAACCTAGCTGTCTAAGACAGCTGGGTTAGAGAAGTTTAAGATGTTTGTGTCTGGTTGCCATTCGCAAGATGGTGACCAAAGAGTCATGGACATTTTAAAGTGCACAGCTCCATGCTGCCACTGTTACATTTGAGCCGTGACTGGCTGAGAGGACAGTAGGTTAGTGGCCTTCTATTTCAGGGGGTTTGCAGCAGTTTCTAGACCGTTTTAAAGCTTCTAATTACTCAAAAGTGTGCAATTTCTGATATTTATCTGTGTCCATGCACGTCATTGCTTGGTTTCACTCATGAGAAAGGGTAACTTTTAGGGCCTGATTACGAGTTTGGCGGACGGGTTACTCCATCACAAACATGACGGACATTGCGTCATCCATATTATGATTTCTATTATATTCCATTGGATAGTGTCACACATTTGGTCATTGAATCTCACTCATACGTACACAGAAATCATGGAAATGTCACACATAAGCAATCTGAAAACCTGATTGCCTTGAGCAGAAGGGGTCACAAACCCATTCCTGGTATGGGAAAGGAGGAGGCACCAGGACTGAGCGGTATTCCCACGGATTTTATGATACTTTCCAGGATAACCTGACCTCTCCACTGTGACATATTTCAAAACTGTCATATCAATAGACACACACCAAAGGTGGCTAACATTACCCACATTCCATAAGAAGACAGACATACACCAAAACCCTTTGATTACTTTTACTAATTAATTTAGGCAGGGTACTATTTGCAAATATATTATGGACAAGATTATTAACAACCTATGCTGTCTGGTGAAGCCAGATCAAACTGTTTTTTAAGGGCTTCACTTGTTTCTTTTAACAATAAACTGTAGGAGGGGTCGGATGCCATGTCTCGCAGCGTAGAAAAGGCCTTTGACAGACTAGAATAGCCTTTTTGATTCGAACCTTAGCCACCCAGATAATTAAAAGCCTGCACACCTGCCTAAAAGCACCGACAATAATTAAGGTCTCACACTAAAACTACTTCTATCACAGCAGGGGCAAGCTTAGGGTATGTCTGCCCATCACCATCCTCTTTGCATACTAGACCTTTATTCTTTTTTAGAATAGATTAAAGAAAGAAATCATAGGAATTGACGTTTCAGAATCCTAAATATTTTTTAAGCATTTCCAGATGATATTCTCCAATTGTTATCTACACCCACTAGCCACAATCCAAACCAAACTTGTGGATATCAGTGTCTTTGCACATAATTTTTCATATAAACTCAATAGACAGGCTGACAGTTTGATCTGAAGCGCCCTTTGTTGAGGCGAAACTGAGACTGCTCTACATATGGTTGATCCCTGTCTGTATCGGCACAGACTAGCTAAAAAACAAAGACTGCAATGTGATCCAGAACGATCACCAGAGATCAAATCAGGCATTCCTCCCATCACAAACCAAAGAGAGGTGTACCCAAAATGCTGCCGCAAACAAACTATACAAACTATTGTTTCAAAGAAAAGGTACAAAATGTAGGCCTAGGCTGGAAGTCCAAATCAATTAAATGCCTAGGTAACAAATTCTTCAGCCACTTTGATGAAACTAAAGGCTGCAAATGCAAAAGAAAAACAAAAATCAGAGATCATCTTTCAAAATTGAACCTACCATTAAAATGATGAACACATCAGTTATTTAACTCCAATGGCTGATACTCAGTCTTGTCCATCTTCAAATTTCTGTACAGAAATAAACTAAATCCTCTTTAATTTCCCTTTGGTTAGGGAAGAGAATATGGATTGTTCTAAAAGGTGAACAACACTTACAACGCAACTTTTACATCGTAGAGCCTTTACAACCAACCATTACAACGCAAACTATTACAACGCATTGCTCTGGGGGGCGCTCTAGGATAGGGAATAGGTTAATTTACTATCCAATAACCTTCCCTAGTGTCCACGGGGACTGGAGTTGGAATAGTAAATTAAACTATTCACTATCCAGCGCCCAAAAGCACTATGCGTTGTAATGGACTGCGTTGTAATACTTGCGTTGTAAAGGCATGCAATGTAAATGCATGCGTTGTAGTGTCATACATCCGTTCTAAAATACTGCAAGGCCTTAATAAAATAGGAGGACTCCATTGCCTCTGCTTTCAAATTTGTTATGAAGCCTATAAATATACCTGATCATCCCTGGGGGGCAACAACATTGATCAATCTCAGTTTCTGATGTTTGGTCAAACTTGAAACAGCCATGCATGGATCATTGACCACATGCTTTCCTTCTCTTTAGTTGGTCATTTAAACCCTAATCAAATTATTATAAGTGTTACATCTTATTCAGGGGCTCTTAGACCACTGTTCAATAGTTGTTGGCATGACGAAGGTCTGTGACATAGTAAAGCTATGCTGTCGCGTTCTTGGACGTGTTTGGATCAACCAGTGTAGTTTTTTCCTGGGAAAGCTAAACAATCATTTATCCCTCTGAGAGCGCTCTTATTTTCATGTTGTGAGACCCCAGGGCGAAGCTCCCATATCAAGAGACAACCGAAGGGCACTCTTCAAGTCGAAGGTGTCCATCGTTCCATCTGCTCAGGCTGAGAGTCTGACCGTGGTGACAACAATATCTATAATGAAGGGTGCAGGCTTTTGATGCCCAGCCCTTAGAAGAGGAGCCTACTGGGACCCTCTGTCTAAAGTCTGTTCATTCTCCCGTAACCAGGGTTATTGCCTTAATAGCGCCTGGGACATATATCGATGCTATCTGCGTGAGCCCATAGATTCCGTTGTTCGGGCTCCATGAATGGTGCATGGTGTATGCCCTGGAAGCTGGTGGTTTGTTTTCTTTAAGCCTGGCTAGGGCCCATCTCAGGATCTTTAGGAGCCTGCAAGCATATCTCCTGGAAGCCATGTCTCAGTAGGTAGCCAAAGAGTCTCTGCAGTTCTCACGCCCCAAAGAAGGTACACTTACCGCTCTTCCTGCCAAGATGAGTCTTCCTTTGGAATCTGATCTTCAGTCCGAGGCCGATACTAATCCCGCTTATTTCACTTAAACCATTCTGAAATGGCCAAGTGGGAGATGGAGTGCTTCATGAGTTTGCATGAGGTCATCACACTGCATCCTGCACCTCTAGGATTGGAGGAGACACCCAGAGTTTGAGAACTGTAGACATGGTGATTTGCCAGTCCTGGACGGATAAGTCCTATATCCTCTGACCACTACTTTATTAATTGTTTGACTCTGCAACCAACCTGGGGCTTACACCAGTCTAGCTTTGAAGATGATGACGGTCCAGTAAGGGAATTTTTGTTGATCGTCTCTCCTGCTGACCTGGTTGGGGCTAAGGGCCTGATTTGGATCTTGGTGGTTGGGTTACTCTATCACAACGGTGACCGATATCCCGTCCACTGAAATATAAATCCCATAGGATATAATAGGATCTATATTTCCGCGCCGAGATCTAAATCAGGCCCTAAGTTTGGATAACGCTCTGGAAGCTCTGCTGTTACTGAACTGTGTGGCGGGGAAGAGCGGTCGACCTCGAAGCTGGGGAACCGGGTTTGAGTCTAGGAGGGTCACTTAACATCCTGTAATTCTGGGCAAATCATGTAATCTCCCGGTGCCTAACAAAAATTAATGTGTCCATCTGTAACGCAACTGGTGCTCATTTAAAGTGCTCTGATACCTTTGGGTCGAGTTTGCGCGATATAAAACTCCCCCTCCCAAAAAAAGAAGAGATCACAGGCTGCCTAGAAGGACCTGTGTGGGAGAGTCCAACAGACTCTTTCTGCTTCATAGAACTTGAAAATCACCTCAACCAGCTAACTAGGAAACCATAAACTACTGACATGGAGAGTTCTAGGGCAAGGGGAGTGTCGCTGCCCTCTGTGAGCACGAGCGTGAGCCTGCTTTGTCTTTAACCCCTTCCATGCCTGTGGGGAGCATATTTATACCTCTCTAGTGGCCCCCAGAGGTTTTGATAAACCCTCAATTTCATCCCCTACTCTGGGGGTTTGAGATGCCCACCCATATTTTGCAACAGCTGGATTCATAGCTTTAGGCCAAGAGGTTCTGGAAATATCATCATTTGAACATCTGGTGCCAACGAGCCACCCCTGCTTTTCCTTGGCACCATTGGTGGCTGCGATGGGTACCTCTCCCACCAGAACATCTTCACCATGACTGTGAGCTTTAAGATAACTCGTCCCACACCCATCTGACCGTCGTGGATATTCAAGGGTGTACTGGCACCTTTGCCAGCTTTGCTTCCTCATGAGGTAGTAGTACCGGACTCAAGGACTCTAGCGACTGAGTCCAAGCACCAGCCACTGGGACCCAACCAACCAAACATCATCTAAAGGGTGCCCAAGAAACACCACTTTGGTTTGTCAAAGAGGTGTGAGCGGCTACATCCATGGAGGCGGCTCTGAAGAGAGTATTTCTACCTTTCCTAAGCCATGCACATAAACCTCAAAAATTCCAATAGCAGTTACAAAAACAAGTACCTGCAAAGAAAACACCAAATCCGTGAGCTTGATGTGCATCCTAGAACACATTATCATCAGCTACTGTGTGCGAGAAAGAATGGTTAGTTTTGGCTCTGGGTGCAGCGCACAGTCCAGCAGCAGTGATCGTGAACACATTTTATAATCTAGCATTGGCTCTGGAGTTCCATTTTAACTTCTGGAGCTTAGAACTGAGGAGCTATAAAGTTATTAGAAGACTTAACTCTGGCTAGGAAGAAGCAAGAGACTCTTGGCTTTCTCTATATGTCCTACTTTTATGTGTAGTGTTTGATGTTTTTTTTAAAACGTTTATGTTGACATTTTATCAAGACTGTAATTGTGTATATATATATATATATATATATATATATATATATATATATATATATATATATATATATATATATATATATATGTTTATATGAACAATTATTCACATAAACATAACATTCTGGGGTTACAGTACCCCATGATACCACTTAATTCAAACTAAATCTATACATCAATACATTTTTTTCATATTAAGCAAAGTCTGCCGTGGCCCTAGTCTAATCCAAGATCACTGTGTGTAATTCCAATCCATATCCCATTTGTATCTCATCAGCTTTGTGCATGTTCCATTGGGGAGTTTAGATCTGCAACAAGCCCCATGGACATGTCCGCTTTACAGAGAGAGACACCAGAGAGACCTTTTCATTTTCAAAGAACTAACTGTATATTGACCTTTTAAACTGTGACAACTGTGCAAACTCAATGCGTAATTTGTGCCAATACCAACACAACTGCTAACCATCACACACCTACAGGTGTGACAATTCAGACTATTCCAGGCCTCCAAAGCTAAAAGACCAGCTTGGGCAGCAGGTAATAGTCATTTTTAATGTATATTGAACCGATAAGCAACTGTTGTTATTCTTATCTCTAAATCACACAAACCTTGTGGCAGACTGTCATAAGTGCCAGTGTTTTTTTTTGTTTTTTTTTTAAAACCTTTATTGAGAAACAGGTAGAAGTACAAGCGCAGGCCTACAACCACAAGGGCCGGCCGCAAAATCAGGAGAGTCAAAAGGGAACAACATCAATGTGTACGACAGGATGAATACAGGATAGACGAGTAGTGAAATCGTTACACAGTAAGCGCCAGGATAAGAAAGGTTTCATTTTATGATGTATAGAGGAGGCAGAAGCCATATCTACCCATGTGTCATGCAACATACTCAGAAAAAGAGGGGGGGGACGAGAGGGATGCAGCCCCCTACGCAATCAAATAACCACAGTAGAGCAAAGCCCAGATACATCCAATGCCCATCAAAGGTTCAAAAATAAAGGACAAATCGTAGCAAACAAGTAAATGGGTCACCGCATAGACCGCCCTCCCGCCCCGAAAAAGGAGAAAGTGCAGACACTTACGAAACGAAGGAGAAAGAACAAAGGGACATAGCCCACCCCCTAGAAAGAAAGCAAAAAAGGGACCATAGAAGAAAACAAACTAAAATAACAAACACCCCCCCCCACCCTACATCACTGTAATGGCTATGGCCTATCCCACTAAACAGCGTGCCTGTCGCCCAGAGTCACCCGAAATATAGAAGAAAGAGAAAGGGAATAATAACGAAGGGAAAAAAGAGAAAGGGATAAAAGGAGAGGAAAAAGAGGGAAAAGAAGGAGAGGAGAGAAGAGAGGAGGGGAGCCAGCGATCGAAATACAGAACACCACCCCACCCGCAATAACGGATCACTAGTCGAGGTCAAAAAAGGATACTGAGAAAAGCCTACATAAAGGATGAAGACAGGAACTGTCCAAATGATGAGGCACGGAGATGCCAATTAACAAAACAAAAGTCCCGCAGGCACCCAGGCACGATCACCCCTGTCCACTTCTATGAAAAGCAGAGCTGCCAGACCCCGCCACGGCCAGGAAACAGCATGATACAGTGGGTCCATACCAGTCAGGGAAAGCAAGTGGGATCTTCACGGAACACCGTCTCGGCGAACAAAAAGCAGCCAGGAAAACTCGGCAGCAGTCAGAATGCAAAAGTAACCCAAAGATCCACGTGGCCAAGCACAAAGTCCGGGCTGTCCAGCACAAAGCAAAGAAATCAGGATGTAGGAAATACTGCTGCATCGGCACCGGGTCCACTTGATCCCATGGAATCGAACACCCAGCCGGATATCCCAGCACAGCAGCTGGAGAAGTCTCAACAATACCAACTCGGGGAGACGACACCGCGTCACAAAATGGCTGAACAACCATGGCGGCGATCCGCAACTCCAAGTCCCGGCAGTGCAAGGACAGGTCGATCCGCAGAGCACCCAGGGCGAACAAGACAGTACTCCGTGTAGGGGCCGCCCGAATCAAACGAGGTCTGGGGAGAGCAAATGCAGCAACGTCCCTGTCTCCAGGAGGAAGACACTCCGAGGGGCCATCCGCCATCTTGTGCATATCGCCCGCCGCCATTGTCGCATCCGCCGCCAAGCCCACCAGGAGTGCCGGAGGCCCCAGGACACACAGCCGATCCGCGGCGGATGGCGCTCGGCGGAGAAAGGAGAGTCACCAGAAGAACGGGCGCGCTCCCCACAACACTCGGGGAGCCCTGCACCGGGTCCCAGGCAGGACAATCAACAGGAGTGGGCTTCTCACCCGAGGGGTGCCGGACAACGCGGCTTCTCTTCTTCGGGCCGGCAGGCAATCAGGCATGCGGGGTGGCCCACCATCGGGGGTGGGTCCGCTCCGGCGCTTCCGGCTCGCGGCTCTCAGGCTCCCACCATCGGGTCTCTTCAGCGGTTCCGGGCCGCCGGCACTCCGAACACCTCCGGGCAGACACAGCACTCGAGGCCCCGGCGTCAGGGCCGGGAAGGCCAGCAAGGTTACAAGGGCAGAACGCAGAAACCACTGCACGCCAGAGCCCCGGAAAAAGACGGTAAGTGAAGGCTCTTCCCAGGTAACCAAATTCGGAACACCCCGATCAGGATTAAAGACAGGATAGGCGGCGGGGAGGAAAGGATCTCGGAGCGAGGCGTTTATGCGACTGTTCCGAACGCCATCTTGGCTCCTCCTTCCATAAGTGCCAGTGTTGGCAATTAAGTGCTGATGCCGAGCACCGGAATCCACCGGCTCAAATTTAGCACTTTGTAAACCGCAGTGTCTGTCCGCACGCTATGTTATTGAGAAAGCCTGACTGCTCCACCTTGCTAACTGTGAAAGTCAAGTTCAAAAGGGGAGTCGATGGTCATATAGCTTGAGTACATTAGTAATGTCATTGGAAAAGGACCTCTTTTGTTACGATGGAGGCCCAGTAACTTCTTACCACCTTGGACACTAAAGATCTCACAGTTGGCATTGATTTTCAAACTGTCCTAGAACGCATAGAACATAAAATTGGACAGGACGCCTTTAAAGGCTTGTTTCAACAGGGTAAATGGACCTTACAGGAATATTTTCAAATAATGAAGATTTGCTGTGTTGGATTGGGGCCTGATTTAGAGCATGGTAGGCGGGTTACTCCGTCACAATGTGACAGATATCCTGTCTGCTGTATTACAAGTTCCATAGGCTATAATGCATTTGTAACGAGGTGGGCGGGACATCTAACCGAGCCACCAAACACTAAATCTCACCCTAAGTCGCTGTATTTTTTTGTACCTTGCTTGTTTTGAAATTCAAAAGAATTTCCCAAATTCAACAGTGTCCTTTCTAGCCAATGTAGGAGATGCAAATTAAAAGAGGCATTACTTGAAAACATGCTTTTTAATGGCTAGCTTATATAACATTTAGATAAAAAATACAAGAAGTTCTCAACAAATCGTCAGGACTGATTTCCTGCATTGTGTTGAAGCTCTCTTTGAACTAAACTTTCAAACAAAAGATGTTCTAACTCTGAAAAAAGTTAGCATGTTTAATATTGTATTTGTTGGCACTGCTCACACCACATAAAAAGGCTGGCCCGGGGCCCGTTGTGGTGTTTGGGGCATACCATAACCTGAGTACCTGTGTGAGCGGCTCATTGTTATTCAGCAGTCCCTCACAGTGCTTAGTTTGTAAAATAATAAGTGCTAAGGCCCAAAGTTTATACCAAGCTGCATAGTCTAGATTTCCCCTTAAGCCTTTTTTATCGACCATCAAACACTCCTTGTCTGTTTATTTTAATCTCTAAGGTTCCTTTTCATCTCTACTTTCTCCCTTTGTCACTGTTTTTCATCTCTCTCTCTCCTTTCTTCTTTATCCTTTTTATGTTTCTTTCCCTCTTGCTCTGGATCAAAGTCTATTGAGGAAAAATAAGTGCTGGTTCCCAAAAATGAGCGCTGGTGGGCCTCGCAACGACCCCGAATCAAATTAAACACTGGGTCCTCAAGGCCTCCTGCCTGGCCACTGAAAAACTTCTCGCAGGCAAGGAAGTTGGCTTGTCACAGTCCGTACTATCCAGCACTCATCACTCATCTGAAGCCCAGTGCACTTGCACCCACACGTACAATGAAAACTAACCTGCAAAGCAGTGCTCAGAGCCTGGTTGGTGCGCTGCTTCGGATAACCTCTCTGGGGCGACAGTGATACCAATGCTGAAAACCACACTTTCCATGTATTGCTGTGGTGAGTGTTGATGAGGGTTGCCAGAATCAATCAACCAATCAGGATTTATAAAGCACGGCTAATCACCCAATATGGTATCTGTTAGAAACGGGACCCTGGCCGGCCAAGACTCGCGTCGAGGTCAGTCAGGGATCATCATTTCTAAAGTCAGGGCTAGGGAGTCACACACCAAGATAACCCCCGCTCACCCTCTAGGTAACGTGGCGCGAGCAGCAAGGCTAATCTCAGAGGCGATGTGTAAAGCGTTTGCGCGCGCACCCCAGCGACAACAACCAAAGGCCCACCACAAAGGAAACTCCACACAAGGTTATATCAAAAATAGCCTTTGTATTATAATAATAAAAACACATTAGATAACACACACACTTTACAATGTGCCAACAGGCACGGGCAAGATTTACAAGGGATTATGTACAGGACAGGGCCACCTGGACCACTGTCAGGGGTATGCACTTGTTAGAAATAATACTTGTAGGTATAACACTTTAGCACATAAACATACAATGACTGTAACACAGAAATAGTAAATGTAGCATACAACCAGTAACTACTGGTAAAGAGAAAATACCTACTACGCCACCCTAGTCTCTGTAGGGAAATCACGCAGGGAGCTAGGACCTTATCATCAGGACCTATGGAAGGAAAACCTATCACCTCCTACGCCACCCTAGTCTCTGTAGGGAAATCACGCAGGGGGAAGGAAACCTAAGATAATCACCTAGGCAAGTAACATTTAGCAAAGGCAATTAAACATCAACATTCCTCTCAGCAGGTCACTTTTAGCAAAGGGAAATAAAAGAACAAGGCACTACCTAAGCAGGTCACTTTTAGCAAAGGTAATGACACAACCAATCCTCTAAGCAGGTCACTTTTAGCAAAGGGGATAAACACATAAAGAATTACCTAAGCAGGTCACTTTTAGCAAAGGTAATAATAAACAAGAATTGCACATGTAACATTAAAACACATTCAGAGGTGCAGGTTAGAACTTTTGCGCAAGAATCATATAGCAAAGAAATCACAATGCGCAGGGTGCATGTAGCACAACACTCAAAATGTCCCTCAGGCCAACTGGCCTCGAAAGGGGCGGAATGCCCTGAGTCTCAGTGTCAGGGAGGTCTGCGCAGGCAGCACAGACACAAAAGCCTAAACGTAGCAACTGTCCACTAAGTGCTGGACAGTTGTGAATAGCAGGTAGGCAAACGTTGGAGCCGCGTGGGCTCAAGAACACAGGTGGGGAGACACAGCGTGGGAGCCTCGGGGCTACAACCAACTAACTGCCTGTGTCCCCCTAGAGCCTCTGTGGCTCGCAAAGCAAATGGGCAATGTAGAGCTTCTGCGCTCTAAAACAATTAAAATGCCCCCAGAGCCTCTCTCAGGGCTCTAACTACGATGTGGGCGAGGAGCCTCGCTGGGCTCGTGGCTTAACTGTGGCAATGAGCCTCGCCGGGCTCTCAATGAACAAATGTGGCCAAGGAGCCTCTCAGGGCTCAAGGACAATCAGGCCGGTCGTTGGAGCCTCGCTGGGCTCAGCACACCACTTGCCCCCAGGAGCCTCTCAGGGCTCCACCAAGAAATGCAGCAGCGTTGGAGCGGCCCGCTGCCAATCGGGGCCGCTCGAAGAACAAAGGACCCTGTCCCCGCACTCACCGGTACTTCGCTGGTGCTGCGGGGGCAGACACTGCCGGCTCCTCTCGCGCTGCTCTTCTCTTTCTCCCGGGGCTCCTCTCTCCACTCGGGGAGCCTCGGGGACAGGCGATGGCCGCTTCCTGCTTTCCGGCGATCTCCGCCTCCCCCGCGATGACGCGGAAGGGGCTCGGCCGGCTGGGCCAATCCCAGCGCGGCCTGGGCCTGAAGGCGGGTGCTGCTTCCTCCGGGCTGCGGCGGTGATTCCCCGGGCAAATGCGGCGTGGGCAGCCGCTAAAATTCAATGAAACGGGGCAATGCCGGGTGGGCACCGGCCTCAAATAAAAATAGAAAGCGAGGTAGGCACTCGCTCGGCCTGGCAAAGCGCTCCAAAGCGCTAGAATCAAAATAAAGCGCACCCAGCGCTTAGGGGGAAAATAAAGCGCTCATCAGCGCTAAAAGCAAAACGAAGCGCTCCCAGCGCTGGGGACAGGGGAGAGCGCTCCCCCAGCACAGCAAAGCTTCCAGCAAGGTCTGGAGGCAGACAGGGGGGCAAGGCAGGGCCAGAGCCAGCACACTGGGTCTCCAGGCAGGGAGACAAGCCAAGTGGCGGTCCTCCTGGCCCCAGCAGCAGCAACAGCCCCCTCTGGCAAGGATCCACAAGTAGAACAATTTCTGTGGGGACACAGCCCCATATTTATACAGAGAATTCCTTTGTTAGGAGGTGCAGGGTGGGGGGAAACCAGTTGCAGCTGGCTTGGGAGTACCCTTGATGGCCCAACCACCCCTTTCATTCACTGGGGAGGCTTGGGTCATTAGACAAACCACAGGGGGGCGGAGCCAGCATTGTGTGGGGAAAACCCAGCCCATCCAGGACACAGATCTACTCCTCCCACACATCACTCATGCTGATCTCACACTCACCACCGGGCAGACCCATCCAGACTTCCTGGAGCCTGGCATGCCAGCCAGCTCCAGCCAATCACGCTCCACTATCCTCACTGCACACATACATCAATGTCCAGAAGTAGCACTTCCCTTCTAGACACACACAAGCCGCACATACCATTGCGCAGCATTCGCTCTCACGAGTTCATACATACTAAACTCGAGCCTGCACTCCCCACACATCAGGAACTACCAGGGCACACACATTCCCCATGCATTCCTATGGGAGGGCAGGCCAGCCATACTACACGCACGCACTTTCACTCTGGGACACAGGGAAACAGTGCGCCAAGACCCAAAAATCACTACACAGGGTCACAAATAAAGGCAAAAAGATTAGGGGTGAACCTGCCCTAAGGCCCAAGTCTAACACGACCCCCTTCCAGCCAAAACGCAGGGCAGACCGATCACCACCGTGATGGGCTTCCCTGCTTGGGGCGATAAAACAAGGACGCGGGCCCACAACGGCAGGGACACCCTCCTGTTTTACGCCACGGTGAACCCCTAGGGTTCCTTCTAAAACTACTGTAGGGACTAACTGGGGTACCCCACTGGTACTCTCCAGCTGCCCTCGGCAAGGACCAGGCCCTAGGCCATCCAGGTACCACTGGATCCTGTATACTCACAAAGTGGGGGGTAGTAACCCCTGGCACATAATAGCCATGCTCCACTCTTCCTGTCTGTAAGACAGGGCTAGACTTCCACTGGTTCTCCAGCCTAGGGTCTACAACCTCAGGCGGACCAGGAGTCTCAGGGAAGGCTCTCCTCCCCTTACCTCTTCTCCTAGGGTTCCTCCTCCTCCTGCGAGGGGTCCCCTCTAAACAACATTCTCCCAACCTAGGGTTTAACCCCTCAGGTGGTACCGGGGTCAGAGGTGGGCTCTCCCACCCTCTGCACCCCCTTCCAGAGTCCTGCTCCCTCCCAACCGGGGCGGTACTTCTGGAGAAAGAACTGGTCAGGACACTGATTACAGTAGTCCCACCCTTCAGGTCAGGCTGATCCTGAACCTGGCCATCCAACCTCCGGTCTAGAACCTTTGGTGGAACCAATGCCTGGCACTCCAGGACTTCTGGGGACTCACATCCTATCCCCCAATCACTCCTTTCACTGGACTTCTGTACTCTCCCTCCTGGAGCGGTACTGCCAGCTTCTAGGACCATAGAAGCTCCGCTTACAGATGCTCCAGGTTCTCTACACACTAGGAGATCTCCCTCAAGTGAACTAACAGGCAAGTCTAGGTTCCTTTCCTGGTGTTCCCTAAAGAAACCATCCAGGCTCTGTGACAGGGCTTCGGGCGTCTGGGGACTCTCGGTCACACACTCACTCCCGCTCCACTGAGACAGGCAGTCAGCCCCTACACCCTTCTCACTAACCAAGGACCTAGCTGGGCTACTCTCACCCTCCTCCACCACACTGGGCTGGAAGACACCTGACCCACTATTGTTGGAATCACTCACTAGTGACTCAAAAGAACCTCTCGCACTGTCCCAGCGTTCTGCTTCCTCTGCAAGGTCCCAAGGACAAAAACACTTCAACTTCAGCAGGTGCTGGCGCAACTCTGGACAAACAACACTGAGCAACTGCTCTTTGAGGAACATATTCACCACACCGTCCACCTCATTGTCCGAGTTAGCCGTCAGCCAACCCCACATTGCATCCGAACAGTCATCCACAAAATACCCCCACTTCTGGTGAGATGGTTTCTTAAGGTTCCTAAACCTCAACCTATTCTCCTCCTCTGGGGAAACAGGAACCATACTCGGGGAACTGGGAGTGGGACTGTCTACACTGACATTTAAAAAGCTGCCACCACTGGACTCCACCCTCCCTGGGGAATCCAGACAATTACAACTGTGCGCAGGGAAGAGTCTATCCTCTAGGGCTGCTCTCTCACGGATGATGGCCCTTCTCTCCACCTCTATCCTCTCCTGCGCTAAGAGTCTTTCGATCTCTAGCTGCGCCATAGCCTGGGCATGCTCTAACATGAGCTGTTCCATCGCTAACTGATGCTCCCTTTCTTTCTCCCTATCTTCCCACTCTTCTGGGGACAGGACAAGGGATGGGGCGCTGGTACTGACACTGGGCCTAGCAAGGGACTCCCTATCTATGGGGTCCTCACCATCTGCTGGGGCCCAACCACTGTCATCATCCAACTCACATTCTTCATCAGAATCTTCAGGGCTCCCCACAGACTCACCACCCTCATGGCGTGTGGCCTGGGCCCTTTCCTCGCTGCGCTCAAGATCCCTTTGATCCTTATACCATTGGACCAGGTGGTTCCTAAGTTGGTTCTCAGTATCTGACTCATCCACCCCTATGTGTCTCTCTCTACAGAACCTTTCCAACTCCTGCATACTGTACCAAACTAGATCACTGAGATCAAAAACAGGCTCCATTTTGGCAGACGTTCTAGAGATGAGATCACACAGGGAACCTGGGGGTCTGAGCTAAACAGGAGTATACAATCAACAAAATTCAGCAAGATTCCTATCTCAGAACTTGCACTCCACTGTCCAGTGTAACACACCACTCATTCACACACACCCTCCCCTCGGACCGGTAAGGCAGTTTCTACCACCCCTGATTATCTCAACCTGACCACTAGCGACACAGGTACCAAACTCTGGGAGCAGGGCGGGGAACAAGGTACTGGACAAAATACAAATGACACCTTTCAGGAGAAGCAAAACTGAACTTCCCTAAAAAACAATAATCCCAAAAATGTGGTTATCTAAAATTGCAGAGTTTTGAAGTGTGGCCTGTCGCCACTGTGGTACAACGCAAACGCAAGTCCAATCCGCACCGCTAGCCACCAATGTTAGAAACGGGACCCTGGCCGGCCAAGACTCGCGTCGAGGTCAGTCAGGGATCATCATTTCTAAAGTCAGGGCTAGGGAGTCACACACCAAGATAACCCCCGCTCACCCTCTAGGTAACGTGGCGCGAGCAGCAAGGCTAATCTCAGAGGCGATGTGTAAAGCGTTTGCGCGCGCACCCCAGCGACAACAACCAAAGGCCCACCACAAAGGAAACTCCACACAAGGTTATATCAAAAATAGCCTTTGTATTATAATAATAAAAACACATTAGATAACACACACACTTTACAATGTGCCAACAGGCACGGGCAAGATTTACAAGGGATTATGTACAGGACAGGGCCACCTGGACCACTGTCAGGGGTATGCACTTGTTAGAAATAATACTTGTAGGTATAACACTTTAGCACATAAACATACAATGACTGTAACACAGAAATAGTAAATGTAGCATACAACCAGTAACTACTGGTAAAGAGAAAATACCTACTACGCCACCCTAGTCTCTGTAGGGAAATCACGCAGGGAGCTAGGACCTTATCATCAGGACCTATGGAAGGAAAACCTATCACCTCCTACGCCACCCTAGTCTCTGTAGGGAAATCACGCAGGGGGAAGGAAACCTAAGATAATCACCTAGGCAAGTAACATTTAGCAAAGGCAATTAAACATCAACATTCCTCTCAGCAGGTCACTTTTAGCAAAGGGAAATAAAAGAACAAGGCACTACCTAAGCAGGTCACTTTTAGCAAAGGTAATGACACAACCAATCCTCTAAGCAGGTCACTTTTAGCAAAGGGGATAAACACATAAAGAATTACCTAAGCAGGTCACTTTTAGCAAAGGTAATAATAAACAAGAATTGCACATGTAACATTAAAACACATTCAGAGGTGCAGGTTAGAACTTTTGCGCAAGAATCATATAGCAAAGAAATCACAATGCGCAGGGTGCATGTAGCACAACACTCAAAATGTCCCTCAGGCCAACTGGCCTCGAAAGGGGCGGAATGCCCTGAGTCTCAGTGTCAGGGAGGTCTGCGCAGGCAGCACAGACACAAAAGCCTAAACGTAGCAACTGTCCACTAAGTGCTGGACAGTTGTGAATAGCAGGTAGGCAAACGTTGGAGCCGCGTGGGCTCAAGAACACAGGTGGGGAGACACAGCGTGGGAGCCTCGGGGCTACAACCAACTAACTGCCTGTGTCCCCCTAGAGCCTCTGTGGCTCGCAAAGCAAATGGGCAATGTAGAGCTTCTGCGCTCTAAAACAATTAAAATGCCCCCAGAGCCTCTCTCAGGGCTCTAACTACGATGTGGGCGAGGAGCCTCGCTGGGCTCGTGGCTTAACTGTGGCAATGAGCCTCGCCGGGCTCTCAATGAACAAATGTGGCCAAGGAGCCTCTCAGGGCTCAAGGACAATCAGGCCGGTCGTTGGAGCCTCGCTGGGCTCAGCACACCACTTGCCCCCAGGAGCCTCTCAGGGCTCCACCAAGAAATGCAGCAGCGTTGGAGCGGCCCGCTGCCAATCGGGGCCGCTCGAAGAACAAAGGACCCTGTCCCCGCACTCACCGGTACTTCGCTGGTGCTGCGGGGGCAGACACTGCCGGCTCCTCTCGCGCTGCTCTTCTCTTTCTCCCGGGGCTCCTCTCTCCACTCGGGGAGCCTCGGGGACAGGCGATGGCCGCTTCCTGCTTTCCGGCGATCTCCGCCTCCCCCGCGATGACGCGGAAGGGGCTCGGCCGGCTGGGCCAATCCCAGCGCGGCCTGGGCCTGAAGGCGGGTGCTGCTTCCTCCGGGCTGCGGCGGTGATTCCCCGGGCAAATGCGGCGTGGGCAGCCGCTAAAATTCAATGAAACGGGGCAATGCCGGGTGGGCACCGGCCTCAAATAAAAATAGAAAGCGAGGTAGGCACTCGCTCGGCCTGGCAAAGCGCTCCAAAGCGCTAGAATCAAAATAAAGCGCACCCAGCGCTTAGGGGGAAAATAAAGCGCTCATCAGCGCTAAAAGCAAAACGAAGCGCTCCCAGCGCTGGGGACAGGGGAGAGCGCTCCCCCAGCACAGCAAAGCTTCCAGCAAGGTCTGGAGGCAGACAGGGGGGCAAGGCAGGGCCAGAGCCAGCACACTGGGTCTCCAGGCAGGGAGACAAGCCAAGTGGCGGTCCTCCTGGCCCCAGCAGCAGCAACAGCCCCCTCTGGCAAGGATCCACAAGTAGAACAATTTCTGTGGGGACACAGCCCCATATTTATACAGAGAATTCCTTTGTTAGGAGGTGCAGGGTGGGGGGAAACCAGTTGCAGCTGGCTTGGGAGTACCCTTGATGGCCCAACCACCCCTTTCATTCACTGGGGAGGCTTGGGTCATTAGACAAACCACAGGGGGGCGGAGCCAGCATTGTGTGGGGAAAACCCAGCCCATCCAGGACACAGATCTACTCCTCCCACACATCACTCATGCTGATCTCACACTCACCACCGGGCAGACCCATCCAGACTTCCTGGAGCCTGGCATGCCAGCCAGCTCCAGCCAATCACGCTCCACTATCCTCACTGCACACATACATCAATGTCCAGAAGTAGCACTTCCCTTCTAGACACACACAAGCCGCACATACCATTGCGCAGCATTCGCTCTCACGAGTTCATACATACTAAACTCGAGCCTGCACTCCCCACACATCAGGAACTACCAGGGCACACACATTCCCCATGCATTCCTATGGGAGGGCAGGCCAGCCATACTACACGCACGCACTTTCACTCTGGGACACAGGGAAACAGTGCGCCAAGACCCAAAAATCACTACACAGGGTCACAAATAAAGGCAAAAAGATTAGGGGTGAACCTGCCCTAAGGCCCAAGTCTAACAGTATCCAAGCACCTGCAGGTCCTGGAGGCTCATTCAAACAGCCAGATCTTGAGGGCCATTCGGAATTCCGGAAGTGAGGTGATGCTCCGGAGGTGCGTGGGGAGGCTGTTCCAGGTCTGTGCTGCGATGTGGGAGAAGGAGCTTACTCCACTTCTGCTTCGGTAGATGCGCAGAGTATGAGCAAGTGAAAGGGAGGCTGAGCGTAGTCTTTTCGACGGTTGGTGTAAGTTCAGGCGGTGCTTAATTACAGCAGACCCTTGGTTGTGTAGAGCCCTGTGTGTGTGAGTCAGCAGTTTGAGCTTGCATCTCTTCTGTATGGGGAGCCAGTGGAGCTGCCTGAGGTGGGGTGTGATGTGGGTTTGTCCGGGAAGGTCGAGGATGAGTCAGGCTGCAGCGTTCTGTATGGTCTGAAGTCTCTGTAAAAGGTGTGCGGAGATTCCTACATACAGAGCATATAAAATTCGCAATGTAGATGCTGGATCTTTATGTGCAAACCTATGGGAAGAACTACTTCGGCACCGCAACCTCGCGCCGAGAGCCTACTTATATGAATCACTCAAAGTTCTAGGCCTGATTGATACCTGGGAAACATCAATAAATCTCTTGTCTTTCAAAAAAGTAGCCAAAAAATCAGCTAGCATCATTTCAGCGATAGAAGACAAGAAAGACCTAGCAAACAGAGCACACGGATGGCTAACGGTGGGTGACTATGAAAAACTGCGGCCGCAAGCGTACTTCAGCATCGGCATGAAAATAAATGTTAAAGAAAGATTCTTAAAATTACGCCTCGGGGTAATTCCCATACTTCCACATCTTCCACCTTGGGAGAGAAACAACCCTTCACAACAGTGTCGCATGTGCAAAACCGGCAAGGAGGACATAGTTCATGTGATTTGCATCTGCCCTAGCGTAAAGGACTTGAGGTTCAATCTCTTACGTCCTTTTTTTAACCTACATGCCGTTCGGACCGGTAGACAGGCAGCCAAACTGTGCTTCTCTACTAGCGACATCAAATTGAACTGTCAAGTTGTGAAGTTCTTTGACCTAATAAGAAAGAGACTTAACCATGCTAGATGAACTTTTTAAATCCCTCGAGGGTAACCATAAAACTGTTAATAACACTGTAATTTTATGCATCCTATTTTTGTTATGTTTAAGTAACAACAACTATGGACATTTTACAATTTTGTAAAGATTTTAATTAATCATATACAAATAAAATATTTACTTACTTACTTACTTACATACAGAGCGTTGCTGTAGTCAAGTCGGCTGGTGATGCGGGTTTGTGTCACGGTGCGTCACACCAACTAGCTGATTTTATACCAACTTGATCTGTATTTTAAATCTCCTTGCCAGTACAAAAATTAGGGAAATCACTTAAAGCCATTATTTTTTACCTTTATCAGTATATACTTTAAACAGTAATTGTCCGAAGAAAATGTTTTAAATGTGGCCTACAGCTGCCTTAATGAACCCAAACAAATAATTAAAGTAATCAAACACAGAAAAACCATATTGAATACATACAGTTTCATATTAAGTTCCATTAAGAATCATGTCCAATCATGTTTTTTTGGGGGGGTTTGTTTCCCCCCGGTCCAATGATTAAGCTGCCCTTGCCTTTCAACCATGGTCTATCTTGTTACATCAGTTTGTGGCCTGAATGTGGGCTAGATGTTTTGCAATGCAGCTTACCTTTGGTCTCTGTACGAAGGTCTTGTTGGGGGTACAACATCACTATTGGCGTAGCCTTCCTTGATCTAAGGCTTTGTCACCCAGATTTCTGAGTTAGTGTGTCGTTCCCTCTTAGACTTTAACGGTATGACCAGGGTAGTAAATGAGGACTAAAAAAAAAAGAATCATGTCTACGTCTGTATAGAATATTAAAACAGATGGCAGGTATTTTTCTCTGGGAAAAGTGGCAACCATAGGTTTGATCTGCCACTCTTTCCTGCCAAAGTGATTTTGTATTATGAGTGAAGAAATGCTCTCAGTGCAGGAGTGATGGCTACCGGCAACTAGACGGCAGTGCTCTTGGGTCTTAATTTACGACAACTGTGATTTAATATTGTGCACCAAGTATCCTGTTATCACCCACATTATATGGGTAACTCAAGTGACTGAAGAAGGGTGTAGCTCAGTCAATAATGTTAGGGGGTGTTAGAGATTTCTAAACAAGCCATGAGGTGCACCCAACTAAAAAGGATAGGGTGGGCTGGGCTCAGTGGATGGTGGTAATAGTCAAGGTTAGTGGCTCAATTTTCAGTTATTTTGAAAATGAAGGCCACCCAGTTTAGGGCCTCTGTGGGATAGTAGTCTGGACTATGTTGCCCACTTGAGCCCATTTCCTCCTCAGAGCTGTGTAGGGCACAGAGGCTTAGGCGAGCAGGATAGTGTAAGCCCATATCTAACTTCAGAAGACTAGGCTTAGAATGGTAATAAGAATAGGCCTTTTAGTAGCCTAACTTGCATGTGCATCAAGTCTGAACACCTTTATGTCACCTAAACACTGACAGGCACTGCCTTTAGACTCATCTCCAGGGCTCTCTTGTCCCATCATTTGCACTCAGTCACAAATGGAGCTCACCAGGACGTCTAGAGCGACTCGGTTTGCATAAGAGTTATATGTTGCATAAAAAAATTACAGAAACACAACATATGGAAAAACAAATACCATCATCATTGATAACTTTATTTCGGTCAAAAGACCATAAAAGTGCAAGTAAAATACATACAGAAAAGCACAGATCATTAAAACAATAAATAGTAGACAAGTCGATATTAGACATAACAATTGATTATACTAAGTGGTTATCAAGAACTTGGAAATATAAAATTCATAGTTAATCACATGTATTATACAAAACTTTTCCTTCAACGCCACATGCCAAATAAGAAACGAGATACGGCAAAGACGATGGGGAGGTGAGTATGTGGAAAAGTCAGCCCATAACGCACCGGATGCCCAGGCTGCTGGCGCAAGGCGCCTCTTAGTTCCCATCGTAAATAATTACCAAATAAAGAGACGGGCACTGGAAGCAGGAAAACAAGAACAGAGTTTTATTTCTCATGAGGAGAGCCTGTCATTTCGGACATTTGCATAGTGTCTTCAGGAGGTGCTCTAACAAGTTTCTCTGAGGCTTCGCCTTTTATACATAGGTTTGTGGCACACAGGCATCCTTTATTACAATCAAGACATTGTGAAGTATGAAGATATTCCAACACGTGGCTACAGTAGGGGCCCTTATCCTCCATACAATAGGAGGGGGCTGTCACGCAGCTGAGTGTTCTGCTGATTCCCTTGGAATGTGTGCGCCTGATTGAATCTCAGGGGGTGGGGTGGCCATGATCAATAGTGGCTCCTTTCAAGAGAGGCGAGTGCATACAGTAGTGGGCAATAAACTGTATCCTCAGTCTAAGGGAGGACCAGCGGTCCATGTGGACAATTAGGTTCAGAGGAAGAGGTCATCAAAGGAGAGATATTCATGAAAGAAAAGGTCAGTGTGGAAAATCGAGCGTAGAGAAAAGGGTTTATCAGAAGAGGGGTATTCATGGAAGGAAAGGAGGTGTTGGTCAGGCGCGGGGTGTGATTCCTAGAGACAGAGTCATGCGGGAGGGGAGGGCTCATGACTTGTACATGTGAGAGCGGGGGCGGTCAGGGAGCATGGGGGAAGCTTGCAGGGTCAGGGAAGGGCGCTGATGATCGATCGTGAACAGAGAGACCATGGTACCTAAAATGGCTGCTGTATATATGTGTGTATGGGTCTATGCTAGCAGGATAACACAGTCAGGGTTTTGCAATATCCATTCTGCTTACGACAAGAGGTACAGTGAACACAAATGAACGCCGCTTATGTACACATACATTGCCATTTTCAACAGTCGCCACTTTTTTACATAAGCAAGTTCAATTTCTACCTAGTCGATGCGATAGGCAGAATGCAATACATGTTAATTTACATTTGTTGGGTTCTTCATACAAGCCTAGAGATCGGCATAATATTTAGTCGGTATAGAATCAAGTTCAGACCTTTTCTCCGGTGACATTAATTAAGAGTAATCTGATACCTTCGGGTCTTATCAGTACTTTGGAAAGCTAGATACATGGGTGACCGATGAAACATTTTTGAAAGCAATAAAAATTGAGGGAGGAATGCAATTCGATGTAAACAACTAGTCAAGGGGTGGGTAGAAAGTTCTGGAAGGGGGGGTCTTAGTGAAAATGTCTTTTTCAACGACGAGCCACCACTGGTAGACTCTGGTAGTCCGTTTTCTTTTCGTTGGCGCTTTTGAGCACCGGCGGTGGAGCTATAAGTCCAGCTCGGAATCATCCTTACGCGTTGCAGGGTGCGATCAGTCCTCTGCTGTTAGATCACAGTCCTGTTTCCTAACTGATCTTCTTAGGGGTGCCTTATGCTGGGCACCTGCGTGTCTTTCTTCTTCCGTGGCAAAACCTAATTCTATAGTCAAAAACTTATATGAAAGAGTTTGTTGAATAATCGAGGGAAGAGAGGGCGGAGTGGGGCCAGATCTTTGAACACACCAAGAGACCAAGGGAGCAAAGGACAACGAGCAGGCAGGCCCATCAGTCGGACTCAAAAGGGGACGGGGACTTCAGGCACGAGTGGGTCAGCAAGTCGAGGGCTTCAAGGTAGCCCTTCATTCCTTCATCTGCCGAGTTTGAAAGTTGTGCCTCGTCCCGCGTCTCGTTGCTCTGCGGCTCCATCCTTGGTTGCGGTCACATGTGCTTCATGATCTGTGGCCAGGCTGTGCGTCACGTCCAGCTCCTCTCCTCCGATGATTATATCTTTAAATGAGTACAAAAAACAAGTTTTTAGAAAACTGGTAGGAGAAGACATTTATACATCTCAATTCCGTCCCCAATCCTATGTAGGTGGGGGATAAGTTCATCGGTCACAGTCAGAAGTCGTCACTTATGGAGTCTGTAGGAGTGCATTGCTATGGAATTCATAACCCTGTTTGGCGCTCATTCGTGACATACGTGGAGAGAAATTGGACCTTTATACACAGTGTATTATAAAAAAAACTCAAAATCGAGTCCTTATGTAGAGACTTCCCTTTAACCCAAGTGTCGACAATCTTATATTTCCCTTCGGGGTCGGCTAACTCTTGTAAGCAGGGGCGTTATCGCCATGAAGAAGGGGGAGGGGGACAGATGTTAAACATGCTTTTTTTTGGGGGAGTGGCCGTTAATCAAGGTCATCAATTTCGCTTTCGAGGGTAGATGACATGAAGCTGGGGTTAATCGGGGGAAACGGGGACGCTTGGACAGGGAGCTGGGGTCGATCGGGAGAAGTGGGGTACTCTGGACATCCGCACTTAAGTGCAGAGGAGCGAAGTAATCTGTGCATTGGGAATTGCATTTTTAGCGAACCGAGAAACAGAAGGCCATTGACGTTATAGTCCCCCTATAAAGGCCAGATTAGGGGACGTTAGTCGTCTGACCCGTCCTTTCTTTCATGACCAACTCGGGTTCTATTGTTTTGCAGAAAGGAGAGGTAGTAATATGGCAAGTCACAGTCGTTTTAGTTCCTGTCAATTTTTGCCGAACACCTTTGTGTTCGAAGAGACCCAATTAGGTTTGTGCCGGTGGGGCACAGCGTTCTTGCACAAGGGGGGGGGACAGGGGGACCCTCAGAGAGAGAGAGAGAGAGTCGCCCGCACTCTAAACGAACCATTTGGTACACGTATGACGTGGAGAGAGAGAGAGAGAGAGAGCGAGAGAGGGAGAGAGAGAGAAAGAAACGTGTACAATAATGGTCCATTCAGTGCGCACACAACACAGAACAGCAGGGGTTAAGTAATACGGAACACAGGCAGAGGGATGACGTAGATCCATGCATCACGTATACACAAACTCAGACGGGGGAGACAATACATGTATTATGTACAAAAATCCAAGACAAAACATAAAACAGCTAGTGGCCAAAATTATCTTTTTCTATATGCTGTGCATCCTTAGCATCCTAAGCTCTTTTTACCTTTTTCTTCTCTTTTAACCGTCGGCTGCCTTTACTGGTGGCTTTGATTGTACACACTTACGCCTTTGGCAATTGGTCATGAACTAACCTGGTCGGGCTAATGCTCACGGTGGTATTTTCGAGTCATTTTTAGCAAATGTGTTTCCAGGCTGAGACAACAGTTGGTGTCAGTTGGAGAACAATGGGGCAGCTTGGAGTTACATGTCTACGAGGATGCGAAAAAGGAGGTAGTAGGTTTTTAAATATTGGCAATATTCCTAGTCCTCCCGGCGGAGGATACTTGTGTAAAACCTTACCTCGGAATATTCCTTAAACTTTCCCTATTTAGTTAAACGTAGGAATGTATTCATTATTGTACATCATTTTTGGTAGCATTATTCGGGGTTTGTCGCGGTTAGACACCATAATCAAACCCTTTTTCCCGTCTCTTCGTCCGCTAGATCACCGTTTTCATACATTAATCGACATTTCGATGTGACCTGCAGAGAGAGGGAAAAAAGAAGGGGGGGCAGGGGCTACATTGATAGACACATTAGCGTGCATAAACCCAGAAAGGCTTTTACTTACTGCATACTCGGCCTATCTCCACGGGATGCAGTCCCTGCCAATTGGGCGTTCAAGCCCAGGTGGACCGTTAGTGTGACTCTTCTTATACAGGTAGCATATAAAGTATAGGCTAAATACCAGGATCTTTAGCGGTTGCTTTTGGCTGTACAAAAGGGAAAAATACACAACTAAAACTTGGACCCTCCATATCTGCAATATCTCTATATATTATACCTTTTAACCCTTAACTAATCGAGCTGAGTCATTTCACCTGCATTTTAGTTATATCGGAAATAGTGATCATTTATTTGAAACTTATCAATCTACGCGTGACAACTACGTTAGCTTTTTCCAAAAATCTTTAATAAGAATGTCGGTGCACAAATACGGGCCTACAACCCCGTGGGCCGGCCACGGAGCAGGCTGGAACTGTAGATGTGGGGATACTTTATTAGTGGAAAACTTTAATGGAGTCGGTGGTCGTTTATTTCATAATAAAAATTGCGACAAGTGCAATAAAATCATGTCTAGACTTCAGTGTGAGCGAATGTCATAAGTGTTGAGCTTCGAACTTTCAATAATCATGATGCACCAAAACTTTAACAACAACTCATTGTCCGAATGTTCACTCAGTACCCATCTGATGTCAATTTACTGCCTGAACACATAATCAGTACCCACCCTATATCAATTTCATTGTCCGAACATATAACCAGTACCCATCCCATATCAATTCATTTCCCGAACTGACAGTACACATCCTATATCAATTCATTGTCCGAACATATAATCAGTACACATCCTATATCAATCCACGTGTTTAAAAAAACTGCATACATATCCCATGACACCAGGGCTGAACAATCGGGGTACAACAAGGAGTTGAAAGTTTCATTTGCATCGGCGCCATTTTGGGTGCAGTCAGGCAGATCCAGGCATAGTCTAAATCTCCACTAACTCGTGGTTGGCCCAGAGCTTCTTTCGGCAGTCCAAAAGTTCCGTTAAAAAGGGCAAAAGAAAGGATCGGTGGTCTGAACCATCAGTCAAAGGGGGGAGAGAGGCAACAATTTTCCTACCGGGTCATACTGGGTTTTCACCGGAACTGATCCGAACTGTAGTCTGCAGGATTCTAGTCATTCAAACTGAGGCTGGCGCCAGCATGGGAGCGCCAACGTCCTGCGGCTACATTTCCATCGTTCCGTGGGCAATCATGGCAGTCATTCCCCATCGGGGGTATCTGCGGGGGTCGGGGACTCCCGCGGCTCCTCTAGAATCTTCAAGGTCGAGGAGAACTTTTATGATGGTGGAGTCAACAAGTGACCGGGCCATTCCTTCATGCTGGGCCCGCTCTTGTAAAGTAGACCGCCATTTTGAGAGTTCGGCAGCTACCGGCAATCGCGGGGTCAAATGGGCGGACGGGCTCCAACCTGCCGGGCGAGGCGTCGCAGCATCGCCACAGTGGATGAACCCTTTGCCGGGTGCGAGGAGCGTTGGGGGTGCAATTGGGGAGCCTCCACCTGGGGAGGTGGGAGAGGCTCGTTCGCGCCGCCTCTCCCTCCCGGTGCACCCCACGGCGTCTCGCTTGACATTTGTTATGGCCGGACCAGGCGATGAGGACGAGGGGGGGGGGTCGGAGGCATGTGCAAGACATCCCCCCCCAGTGTTGTCGCTGCCATTATAGAAGAAGTGGCGCCTAGTACGTTTCGGGCCGGGCCTCCGGTTGATGGCGGCCGGACGCTCTTCGCCACGGCCCCAGGAACGGGTCCCTTGGTTCATCCTGGGGACAGACCTTGGCGCGTGGTGCCTCCTCCGGGCTATTCGCGTAGTGGCCTCTGCACCCCCTGGCCTCTTATGGAAGCTGGTCCAGACTGTCTGAGAGAGGGGGGTCGGGGGCATGGACATTCCCCCCTGCAACTCTCCAGGGTTGTCGCAGCCGCCACCGCGGCCGGATCCCGTCGGCCTCGGCCTCTCCTCAGGCCCACCTCATGTGATGACCTGCGGCCAACGGCTGGCAGCAGGACCCGCCCTACATGTGTTGAAGATCTCGTCTTCCGGCTGGGCGTAGCCGCAAACCCGTTGCACTTTGGGAGTTTCCAGAATGGGGGCGGATGTCTGCTGACTTGTATCTTTCCCAGGTTGCCGTTATTGGGCGTGGCAGGCGGTGGGACAGACATGTTTGGAGCAGCGAGGGGCGATGAAGCCTCGTTGCCTCGTGGCCGTCGCAATGTCAAGCTTGGCTTCTCTTATCGTTTTCAGGTTTCTTATTACGGACTTATTTCTAACGTTTCTTGTTTCTAGGACAATCATATGTTTTATCATTAAGTATTGTTATCGTTGCCTTATTCGTTATATAATAAAACTTTCATCAGTGGCCTACTGATTTCGTTTTCCTATTCCTTTCTTTTCTAGTTTGTTTCGTGTTAAAGTTTCTGTTAACAGGATATAGTGATCACTTTGTTATTATTGCATATGTCCTTTTTCACTAGGGGTGCTCTCTGGTCGGGCCAGATGACCTACCTCTAGTAAATGGTCCGGGTGGAACTGGTTTATCAATCAGTGGGGAGTAGATAGGCATGACAGATTACAACGGGGGACAAAGGTCCGCATTACCTACCCTTCACTACTTGCAAAGACTAGACAGAGTATTTTTTTTCTATGTCATTTGCAAACAGAGAATACCTCCAAAGAGAACCAATTCCGAACAATCAATGTTCGGACGAACAATCAATCAATGAGGAATGAAATAGGCACGACGGATTACAATGGGGGCAAAAACCTGCGTTACCTACCCTTCACTATCTGCAAAGGGAGAGAGAATATTCCTATTCTTCCCCGTTTGTAGGCAGGGAAGATCCTTAAGAGAACCAACTTCGAGCAATTCAATGCTCGATCAAACAATCAATCAATGGGGAGAAAAAAATAGGTATGACGGATTACAATGGGGACAAAAGTCTGCATTACCTATCTTTCACTATCTGCAAAGGGAGACAGAATATTCCTATTCGTCCCCGTTTGTAGACAGGGAATATCTCAAAAAGCAATAATCGATAAAAACCGATTAACAAACAATCAATGGGGAGAAAAGATAGGCATGACGGATTACAATGGGGACAAAAGTCTGCATTACCTATCCTTCACTATCTGCAAAGGGAGACAGACGTTCCTATCTGTCGCTGTTTGCAGACAGAGAATGTCTCCAAGAGAACCAATACTTCAAGTAGCACCCAAGGCTAAATGAACCAATCAATGAACAATACCAGTATCTAAATACCGTTTCCAATATCAATAATCAATCAATCAATCAGATGGATAAAGCCATCCTACCAATTAGACGTAAGACGTCTTACTTAACCTTACCCGGACCGGACCATGTGGACAGTTCTTCGTCTTCCTTTCTCCAGCGCCCGATCGTTCTCTTTCTCCATGTTTTTACCGCAGCATTCCTGTGGGATTCCAGTCAGGACAATAGGTCACTTGAGAGAGGTCCGTTCGGAATCGGTGAAGTTCATTCAATCGGCAGCCGGACGAGGGCCCTCTCAAGGCAGGTATACTCCAATCATTTAGATGTTCACCTCATCGTCTGGACCTCTCTTACCGGACCTTATGTCGCTGATGGGCCCCGCGTTGGGCGCCAATTGTAGAAAAGTCAGCCCATAACGCACCGGATGCCCAGGCTGCTGGCGCAAGGCGCCTCTTAGTTCCCATCGTAAATAATTACCAAATAAAGAGACGGGCACTGGAAGCAGGAAAGCAAGAACAGAGTTTTATTTCTCATGAGGAGAGCCTGTCATTTCGGACACTCCATAGTGTCTTCAGGAGGTGCTCTAACAAGTTTCTCTGAGGCTTCGCCTTTTATACATAGGTTTGTGGCACACAGGCATCCTTTATTACAATCAAGACATTGTGAAGTATGAAGATATTCCAACACGTGGCTACAGTAGGGGCCCTTATCCTCCATACAATAGGAGGGGGCTGTCACGCAGCTGAGTGTTCTGCTGATTCCCTTGGAATGTGTGCGCCTGATTGAATCTCAGGGGGTGGGGTGGCCATGATCAATAGTGGCTCCTTTCAAGAGAGGCGAGTGCATACAGTAGTGGGCAATAAACTGTATCCTCAGGCTAAGGGATGACCAGCGGTCCATGTGGACAATTAGGTTCAGAGGAAGAGGTCATCAAAGGAGAGATATTCATGAAAGAAAAGGTCAGTGTGGAAAATCGAGCGTAGAGAAAAGGGTTTATCAGAAGAGGGGTATTCATGGAAGGAAAGGAGGTGTTGGACAGGCGCGGGGTGTGATTCCTAGAGACAGAGTCATGCGGGAGGGGAGGGCTCAAGACTTGTACATGTGAGAGCGGGGGCGGTCAGGGAGCATGGGGGAAGCTTGCAGGGTCAGGGAAGGGCGCTGATGATCGATCGTGAACAGAGAGACCATGGTACCTAAAATGGCTGCTGTATATATGTGTGTATGGGTCTATGCTGGCAGGATAACACAGTCAGGGTTTTGCAATATCCATTCTGCTTACGACAAGAGGTACAGTGAACACAAATGAACGCCGCTTATGTACACATACATTGCCATTTTCAACAAGTATCATACGTTAAGACCCTACAGGCCTGGGTACAATGTCTGAACCCGAGGTTCCTGCATAATGGAATCAGCCAACATTTCCTTATAGTTTCATACGCAGGGCAAAAAAACATAACAAAGACTGCATCCGAGTTAGGAATTACCTCTAAGCTTTCTACAGTCGTCCTTGAGAATTCAAACATTGTTTTTTCCTGTATTGGACATGAATTTAGGACCCTTTCAAAGTTTTGAAAAATTGCCGCATCTGAGACCTGGCAAGACCCGACCAACTTAAAGCCCTGCAGGTGACACAATGATGTAGATAGAGTGTCGGGCATGGGACCAATCAGATGCATGCCCCTGACCTTGCCTGCAGTTCACTCATATCTTCATAGGTCACTCTGTAATCTCAAGCCAAGTCTTAGAGGTGGGCAAGCTACTTAAATCTCAAGTCAAATAACTGCCTCTAGCTCATCTCGAGGTCCTCTTGGACCTTCAAGCCCAAAACTAGCTGAGCTTTCATGTGGTGGTGACCTTTGACGAACAATGGGCAGGAGAAAGTAGTAGCTGAGTTGCACAATGTCAAAACTGAAAATCTAGGATCAATCCTGACTTCCACACTTGAACAAATTGTGTGGTTCTAGGTAAATATTTCACAGACCCTCCTATTTCTTAATTATCACAAATTAGAGTAACTTCAAATGTGTGGGTTCAGGAAGTGCGCTGTAGAAAAACCTATATAACAGGCCATAATGTGAGTCCATCTACAGCAGGAATCTAGGCCACATATGGAGTGCACATGACAACTGACTTGCCGGTTATTCCAGTAGTGGCATTTTTGCCAGGGCAAAGGGAGGCATGAAGATTTCTAAGTTTATATTTTAAAACTATTATTTTTAATATATGCCTCTTAATGCAGTGATATACTCTGAAGTACTAAGGTTAAACACATTGGTATGTTAAAAAAATATTTTTTAAGCAACTTTATCATATTTTTACATGATGTTTGCTGCATGAATTACATGTAAAATATGTTTATGTCTCGGCTCATGCATGGTCGTTTAGACCCAAGCACCACCCTTAGCCTGTATCTGTGTTGACTCCCCATGTCAATTTGTTGGTTCGGCCACCTCTACTCATCTGATATAACTGATACTGTTAGGTCAAGACCGACTGCGTAAATATTAGGGGGGTGTCCCACCCATACCTCATGCACCCCTGCTGGAGCTGTGTCCCCAGATTGAAGTGAATGGTAATCAACACTCTGGATTGGGAGAAGTGACCATATGTCCCTGCTCTTCTGGTGCACAGCAAGTGGTCATCAAAAAGCTGGCCAGTGATGCCCTCAGTTCCAACAGGGCCTTCTTTTGAACTCTCGGCACACCTTCTTCCCACTCTGCAAGATGGAAACTGTGGGTCGACTGTCAAGAACCCTACCTAGCTTCTATTGCAGTTTCAGAGAACTGAAGAAGACATATGCTAGCAGGAGAAGACATTTACAAGCTCTCCAGCATCATGGGGAAACTGGACCTTCCCACTCATACATCACCTTGGTCACAGCTCTTTTAAAAAAAATTCTATTTACATTTATTTGTTTCCATGTGCAACATCCAGTAACTCATTTTCAACAATATAGACTGTTGACCAGTTACAGGAGGTTCTCATCTCAATCTTATCAATTGATCTATTATATTGTTCTTAACACAATATCAGTCTTACAAAGACCATATTAAGATTGCCATGCTGAAGATTCCAGTACAGCTTGTAACCCCTTGTAGTGGGGAGAATGAGAAAAGCAAACTTTGCAACATGGCCGCCAAGGAAATTGGAGGGGAGTGTATGTGCAGTGAAACAGGAAGTGGGGATGCGGAGGGAGTGGGTGAAGGAGTTCAGGAAGACATGTGATGACGCTGTTCAAGGCAGTTAGAGGAAGGAACTGAAACAAAAGGTGACAAGGAGGAAGCTAGGAGCTGCGATGTAGGAACCGTTGGACCGCCCAGGAGGATGGAACATTGTGAGCCTTAGGACGGTAAAGCGGGTAGAGACGTGGAGACCGCAGTTGAGACCGTTGAATCGTAGAATCCAGAACTCAGCACCAACAGACTCAGCGACCGGACAGAAGGAGGCGCTGAGGTCGTAGGAGCCACAACATATTATGAGTGATCTCTGGTGGCCAACCAGCCTAGGTAAGCCCCCTTCCCAAAACAGGCAGTGAAAAACGTAGGGGTTTGGCTGGACTCTTCCTTAAACTATCGAGTCCAAATAAAAAAAATGGCAGGGACCTGTTTTGGACTCCTACGGGGGCTCAGACTCTTGCTGGGCTTTTTTGACGTATCCACGCGGCAGGTCAGCACTCAGGCAACGGTTCTGTCGAAACTTGATTATGCCTGTTCTCTCTATCTAGGGTCCAATAAGGCGGAGGTCTCGAGGTTGCAAAGGGCACAGAATGCAGCAGCAAGAACACTCTTAGGTCTGTGCAAATTTTGCTCTGTGTCAAACGCCATCTGCCGTCTTCACTGGTTACCTGTGGCAAGGCGCATTGAATTCAAAACCTTATGTATTGCTTTCAAGGTTGTGAAACTGGCCACTCCTCCCATCCTGGCCATTCTCCTGTTGCCATATGCCTCTACACGGTTTCTCCGCTCACAGGATCAGCACTTGGTGGTGGTTCCCCGGACAAGTAGCGTTTGGGACGGTGGCCGCTCTTTTCGCTACAGAGCCGCCAATCTTTGGAACACACTCTCTGTGCAGATTCGTAACCTTGATAATTATTTTGCATTCAGAAAGGCCATTAAGACCTATCTTTTCCCAGCATCTTAGTCCATGTCTGCCTCTTTGCTTTGTCAGTCTTTTCTGTACTACCGCCGGGACGCCCCTTTGCTGGGGCAGCTGTCGCGCTCTACAAGACACAATAACATAACATAACGTGGCCTGAAGCAAGTGGTCTTTTCAGCCCAGTTTGGAATGTTTGGTTGGTGGCACGGGAAGGTGTGCATGGTTAAGATATTGGATAAGTGGGTGAATATGAAGGTTTTCTGTTGGGAGATACTTCAGGAGGAGGGCGTTCAATAGTGACGGTATTACAGAGTGAGGCGTGATTAACTTGCTGTAAAGCTGGATCTACAGGAAGGGTATGGCGCTGGGAAATGAATCTTGGGGAAACTGTTGTAGACAGTGGAGAAGATAGTGTTGCTCGAAGTTAAACATGTTATCTGTGGTCTGTCTAATAAAAATAACTTAAAACTAATCATCTATGTATCTTTGTGATTGTTAAACGGGTCACACCCCTTTATAGCTCTCAACATTAAAGTGATCTATTCTCCAGGGGGTCCATCAATCTGCCCACTCAGCATAGTCTTCCATCACTTTGTCATCCTTTGTTCCGCTTTCATATGCTGCTTGTCTGCCACAGCCCATTCCATCAAGACCTTTTCCATTGGACTACCACGGAGCTGTGGGGCACGCCAATGAATTGCTGTACATGTCTTTGCCAGAACAGTTCCCTATGCTAACATATATGTTTTTAATTAAGGCTCCCTGTTTTCCATTTTTACAGATTTTTACAGATAAATACAGAGGGAAAACATTAATTTTCTTGTCTGTATTTATTTTTAAATATGGAAACAAAACAGAAATTGGGTTGTTTTTTGAGGACTTCTAAATACTGTCTGCCATGCCTGCCATGCCAATAGATGTGTGGACTGATAGATAAGAGGGTTAAAAAAGAAACACATGTTAGTAAATAGGCTTTAACAGCAGTAGATAGGCACAAGGTTGATACTGAAATTTGCATATTTTCATATAAGTGCACTGATTTATGGACACTAATATCCATATATAAAACGGCAATTTGTTTCATTGTGTACTGGGCCATTTATGTCTAAACTCATGAGATGCAGTCCCTATCCCTATAATTGAAAATCCATGCAATGAAAGCTCTCTGGGTGCTTTGGGTGGAGGTCTAGCACCCAGCATCCAGCACTCAGCACCCAGCACCCAGCACTTTGTGGACTCTCTCTACTGCAAACATTTTGGATATGCCTTATATACATAGGATCCATTACTTCACAAAATGTCTGCAGAGCCTTCCTCTGCTCGCTCCAGGAAGCCCAACAGCTGCAGATTGTTACAGCAGGAGTAGCCCTCAACATTCTCCCTCCCTGTTTTCGAAATTCCTAGTAAATATAATTTTGCCATTTTTTCCCTCTGTCTGGAGTTCATTGATCATCTCCGCGGTCATGTGTACTCTGTCCACAACCCTTTGCAGGTCCGTGCATTGCAGATTGAACTTGATCCTCTATTGACAATGATTCGATGTTGCCTTCCAGGGCTGTTCCCAGCCCATGTTTAGCCTCCAAAGTGCCTGTCCTCAGGATTCTTTCATTAGTACCTCCTAATTTGCCAAGAGTTAAGCACTAGGCTGCCTGGTGGTCCTCTGAAGGGAGCTGTGCAGTGTTCTTCACTGCATGATGGTGTTGCCCTGCTGAGCTCTGGGTGTCCATTCACATACCGAGCTCCGTGACCAGTATCGCAGTTTATAGAACACAGCATTCTGTTGCACCATCAGTAACTGAACCAGTAGGGTTTCAATCCCATCAGGCTTTCATCTGTTTCTGTCCATGAGTACCAGAGTCACTCAGCAGTCCAGGATAAGCCTTTCTGATCAGGGACCCTCTAAAATCACTGTCCATGTTCAATGTTCCATTTTCCTCAACAAGAACAGGGGCCAGGTAGGACCATCCGCAACACATTCCAGGTGCAGCCGTCTTCCTATCTCCAGTACTGGTCTTTCCTCTCCTCTAGTCTTGAGGATAGCCCCCTCACTCATCCTCAGGCCTTTCAAACCCATGCCTCCTGTTGATCATTTACCAGTCCATGCCCACCAAGGCACATCCTAGCCCGGTGGCTCCTACAGGATGGTGCAGCCGGCAAGGTGGGCCCGGGCTCGTCTATCCCTTAGGTTGGTGCTCCTTCATGACGAATCTCAATTGAGGCATCTTCTGCCCAGATACCACCACAGCTCCTTCTCCATATCTGGTGGGGGCATCTCTCCCCAACTGCCCTGTCACCTAGTCAGGGCCTCAACCCGGGAGACTCCATGCCCCCCACACTTCTCCTGGGGTTGGAAAGGTTAGCAACAGGTGAAAACCTCCTCACTCTAAATTCTCATCATCACTATTCCACACAGATAAATGGGCGGCACAACTGGTTGACCGACTCACTCTGTTATCCAGAGACAGAAATGGGGCCTAGCCAAATACAGTGTCCCCCAGGGTCCACTCACCTAGGACGGCACCAGATCTCTAGAGGATCAGTATTTCTTCTCCTCCCACAGAGGGTCCCCTCCAATCCTTGGGCCCACCACACCACAATTTGACTGAGCCAAGTCTCCCCTATAGATGGTCCCACACTGGGGGAGGGGACTGTACTCTGGCCGGCCAGCCTCCTCCAACGGGACCGTCACCAATGTTTCTCCAGGCTTGGCCTCAACTACGTTTTCTTGTAGCTCCCCACCAAAGCCTCACAGCTCCCAACAGACAGGGTTGCCACCTTTCAGTGACCACCTGGATACCCTCCATTATGGTCGCTCACCCTGCACTCGGCTAGCACATCGGACGCTTATCGCCCAGCTGCCTGCCTGTCCTGAGACCTGCTGCCTGCCTGCCCTGACACAGCGCACTGCGCAATTTATAGCGCTTGGTATTGTTATTATTCGGTTTTGAAGCGCTGTTTATGTGACATTGTGTGCGCATACTATCGTTCTATTTGGCATTTAATTAATTGCATACCTAGCATTGTAGTGCGGCTAAGAAGCGTGACTAAATACTTTAATTGGGAACCTTACTCGAACTCCGGCTCTGCCCCAGTTTCGATTTTGCTACCGAGCGGCCATCTTATTGTTTATTTTCTTTTGCCCGTGGCTCCTCCCCGCTCCCCGCCTCCCAGCTGACCCTCCCACGCTCCGCCCCCCTCCTCTCTCCATTTAAAGTAGATGAACAAACGTGCAGCGTCCACGCGCTGCGGCCGCGCCGAAGGTGCGCCAAAGGTAAGCCCATCTACGCCCGTCCACGCCTGGACCGCGCCCAGCGCCAGACCCCCTGGTTCCCGTAATGCCCAGCCCACTCGCATCACTTACGACGCCACCACCCTCTTAGCCCTAAACCCCGGCCGTCTCTCCAACTGCGTCCAAGCCGCTCCTGGACACACCCATGGACCCTTCTCTTGCAACTCCTGCAAGTTCGACTCCACCAAAACCAACTCCTCATCCACCAACACCAAACAGAGACCTGACACCAACCACCTAAACTGCATCCTGCTCAACACCCGCTCGATCCACAGACACGCCATCGACCTCTGGAATCTACTAGACACCATCTCACCGGACGTCGCCTTCCTAACAGAAACATGGATGAATACCTCTTCAGCCCCAGACATCACCATTGCCATCCCGGAAGGATACAAGATCATCCGTAAGGACCGCATCAAGCAAACAGGAGGAGGCATCGCTATCGTCCATAAGAACTCCATCCGCATCTCAACCAGCTCAGATGTCAACCTTGCCAGCGCCGAACACCTCCACTTCCAGATCCACACCAACCCCAAGACCACACTCAGAGGCACCCTCCTCTACCGGCCTCCAGGACCCCATGCACAATTCAGTGACGACATCACTGACTTTATCACCCCACACGCCCTCCCCTCCGAGGACTACATTCTATTGGGAGACCTCAACTTTCACCTGGAAAAGAACAATGACAGCAGCGCCACCACCCTTCTGGACAATCTCGCCAACCTCGGACTCAAACAACTTGTCACTACCCCCACCCACATTGCAGGTCACACACTCGACCCCATCTTCACCTCCAGCAAACATGTCTCATTCAGTCACACCACAGCTCTTCATTGGACAGACCACAGCTGCGTTCACTTTATCTACAATAAGACCACAATCCACAACCATCCTCAACCCACCCTGCGAAGAAACTGGAACAAAATCACCATCGACCAGATCTCCTCATCGCTTCTTCTAAACCCCCCCGCCCACTCCTCAAACCCCGACCAAGCAGCCATTAACCTCACCCAATGGCTATCCAACAGCGCCGACATCCTAGCACCGTTGAAAAAATGTCAAATCAAACTAGGCAGCAAAAACGCCTCCTGGTTCAAAGATGACCTTAAGAAATCGAAGAAACTCTGTCGCTCCCTCGAGAAGGCCTGGAAAAAAGACCCAAACACCAGCACCAGGGACGCCTTCAAAAACGCCACCCGCATACACCACCAACTAATCCGGTCTGCCAAGAAAGCCGCATACAAAGACCGACTAGATAACAACGCCCAAAACAGCAAGGAATTATTCAACATCGTCAAAGAATTTACCAACCCATCAGCCAACTCCAACGACATCACCCCCTCCCAAACCCTCTGCAACTCCCTAGCTTCCTTCTTCCACAACAAAATCGCAGACATCCACAATAGCTTCGACAACAGACCCGGAGACCAACCCACCCAACCTTATGCAGGACCTTCTCCCCCCTTGAACATCCTTAACGACTGGAACCCAATCTCCACTGAAGACACCATCCGCCTGATGAACTCCATCCACTCAGGATCCCCAACTGACCCATGCCCTCACCACATCTTCAACAAAGCAGACTCCATCATAGCACCACACCTCCGAGATGTCATCAACTGCTCCCTCAACTCCGCCACCTTCCTGGAAAGCTGGAAACACGCAGAACTCAGCGCCCTTCTGAAAAAACCCACAGCTGACCCCACCGAACTCAAAAACTACCGCCCCATCTCGCTTCTTCCATTCCCGACCAAAGTCATCGAGAAAGCTGTCAACATCCAGCTCGCCACCTTCCTCGAAACCAACAAATCCCTCGACTCCTCACAGTCCGGCTTCCGAACCAAACACAGCACTGAGACCGCACTTATCGCAGCAACAGACGACATTCGAACTCTACTGGACAATGGAGACTCAGTCGCCCTCATCCTCCTCGACCTCTCCGCTGCCTTCGACACAGTCTGTCATAGCACCCTTCTACAGCGCCTCAGAAACGTCGGAATCCAAGGAAAAGCACTGGAATGGATCACCTCGTTCCTCACCGGAAGAACCCAGAGAGTCCGCCTCCCACCATTCAAGTCAGAGGCCTCTGAAGTCATCTGCGGCGTGCCACAAGGATCGTCACTCAGCCCCACCCTCTTCAACGTTTACATGAGCCCCCTTGCGGCCATCGCTTGCCAACACAATCTCAACATCATCTCCTACGCTGACGACACTCAACTGATCCTCTCACTCACCAAAGACCCTAACACCGCCAAAACCAACTTACACGAAGGAATGAAAGAAGTAGCCGAGTGGATGAAGCACAGCCGTCTGAAACTGAACTCAGACAAAACAGAAGTCCTCATCTTAGGCACCTCCCCCTCCGCCTGGGATGACTCTTGGTGGCCACAGGCCCTTGGAAAAGCACCCATCCCGACGGACCACGCACGGAACCTGGGCGTCATCCTGGACTCCTCACTCTCGATGACCAGACAAGTCAACGCCGTTTCATCATCCTGCTTCAACATTCTTCGCATGCTCAAAAAAACATTTCGCTGGATCCCCACCGAAACTAGAAAAACGGTCACCCACGCACTGGTCACGAGCCGCCTGGACTACGGAAACACCCTATACGCCGGTACCACCGCAAAACTCCAACGCATCCAGAACGCTTCAGCCAGGCTCATACTAGACATCCCGCGTAAAGAACACATCTCTGGTCACCTGAAAAACCTCCACTGGCTCCCCGTAAATAAGAGGATTACTTTCCGCCTCCTAACCCACGCACACAAAGCACTTTACGAACTTGGACCCGAATGCCTCAACACACGACTGTCCTTCTACACCCCCTCCCGTCAGCTACGATCCTCCAACCAAGCCCTTGCCACTGTACCTCGCATCAACAAAACCACCATGGGAGGTAGATCCTTCTCCTATCTGGCAGCTAAAACCTGGAACTCACTTCCCACTCACCTTCGCCTTACTCAGGACCACCTGGCATTCAGAAAGCGACTTAAAACTTGGATATTCGACAAGTAATTCCACACCCTTCCTCAAGCGCCTTGAGACCCTATGGGTATGTAGTGCGCTATATAAATCTCCTGACTTGACTTGACTTGACTCAGTGGGGCTGCCCCACTCAATCTGTTTTTCTCTGTGGCACAAGCAGGGTCCACAGCACCAGGCGCTGCTCCAGCCCACAGCAGTGAAGCAGCTGTATGCTGCTGGCTCACATTCCGCAGGGTACGAGCACAGGATCCAGGGTCCCCTTCGACTTTTAGGGCATCCGCGTCTCTGCCACTTGACAGTAGGGCCTGGCATTGCCTCAAACTCACATACACCCTGGCAAAACACTCCTCCAAGTGTTCTCATTCCCTGCAGTGTTGTTAGCAGGCTCCCTAATGCAGCCAGAATTATGATCAGGGATCAAAGGCCAGGTGTTGGGATACTAAAGCTAGAGGGGCATATTATGGGCTTGATAATATGCTCTTGAGAATTCCAATAGAAGTCCATGTTCTGGTGTGAACATGGGCTTCTATTGGAATCCTCCAGGGAATATTATCCAGCCCATTATCGCCGCTTTAGCTGCAGTTGTCTGACACTGAACCGGCGATAATTTTATCGCTATTCTTGATAATATGCCCCGAAATTCTCGAAGAAGATATCTTGATGATGGGCCAGGCCCTAGAGCTTTCCAGTGCTACATCACACATGGAGGTACACTCAGGAAGCGGATCCTGCTGACAAGAGGAGGGACGGATGTCAAGTTATCCTAAGTGTCAGGCAATGGAAAAACCTATGGACAAGGTGAAAGTGTCCTAGTTCCCACATTCAAGAGAGTGCCCAGAAAGAGGAAAGAAATGCAGTGCATTTGGAAAATCAACCATTTTGCAAGAGTGAGCGGACGGACACAAAATAAAAAAACTTAATCAAAGAAGAGTGTAAATGTTGTTGACTCAGTACCTGACAAAACCTTGTAATAAAGACAAGGACAATGACAATCCTGCAGAACAAGAGACTGTTCATGTAGTACATACCATGGAAAAATGGAAATGGAAATGAAGCCATCGACCACCTCCAAGGTGCCACGTCTAGCTATTCAGACCAATGATGAGCAAGCTCTCTCATTGACATGGGTGTCTCCATCAACGTCATGGACAAAACTCAGTTTGATCTCCTCATACCACGTACAATGCTCAAACTGACCCAGGTGCAAGTCTTCATACATAGGAACAAGACTCCAATAGAGCTCTGTGGCGCATTCTAGGACATACTAAACCATGAGTATCAGGAGATAACCATGAAAGTGTATGTCACTCAAGATAGTGAGCGTAATTTATGAGCTGTGAAACAGCCGAATTGCTACAATAATTCATTTTGCTCATAGTGTGCACTCCACTAACCCAGAAGACCTATTGACGGCGCTTGCACACCTGTTTGAAGAAATCAGTTGCTCAGTAGCGGCATGTGCCCGGACAAAGAGGCTGGGTGGGGGGAACCAGGAATGAGGGACAAACAAGCAAAAAATTAATTTTAAAACCTTGCGTGCCACATCGCCAGTCTTCCACACCTCTTTAGCTCCAGTCTTCTGCAGGCACAGGCTCCAAGACTCCCTTGTGGCCATTCCTGATGCTGCTCTCATGCCACCAGTGCTCCTGGTAGCATGAGAGCAGTGTCAGGATTGGCCTGAGCACCCTCAATTTACACTCCCAGTGATTTTTGGAGCCTGTACCTGCAACCCGGTTGGAGACAGCTTCAGTGCGCATGTCAGTTTGGCCATCCTGAGATGGCCTGCCAAAGCCATATGCGTAATAAAGGCAGTGTCTGCAACCAATCCCCTCAGTGCCTGTTATCCCCCCAGCCCCATCCCCAAATACTCAGCCAGGAAACAAAATAAAACGAGAATAAATCTGGGTTTATTTTCCATTTTGTCAAGGGTGCTGGCAGTGGGGCGGGGTTGCACTCCTCGGCCATAGTGGAGGTGCTACCACTTTGATAAATTAGTCAAATTGCACATTGACCAATTGGTCCAACCAGTTGTCCTGTGGCACCCGAGAGTAGCTTTCCATTTCCGACCCAAAGTGGAAGCAGAACTCCTGAAAATAGAATAAAACGCAGATCATCGAAAAGGTGTGAGGGCCAATGTTGGGAGATGCAAGACTCAACAACCTGAAGAGGTAAGACTCTTTGTGGCTTATTTATGAGAGCACTGCATCACGTTTGCACCACGTAAAGTGTACATGCATGACGCAGGGCTCTTAATCTGATGTATGAATCCACTCAAAGCCGACCTATGTGGCTTTGAGTGGCCTCATCAATCACGAGTAAGCCAATGCAGCGCAAATTGCTGCGTTGCCTTACTCTGCGCCCGGGAGGCATTCCATGGGAGTTGGGTTGGGTTTTCCCACACAACACCCGTGGGTTTTGATGCTCACCCCGATTTACAAAATCGTGCAAACATGGGGAAGCCCAAAATCCGTACTCCTCCCAAGAAGAGGCGTAACAAGTAGAAATATGTTTATTTTTCCTAATTTTTTACCTCTTTCTATGTGTGCTGCATTCTGCAGCACACATAAAAGGAGGAAAACGCCTCTTAAGATTGTTTTTGTGCAGGAAGGTTCACTTTCCTGCACAAAAACAATCCATTCTTCAACGTTGGCCTTAGCCTGCCAGCACGGTGCCAGCACAGGGAGAAAGGATATGGAATCCGCCATATTGCTTAAATACAGTGCATTCCTGCCTTTTCACTTTGGTGTAGGGCAGCGCAGCAAGGTAGCGTACGCCAAAATCCCATAAATGAGGGCCTTTGTTGGTATAGGATCTCAAGTCTTACCATGAAACAGGAGTGCCACCTAATCCTGACTGTAGACGACCAGGTGATGGAGGTGAAGGCTTTAACTCCTTGGATGCTCATGACGAGCTCAGCTCGTCATGAGCGACGGCGCTCCGGTGCTCATGACGAGCTGAGCTCGTCATGACCGCGCCCGTTCCGTGGAACGCTCGCACGCTGGTCTGATTCCCCTGCTGTGCTGAACGTTCCATTGGAACGGGCGCGGTCATGACGAGCTCAGCTCGTCATGAGCACCGGAGCGCCGTGGTTCATGACGAGCTGACCTCGCCATGAGCATGGAGGCGCTGTACACGCCCCCGCCCCCCAGCACAGCGGGGAAATACCGCGAGCAGCAAAGGGGTTACTATGGTCTCTAAAGTCGACCTAAATGCAGAGATAGAACCAGTTGATTCTTGACCCTCATTCGAGGTAGATGGCCATCTTCTTGATCCACGTCGACCTCACCCCGCTACAAAAGATTGAGCTTCGGAACCTTCACTGCGGTAGAGATCTTTTAACATTCCATCTGAAAGGTGTTCTCAAGATCAGTAAGGTTGGTCAACGTGACTGGTGATATCTTCGTGCATGCTGCCTCCCTGGAAGATCACCACCAGGTTCACCTCTGAAAACTCTTCCAGAGACTAAGCAGCTGTAGCATCATCCTGAATCAGAAAACATGTGAATTCTTAAGAACAGACAACTTCTTTGTTTCCAAGTTCTAAAACCGAGGTGTGGCACCTGACCCCACAAAGATTGATGATATCAAGACAGCAGCCCCACCGACCTAAAGTCTCAGAAGTCAGAAGTTTTTTTTGTTATGTTTACCTATTGTGGTCAGTTCATCAGTGGATGAAGCGTCGACCCACTGGCTCAGAGCCAGCAGCTGAAAAGGAAAATGGTATTTTACTATTGTTTTATTTTTCTGCTGCTGGGTGAGCCAGCATGAGCTGGGAGGGGCGGGGCTGGGGCATGGGAGCAGTAGGAGGAGTGGTAAATGTGCATTTTTTAGAGCAGGTGTCTGTTTGGCTGGCCGTTTCAGGCCGGCCAAATTGATATGCGAACTTAGGTTTCTCCAACCAGGCTGTATTGGACAGTCGGGTTGAAGAAACAGCACAGAGTCCCTGTGCCTGAGCGAACGTTAATCCAGTCCGCTCAGGCCAATCCCCACGCTGCACTCATGCTTGGGAGCAGCGTAGGGATTGGATGGGGGGTATAATGCTGTCCCAGGGGCTGCTGGGACCAGTAACAGAGGGGTGCTAGGTCGCCGGCAGCACCAGGTAAGTCTTGTTTTTTTTATTATTAACACCCCTGCCATGCTCTCCCCCACGCAATTCCTGCGGGCCTCCTTTACCCCCTGTCCACACGCCTTTCACCCGCCCCACCGGTCTTTATCCCTATCGGCTGTCACTGCAGTTCATACAAACCTTCACAGCATTCACTGTACCTTTACGAGATCTGTTCAAGGTTAATGTCCTGTGGCACTGTATGTATTGCCAACAAAAGGTGTTTGAAGATACTAAAAAGCCCTATAGAGGGAAACAACACTAAAGTCCTTTGATACCTCCAAACATCTGAACTGTCTGGAAATGTTAGCACCACTAGCCCGCGGTGGCAGTGCCTCAAAGGTAACAATGTGGTTAATTGGCTCCTGTAGCATATACAAGAAGAGCACTGGTCCACACTGAACAGAGAAAATTTCACATTGAAAAGGAATGTATCGCCTTTTACTAGGAGGGCTGTCACTAACCCTGGGCGGAGTTCACGGAGTTGCACTCCGCGGAACTTCGCGAAGTGCAAAAAAAACTCTGCCGCACTACGTGGAGCTCCGCAAGCGGCGGAGGACGATAGAAAAATGCTGTTCGCGGTGATTGCACTGTGCCGGATGCTAGTCCGCATTGTGCAATCATTGCAAATGGTCCCTGCTCTCCTTTTCTGCCGCTCGAGTAGATTTTTACTCGAACTGCAGCATTCTCAACACGAACGGGCAGTTTCTCAATACGAGCAGTCGCGAGCATTCACTACCACTATCAATGAGAAACCTGACCCCCACATTGAGAAATCTCACGGGAGGTTGATTTTCCACGCTTGCGTTCGCCAAATTTATATTGACAATCGCAAACAAGGAAATATCTCGCCGGGAGGTTGTTTTTCCTCGCTCGCGAACTTGACGTTGACGAACGCGAACAAGGGAAAAAACTCGGTAACTCCGCGAGCTCCGCGTAACGCGGAGTGCGGAAAACTCCGCAAGTGGAGCGGAGTTTACCGCCCAGGGTTAGTTGTCACTTCCATATATTCATATTTGGTTACCCTTTCAGAGTAAATACAGATCAGAAAGCCCTAATCCCTCTCTTTAAGGGCATGTCCTCCAAGCTTTCACCTAGGATCGAAAAATTATTTCTATATCTACAGGAATATTAATCACAGTAAGCTACTGATCAGGGTCTAAAGATCCTACGGACTTCCTGTCATGACATCCGAGGCCTGTGACCACTAAAACCTCAATGCTGCATAGACGGAAGAGCATCTTAAGCTGTTTAAAGAGAGGTCTTCACCCAAGCCATGTCCTTGGGAGACACTGTGACAGCCTCTCTCTCAACACTCTCACGCCCTACCTGACAAATTTTCAAATGTAGTTGTTGTAAGGTTATCATGTATAACCAATTAATGTTACATTTAAAGCCCTTCAATTCCATCTGCTGAATTGGCACTATAGAAAAGCAAAGTAAATAAAATGACGAAAGCAGCCAAATAGCTATTGGTGCTGTGGAGCAACACAACTGCAAACTACTGGCTTACGACCAGTCAGCGTGCACTCCAGAAGCACACGTGTACCAAAAATCACTTGACAATGCACAGAGTGAGCTAGCTACCATGCAAGAGGGGTGCCTTTTGAGAGAGGATCTCCTTATAATGCCTCGTAGCTTAGTTGGACAAGCTGTGCCGCTTGTGCACATTGAGCACCAAGGAGTTGTGATGACTGAAACAGACCTTGCTCAAAATTCTGGTTTCATAATCTTGATCAAATAGAGGAAGAGACTGTTGGGAACTCACATTCCACACACCCCAAAGGACCCAGCGATCAGCTCAGCTCTCCTACGCTGTGGTCCCCCGCACCAGAAAGACCAGATCGGGAGGCCTCTTCTCCATCCTCGCGGCCAGAGCCTGGAACGCCCTTCCGCTCCACCTCAGACAGATAACATCGCTCCCTATCGTCGCGAGAAACCTCAAAACCTGGCTTTTTGACAGCCCCCCTCCTTGATGGACTGGAACCTGCACCCCATCTCCCCCCAACTCCTTCAGGCCCTTACAGGTGAGTAGTCACGCTTAACAAACACCGGATTGAACTTCCTCCAGTATCAAACTCCCAGCTCTCAGGAGGTACCACCACCCATCACAACTGAAACCATCCTACCCTATTCATGTGCAAGAGCTAGCGCTGATTTTGGTTGCCTGTTGGATGGTTGGCATCTCTTAGTGGTCAAAGATGACTACTTTAAATGCCCAGGACAGGAAATTGGAAAGTCCACATTAATGGACCATCTCTTACAAAAACTGGAGAAAAACATGGCCACCTATGGGGTCATAAAAGAACCGTAAACGATAACGGACTCACTTTTCATTGTCAAGACCTGTCAGACTACTTTGCTTTGGAGGAAGCCAAGCCCAGGAAGATATCTTCTCAGTGGCCTCAAGCAAACGGGGAAGGCAAGCACTTTATGAAAACAATTGCAGAACAATAAATACTGCACATATGAGTGTCCAAAACGTTGAGTGCGTCATCTATGGGTCAGATTTACAAGCCCATTGCGCCGCCGGTGCATCACGTTGCGTGACACATCGGTAACGCAGACTGCTGAGTGATATTTACAAGCACAGGTAAAGTCACCCTGCGTGACATAACCTGTGCTTGTAAATATCGCCCCTGTTCACGCAACACTTTGCGTGTTTGGGCGTGACATGGGTGTTGCTGTGGGTGTTCCCATGCAACACCCATGTCCACTGATGCAATTCCAGATTTACGAGAAATCGTAAATCTGGAAATGCGTCAGAATGCTACGCCACCCAAGGGGTGACGTAGCGAGGTGCAGCGAGGAGAAATGTTTTTATTTCTCCTCATTTTTTTCCTCTTTCAATACGTTCTACATTCTACAGCACACATTGGAAGAGGCAATCACATCAATTGATTGTTTTTGTACAGGAAGGTGCCCCTTCCTGCACAAAAACAATCTCCCCAGGACGCAGGGATCCTTGCACCATGGTGCAAGGGTGCCTGCGCCGGCGCATGACAGCAGTTTGTGCGCCAGCGCAGGGGGAAGCACAGAGATGCAACAGATTGTTGTAAATATGTTGCATCCCTGTGCTTCGAAACTAACGCAGCGCGGTGCAGTGAAATGACTTGTGGCACCGCGCTGTGTTCGTTTTTTGTAGATCTGCCCCTATGTGTTTTGTAGGAGTATCATCTAACTCCAGACTCCACCACGAGAAGAGCCCACTTTACCTGTGCCAGGGGGGTATTTTCAGAGATGTGATTCCACACCTTTCCTCCTAGACGCCTGTGTCCTTTGACAACGATAAGACCTTGACCAACCAAGAAAGGGGAAGTGAGAGATGAAGAGACAAAGCAACCTTCCTGACTCTTGGGCATGTGGTGCTTGTGAAGAACAGGAAGCAAGTTTCTACTTCCGTTTGAGATAGCTCCATGCATAGAGGTGACGGTTCTAGGCACCAGGTGGCAGCCAAAAAAGGAACTGAAACTGTGAACCATAATGTGTCTTGTTCCTGAAAATCCCAAGCAGAATTTGCATAATAAGATGACTGTTTATGGTTTTTGTGTGAACGACAGAATGGACAATACTTGCAATCGTGTTATGGACACAAGAACATTGAACACCCCAGTCACACCTGCGCAGACACCAAGAACTCCAACCTAGACAGACTGGATCATAGCTCTCCCAGTGTTGATGCTCCTGCACACATCCCCCTCTAGCCCCCCCCCCCCACACCCCTACCCTGTGCCTCCTAGAAAAGTCAGTAGATGTTACAATTTGCGGGAGAAGCCATAGCCCTCCAATGTTATTGAAACTTTGTGAAATTAAGTTATTTTTGTTGCTTTGTTCGATTTTGGAGAGGAATGGGATGTCGCACATACATGACATCAGCAGTAGTGTCAATTTTGCATTTTCCCCCAACTGTTTTCCTGAATGGTTTACGCACTATGACCCCTGGTTGCATAATAAGAGGGCTGGTCTGCAGTGCTTAATTTGTAAAACAATAAGTACCAGGACCCTAGTCAGAAGACTACTGCAGCTCGCACTACCCATTGTCCCTGCCAGTGCTGCCTACAACTGTGCCAACACAACGACTAACCATCATACTCCCACAACTGTGACATTTCAGACTATTCCAGAACCCTAAAGCTATATGAATGGCTTGGGCAGCAGGTACTTGTTATTTTTAATTTATTTTGGATTAAGAAACAACAGTTGTTGTGCTCGTCTCTAAATCAGGCAAACAGTGACATCATGTGGCAGACTGCCATAAGTCCTGTTGTTGACATTTAAGTGCAGGTGCCGACCCCCGGAAACCCCTGGTACTAATTAAGCACTGCTGGTCTGGTTCCCCTCTTGCGCTTTTCAGCAAGCCACTACCTGAGTACCTGTGTGTAAGGCTCAATATTATTCACCGGTCCCTTGAGGTACGGTGACTTGCCACCAAGCAACTTCTGACCTTGATGTAATTGGCTAGACTAGATCGCAATAACGGGCTCCACTGAGCCACTAAGGGCTTATTTATGGGCCCTTGCGTCACTTTTACTCCGCCGGTGCGTCACTTTTTGTGACGCACCAGCGGTGTAAAAAATGCGCCATGTTGCGCCATATTTACAAAGTGATATAAAAGGGGGTGGTGATGGTGACGCATCTAGGTAGATGTGTCACTTTGTAAAACCCTGCTCCACATTATACCTGCACCAGGTATGTATGCGGGGGGCATTCCAACGCATTGAAGCCTCGTAGAAGTGGAGCAGTAAAATCCATAAGATTTCCCTGCGCCACTTCTATGACGCAAATGCATCAATATCTTACGCCTGCTTCGTGGCAGGCGTAAGACTGATGCAGGCATATTTAATATGGGACTTGCCCATGTGTAATGACCCATTGCTTGAGTTGCGTCACTTTAGTGACGGACTCCAGCAATGCATCATTTTGTACCTACAGATACGTCAGAAATATTGACGTATCTGTAACTCCTTGCGACATGATGCGTCATACTGTAAATATGACGCATCATTGGTGTCACAAGGAGGGCGCACTGAAAATTGACGCATCGCTGTTTTCTTGCAGTGATGCGTCACTTTTCATTAATGAGGCCCTAAATATCTACATCGTCACGGTGCTTTACTACTGTGGGGTAGTCACAAGCAGTTCGCATCCAGTTTATTTAACCCCTTGGCCAAGCCCTGCCCAGGGGTGCGTGACGCGGCATGCACTGCGTCACAGAGGCTGAGTGGCACTCTACGTCTCTCCCCATGTTACCTAGCAAAGCTGACCCCCGGGTTGTTTACAAGGGTCTGGATGTTTAAGTCCCCCACACATAGTCTCTGGGGGCCCGATTCACGGAACTAACTTTAGACAAAATCCTAAACTTACTATATTCACAGAAGTTAGGATTTTGTCTTAAGTTTGTCTTAAGACAAACTTAAGACAGACTTAAATGTAAATGTATACTTGTAAAGCGCACTGTTACTCCATCTCGGAGTGTCCTGGCGCTGTATACCGCTGGGAACCCGTCCTGGCTTTCCCTGTGAAATGGACCCTCCTGGGCACCCCCAAGGTGAAGCCAGGCATCCCCGGCACTGATGGGGCCGTTGTGGAAATTAAGCAAGCTATTGCCCGGAGTTGCATAGTGTGAGACCCATGGTTAGCTTAGGCACCTAGGCGAGAATTATCAAGTCCGCAGACATTAACTCAAGACCCTGCCACGACAGGAATTGAACCCTGGTCCCGGGCTGACCTCTGCTTCAGGATCTGCCGCTTCTAACCAGTGAGCCACACTTCTCCACGACTTAAGACAGACTTAAGTTAGGATTTTGTCTTAAGTCTGCTTTAAGTCTGTCTTAAGTTTGTCTTAAGACAAACTTAAGACAAAATCCTAACTTCTGTGAATACCAAAAGTAGTAAGTTTAGGATTTTGTCTAAGTGACTGGCTGGGAGCTGGGTTTGGCCTGAGGTGGTATCGTTGGTCCCTTTCACAGTTGGCTCTTTGGTCACCAGTTTATCTTTGCTGTTGTTTTGTTGAATTAGTTCAGGCGCCAATCAGGCGTGAGGACCCCTGCGGCACAACCTCGCATCCTGGCGAGTCATCACTTGGGTCTGTCCGGCTGGGATGTGAAATCCAGCACCCCAGTCGTCTTCTGAAGGATCTTCCCTGGCTGCAGTTCGGCTGTCCGCAATCTGTGCTCTTTTGAACCTGGACACATTCCGAGTAACCAATTTACCACTTTCGGTTGTGGTGATCATCGTTCCACGGACATTGGTGATCTATCAGGGATCTCTTTCAAATAGAATCTTGAATTTCAAGCCCAGTTGGCGGTCTTAAATCAGCACCAAGATTTCAATCTTAATGGCAGGGGCTACTGCAACCCCATCTCTACTTGCTTGATCATTTGTTCACTCTCTTAAGCTCCCGACTGTAGCTTGTCCAGGGTGGAAGGCTGCCACCTGTTGCCGGTGGGGAATGCTATCTCTCATCTGCCTCTGAAACATGCGGTCTACGGGGGCACACTCAGTGGCGCTGTGAGAGGTGGCCGGCATACTCTTAGGAACTGATGCAGGCAATATTTCAAGTTGTCACCCTGATCTACATCAAAACTCAGAGCTTTATTAAGGGTGCACTTCAATCGCTCAGAATCACAATTCTATTGAGGCCACTGTGGCATTATATTCCTGTGGCGAATTCCAAGTCAACTTATGTAGGGGCACATTATCAAGGGCAGGCGATAGAATTATCGCCGCTTTAGTGTCCGTTTCCGGGTGAAAAGCGGCAATAATGTTATCGCAATATCATCAAGGACACGCTAGCGCATGTTTCCTTGACTTAGTGCCTGTTTCCAGCACGCCTAACTTTGCATCGCTAATGAGATGCAAAGTAGGCATGCCTGACAAAACTTCATGACAAAATATTGCAAAGGAAGCTTCGCGATATTTACAACAATGGCCCGGCTGGCGTAGCAATAAAAGAAATCGCGCTAACTGGCCATTATCGCTGGATTTTAACGTCTGCTGAAAATCCAAACTCATGTATACATGACATTGGGGGTGGATTATGCTGATACGGCCACATAGTTGTATCAGCAAGGTTATCGCCGTTTTGCTTGCAACATTGCTGGTTTTCCAGCGATGTTGGCCCATTTTCCCCGATATCGCTGGAATATTAACCGCCATTGTGCTAAGCGTTGTTAATACAGCGCTAGCATGGCGATTATTATAGCGATACCCTGTGATAGGAAAATTTGCGGTAAGCGCGGCCAGAGATAATTATCGCTGCCGCTTGATAATATGCCCAGTAGTTCTTGAACTCTTGGCCCTGGAACGGAGGCAGTTATCAGTCTTGATCTCCACCTGGAGGCTGAACAGGGCAAAGACCATCTCTGAAATAGGCTTTATCTTCAGGAATGTCGTGGATGCTGTTAGTTCGACCACTCGATACTTGGAGTGGCTGTATATGTCTACCACCTTTGTACGTCCATTGGTAAAACTCCCAAAGTCCAAGCTAAGGTGGGCCCACGGATGTAGGTGAAGTTCTTGTGTTGTGATGGAGGCAGCCTTTTCCCCTCATCTGGTTGTCTGGCTCAGGTGGCACCACTTGGCACCTTGTCATCGACTGTGCTGTCCATTCCAGGGAGCCAGGCCTTGCTTCTGAGGCTCGCCTTCGTCATGCCAACCCTTTGGTTGTCCTGTTGGGCCAGTTCACTGTTGAAAGATGCATACATGCCAATAGACCCGATTGAGGTGGGAGACTCCTGATTTTTTAAGCACAAATTGATTAATTAGGCCTTTCTCAGGCCTGACATTGCTTTTCTTTCAATTGAATTCAACTGGAGAAATACATTCTCCCTATTCATTTTTTTTAGAATCTCCCTCTTTCTTCTTCTAACATGTTGTCATGTATGCAGATGATAGATAGCAGCCATGAAGGGCACATTGGCACAGGCGCTCCGTTCCAAGGGTCCAGTACACTGACATTGTTGCCAGAGTAATCGGCCTGACTAGGTCACAATAACGGGCTCCACCGAGCCACTAAGTAACTACACACTCACTCTGCCTTAGTGTTGTGGGAGTAGCCACGAGCAGTCCACATCATGTATGCTTAACCCGCTGGTCGCGCCCGGCTCAAGGGTGCATGTAATGTGGACTGTGTTGTAGAGGCCGAGTGGCACTCTACACTTGCTACCCACCCACCCATCCATTATCAACTCTTACTACTCTTCAGTGGCTTAACAACAGTCCTTGCACAGGGGACGGGGGCCAAGCTCTATGTGCCCCCTCTGGCAATGTGCACAAGGGGTGGGACCCTGGCCTGAGAGCTCCTGACTGGATCCAGAGCATGGGGAAGGTGCCTCCATGTACTTTGCCGGGGGGTGCCCTCAAATTTCATTACGGCACTGCTCTCTTATCTACTTTCATCTTAGAACACAGTTCTCTGATAATATTTACAGCTCTGGGGTTGTTTGTGTTTCCTTTACTCCCTCTCCCACCCCTTAAAGCTAAGTAAGTGGGTCAATCTTGACCTCCTCATCTACTCCTACATCTACCCTCAGCCTCACCTCATTCTCTGTCTTGAGCTGTTTTGGTTTCATTTCATTGCAAAAGATTCCAAATCTTTATTTTCGCTCAACAATGTACTTGTTAAACGTTACAAAGAATATGGGGGCATATATACAAGACACGGCGGTCGAATTATCAACACTTTAGCGTCCGTTTTGGGACAAAAAGCGGCAATAATTCTAACACCCTATCAGCATGGACACGCTAACGCGTGAATCCATGCCTCTACCCATTAACTTAGCGCCTCGCCTCGCATCGCTAATGAGATGCGAGGTAGGCGTTCCCGACTGAAACTCAGCGGGAATAATCGCTAAAACGCCTACTCTCTATTACCTAGCTAATCGATAACACTTCTAGCGTCATTAAAACGTGCGCTAACCGGGTATATCGCCGGTTCCTTATGCCTGATAATGACTTAGCAATATGTTGCATGGGAGGTGGATCATAATGCTAGATCCACCTCTCCCTATTTACAATGTTTACTCTGACTGTTCATTATATCGCTGGTATTCCAGCGATATTTTATGCCTATCGCTGCTATTGCTGGGATTTCTATTGCCTCGGCGATGCCAGTTGTAAATATTGCGCTGACCGGGCGATAGAATCTGGCGTTAGACGGCGTTAGGATCTTGTACGCTATAAGCGGCCAGCGATAATTATCGCTGCCGCTTGCTGATATGCCCCATGATTTGTTAAGATAAAATGAAATAATATTGTAAAGTTTTCGGGGCAGATTTACAAGAAACTGACGAATCTGTAGAGATGCACCAGTTTCCCTGCGCTAGCCCGCGGTACCCTTGCGGCACCATGGATGTGCCATATTTACAATACGGCGCATCATGGCGCAAGGATTGACAGATGCGACAGAAATTCTGACGCATCTGTTGGCCCAAACGTCACGCATTGCTGGAGTCGTGTCGCAAGCACGCCACAACTCCAGCAATGCATGTTGAGGACTATACTAATTGTACTGCATCACTCCTTACGCCTGCTCCAAGCAGGCGTAAGGTTTTGACGCAGTGGCATCCTACAAGTGGCGCAGTGAAATCTTTTAGATATCACTGCGTCACTTTTACGAGGCTTTGATGCGTGGGAACACCCATCCTGCATACATTATACCTGATGCAGGTATAATGTGACGCTGGGCTTTACAACATGATGCATCTCCCTAGATGCGTTACATTGTTAATTGGCTGCATTGTTTACGCCGCTGCTGCATCACAAAAGTGACGCAATGCCGGCGCAAAAGTGTCGCAAGGGGATTGTAAATCTGCCCCTATGTTTTTAAGTAATATTACGTACGATTCCATGACCAACAGTTGCAGATCTTGCATAAAGACAAAAGAAAGTAAATAAATGAAAAACTACCCCAAAGACACGCAATCTGCACTTAATAAATAATATTAGGTCCGACAGGTATCAATATCCCTATTTCCTCTTCATGTCGAACAGACGAAATTTGTAATTAATGAAAACGTGAGCATTTCAAACAAATGCTAATTTTCTTAATCATAATTTGGCCTTACTTTTTCAGAGAAAGACCTGAAACAGATAAAATATGCAATTAAGAAAATTGAAGTTTCGTCCCTGGGTGGGCTCGAACCACCAACCTTTCGGTTAACAGCCGAACGCGCTAACCGATTGCGCCACAGAGACCACTTCAAGTGCTCACAGCCTGTCAGTGACTACTTAAAGAAACGACCGACAATGGATCAAATATCGGAACATTGATATATTTTTATTTTGTGCACACTGTAATGCATATGAAACCGAAATAGGTACTACATCTCGAAATTAAAGTAAACAAGAAGACAGCATTCAAATAAGTCATCAAAAAAGGTTACGACATTGGAAATTATATGAGGCAAAATCTTAACTAATGCACTTTAAAGGTACACACGCGTATGGCATGAATGTGTTTATCGAGTTTGTTGGATGTCAGATTATCAAAAGTAGTTTTCTTTTTGTTGTATTACCACATACTCCATTCCAAGATGGCGGCTTCGAGCAAGGCAAAAATACAACGAGCTTCACCGACGCGGCCATCTTTAAAGCGCCAGGACCCCGCCCCGTAAATTCAGCTAGTGCTTTATACAATACGCTCATTTCTTCAAAATGTGGGCACAATTGTACTATGTTACTGACTTGATTTTAGGGACTTGACAAAGATCCTTCATAACATTACTCTACCATGAAAAACGAAAGAAAAAATACTCAAAGCAGCATAGTTTTTTCTATGCAACTAAGTATTGAGACGGTGCCAATATAGACATATCTGCCGAAATAGCTCAGTTGGGAGAGCGTTAGACTGAAGATCTAAAGGTCCCTGGTTCGATCCCGGGTTTCGGCAGTTCTTTTTCTACTAAAGTTGTAAGTAACAATTATTTGTACTTTATTTCCAATTATGTTTTTGTAAAACTTTACCATAATTTATCAATTTAGCTCATTTGAAATTCTCTAAAGAATCGTTAACTTGATATATATTCATTTGATCCTTTTTTTCGCTCGACTGTTGGGTTCATATTTTGTGGTTTACATTTTTTATCAAGGTTTCTTTCATTCATGCAAATGTACAGATATCGAATATGTCCATGTTTGAAGACATCGAGTAAGCCCAGCATAACACTAGGAACACGCGTTAAGAGGAAGTACAGAAGGAATACAAAAAATGCAATACTAGTAGAAACACGAATAAAAAGCCTCTGCAACTGTTCTCCATTGACTACAATTAGAATATAAATTATGTTATATAATGCCAGGAGGCACGTGTAGTGTTGCTGCCAGTGGGGCGTACCACTGCAGCACACGCCCCCTCCCACTGTTCCTGCCTGTTTTGCCCCTCTAGCGTAAGGGGGCTTTGGTATAGCCCAGACGTAAGCGTACACACGCAAGTCAATGAATAAAAGGCCCAGGGCTCTGGGCGTGGTCAGGTTAGATACCCGCCACCAATAGTACCACATGTGTCCGGTGTCCCTCACTTTCTAGGCCAAGACCACAACACTACACTGGCGACGACGGTGGTCTACCAGTCCACCCACCGCGTGCCTTGTAGCACCGCGCCTCCACCTGTGTGCACCCCGCTGCCCGGTGGCCCCACGCCGTGCAGACCTGCACGTGGCGCACTGCCCAGCCCTCCGGAGCCGCCTGCTGCCTGCTGCAACGCCACAGTGACCCGCTTCACTCACCTCGGAGGTAGCGGTGACCCGCCGGCCCGCCCGTCGCTGTTCGCGCCGTTGGCTGGTGCCTCTACACGGCGTCCATCAGTCTCCTGGGCCGTCCCGCGACCGCCTTCGCAGCGCAGCCTGGAGCGCCGCTCACAGGTACTGCAGAAGCCCTCCCGCCCTCTCCGGCTGCCTTCGGCCCCAGGCCGCGTCTCTCTCCGTGGCCCCGGTCCTGTGCGTGCCCCCCCGGCAGTCCCGCGCATGCGCAGTGAGCGCCTGGCATCAGGTCCGACGCACAACGCGTTCTCCCTGCTCATCCTCACGCATCTCGCGTGACCACGGGCCTACTAAACCTCACGCTTCAGGCGGAACGGAGCCAAGGAACGTTTTCCGGGTACCTGTTTCGTCCCCTGGCGTTTGCAAGGGTTTGCAAAGACTGACACTGCCATCTTTCGTTTCGCCTACAGCCCACCAAGCCTCGCTTCAGCCACCATGGCCAACGTGCCGCCCCTGGAGCCCTTCTCAATCACAGGGACGCCGCCCTCACAGGCTGCCCGATGGAGAAAGTGGGTAGAACGACTCGAAAATTATTTCATAGCAGCGGACATCGCGGTGGCGCGGCGTCGCGCAATGCTTTTGCACCTGGGAGGGGAGGCTATTCACGACATCTCCAAGGACATTACGGAGGGTGACCCGCCCCACACGTATAACACCCTACGGGACGCCATCACGAGGTACTTTGAGCCTTTTACTAGCGCGGATTACGAACGCTTCCTACTCCGACAAGCGCGCCAACTCCCTGAGGAGTCAGTAGATGTATTCTACGCTCGGCTCAAGAAACTAGCCAGCACGTGTACGCTCCCGGATGCAGAGGATGAAATTCGCGCCCAGTTCATACAGGGGTGCGCCTCCCTGAAGCTGCGAGAGAGGGTGCTAGAAACGGACGCCATGCCTATGCGCGACATCCTAGCCCTGGGGCGGTCTAAAGAACTTTCCAAGGCCCGTGCTGCCCACATGGAGCCAAAACCAGCGGTCACAGTCAAGACGGAACCGGTGTGCGCCATCAAATCGCAATACCCTGACGCCCGGACGAGACCTTCTAGAAAAGGGCGGCCAAAACAGACCCAGGCCACCCACGATCAAGCCTGCATGTGGTGCGGAGGGCCACTCCCCACAAAGGCGCCTGTCCAGCCCAGGGCAAAATCTGCAGTGCATGTGGCAAGGCCAACCACTTTGCGAGCGTCTGCTTATCGTCACAGAGGAAGAAGCAGAGTGGCCCACCCAGGAGAGCGCGACAGGTGGCGCCACTACCGAACACGTCGAACAGCAGCGACATGGACGACGACGAAGAAGACGCCGCGTCGGTTCACGTGGTGCGCATGCTCAATACCCTAGCAGCCACGTCCTCGACCGAACCAATGTGCACCGTCCAAGTGCATGGCCAGGCAGTCAGAGCCCTCGTCGACACCGGCGCAATGATAAACCTCATGGCCGCCAGCGTATACCAATGCCTCGAAGATGCTCCCGCCCTTCACCCCACAAGAGTGCAGGTGTTTGCCTACGGAACCCGGCGCCCGTTGCGCCTGTGCGGAGTATTCCGGACGGCTGTGTCCCACGACTCAAAGCAGCTACAGACAAAAATCTACGTATCCCAGGAAGGATCTGGGTTCCTCCTTGGTTGCAAGACAGCACGGGAGCTCGGGCTCATACACTTTGCCCTAACAGTACAAGCCCAAGGATTAGACCATATGGTGGCAGAACACGCCTCGCTGTTCGAAGGCATCGGATGCTTACGAGGGCCCCCCGTCCGACTCCACATTGACCAATCGGTGGCCCCAGTAGCCCTCCGGCACAGACGGATTGCTTTTCACCTCCGGCCCAAAGTTGAAGCCGAACTGAGGATGCTTGAACAAGCGGGCATCATCGAGCGAGTGACTGGGCCCACCCCGTGGGTGTCCCCCATTGTAGTGGCCAAAAAACCAAAACAACCCGAGGCAGTAAGAATATGTGTGGATATGCGCCTCCCCAACCTGGCGATTAAGAGAGAACGTCACTTGACGCCGACCATTGACGACATCATTGGGGAGCTCGCAGGGTCCAAGTGGTTCTCCAAGATGGACCTGAGGTCCGGGTACCATCAGATTCCCCTTCACCCAGACTCGCGCCCAATCACGACCTTCTCCACCCACGCTGGCCTGTGGAGATATACGAGGCTGAACTTCGGCATCTAAAGCGCAGCGGAGGTGTTCCAAAACATCATTCACAATGTCCTACAAGGCCTCGACGGAGTGCTCAATGTGAGCGATGATATTCTGGTACACGCCCCGACTTTGGAAGAACACATCAGACGCCTCCAAGCCGTATTCAACCGGCTGAAAGAGAGAGGACTGACTCTCCACAAAGACAAATGCGAGTTTCTACGCAAAGACATCAGTTTCTTTGGATGGAAGTTCTCCGATCAAGGAGTGGGCCCAGACCCAGAAAAAGTCAGAGACATCCACAACGTGCCAGCCCCCACCTCTGTAACAGCCGTCCGCAGCTTCTTGGGCATGGTGACATACTGCGGGCGTTTCATCCAGGATCTGTCGGATCTGACAGGGCCCCTACGCAACCTCACAAAGTCAAATGCCGCCTGGACATGGGGCCCGGAACAACAAGAATCATTCACAAACACCAAAGCAGCTCTGTCGGCTGACACAACCCTCGCCTATTTCAACCCGCAACACGAATCGCAGCTGCTAGTGGATGCCAGTCCCACCGGCCTGGGTGCCGTCCTGTCACAACGACAAGCATGCGGAGAGTGGGCCCCCGTAGCGTACGCCAGCCACATGTTAACACCTACTGAACAACACTATTCCCAAATTGAACGTGAGGCCATTGCCATTCTATGGGGATGCCGCCATTTCCACATTTACCTCTATGGACATCCCTTCTCAGTGATCACCGATCATAAGCCCCTCGTACCACTTTTCCAAGGCTCTTCCTCTCGCCCTCCTCCGAGGATCGAGAAATGGGTGCTACAGCTGCAGGAGTTCCAATTCACAGTGGAATACCGGCCCGGCACGCGGAACCCTGCGGACTATCTGTCAAGGCACGCCCGTCCAGTCACCGACGCTGAGGCAGCAGAAGCAGCAGCCACAGAAGAATACGTCCGGCTAATCGTCGAGCGGTCAAGACCGCGCCCGATGTCCCTGGAGGAAGTAGCGAGTGCCACCATGGACGATGACTGCCTCCATATCGCGATCCATGCCGTAGAATCCGGCGACTGGAAGGCGCTGCAGAGCCCGGCATCTTTTCGTACTCCAGACGCCCAAGCCGTCCTGAAGGCCCTGTATCAAGTCAGACACGAACTATCCATCTCAGCCGAAGGATGCCTCCTGAGAGGCCCTCGCCTGGTACTACCCAGCAGCCTCGCCCAACAAGCTGCCCTGTTGGCACACGGCTCGCACCAAGGGATCGTCAAGTCTAAAAACAGACTCCGGAGCAAGTTGTGGTTCCCTGGACTCGACAGAGCAGTTGAAGAGGTGGTCCATAGGTGTCCAGTGTGTCTCGCGACAAGCCTACCAAACCCTCCAGCACCTGTGATCACCGAAGAAGGGCCAACATCCCCGTGGGTACGAGTGAGTGCAGACTTCGGCAGCCTCCCCGGGGGCAAGTACATGCTCGTCATGGTGGATGACTTCTCTCGCTATCCGGAAGTAGAAATTGTGACATCGACAGCGGCATCTGAAGTGATCCCTAAGTTTGAAAAAGTCATCGCCACCCACGGGCTCATGAAGGAAGTCCGCACTGACAATGGACCCCCGTTCAACGGCAGTGAATTCACAGAGTACCTCCAGAGCCAGAGCATCAAACACAAACGGATAACATCAAGATGGCCGCAGGCCAACGGAGAGGTCGAAAGGCTAATGAGAACTTTGAACAAAACAATACAAATTGCAGTTGCCGATGGCCACTGTCTGGAGCTAGCCATCTACCAATTTCTCCGAGAATATTGCCAGACCCCGCACTGCACCACAGGGGTCTCCCCAAGCCGACTCTCCTTCAACCGAGCTATCGCTGACACCATCCCACACCACCCCACGTGGGAGCTGGCCCCAATCCCCAGGAACCGGTCCATGGAACAGCGCGCCAAGAACAATCAGGAAGCATCCCGAAGGCGGAGAGCAGCAGACAGCCCCATCCAAGTCGGGGATACAGTTCTGGTAAAAGACCGCCATCCCGGTGGGAAATTCCGTCTGCCATTCGAGCTGGACCCCTGGATAGTAACGGAAGTAAACGGGACCATGGTCACGGCCGTCAGGAACGGGGAAGTGGTCACAAGGAACATTTCGTTTTTCAAACAAGTACCCGAGAAAGGAGAAGACCCAGAACCGGATGATTGGTACCCGACCCCTCAACGCAGACCGTCAAGACCAACCGGAACAGACACCGCTACACACCAAACAGGTGACATCACCCCGAGCGTCAAGGAGCCGGAGAGACCAGCAGAAGACCCCAACGCCAACGAGACTAGAGAATCAGAAGAAACACCCCCAGTCACGGCAGAAGACCGAAGCCAAGCAAGATACAGCCTGCATCCGTGCCCCAAACCTTCCCAGAAGTACCGAGACTTTGTGGCCCAGTGCTGGCGTTGAACTGACCGAGATGGCTGACCCCGCCGAGAGTAAAGTAAGACTGTTCCGTTTTGATATCTTATATGTTATGGGTTGTTTCCAGTTAAGCAGATACTGAACCAGAGACAGTTTGGTGAACTTTATTTGAATACAGCAGCTATACCGGTCACAGCACCCCCGCTGACCGGAGAGACATTCATGGACATTTGTATTTTCCAGTTGTTTTATCCCTAGGTAAAGGAGGAATGTAGTGTTGCTGCCAGTGGGGCGTACCACTGCAGCACACGCCCCCTCCCACTGTTCCTGCCTGTTTTGCCCCTCTAGCGTAAGGGGGCTTTGGTATAGCCCAGACGTAAGTGTACACACGCAAGTCAATGAATAAAAGGCCCAGGGCTCTGGGCGTGGTCAGGTTAGATACCCGCCACCAATAGTACCACATGTGTCCGGTGTCCCTCACTTTCTAGGCCAAGACCACAACACTACAGCGCGATTCAGGTGGGAGACTACCGATTTTTAAAGCAGAAAAACTGCTTTCTTTTAACTGGCTAAAATTGCTTCTGTTGGGCTGTCAGACTGTCCTTGAAGAAATTACGGGACATATTAGCAAGGGCGATATCGCCGCTTTAGCGGGACTGTTTCCCGCGAAAGCGGCGATATTATTATCGCCCTATTAGCAAGCTGTCGCTGATGTAGGCGATAGCTACAGGTTTGGGGTCCGCTTTGCATGTCAGCGATATTTATCGCTAATGACATGCAAAGTGGGTGTAACCAACCTGTTAGCGACTGAAAACAGTCGCTAACACAGCTATCGCCTATTAGCAAGACAGGCGAAGCAATAAAAAAATGAGCGCTCAGCGCGAATATCGCTAGAAACTAACGCCTGCTCAGACCACTTCTTAACCTGTATATCCAATGGGAGATGGATATTCAGGTTAAGTTCCCATTAGCGATAATGCCTGGATATCGCTGGATTTCCAGCGATATTCACGCATTGTGCCGCTATCGCCGGATATTTTATCGCTTTGTTATTAGCACGTTATCTCTGCAATAATATCCGGTGATAGCCGGCGATAAAAAAAAATGCGCTAAGCGCATTTAGCGATAATTATCGCTACTCCTTGCTAATATGCCCCTCCATTCCCCCAATGTTTTTCTTGCATATCCCACTTTCCACAAAGCTGATTTTCCACATCATGGCAGATTTGGCAAAGATTGCTTTGTGGTATTACTTGTATGGACCCAGGTGCGCAACGCCCATTGGACTCAATGTGTTTCAGCCCCCGTCATGTGTGGAAGCCCGGGATGAGACAGCTTCCCGGGCACACACAGCCGCACCCGGGCACTTCACAGGTCTTTTAAAGACCTTTTGCTTTTTAATGAGGCTTTGATGTCCCCCCCTGCTTAGAGCCCCTGCAGCTCCACTCTGCCTTTTGCATGAAGAATCAGCCCCCCGAAATCTTTTCTTAGCCCCCCCCCCAGAAATTTTACTCTAGTTGCGCCTCTGTATGGACCTATACAGGATGTTACTGCACAACAGGAATTTTCGTTAATATTCATGCCAACAAAAAGGCCCCCCCAAATATCATTGAATAATTGTGGTTGGTCTTCAATATTAGGCGTTCATGATTCGCCATTGTCAAGGATACCATTCGGTCATCATATGTGGGTGGGGTTGTCGTCTTCATATGTATGTAGAGTGAAAGAGAAACACAGACCACATCATTCACTTTGAATGAGGCCCATCACAAAGGTCACACTCAGGGCCCGATTCACAGAATGAACTTAAGACTCAATCCTAAACTTACTACTATTTTGGTATTCACAGAATGCACTTACTACTTTTGGCATTCACAGAATGAACTTACTACTTTTGGTATTCACAGAAGTTAGGATTGTGTCTTAAGTTTGTCTTAAGACAAACTTAAGACAGACTTAAGACAGACTTAAGACAAACTTAAGACAAACTTAAGACAGACTTAAGACAAAACCCTACCTTCTGTGAATACCAAAAGTAGTAAGTGCATTCTGTGAATGCCAAAAGTAGTAAGTGCATTCTGTGAATGCCAAAAGTAGTAAGTGCATTCTGTGAATACCAAAAAAGTAGTAAGTTTAGGATTGAGTCTTAAGTTCATTCTGTGAATCGGGCCCTCTGTGTGGTGAGAGCTGTTCCCTACTAGCTTGATGTCCAATAATAACTGAGTCAAGTGCTCTAGGGCTGCAACTAATCCCCACACACCACTGAACACTCACCAAACACTCATGTGTGACACATAGCTCCCTCACACAAAAGATAGCACACAAAGAACCCAAACGTAACACGCTATACACAAATACACACATCCTCCTACAATAACCACACAATGGCAAAGGCAGGTGTACACACCTCTTACGCACACCCAAACACAAGAATGCATATGCAGTCCGCACAATAAGCAAACAAGCAGATTTGTAAATAACGCAGACATGTGTGCTAAAGTCAATTATTTACAAAGACATGCATATAAACACAGGTAGACAGAGAACTATGAGCACACTCTAAGCAATAGGGGCTACATGTATGTAGCTTATTTGAGCCCGCAAACAGCCCAATTTGTAGAAGCACGCGGTTTGTGACTGCAAAAAAGCCTTTTTCTATGTACAAACCCTATTTTGCAAATCGGTCTGCATTTTACACATGTTAGCACTGACTTGACACTGGTTTCACCTCATTAGTGCCAGTTTAGCACCCAGAGATGGCAACTAGCAACTGAAAGATGGCTGGGCAACCTTTGCGAAGGGCGTTCACTGTGCAGCTACCGTCATTGCCGCTTTTTCTGACAATTTTGTCTAGCAGAATTAAGTAAAATATGTGGCTAGAAAAGGCAAATTATATGGCATAATGTGTCACATTTTGCAATAGTATTACTTTATTATTTTGTCATTTTTAGGGCTCGGCCTCCGCCCACGAAAGTGGGAGGAGTTTCGAGCTCCTAATGTTAAAGAGAAAAAAAAAGTTTCTCCTAGGGCTTTGGCGAGACACATTCCACACATTCCTTAGTGTGTTATGTCATCTGGCCAGTGATTCGTCTTCGCTGTGGTGTCTTTTTAATAGCCTTGAAGTGATAGGCTAAATGTCGTTTTGGTCAGCCATGTTTGGCATTTTTCGTTCGTGTGCGCGCAAAGAAGTACATTAATTATAATTAGGAGCTGTCAGGGTGCCTCCGTAAGTGAATCCAGATGGCCGGGCGCGTTCACCATTCAGCAGCGCTCAGCGCGCAGCTGCTGCATGCCAGGCCGGGAAAGGGCTTCATTAGCCTCACTCATCCGGCGCTGAGACAGCAAGACACGGGGGCCCACGGCCCCCTCCCATATCTGTAACGGCGAAACAGGACAGATGCAATAAAGAGTGCCTAGGAGCTGGCTAGATGCACCATGGAACGCTTCGAATTGGGTAAAAGATGCCCGTTTCAAAGCAGCCACATGCAACTTAACATACTTACAAGCGGGCGTGTGTGTACTTTACGGGGTGCTTCGAGTCATTCTGGGTGAAATAGCGAGCGCTTCGAAGAGGGCAGTGAGTAAAGAGTGCTACTTGTCTGCTGAATCATTCAGCCAGAGGAAGTCTCTGCCGAAGCTGTGAAAGCTGACATCTACAACCCTTCTGCACTCAGGCACATCCCGCGTTATTCACACCACCTCAGCCCTGCACGGCAGGCTTCATGGCAGTGGTGTAGCGCAAAGTGATGGCAGAGGCCTCCGAGTTTCACAGATGATTGCCCACCAAGGAGCAAGGCCTGGTGCCCTGAGCAGCCAGCCTGACGCCCTTCCTCCCCCTGAGCCACTTGCTCGGACCTTAACATGAAAATACAAAAGGAATGAATGCGTTGGTTTCGTCCCTCCTTCTGCCCAGAGCTTGCAGAGTGGCGGTGTTTTCTGCTGGACTCAATAAAATGTGTTTGGGGTTTGTGGTCTGACCAGAGGATTCTGGGGGCTCCCTGTAGTTCTTATACAAAAGTGGCTTGCACAATGAAGTCCGGCCGTCGCATAAACGGTGTCTGCAGCCTTTGCAGGGAAAGGCCCGGTTGCCAGACCCAGGGGACCTGCCAGCCTTCGGCTCAGGACCGGCTCCAGGAGTGTTGATGTGGATGGGCCACGGGTTTGTTTGGGTGGGCCACTGTGGGTCCAATTTTTGTCAATTCTGTAACCCCAAGTTTTACATCATATCTTCCTCCAAACAGGCATAACGAGCATATAGAGAGATATTTTAGAGTAGCAGCGGATGCCTATGCTCAACAGCTCATCTCTTATAATTTCCAGCAGGCTAGGCTTAAGCACCAGCAGCACCAGGATTCCAAGCAGATTGTAACAGCAGTTCAACGTTAAGGAGGTACCTGTAACCACACCGGAGCCTTGACAGGAAGACAGGCACTGAACGCTTCATCCGGGTTCGAGCCTGAAGCCTGGCTCTGGCTCAGCCTGAGATCTTGTTGGAAAATTCGAGCCCATAATAAGCCGAACTATTATGAACTTTCTGCCTGCCACCCTCAATCCCAGGATGTGGCGTCACAGCGAGAGCTTCCAACTTTGAATCTGAACAAGCTAGGTTTGAGTCATGGTGTTGGTTCAACATCCTGTGATTTTGGGCAAATCTCAAGTGCCTAAAATAAATGAATGTTACCATGTACATTGTAACTGGTGTTCATGTGAAGCGCTTCAATATCTCCAGGTAGAGTTCACACTAGATAAAAATCTTAGAAAACCTGGATGGTAAAAACCAAAGCACTAACATAAGAAGGAGAGACAATTAGCCATTTAGCGGCTGATTTGTACAAAGTGAAAACATAAAACCTGGATAAATTGCAGCATTTCCACTGAAATTGTGTGAGCTTGGGCAAATATTTCATTTCACCAAAACTCGATGTTCTTCATATTTTCACATGCAGATACATGAATTAGAAAACCAACTATACAAAACCTATTGCGCTTCATTCAATAGACTAATGTTGCTCTTTAATTATCAGGGCCCACGTGACAACTGTTTTGCCTGTTGATTCACTAATAGCACTGCCACTAGTGTGAGGCCAGTGGCAGGCATGACTGTAAGCTCATGTTTAAAAATTATCACTTATAACAAGTGTGTTAGTGCAGCACTGTATTGTCACATATTTATGTCAAAGCTTCCTTGTGTTAAAGAAATACAGTCTCATCAATATTTTAAAAAGTGTATCATATTTTACATGATTTTGATGACAAGTTTGTTATATGTTTTACATAGCAAACATTTTCAGGGCTCGGATTGTGCATGGCTCTAAGAGCCAAGCCAGAGCCTGAGCTCGGCTCTCCCTGTTAACTTGTTTCCTCTCTCACCTCTAACCCCAAAACCCATTTTCAATTTTAAAGACGGTGAAAACAACATTTCGACATGCTGACGTTGAGATTGAAGGAGCACTTAACAGGTGCCTTCTCCGTGGCCTCTTCTGCCGTGATTGGGTGGGCCAAAGTTCACATTTGGGTGGGCCTGGCCCCTGCTTTGGCTCCTCGTAACCATGGGCAGAAGGAGACACTGGCTGAAGAACCATTAACTCACTGATGTACTCGACCAGCGTTCAACCCTGTTGCCTCGTGAATATACAAAGATTGCAGCAACATTAACCAACTGAGCTATCTTACCCGGATACGAGGGTGTGATCTGCAAATTAAACACGGAGCTTAGAGAATGTACAGTCGCTCACCTAGGTTTGTCCATTGGATTCTTCCCTGAGACCTGCAGGCTACACCCATACCTCAGCAGCAGGAGCATTAACCCTCAGGACTGTTTTACCAGCTAGTGCGCTTCCATTTGTTTTCGGGCTTCCATAGCCGCATGCGTGTGATGGGACTACGGGCAGTGCAGAGTGCAGAATCAGAGTGCAGAATCAGAGTGCAGAATCAGAGTGCAGTTTGAGAGTGCAGAGTGCAGATTGAGAGTGGAGAGTGCAGTTTGAGAGTGCAGTTTGAGAGTGCAGATTGAGAGTGCAGTTTGAGAGTGCAGTTTGAGAGTGCAGTATGAGAGTTGAGAGTGCAGATTGAGAGTGCAGTTTGAGAGTGCAGTTTGAGAGTGCATATTGAGAGTGCAGAGTGCAGTTTGAGAGTGGAGAGTGCAGATTGAGAGTGCAGTTTGAGAGTGCAGTTTGAGAGTGCATATTGAGAGTGCAGATTGAGAGTGCAGTTTGAGAGTGCAGTTTGAGAGTGCAGTATGAGAGTTGAGAGTGCAGATTGAGAGTGCAGATTGAGAGTGCAGATTGATAGTGCAGATTGAGAGTGCAGAATCAGAGTGCAGAGTGCAGATTGCAGTTTGAGAGTGCAGTTTGAGAGTGCAGATTGAGAGTGCAGAGTGCAGATTGAGAGTGGAGAGTGCAGTTTGAGAGTGCAGATTGAGAGTGCAGATTGAGAGTGCAGAGTGGCAGTGAGTGCAGAGTGACAGTGAGTGCAGAGTGACAGTGAGGGCAGAGTGACAGTGAGGGCAGAGTGACAGTGAGGGCAGAGTGACAGTGAGGGCAGAGTGACAGTGAGGGCAGAGTGACTGTAGAGTGAGTGCAGAGTGAGTGCAGAGTGAGTGCAGAGTGACAGTGAGTGCAGACTGAGTGCAGAGTGACAGTGAGTGCAGACTGAGTGCAGAGTGACAGTGAGTGCACAGTGACAGTGAGTGCAGAGTGACAGTGAGTGCAGAGTGATAGTGAGTGCAGAGTGACAATGAGTGCAGAGTGAGTGCAGAGTGAGTGCAGAGTGAGTGCAGAGTGACAGTGAGTGCAGAGTGACAGTGAGTGCAGAGTGACAGTGAGTGCAGAGTGACAGCAGAGTGACAGTGAGTGCAGAGTGACAGTGAGTGCAGAGTGACAGTGAGTGCAGAGTGACAGTGAGGGCAGAGTGACAGTGAGGGCAGAGTGACAGTGAGGGCAGAGTGAGTGCAGAGTGACAGTGAGTGCAGACTGAGTGCAGAGTGACAGTGAGTGCAGACTGAGTGCAGAGTGACAGTGAGTGCAGAGTGACAGTGAGTGCAGAGTGACAGTGAGTGCAGAGTGACAGTGAGTGCAGAGTGGCAGTGAGTGCAGAGTGGCAGTGAGTGCAGAGTGGCAGTGAGTGCTGAGTGACAGTGAGTGCAGAGTGACAGTGAGTGCAGAGTGAGTGCAGAGTGAGTGCAGAGTGACAGTGAGTGCAGAGTGACAGTGAGTGACAGTGAGTGCAGAGTGACAGCAGAGTGACAGTGAGTGCAGAGTGACAGCAGAGTGACAGTGAGTGCAGAGTGACAGTGAGTGCAGAGTGACAGCAGAGTGACAGTGAGTGCAGAGTGACAGTGACAGCAGAGTGACAGCAGAGTGACAGTGACAGCAGAGCGACAGTGAGTGCAGAGTGACAGTGAGTGCAGAGTGACAGTGAGGGCAGAGTGGCAGTGAGGGCAGAGTGACAGTGAGGGCAGAGTGGCAGTGAGGGCAGAGTGGCAGTGAGGGCAGAGTGACTGTAGAGTGAGTGCAGAGTGACAGTGAGTGCAGAGTGAGTGCAGAGTGACAGTGAGTGCAGAGTGACAGTGAGTGCAGAGTGAGTGCAGAGTGACAGTGAGTGCAGAGTGACAGTGAGTGCAGAGTGACAGTGAGTGCAGAGTGACAGTGAGTGCAGAGTGACAGTGAGTGCAGAGTGACAGCAGAGTGACAGTGAGTGCAGAGTGACAGTGACAGCAGAGTGACAGCAGAGTGACAGTGACAGCAGAGTGACAGTGAGTGCAGAGTGACAGTGAGTGCAGAGTGACAGTGAGTGCAGAGTGACAGTGAGGGCAGAGTGACAGTGAGGGCAGAGTGAGGGCAGAGTGGCAGTGAGGGCAGAGTGACTGTAGAGTGAGTGCAGAGTGAGTGCAGAGTGACAGTGAGTGCAGAGTGAGTGCAGAGTGACATTGAGTGCAGAGTGACAGTGAGTGCAGAGTGAGTGCAGAGTGACAGTGAGTGCAGAGTGACAGTGAGTGCAGAGTGACAGCAGAGTGACAGTGAGTGCAGAGTGACAGTGAGTGCTGAGTGACAGCAGAGGGACAGTGAGTGCAGAGTGACAGTGAGTGCAGAGTGACAGTGAGTGCAGAGTGACAGCAGAGTGACAGCAGAGTGACAGTGAGTGCAGAGTGACAGTGAGTGCAGAGTGACAGTGAGGGCAGAGTGACAGTGAGGGCAGAGTGACAGTGAGGGCAGAGTGACAGTGAGGGCAGAGTGACAGTGAGTGCAGAGTGAGTGCAGAGTGACAGTGAGTGCAGAGTGACAGTGAGTGCAGAGTGAGTGCAGAGTGACAGTGAGTGCAGAGTGACAGTGAGTGCAGAGTGACAGTGAGTGCAGAGTGACAGCAGAGTGACAGTGAGTGCAGAGTGACAGCAGAGTGACAGTGAGTGCAGAGTGACAGTGACAGCAGAGTGACAGCAGAGTGACAGTGACAGCAGAGTGACAGTGAGTGCAGAGTGACAGTGAGTGCAGAGTGACAGTGAGGGCAGAGTGACAGTGAGGGCAGAGTGGCAGTGAGGGCAGAGTGACAGTGAGGGCAGAGTGGCAGTGAGGGCAGAGTGACTGTAGAGTGAGTGCAGAGTGAGTGCAGAGTGACAGTGAGTGCAGAGTGAGTGCAGAGTGACAGTGAATGCAGAGTGACAGTGAGTGCAGAGTGAGTGCAGAGTGACAGTGAGTGCAGAGTGACAGTGAGTGCAGAGTGACAGTGAGTGCAGAGTGACAGTGAGTGCAGAGTGACAGCAGAGTGACAGTGAGTGCAGAGTGACAGTGAGTGCAGAGTGACAGCAGAGGGACAGTGAGTGCAGAGTGACAGTGAGTGCAGAGTGACAGTGAGTGCAGAGTGACAGCAGAGTGACAGCAGAGTGACAGTGAGTGCAGAGTGACAGTGAGTGCAGAGTGACAGTGAGGGCAGAGTGACAGTGAGGGCAGAGTGACAGTGAGGGCAGAGTGACAGTGACGGCAGAGTGACAGTGAGGGCAGAGTGACAGTGAGGGCAGAGTGACAGTGAGGGCAGAGTGAGTGCAGAGTGACAGTGAGTGCAGAGTGACAGTGAGTGCAGAGTGACTGTAGAGTGCAGAGTGACTGTAGAGTGCAGAGTGACTGTAGAGTGCAGAGTGACTGTAGAGTGCAGAGTGACTGTAGAGTTCAGAGTGACTGTAGAGTGCAGAGTGACAGTGAGTGCAGAGTGACAGTGAGTGCAGAGTGACAGTGAGTGCAGAGTGACTGTAGAGTGAGTGCAGAGTGAGTGCAGAGTGACAGTGAGTGCAGAGTGACAGTGAGTGCAGAGTGACAGTGTTGGACAGGCCCCATGAAGGGCTCGCTCCCTCCCCGCATGACAGGGCCCTGGTACCGGCCTTCCAGGCACTACCCGCAGAAGCAACCCCCAACCCGTCCCCCATGGGACGTCTACTCCTGGGAATCCCTGTGTCCCTGGCCTGAGCCACCGTCAGCACCCTTGCCCGGGCCAGCCGCCATCTTGGACACTGCGCCACGAGGCCGCGTGGCCTCAGCTCGACCCCAACCCCGGGCCTGGCCAGGTCCCGACATCCCGGCACCACCATCCACCCAGGAGGTGAACGGACCACTTGGCAGGTCAATGGGAGTAGGAGGGTCGATGGCTCTCTCCCGCCAGGTGCCGATCACCCCCAGCCTCCCCGGGCGCTGGCTCCACCCCCCTGCTGGGTGTCTGGACTCCCTCATCCCGGACCTCCCGACCTCCAAGAGCGAGGGTCCGGACATCAAAGAGCGCCAGACCTATAACTAAGGCAGCCCCAGAACAGGAAGGCAGTTGTATCCTGGAGTCGAGAGACACCGCGACGAACTCATCCTTGACGGACTGCTGGCGCTGCCGCAGCCCTGCCTTGTGAACTATTGTCCTGCCTGCTGGCGCTGCCGCGGCCTTCTGCAACCTTCATCTTCGTGGGACCTGCTGGCGCTGCCGCGGCCCGTTGTAACTTCCATCTTCGTGGGACCTGCTGGCGCTGCCGCGGCCCGTTGTAACTTCCATCTTCGTGGGACCTGCTGGCGCTGCCGCGGCCCGTTGTAACATTCATCCTCGTTGGGACCTGCTGGCGCTGCCGCGGCCCGTTGCCACCTACGACCTCTTCGGGACCTGCTGGCGCTGCCGCGGTCCGACCCGTCCGAACACCGAGCTCGAGGATTGTGAGCTATCACCGTTCCACCGCCGTACCTAAGGGTACCAAGACTGTCCCGCTACCCCCTTTTTCCTACTAGAGACTAGAGCTGAGAGGACCACCGTGTCCTGATCTCCTTGTATCATACTGCCTCATTTCAAGAACTGCCCATAAAAGGTATTAATCTGATCTTCGTGTGGTGTCCATCTGTGGGGGGGAAGTTACCTGTCTGTGCGATCGCTGGAGACGGTCCTCACTGGAGGCCTCTCCCCTTGTGCTCGGCCGACCCTCCAGGTCCCCGTCTAACATTGGTGGCCAGCGGCGCGATCCGAACCAACGCGTACCGTACAGACAGTAACTCACCCTACGACTAAAACCACAATGACGACCAAAGAGAACGGATCGGCAGAGAAGTTCCAGATGGAAAAGCTGGAAGAATACAACCACCGAGAGCTCAAACAATTTTGCATGGACTTAGGCATTGCTACCACCGGGCTAAGCACGAAAGAAGACTTCAAAAACGCCCTAGAGGCCTGGACAGAGACGAATACCGCCACCCCCCGGGACCCCGAAGCCCCGGAAGTCAACACCACCCTGACGGAAGAACGGAGAACAGGCCCCTCCCGAGAAGAGATCCAGGAGCGGGAAAAAAATAGACTACACGAGTTAGACTTGGCACGGCTCAAATTAGACGGAGAATTGAAGCTGGCGGAACAAAAAATAAACTTAGAACACTTACGGCTCAGAGAAGAGCGAGAGGAAAAACAGAGACAGAGGGATCTCGAAGAAAAAAGACTGGCGTACGAACACGAGTGCAAACTAGCAGAGATAGAAATACGCAAACTGAACAAAAACCTAGGGGTGCCCGAGTCACCGCGCTCCCCGGGTACTACCGAGCAGAAGGTCCACATCCCCAAGGATGTGGTCCGAGAATACCACCGAAACGACGACATACAGCAGTGGTTCAAGGCCTATGAGATCGCCATGACTGCCCACCGGGTCGCTCGAAGTGACTGGGGAGCCGGGTTATGGGGGAGATTCGTCAATGAGGGCCGTGATGCCCTGCTGCAGCTTCCGGACCATCAAATGACGTCCTATGACCACATGAAGGCCGCCCTCCTCAGTCGATATGGGCTTACGCCCGAAATGTACCGCCAGAGGTTCCGCAACTGCACCCGGATCCCAGGCACAACTTGGTTGGAATACGTGAACTATTTCAGCCGGGCCTTCGAGGGATGGATCAAGGGTAACAACGTAACCACTTACGAACAACTCTTCAATCTCATTGTGTGGGAGCACCTCTCCAACAACTGTTTCGTCGAGCTCAGGCAGCACCTCCTCGACAGTAAATTGACTGAACCACGGCAGCTCGCCACCGAGGCGGATCGGTGGGAGAGCACCCGAGTGGCCCGGAGTGGGCCGAACGAGCAGAACAGAACCAACCAAGGTCATCACCGTCCCCGGGGAGGAGGAGGAGGACAGGGCCGGGGCAGAGACGCTGTCCCAGTCGCTCCCGCTAACACCACCCCGCCCCCAGCAGGCCGGGGAAACCCCCCGATGCGCCCGGGGTTCCGAGCCAACGTTACGTGTCATCGATGCCAGCGAGTCGGCCACTATGCCAGTGACCCGACCTGCCCGAAGAACCAGGTTCCCGGGCCCCGCCAGGTGGCGGCCGCCGCCCTAGGAGAAGAACAGGTCTCCGAAGACTCTGAAGCATACGAGTCGGAGCAGTTCGAGTGGGAACCCGCCGCCATGACCCTGGCCTGCCTAGGAGGAAGAGACATGGTCCCGCGGACTCCCCTGCCCGCCAACACTCGGAAGTACAGCCAATGGGTGAGCATAAATGGGCGCAAGGCCGAGGCACTGCGTGACACTGGGGCCAGTGTGACGGCCGTCCGTTGTCACCTGGTGACCCCAGAACAAATCCTGCCAAACGTGCTTTGCCCCGTCCGATCGGCAGACAACTCGGAGAGCCTGTGTCGGATGGCCTGCGTCCCCTTCGAATGGGGAGGAGTGTCCGGCATGCTGAAAGTAACTGTCCGCGACGATGCCCCCGTGGACTGCCTCCTGGGGAACGATCTCGAGAGCTCCCCGTGGGCAGCTGTTGAAAGAAGAGAGCATCTGGGGATGTTGGGTCTCCCGGACTGGGCGTGCGTGACCACCCGGTCCATGGCCACCCGCACCATCCCGAGACCAGAAGAACCGGAATGGTCAGCACCTCCGCCCTCGATCGCTCCAGAAGAAGACTTCATCCATACCGACCACCCGGAACCCACCACAGAGGGGTCCGCACAGCCCCCCGAACTTCCCGACCTGGCTCAGTGGCGTCAAGAAGGGGGGCCCACCCAAGAACAATTCCGGCAGGAGCAAAAGACCTGTCCCTCCCTCGAGGGACTGCGACAGCAAGCGCTCGTCTAGGGCCAAGGCGACACCACCGGGGCCCACTGGGTTTATTGGGACAATGATCTCTTGTACAGCGAGCAGAGAATCGCAGAGCTGGGGGCCGGTCGAGTGCTGGTGGTGCCCCTCCACTTCAGAGACTTCCTGTTGAACTTGGCCCATGATGTCCCCCTGGCTGGGCACCTGGGGCAAGACAAGACCTACCACCGCCTGGTGACTCACTTTTTTTGGCCCAAAATGAGAAATGACGTCTCCAACCACTGCCGGTCCTGCCCGACCTGCCAGGCCAGCGGGAAGAGCGGCCGCAAACTCAAGGCACCCCTACAACCATTCCCCGTGGTGACCACCCCGTTCGAGAGGGTGGGAATAGACATTGTGGGGCCCCTGGACCCCCGAACAGCACAAGGGCATCGCTTCATCCTGGTCCTGGTGGACCACTCCACCCGCTATCCTGAGGCGGTCCCCCTTCGTACTATAACAGCCCCAGTAGTGGGTCGAGCCTTAATGGGGATCTTCTCTCGAGTGGGCTTCCCCCGGGAAGTCGTCAGCGACAGGGGTACGAACTTTATTTCAAAGTATATGAAATCCCTCTGGCAGCAGTGCGGGGTCACTTACCGATTCACAACGCCCTATCACCCCCAGGGAAACGGACTGGTCGAGCGGTTCAACCGCACTCTCAAGGGGATGATCTTGGGGCTAGAAGAACCCCTACGCCGCCAGTGGGACGTGCTACTACCGTGCCTCCTCTTCGCCTACCGAGAAGTCCCCCAGAAGCCCCTCGGCTTCAGCCCCTTCGAACTCCTGTACGGACACCCCGTTCGCGGGCCTCTCAGCCTAGTGAAGGAGGAATGGGAAATGGCCCCCCTAAAAACCCCTCCAGACGTCTACAAGTACCTCCTGACCCTCCGCAATCAGACCCGGAAATTCAGGGAGATCGCCAAAGCCAATCTTGAGGCCAGCCAAGAGGACATGAAGAAGTGGTACGATCAACATGCCTCCTCCATCGAGTTCGAACCGGGTCAGCAGGTATGGGTGATGTCCCCCATCGAACCGTGTGCCTTGCAGGACAAATGGACGGGGCCCTTCAAGGTGATCGAGCGCAAGAGTCCCGTCACCTATCTCATCGACCTGGAGTCCCCCCGGAACCCCCTCCGGGTTCTCCACGCCAACAGACTCAAACCCCACTTCGTGCGCTCAGAACTCAGCCTGCTGATGGCTACCGACAGTGGCGCAGAAGGAGACTCCGAGCCCCTCCCTGACCTACTGAGGACCCGTGAAAGAGATGGTTCGGTGGACGGGGTCCGACTCTCCGAGGCCCTGACCCCAGAGCAGCGTCAAGATTGTCGGGCCCTCCTGCTGCCATTCGCAGACCTGTTCTCCCTCGCACCCGGAGTCACCTCCTGGTGCCTGCACGACGTGGACACTGGGGACAGTCCTCCTGTCCGACACCGGGCGTACCGAGTACCGGATCGGGTACGTACATGCATCCAAGAAGAAGTCTCCAAGATGCTCGCCCTCGGGGTCATCGAACCTTCGGACAGTCCCTGGGCCAGCCCAGTCGTCCTGGTCCCCAAGGCCGCGGCTCCGTGCACCACACCGGAGCTCCGATTCTGCATCGACTATCGGGGTCTGAACGCGGTCACCCGAACCGACGCTCACCCTATCCCCCGAGCAGATGAACTAGTCGACCGCATGGGGGCAGCCCGCTACCTAAGCATCTTCGACCTGACAGCGGGCTACTGGCAGATCGGCCTCACCCCCAGGGCCCAAGAACGTTCCGCTTTCTCCACCCCGGATGGGCACTACCATTTCAGAGTGATGCCCTTCGGCATGAAGAACGCTCCAGCCACTTTTCAAAGACTGGTGAACCAGGTATTGGCGGGCCTCGAGGAATTCAGCGCCGCCTACCTGGACGACATCGCGGTATACAGCCGCCACTGGACAGACCACCTCCACCACCTCCGAGAGGTCCTGCAGGCCCTCCAACAGGCCGGCCTCACCATAAAGGCCAGCAAGTGCCAAATCGGCAGGGGTCCGTGACCTACCTCGGACACCAAGTGGGGAGCGGTCTGGTGGCCCCCCTCCAACTCAAGGTAGCTGCCATTCAGTCCTGGCAACCCCCCGAAACACAAACCGAGGTCCGAGCCTTCCTGGGGCTCACCGGATACTACCGGCGGTTCGTGAAGGGCTATGGCAGCATTGTGGGGCCCCTCACGGAACTCACGTCGAAGAACCACCCAAAAAGAGTCAACTGGACTCCCGACTGTCAAGAGGCCTTCAAGAAGCTGAAGGCCGCCATGTGCACCGCCCCTGTACTCCAGGCCCCCGACTACAGCCGCGAGTTCATCGTGCAGACCGATGCCTCCGACCATGGTATTGGGGCCGTCCTCTCCCAACTGAACCCCGAAGGAGTCGACCAACCAGTGGCCTTCATCAGCAGACGCCTACTGCCCCGAGAACAGCGCTGGAGCACCATTGAGCGAGAGGCCTTCGCAGTAGTACGGGCCCTCAAGAAGCTCCGGCCTTACCTCTTCGGAACCCACTTCCGGGTACAAACAGATCATCGGCCCCTGCAATGGCTCATGCAAATGCGGGGGGAGAACCCCAAACTATTGCGATGGTCCATCTCCCTGCAGGGGATGGACTTCACCGTAGAGCATCGCCCTGGTCAAGACCACGCCAACGCGGACGGCCTGTCCCGCTTTTTCCGCCTCGACGAGGAAAGTCCCCAAGAGGATGGGTGACTCTCCCCGCCTTCAGCTGGGGGGGACGCATGTTGGACAGGCCCCATGAAGGGCTCGCTCCCTCCCCGCATGACAGGGCCCTGGTACCGGCCTTCCAGGCACTACCCGCAGAAGCAACCCCCAACCCGTCCCCCATGGGACGTCTACTCCTGGGAATCCCTGTGTCCCTGGCCTGGGCCACCGTCAGCACCCTTGCCCGGGCCAGCCGCCATCTTGGACACTGCGCCACGAGGCCGCGTGGCCTCAGCTCGACCCCAACCCCGGGCCTGGCCAGGTCCCGACATCCCGGCACCACCATCCACCCAGGAGGTGAACGGACCACTTGGCAGGTCAATGGGAGTAGGAGGGTCGATGGCTCTCTCCCGCCAGGTGCCGATCACCCCCAGCCTCCCCGGGCGCTGGCTCCACCCCCCTGCTGGGTGTCTGGACTCCCTCATCCCGGACCTCCCGACCTCCAAGAGCGAGGGTCCGGACATCAAAGAGCGCCAGACCTATAACTAAGGCAGCCCCAGAACAGGAAGGCAGTTGTATCCTGGAGTCGAGAGACACCGCGACAAACTCATCCTTGACGGACTGCTGGCGCTGCCGCAGCCCTGCCTTGTGAACTATTGTCCTGCCTGCTGGCGCTGCCGCGGCCTTCTGCAACCTTCATCTTCGTGGGACCTGCTGGCGCTGCCGCGGCCCGTTGTAACTTCCATCTTCGTGGGACCTGCTGGCGCTGCCGCGGCCCGTTGTAACTTCCATCTTCATGGGACCTGCTGGCGCTGCCGCGGCCCGTTGTAACATTCATCCTCGTTGGGACCTGCTGGCGCTGCCGCGGCCCGTTGCCACCTACGACCTCTTTGGGACCTGCTGGCGCTGCTGCGGTCCGACCCGTCCGAACACCGAGCTCGAGGATTGTGAGCTATCACCGTTCCACCGCCGTACCTACGGGTACCAAGACTGTCCCGCTACCCCCTTTTTCCTACTAGAGACTAGAGCTGAGAGGACCACCGTGTCCTGATCTCCTTGTATCATACTGCCTCATTTCAAGAACTGCCCATAAAAGGTATTAATCTGATCTTCGTGTGGTGTCCATCTGTGGGGGGGAAGTTACCTGTCTGTGCGATCGCTGGAGACGGTCCTCACTGGAGGCCTCTCCCCTTGTGCTCGGCCGACCCTCCAGGTCCCCGTCTAACAGACAGTGAGTGCAGAGTGACAGTGAGTGCAGAGTGACTGTAGAGTGAGTGCAGAGTGAGTGCAGAGTGACAGTGAGTGCAGAGTGACAGTGAGTGCAGAGTGACAGTGAGTGCAGAGTGACAGCAGAGTGACAGTGAGTGCAGAGTGACAGTGAGTGCAGAGTGACAGTGAGTGCAGAGTGACAATGAGTGACAGTGAGTGCAGAGTGACAGTGAGTGCAGAGTGACAGTGAGTGCAGAGTGACAATGAGTGACAGTGAGTGCAGAGTGACAATGAGTGCAGAGTGACAGTGAGTGCAGAGTGACAGTGAGTGCAGAGTGACAGTGAGTGCAGAGTGACTGCAGAGACAGTGTGTCAGGGTGCACATTGTGTGAGTGTGCAGAATGAGTGTGCAGGGTAAACAGTGTGTGACTATGCAGGGTGACATTGGGAGTGTGCGGGTGAGCAGTGTGTGAATGTGTAGGGGCAGTGTGTGAGTGTGCAGAAAACACCACACACACATACACCACACACACATAACGCACACACAAACCACACACCTCAGTCTCTCAACACCACACACTTGTCACCACTCAACACAACACACTCACCACCACACTCACTCCCCAGGCTCACCCCCACAGACTCACCACCACACACTCACCAGCACACAGAAAACAACACACACAACAACACACCCCCAGCCGTCAATTAATGCTTTCACCATGCACAAACACCAACAACCATCATCCATCTGTGCACGCTTTTACCAAACACACACCCACCAGCCGTCAGTGCACCCTTCCACCAGGCACACACACCTCCAGCCGGCAGTGCACTTTTCCACCAAGCAATCGCAGTATGGTACACTTTACTTTTAAACATATTCATATAAAGCACAGCATGCCACCATTGGTAAAATTACAATTCAACCAAGATACTTCCACTACACACCACATGCACACACTCCATAACACATGGCAAAAAGACATTGGCATTTACAATGCCATTAGCTCAAACTCAAATAAATCCGAGCCCGATTGCATTTCTAATGCTTGTTAAACTTGGTACCACTGTCTGGGTATTGGGTGCAAATCTTCTAGTTTAATACCCAAATATAGCAATAAGCATCAGAAAGGTGACCAGTCCAGCTTTGCAAAGGGCCTTGCACTGCTCAGCAACCCGTGCCTCTGCATTTTTAGTAACTTTTGAACCGTTAGAGCTAGAAACAAAAAACATGTTGGTTGAAATATGCAAATTATGCGACAAATGATGGATTACGTGGCAAATGCAGAAAATCTCTTATGCAAAAATCGCAGCAGCACCACAATCACATATATTAAGTGGCCCTGACTATTTCCTCCCTTTTCACAGTTTCTTGGTTTGCCTCCCAGTGTTACTGGCTTCCTTCAGTTTGGTTTAGGTACACTGTAGACCTTCATCTGGAAGCTGGCAAGGGGTTGTGCTACTCTAAGATGTTAGCAAACTGCATATGGTAACTACTTTTACTGGAGTTGTATATACTTTCCTCTTGCGTATGCAGTCATTTACGCGAGAGTGCTGAGCGTTAACATCACTTTGACACATGACGTAAGATGGTAGAAAGTGGTTCCGCAGAAGACCGTGGCTTGTTACTTGTTTCTCTCGATGAACTTCCCATTCCTCTTTCCCTCCTGTATTTAGTTCTCCTTGAAACTTTTCCTTTGGTTTGGACAGATCTACATTCTATTATCATCATAACCTGTCGAACATTACTCAGAAAGCCCAACAGTTTTAAAGATGGCAGGCTAGTAGGATAGACACCATGGGCCATATGTACAAGCACTGGTGAAATCTACCGCTAACAATAGTTAGCGGCAGTTTTCTCACCACCATGTACTTCTGAAAACGAATGCCTTGTTAGCGACGTATTTACAAGATGTCACTACATGGCGATAGTTTCCGGGATCAGCGGTGAAAACTGCAGGTAACATTAGCGTGATTGCTATAGGAATACCGGCGTTAGCGGGCAAAAACGAACAAAAGGCCCATTAGCAGCAAAAAAACGCACGTTAGTCAGCCCAACCTGAGTTTTTTTTTCCTCTATAGGCATACATAACCTATTGGTCGACCTCCAATCAAAAATATGCAAGAAAAGAATGGAATGCAGAATGGAGCAGCCAAGATCATGTACAGCACAGATCAACAACCTCCTCAAGCCCCCTAACATCCAGGATGACCAGCCAGAGTCCCAGGAAAAGAGGAAATGCAGGGCTACATCCATGAAAAGAGGCGCATCGCGGTGTATCACCAGTAATGCATCACTTCTCATTGTGCACTCTTCCCAACCCCATGCCATCCAAAACCTTGAAAACGCAGACAGTCCCCGGAGCCTGGATGCCTCGCTGGTCCTGCATCTGAAGCCTGGATGCTTTGTTGGACATGCGTCTGGAGCCTGGATGCCTCGCTGGACCTGCGTCTGAAGCCTGGAGTGGGATGCGGCGGTGCTGTGCAGTCGATGATCCGTGGCGATAGATATTGAAGCACGGCGATCACCCTTACCTGATGGTGAAGGCTGGCAGGTCGCATTGAGACACGTTGCTGACCTATGTGAGAAGACCGCCTTGAGCCCCTTGGAGCTGTGAATGGTAGAGGCGGTCCTGCGCACCAACGTAGGGAGGTCTGCATCGCATACTATGATCCACCAGTCTGTCTTAAGACAAACTTAAGACAAAATCCTAACTTCTGTGAATACCAAAAGTAGTAAGTTTAGGATTTTGTCTTAAGTTAGTTCTGTGAATCGGGCCCTAAGATAATAAAGTTAAAAATCAGGAATTCCGAACCCACCCGCTGCATAAGGTTTAGTAAGTGTGGACCACTTCAGCCTAGCTCTTTTCCCACCCCACACCAATCTGCACAGTTCGGATCTGAGGGTGGAAAAGAAATGTCTCCCAGGATAGTAGGGAATATGCAGGAACAGGTACAATAGTTGTGGTAGAACCACCATTTTGATCAGTGAGGCCCTCCCTGCCATGGAGAGCGGGAGTGTAATCCAACGGTCAATTTTATCCGTAAGGCGTGAGATTGCTACACCATAATTAAGACGCATGAGTTCGTCCCTGTCCCTGGTGATTTTGATGCCCAAGTAGCGTAAGTCTTCATCACACCATTGTAGTGGGTAGTCCAGAGGGAAACGCGACACTGCTGCCGTGATCGGGAAGAAGCAAGATTTCCCCCAGTTTATATGAATCCCCGACAGATGACCAAATGTCACAAATTCTCTAAGCAGGGTATTCAAGTTATGCTGCGGGTCTCTAACATACAAGGTAATATCATCAGCATACAGGGATATTACTATTTGCCTCATGTTATGGCGGAGGGCCAGATAGTTGTGGCGTTGTGGCGTTGTTGTAGGCGAGCAGCCAGAGGTTCAGTGGCGATAGCAAATAAGAGTGGGGACAACGGGCATCCCTGCCGTGTGCCCCTGGTAATCAAGAAAGTGTTTGAGAGCCGGCCATTGATCAGTATTCTTGCTCCTGGTTGGTGATAAAGTAAGCATATCCATGATACGAATAGGGGGGGGGGAAGCCCATGCGGTGCATTATCCCAAAAAGGAACGGCCACTCAAGCGAGTCAAAAGCTTTTGTTGCGTCTAGAAAGACTGCTGCGAGGGGTAGCTCAGAGGACACATTGTGCAACACTGTAAATAGGGTTCTCAGGTTGTGGGAAGTGGATCTGCCAGGGACAAATCCGGACTGATCTGGCAATATAAGATGTTCCAGCAGGAGACTAACTCGATTAGCAATGATTTTGGCCAGGATTTTGGCATCGCAATTAAGGAGCGACAGAGGTCTATAGGACTCGCACAAATTAGCGGGTTTGTCCGGTTTCAGCAGGGAGATTATGAGCGCTTCCCTCATAGAGGCAGGCAGTGAACCAACTTCCAGTGATTCTTCATACACTTCTCGGAGAATGGGTGCCATTAAGTCTATATAGGTTTTGTAAAATTCCACAGGTATGCCGTCCATCCCTGTAGCCAGGTAGGCATCAAGGTCTATATCCCCAGTCCCGGAGGTCGTATATAAAGCTTCATAGTGGTCAGTAAACTCACCAATTATGCTCGCAGTGGCGCATCCCATCGCGACTCTCCACCGCCAATACAAAACCAGAGTTTCGAGGCCGTCGGATAGTGTCCGCCAGTGCCTTACCGGGGCGCTCTCCTTCGCCATATCGGCGGGCCTGCCAATGTTTTGCCCTAAAGCGCACTTCTCTTTGTGCTTCCTCCATGTACTCATTGAGCAGGGTCCTAAATTTCTCCTGCGTTTCACAGTCTGGTGTGCTTCTCAGCTTATCCTCCAGTGCCCGCAGTTCTCTTTCCAATCTAGACAAGGTGTTCAGGATATCTTTAAGGATCCCAGCCCCCTTGGAGATGCAGTAACCCCTTATGGTAACCTTAAAGGCTTCCCAAATTGTCTCCACTGCGTCAACTGACCCCTTATTCCTCTCAAAGAAATCGCGCACCTCTTTGCGCAATTCTTCCTGAAAGACTATGTCTGAGAGCATGCGTGTGTTGAGTCGCCAAGCGCTGCGTGGAGGGCTAAAGTCAGCATAAGAAAAGGCTATCCGTACTGGGGCATGGTCCGAATATGTCCTGGCGAAATGGTGGGCCTGGCAAAGTGCAGGGGCCAGTCCCCGAGAGACAAGCCAAAGATCCAGTCGGGCCCAAGTGGCCGCGTGAGCAGTGAAGTGTGTGCCTTCCCTGTCTAGTGGGAGCATGTGTCGCCAGGCGTCAACCAATTGATTTTCGTCTATAATGTCTTTCAGCAATAAGCCAGATTTAGTGCGATGGTGCGGACTGGGGTGGGATCTGTCCAGAGTCGGTGCGTACGTAACATTAAAATCGCCACCCCAAATAATATGTGTAGAGCCTATGCTTCTGATCGTCTCCCAAAGAGAGGAGAAGAACTCAGGGGTATCTACGTTAGGGCCGTAACAGCATACTAGTGTGACCGATTCCAGGCCCAATCGGCCCCAGATCATACAGTACCTCCCTAGCATAGGAGGAGTACGAGGAAAAGATGCTATGTGCAGCCCAACGGGAGGCAAAGGTTGTGTGTCTGTGCGGTGCCATATGTGTTTCCTGTAACATTGCTACGTGGGTGTGATGCCTATCAAGGTATGCCAATATCTGTCGTCGTTTCCTAGGGTCCCCAAGTCCCCTCACGTTCCATGTAATGACATTGAATTGTGCGTCAGGCTGCCTAGCCATTAGAGTTTAGAATTCGTGTGATAGCTGATGAGATGTGCAATATGACACTTGTAGCAAACAGTCCGAGTCGAACCAAGAACCACCATGAAAGTAAAGTACTCATGTGAATAGAAGTACCAACTTCGTCATCCCCCCCCTCCCACCCTCCCCTCCCACTGAAGCAGCCACAACTTGCCAGCATAGGAATCCCCCCGCCCCACCCCTCTATCCCCACCCAATACACCCAAAAAACAATCCTCGCCAACTCTTGTGGCCAGGCAAATGTGGGGGGAACATCCAATAAGAGACATCTAGGTGGCAACACAATCCACCCCTTGCTGCCGGAGCTCGTGTCAAGCACTACAGCTCCAACTCGCATATGGGGTGCCCAGCGAGTCAACGTCCAGCATCCAGAAGGAGTCCAAAACCAGGCAGTGCAATATCGACAGATCCTAACTAATTGTGGATGGATCATACCTGCAAAGTTATCATGTGGAGAAAAGCACGCAGGGAACATCGCCCTCCATTATTCACCAGCGCCCTCTTCTTCCAGCGGTTCCTGCCTTTCGTCTTCTGCCCCTCCCTCGGGGCGCGCCGCATGCCGAAGATGCTTGAGAAAGTCATATACTTGTTGTTGTTTCGTAAAGAAGTGCTGTCGGCCTTGATGAGTCACACGTAATCGAGCCGGGTACAGGAGAGCGTAATCAATTTGAGCATTATGCAGTTTTGCTTTGGCATCTAAAAATTTCCTTCGCTCTTCCTGCACCAGGGGTGTGAAATCGGGAAACACAGTAAAGGAGTTTCCATCATAGGATAGCGATTTTTTACTGCGGGCGGCCTTCAACGCAACATCTCGATCCCGATAGTTAAGGAGTCTGGCAATTATGGGTCTCGGGGGTGCTCCGGGCTTAGGTCTGAGCCCCAACGATCTGTGCGCCCTCTCGACAATAAACTGGGGGGGGAAAGCCTCAGAGCCCACTGCGGACAGCAGTAGCTTCCCCAAATAGTTCTCCATGCGTCCTGTGTTGGTGGACTCCGGAATTCCAATTAGGCGTATGTTATTTCTTTGACTCCTGGCCTCCAAATCCTCATTCTTGGAGGCGATGACACGCAGCAGATTCTCCATCCTAGAGAGCTGGGTAGTATGTCTGGCCTGCACGTCATCCAAGTCCGATATACGTCTTTCCGCCTCCGTGATACGTTCTTCGTGAACATCTATTTTATGAACAATCCCATCCATTCGGGAGGACAATCTGTCTACTTTATCCGCTATGGTGGCAAAACCCTGGCGCATTTCGCGTAGGATATCCTGTATCTCAGCAGGCTGAGCTGCTGCTCCTGCAGCTGAGTCGGCCGTGGAGGAGGTGGCAGGTGGATCTTGCCCGGTCCGGGCGTTCCGCTTGGAGGCGTCAAAGGTAAGTCTAGGCTGCCTCGGATCCGTCTTGCCCATGGTGGTGTCGAGGCAAGTCCAGGAAGTAATGCCAGGCGAGGATAGGTCAGAGCGCAGGATAATGTCCACTCCGAGGTGCAGCCTATAGAAGAACAAGGTGTAGGCCGCAGATCTAGCAGCCCAAAAAAAAGAGAAAATAGTTTGTGTGCAAATTTCCCGCGGCTGCAGTCCTCCGGAGAGCCCGCTCCACGTGTGCAGCGCATAGGCCTCAGGGCTCAGCTAGGGGCGTCCCCAGTAATGTGAGCAAGGGCCCAGGCACAGACAGCAGCAGTCTTCCTTACCTCTCGGGCCCGCGTTGCAATGGTACGAGCAGGGGGGGGGGGCCTTGTGCAGCAGAAATGGGGTGCTGTGAAGAGTCCCCAAGGCCCCAAGTTTTGTGCCGGTCATTGGGGAGCCTGGTGTCGTAATCGCGATGCGCCGGGTACTGGGCGCCAACAATTTCGCACTCACCCCCGGTGGCGAAGGAAGGGGGCCACTTATGCTCCGCACCAAGGCAGTCCTAGAGCACCCTTAGGTTTGCCACAGCCATGAGCAACAGGCCCAGGGCCCACAACAGTCAGCCCTGTCGCAGGGAGCTCCGGAGGGGACGGGGGGCGGCAACTGGAATCCCCGTCTTACCGCCGTAGTCCGATGGCAGTCCGCTCTCCCCGGTGTCGTTCCGATTCGAGGGGGGGGGTCGTGGGCAGCCCACCGGAGGTCGCAGGGAGCCGAAATGTTGGTGCTAGGCCGTCAAAGTATCCCAGGCGCTTCACAGCTCCGCTGAGGCTACAAATTGCCCTGGAGGTTCCGCAAGTTTGCCGGGTGCGGTGTTGGTGGTCTGGGCCTCCTGGATGCCAAATTTAAGGATTTTATTACGGATTTTGTTCGCCGGGCGGCGAGAGCCTCACAGTCAGGCGGCCATATTCACCAGTGCGCCACCTAGCGCTCCTCCTGGCTGAATGTCTTGTCACAGTGATCAAAAACAATCCCAATGCCACATTGCAGCGTTGTGATTGGCTTAGGGGAGGGAACCTGGCTGCCTACTTCATGTTCCTGGAAGCAGACTCAGGAGAGCAGGAGCAACAAAGACACAAGACCCGGCCTCGAGGTAATGTTTCATTCATTAAAATATTTACATTACCCACTCACAAACACCTCCCGTGTCCCCGCCCCATCCAGTGTCCTTTCCCGCGTTTCCCACTTCCCAGCTGTCCAGTCCCCAAAACACACCCTGAACCCTAAAAAACATCTTTGACCCTCCAAAACACACCCTGAAATTCATCTCTGACCCCCAAAGCACACCCTAAAATTCATATTTGACCCCAAAACACACCACAATTTTCATATTTGACCCAATAATACATACAAATGTCATATTTGACCCCAGAAACCCATACCAACCATGAAACTTTAAAATCTCCATTGCTAACCTCTCAATGCGTTGGAATGGCATGCGATGTAAAGGCACCTGCGTTGTCGAAGTTGTGTTGTACAGGCATTAGGATGTAATGCCTGCGTTGTAATGGACATCTCCGGTGCCAAAGGTAAGCCATAGGCAAGCCCGTCTGCGTACGTCTGACCCTAGACCACGCTCAGCACCAAGGACCCTTCCTCTCCGACACTCCACCACAACAACACCTGCACCCTCCTCGCCATCAACCCTGGATGCCACAACGCTTGCCAGGACCAACATCTTCTCTGGACCGGACATCGCCATCACTGACGGCTACTAAATCACCTGCAAGGACCCCCCCGGCCATCCAGGAGGAGGCATTGTCATCACCTACAGAAGCACACTCTGAATGTCCACGCACTCTAATGACCCAACGGTGACCATGGAACACCTTAACTTCCAGATCTGGACCAACCCCAAGCCCATCCTCTGTGGCACCCTCATCTGCAGCCCCCCGGGCCATGGACCCCCATTTTTTATACCATTGTAGACCTCATTTCACACCAGGCTCTCCCATCCACCAACGACATCCTACTCCGTGAACTCTAGTTCCACCTGGACAATACAGTGACCAGAACACTGCCCCTTCCTGGGGAAGCTCCCCAAGATAAGACTCAAGCAGCTAGTCACCTGCACCTAGCCACACAGCAGGACACGGGGTCGAGCACGTCTCCTCCGCCAGCGGGAACTTCAACTACAGCCACACCATTGGACTCTCCTGGACAGACCATCATTGTTTACATCACGACTTCACCATGCACACCGTACACCACCGCCATCATAGCCTCCCCTCACAGGTCGATCAAGGGCACCGAAGAACTTCTCGTCAACTCCCTGAGCACCACCACTTCGCCAACGTTTACAGACAATAACACAGCAGCGTGCAAACGCCGCCAATGGATCTCCAACTGTGCTGACACCCTGGCACCCCTCAAGAAAAGACCAGGCAAAATCTAGCACCACATTGCGCCGTATTTGCGTAGTGGCGCATGTAGGCATATGAGTGACCGTGTGAAGTCCTGTGACACATCATACCTGCAAAAAAAACAGATACCCATGCACACTCCAGAAATATAAAAAAGTAAAGTCAGTGTGGACTCGAAGAGCGTTATGGAGACAAAAAGCATGGAAAATCATACAGCAATAATTGTAATAATGAGACAAATTAGGCTTTGATGTGCAGTGTCTTTAATGTTCAGACACGGAGAGGACCAGCCGACATGTGTTCCGTCGCATATGGCACAGTCTGCCTGGGACTCTTTAGGGCTGTACGAGAAAAAATAGAAGTTGAAAGGTCGCTCTGACGGTGATACTTCCGACCCGACAGGGCTCTGGACCGTAGGAAAGCTTCTGTTCGAAAGACTTGTTATCCAGCAGGAATTGTCCTTGTTGGGTATAACAGTAAATTGTGATGGCGGTGCACTATAGGTCTCGTGGATAATGATATGTTCTTGTACAAAGAAGTCCCGTCAAGTTACGGGAAGTTGAAAAAGTTTCAAAGCGAGGGTATGTGTCTTGGGCGGGTGCGTCAGCGAAGAACATCCTCTCGTGTGTAAACCGAGCCTCAGCCAGGTGGGATTTCACAGGCGTGGTAACCGGTTCTATTGTTATCATTGTTTCAATTATATTGTCATAATATTGGAGCAGTTGTGTTCAGGGTTAATTATAAATCTATTGATTCTATCTCCTTGCTTCTTAAGTCATGGCCCAACTGAAAACATTTGGTTTTTCCGACGATGAATTTGCCACTTTGGTTGGTGCCACAGCTTCTTCTAGCAACACAATTCCTAGCACCAGAGGTAATGATGAAGGTAAGAAACTAATAGAATTAAAAAAGAAACTCATTCGGATGGAAGCTCATGGTGAGTTCATGTTAGCTTACCTTAGAACGGGCATCATTCCGAACGGGTTACGAGTACGGAATGTACCTGGCCTTTTCGTACACCATAGACCATTTCTAGAGAAATGGAGTCTTATAGCGAATAGATGTTTGCGCGACCTTATGATCTTGATCGTTGCAACATCCAAAGAACTAGCAGTAGCTATTAAAGTGGAAATTGATGAGCTAGAAGAGAAACTTAAATAGCTGAACGGGGTAGATGAGGCAATGAAGAAAATTGAGGAATACAATAAGGAGCTAGAATCCTTCACTAGCTACCTCAATAAATGGAAAACAGATAAGCTTAATAAGGACAAAAGATTTTACACTGAAGAAACAGCATATCCCTATTTAGGTAAGGAGTTTTTCAAACAAAGTCACTATATAGATGAATCTAGAAATGCCCCACAAAGAATCAATACCTTTACTGACACATCAGATTCTGAGGGTGAAAGCTCTAATAGTAACTATTATGAACCCGATGGAGGCTTTAATTCTTATGCTGGCTCCCGACCCCAACGGCGTCCTTTTTAATCCAACAGAGGGCCTCGTCGAGGCCGTCCCAGAGTGAGGTTTCAGGGACAAGGGCAGACCAGGGGGAATTTTCAAATGAATCAGCAGCATCAGCCACAACATCAACAGCATCAGCCACAACATCAGCAGCACCAGCAACAACATCAACAGCAGGAGCCTCAATTTATAAGGAAAACTCGGAACAGACAATATTGGGGTCAGGGAATGTAATTCCCATTTTTAATTTATCTTCTAGAGAATTGGATAACCACGGTGAAGCTCTGTTATCTAAAGGTCTTTTATTTGTGCCACAAGCACATGTTAACACCTTTGAACTTTATAAAGATATCATCTCGTTCTTCAGAAAGATTAGGCTAAAAATGTTTTTCCAGGCCAATGAAGAAACCAATAATGAACAAACAAGACAAAGAGAATTAACACTACCTTCCACCTTTAGTCTAGGTTTGGACCAATTGGGACCAGAAGTGGCTGCGTTTGAGTTAGTGGTCCTCCAGAAACTTGAGAGGACGCTCCGATTCATTCCCAAGCCTCTGTACAACCTGAGTAAGGTAGAATCACTAGCTTTGAAAAGACTGTCAGAGAACAACAAACTGACTATCAAGGGATGTGACAAGGGAGGAGGTATTGTCGTACTTGACTCTGATGACTATGAACTGGAGAACCTGGCCTTAAGGGCCAAGCGGCGCAGGGCACGCCTAAAATCCCCGAGTTCACCTGCCTTGACCGACAGAGACACTGGACACTCCATTAGGCGTAGAAAAGTAGTTTTATTAGCTGCAGCTAAGCACAGTTATCTAAGAAGTACCAACAGGTAGGTTCTCAAGAGACTGCCACTTCAATCTGTGGCGCACAGTCTATTATACAACACAACCTTTACAATGACAACTCCCAAAATACACAAAACTAACGAATAGGAATAGTTCGAAAACAAGTATCAGATGTCTAAAACACACCCTCCTTTCAGACCCCGTGTGCTCCCCTCCCATTAGGTTAATCAACACAGGCGACCATAATCCAGCTTGCAGGTGGTAAAACATGTGTAGAATGCTTCAAAAGGAGAGCTATGTAACAAGAGAACACACAGAGAGAATAGTGAAGGCCAGTTAAATAAGATAACACTGAGAAGAATGGTGGGACCCAAACAGTGGAATAGAGTCATGGATTAATCAGTCTAGACATGGCTTTGCGAACCCGGCCGGACCCTGACATCAGCATTGCACACAAGGACAAAGGTTGCTCGTTAACCGAAAAACACCGAGCAGCAGAAAGTGGCAGAAAAAAACATTTTCCTTACGTTAGCCGTGCTGCCTGAGTGTGGCAACATAAAATGGCGACTGAACGTAAAATGGAGACTGTAGCAAAGCGAGGCTGAAACTACGTAACCTCAGACCCTCCTTTTGCCATACTCAGGCAAAGCAAAAGAACCCATGTCAATCTGAGTCGATGTCAATGGTCATGAGGTCACTAAGATGCTGTTGCACCATCATCTTAATATGTTCAGTCTGTTGTGCTACTGGTTTAGAAACACAGATCGTGGCACAAAGTCCACAAACAGCTGGACCACACTGCAGACAAAGACAGCAAGAAAAGACAAGTGCTAGAATCATTCCAAGGAAAGTTAACACTTTCCATCCCCAAGTGGACAGTAGTCCCCAAAACCATCCCATCACAGACCAATCTCCAGTATCTTGGTGTATGGATTCAGAGATGACATGTAGCTTAGAGATGGCTTGGTATACCGTAGGGGCGTTATCAGGAATGTAAATACAGCAACTAGACCCAATTAATTTACAAACTCCTCCTTTGTCTGCAAGCACTATGTCTAGCACCATCCTGTTCTGCAAAGTCATAAGTCGGTCCGCTTGAAGCTCAACAGTTAGATTCTTCAATGCTCCAGAAGTGACATTAATTGTGGCATCAACCACACGGACCAACTGTCTGATATTTCTACTATTGGCCATCGGACCCCAGAAGGTAAGGAATCCTTTCAGAAAATCCCCTCCTTCTTGCCCTGCTGTGTCTCCTGAATCTATTACTCCTCTGGTAACTCTCTTCTTGTGATAATCAGCGGGAGCAGTATATGTAGGAGGGAGGAGAAAAGCTATATAACATGTTCCCGAAAAGTGTGTGGGAAGCCATGTATATGCCTTATCGTAACAGATAAAATATGTACCTTGTGATGCCACTAACGGTGCGGGAGTAGAAGGAGTATAGACATAAGTGTGGGAACAGTTGCTCCTCTCTTGCTTAGTTTTCGTATTCTGGCCATTTATTTGTAAGCATAAATGACCTTTCTGGGGTAACACCCAAATAGGTGCAGAATTCCGCTGTTTAAGCTTGTCAGTGAGACTAAGAGTGTAACGAGTTATATTCCACCCATCATACGCTCTCTTTTCATCTTTGGGAATCTTGATGATGTCAGCAATCTTTGCCATGGTTACAATGCCCTTAATCAAAGAACTGTGACTGAAATCCACTCCACCATTATAGGATCCACCAGAAGGATATCTGAGTAAATTCTGGTATGTATTGGAGAACATAGCCAGATAAGCCCAAGCAGAACCTTCGTATGAAAAAGGAAGAACTAGATACGGCATTCCTCTTTGTGTATTATGTGGCATGAGACCACATACCCAACAATCAGTAATATTTACAATCAATTGATGCTGGTGTAACAGTTGAATGAACGAATTGTTAAGATATTCCATTCTTCTCATTTGCTCGTGATCTGGGAGTGAGTAAAATTTGTGGGGTGAAACAGTAGTAGATGGAGTCAAAGGGGCAGAAATAGGAACAGGTACTAACTGTAGAACATGAATAAGCCATCCGATGCATGCTAATAAACTACTCAGACCTACTAAAACACATAATGCTACGCCACATCGACCAAATAATAATTTCTTATAATGAGCTCTCTTCAGTATTTTCGCATCACTTCCTTTCCCTGCACTATCCATTACTCTAAAAGTGTTGCTCACGATAATCTTCCTAGATCACTTGGCTATGATTGTTAGCCGTCCTATGACACTGCAAGTCCTGTTGACCTAGTCACTATTCAGGTCACAGCTCAAGACTCATACCGCGACCCTGCAACTTGATGGATAAGGGAAGGAAAAACTTTTCGTTATTAGCAGAATTTAAAGAAAAGGAGGTCAAAATTAATTGTCTTCAAAGGATCTTTTCCTTAAGTTATATCGTCTCTTTCCGGATGTTGTTTGGTCCTGGAACAAATGTTCGGGATTTGTTGTATCAAGTCTTAGATGAGAAGGTACAGCTTCCTGCAAAACATCATCGTCCTCTTTCTCTGAACTAGTCCAATCCAGGTGTGCACTGCTGAATGGAACAAACTTAGGTACCTTCTCGCACTCACTATCACCAACGCCTTCTCGGACCCACTGGTCATAAGGCAAAGGTAATGGTACCCTTTTACAGTGCACACCATGAATCCAATGTCTTTTTCCCAGGACCTTGACAGCCGTACGAGTGGTGAGCAGGACTTGTCTAGGAGGCCCCCAGCGAGGTTCCAAATTCTTTTTCCTCTGGAATTTTTTCAGACACACCCAATCTCCAGGCTGGATGGTGTGTCCGGGATCTGAAGAGGCCTCTGGTAAAGCGTTTTGAACCTGTTGACGAATGACATGCAATTTAGTGGTGAGATCATGCAAATAGTCAATCAACAATGAATAGGGGATATCTGAGTACTCCTTGGGTCTGGGGACTCCCCAGACGTTAGCTGGATGTCCAAACACAATCTCGTATGGGCTAAGCCCCAAACGAGAGTGAACAGTTGTTCTAGTAGAAAGGAGTGCTAAAGGTAATGCATCAGGCCAAGAAAGGCCCGTGCTGGCCTGAATCTTTGCTAGCTTAAGTTTGAGAGTACCATTGTAACCCTCTACCAGACCCGCTGACTGAGGATGGTTTGCCGCATGGAATTTTTGTTTAATGCCTAAACCTACACACACCTTTTGCATAATTTGACCTACAAATTCACTTCCATTGTCACTCCAGACAATGCGCGGCAAATCAAACCTCGGGAAGAATTCTTTCAAGAGTATTTTAGCAGTGGACAAAGCAGTATTGTCCTTTAGGGGGTAGGCCTCTATCCATCTGGAAAAGGCACAAACCACCACCAGGACATACTTGAGATTATTGGAACGTTCCATATGGATGTAATCTATCTGCAGTACTTCAAATGGGTATGTAGGGGGTGCAAAGTGACCTGCTGGAGTTGGAGTTCCTTTTCCTGGGTTCTGCATCAAACAAACAATGCAGTGTTTCACCACATTTTCTGCACATTTTGGAATACCCTCATTCTGCCATACTGGAGCTAAAAGTTTGCATATACCACGCGCATTAATATGAGCTGGTCCATGAGCCATAGTAACTACCGGCAGTACATACGCATTAGGTAGCAACCATCGCTGATGCTCTGACAATTCCGTCCAACAACCCGTATCATCCAACATTCCCGTACTTTCTTTCCACGTACTCAATTCTTTCTCAGTAGCCTCCTTCTGAATTGCTTTCACACTTTCCACTGTGTTTTCACACATACCAGCTTCTGCAACCCATCTAGCAGGCCCTGCAACATACATGCGACTTTCAACATTCCTCGCTGTTTCTTTCGCCACTTCGTATGCAAATGCATTCCCTCTACCCACGTCATCAGTAATCTTCTTGTGCGCACTGCACTTCACAATCGCTATCTGAATATGACGACCAAAACTATGGGCAACGCCAAACGCATATTGACTGTCAGTATAGACAGTCACTCTTTTCCCTTTTGCCAACACACATGCTCTTGTCAACGCTTGCGCTGAGTTATGCAAAATACGTGCAGTTTCAACCACTGTGTACAACGTCGTGACTGCATAAGCAGCTGTTGTTTCGCCATTAGGGAGCTTAAAACATGACCCATCCACCCATAAGGTACCATCTGGATCCACAAGCGGTCTATCCGACCCTTCGTTTCTTCTTCAGTGCGAAGAAAACAATCATGCTGATCTTGTACATTACTAACATCCAAGACAGGCAACAATGTGGCTGGGTTTAAGACATTGCATCTCCTTATATGTATATGACTAGCTAGAAGCGTCAACTCATATCCAGACAAACGAGCACTCGTTAAATGCTGAATTTTTGTCCTATTAAGAAGAGTATCCACTGCATGTGGAACCATCACATTAAGAGTATGATCTAACACTAGTCCAGCAGACTGACGAATAGAAATGGCCGCTGCCGCTGTTGCTCTAAGGCAACTAGGTAATGCCTTCACTACTGGATCTAATGTTGCAGAAAAATAGGCACACAGTCTTTGTTTGTCACCAAATCGCTGCGTTAAGACTGATAATGCGCAACCTTCCCTTTCATGCACATATAGTGTGAAAGGCTTACTGTAATCTGGAGTACCTAGCACAGGAGCAGAACACAAAGCAGTACGTAAGTCTGAAAAACTCTTTTGGCATTCATCAGTCCAAGGCAAAGGCTGAGGCGTATCTTTAAGTGTAAGTGCCAACAGAGGTTTAGCAAGAAGGGAAAAATTTGGAATCCACTGTCTACAATAAGAGGTAATACCTAGGAAAGCACGCACTTCTTTCTGTGACAATGGTACAGGCATTCGTGCAATTGCTTGAATACGTTCTGGAGTCAATCGCCTTCCCTCCTTCGACAAGAGATGACCTAAGTAGGTAACTTCTTGTCGGCAATATTGTAACTTGGAAGACGATACTTTATGATTTCAATCAGACAAATGCTGTAAGAGCGATACCGTCGCTGCTTTACAAGCAGTCTCAGAATCAGCAGCAATCAATAGATCGTCCACATATTGGATAAGAGTGGTACCTGAGGGCAAAGAAAACGTATCAAGTTGCGACTTCAAAGCTTGACTGTATATTGAAGGACTCTCGCAATAGCCTTGAGGTGCGCGTTTGAACCGGAAGCTTCGACCTCCGAGAGAGAAGCCGAAAAGATCCCTACTTTCTTCAGCAATAGGAATGCTAAAGAAAGCATTCTTAAGATCGATCACTGAGAACCAGACCGCCGAAGTAGGAATCATAGTAAGCAAAGTCGTGATATCTGGCACAACAGGAAATTGAGGGACAACAATTTTGTTGACCTCTCGAAGATCAATGACAAAACGGTAAACAGGTGGCTGAGAAGGATCAGTACGTTTAAGAATAGGCAAAACAGGACTATTGCAGACGTTTCCTCTAGTCTCTTTGACCACACCCTTCTGAACCAGATCATGAACAATGGCCAACAAGGCTCGCTCGCCGTCACTGGAGATCTTATATTGAGGAACACGTGGCATCTTAACATTGTCTTTGACAGTAATGACATACGGTGGAATCTGTAACAAACCAACTTCATTTGGACCCACAGCCCAAAGTGTAGCTGGAAGAGATTGCAACTCAGGTGGCAGTTGTTCCTTAGAAACATACATTGGAGAAATCGTTTTATCACCCAATGTAAGATGTACACCAGAGGGTGAACAATACAACGTAGCATATAAACGTTTCAAAAGGTCTAAACCCAACAAATTCTCTCCGCAACCTGTCGTTAAAAGGAGTGGAGCTTCCAAATCATATGGACCAATGGAAATGGGCAAGGGACAAGAAATAGGATTTGAAACTGGGGCGCCAGAGAATCCTACAGAAACATTTGTTAAGCCGGACAAAGGTGCCCCAGGGAGTTTAGAACGCATGATAGAACTTCTCATAGCGCCAGTATCCAAGAGAAATGGTTCTGTAACACCTAATGCCATAACATTAACATAAGGTCCTTCCTGATCTACTGGAACTGATATGACTCCCTCACTTTGTCTCTGGCTGTCCTAGCTAGTATGGAAAGCAACATTCTCATTGTCGTAACAATAGTCATCATTGTAGTATTGTGCACATTGAGAAGTCTGCTGGTCAAAATAATTTGCAGAGGTTTGAGGAGGAGAGGGGCGTTGTTCCTGAGGAGGGGCACCAAGGCCTCTACCTCTAGACATGGATCGAGAATCACCACGACCTCGTGGCACTAATGACCCACCATACCGTTGTAATAGAATCGGACAAGTGTTCTTAAAGTGACCATCTTCCTTACAATAAGCACACTGGTTGGGGCCCAATGAAGCCCGAGGAACAGAGGAAACTGGCTTTTGCAACAACCTCTGAAACTGTGGGGGCTGGGGAAATGAAGGCTGAGCAGAACAGGGTGGATAAGCCTGTTGCAAAAGAACCTTTGTCTTCAAGTCTTTTGTCTTTTTATCTGCTTTCTCCTTATCTTCCTTCTCCCTATTCTCATAATATTGAGCAGTAGCCAGTATCTGGGCTGTGGAAGAGACAGCCCACGAACTCTCCGACTGTTTTAATTTGTTCGATAATTCTGGAAGTAAGTTAAAAACGAACTTGTCTACGAATAATCGCTGTCCCCCTTCAGTGCTCATATCTTGCCCACTATGGTCGATGAAAGTCTCCTCAAAACGAGTAAAGAAGTCAGAGACACTTTCATCCGTCTTTTGCTTACATGCCGCCAACTTATCCCAGTTAACACGCATCGCCGGCATTAGAGTTTTCATCAAATCTATAATTCTTCCAGGTAATTCTGTAATCAAAGCGTCTGGTTTAGCCCCACCTACTTGACCTACGTCTGCAGCCGTAATGGCAGCCCAATCACCACCTAAAGCTGCCGCATGATCCTGTCTACGAATCTTAGCCCATATAGCTTGTAGGACTACATTCCCCATAAGTAAGTCAATATCAGCCAAATTCATAATACAAGCGTCAACAGTCTGAGACAGCTCCTTATAATATCCAGCAGGATTCTTACGAGGGTCCGGTAAAGACTGTTTAAGAGCCAATACTTCCGATCTTTTCCACTGGTCATGTACCCATATGCGCTGAAAATGAGCAGGAACACCTGGAACATTACCTGCTTGAGGAACTGCATCTCTCCATATGGGAGGAACTTCTCGCATAGGATATTGTGTCGTCTTACGACGAACCGCAGGATCAGGGTCAGAAGAAATTTGAGAGAAAAGAGTAGACCTAAAAGCAACAAGCTGTTGAACAGCACGTTCCACAGCAGGACCCACTATCAATCCCTTATCAAATTGATCCTGGATGTCAAATAAATCCCGAGGAGGCGAATCTAGATCTACGTCTTCCCACGTTTTAATCAAAGTATTGCACATTACATCAAATACGTATCTCTGTGTGGGCGCATTCCATTGAAGAAAAGTATCTAATATATCACGTGTTTCATACGGTACACGACTCGTGATCCAATTAGAAACAAGGGAATCTAATTTAGTCCGTTCTTCAAAATCTTGAAACTGACTACGAGATTGTCTCCTAGACGAAGCAGGAGAAAAGAAAAGAGGGCCAAGCAAAGGTGATAACAAGCCTGAGACAGTATCAACTAAACGCTGTCTAGCAGTAGGAGAATCTGAAACTAAGACAGGAGACAGTGTATTCTGTAAAACAGAAGAGGAACCTGTAGCAAAGGAAACGACAGATGGAGAAGGCGGAGGCAAAGGAGATTGAGGTACAGGTATTGTCGGCAAAGGAAGCTGAGGCAAAATAACAGGGACAGGTATCTGTGCAGGAAGTACAGCGGCTGCATTGGCAGCAGGCTGTAATGGAGGTGCATTGGCTCCTACCACGTAAGGCGGAGGTAATGTCAACAAATGGGACATGAAAGAATCGTCATCAGGACTTTTACTCTTTGTAACGGTAGGCAACACAGGGTAGCATCTATCCGCTGCCATACGATGTTGTCTTTCCGACACCTGAATCATCTGATCAGTTTCATCATTTTTAAAATGCTGGGCAGCCTGTAAAATCGTCACACTCTGCTCTTTCTTATCTTTCTTCATTTGCTTAATTTCTTTCTGTTTGGCTTCCTTGCGCCATAGGCGAAAAGAGTCAAACATAGCCGGCCGGGCTTTTCTCTTGAATAAAATCGCTTCCAAATTGTCTAAAATCTCAGTTTCAAAGGACCCATGTTGTGGCCATTGTAAAACACCATCTTTTTTAGTGTAACGGGTCCATATGTCACTAAAAACTATAGGACCCACACCATGCTTGGAGTACAACTCGTAATTAGGAGTTCCAACTGGAGGAATCGGACACGAATCCTCCAACCGGGAGTCCATAGAACAAGCACAACAACAAAATCTCTTAAATTTGCTAAATCCAGGCATTTTAACCTTACAAACGTCAAGGGATCTATTTAGACAATAAAGTCACAGCACAAACGTACTTACCCCTTGGCTTCGGTTAGCGCGCTAATCGAATAACAAAAATACAAAACAAAGAGAGTGGGCGCTACCCACGAATACTTAACTAAATGCTTTTCTCACGCCAACAGATGTCCGTCTATCGTCTCGCGATACCAATCATCACCTGGGGCCAAGGCAGGGCGACAGTCAGGGCAGCAGTCATCAGCAGCCGTCGGGAAGGAGTAGCCACGCTTCAAAAGACCTTCGGTCCACTTCGACATGCAGGGGTCGCTCACGTGGTTCGCGAAATCCTCCGGAATTTTCCTGCGAAGCTCCTCACGACTCTCGGGCAAAACTACTACAGCTGAAGTCGCCCCACGTTGGGCGCCAATTGGAGAACCTGGCCTTAAGGGCCAAGCGGCGCAGGGCACGCCTAAAATCCCCGAGTTCACCTGCCTTGACCGACAGAGACACTGGACACTCCGTTACGCGTAGAAAAGTAGTTTTATTAGCTGCAGCTAAGCACAGTTATCTAAGAAGTACCAACAGGTAGGTTCTCAAGAGACTGCCACTTCAATCTGTGGCGCACAGTCTATTATACAACACAACTTTACAATGACAACTCCCAAAATACACAAAACTAACGAATAGGAATAGTTCGAAAACAAGTATCAGATGTCTAAAACACACCCTCCTTTCTGACCCCGTGTGCTCCCCTCCCATTAGGTTAATCAACACAGGCGACCATAATCCAGCTTGCAGGTGGTAAAACATGTGTAGAATGCTTCAAAAGGAGAGCTATGTAACAAGAGAACACACGGAGAGAATAGTGAAGGCCAGTTAAATAAGATAACACTGAGAAGAATGGTGGGACCCAAACAGTGGAATAGAGTCATGGATTAATCAGTCTAGACATGGCTTTGCGAACCCGGCCGGACCCTCACATCAGCATTGCACACAAGGACAAAGGTTGCTCGTTAACAGAAAAACACCGAGCAGCAGAAAGTGGCAGAAAAAACCATTTTCCTTACGTTAGCCGTGCTGCCTGAGTGTGGCAACATAAAATGGCGACTGAACGTAAAATGGAGACTGTAGCAAAGCGAGGCTGAAACTACGTAACCTCAGAACGCAATATGATTACTATGTTAAACGACAATTCCACCTACCTAAAAATGTATTCCAATCCCTCAAGCAATATTATGAAAAAGATCCAATATCTGACAAATGAGGCCCTGATAAACGGGGACATTAGTAATAAAGAATATGAATTTTTGAACACCAATAAAAACAAGACAGCGTGTATTTACGGTTTACCGAAAATACACAAGAGTGTCAACAATCCTCCTTATAGACCTATTGTGTCTACGATCGGTACTCCAACAGAGTCCTTGTCCAAATTTGTGGATCATTATTTGAGACTGCATATACCGAAAATAAAATCATATGTTAAGGACACAGGGCATATGGTCAACATAGTAGAGAATTTGGAATTTGTACCCAATAGGGATATATTGGTTACAATGGACATTGAGTCCTTGTATAGCAATATTCCCTTAGACGAGGCTATCAAGGCAACGGACTGGTTTATCGATAAACATGGCATAGTTTGCCCCAAAAAATTCCTTATTGATTGCTTATTCATTGTTCTAACCGAAAATATTTTTGAATTTCGAGAACTGCTCTATCGTCAACTAAGGGGAGTGAGCATGGGTGCATCAGTTGCCCCATCAATAGCAAACATCTATATGTCCTCTTTTGAGGACAAATTCATTGATAATGAAGTAGCCCCTTTTTTTAATCCATTTCCCATTGGTCCAGATATTTAGATGATATCTTTTTTATCTGGACCAATGGGATGGACTCCCTTTTGGAGTTTCTAGAATGGATCAATTTGACTGATGACAACCTAAAGTTTACTGCCCAATACAGTGTAGATCAGGTTGAATTCTTAGATCTATTAATACGAGAGAACAATAATAAGTTAGAGGTTGATTTGTTTGTGAAGCCCACAGCCCGCAATACATTGCTACATTTTAGCAGCTTTCACCCGAAGAGCCAACGTGAAAGTATCACTTTTTCCCAATTTTTAAGGGTCCGGAGAAATTGCACCAACTTGATGGACTATGATAGGATCGTGGATATCCACATAGGCTCGTAAGAAGTTCCTACAAAAGAGAGCGCTTCTATGATCGCGACGCCTTATTGAAACCAAAGGAACTGCCTGTTAAAGATCAACTTGTCTGTGTGACCACACATTCCACACTCAATGAACGTGTGAGACAGATTATCAATGCTAATTGGCACATTCTTAACTGTAACCCCACCTCAAAAAGTGTATTGGTGAAGCCACTTTTTGCACATAAGAGAAATAGAAATATGAAGGACAAAATTGTCCACTCAAGATTCAGAACTAACCAAACTAGTGCAGGCCCTACCCAGAGATCACTAATAAACAATTTTCCAATATGTGGAACAGCTAAGTGTTCCTCATGCAAATCTTGTACCAACATCCTCGGGGGTGAAGAGTTTACCCACAATGGTTTTTTAGTCAAAGTGAATGACATGTGGAACTGTAAAACTGCAAATGTGGTTTATTTCATTTTATGTGCTTGTGGTCTGGGCTTTGTCGGTGAAACGTGTAGGTCTATCCAAGTGCGTTTGACCGAACATAGATCCGCTATCAAGACAGGCAAGTTGACAGCACCACTAGTGAAGCACTTCCTTGACAAGAATCACAAACCAGACGATTTCCAGTGGCACATTTTGGAGAAAATAAGGACACCTGATAGTGAAGGTGGTTGCGCAATTAGAAAGAAAAAGGAAGTCTATTGGATGTTTGTTCTTAACACCTTTAAACAGGGATTAAATAGTGATATTCCGTGGGAGAACGCGATAGCTTAAGTTATTCCTCCCTATAGTTAATCTCAGTATTAATTGCTAGAGCTGATATTAGGTAACATCTTTGGGTTACTGTTTAGTCCAAGCAATTTCTTGATTCAGTCTAATGTCTGTCAGGCATCTTTGATTTGACTTAGTAGACATTAATTCAGTGATAAGGAACATTCCATGAATTTATTAATGTTTCCTTTGAATATTAATAGTCTTCTTTAGTAACCCTACAATAAGTTATTCACAATCGGTTTGTACTTATTACCGATTGAAAGATTAACCCCCTTTTTCTTAAAAAAAGAGAATGTCTATTTATGGAATATATATACATCTTCCATTTGGTAAGAGCGCCCTTCTTAATATAATGGGTTTACCTGCTTTGTTTTTGTGGAAAACGAACTACCTCTGACTACGCACTGAAAATCTATTTGATTTGACTGGGGCTTTAAAAACCCACGGATGAGATCAATCACGTGACCTATTGATGCTTGCATTTAAAGCCGGTCTAGAAACATGCCAGGTGATACTCTTCTCAACAGTCACAAAACGCCAGCAGCCATCTTCTGCAGCACCGTGTTTCCTTCCCTTTGAAAGTCCTTGATGGTAAGGAGAATTGTTACAGCTATTTGGCTTAGCATTCAAGCTGCCTTAACTTTGACGAGTACTTTATTTTTCATTGTGAACAGTGTGAGTTATGCCTGTTTTTTGATAACTTAGAATCACGCGGAGCGAAGGGAAAAGACCGGTATAATACCTTCCGGACTTTGAAGTATCTAACGCTCACGGACACGTTCATTTTCAGTCACCAAACGCCAGCAGCCATCTTCTGCAGCGCCGTGTTTCCTTCTCTTTGAGAGTCTCTGATGGTAAGGAGAATTGTAACAGCTATGTGGCTTAGCATTTAAGCTGCCTTAACTTTGATGAGCACTTTATTTTTCATTATGAACATTGTGGGCTCTGCCTATTTTTTGGTAACCTAGAATTACGCGGAGCGAAGGGAAAAGACCGGTATAATACCTTCCTGACTTTGAAGTATCCAACGTTCACGGACACGTTCATTCTCGGTTCGGCGATCTGATCTAATCGCAATAAATCATAGCTACATGTAAGTTCATGTCTATCTTTGAATGAAAAGTTTTTAATACTGTTTGGAGAGTCATGATAGAAATTAGGTGAATTCAGGAATAATGCAAGATTTATTTCTCTTCGTTGACATTTTTTTCATGGCCCTTCCTTGGTCGTATTTAAGAGATCAGACGTGAGGCAAGTAACTAAGGGCAACGTAATGGTCCCAGTTGAACCCCACATTGCAACGGATGTTCTGTGTTTATTCATAGGTAAGCGTATGTTTAAATCCATGCTTTTAGTTATAAGTGTGACGAACGGCGAGTTTGAGGACGAGATTAAAATCAGTGATCAATCCTAAAGATTGATTGTCGTTTTTATAAATATACGAATAAATTTGTTCTCATTAGGGACACTAAATGACATCTTATAAAACGAAACTATATTCAGATCTAGAAATGTGGTTGTGTGGTCTTTTTATATACGACGATTAGAACCATCTAGCTCCAACTAGAACTAACAACTTGAACCCTTGGGAGAACTATTTATGTTGTGTCTATCATCACTTAACTGGGTTGTACTTTAGCCTTATACTGAAACATGGCATCTAATATATGTCCTCTTCCACCCACAGTGATTTATTGTCATATCCTTTACAACACTGAACTGTGAACAGTTGAGAAATTAGAAGTTGATTCTAGCCAATGTGATGAAATTTTAAGAGTAAGTACTGTCCTCCTTGTATTATATAATTGCCCTGTCACACTTTAGGACATATAAATGGGGCCAAAGTTATCCGGTGATCGAATGTCCCTGGTCCTTCCCCTTTTGGATATAATTGCCCAAATACCACTTCAGCCTGGGATGGTCATTCACTATTGGGGTCCTTTTTACTTTGGTTTGACCACTGAACAACTGCTCAAATATAGAAATATTAGTTTTGTAACTTGACTAGCAATTACTATATTGCTAAAGCAAGTAGGGAAGGTGTTTTGTAAAGAAAGATTGCCTTAAATTTGTTGTATTAACTATGTGCTATACGATGTTTTAACGCTAATCGAAATAGATTTGTTTAATAAATGTAAGTGTTTGTATTTTTATGTTTATCTATTGTGTATTTCAGATATATTTGTGGCTCCTGAAGAAGGCGTTTTTCAGAACGCCGAAACGCGCGTCGAGAGTATTGATTGCCACTTTTTTGTCTTTTTACATTACATGATAATATTTTACTAACCCTGTATACTTTGTTTTTGTATGTCATTTTTATGTAATTTCGGTGTATACAATGTTTGTTTTTGACATGAAAACTTAGTAAAAAGACTAGAATTTTTTATATTGGAATTATTTTGAAGCCCTTCTTTTGCAATTACCCTTCCCTTTTGTTTGATAGGATTGTTTTTAGTTATATACACAAATTTTTTTCCCTGTCCTAGGAATTATTGATTCTAATCAGGAGGTCCTTTTTGTTCACATTATAAACGATCTGAAACTATACATTTGCAAGAATTCGTGCAGGGTCAAGTATCAAGAGACTTGATGAGAGCATTTGTTTTCCCACATCCCGCCTTTACATTTGGTAGGATTCTTACAGCTATGTGAAACTCCTGCTGCTCTGAGGAATGGCAATGAAATCTTAAGGCCATATTTTGGGCCAGTGGTTCTTAGCATTTTGACATCAGTGGACACCCATTTAATCATTACAGGAATCTGGGGACCCCCCCCCCCCACTGAGTTATTATTGGAATCCGGTGACCCCGGCTTCAGAAATGACAATAATTTGAACCACAAAACAGAACACAAAAATACAGAAATAAGCATTCATCTAATAGATCCCAAATGATGAAATATTGTATTTAATTCGCAAACAGGAAGGTTGGAGTTTTACGAAATTCAATTCATGAGGTGACTCATCGTCCACACTATGCTCCTTGAGGCAATCGGGCTGCTCCCAATAAACAACCTAAAGATACCAACTTAATTTTTTGCATCCAATTTCAAATTTCTTCACATTTACAGATAATGTTAAAATGTTAAATTTTCCTTCTTCATTTATATATACCTTATTAATCTGTTAATAATATTTCATTTTGTAAGCAGTTGCGGACCCCCTGAGAAGGAGTCACAGACCCCCGGTAGCCCCAGGACCGCAGGTTAAGGCCCACTGTTTTGGTCTAGTCAGATGTAAAAGCCATTCGGCGTGACATGGGCAGGAATCCTGGCATATAATGTTGAAGAAACATCCTGTTCCCTGGAGACGCTTATGTAAGAGCGCTGCTGGAACAGCCTCATTAATGAAGTGTTTTCCACAGCTGGGGTGATGCAACAGCTCTTCCTGAGCTGCACATCAAGGTTCTCTCTCAACCTGTGATAGCCGAATAATGCTGTCAACGCAACAGGGAAGTGTAAGTCACCAGTGTTTACTGCCGCGACACCCTTGCGTAATAACAATGTCACCTTATCCGTTCAGGGCAGAAATTTGAGTGTTCAATCTGAGGCAGCCTGAAGGGGAACGCTTGTTTCTAATGGAAATTGGGCACGCACCAAAGATCAAATAGTTGAAACTGAAAACTTTTATAGCAAATTAAAAAGTGTATCTTCTTAATTTAGCAAATTACTTTACATTATAGGGAGAGGTTAAAGGGCGCTGAAATAGACATCATAGCCTGCACGTAGCCCAGGTTGTACCTAATAGTTAATGCTCACTGAATTATAAACATTTAGGTCCAGATTTAGAGTTTTGTGGACAAGTTACAAATGTGACAGATATTCTATTCGCCGTATTACAAGTGCCATTGGATATAATGCACTAAGAGGGACGGGATATATGTCATGTTTGTGATGCAGTAACATGGTCCATTACACTCTAAATCAGGCCCTATGATATCTAATGGATCCCAACCGACAGCTAAGGCCAGTTCTTTTTCTGGTAGAAGGACTACGAGTGGTCTTCAGATGTAATCTTCTCCTGGTTTATGGCAGCCTTACTATACATAATTGCTCAAAGTGCATTGATATTGCACATTTAAGCTATCTATTGTTTACACTGTCAGCAGGATATAAATGTCATGCTTTTTTAAGTCCTTTGTTTCATGATGTCAGTTGACCATCGTAGACCTCGTTTTCAAGTAACGGAGTATTGGTGGGTCTTCTAGTTCCTCAGTACTGAAGACAACCAGAGTCTATGTTGTCTTCCATGTTATAACTTCTCCTAATGGTAAGGTTTAGAGGTGGTAGAAGATTTATTAGTTTTCGAGTTAAAGTTGAGTTGGTCAATTCTTTCTCTCCTTGATAGGGCTTTTAGTGACGTACCAGTTAGTTCCTTTTCTGGTGGTAGGACAATGAGTGGTCTTCAGATGATATCTTCTGGTCTTTGGATCTTGAGCAGATGTGCAACTAATCTGTTCTCCTGGTGGTAGTATTTCATGTGGTCTCCGATTCAACCTTGTTGCCTGCTCGTATGATCTTGGCTCATCTTACAGTTGATCCCTTCTAGTGGTAGTACACAGATCTTCTTGTTCTTCGAGCTTGCTGGTTTCACAGATAATCACTTTTCTTGTTGCAGGAATGGACCTGAAGAAAATTGCTTCATTTGTTGCTTTAGACTGTGTGCTCCTATTAATTGCTTTTTACCTTTATAGTGTTATGTTCCATATAGGTACCCCAATATCGGCTCATGTACTGAATCCACCTTTCACCTACTTTGTCCTGATATTACACTGCTTAACGGTTCTCTGTACTGACCTTTTACTTAGTTACCGTAATGTCCAGAGATGACATGGGGTTTTCTCTGAAAGGCTTAAGTCTCATTCATTATGCATAAGGATTCTTGGAAACTCAGCAGGCCTAACATCTCCTGCATAATAACTATATATACGGGTCATTCCTTCCGTAATCCCAGTCCGACATGAGGTATATCCCCGGGGGATATCACTTTGGGTATATATACACCATCTCTTGCTAAGGTAGTCAGAGGAGAAAAGGACTTCCATGCCGACACACTGACGTGAGACGCTGAGGCTCCTGCATGCAGACATTCCAGCTCGCAGTGGTCTGACATCCCTTGCGGGGTCTTTACCTCAAGACCAGGACGGGGTCCCACAGTCTCTCACTTCAGGTTATGGGGTTGACTTGTATATGAGCTTTTTCAATAGCACTGTCAGTTTCACTCGTGCAGTTCAATGCCACTCAGAAGTGCATTGAAACAATGGAAATGCCATACATAACCAATCAATCTGAAAACTTGGTGGCGATGGTGTAGGTCGTGATCTCCTACCGTTGCACTGACTTTCTATGCTGTCAAAAAAATTTGCCTTTCCTGGCGCAGTCACTTTGTTCAAATGGGTGTAATTTATATGTATATGTTTCCCTCGTCTTCGTTGCTTGATTTTGCTCACAAAAAAGTGTTGAAATGCCACTCATAATTACACTTAAATTATGAAAATGTCACACATAGCTATCTGAAACCTTGGCAGCTATGCGCCCATACTTCGCCCATGTATCCACTGACAATGACTCACTCACTGACCGGACACTACCGCTTCCCCCACACACCCTGTCCAGGGAATAGGCTTCTCCACTGTGCAGTTCTGCGGTCAGAAGGGATGAGCAGCAGCCTAATATAAACATATGTTAAGTCAGATCAACGCTGATGGCGTCTACTCTAACGAGCGCTTTCACTCTGCTTGCTATTCATGCATGAAAAAAGGCTTATTAACAGTTTAGGCCTAGGAGATCAGATTACCATTTGAAACGAGCCCGAGCCGACCGCAATTGGCGGATGCACCACGTGCTATACTATAATGACACAGCGTTGACTTTCACTTACTTATAGAGTGATGACCCGACTGCTGGTCACTTACTGCACTGTGCTGCCCAGCCACGATGTGCACTCTGTCTGTCTTCATGATCCAGGCAGCTGCTGGCTACACTCGAGTCGACACTCCTAGGCCTCCGGCCCCGGCGCGGCCACTCGCAGTCCTGGCCAGAGCTGAGACTGTCCGGCTCACCTGCCAGTTCAAGGTGGCGCAGCCTAAAGTGTTTTCGCGGCGCAGCTGGCCGCCCGCCGCAATCCATCATTCATTCCCCCTTCTTGCGCGGCGGCGGGTGGCCATGAGAGAGACTCGAGTCTCGTGCTGCCTGGCCGCTTCTGTCAACTTCCTCCGGACATGAGGGCACTCTCTACAGCCGGGACATCCGGATTTTAATCACAGCCCCCATGGTGCCACGGTGAGTAATTGGAGCAGTGTAGTGTGAGTGTGTGTGATCAGTCTGACTGAGTTGAGGCGCGCCGCGCCTCGCTGGCGCCGCAGCCACTATTGCCCACATTAATTGTTTACAGGCAACACAGCAGGCAGCTACCTGACCGGGCAGAGTGCAGAGATACATTGTAGCGCTCTCAGCCACTCTGTAGAGCTGAGAGCAGATCAGTTTAACTCTTTAGGAACTCAGCCCAGGCAGCAGCACGTCTCTCGGAGCAGCAGAGAGCCGGGCATAGGCGCCGCTAGTGGCGCGCCTGGCAGGTGGCAAAATGCGTGACAATGCATTTCAATGCGGTAATGCGGATCCCCCGCACTGAAATGCATGAGTGTCACACCTGTTGCGTGACGCTTGGCAGGACTGTTATTGCGCGGTGGCGGTGGCCATGAGAGAGACTCGAGTCTCGTGCTGCCTGCAGTGCACTCCACTGACTCGGATTGCCCCGCCGCTTCTGCCAACTTCCTCCAGACATGAGGGCACTCTCTACAGCTGGCACATCCGGATTTTAATCACAGCCCCCGTGGTGCCACGGTGATTGACAGGAGCACAGTATCGACTGAGAGGGCAGCCCCACACCCCTAATTGGAGCAGGGTGAGTGTGTGTGATGAGTCTGACTGAGTTAGGAGGCGCTGGAGCCACTATTGCCCACATTAATTGTTTACAGGCAACACAGCAGGCAGCTACCTAACCGGGCAGAGTGCAGAGCTACATTGTGGCGCTCTCAGCCACTCCGCAGAGCTGTTAGCAGATCAGTTTAACTCTCTAGGTACTCAGCCCAGGCAGCAGCACGTCTCTCGGAGCAGCAGAGAGCCGGGCACAGGCGCCGCTAGTGGCGCGCCTGGCAGGTGGCAAAATGCGTAACAATGCATTTCAGTGCGGTGATGCAGATCCCCCGCACTGAAATGCGTGAGTGTCACACCTGTTGCGTGACGCTTGGCACGACTGTTCTTGCGCGGCGGCGGGTGGCCCTGAGAGAGACTCAAGTCTCGTGCTGCCTGCAGTGCACTCCACTGACTCGGATTGCCCCGCCGCTTCTGCCAACTTCCTCCGGACATGAGGGCGCTCTCTACAGCTGGCACATCCGGATTTTAATCACAGCCCACATGGTGCCACAGTGATTGACAGGAGCACAGTATCGACTGAGAGGGCAGCCCCCCACACCCCTAATTGGAGCAGTGTGAGTGTGTGTGATGAGTCTGACTGAGTTAGGAGGCGCTGGCGCCGCGCTGGCGCCGCAGCCACTATTGCCCACATTAATTGTTTACAGGCAACACAGCAGGCAGCTACCTAACCGGGCAGAGTGCAGAGCTACATTGTAGCGCTTTCAGCCACTCCGCAGAGCTGTTAGCAGATCAGTTTAACTCTCTAGGTACTCAGCCCAGGCAGCAGCACGTCTCTCAGAGCAGCAGAGAGCTGGGCACAGGTGCCGCTAGTGGCGCGCCTGGCAGGTGGCAAAATGCGTGACAATGCATTTCAGTGCGGTGAAGCGGATCCCCCGCACTGAAATGCGTGAGTGTCACACCTGTTGCGTGACGCTTGGCAGGACTATGGGCGGGCCGGCCCAGAGCTACAATAAAGCTGAAACTACTGCCCTTGTGTCACTTGGTATTTATTGTTAGTGCCCACTGGGTACAGCGGACAGCTGACCAAGGTGATTTTACCCCTGAGACACGGATGTTACAGGTTAAAGCTTTCCCTTGCGTTGCTGTTCCGCCGTCAGTCTCGAGACAGCAGGTCAATAAATATATGGGGTGATTATTTTAGTCTATTTGTGGGCCTGTCGGGCGTGCATGGCTGTGCTGGGTTAAACTCATGATTTTTGTTCGGATAAAAAAGTAATTATGGCAGCAAGCTTAAATGGAAGGAGAGTGCAACATATGCAAAACACGTCTCCTGGCTGATGCAGCAGAGTTACTTACTTAAGATGAACAATGGTGCCTCAACTGTTTTATATAATCAACTCAGAAAGCGGTTTTCTGCACTTTTGCATTCGTTTCTAGTAATTGTTAAACCTTCCCACTTATCAAAAGTTTGAAGTTTCTTGTATATTAGCTTTTTCAATAGCACTGTCAGTTTCAGTCGTGCAGTTCAATGCCACTCTGAAGTGCATTGAAACAATGGAAATGTCATACATAACCAATCAATCTGAAAACTTGGTAGCGATGGTGTAAGTCGTGATCTCCTACCATTGCACTGACTTCCTATGCTGTGAAAATTTGCCTTTCCTGGCGCAGTCACTTTGTTCAAATGGGTGTAATTTATATGTATATGTTTCCCTCGTCTTCGTTGCTTGATTTTGCTTGCAAAAAAGTGTCACTCATAGTTGTTGAAATGTCACTCATAATTACACTTAAATTATGAAAATGTCACACATAGCTATCTGAAACCTTGGCAGCGATGCGAATACCGCATGCGATAGTGAATCCTGAGGGGTGAGAAATGTGAGGAACACGAATACTGCATGCAATAGGGAACCATGAGGGAAGAGGAATGTGAGGAACACGAATACTGCATGCAATAGGGAACCATGAGGGAAGAGGAATGTGAGGAACACGAACACTGCATGCGTTAGGGAACCATGAGGGAAGAGGAATGTGAGGAACACGAACACTGCATGCGTTAGGGAACCATGAGGGAAGAGGAATGTGAGGAACACGAACACTGCATGCGTTAGGGAACCATGAGGGAAGAGGAAAGTGAGGAACACGAATACTGTATGCGATAGGGAATCATGAGGAGTGAGGAACAGGGTGCAGATGGAGAGGTCCATATGCTGAGAAATGTGAGGAACATAAATACCACATGTGTTAGGGAGCCATGAGGCCTGGGGATGTGAGGAACACGAATACCACATGCGATAGGGAACCATGAGGGCCAGGGAATATGAGGAACACGAATACCACATGTGAAAAGGAACCATGAGGAGTGAGGAACAGGGTGCAGATTGAGAGGTCCACATTTTATTTATTTATTTCTGCATTTGTAGAGCGCCTGGTTACACCAACTGGTGTGTCTCCGCGCTGTTAGGACCGCTTAGCATCCTTTAGGAATTTGTATCTTCAGTTCAAGTGCTATTTTCATTCTTGTGTGTACAACCATGTTTTAAATTTTTTCCGAAAAAGTTTCTCCGATGGTTCCCCCCTAAGGGTCAGGGGAAGGGAGTTCCAGCTTTTTGCTGTCAGATAGCTGAAGGAGCGTGCTCCCATTCATGCCCTCCTAATCCTTGTTACTTACACCAAATGTGTCCCTGTGGATCTCAGTTGTCTTCCTGTCTCATAAGGAGTCATCAGGTCATTAAGGTACAGTGGACACCTGCCGTGCAAGATTCGATGCCCAGTGCACAGGGCTTTAAATGTGATTCGTTTCTGAATCGGTAGCCAATGTAATGAATTTAGTGCATTCTTTGAGGATGCTCTCTTTGGCAGATTTAGAACAAGACGGGCTGCTGCATTCTGGACAGATTGCAGCTTTAGGAGCCCTTTTTTATTTGCACCAAGGTTAAGCAAGTTTCCATAATCTAGCCTGTAAGTGATTAGTGCATGGATCAAGGTCTTTCTTGCCACCAGAGGTAGGATATCTATGGTCTTCCTCAATATTCTCAGGATTCCAAAACATCTACCTGCAACCCTTTTCATTTGGGTCTCAAAAGATAGTCTATGGTCAATCCATATCCCCAGGTTCTTCACCTCCGTCCTTGGGGTTGGATTCTGACCTAAGCTTACTGGCCACAAAGCCGATGACCAGATATATGGTGTGTTTCCGACTATCATTATTTCCGTCTTGTTTCCGCTGAGCCTTAGACAGTTATCCGTCATCCATCCCGCAAATTCTTTTAGGCAGTTTGAAAAGCTACTGGCCGCTAGAGCAGATTTTTGTGTTAAGGTGACCACAAGCTGTGTGTCATCTGCGTATGACACTATTGTCACGCCATGTTTCTCCACTATTTCGGCCAAGGGAGCGACATATAAATTAAACAGCGTTGGGCTCAATATTGAACCCTGTGGAACTCCTTGTGCCAGTTTGATGTGTTTGGAGGTATGTGTTGCTTGTGACACCTGAAAGCTTAACCCATGCAGGTAAGAAGCCATCCATTTCAGGGCCGTCCCATCCACATATGCTGAGGAATGTGAGAAACCTGAATACCACAAGCGATATGGAAACTTGAGGGGCAAGGAATGTGAGGAACACGAATACCACATGTGATAGGGAACCATGATGAGGGGATTGTGAGAAACCTGAATACCACATGCGATAGGGAACTCTTTTGGAGAATGTGAGGAACACGAATAGCACACATATTAGGGAACTATGAGGTGCAAGGAATGTGAGGAACACGAATACCACATGCGATAGGGAACCATGAGGGGCAAGGAATGTGAGGAACACGAATACCACATGCAATAGGGAACCATGAGGGGCAAGGAATGTGAGGGACATGAATACCACATGCAATAAGGAACCATGAGGGGCGAGGAATGTGAGGGACACGAATACCACATGTGATAGGGAAACATGATGGGGGGAATGTGAGAAACACGAATACCACATGTGATAGGGAACCATGATGGGGGGAATGTGAGAAACACGAATACCACGTGTGATAGGGAACCATGATGGGGGAGGAATGTGAGAAACACGAATACCACGTGTGATAGGGAACCATGATGGGGGGAATGTGAGAAACACAAATACCACACATATTAGGGAACCATGAGGTGCAAGGAACGTGAGGAACACGAATACCACATGTGATAGAGAACCATGAGGGGCAAGGAATGTGAGGAACACGAATACCACATGCGATAGGGAACCATGAGGGGCGAGGAATGAAAGGAACACGAATACCACATGCGATATGGAACCTTGAGGGGCAAGGAATGTGAGGAACACGAATACGACATGTGATAGGGAACCATGATGGGAGGAATGTGAGAAACACAAATACCACACATATTAGGGAACCATGAGGTGCAAGGAATGTGAGGAACACGAATACCACATGTGATAGGGAACCATGAGGGGCAAGGAATGTGAGGAACACGAATACCACATGCGATATGGAACCTTGAGGGGCAAGGAATGTGAGGAACACGAATACCACATGTGATAGGGAACCATGATGGGGGAATGTGAGAAACAAGAATACCACATGTGATGGGGGAACAATGATGGGGGAATGTGAGAAACACGAATACCACGTGTGATAGGGAACCATGATGGGGGGAATGTGAGAAACACGAATACCACATGTGATAGGGAACCATGAGGGGTGAGGAATGTGAGAAACACGAATACCACGTGTGATAGGGAACCATGATAGGGGTAATGTGAGAAACACAAATACCACATGTGATAGGGAACCATGAGGGGTGAGGAATGTGAGAAACACGAATACCACGTGTGATAGGGAACCATGATGGGGGGAATGTGAGAAACACGAATACCACATGCAGTAGGGAACGCTGAGGGGCGAGGAATGTGATAAACATGAATACCACATGCGATATGGAACCTTGAGGGGTGAGGAACGTGAGAAACACAAATACATGATCCTTCTACCATCCGTGACTGAACTTCTCAATCTCTCCCTAGATTCGGCCGTAGTCCCTAACTTGTGGAAGCACGCAATCATTAAGCCTCTACAAAAGAAACCCAATCTCGACCCTACTATTTTGAATTTTGAACTTAAAACAAAATCCATACTTAAGTCTGTCTTAAGACAAACTTAAGACAAACTTAAGACAAAAGCCTAACTTCTGTGAATACCAAAAGTAGTAAGTTTAGGATTTTGTCTTAAGTTAGTTATGTGAATCAGGCCCATTGTCTTTCAATTATGTTTTGTGTTTTTTTTATGACCTCACAAGTTTGAATAAAGATTATTTTGTTTGGATTTAGTCTAAAGCACTTCCATGAGACATTACTCCATATGTGTCTACTTGGAGGATACAACTGGTGGTCCCGGGTTTTACCAGTGGTCTGTTCTACACTTTCAGCAGTGAGGTCATCCTTAGCTGATGGAAAAAATTTCTGAGAATTACCAGGTGATTTCTCGGTATTACTGGACATCATGTACCAGAGCAGGAACGCTTTTTCTTTACATAATTACCAAACGTTTTTCCCTCTCACCAGGTTCCTTGTGACTCCCCAGGCACCTGCTTAGGAGAGCCGAGGTGTCAATGCATCTGATTAAAATTGACATGAGGTGTTTGGAATCCCTGGGTGTGACAACTATCATCTAATCCCTGATTTGCATGAAAATGGGGCATAACATTTAGATTTCAGTGCTTGCCTCGCCAAAATCCGCACATTCTGTTATTTACTGGGCATGTTTTTCCTGTTCAGTTCGGGCAGGTTTGACAAGCAGAAGTTTCAGGAGATTCTGAATCATTAACAGCTGCTGCACCTCCACAAATCCCCAGGGTGTGCTCACCCGGCAGTCAGTAGCCATGCCTACCGTCCTCCCGGGTGCGCGGTGGTTGTCATGCACAGGGCCCTTGCCAAGCAGATGCGCAGGGCAGAAAGAAGGCTCCAGAAGCAACCTTGCTATCCCACACTGTTCATCTCCTTTGCAAATTCTACTTGACCAATACTGAATTCTTTCTATTGGATCCAGGTGTGTGGTTTGGGTTTATTGTGACTTGAATATGCAGGGCAGTGGCGTAACGAAACTTGAGGGGGCCCCCCTGCAAACTACATGGAGGGGCCCCCCCTACCATTCTCCGTGCCAGTCTCGAGCTGTCAGGCCAGCGACCGCCATACTGCAGGGGATGCGGGGCTATTGTTACGCCACTGTCACCAATACAGCTGTTATAAGTAAGACTGGATGGTGGAGTTAAAGTTTGGGCTCAGTCTGCCAGTAGGCTATCATAGGTGGGGGTCCATTTATTACAGGGTCCCTGACATCAGTAGGCCGGGGAGGTTTGCCCAATTTTAGGTGGTTTCCTGATGCAGACTTCTTTCATGATATACTTCAGTTTTGACAAAAGTGCATCCACTGCTCCTTCTCGTTTCCGTTTTAAAACATTAGACAATGCGACAATGCAGTATTTTAAAAGCAGATGTAACTACAAAAACATTTTTATTAGTAGACAATAGCAATCTTAGGAGGCATTGCATAGCTTCATGCACACTTTGACCCCAATTCCATCATAGTCTATCTCTGTCAGTCAGTCTCTCTCTTTCTGTCAGTCAGTCTCTCCCTTTCTGTCAGTCAGTCTCTCAGACAGTCTCTCTCTCTCTCTCTCTCTGCCAGTCTCTCTCAGTTAGTCAGTCTCTCTCTCGCAGTCAGTCTCTCTATCTCTGTCAATCAGTCTCCCTCTCTCTGCCAGTTTATCTCTCTCAGTCAGTAAGTCTCTCTCTCTGTCAGTCCCTCTCTCTGTCAGTCTCTCTCTCAGTCTCTCAGTCAGTCAGTCTCTCTCTCTCTGTCAGTCTTTCTGTCAGTATCTCTCTCTCAATCTCTCTCTCAGTCAGTCAGTCTCTCTCTCTCTCTCTCAGAAACGGTCAGAACTAAGAGAGCCTGCCAATCATATTTATATGCGGTCCTACATGAGGATCCTAGGTTACAAGTGGAACAACGGGGCATTTGGTGGGGAGCAGTGATGGAGCAAGAGTGAGTGAGATCGCGATCCAGTCACCGCGCTGCTACTGCATGACGGGAAAATCATCGCACATCCAGCCTGACAGCGGGAGAGGCAGCTACGGATGCACGAGACGGAGCTAGAACAGGGAACGTAGGCATCCTGACTGCATCCATATCCCTGAGTGCGAGAGCGGGAGCCAAGCAACCCAAGTATATGCGGAGAAGGCAGCGATCGGCGGACTGGATCATAATTCACCTGGTTGTAACTTTAAACACGGGACCTTCAGAGCAAACCTCACGATCTGCAGGAGTGTCGATTCCACTCGGCACACGCCCGAGAGGCAGAACCCTTCGAGTAGGATCCTTTGCGGGGAGCCGGCAGCTTCACAAGAAAATGACTACGAGGGGCCAGAAGATTAAGATAAAGCCGACCCCGGTGCAAGCAGAGGGAGAGAAAGGAGGCGAGAAACCGGAACTGCATGCAAAAGGTAAAAGAGACTTGGGGGCAGTAAAAAAGTACCATAGCAAGCCAAATGCCTCCCGGGAGGCCGCTACTACGAACTCTAGGGGCTCCCCTTCCATTAGTAACCATTTCCCGGTATTGAAATCAGTGACTAAATCGGGCCAAACAAATATAAGTGAGAACAGTAGGAGTCATAGCCCCCAAGCAATCGCTAGCCCCCAAGTAACCCCAACAATCATAGAGGCAGAGGTGGAGGAGATAGCCGGCCAGAATACACATGAGGCAAATCCAGAGACTGGACACAGTGGGCTGGACGGGCAGGTTGGGCAGAGCGACCAGGGGGGGCAAAGTTTAAAAGAATCCACGGATGAAGCCAGCAAGGAAACTCTGTCTCTCCTGACCCACAGTTAACCCCCGGAACTTATGACGCTGTCAGGAACGGAGAGCCCCTACTGCCACAGACCCCTGATCCCAATGCTGAAAATTTTTACTCAGTCTCAGACGGTTCCCTGACAGACACAGGGAAAGAGGACTCCTTGTCATCGGATGGCTTAGTATCCGAAGAAAAGTATACTGAGGATGAGGACGAGTTAGGGCGAAAGAAAGCGACCGACACAGTCGTAAGGAAGAGACATTCTAGGCGGAAAAGGGATCAATTGAAGTGGGATTATTCGGACTCTCCCAGCCTACTTGTACCGGGGAAAACACCCCCTGTGCCTCAACTCGAAACTGCCTCATCAGCCATGGAAAGGAGCAAGGGCTCAGCAGAAATACCCTCACTGGCCTCAATTTTAAATTCCATCAAACAATTTCAGGAAGAGGTGCGATTAGACAGCCTTTCCGCAAAAACGGCGGCCAAAAAACTGCAAAACAGTATGAGGAAACTAAGTAAAGTATGCACCGACATTGGTGACCGAGTGGCTAAGGTAGAAGCCAAGACAGAGACATTGAAAATAGAAGCAGCAAAATCAAAGGAACAAACGAGTTTCCATGAGGCTTGCCTTCTGGATGTAATGTCTAAGCTGGAGGATCAAGAAAATAGGCAACGCCGCAATAACCTCCGCCTTTTGGGAATTCTGGAGGGATTTGAAGGAGAAGATCCAAGAGGGTTTATAATCAAACTACTACAAGCAGCCTTCCCCACCGAGACAAACTGGAACTGGGATATGGAAGTCCAAAGGGCCCATCGCTTTCCTTTTAACATCAAGGCCAGATGGAGGGATAACCGCACTAATGATAAACCCAGGGTCTTTTTAGAAACTTTCTCTTGAGACAACTGATCTACGACAAAGCCAGGCCCAACGCACAGAGGGAGGTGAATGGTATTAAATTCTTTCCAAAACCCGACTTCTGTCACGCAACCGTAGAGCGCAGATGGCGGCTGCATCAACTAATCTCACCATTTCAGCAGAGAGGGGCACAGGTTTACCTGATGAACCCGGCCAGGCTGAAAGTGCTGCATGAAGGGAAAACGCGAATTTTTCAATCAGAAATCAAGGCTGGCGAATACCTCAAAGAGATCTCGGAACAAAGACGATGATGCTGACTAATCAATGGACTAAGCATACAATATAGAATTTCCCGGGACTTTGTGTTCTTTTTTTCTCCAGGTTGTTTTGTTAGTGGCTCGGTGACTGGAGCTCACACTTGACTACCATCATTCAAGGCCATCTTGACTGCTCAATAAGAGGGGCGGGAGGAGGGGGGGCACCTAGAAAATGTAGTGATATGGGGACAAGTAGATATGCCGAAGATAGGCACAGTACTCAAATAATTTCAAAAGGTGGAAAAAAAAGAGTTTAAAATGGAGGAGAAAGAGGGAAAATTTGGTAGAAGAAAAGTCACGTACAAGGGCTGACGGACTTAACCAAAATTAAAATCGTATCTGTTAATATCTGTGGGCTCAATGACGCAATCGAAAGATAGAAGACAGCACAAGGTCTACGCTCACTTGCCCCGGATCTAATTTGTCTCCAAGAGACACATATTGAAGGGTCAAAGAAACAACTATTAAATTCTCTAGGGTATAAAGTAGTAGGTTGTACAACACAGAGGGCAAAAGTAAAAGGGGTTGGGGTTTTAGCCAGCCAAAGGTTGGCGCTACAGATAGATAAGGTTAAGTCAGACCCCCATGGGAGATGGGAGATAGCATCCTGCACAGGGGTAGCAAATAATCCATTCACGCTATGTTCTATATACGGGAGTAATCAGGATGACCCGGGGGTAATCGATTGGATATCTGGGGAGCTAGCGCATTGGAACACCCCCATCATATTATGTGGTGATCTCAACTTAAACCTACCCAGTGATTGGCAGGCAGACAAGAACTGGAAATACATAGGGAGAAAACCAAAGGTGTTCAGTGCCATGCTGAACCTAATTGAGACGCATGGGTTGGTAGACGTATGGGCCGAGCTAAGACCTAATCAAGAGGGTTTCACTTTTTTCTCTGCACCACATGCTTCTCTTACAAGAATTGATTATTTTTTTATATCTTCCTCACTGATTAACCATTCTAACATTGAGATCTCACCCCGGTTTTTATCAGACCACAACCCTTTAACATTAACTCTCCAAGGTCTATTAAACAAGAGCGCTAACTCAAATTGGACTTTTGAAAAAGCCCTTTTATACGATGTAAAATATATGCAGAAGTGGATTGAGGAATTTTTCACAATAAACCTTGACTTTGCACCAATTATGACTGTATGGGACGCGTTGAAGGCTGGCGTCAGAGGCGAGACCCTTAGCTTCTCCATCAGTAAAAGTAAGAAGGAAAAAAAACAGGTCCAAGAGTTGCAAGATGAGCTGACAATGGAAGAAACAAAACTAACCCAGGCAATTAAAATAGGGGGAGAGATAGTGGCAACACAACATACGATAGCAGATGTGAAGGCAGAGATAGGGGCAATCTTTTCAGAAAGGATAGCCTCTAAATGGGCCGCAACCAGAGGGAGAATTTATGAATGCGGAGAACAGATAGGGCACCAGTGGGCACTAGCCATCAGACAACAATCCACAATTAACACAATTACGGCAATTAACACAAATCTGAAAAAACCCACGAAAGACCAGGGTAAGATATATAAAGCCTTTGAGGGATTTTATAGAGATCTATACACTGAGGAGGACGTGAGACTGATAGAAGAGAAGATGCAAGATATAGCATCATATTTAGACCCCATACCCATGACTAAATTATCCCCACTAGAACAAGAACTAATGGAGCACACTCCTACCTGGGAGGAAATACAGGGTGCAATTAAGGCCCTACCAGATGACAAGGCAACAGGTTTAGACTGCATTCCGGCAGAATTTTATAAGGTGTTTGAATTGCAGATTAAAGTGGCTTTTGAGTTAGTGATCATCTCAGTATTTGGCGGCGCTCCTCCTCCTGCTTCATGGTCTTTGACAAAGATTGTAATCTTTGCAACAAAAAAAAAAGTCCCCACTTGAAATGTCTTCTTATTGGCCGATAACACTAATAAACACGGATTCCAAGATCTTTTCCAAAATACTGGCCACTAGAATGTCCCAAAATATTCAAAACTTGGTCTCAAAATGGCAGCATGGGCTCATCCTAAAAAAAGGAACCACGGAACATGTTCGAAGAACCATCATGCTGTTTGACGCAGCAAACGTAGCAGGAGACCCGATTGGCTTAATATTGTTGGGACGCCGAAAAGGCTTTTGATCGGGTCTCCTGGCACTTTTATGGGCGGTGTTAAGTCGGGCAGGGTTTGGTCCAAAAATGCTGCAAGCAATCCAGGCTATATATAAGTCACCAAGGGCCAGAATAATGGTGAAAGGGAACTTAACAGAGCCAATAGACATCTCACGTGGGACAAGGCAGGGCTGCCCCTGTTCCCCACTGCTGTTCGCTCTTTTTATAAACCCCCTTATCATCAGAATAGAAACTAATCCTGAGATCCCAGCTGACGTTAGGCATGGCATTAGCACCAAAATCATGGCTTATGCTGATGATTTAGCAATCATTACTCCAGATCCTAAAAATGCCATTGAAGCTTTAGAGTGGGAAGCTCAGCAATTTGGGTTACTCTCAGGGTATGCTCTAAACAAAACCAAGACACAGATAGTACTGAATGATAAAATCTCATGGCAGGATAGCCGAGTCACCCCTAAAGCAAAATATCTGGGTGTGACCATCAAGGCCAACGTTGAATCAATAGTGGAAGAAAATTTGATCCCACTGTCGCTAGATACCAAGAAAGCTCTTAAGAAAATTGATAATCTGCATCTAACCATTATTGGACGGTGCAATGTAGTTAAGATGACCTACTTCCCGAAGCTTTTATATTTTTTTAGGACAATCCCTCTGGAATTTAACAATAAAATCCTTCATCTATTTGAGCAAATCTACAGCCAGTTTGTATGGTCTTTTTCAAACACGAGAAGATCATACAAATTGCTCTCACTACCCAAGGAGAGAGGAGGATGGGCGCTGACAAATCTCAAGTTATATTGCTGGGAAACTTGGTTGCAGTATAGCTAATTTTTAATCTGTGATGATCTAGAAGTTGAGACGATAGGTCTACCGCCCCCCTACAAAGTCTTATTGGGGGAAGACGGCAGGGGATGTCTCTGGAGACAACTTGAATTCGGCTACAATAAGCGTGTTAGGTTTAAGACCTTAAGTAACGCATATCGAGTATTATTAAATTTTCGGAAATTTTTTGGCCTTGGTAGATTGAACTACTATACTCCTACTAAACATAACCCAATGCTTCCCTCGCTATTTAGTAACACTTACTTTCAGAATTGGTATAATTTAGGTGTGATCAAACTAGGGGATTTAATTACTCCAAATGGGATTCGGTCCTTCTCGGATCTTAGTACCCAATTTTTACTTGATGAAAATCAGATTTTTCATTATATAGCCGTCAGAAATTTCTTGAACCTTAAGACCGGTGGCCCAGCCGGGTTTGAAAAAATTGGACTGATTGATAAAATTCAGGAGAATAGACCCTTGCGGATTGGGGCAATATACACTACCCTAAACGAGAAGATGCCGGATGATTTGGGGAAAATAGATTCCAAATGGCAATCAAAGCTAAATGTCAGCCAGAATCTCTTTAGTAGAGCTTTACAAGTAGCCCATAAATACCTACTGTCCACCAAATTACAGGCCCAGTTCTACAAATCAGGATTCTTCCTCTATATCACCCCGGACAAAATAGCGAAGTGGGGAACCGGTAATGGCACCCTCTGCCCCAGATGCAAAGAATTTTCGGCGGACCAGGCCCATATGTTTGCCACATGCACAAATCTAACACCACTTCTAGAACAAATTCAGAATAGTACTGGGCCAGAATATACAATTAACTCCGCCATTAGTCTTATTGGGGCTGGATGACACCTCACACTCTGGCGAACCTCTGATTTTTGTGGCCATGACCATCTACAGGATTTGTATTGCTGCACACTGGAAGGACCCTAATCCCCCGTCATTCTTACAGTGGCAGGCAAGATTATTGGCGACCTGTAAATTAGAATTAGCAATCTATTCCAAAAAAGGCAAACGAGGTAAAAAAAACGGGGCTGGAAGTTTGGGATCTGATGGGCAAATGGATCGATGGGGTGTAGTCTGTATGTAACTCATTGATTTGTTTATTTGCCTTTACGTGCTGGGTTTATCGATTCCGTTTGTGTAATTATAAGTAGAACTTTGTCTCTTCTTCTTTCTTCTCCTTATCCAAAATCTCGCCCTGGTATACCCTCTTGCGACTTTTCTTTTTTTTTCTTTTTACTTTTCTATTTTTCTCTTCTATCTCCAGTGACTGTTTCCCTTTCCCTGATCTCTTTCTTATTGTTTATTATGTTATTTTTCTTTTTTTTCCCTTTTTTCTCTCTTTAAAAGTATTCGATATAGCTTAAATATTTTGAGACTTTCTGTTTCCTATCCTATCGGGGTAGCCGACTCTATTTGTTTTCTGTCTGCCCATTTAATAAAAAACAGAGGGTAATGTAGTGGTGGTGCCCAGAGGGTGGGGGGGAGGGGAGTTCCTTTGGTCAAATGTGAAGGTAACAATGGGCCCCATTCACAGAACTAACTTAAGACAAAATCCTACACTTACTGCTTTTGGTATTCACAGAAGTTAGGATGTTGTCTTAAATTTGTCTTAACACAGACTTAAGACAGACTTAAGACAAACTTAAGACAGACTTAAGTTAGGATTTTGTCTTAACACAGACTTAAGACAGACTTAAGACAGACTTAAGTTAGGATTTTGTCTTAAGTCTGTCTTAAGTCTGTTTTAAGACAAAATCCTAACTTCTGTGAATAACAAAAGTAGTAAGTTTAGGATTTTGTCTTAAGTTAGTTCTGTGAATCGGGCCCTTTGTATCTGGTTTTTCTGTTTAAGCTTCTGGAGGCCGATAGTGATATTCAGCAGCTACAGGAGGCAAATAGTGGCTTACTACCAACCGCATGAGGCTCATAGTGACATACACCAGCTACAGGAGGCTGATAGTGAAATACAAATAGCTGTTGAAGGCTGACCGGGAAATGCACCAGCTGCAGGAGGCTGTTATATACACGAGCTGCAGCAGGCTGTTACACATAGCAGTTGCAGGAGGCTGTTACATACACCAGCTGCAAGACTCACATAGTAACATACTATAGTGACATGCACCACTTGCAGGAGGCTGTTTCATACACCAGATCCTGATAGTGACATACAAACAGCAGCAGGAAGATGATAGTGGTATACTCTAGCTGGAGGAGGCTGTCACATAAATGAACTGCAGGAGAGTGATAGTGACACAAATGCAGTTCAGGTGTCTGCTACATACACCTTCTTCAGAAGGAGGATAATAAAATACAACAACTGCATAAGGCTGATAGTGACCTGCAACCAGCTGCAGGAGGCTCTTAGAGACTGGCAACCAGCTGCAGGAGGCTGATAGTGACCTACAAAAACGAAAAAAAACAAAAAAAAAACAAGTGGAACAACGGACCTACCATTCAGAGCCAAACATCAGGTCAATCGAAGATGTATATTTATTTAATCGTTTTTTTTGTTTTCAAATTTCCATATATTGGTATTACAAAAGATAAATATCAGTTTATCGATCAGAAATAGGTTAAAACAGACATATTCAATATTACATATAAAGTCCCACACACCGTACATATCTTTTACACATCCAAGCATAAATGATCCCACTAGTTCATAAACGCCATCAAATGAATTGATAACAGAATGGACAACAATTCATTAAACAAAGGAGTGTTAGGCAGAAACAGAACTAAGGACTGATGGTGGAATAAACAATCCTGCTGCCACAAAGAACCATGCTGACGCGCGTCTCGGTGTAAGAACCCACATGGGCCACACCTTCGTCAGGGCGATGATGTACCACGGAGTAGGGGACTGTATATCTGAAAATACAAAATATGGATATAGATACATTGACATAATTCACATAACAGTTGTTATAATATATCATACATCGTGGTTTCTAATCCACATATGGCTCTGAATGGGGAGGTTGTCCAAAGTCATTTAGTCTTTGTCAATTATTACTTTTTCACTAGAAAAAAGGCTACTCGAGGGTCTGGAAACAACAATTCAGCAGCGGCATATATACCATACACAGATCCACATTCTTTTTCGCAAAACTCATTCAATGTGCACACTAAAAGAATTCAAAGCTCCTAGCATGTTCAACTATGTAGATATATGGCCGAAACACAAGATGGATGCCCTTAAACATCAGTTCTGGTGGCATATGGCATACAATTACATATCATTTTTCTTTTCCAAGTTCCTTTTTTTAGCTAAAAGAGATCAATCCATATATTCGAGGAGTCACACAGAGTTGGACTATATATATCCATACTAATATTATAAAGAGAGAGCCCAAACCTTTGAGGCGGGTAATCTCAGTAACCACAGCACCATTCACAACACCCAATACAGCGTAGGAAAGGGCAGTTGCAGCAGAAGGACATAGGCTATGCAAACAGCCACCATATTATTATTTTTTTTGCAGAGTTTTATATAGCGCAAATTTGACCTGAACTGAATCAGGTATCAGAGCGCTTTACATAGCACCAGTTACGTTACATGAGGACACACATTCATTTTTGTTAGGCACAGGGAGATTAAGTGATTTGCCCAGAATCACTGTATTTTTGGCGTCGTTACCAAAACTCTAACCCAGATCCCCAGGTCCGAGGTCGAACGCCTTAGCAGTTAGGCCAACTCCTCTATATATTTAAAAGGTAAAAGAACCGTGCCAGCAAATTAGTCCCTTGTGGGCGTGTCTGCGTTGTGCTGTGGGTGTGGGCTGGGGGCGTGACTAACGCTGGGGGCGTGTGGTACGGCCATCACATCGTGGGCTGTGGGCGTGTGCTGGGGGCGTGACAAACGCTGGGGGTGTGACAAACGCTGGGGGCATGTGTCCGCCCTACATGCCATGTGAGTCGTACATACAAGCGCCAATTACGTTGCTGCACAGCATCAAGGGGCACGCTGGGGGCGATACACGCTGGGGGCGTGAGAAACGCTGGGGGCGTGTGTCCGGTCTTCATGCCATGTGAGCGCAATTTCGCCGCATCAAGAGGCACGCTGGGGGCGTGAGAAACACTGGGGGCGTGTGCTACGTTCCGCCCTTCATGCCATGTGGGTCGTACATTAATCAGAAGATCGTGTGCTGTGGCCGTGTGCTGGGGGTGTGACAAATGTGTTCACCTGGAGGCCTGGTAAGTAACGTTACTGCAGCCTCTCCTGTGCGCTGTTACTGAACTCTCTCATTCAACGAAATTACACGCGCCTGCTACCATCAACCAGGGCTGTAGCCGGGCTCAGGCGGCTGATCAGTACACTAATTACACGCGCCTGATAATATCAACCAGGGCTGCAGCTGGGCCTCAAGCGGGGGAACACGCGCCTGCTCACATCAAACAGGCCTGCATCAGGGCCTCAAGCGGGGGAACACGCAAATGAGCGTGTCTGCAGGTACGATTACTGCAGCCTCTCCTACTCTCTGTCACTCAACTCTCTCATTGAACGGATTTACCCGCGGCTGATAACTCTCTCATTCAACGACATTACACGCGCCTGCTAACATCAACCAGGGCTGTAGCCGGGCTCAGGCGGCGGATCACTACACCAATTACACGCGCCTGCTAACATTAACCAGGGCTGCAGCTGGGCCTTCTCCGTCCCAACATTAACTAGGGCTGCAGCTGGGCCTTCTCCGTCCCTATTGAAACAAAAAATGTTGTCTACCGCAAGATTTTAAAATAAATTGCCCTTGCCAAATACACACATTACACACATACTATTTCATACCCGGACAACGTCGGGATGGGCTGCTAGTATATATATATAAAAGCAATCTTGAGGGGGTGGGGTTTTGCAAAGATTCCATATAACTTAGTGTCGAGCACAGGGTGTACATATATAGAAGAACATCAAAAACCCCGTCTTAGAAGAGGATAGTCAATGCGCGGTGTCTGATCTAATAAAGGATACGGCGCGGTATTCTACATGCATGATCTAGTTCAGAGGAAGTCTATTCCGTCTTTTCTATGAGCGCAAAATAAGGTAATCACACTTACCAACATATGTTTAACAAGACATGAAGCCTTAGTCCTTCAAGGATTAGTTCAGATGACACTCTCTACGGAGCGTCTTCTTCATATGATTAAGGATGACAGTATTCCATAGGTTTGAAGAATATACTGGGCCCTTCGCTGGCAGCACTCAAATCTGGGAGGGCATGAAGGAAAATCGTACATGAGGGCCAAATGACATACTTCACCGGATCCATTCTGGGCTATTGTGACTATGTAATAAGCTTCGCGGGGACATCTAGATGATATTTAATCTGAATACAGGCATTGGAGGGTGAAGGATAAATGTCCGAATCTTCCCTGTAATTATAGTAACATACGCATTTAGGTAGGGTCGTTAACATTTTTTTTTTTAAACTGTTTATTAGTGACTGCGAAGAAAGTATAGTATCACATTACAGTGGTATGCAATATCAAAAGTTTAAAGTCTTTTCTGTTTTCTCCCCAATAGCCCTGCAATCCCACGGCCATGAAAGTTATAATCATCATACAGCAGGACTGCAGTATTCCATACACTCGATCAATGCACGCCCATTCAACAGTATCCCAACAGACCTCAACAGTTGTGTTCCCCTCCCTCCCCCCCGGTGGTGTGAGTGTGCATAGTCATGCGTATACATCAAGTGTTGCGTGGTCAACAGCCGCAGGTCAGCCTCCTGAAGGTGACCGCAAATGGGAAGCGCGCCTCTCTGTTCCTAATCATCATCTTCATGTAGCGGAACAGATACTGTCTGCGTTAACAATTCCCATGCCCTCGCATGCTCCAAAATCTTTTCCTGGCCTGAACGTTGCGCTTGCCTCAGCCTGATAGCGCTCTCACACTTCGCCCATTTGATAAGTTCCGCCTTCCATCGCTGGTAGGACGGGCCTTTCTTTGACTTCCAGTGTAATGTTATCTCTCTCTTCGCTAAGATGAGCCCCAAATCTATAAATTTACTAGTTATTTTCGTCTTAGGTGTATGGGGGAACCAAAGCAGCAAACACGTGGCCATATCATAAGTGATCTCCCTACTGGTGACTTCGTTTAGCAGCTCGCTGACTTGAATCCAGTAATCCCCCAATCTCGGGCAATGCCAGATCATATGTTCTAGGTCCGCCCCCCCTCTAAGCACCTGGGGCATGCCGCATCGTGCACCCGGACGTATTTCTGAATTCTGCCTGGCGTCAGGTATGCCCGGTGTAGGATAAAAAACGGTATCAATTGCAGGCTCGTGTTCCGCGTGCCTTTCCATGTTCGTTGGATTATACTCCCCCATGTCGTGTCTGGTATGGGTTTGCCTATCCCCCCTCCCATTTAGATTTTAAATCTGTCAGCGGTTGCAGCCCCTCTCGCAGTATCCTGGAGTGGAGGCAGGTGACGGCCATCACCACATATTGACATGCCAGCGTAGTTTTTGGTTCAGTGTGGCCCCCCCGCCAATGCTTCCTGATCGCCGCCACCACCGCCGCATGAACTAGAAAGTCGCCCAGCGGCAGGTCATACCTGTCTCGTAGTGCCTCAAACGTCAGTAATTCCCCCTCTTCATATAGGTCCCCCACCATCTGGATGCCCAGCTTCTCCCAGTCTTCCAGAGCAGACCAGTCACTCCAGTGAGGAAGCGCAGTCAGCATCCCCAGTGGGAGGTGTGGCTCACTGGTTAGAGGCGGCAGACCTGTAAGCAGAGAACGGTCCGGGACCAGGGTTCAATTCCCGACGCGGCAGGGTCTTGGACCAGGGTCAACGGACTTGATGATTCTCGCCTCAGTGCCTACTCTAACCAGGGATCACACTCGGAAACTCTGGGCATTAAGCTTGCCTCATCTCTACAACGGCCCCCCACAGACGCCGGGGATGCCTGGTTTCACCCTGGAGATACCCAGAAAGGGACCATCTCACAGGGATAGCCAGGACGGGTTCCCCAGCGGTCTACAGCGCCAAGACACTCGGGTAGAGTAACAGTGCGCTTTACAAGTATCCCACATTTACATTTACATCTCCGGCGCGTACGGGTGTAGCGCTCCCGCCTTGCGTTGACTGCGGTTCCAGCATGCCCTCAACGTGGTTTCCTCCAGGGATAGGTCCCTAGGGTGGAGCGCTTGCTGCAGTGTTATATACGAGAGAATATGTCTCTGTATCCCTGTGCCTCGTACTTGGTCAGGGTCCCGGAACTCCACAGCGACCGCCTGTGTAAGAACTTGCAGCTGCGCCGCCAGTTAATAAGTTTCAAAGTCCGGGACCGCCAGCCCCCCCTCCGGTTTAGGTCGTAGCAATTTGTCCAGGGCAACCCGTCTCCTGCCTGCACCCCACAGAAAGCCTACGACCATTGATCTCAGCTCTCTGAACACTGCTGGCGGAATCCATACCGGAAGTGTCCGGAAGTAGTGAAGGAGCCGTGGTAACGCCACCATTTTAAGTAGGGCTACCCTTCCCAGTACTGACAGCGGCAGAGTGGACCAGAACGCCATACTACCCTTCAAGGCTCGTACGCACCGTCCCACGTTCCCCTCCAAGACATCCGCAGCGTCATGGTATATCCGAACTCCTAGATATGTAATGCAGCTTGGTTCCCATCGTATTTCCCGGGGGAGAGCTGGGATTACCGCACTTGGGCGGACGGGTAGAAGGCTCGTCTTCGTCCAGTTCACCTTGAGCCCTGACAGGTCTTCAAACCGGGCCAACAGTGTGACTGCTTCCCGCAGTGCTGCTCCTGTGTTCTCCAGATATAGTAGGAGATCATCAGCGTACAACGAGATGCGGTGCGGCATGGCATTCCGCCAAAGCCCATCAAAGCATCGTCCTGACCTCGCTTGTATAGCCAGGGGTTCCACTGCCAAGGCAAACAGCAGCTGGGACAGCGAGCACCCCTGCCTCGTCCCTCTCTCGACCGGATATCGGTCCGATATCAGTCGTCCCAGCCGCACTCTTGCCACCGCCGATGTGTAGAGAACGTTGACCCAAAGTGCGGGCCCAGACCAAACTTGTCCAGCACTGCATAAAGATAGTGCCATTCCAGGCTTTCGAAGGCATTTTCTATATCAACGGAGAGCACTGCTGGGGTATCCATCCCACGATGGTCCGTACCCAATATCCCCAGAAGCCGGCGGATATTCGTGGAAGTGTTTCTGGTCGGAATAAATCCGGCCTGATCCGGATGTACAAGGGTGGTCATATATGGCAGGAGCCTATTCGCCAAAACCTTGCTCAGGATCTTATAGTCCGTCGTCAACATAGATAACGGCCTATAAGATGTGACATCCACGCTGCTCCTACCCGGCTTCAGGAGGGGGATAATCAGCGTTTCCCGCATAGATGAAGGTAGATGACCTAGTTCTTTAGCCTCCTTATAGACCTCTAGGAGTCGTGGGGCAAGAAGATCTATGTATTGTGCATAAAACTCTACAGGGAGCCCGTCAGCCCCCAGAGTTTTATTCCGGGCCATGTGCTTAATGGCACTGCGCACTTCAGCCAATGTAATGTCCCCTCCTAGTAACTTAGCCTGATCTTCCTCCACTCGCGGAACCTGGCATTCCTCCAGGTACGCTACCAGCCCGTCGCTGTTCTCCTGCAAGCCGCTTGTGGGACACCCCCGCGCCGCACGGCCACCAGCTGCTGCGTGTGCCCCATTGCCTTGCCCTCTGCCTCGCTGCCTGCCTCGCTGCCGGCTGACCCTGCTGTCGTTTGTTTTGTTTTGTTTTGTTCTCCATTTGTGCTTGTTTTTTAGTAGTTTTTGCCCGTGTTAGCGTTTTTTGATTTTCATTTGTGCTTGTTTTTTAGTAGTTTTTGCCCGTGTTAGCGTTTTTTGACTTTCATTTGTGCCTGTTTTGTCAGCTTGTGCCCGTATTAGCGTTCTCCTTCCTGTTTCCCGCCTTCCTCGCCGCCCCCCGCTTCCCGCCACCACCGCTGACCACGCCCCTTTTTTCCTTCTGTTCCCTCCCCGCTCCCGCCTCCCAGCTGCTCCGCCCACCCGCGCACTTGGCCTTATATGGCGACCGTGCGACACAGGTGAGTGTGACCCACTTGTGGGACACCCCCGCGCCGCACGGCCACCAGCTGCTGCGTGTGCCCCATTGCCTTGCCCTCTGCCTCGCTGCCTGCCTCGCTGCCGGCTGACCCTGCTGTCGTTTGTTTTGTTTTGTTTTGTTCTCCATTTGTGCTTGTTTTTTAGTAGTTTTTGCCCGTGTTAGCGTTTTTTGATTTTCATTTGTGCTTGTTTTTTAGTAGTTTTTGCCCGTGTTAGCGTTTTTTGACTTTCATTTGTGCCTGTTTTGTCAGCTTGTGCCCGTATTAGCGTTCTCCTTCCTGTTTCCCGCCTTCCTCGCCGCCCCCCGCTTCCCGCCACCACCGCTGACCCCGCCCATTTTTTCCTTCTGTTCCCTCCCCGCTCCCGCCTCCCAGCTGCTCCGCCCACCCGCGCACTTCGCCTTATATGGTGACCGTGCGAACGCGCAGCATTGACGCGCAGCGGGCGCGCCGATTGTGCGCCGAAGGCGCGCCAAAGGTAAGCCCGTCTGCGCCCGTCCGCGACCGGATCGCGACCAGCGCCAGGACCCCTGGCCCACGAAGACCCCGACCGACCCGCCTGACGTACACCACCGCCACCCTCATCGCACTCAACACCGGCCGACTCCCAGATTGCCACCAAGCCTCACCACGACGCTCCCACGGACCTTTCAGCTGCCACGCCTGCAAATTCTCCTGCACCCGGACCTGCCACACACCTGCACCCGCCAAGTCGAACACCAGCAGCACCCACCTCAAGTGCATCCTGCTCAACACCCGCTCCGTCCACAGACACGCCATCGAACTCTGGAACCTCCTCGACACCACTGCCCCTGACGTCGCCTTCCTCACGGAGACCTGGATGAACGCCTCCTCAGCGCCCGACATCGCCATCGCTATCCCAGAAGGCTACAAGATCGTCCGGAGGGACCGCAACGCCAACCAGATGGGAGGAGGAATCGCCATCATCCACAGGAACACCATCCGGCTCACGACCAGCACCGACAACACCCTGACCACCGCCGAACACCTGCATTTCCAGATCCACACCGACCCGAACACCACCCTCAGAGGCACCCTGATCTACCGACCCCCGGGACCACGCACACAATTCAGCGAGGACATCGCCGACTTCGTCAGCCCGCACGCCCTCCCCTCCACCGACTACATCCTCCTGGGGGACCTCAACTTCCACCTGGAGAACAACAACGACCGCAACACCAGCTCCCTGCTCGACAACCTCGCCAATCTTGGACTCAAGCAGCTGGTGTCCACCCCCACCCGTCTCGCCGGACACACACTCGACGCAGTCTTCTCCTCCAGCCCAGACATCGACTTCAGCCACGCCACAGAGCTTCAATGGACGGACCACAGCTGCGTCCACTTCACCTTCAAAAGAACGACGACCCACCACCACCAGCAACAGACCGCCCGCAGAAGCTGGAACAAGATCACAGCAGACCAGCTCGCCACCTCCCTGAGCCAGCACCCTCCTGCCAGCTCAGCGAACCCCAGCCAGGCTGCCGACAACCTCACGAAGTGGATCAGCATCTGCGCGGACGAGCTCGCCCCACTAAGGACCCCGCCCAGCAGACCCGGCAGCAAGAAAGCCCCATGGTTCACCGACGAACTCAAGAGCTCCAAGAAGAACTGCCGAGCCCTCGAGAAAGTCTGGAGAAGGGAACCTACACCGAACAACAGGACCACCTTCAAGCTGGCCACCCGGAAGCACCACCAGCTGATCCGCGCCGCCAAGAAAACTGCATTCAAGGACCGACTGGACAACAACGCACACAACTGCAAGGAACTCTTCAACATCGTGAAAGAGCTATCCAACCCCAGCGCAGGAAACAACGACATCACCCCATCACAAGACCTCTGCAACTCCCTCGCTTCATACTTCCACAACAAGATCGCGGACATACACAACAGCTTCAGCAACCAACCAACGCACACCAGGACCGAACAACCACCCCCCACCGCCACCCTCCACGCCTGGACCCCGATCAGCACCGAAGACACCATCCAAACGATGAACTCCATCCACTCCGGATCACCGACTGACCCCTGCCCTCACTACGTCTTCAACAAGGCCGACGCTGTCATCGCACCCCACCTGCGAGACATCATCAACACATCCTTCGACACCGCCACCTTCCCTGAGAGCTGGAAGCACGCCGAACTCAGCGCTCTACTCAAGAAACCCACAGCGGACCCCACCGAACTCAAGAATTACCGCCCCATCTCGCTCCTCCCGTTTCCAGCCAAAGTCATCGAGAAGACCGTCAACAAGCAGATGGCCGCCTTCCTCGAGACGAATGGATCCCTCGACCCCTCACAGTCCGGCTTCCGAGCCAATCACAGCACCGAGACCGCCCTCATCGCCGCCACCGATGACATCCGAGCCCTGATGGACAACGGAGAAACAGCGGCCCTCATCCTCCTAGACCTCTCCGCGGCATTCGACACTGTCTGCCACCGCACCCTAGTACAGCGCCTCAGCAACGTCGGAATCCAGGACAAGGCGCTGGAATGGATCATCTCCTTCCTCGACGGAAGAACACAGAGAGTCCGCCTCCCACCGTACAAGTCAGAGGCATCCGAAGTCATCTGCGGCGTCCCTCAAGGATCCTCTCTGAGCCCCACCCTCTTCAACGTCTACATGAGCCCCCTCGCGGCCATCGCACGCCAACACAACCTCAGCATAATCTCCTACGCCGACGACACCCAGCTGATCCTCTCCCTGACCAACGACCCAGCCGCCGCCAGAGCCGACCTGCACGAAGGGATGAAAGAGGTAGCCGAGTGGATGACGACCAGCCGCCTGAAACTGAACTCTGACAAGACGGAGGTCCTCATCCTGGGCTCTTCACCCTCCGCCTGGGACGACTCCTGGTGGCCTCCCGCCCTGGGCACCGCACCCAAACCAACAGACCATGCACGCAACCTGGGCTTCATCCTGGACTCCTCCCTCTCCATGACCAGGCAAGTCAACAACGTCTCCTCGGCGTGCTTCAACATCCTACGCATGCTACGGAAGATCTTCTGGTGGATCCCACCGAGACCAGGAAGACCGTCACCCAGGCCCTCGTCACTAGCCGACTGGACTACGGCAACGCCCTCTACGCCGGTACCACCGCCAAGCTCCAGAAGAGACTCCAGCGGATCCAGAACGCCTCTGCCAGACTCATCCTCGACATCCCACGAACCAGCCACATCTCCGGACACCTGAGAGACCTTCACTGGCTCCCCGTCAACAAAAGAATCACCTTCCGCCTCCTCACCCACGCACACAAAGCCCTACACGACCAAGGCCCGAGCTACCTCAACAGCCGAATCAACTTCTACGCTCCCAAACACCAGCTCCGATCAGCCAACCACGCCCTCGCCGCCGTCCCCCGCATCCGAAGAGCGACTACAGGAGGAAGGTCCTTCTCCTACCTGGCCGCCAAAACCTGGAACTCCCTCCCGACCGACCTGCGCCTGACCCAAGACCACCTCTCCTTCAGGAAGAAGCTGAAGACCTGGCTGTTCGAGCAGTAGCGGCACCCCCCCTCCCCCAGCGCCTTGAGACCCTACGGGTATGTAGTGCGCTCTATAAATGCCATTGATTGATTGATTGATTGTATGCAGCACCTCATAATAGTCCCGAAAGCATTTCATGATCTCATGTTGGGTATACACCACAGTGTCAGGTTCCATCTCCATCCCCAAGATAGGGCCCCCTCGTGGCCTCGGTTCCGCCAGCCATGCCAATAGCGCCCCCACCTCGTCTCCCTCCACGTGGGTCTTCTCACTGTACTTTTTGTAATCAAAGCTGCGTAACCTTTCTACCTCCACTGCCACCTGTTCTTTAGCCGCCAAAATATGTGTGTTCAGCGCCTGTTGCCCAGGTCTCTGCTGTTCCGACACCCTCAGCTTCCCTTCTGCCTTGACTATGTCATCCAATAATGCCTTCCGCATCCCCGCAGACTTGCTAATACATAGTCCTCGGGTCACAACCTTAAAGGTGTCCCATTCTACTGCTCTGGTCGACGCCGTGCCCGCATTAACTCCAAAGAATTGTTCTACGCCTTCCTGTATTGCAGCTTGTTAGGCCTGGTCCTCCAGAGCCTCCGGGCGCAGCCGCCATGTCGGAATGGACGATCTTGCTGACTCCCAGTTAAGAGAGATCAACAATGGATTGTGGTCCGATAATGTCCTGGTAAGATATTCCGAACGCCCCACCAATGGAGCCACCGACCCCGAGCACAGTATTGCGTCTATACGCACGTGGAGCTCATGGAGAGCTGAAAAAAAGGAGTAGTCCCGGTCACGGGGGTGCTGACTACGCCAAATGTCCACCAATCCCCACCTGTCTTGCCAAGTCACCCTAGACTTAGTTAACCTGCGCACTGGTGAGTCTATTAGTGGAGTGTGAGATCTATCCAGGTCAACATCCGTCAGGGAGTTAAAATCACCGCTCACTAATGTAGGGTTAGTGAAACAGTGCGCCAGGGATCCCGATATGTGTTCAAAGAAGTTAGCCTGGTCAGTGTTTGGTGCATAAAGGTTACATAGTGTGATGTCCCTCCCGTATAGTCGGCCCTCCACCGCCACATATCTACCCCCCGGATCTACCAGTTGTCGCGTAACCTGAAAAGGAACCCCAACCTGGATCCATATTAATGCACCTCTCGCATATGCTGAGTACGACGTGTAGTAGACCTGGCCCCTCCACCTGCCATTGTAGCACCTGCCCCTCCGTTGTGGTAAGATGGGTCTCCTTGTCATTGTATGCAGGCCGCGCACATTCCAGGAGATGCAAAGCAATTCAGGTAATGCCCCCATCGCTATTTGACCAACCTCCTCCACTCAGTGTCATGTACACACCCACACCAAACAGTCCCCCCAGTGAATCAACATACCCAGCCCTCCCCTCCCCCCTTCCCCCCCCGGAACAGGACCTAACAGCAAGGTATCAGCCCCCATCCAAACACAATCAAACAAACCCAACATTCAACAACTTTCCACAGTAGCCACTGCAGATGTGCCTTAAGGACTAGTAGGGTGCAACTCCGGACCAACAGGCAGCTACGCCAGCCCCCCGCCCCCGCCGCCTTGACCCCTTAGTGGAAGTCCGGAGCATCCGACCCCCATGGGTAATAACAGAAGGTCGGTGACCCATCATAGCCGGGAGCCCCAGCCGCCATCAGCCGAATTGAACTACTCCAGCTCAGGCATCCCCGCACACAGTCTGCTGTGTGTGTGGTGATCTTCGGGCCCTGGATACTGTCCGCCTCTGATATTTCAGTCTCGGAACACGTTTTGTGTCCTTCAGATTCGGTTCCCTGCTGCGATGTGCTTTGTTGAGTCCCCGAGAGCGCCCTCATCGCGTGCAGCGCCGCTTGCTTCTCCTCGCCTGTTTGGGAAGTCGAAGGTTTCTGCGAGCCTTGTTGCCGTCGGAGTATTCGCTGTGACTTTCGGACTTGTGTAGCCTTATGTTGCTCCGCAGCATGGCGCTCCGTGCGGTCTGTCCCCGCTTTATAGGTCTCCAGCCACTCCCATGCCTCTACAGGCGTTCCAAAGAAATGCGCGGTACCATCCAGTATGACCCTCAACTTGGCCGGAAATAACAATGAATACTGTATTCCTTCAGCCCTGAGTACCCGCTTAACAGATAGAAAGGACGCCCTAAGCCGCTGAGTCTCATAGGTGTAGTCAGGAAATATGGTTACTTTACTGTTATCCACTTCATATGGACCATCTCGGCGTGCCCTTTGAAGCAAGAGGTCTCTGTCCTTGTAGTGCAGTAGCCGTGCCACCACTGGCCTCGGTGGGCAACTCGGTCGTGGGGGTCGCGCAGGGACACGATGTGCTCGCTCAAGCGTGAAGAAGGTGGTGAGGCCCTCAGGTGCCACTATTGTTCGCAGCCATGGTTCCAAGTAACCTATCATGTCGCTTCCTTCTATTTTTTCGGGTAGGCCCACCACGCGTATATTTTTATGCCTATTCCTGCCCTCCGCCTCCTCAGTCCTTTTCTCCAGGGTTTGTATCCGCTCCAGAGCGGTGGCCATCTTGCCCTCCAAAGCTGTGTGAGCCGGTGCCAAAGCCTGCAGCGTGTCCTCAATGGTTTTCACCCTATCTGTGAGTTTTGCGTGGTCCGCTCGTAACAACCCAAGTCCTGTCGCCACCTGGGCAATGTCTTGCCTTAACGTGTCTCGTGTTGTGGAGATGGCCTCCAGGATGCGGTCCAGCTGCTGTTGCAAGTCCGCAGGTCCCTGCGTTATCTGTTCCTGCGCTTCTGGGTCTGTGGCCCCCTCCTGCTTCCCCTTGAGCTTGCCCATGTTTATTTGGGCGTGTGCCTATCCACGTCCTGAAGGGGCTGTGTCATTTAAGCCAGCGACCGGCAATATTCTTTGCCGTACCCCACACTTGCGCCACAATCCCACTAGGCCTCCGGTGTTACGGCCGTGCAGAGTTAGGCCACGACAACAAGTAGGCCTTCCCGCACCAACGCTCCCGCTGTGTGCAACCCACGCCAATGTCCAGCCTGCGATCCACCTTCCTCTTTCGTTATGCGCCAGTGCCCACAGCGAGCTGCACCAACCTGCTCCCCCACGCCTCTCCAATATCTAGTGCCTCTGTCCGGTGTCCTGTGACACTGCGGCCGTTATAACTGTTCCCCACTTAACGTTCAGTGGTCTGCCACCCGCAGCCTGGTGTCCGCAGTCTGTGCAGTGGCCCAGTCTGGCCCCGAGATGTCCGCTCCCCACTCCGCAGGCCACCCCACACAGCTGCCCTGATTAGCGCTAGGAGGCAGATTAGGCCCGCTATCCATTATGTTCTGCCCGCAGGTTCAGCGGCCGTGACTTCCGCCCTGTGGTGGACTCCGCAACGTCTCCCTTGCGATCGATGGCACCCCTTGTCTCTATGCTGCACGGTGGTCACCTGGCCGTGTCGGGCCGCCCTGGATTGCAGCCAAGGTCGAGTTGGAGGCCCCCCCAGGCCGCGAGGAACCTCGGTCCACTTCCCCCGGCTCGCAGGAAGCGGCCCGCTGGCCCCCCGCTCCCACCACCACCGCAGAGGGTCCAAGCCAGCCGCACCCCACTCACCAGTACTCCGCAGTCTGCGCACTCCGGCTTCAGCCGCTCTCCCGCTACTCTTCCACTCCACAGCGGTGCACGGACAGCCAGGCACCTCCCAGTCCCCAAGCGACGGCTCCTCTCAGCTGCGCTCACTGCCAGTACTTCCCGGCCAGCTCCTCCGCGTCCAGCCGTACGCCACAAGACCGCCGGTCTCCGCTGCAGGTGCTGCGGCCCACAGCTCGTCCACGGCCAAACTCCACCGGTGCCCTCAGCAGGGTCGCCTCTTCCTCAGTGGTCATGCTTACGGCTCGAGCCCCGCCATCTTGAGACCCGGGCTCCCGGCTCAGCTCCACTTCCCCGGGGGTAGCAGACTTGACCACATTCGCCACCTCCACAGCTTCCCGAGTAGAGGCCCCTCAGATCGCTGGAATGGGTCCCCAGGAGCCGCCGACGTCCCTGCCGCACGCGCTGTTTGCTCGTCGGCCGTCTACTCCGTCATATCAGTGGCGGCCGCCATTACGCTCGGCCTCTCCGAGGAATCACCAATGCCCACTCGCCGCTCCTGCCGGTTTCAGACGGGCCTTGTCCGCTCCCAGGTCACTGACTCCGTGCTCCGACGCTCCGGTCTGCGATGGGTCACTTTTCCGGGTCTAATTCGATTCTGAAACAGGATAATTGCTGGGTCAGGCGCGGAGCTCCGAGCTCATGCCGCCATCCCCATTGGCGCCGAAGCCACACCCCCCGTAGGGTCATTAGCATAATATATCTACATATTATCCCTCCTGTTTATATACATATATATTGACACGATTTTTGTCTTTAAATCCTTAGCATTTGAGTGTTTTCTCTAATCATCGTAGCATAGGCTGAGAACTTTTCAGACGCCATGTTGGTTGGCCTAGTTTGGCTAAACAAGGTGCGGGGTCACGTGTCCTCCTTCTTTCTGTGTCCTGGGTTCCTACATTTGAGTTATAGACTGGCAGTTGAAGGTGGGCTCTTCGTTAGGCCCTTCAAGGTTACCTCTGGGTTGCGGACCTGATAAGCACATTCCGGGAGGCGCCGTGTCTACCCTCCCGAGCGCTAGAATGAAGGGAGTCAACTTTGTCGACCTTGCCATAATGGTCTATCCTATGAACCCTTTGAACTAACCTGTACATTTCCATGTTTGGTGATTGCATGTGTATTCAAATGTATACATGCCCTCTCTGTGTCGCAGATCGCCAGTCGTCTCGGCGGAGCCTCGAGGGTTGAGGTTCACGTGAGGGCTCCTCTGTACAGAGTCTTTTGATTAATAAACGATTGAACTTTCTTCACTGCCAACTGACTGGTTATTTGGTAATATGTTATTGGGTCAATGGTAAGTGTGGCCCTTTGAATAATTTTTAGTACTTCAGTTGGCGACTCCGCCGGGACTCTGCGTTGGGGTCGTCCTCCCGTAAATGGATATAGAGGACAACGAACGGGGTGTCTTTGGTCGAGGGGGTGGACTGACTGAAGAAATTGGAGTTCCTCCGCTCTCGCGATCAGAGAGCCTCTGCTGCTAGTGGCCCCTCGCCGGAGTCCTACGGGTGTAACCCGGGAACAGACCGTGTTGGTCTTCAGGAATTGGTAGTGGATAAATCTGCAATCATAGCTGTGGCATCAGGTGAGTGATTCGTCTGTTTGGTATTGGACACACTGTTGAGCAGTGTTTTTCGGAATTTGTTTGGAACAGTTAACTGATTTGAATTTGGTGGTCGGAAGTACCACAGAGAACTTTTAGGGGTCCAACGGGGTGATATTGAGGTCGCACGGGTGGATGCTCTACAGACTTGTTTGGTGAATATCGACCGGACGCCTCGGTGTGGCTATGTAGTGCCCACCCGGCCGGACTGCCCTCGGAAAAGCCTGTAGTTACCCCTGGGTAGCCCTTGGACAGATCTGGAGTGGTGCTAGGCATAGCGGGCTAAGCCAGAAGAGTCCCTGAGGTGAACCAGGGGGGGGCTGCAGGATGGTCTGTGGGTTGGTCTGTGGTTAAAACCTGTGCGTGGTCTCTTGGTAGTCTTTGGACTGCCTGATTTTGGTCTCTGTTTGGTTTGGAATTGGAGTTAATTCGAGTTCTCTACGAACAAGAGTCGACGGGCTCCGTTCTTTTGGTTTGGAAAGACATGTCATTTGGAAAAAATAAAAACCGGTTTTCTTGTATGTTTCTTTGTTTGTACTGTCTTGTCTGTTATCTGTGATTCAAATCAAAAGGTATGAGTAACATGGCCATGTTTGGAAGTATCTTTGAAATAGTGTTTTTCTGAAAGAGGTGTGAATTTGGAGTACAGTGAACGACCATGCCGTGCTTTAGTAAGTTGTGTTTTGGATGTGGCTGCCGAAAGGGGACGCGTTTGGATGAAAGTCAGCCTGCACCTCCGGAGGGGCGTCCGAGTCATGATATGTATTGTAAGCATGGTATTACTCCTCTGTTGTTTAATACATTATGGCATAAGTATACTAAAGACAATGTAGAACTACAATGGCCTTTGATAGGGTCTTTTGATGAGAAAAAGATTCAGTACTTGCAAGACCGATTGTTTTCTAAACGAAGTCGACAGGCTATGTTTGATACTTTAAATATGTGGCAGAAAGAAGCCAAGTGCTGGCGTATTAGAGAGGAGAAATTGAATCAGGCCAAAGCAGGACAGACAATTACCCAGAAAGCTATTGCGCATAATAAAAACCAGGCTGAACAGAATATAGACGCTATGAATAGACAGTTTAGATTGCAGGTAGACAAAAGTTATGTAACTCGGAAAGAGCCAGAAGACGAAATAGAGGAATTGTTGGATGCTCGACCCCCTCCTCCCTATGCCCCTCAGCGCGCGTATCCCGCTGTCCCTTTAAATTTAGCTTCTGCCTCGGCGGCCCAAGCGTCCGCAGCTGCTGCTCCCTCGGCCCCTATGGGAACTTCTCTCATCTCATCTACCTCAAGGGGGGAAGTGGCTACCTTGCTTCCTGATGCCTTGCCCTCTCCTATTAGAATACCTATAGCTTTGTCTCCTCCTACCCCTGTTTTGACCTCCCAGTCTGCAAGTTCAACCCCTGTGTTGGAAAATTTGACCCCATCCCGCGGTCTGGGGGACCAAGGCGCCCGGAGACTATTCACACGAGCATCGGTAGGGTATAATGAAAAAGAAACAATTGCCGATCAAGCATCCCAATTGTTGCGGAATAATATATATACCGTCATGGATATATGGAGTACTATGCGAGACTATGAGCCCGTCATGCAGCAGTACGCTTTGCATAATATGTCCTGTTGCCTTATCACAGTATGGGAACAGTGTTTCCAGGACGGATGAGCTCCCCAAATAATTTATGACATTGCAGACCATGCTAAAAAATTTGAATTAAGTCCGGAGGAAGTATATAAGAATGTAGAAGTTCTGGTGAAATATTGAGGTTGAATGTTTCAAGCATGCCCAAACTGGAATTCTCAGCACCCTATGCGGGAGGTGCATCCTATTTATCACCCTGAAATACCAGAAATACGTGACAATCAGAATGTGGTAAGTTGGGCTCGAGTGGAGGCTCGGTTTCAGGAACAGTGGGTTTATACTCCATGGAAAAGAAGTGAGGATTTGTCCCTCAAGTCTCAGCTTCCTGGCCCACGAAAGAACCCTACAGCCTATTATAAAGAATTAACTGAAGCTGCTGCTTCTGCAGTTATGACACTAGCTGATATTGAATTGTTCTTTGGTCTGTTAGTTCCAGTAGATGTATGGCACCAAGTGCATGACCAGGACCATGTTGCGGAGTTGGGAGGGACATGGAACCAGATGAAGGACTGGGACAAAGAACGTAAACCAGGCGATAAGCCTAGGGCGGAAATAACGGCCCTTCCGGCCAAGATTATTTCCTACATGCATTCACTGATCCCACCCCGAAAAGTGGATTGGGATAAGTTAACGGCATGTAAGCAGAAGAAAGATGAAAGTGTGTCAGATTTCTTTACGAGGTTTGAAGGAGTGTTCATTGATTTTAGTGGACAGTATTTATCCACGGAAGGTGGTGTTAGATTATTTGTTAATCGATTTGTTACTAATTTACTACCTGAAGTCTCCGCGCGGTTGCAGGCTGCTGAAAGCACTTGGACTACGTCCACGCCTTACGTGATATTGCGTATGACTCAGTATTATGAGCATAGAGAGAATGAGAGTAAGGATAAAGTGGAAAAGAAAACAAAGGATCTTAAAACTTGAGTATTACTACAGTAAGCTTTTAGGGGAAGAGGTGGAGGAAGAGGTGGTAGAGGACCCACCCCCCAAGGGATGGGAACTGGACGAGGCGGAGGACCGGTCACTGGACTGGGAATCATCCAATGCGCTTACTGTAAACAGGAAGGGCATTGGCGAGCTCAGTGTCCGCTATTATTAGCTCAAAACGGGGCAGTGAGAGGAAGAGGAAGAGGCCGAGGTGGTCCGGACGGAAGTGATATGCGTAAAGAAGATCTTGCGCAGCGCGATACAGAAAAGAATTGTTTTGATAACCCATGGGGTAAGCAGTATTATAATGAAGATTATGCATACGGGGAGTCAGATGGGTACTCGTACTGTTAGGACAGCCACAGACAGAGAGAGGGCCCAGTGTCTGTACCAGTTGATCAGCAAGGACCTTATGTACGAGGGCATCTGATGGGAACTTCTGAAAACTTCCTTATTGATACGGGTACAATGAATAGTTCTGTTGCTCATTCTCTGATCCCAGGGGCTGCTCTGTCCTGGCAAAATAATGTTTCAGTGGGATTTTCAGGAGCTCCGGTGGTAAGTCCTATTTTGAAACCTATTCCTTTTACTGTTGGACCCATTACTGTAGATTCCCCATGTTTGTTGACTTCTCATTGTGGGGAGAACTTTCTAGGCCTAGATTTGTTGAAAAAGCTGAATGCGAAAATTCATTGTTCTCCGGATGGAGTATATCTAACTATACATTCACCTAATCAGAAACGCAAACAGTATTTTGCTAAAGATGAACCGCTCCCACCAGAATTGGCTACTGTTCCTTCTTCTTTATGGGCAACGGGGGATGCAAATGTCGGTTTATTAAAAATGTCAAGAATGGAGCGTGCTTCGCACTCCTTAACGGACGCACAGCGGGTTCCTTTTAAATAAACGATGACTCTGTTTAATCCATTTTCAATCTGTGTATTTATTTCTTCGTTCCTCCAATGCTTAAAGAGCTTTTTGAGTGTGAATCGACAATCACATATGCAACACTTAAATGCCTTTCCAACTTTTCAAATGCTGCAGTTTGCCAATGCGAGCCTTTTCTTCCTGCAGCACGGCGGATACATTTTTAAAAAACATCCTTCATCCAATGCATTTCGGACACTTTCTTTGCCCTTCCACAGGGATTCACTGCAAGTATTTAAAGCAATGTCATTACCTCGTGAAACTCAATATTATATACCCTCGGTTCGGTTTGCCCCGTTTGATCTGGACAGACAACGGGGGGCACTTTAATGCAGAACTTGTGAAACATGTCTGTATTGGTTTACAAATTAAACAAAAATGTAATGGAGCACGACATCCACAATCCGCAGGATTGGTGGAAAAGTATAATGGAATATTAAAATTTAAAATGGCGAAAATTCAAGAGACCACAAAATTAAAATGGCCAGACACTCTACCATTGGCACTGATGTCGATAAGAGTCACCCCACATTTTCGATCAGGGTTGTCACCATATGAAATTGTTTTTGGACGGCCAGCAAATGTGTGGGGGGTCCCGAGGCCTAGGTCATTTAGAGATATTGAAAATCCTGTGTTAATTGATTATTTGTATGCTTTGACTAAAGACCTACGCTCTATCCATCAGCAGGTCTCAGCAGTATTGCAGCCCCTGCCGGAGGGTCCCGGACATTGATTGGAACTAGGCCAGTGGGTACTAGTCAAGAAATATCAGCGAGACTCCAGTTTGGCTCCCAGATGGTCGAAGCAACACCAGGTGCTACTGGCAACGCAGACGGCAGTAAAAGTGGCCGGAAAGAAGCATTGGATACATGCTTCACATGTTAAACGCCTGCTGTTGCCTTTGCCTTATGATCAACAACCACCGGACGGAGTCTGACCCAGGAGAGTGAAAGAGCAAAGCGTTTTATTCCTTTTTCCAATGCCTGTGAAATTGAGCAAAGGCAAGAAGAAGGAGAACAGAGATCAGAAGGGGTAGCTAAAGCTGAACCGAATACCCCTGAATCTGCTGTTGGTGATAAATCAAGGGCTCTTGATAGGTCCGATACTGCGGATGCATCCTCCTCTGTTTTGTTTGTTGATCAAGAAACACCTGGCTATGCTTGTTACAACCTGCGGCCTAGAAAACAGCACATTACCCCATGAGGAGACCATAGGAGACAGGGAAAGACTTGAGTAGTAGGGTTTGTTAGAGTTTTCCCCTGGGTGCTAACGGAGACACTGGACTGAACCCGTTGAGAGCTAAAAACCTTGGGATAGCTCTGTTCAGAAAGAAGATTTGCCGCAAAGAGAACAAAAAGGCCCAGGTTGTGTTTCTTTTAAGGGTTAGGACAGGATTAAAACCCTAAAAACGTGGAAAATGTGTATGTTCTTTGGAGATGAACGATAGGAGCCTGCCTGTGAGGCTCTAGACGGACACAGGAAAGAAGAACCCTGTGGCAGGCTGGACTGTGTTACCCGAATTTAGTTGTTGGACTTATAGTTAGGATGTATCCCTTTGCTCGTTTTGTCCCAGAAGAGGAACGCCCTTTTGTGCCTCCACAATTTCCTGCATATGCACCTATCTTTTCTAGTTGGACCCTTCGAGTGAAAATATTGTTTGTAACCACTATTGCAGTTTTGTTTTTGATAATGATGGGGGTATTCATATATTTAGAGTATCATCACCCTATGCATACAGTTTTAGGTACTACCCCCCCATCCTCCTGAACACTTGTTTTTCACCCTGGCGCCTCATAAAGAAAGACACCGTCAAACTTATACTAAGAATGTTTTTGTAGAAATGCTTCATCAAACACACAGTGCAACCAATATAACCAATTGTTGGGTATGTGGCCTTTAACCCTCAGTCATGCATCGCCACGATATGTTTATATCTTTACCTTTATAGCCAGGTGGGGCGACTGTACGCCCCAAGCCAATCGCACTGCTGAGGCAACTTTGCCACATTATTTGAAAATTATTCTTTCGTTTTGACGTAGTTTAAACCATATATTCATTTCTTCAAACTTCTCTGTTCATGACTTTCAACAAATTTTAAACATTCACCACGCGCGATGCTTCGCAATTTCCCAAGCTTCTCATGCCCAAGTTGTGCCACTCCAGGCCTCTTTCAGGAACACAACAGATGCGAGAGGTTCGTCGTAGCAGTGTTTATTAAAAGACCCAATGCATTTCAGGCTTAAAAAGCCCTACGTCAGGGGTAACTGTAAACAACAAAAATTACCATAAGACTATGAACATCATATTTATACAAATTAGATCGCTGTATCATGTCAAGTGAAACCCATGTTACTACAGATATCTTTACCTTTGTCATATTTAGGTAGTTGTGAGGCTTGGTTTAAGTTGTTCTCCTATATGTATATCCATTATACTCTGAACCCCAAAACTTACTCTGAGAAGGACTACAATATGATATTAGCCTATATAGGAATGCACCAAGGTTTTGATCCAGAAGGGAATGATGGAGAAGGATCATTAGACCCAGGCGCCTGTATGAATCAATATACTGTCTATGAAAATGTGACATGGTTACAGAATGAAATATTGGATTTTGTTGAATTTAATGACACTTAATATTTCCAGCAATTTATAATACGAAATATTACTGATGACTGAACAATGCCAATACCGATTTTGAACAGTACCTCTATGTTTTGTGTGCAAGGAGCAGGGCATGTCCCTGTTGGAGAAAGTCAATGTAATTACACTTATCGTTTGCGAACATTTAGTAGCCCCCCATTATTGACTCCCCCAAATGTATATTTTGTATGTGGGGGAAAATGCTTATACCTGGCTCCCACGGGGTTGGACTGGACGATGTTATTTGTCTTTCTTGTATCCACCGGTCTATATAGCTCCTTCTAATTATCATAAGGACCATCGTTTGGACAACTCACGTTTATCCTCAATCAGAACCAGGAGACAAATAGACACTTCAGATGTAGATCATACAGATAATTCCTTGCAGAAGTTCTATGATATTGCAAATTGCCTATTTCCAATATGGGGCCCGATAATAACTAGTCGGGAAGTCAGACGCTTGTCCAGGGTAGAAGAAAGGGTTATTAATATCACTACAGATATATTTTTTTTTAAAGATATTTTTATTGAAGAAAGGCAGAAGGAACATTACACAAATCAGGTGCCATATTCATGATACAACACAACAGTAGGCCGGTGTACAAGGAAATGCAGAAAAATCAATACAGGAAATAAAAGATACCAATAGAATGCAATATATGAACAGGAGAACCAACACCGTAAATCAGCACAATAAGGCATAGTCTGCAAAATCCCTTCCACCCACGGCCCAGGATAGGTAGAACCAAAGAAGACACCCAGATGAGCAAAGAAACACGATTCAGGATATACAACCCACCTCCTGCCGAGAAGGAAAAGAAAAGAAAACAAAGGCCATAGAACAAAACTAAGACAAAATAACAAACCCCCCCCAAAATCCCCCACCCTGCACCCCTGCAATGGCTACAGCCTTAACCCACTAGCAGCCTGCCTGTCGCCCCAGAACCTGCCCTAATAGAAGGGAGAAGAAAGTGGAGGAGGAGAAAGACAAACAGGCCCCCGGTCTCCCCTACCCCCGCCGGAAGCAGACCCCACCTGAATATAAACAGTACGATTTCGAGCAACGATTATCAACAATCAGGGGAGTTTAAAAGAATCACCAGACATCCACATCGTTATAGTCTACAATCCCGCATCGAATGAAACCCTGCCGTAAAGTCCGAGCAATCAAATCAACCCTGGCCACGCCGACTCTGTATACGAACCCACTCCATTCGGACCGCCATATCAATAAGAAGGGTAAAATGTTCGATAAAGTCAAAGTCAATGCGGTGGAAGAGAAGCCAAGACATTCATTTTCGGAGATCAAAAAGCAAACGGAGATTACCGTCCATCACCGATAAGTCCCAGGAAAGCGGTTGCACAAGCTGGAAAGAAAAGGGCGATGAAACAGTCAAATAGTCTCTGAAGAACGTAGTTGGGCGTAAAGTAGCTTCTCTGTCCATTTCGGGCGGTACCGGCTCCGGACGTGCTGAACATATGGTAGTCACTGGCATACTAGCCACTGTGTGGGAACGGTCAAGAAACACCAGTTCTGGCTTCGGCACGGGGACCTCGATCATAGGCACAACCTGCACCGCAGGCAACAAAACTTGTGGAAGACATGTCGAAGGGCCGACGTCCGGTGGTAAACTGGTCGGATCTGCTGTTTCAGTCGATTTCTGGATGATGGCGGTGATCCGTAAGTGGAGCTCTTCAATGGCGGCCATTACGGACCGCAGCGACGGTTCAGTCTCCCCCCGCCCCATCCCTTCAGGCAGATCAACTGAGCAAATATTGAACCCCGGAGGTCGACTACTCCGGGGTAACAGGCACAGGTGGGGCCGATGGAGACAGCAGGCGCTCCCGATATCACAAGATCAACACCGCCGCCACCAGCGAGGGCCCGCGCCCGTCGACCCCGGGCGGCAACAAAGCCTCCAGGCAACGGACCCCCGACCACGGCAACCGGTGCAACAAGCCATTGTGTCCTCGGAGTCAACCAACCATCAATTCGCACTACAGATATTTTAACCAATATTACTGTAGAGCTTCAGGCTATGAGACTTGTTTCGCTTCAAAATTGGATGGTGCTTGACGTCATCCTGGCTGATAGAGGGGGAGCATGCCGCGTGATTGGCAGTTCTTGTTGTGTTTACATACCTTGAGCTTCTGTGATTTTGCGTGATTTTAAAGTGCACGTCTTTCTTTTCTAAACATGGGTTTTTGCCATGCGTCGTGACTGCCATCTGGTGTTGCCTTTTACGTAGGCCTCAGAAGTTAGTCTGCGAGCAAAGCAGTCTGGCCTTTTGTGGGTCATGTGTACATTAACTAAGGTTTCCTTCGTGCGCTGGAGTTAATTTCAGAAGCTGGCCTTTCACCTGGAATTGACCCTGCCAAGCCAATTTCCCTGCAAGATCGTTATCCACTTGCCCAATCACCATTCAAGACATTTGTTAACTTCTAAGCTTCTTTACGTTTCTGTTATCTTGCACATTATCTGAAACTACTTTTCTTTACTGTTTCTTCATTTCATGGGTTACGCTTTCAATTAAGGGTTTGTCCGGGCCTTCCAGATTATTATTTAGATATGCCTAAATATTAACTTGTGGGTTGGGACACTGTAAAATGAGCTTTACTATATGATGCTGTGTGATGTCATGTATTTTCTATTGGTTGAATTTTGGTGCAGGGGCGTGCCTTTTAAATGTACCTTTTTGTGTATAAATAGGGATGTCTCGCCTTAGTAAAATTGAGCAGTTTCTTGAGTTGTACACCATGTTGTATTGCTGGGATTTCTGCTACTAGCTGCAGCTAATAAATTTGATCTCTGACGCCACCTAGAAGTATTCCGTGTCTCTGTATACCAAGTTAAGGGAACCCAGACGACTTTGGGCGTGTCCCTGGCGCCGCTGGGTACTTGAAATCCCAGTTCTTCAGTTGGCGCGGCCAACGTGGGACGACTTCAGTGGTACCGGTCCAAGCCCGAAGATTGCGAGGAGCCACGTGAGGAATCTCTGGAGGAGGGCCCCCACTTCATCGACCCCTGCATGTCGACGTGGACCAAAGGTCTTTTCTGCTGGGGGGACTCAAATCACTCACCAGGGGTCCCGCTTGGAGTGACTACCATCACCAGCCAGCCTGATTACAGCCGCGGCGCTCTCTGCCATCGAGCGCCGCCGCGGACCGGGCACCGGAGAACAGGGAGCGGGGAAGCAAGGACTTCAATCCCCAGCATCCCGAGCGGCCGGAAGCCGCACACCGCGAGTTGGCGCCAGGCGGCGCATTTAGTGCAGCACCTCCCCCGGCAGAGCGGGGGACTCAAATCACTCACCAGGGGTCCCGCTTGGAGTGACTACCATCACCAGCCAGCCTGATTACAGCCGCGGCGCTCTCTGCCATCGAGCGCCGCCGCGGACCGGGCACCGGAGAACAGGGAGCGGGGAAGCAAGGACTTCAATCCCCAGCATCCCGAGCGGCCGGAAGCCGCACACCGCGAGTTGGCGCCAGGCGGCGCATTTAGTGCAGCACCTCCCCCCGCGACGCGGGAGCGCGCGGGAAGCGCCCGGGAGAAGCCCGGGACAAGGGCGGGACAGTCTTTGGCAGTCGTTGGCAGGAGGAGGCAGGGCAGGGCCAGTGACTCTGCCCCTCACAATGGGGAAACGCAAGCTGACTGTGAACACGGGCGAAGGTAAGAATGCCAAGGTACCCAGGAAAGCTGAGTCTATAATATCTTATCTCACATCTGCGGTGGGTGCTCTGAACGTTGAAATAGCAAATGCCGAAAAAGAACTGGGTCTAGACCAGCCTATCACAGAGCTGGGGGACCTAAATAACACAGTTGCTCCCGAGCAAGCCTCACAGATTCCACTAGAACCCAGCATTGTTGTAAGGGCTCCTAACATTCTCCCAGCAACTATGACCACTACCCAGGACAAATCGATCTCAGGGGATGCCCACGCCCACATGATCGAGGTAATTGAGGGCCTATTTGAATCCCGGGTGGAACCTTTGCTAGTAAACATAGCGAAAGATATCGTGGACACTCTCAAAACATGCGTGAATAACATCATGAGTAAGTGCGATAAGATCGACAAACTCCTACATGAGCACTATGTACACTGTGATACGCACGATAAAAACTATCTTACATCTGACCAACAAGGGAGGATACCCCTAACAACTAACGACACTGCCACTGTGCTAGTTGGCCCACGCATGCAAACATCTAGCACTAACTGCACCGCCATGGATATAGCACATCTCGACAAGACTGCTTCACTGAGGGGGGCTCAAACAGTGGCCAGTATGGTGGATGGGGCAACAAGTGCGGCACCAACTTCTTCAAAACAGGGGCACAAACTCACTGACTCTCGTAAAAGACCAGCTAGGGCAGTGCATCTCCCACCGGACGCTGCCCGTCTAGTTGTTATCTTGACTGGGATCCCGTGTCTCAAACCACAACAGATCGAAACTGAACCTGAGCTCTTAAACAGAACTAGAAAATGGTGCTCACAGTTCAGTAGTGGGAGTGTGGATGTGGGCAAACATATTATAGCTGCGAGGAGGGTGGAATGGGTGGGAAGGAGGGCCAAATGTATTCCTGGGGATTGTGTTATTGTTAATTTTGACAGAGGTAACCTGGCAGACACTCTTTTATGGGATGGTTCTGAGCTAGTTGGTGACGGTATCAGACCACTCCCACTAGGGTACTTTTATCCCCCTCCTACACACCCCCAGACAAGATCTTCCCACCCCCCTATTCCACACCCAGATAAAGCCGGCTGGATAAGGGCCCCCTCGTATCAAACTCAACAGGCCTTACTGCGGGTGAGTTCCAACCCCGTAGTAGCCCAACCCACCCAAGCACACCACAATGGCATTCAGGGGGCAGGGATCTTACTTACTAACAGTTTCTCCCCTCTTTTTCCGGACTCCCATCTGGACTCCAACGATTGACAACCACCTAATGTGCCCCCTTTCATGGAGGCTACCACTGTCCGTAGGAATTGCCACATCTCAATGGTAAGCTGGAACATCGCTGGGTTAGGGAAGAAAGTCATGGACGCTAGATGGTTAAAATTTGTGTCCCAATACGAGATTTTGGGCTTCCAAGAAACGTGGGACGTAAGAGACAACTTTTTCCTGGACGGGTTCCGGAGCTTCTCAGTCAAGGCAACCCCAGGGGAGGGCGGAAGGCACAAAGGAGGGTTGTTCATTCTCTTCTCCTTAAATCTGGCAGGGACTACCACTAAGATTGATTGCACTTCTGATAATATCCTCTGCATCGAGTGGGTCAGGCCAAATTCCCCGCTAATTCTTATAATTAATTTCTATAACGCCCCCTCAAAGGATAGTAACTGTTCTCATTTGAAGTCCCTTTCTCTGTTTTTATCCTCATACAAGTCAAAGCAACGCGCTTCATTCGATATTCTGTTATTGGGTGATTTTAACGTACATCCATGTGGCTGGGGTTGTTTGTCCAGGGAGGTATTGGGCCCTTTAGGAGCCGTTAGTACCCACTTTGAGCACACTGCGCATGGGGCGGACTTAGAACACCTACTTGCCAATTTAAATTTATACGAGGCTGAAGGGTCATGGGGTGAAGTGAGGGCACCAACCTTTGTAGGCAGGGATGCCAGTACAATCATCGATTACATCTTCATTACTCCCGGCCTAATAAGTATGGCGGTAGCCTATGACGTGTGCACCTCCCCCTTTAGCGATCACAACCCTGTAGTCCTGACATTGGATGTGGGCGACAACACTGTGACCCAGGTTGAGCGCCTGGGGGCCGGTGGAGACGCCCTCATCCCTAGGGAGCAGGGTCGTAGATTAAATTGGGCAAAGGTTGTCCCGGAGAACTTCATGGACAATCTTGTTCAGAATAGACAAGCTGACATCATAACCTGCATGGAGAGTACAAGTGAGGGAACGGCTATTATCACCTCTTTCACCGCCATATGTACACAAATTAGCCATGACCTGATGTCCACAAAAAACCAAGTGGCTTCTACTAGCCCCAGATGGTTCGATAGGGAGTGCTCCCAAAAACATAATGCTCTACTACAGGCTCTTAAACATCAGCCCAGAGATAGGGAGTTGGTGGGTCGGCTCAGAAAAGAATATAGGCAGGCTATCGAGACACGCAAAAAAACTATAAAAAGTGAGGCATGGGACAGTTTAACATCGGTCAGCGTGCTGAGAGATAGTTCCCAATTTTGGTCGATTTTAAATCATCCGTATTTTGCCTCTTCCAACAACACTGTGCTGGATTGTGTGATACCAGAGGATGACTGGGTGAACCACTTTAGTAAAATCTATAACAGTGCAGATCTTTTAACTACACCCCATTCCCATCAGCCACCTACCGAACCCCCCCTTTTGTCCTTTTCGGAATTTGAGGTTACCAGGGCAATTGAAGAGATGACTAAACATAAGGCACCAGGCCCAGACGGGGTCCCTGCAGACTTATATAGCTCGCAGACACTATTCTGGGCCAAAATCCTCACAAATGTTTTTAATACAACCGTCACCGTGGGGTTTCCAAAAAGCTGGTCCACCTCAACCATCATCCCTATATTTAAAAAGGGCTCCAGATCGGACCCGGCATGCTACAGGCCGATCTCATTAATCGACTCTGCCGTAAAGATTCTTGGCAGAGTCATTCTACACAGATTAGGTGACATTATTAAGGAGAAGGGGGTGCTCTCTGACCTGCAATATGGTTTCAGGGAGAAAAGAGGTACAATAGAGCAGTGCTTGAACCTCCACATGCTGATTAGTAAATACACCACGGCCAAGGAGGGTCACCTTTATCTGGCCTTTATGGACCTTTCATCGGCCTTTGACTTGGTCAATAGGGCCAAGCTATGGACCATACTGGCTGGTATTGGGATTGACCCCCCTTTAGTAGACTTCCTGGCCGCACTCCACGCAGATCTTTCAGCTAACATCAGAACTACCCGTGATGGTAAAACCACCAGACCATTTAGTTCCAGACGGGGTGTCAGGCAGGGCTGTATCTTAGCCCCACTCCTGTTTACCATCTATATCAACTCCCTCGATAAAGCCCTGGAGGGGTCCACACTTGATATTCCTTATGTGGGGGGATCTGCAGTTCCCGTACTCCTCTATGCGGATGACGCGGTGCTTTTAGCCCGCACAGGGGTGGGGTTACAGAGGCTCCTTAATGCATTTGGTCATTTTATGTCTTCGCTTGACCTGCTGGTCAACAATAAAAAATCTCATATTATGCTGGCAGGGAAGCGCCCAAGACCAAAAAAGCTAAAATCTTTTAGTTGCTGTGGAGAGGGGATCTCGAGAGTACAAGTGTTCACCTACCTGGGAGTGATATTTGAAGAGAAGGGTTCATGGTCCCCACAGGTGGATGCGAAATCCCTAGCCGTTACCAGATCCACCTCTGCACTTTTGAGTTTCGCCAAGCGTCTTGGGTCTCGACCGATGGAGGCATTACTGAAGGTTTATAAAACCAAATGCCTATCTATAGCCTCCTACGGAGCCCCATTGTGGGGCCATGTAAACTGTGGCAAATTACAAATAGCAGAAAATCATTTCCTCAGGTCCTTGTTGGGTGTCCCACAATCCACACCTGTCCTTTCAATACATACCGAACTAGGGCTGGGTTATCTTACTGACTCACTCCAACTAGCGCCCCTTATGTGTTGGACTAAAACTTGGCTGAACAAGGACATTGATTTGAACCACAAAATCCTCAGGGATTGCATGACCTTGGATAATGCTTCAAAAATTCCATGGTTAGAATACGTAAAGGGGGAGATGGGCAGACTCGGCAGACCAAACCTATATAGCCACCCAAACACTATACTCAAGGGAGATTTGAAATGGATCAAAGAAAATTTCATGAGGAGGGCAGTTCAAACACGGGAGGAGAAAGAACTAACTAAACCAAGAGTCAGAGCCAACTTCTTACTCCTGACTTCGCCCCAAATTGAACCATATCTAAAAATTGTGAGCAGACCTTACCATCGTCACCTGCTTATTAGATTTAGGTTCAATTTAATCCAATACTCCTTGGGCGATCTTCCTGTGTGGGGTGTTCCTGATGAATCTACCCCGTGTAGCTGTGACAATTTTTCTGACCAAACCCTCATGCATTTCATCATGTTTTGTAGTCACTACAAAGCGAGTAGGTTGAGGTTTTTGGCACCCATTTTAAGAGATGCAGGTTTTGTTCAGGTACGGCCTGCTCTACTTTACCTTCAGTTATTAGGCAGCATCAGGACAATTCTCGGGGTTGCTAGCTTCCTGGTCGCCGCTATGCGCACTAGGTCCAGGATGCTATCCCCGAGACAACTGGAAGGGTGATTTTACTATTATGATTCCCGGCTTGTTTTTTAACCTTTATGGATTTTACTGAATTGTTCTGTTTTTTGTAACCCACATGAATTTATCAAATTGTAATGAATTTTATCAAATTGTAAATCAATTTTTAAATACATGTTGTTTGTTGCTTTTATGATTTTAAATGTAATCGAATAAAGCTTGTTTTGACTTGACTTGACTTGAGGCTTCCCGCTTTCCAACGGCTACGAAGGACTGCTACCCTGACTGTCGCCTTGTCTTGGACCCTCCGATTGATGTTTGTAAAGCGAGACGATAGACGGTCTTCTGGTGGCGTGACAGATATTTGGTTAAGTATAAGTGGGTCGCTCCCACGACTTTGTCTGGTTCCTTGGTTTTGATTTGGTTGCTGCAGTACCCAAAGCCGAAGGGCCTGTATATTTACGAGTGTATCATTTTTTGATTCCCTTTGAAGTTTGAAACCAGACTAGTGAGCAAGATGCCTGGTCTTGGTAAATTTGGTTATTGGTTTGTTTGTGGTAGTAACAGGGATTCCCGATTGGAGGATTCATGTCCGATACCTCCGGTTGGAACTCCGACTTATGAGCTCTATTCTAAACACGGAGTGGGTCCCATTACTTATAATGAAGTATGGGTCCACTACACTAAAAAGGATGGTGTTTTGCAGTGGCCCCCACATGGTAGTTTTGAAACAGAGATTTTAGACAATCTAGAATTTAAGCTATTTAAGAAGAAAGCCCGTCCGGCAATGTTTGACTCTTTCCGCCTTTGGCGTAAGGAAGCCAAACAGAGAGAAATTAAACAAGCAAAGAGAGATAGTTAAGATAAGAATATGTCAGTACTACAAGCTGCTAGACAGTTTAAGGAAGATGGAGAAGAGCGTGCGAGTGAAGTTTTAGATAGACAGCGTTGTATGGCCATAGATAAATGTTATCCGGCCTTGCCGTCTTCTCCTCCAAAAGTGATTGAAGACCTTGAAAAAGATCCTTTGATCTCTCATTTACTGAGATTGCCACCTCCCTATGTGCAGGGTGCTACTGCGCCTCTATTACCCCCGGTTGTTCCACCCTTTGTTGTTCAACCTCCTGCTGTTGTTCAGCCACCCGGTGCTCCACAGATGGTTTTGCCTCCTCCTGCGCAACCCATTCTAGGGTCGCAAGCTTTGCCAACAGCTTTGCCTCAAACTCCTTTGCCTTCTGCTTCTGCATCTTCGATTTCTACTGTTCTTGTCCCTACACCTTCTTTGCCTCAAATACTTCTTCTCCTGTTCTTATGTCTGCTTCTTCTCCTTCTGTTAGAAAACGAATGACAGAAACGGTTTCTAATTTGTTGTTACCATTGTTTGGGTCACTGAATATGACCCCTGTTTCGGAGCGTAAGCAGAGTCGTAGTCAGCTTCCTGGTTCCGAAGAACAGGCTGTGTTGGATTTTTTGGCTCGTAAATGGATTATGAATGCCTCAAGGTATAGTTTGCCAGTGGTTATGGATGTTTTCTTTCAGTGGGAGCCGCCTAAGCAAAGGTATGTTTTTAATGTGATGTGTATGTTTTTGCGTCAGGAATGGGAAGATAATGATTTGGGTTTGATCCCGCAGGAACTACTTGATGTTCAGTCGGATTTTGCTAAAGGGATGATAGTGGAATCTGATATTACAGATGCCGTAGAGACGATACTGGCTTTTAGATCTAGCCTTCTGCCTAAGACATTGTACGAACCTGATTCCTTTTTTACGAGAAAAGCGAGACAGTATCCCATGAGAGAAGTTCCTCCATTATGGAAAGAAGCAGTTCAGGCTAATGTAAATCAGGGTATTCAGGCCGCTCCGGCTCATTTTCAGCGAGTATGGGTACATGTCCCTTGGAAGAGAGCAGAGGTCTTGGCTCTTAAGCAGACCTTACCTGACCCTCGTAAGAATCCTGCTGGTTATTACAAGGATTTGTCCCAGACAGTTGAAGCGTGTATTATGAATTTAGCTGACATCGATATGTTGATGGGTAATGTAGTCCCTCAACCCTTGTGGGCGAAGATTCGTCATGAGAATCATGCTGCTGAATTAGGTGATACCTGGGCGAATATTGTTGCCGCAGATGGTAGACAGGAGGGAGGTGCTAAACCTGAATCTCTAGTTTTAGAATTACCAGGTAGAATTATTAATTTCATGAAAACGATGATGCCCGCTTTACGGGTAAATTGGGATAAGTTAGCAGCATGTAAGCAGAAGAAAGACGAGAGTGTATCTGATTTCTTCACTAGGTTTGAAGAGACGTTTATTGATCATAGGGGTCAGGATATGAGTACGGAGGTTGGTCAAAGGTTGTTTGTGGATAAATTTGTCTTTAATTTGCTTCCCGAACTTTCTAATAAGTTAAAGGACTTTGGGCCAGATGTAGGTAGCCAAATACCGGTCGGTAACGGCCGAATTCGGCCGTTACTGACCGGTATTTGGCTACCGAGATGTAGGGGCAGGTAAACTGGGCAAATCGGTAATTTTACCGATTCTGTAAATATACCGGTCGGTAAATTTACCGACCGGTATTTTTACAGAATCGGTAAAATTGATATGTAGGTGGGACTCTTCTGAGTCCCACAAGGCCTAAGAAATCGGTATTTTACCATCAAATTCAATTTGATGGTGAAATACCGATTCAGGTGTGCATGCACATGTGTGCATGCACACCTGTGCCATATGACAGGCAGACCTGCCCTTAGGGCAGGTATGCCTGCCATATGGCCCCCGAACCTTTTTTGGGGGTGCTAGAGGGTGTCAAAGTGACTCCCCCTGCACCCTTGCCAAAATCGGTATTTACCGATCGGTAAATACCGACCGGTAATGCCCCATTCATTCCTATGGGCTTCAAAGCCCATAGGAATGAATGGAGCATTACCGGTCGGTATTTACCGAATCGGTAAATACCGACTTTTAAAGAATCGGTAAATCCACATCTGGATTTACCTACATCTCGGTACTTCATATTTACCGACTCTTAAATACTGAATCGGTAAAATTCGGTATTTAAGAGTCGGTAAATATGATTTACCTACATCTGGCCCTTTGTCGGCCCAGATATTGGCTACTGCACAATATTACGAGAATAGGGATAAAGATGAGAAGGATAAAGTGGAGAAGAAAACTAAAGAGTTAAAGACGAAAGTTCTTTTGCAGCAAGCTTATCCGCCTCGTCAGAATCAGCCTCAGTTTCAGCAACCACCACAATTTCAGAGATTGTTACAGAAGCCTGAGCCTTATGTTCAGCGATTCTTTCCTGGCCCTAATCAGTGTGCTTATTGTAGAGAGGAAGGTCATTACAAGAATAGTTGCCCGGCTTTGTTACAGCGTGCGAATGGTGTATCTGGTCAGAGAGGTCGTGGTAGTTTTCAGCAAGCTCCTAGGGGTAGTGGACGTGGTGTGATCCCTCAGAATGATCATGCCTCTTCCCTTCAGAATTCTGCGAATTATTTTGACAGACAGAATGTTCCGAGTGGTCAGTCTGCCCAGTATTATGTTGAGGATTACTATGTCGAAGGTGAGTGTTCTGGTTATAATGATAACTAGGACAGCCAAGGACAAAGAGAGGGAGTAGTGTCAGTTCCAGTAGACCAGAGTGGACCTTATGTTGAAGTGATTACATCAGGTGTGGTAGAACCTTTTCTTTTGGATACTGTTGCAATGAAGAGTTCTATTATGCACTCTAAACTTCCTGGCGCACCTTAGTCTGGCTTGACCAATGTTTCAGTAGGATTTTCAGGCGCCCCAGTTCGTAATCCGGTTTCTAGTCCTTTGTCTCTTACCATTGGCCCTTGTGAATTGGAAGCTCCATTTATTTTAACGACTGGTTGTGGTGAGAATCTGTTGGGTTTGGACTTGCTGAAAAGATTGTATGCGACATTGCATTGTTCTCCTTCGGGAGTACAACTTACCCTTGGTAAGAAAGTGATTTCTCCAATGTATTTGTCTAAGGATTGTTTGCCACTGGAATTGCGTTCGCTTCCTGATACACTTTGGGCTACAGGTCCAAATGATGTTGGTCTTTTGCAGATTCCTCCGTATGTTGTCACCCTTAAGTCAAATGCTAGGCTACCTCGTATTCCCCAATACAAGATCTCGAGTGATGGTGAGAGAGCTCTTTTAGCAATTATCTATGATCTGGTTGAGAAGGGTGTAGTTGAGGAAATGAGAGGTAATGTGTGTAACAGTCCTGTTTTGCCTGTTCTTAAACGTACTGATGCTTCTCAGCCATCTGTGTACAGGTTTGTGATCGACCTTCGAGAGGTCAATAAGATAGTAGTGCCACAGTTTCCTGTGGTACCTGATATCACTGCTTTGTTGACTTTGATTCCTGCTTCGGCAGCTTGGTTTTCTGTCATCGATTTGAAGAATGCTTTCTTCAGTATTCCTATTGCTGAGGAGAGTAGGGATATTTTTGGCTTCTCATTAGGAGGCCGAAGCTTCCGGTTTAAGAGAGCTCCCCAAGGTTATTGTGAAAGTCCCTCCATCTATAGTCAAGCGTTGAAAACTCAGCTTGACGGTTTTGTGTTACCTGTTGGTGCTACTCTTATTCAGTACGTCGATGATTTGTTGATTACTTCTGATGATGAAAAGATTTGTAAAGAGGCTACTCTTTCTTTGTTGCGGTATTTGTCTGACCTTCATCATAAAGTGTCACCTTCAAAGTTGCAATATTGTCGCCAAGAAGTGACCTACTTAGGTCATCTCTTGTCGAAGGAGGGAAGGAGATTGACCCCAGAACGAATTCAAGCGATTGCACAAATGAATGTACCATCCACACAGAGAGAAGTGCGTGCCTTTTTAGGTATTACATTGTATTGTAGACAGTGGATCCCCAATTTTTCCTTGCTAGCAAAACCACTGTTGGCATTGACTCTGAAAGATACTCCACATCCTCTTCCTTGGTCTGACGAATGTCAGAAAAGTTTTTCTGAACTACGCGATGCATTGTGTTCGGCTCCTGTGTTGGTTACTCCAGATTATAGTAAGCCTTTCACGTTGTACGTGCACGAGAGATGAGGTTGTGCGTTGTCAGTGTTGACACAACCATTTGGGGACAAGCAGCGTCCATGCGCGTATTTTTCAGCAACGTTAGACCCAGTTGCTAAGGCGTTGCCGAGTTGTCAGAGAGCTACAGCTGCAGCGGCTGTTTCTATTCGACAGTCTGCTGGTTTGGTATTGGACAATACGTTGATTGTGATGGTCCCACATGCAGTGGATACCTTATTGAACAGGACTAAGACACAGCACCTAGGCACGTCTGTCAGGTTACGAGTTGACATTGTTGGCTAGTCATGTTCACATTAAACGATGTAATGTGCTGAATCCAGCTACGTTGTTACCGATCTCTACAGAGACGGATCCTCAGGAACAGCATGATTGTTTTCTTCGTACAGAGGAAGAAACGAAGGCTAGAGTTGACCTAAGGGATACTCCCCTTACGGATGTTGATGGTACCCTATGGGTAGATGGTTTGTGTTTTAAGCTTCCGAATGGTGAAACGACTGCAGCGTATGTTATTACAACTTTACATTCAGTTGTTGAGACAGCAAGCATACCACAGAATTCTGCGCAAGCAGCAGAGTTGATTGCACTGACTAGAGCGTGTGTGTTGTCAGAAGGAAAGCGAGTGAATGTTTACACCGATAGTCAGTATGCGTTTGGTGTTGCCCATAGTTTTGGGCGTTTGTGGAGAGAGCGTGGGTTCCTTACTTCGCATGGGACAAAAATACAGCATGGGCAGTTGGTGAATGAACTTTTGGAATCTCTCACTCTCCCAAAGCAGATTGAAATTATGAAGTGTAGTGCGCATAAGAAAGTTGTGGACGATGTTGGTCGAGGGAATGCGTTTGCAGATGAAGTTGCGAAGGAAACGGCGAAAGACATGATGAGCCGTATGTATGTTGCAGGCCCAGCTAATTGGGTTATGGCTGGTGGAATGTGTGAAGACACAATAGAAAGTGTGAAAACGATTCAGGCTGAAGCGACTGAGAAAGAAGTGAGTGTTTGGAGAGAAACTACGGGTATGTTGGATTCGACAGGTTGTTGGGTTGAGTTGTCAGAACACCAGCGATGGTTGTTGCCTGATGCGTATGTGCTCCCAGTGGTTACAATGGCTCATGGAATGGCTCACATAAGTTTGAAGGGAATATGCAAGTTGTTGGCTCCAGTTTGGCAGAATGCTGGAATTCCGAAATGTGCAGAGAACGTGGTGAAACATTGTATGATTTGTCTGAAGTATAATCCTGGTAAGGGAACTCCAACTCCAGCTGGTCATTTTGCTCCTCCAACGTATCCGTTTGAAGTGATACAGTTAGACTACATTCACATGGAGAGATGCAATAATTTGAAGTATATCCTTGTGGTTGTTTGCGCCTTTTCCAGGTGGATAGAGGCCTCCCCCCTAAAAGATAATACTGCCTTGTCTACAGCCAAGGTTTTGCTGAGAGAGTACTTCCCAAGGTATGGTTTGCCGAGAATTGTATGGTCGGACAATGGGAGTGAATTTGTGGGTCAAATCATGAAGAAAGTGTTGTGGATTGGGAATAAATCAAAAGTTCCATGCAGCGAATCACCCCCAGTCTGCTGGACTTGTTGAATGTTACAATGGTACCTTGAAGCTGAAACCAGCTAAGGTACAAGCAAGCACTGGTCTTACATGGCCGGATGCCTTGCCGTTGGCTCTTTTGTCAACAAGGACGACTGTGCATTCTCGAGTGGGACTTAGTCCGTATGAAATTGTGTTTGGCAGTCCTGCGAATGTTTGGGGTGCGCCTCGTCCTAAAGAATACAGCAGTATTGAGTACCCTATGTTGGTGGATTACTTACATGACTTGACTGCTAAATTATGTGTTCTCCACCAACAGGTCTATGACAGTCTACCGACAGCAACTGCGGATCCAGGACACACAATTCAACCCGGCGATTATATTCTCACGAAGAATTTTCAACGAACAAAGAATTTGAAGCCGAGGTGGACTGGACCGCATTTAGTTTTGTTAGTGACTCGAACTGCTGTTAGAGTAGCTGGCAAGAAAAACTGGGTGCATGCCACCCACTGTAAAAAAGTTCCATTGCCCTTACCATATGAAAAGTGGGTGAGGGGAGGTATAGCCGATTCTGAATGTGAAAAAACTCCATTTTAAATGTACCTTTTTGTGTATAAATAGGGATGTCTCGCCTTAGTAAAATTGAGCAGTTTCTTGAGTTGTACACCGTGTTGTATTGCTGGGATTTCTGCTACTAGCTGCAGCTAATAAATTTGATCTCTTACGCCACCTAGAACTATTCTGTGTCTCTGTATACCAAGGCAAGGGAACCCAGAGGACTTTGGGCGTGTCCCTGGCGCTGCTGGGTACTTGAAATCCCAGTTCTTCAACCTGATTCTGCCCCCACTGTCCATCTGGCCATTCAGAAGTTGCATCGGTTAGCCTCTGAAATTCATGCAGAAAACGGTACCTAGTCGTTCTCGGGATGGATTTGGGGATTGTTGTCCACCTGGTGTTGGAAGTTATAAATGATTTTGGCAGGTATAGCAGGGGTCATTTTTGCCTGTTGCCTTTGTATGCAATGTGGGCCAGCCTGTTGTTCCTATTGTGCCACCAAACTTTCCACTGCATTGGTCCCTTCCCCTACAGTTAGTACCAAACAAATGCTCCAGCAGGAAATTCCGGAAATGATGCAAATAGATGAAGGGATTTCTGAAGATTGAGTATTTCTCGTTAGTTAGTTAGCTATAGCATGCTAAAGGGGTGAATTTGAAGGATAAATGTCCAAATCTTCCCTGTAATTATAGTAACATACGCATGTAGGGTTGTTAGCATGATATATCTACATACTATCCCTCCTGTTTATATACATATATATTGACACGATTGTTGTCTTTAAATCCTTAGCATTTGAGTGTTTTCTCTATTCATCGTAGCATAGGCCGAGAACTTTTCAGACGCCATGTTGGTTGGCCTAGTTCGGCTAAGCGCTGAAGGGTCACGTGTCCTCCTTCTTTCTGTGTCCTGGGTTCCTACATTTGAGTTATAGACTGCCAGCTGAAGGAGGGCTCTCCTTTTGCTCTTCGTTAGGCCCTTCAAGGTTACATCTGGGTTGCGGACCTGATAAGCACATTCCGGGAGGCGCCGTGTCTACCCTCCCGAGCGCTAGGATGAAGGTAGTCAACTTTGTCGACCTTGCTATAATGAATAGAGCTATTCTGAACCAATTTTATGTGCCATATACAGTGGCGGCTGGTGACATTTGAAAGTGGTAGGGCGTAAAGTCCGTGGTGAAGCACACCGTGAGAGCGAGACTGAACCCCCGAGAAATTTTGAAAAATGAGTAAGCAAATGGTGCATTTTCAAGACTTTTGGAAGCCACTGTGCTAAACAGAAACAGGCCACTGCCTCCCCTCAAACTATCATCAATTGTCAGAGGGGGAACCAACACCAAAACCAATCTAGTGGGGTAATCTGAGATTCTTTGTAACAAAATACCTCTTTGCAGGCTTTAACACAGCATATTAACAATCCACCCCTATAGGCCTATTGGCTTTAACTTGGGGTTTCCATTAAAAATAACACACCTCTATTGCCATGTGGTAACTGCTCAAAATAAAGAGATAGAACCATGGAGACTGACTTAACTTTTCGGAATGAACCAGTCAGGCCTATAGCAGTGCTTAATTTGAGCTGGTGGTTTCCGGTGCTCAGCACCGGTGCTTATAGCATTAGTTAAGGACACACTCTTTCAGAGTGTGTGTGATTTTCCTCAGAATCACAGGATGTTGAGCCACACTGAGACTCGAACCCGGTTCCCCAGCTCCGTAATCGGCAGTTCTAGCCATTAGGCCAAGACCTCTCCAGACTAATGAGTGCCGGGGTTCTAGTCAGGAGGCAGTTTGCACCAGCACATTTCTCTTGAAAGGTCTGCCTTCTGAGGCAAATAAAGCAGTGGCCTATAGCCTTTGTCATTGGCTTGTCACACTAACCATCTCAGGCCTACTGTGTTGAACATAAGCTTTCCCATAAAGCAACCATTGGCATTCATTCACAAAATTATAAACTTGTACTTGTACTTGTACTTGTTCAAACCCACCCCTACACCTCCACAGCAAGACCCCTTAAATGGGGTGTCCCACAGGGCTCGTCATTAAGCCCTCTTCTATTTAATATATATCTCACCCCCTTGGCCAAAATGATCTCAGAGTCAGGAATTAAAATAACATCCTACGCTGATGATACTCAGCTCCTATTCACTTATAAGGATGTATTCATTGACACTTTTGACTCTCTTAAAAAATGTCTTAGGAACATTGCAGAATTATGGTCCGAAATTTTTTAAAACTTAATGCGGATAAGACCGATGTCTTGTTCTTTAACCAACCATCGCCCATTGCCTCCAATCTCTGGTGGCCGGAAGAATAGAGTGTTGCCCCTCTATCCAAAGATTCAGTCAGGAATCTGGGCTTCAGGTGGGACAATCATCTGTCCTTTGCCACCCAGGTCCAGACAGTATCTGCCGCCTGTTTCAGCAAAATTAAAATGATAAAGAAATTCATCGAATACCTGCCTAGCAACACTCGTAAAACTGTGGTTCAGGCACTTATTACATCTCATTTAGACTATGCTAATGGACTTTACCTGGGTCTGTCACAAGGCCTATGGCACAGACTCCAAACAGTCCAAAATGCTGCTGCTCGCCTGATCTGTGGCATCTCGCTAAGACAACACAAATCCCCTTACCTGCGGAAGATGCACTGGCTCCCCATAACCAAAAGAATCGAGTTTAAAGCAATGACATTAGCTTTTCAGGCAGCCAAAGGCCTAGGACCAGCCTACCTTAGAAAGAGACTCCGCCCCTACAATCACTCTAGAGACTTGCGCTCTAATACCAAACTTCTACTGGTCACCCCTAGATTTTAAAAAACTAGATCAGGAGGTAACTCTTTCGAAGTGTGTGCCACCCAACTTTGCAAATAAACTTCCACTCCAACTCCGTACGATCCAGTCGGAACCGGAATTTCGCAGATCTCTCAAGACCTGGCTATTCCCCCGCCAGGATTAGGTCTTATGCCAATTGCTGTCTGTCTACTAGCGCCGGGACACCCCGTTGAAGTAGCTGTGCGCTTTATAAAATACACAAATAAATAAATAAATAAAATAAATACAAGATTATGGTTAACAAGCTAAAACACACCCCACCTAAATGGATCTAGGCTATTCACAGTACAAATCTTCTACCCACGAGTTTTGGGGGAGAGTGTAGCCAACACAAATCCTGGTCTATTGTGCTAATCTGTGAAATTCTGTGTAAAAGTACCCGTTTACAGACTTTACCACTGTACAATAACTATTCACTGTTAAAGAGATATTGCTTTAAAATTTGTTTTCCCTATAAATATGGCAGTCCTACTACAGCATCTGTTGTAACTTTTCATAATAAAATAGACCATGGCATCTGACTTACATTTTCCCCAATGAACCATTCTAGCTTAAAGCCTTTAATGTTAGCTTGTCCAAATAACCAACTCAGGAGCACCTGTTTTGAATGTATGCTTTCCCACAAGCCTACAGCCATAGCATTACACATTCGATCAAATTTGCAGGTGGCAAATTAACATACAACCCCTCCGAAATGGGAGTTCCATGGTACAAACTTTTATCTCAAGGGAAAGTCAGAGAGTGTACCCAACACCAAGATCCTTGCACACTTATGATATCTGTGAGATTATCTGTAACAAAATACCTGTGTACGGATTAAATAACAATACACCTGTATAGCCCTGGTGACTTTAGCATGTGCTTTTCAAGATAAGAAATCAGTCCTTCTGCTTTTTGTCATAACTTTTCATAGTAACAGATCAGACCTATGGAATCATTGGTTTGGGAATTCCAAGATTACAAAACTTTCAAAGATTGCCTTACTGAATGTCATGCAGAGTTTCTCTCTTTTACAGCCACTGTGGTCCTATCTAGGAGAGATAAAACAAAGTATATGGTGCATTCAGGGCTGGACGGTCCATTCTGCGTCCAGCATTTACCCGATGGGCTACAGGGTAGATGGCTGCTTGCAGAGACTGATACTAAGAAAGAACAATGGTTCTGTTGGGTCAGTCAGAGTGAATACCTTAAATGTGGTATATACGCACTCGTCACATGCATTCTGACAGAGATCCGGTATAATTTCTCTTTTTTTTTTAAATAACTCCAGGTTTTGTTAACATTTAACTGAATCACAGTGCATCCAATCTACAATATTTTAATTGGACTAGTGACTTATGATAGGTAAATCATTGCAACTGTCTGATTCTGTTTAATTGGACGAAGTCTCTAATGTCTTTTTAAACCATTCTAGAATGAACTTGTATTAATCAAATGCATTTTTTTTAAAAACTTTGGATGTACTCTTTTATGATCTATTCGATCGAAATAAAGAATTAAATGAAAAAATGAATACCTTAAACGTTTGTCAGACACAAGCCATGAATTCACCTGCAGTGATAGTTAACTAAACACCAAAAGTTCCCTTTAAGTCCAGTGTAACCTATGTTTTTGTTTTTCATCGAACACACACAAGTACAACAGGTGTGCCATCCAAAACTAAACGGCGCATTGCTCGGGGGAAGTAAAACAAGTGGAAATACATAAATTCACAGTATGTGCAATATAACGTCGAAATGCCAATGCCCTTTATTTCAATTCTTATTATGCAAAACCTGCATGATATGCTGTATTCTAATGTTTAAAGTAATTAATGCCCATTGCAGTGAAGCGTTTCTAAGGGAACATCTTCGATTTTACACTGGGACCTGGTACATTTTCAACCCTGCATGCTTGTTTCTAGATTAAAGAGCAGTCAACGGCTCCCCCTTTGATTCAGTGGCAAGAAAGGTTTCCTCATGAGAAATTGCCAAGTCTACTTGGACGACTGACACTCGTTATAAAAATATGAACATCTGTACGTGAACGCAATACACAGCCAGCACAACCTTGTTTAAGCCTCATTACTAAAATTACTCTTTTTGTAACTAGTCCTTTACCTGTCTATCTCGCGAGCCGGCGGCATTTCCAGCATACTGAGATGGGCTTAATAATGCATTATGAAGCGTCGCACATAGGCACCAATCAGATGCGCAACTAGAGTCAACTTTCGGGGGGGGGGGCTGAACCTTTAATCAGTAGGCAGAGAGGAGCTGCAGGGGCTCTTAGAAGGGGTGAAACAACAGCAAGGCCTCATTAACATTCAAATGGTCTTTTAAAGACCTGTGAAACGTTCGGGTGCGGCTCTGTGTGTGTGCCCGGGATCTGTCTCATCCCGGGCTGCCACACACGGGGGAAGCCCGGTGAGTTCAATGGGTGTTGCGCGCCTGGGCACCATGTGTCAATACGTTTATCGTACAGTCACTAAACGATCCAAATCAATCAGGCAGCAGGCTTCAGCTGTAACGCGGCGGGTCTATAAGTTAGAAACCGCCAGCCTGGGCCTTACCTGGAGTGAACTGTCCGAGTTCACAAGTCCTTCCTCCTACTACTGCCCTACTCCGGACAGCAACCTGGCAGCCTGCAACATGGACTAGTTGCTGCTGCAGGTAATGGCACGAGACGCACGATTTCAGGACACACTGCCTCGCCTCCTCGACCTTGGCTCTCCATTCTGCAGTCCATCCTTCTGGAGTGGAGTGTAAAATGGCTGTCACTCCAACTGCCGACTCATGCACGCGGGATGGAGTCAGATCTACGTCATCGAGGGGTGGGGTGACACCTTGACAAGCTCTCCTCCATGTAATAATGACTGTTCCAGATATATTTACACATAAGCACTGTTCCCTCTAGGCCGCGCGCGCGCGCGCGCGCGCACCTTCAATGACGTCAGCGCGCACCACCTATCGTGGAGCGCGCACACAGGCCGTCGCAAGAGATTCGCGCCGCCCGCCGCTTTTAGAAAGCGAGCGGCGCGACCATGTCATGCAGCACATTTCCAGTGGTGGTGGCGGCGGTTGGCGGCGGTGCGGGCGTGAGAAGTTGCAGGTAAGGAGAATGTATTTACCGAGGCGGGAGGCGGGAGGCGGGAGGCGGGAGGCGGGAGGCGGGAGGCGGGAGGCGAATGTATTTACTACGGCGGGAGGCGGGAGGCGAATGTATTTACTACGGCGGGAGGCGGGAGGGGAATGTATTTACCATGGCGGGAGGCGGGAGGCGAATGTATTCACCACGGCGGGAGGCGGGAAGCCGGAGGCGAATGTATTCTCCACGGCGGGAGGCGGGAGGCGGGAATGCTGTTATCGGGTGAGGAGCCTCTCTGGCAGCATTTGTATTTCGGTATAGGAGAGGGCAGTGAATGGACCTGGGGCAGCGAGGGCAGTGAATGGACTTGGGGCACGGAGATTCATAGACCGATGCCATCGTACAAGTCATTTTGAAGGTGCTGCCGCCACGAGTGCGCACCACTTTCTCCTGGTTTCAGGCTTTTGGCAAATTTAAACACGGAGGTTTGTTTCTGCCTGTAACGCCAAGCTAAAACTAAAATAGGTTGACTGCCACATACATTTTACCGTCAATCTTTCTCCCCTCAAACTTAGTGGTAGAGGATATAATCTCCATGGTGTTATTAGACTCCCCGAGATAATCAACCGGATTGTTGTCTTTGTGTAGTAACACAACATCAGGTCAGTGTCAGTAAAATATACTTTGCGAAATAATGGTGTATGCAACCCGAATTTATTACCAATTTGTTCATTCATCACAAAATCAGCTTTTGACCTGAATGTTCTCCCTTTCTCTTGTTGGTCACACATAACACACAAGATCCTTCCAGTCCACCCTTCCAAGCTACTTTCATCATTCACAAATGCTACTTTGAATTTGCTGTGCAGCGAGGGCAGTGAATGGACGTGGGGCAGGAAGGGCAGTGAATGGACTTGGGGCAGGGACAGGAGGGTAGTGAATGGACCAGGGACATGAAGGGCAGTGAATGGACAGGGAGGCGGAAGGAGAATGTATTTACCGAGGCGGGAGGCGGGAGGAGAATGTATTTACCACGGCGGGAGGCGGGAGTGCTCATATCGGGTGAGGAGCCTCTCTGGCAGCATTTGGTTTTCGGTATAGGAGAGGAAGAGAGACCTGAAGAGAGAGACATAAAGCGCACTGACTGTTTAAGCACATTTAAGATTTCCATGAATTGCGTTTTATAAGTATATAGTGATTAGTGAATGGACCTGGGGCAGGGATGGCATCAAACGGACATTGGTGAGTGGACAGGGTAGTGCACTTGGAGGCAGGGATGGTACTGTATGTAGATGAGGCAGGGCGAGCAGCTGGGGGGTGGGACAGGAGCGCCCTCATGCATCATGGTACAGGGAGGGCAGCGAATGCACATGGGAGGAAGAGAGGCCTGGGGGGGTGCGGGGGGCACGAATGAAACACTGGGGCATAAAGCGCACTGAATAGACACAGGGTCTCCAGGGCAGGACTTGACTGGACGTGGGCAGGGAGAATATTGAAGGAATTCGACTTTAAGGACAGTAGACAGGGGCAGGGAGGGCTCTGCGTGAAATGAATGAAATGCAACATTCCTTTCTCTGTATAGTGTCGTGTCTCAGCTTGTTGATGTCTGCGCAACATTTCAAGCATCTAGTGCAGACTGTGAACGAGGATTCAGCCTCATGAATACTATCAAGAGCAAATTGAGGAATAGACTAGAGCAGAAGCATTTGGACATGCTGATGAGGACAAAGGCCTACCTCCTGAACGGGAAAGTTGACCTAGACCGAGTTTATCAGCACTGGAAAAATGGCAAGGATCGCCGTGAGAAGCAACCCTGTCACCCATCTAGTGACGCCACTTGACGTGTCTGAACAGTCCTCTACCTTCTTGTGTATATGATATTGTATAGGCTCGCAGCATTTCCCCACCCAATGAACTGTGCTCCAGTTAAGAATATTTATTAAAATCTAATGATGGTACCACCATTGAAGTCTTGTGCTTTTCTAAACTTGAAGTGTACTTGCTAGTGTAACCAGTTCATGTCATGGCGTGCTTATCCAATATTGCAAACTGCCCTTAAGACCCTTATTGTGGCGCTGTATGTGTGAAAATGCACTATCTTTTAGCTTTTTAAAGACAAATTTTGGAGTGCCATTTGGCGCCGCAGACACGCGCGGTTTGGTTCCTGGCGCACATAGCCATGGTTGCAGCGCACAGAGACCCTCCACTGCCGCACACAGAGGAAAAAAATTAGAGGGAACATTGCACATAAGATATTTATTCCAAGCAGGTACAAGGAATAGGTATTCCCACAATCAGCTCCAACAGATAACTGACTCCTTACTATTCTGGAATACATGACACCAGATGATGTAACATAGAATACTTATCTGGTGATGTAACATAGAACATTACCTGTAACTAAGGAGACAATGATGCAGGGATACCACATCTCCCTTCTTTATATAACATCTAAAATTAATTAAGACCTAGTCTAAAATCTAAAAAAAACTAACCATACAAAATACAATAAAAGTAAATAACAAATACACTCTAATCCCCTCTTAACACAAAATACAATTACATTATGTAGTATTCTCATTGCTTTCCTATATTACAGTTCCAATAGAATTGTTATTGTATGTTCTTCCTTCAACATTCTGTATGTATCTCTTGGGGCAGTTGTATCCAGACTTGGATTGAAGGTGGTTGTTTAAGCTGTCTCTTGCTATTAAATTACTTATAATCAACTCCTCTTGGACTAAATTACTACATAATTTGGCGACGATCGGGATATCTGAGAAGTCAGAGAAAAGAAGAATCCACAATTTTTTTCTTTTCGAGGAGTGAGTTTGGAGAGACAGCGTTCACCGTTCAAGAAAAAGGGAAAGAGAAAGAAGAAGGTATTTATTTATATTAAGTGACACTATGATTGCACCAGCGGCTGTTTTTATATTGTAGTGCCCTGATTGCACCAGCGGGAGCGAAATTTCTCTTCTTTTCGTAATTTTTTTTAAATTTATTTAACGTGTCCAAGTGTTTGAAGACGCGTACATCGGAACCTTGAAATGCACCTGTGTTGATAGACTGTGAGTTTCCATCGTTTTCACGTTATTGTGAATGCTCATTTTACTCATACTTTTATCGCATTTTTTAAAAGCAAAAAGAAAAGAAACTCACCCAGTCCGTTATAACGCACCCTCCGTGTTCGCCGTTTCGGACATTCTTCTCCAGTACGCAGACAGCAGCGTCACCACGCATTATTATATCTACTTCCTGCAATTGCGTGTACTACGAATCACGTTGTGACGTTCATGACGTATCCGGCGGCCATTTTTTAATCACCAAGACGAGCGTTTCCATGGCAATTAATGCCATTTCCATCGACAATTACAGCAAGACTGTTTCTTTTCACCGTTAATTCCACACTAAGTGACTTGTGACTTACAGGAGATAACAGCGTTTTGTGACTTACAGGAGATAACAGCGTTTTCACTATTTCCTGCATCTTGACATCTATCAACTATCGATGTTATTTACATCATAGACTACGGTTACAACTTTTATTATTTTGGATTGTTATTTTAATTGTCTCATTGTGAATACTGTTTTTTCATGTCAATTACTCTTATATCAACATCTCTGTAAACTTTGCTTTTAGGTGTTTTTGAGTTATTAGAATGTCGAATAATATTAATTCACCTGCACATTTTTTACCAATAGCTGGCGATCCCAAGATGGAGTGGGATCTGTGGTATCCTACGTTTTTAGCCTATGTAGATGTAGTAGAAGAAGATGGATGCTCGCCAAAAAGGAAACTAGCATTATTAAAGATCTGTTTGGGTGGTGCAGGACTTAAAGAACTAGAAAATTTACCTCCTGTTGAAAACATAGGTGCTGGGGATTTGAATATTTTTGAAATTGTTATAAAACAACTAAGTATTAGATTTGGTAGGAAAATTAATACAGTCATGGAAAGATTTAAATTTTATTCCAGAGTTCAAAAAGAAGATGAGTCTATCGAAAATTACGTAGCTGCATTACGCACTTTAGCTGGTTCCTGTTCTTTTGAGACAATAAATTTCGAACAAGTCCTAAGGGATCAGATTATGATGCGTACCAAAAGTAAAAAGATCCAAGAACGTCTTTGGATAGGCACCGAGTCTTCTCTCAGTGCAGTGTTAAACATAGCCAAGGGCATTGAACAATCTGAATTATTTGTGAGCGAAATTAGAGGTCAGGAAGTTAAAAGCAAGGTAGTAGCAATTCCTGAAGTTTCTTTGGTAAAAAATTATTCCAATTATAGGAAACCTTCTTTTCCTCTTGTTAAGAAAGAGATTTTCAACAAAGAAAATAAAACTTTCACGAGGAAATCTCAAATTATATGTTACAGATGTGGAGCAAATGATCATGTAGGAAATTATAGAGGTTGTCCAGCTTGGAACAAAGTATGTATAAAGTGTAAAAGGCCAGGTCATTTCAACAAAATGTGTAAGTCATCACAAAAAGTTAATTTATTGTCATACGAGGAGTGTGAAAATTTAGAACAGCCTTCTGAAATCAACACTATGTTATGTGTTGGAGATACGGAATGCAAAGGTTTTCCTACTGATATTATTTCTATTAATGGAAAAGAAATTTCTATGCTCATTGATTCATGTGCCTGGTACACTATTATTGGTAAAAGTATTTATAACAAACATTGGGGCACAACCAAGTTATTACCACCTGATGTTCATCCTGGTGGATATTCAGGAAAAAAAAATGATCTGGAAGGATACATGTGGGCTGATATCAAATTTAAGGACAGGGTGACCAGAGGCAAAGTATATATTGCCACTAAGGGGGCATCTATTCTTTGTTGGCCTCATCAACATGATTTAGGGATTAAACTTGATCCTAATGCTTCACCTGCTGTGTATGTTGTTGCACCTGACAATAATTTTATAGTCCAAATGAAGAACAAATTTCCATCTATTTTTAATGATGATTTGGGAGTTGTTGTTAATTTTAAACACTGCATTATTTTAAAAGAATCAGTGATCCCTGTTTGACATAAAGTCAGGAATGTGCCTTTGGCTTACCGTGACAAATTGAAGGTGATCTTGTCTGACCTTGTTGCTAAAAACATTATTGAACCTACCGATTCTTCACCATGGGGTTCGCCAGTAGTTTTATCCCTTAAAAGCAATGGCGAACTTTGTCTATGTGTAGATCTTCGTAGCTTAAACAAGGAGATCTGGATCGATAGACACTCCTTACCTCATATTCATGAGCTTATATCCACACTGTCTGGTGCTTGCGTTTTTTCAACACTAGATCTGGCTAGTGCTTATCATCAGGTTGTTTTACATGAGGAGTCAAAATTTGTAACCACTTTTATTACACCTGAGGGTTTGTTCCAATTTTGTCGAATGCCTTTTGGCCTAGCCAGCCCAGCGTCTGTATTTCAAAGACTCATGAAAGAAGTCTTGGAAGGTTGTGAAGGAGCAATTGCTTTTCAAGACGACATTTTAATTCATGGCAAGAATTTTGAGGAACATGACAAAAATCTAGAAAGAGTTTTAGAATGTGTACAAAAGAAGGGTTTGACGTTAAAATTGTCCAAATGTAAGTTTAGACAGAGCAAGGTTGAATATCTTGGCCATGAGATTTCTTCTCAAGGTATTAAACCTAAGTTTAATCACATTCAGAGCATATCTAAGGCACCAGCACCTTCGAGTAAGGAACAATTAGTGTCATTTTTGGGTCTCACTGAGTTTTACAGTAAGTTTGTTAAAGATTATGCTTCAAAAGTTCATCCTTTAAGACATTTCTTTAAAAAAATGTAAAATTTGTATGGAATGTTGAACTGCAATCTGCATTTGATTTATTGAAACAAGAAGTCATCAATGCTCCTTTTTTAAGACCTTTTGAATTGGGTAAAGAATGCATAGTATGTGTGGATGCAAGCAACGTCGGTCTGGGTTCTGTACTAATGCAGAAGGACAAGGGCGAGGAATATGTAGTATCTTATGCTTCTCGGACTTTGCGGGGAGCTGAATACAAATATTCTACCATAGAGAAGGAATTATTAGCGTGTACCTGGGCATCTGAACATTTTAGACAATTTATTTGGGGAACGAAGTTTCGATTGAGGACGGATCATAAGCCTTTGATTAACATGTTGGCAGCCAGTGGTGGTAGGACCTTAACTGCGCGCTTAGCACGTTTAGCTGCAAAACTTCAAGAATTCCAATGCATGGTGGAGTATGTTCCTGGTCTTTTGAATGTTCATGCCGACTGCATTTCCAGGTTGCCTTTAATCAATTCTATTGGTATTGATTGTTCAAGAGATGATTCTGATGTTGTTTTTAACATTGATGATGTTAATGGTTGTTGTCTTGGAGAGTTATCGGATGGTACCTCTGAGATTAAATGGAGGGAAGCAATGAGCATTGATACTGATTTATCTTGTGTGGCTAATTATTTACAACATGGTTGGCCCCAAGAAAAGAAATTTATCAGGCGACATTTTGTCTTTCTTTAAAGTGAAAGATGAACTGATGTTTGATCAGGGTTTCATAATCAGAGGTGACAAAATTGTCCCACCGGTGAGGTTGAGAGATAAGATCACTTCTATGGCTCATGAAGGTCATTTGGGAATGTCAAGTACAAAAAGAAGTATTCGTGAGTTTTATTGGTGGCCTAGCGTGGATAAAATGGTTGATAAATGGGTCAGTTCTTGTTCTCCTTGTGCTAAAAGTGACAAAACTGCTAAACCTTTGTCTATGGGTGTGTCTCCTATTGAATTTGTCACATGCCCTTGGAAGAAGCTAGGGATTGATATTATTGGTCCTTTTGATTTGTCTACTCACAAGGAGGTATTTGCATTGGTTTTGATTACTTTTCGAAATGGCCTGAGCTTAAGATTGTTGACAAAATTGGTTCCACTCAAGTAATTCAATTTTTAGATGAGGTTTTCTGCAGAAAAGGCATTCCAGCTGAAATAGTATCGGACAACGGTCTGCAATTTATCAGTAAGGAATTTGTGTCTTTTCTAGAAAGATGTGGGATAGTGCACAAAAGGGTGTCAAATTATAACCCCCAGGCTAATGGTCAGACCGAGCGCTTTAAAAGGGTTGTTAAAGAATCCATACAATTAGCTATTAGGAGTAACTTGGACTGGAAGAAGTCGTTGCATGCCACGTTGTTATCATACAACTGCCCCAAGAGATACATACAGAATGTTGAAGGAAGAACATACAATAACAATTCTATTGGAACTGTAATATAGGAAAGCAATGAGAATACTACTGTTATTGTATGTTCTTCCTTCAACATTCTGTATGTATCTCTTGGGGCAGTTGTTTCCAGACTTGGATTGAAGGTGGTTGTTTAAGCTGTCTCTTGCTATTAAATTACTTATAATCAACTCCTCTTCTGGACTAAATTACTACACATTACATTACATAACTTCTGTATTTGACTGGAACTTTTTTGACTCTTCCAGCACGGGTAGTGCTAGGGACAATTTGTACATTACCTTGCGAGGAAGAAATATCTGTTGAGGAGTGTGCCACCATCACACTAGAGGGTGATGTGCAAACTGTATTAGAAGAGACACTCATATTTGCTGTGCTGTTAGAACTGGATTTACTGTTAGAACTGAAATCCATAACATCATCCTACATCCAGGAAAATGAAGATGATGGAACCAAATCCTTCACATCTAAATTTGTATTCTTATATACACACATCCTTTTGTAATGCAAGATGTTCCCATCACTAAGTTTTGCTGATTTGGAATAAGGAGACACAACCTGTAAAGGAGAGGTATATTTGCTCAACCCCTTTTTAACCTTGTTAGGTAATTCTTACTTTAACCAGATCACCTGTCTTTAAAGTAAAATCATTAGCACTGTGCATTTTGTCAAACTGAGTTTTCCCAGAATCATGCATTTTCCTCATGTTAGATCTCACAAGGGCTGGAGACCATTTGCTGTGGATTTTTTTAACACTCCACGCCACATTGTCTTTGCAAAAAGGTTCCCTACCCCTTAGAATTCTAAAAGGACTATATCCAGTTCCCGTAGGTGTAATTCTGTATGCCCATAATGTGGCTAACAATTCTTTTTCCCAATCTTTATCAACATTTACTGCAGCTTGAATACTACCCATTATAACCCTGTTAAATCTCTCAACACAATCATTACCAGCAGCATTATATATAGGAGTACACTTCTTGCAAATTCCATTCCTTACAAGAAATTTTCATATTTTGCTGAAGTAAATTGAGGACCATTATCGCTCAGAATTTCTTTAGGTATTCCCTCTCTGATAAACAAGCTTTGAAGAAAACTGACAACATGCTTGGCATCAAAATTTTCAGTGATATCTACCTCAGGCCATTTCGAAAAAACATCCATGACTACCAAAATATGTTTGTTATTCCCCTCTTTTTCTTCAATGGGACCTAACCAGTCAATGCACAAATGTTCCCATGGATTATCAGGAAGAAACCTGAAACCAAGGGTGGGTCTTAAGGCTTTCAATGACTTGTCGAGTCACAACAAGTTGAACAATTCCTGACAAAATTCTCTGTGTCTTTGTCTACACCAGGCCACCAATAAAGTAACTTGATTCTTGATTTTAATTTGGATATCCCCAAATGGCCTTCATGGTTAATTTCCAAATCTTCCTCCTTAGCGCAGATGGAACAACTACTCTCTCACACCTGCAAATATAAACATTATCATCAATTGATAACTCGTCTTGTAACTCCCAATTAGCTTTTAAATCACCACATAGATAGTTTTTGCTGTGCCAACCCTTTGTAATAAAACCTTTAGCTTTGGATAAATCATCATCTTGTAACAACTCATTGTCGGGGGAGGAGCTACGCTAGCAACCAAGATGGCCGCATAAGCTCCCGGCTCCGCCGACCTCCGCCTGTTGCTCATAAATCCTGACTATCATCCTGATTTCCCACCGGACTCCCGTGCAGCTGAAGGGCGCCTGACTCTACGCATTGTGTACTTGCTCACCTATTGATGTATCGTGTTCAGTGTATGACACCCGATTTATGTATATTCTCTTGTTTTTCTTCAATAAAAACCTTTAAAAAAAACTTTTAAAAACTCATTGTCCCACTCATGTTTAGCTATGGCTTCAGTATCATCAAATATCACAGCTACACTGAAATTATCAGCTTCGCTAATATTGAAATCCTGATGAATAGGTGACCTACTTAAATAATCTGCTACCTGATTATTCTTCCCTGGGAGATACTCAACCTCATAGTTAAAGTCCAATAACTTTAAACTCATTTTCACTATACGTGGGGTAGCTTTTATAATTCCATCAGAAGTTAAAACTTTTAATAAGGGCTTGTGATCAGTTCGTAGCAGGAATTTAGTTCCCCAAATACATTGCCTGAATTTTGTCATAGCCCACACAGTGGCCATCATTTCTTTTTCTATGACAGAGTATTTGACTTCAGAAGGAGATAATGATCGTGAAGCGAAAGCTATAGTAACCTCTTTGCCATGTACATTGATTTGCGAAAGTACAGCCCCTAACCCTCTGTCACTTGCATCAGTTGTAATAATGATTTGAGCTAAATTGTCAAAGGCTTGAAACGCAAAAGAAATGGCAAGTTCTGTTTTTATACTTAGGAAATCCCGTTCTAATTCTTCATTCCACTTAAACTCATTCTAAACTTTTAAGAGTTGCCTTAAGTTGAAGGTTTTTGTTGCAAAATTCCTAATGAACTTTGAATAAAACTCTGTCAATCCCAGGAAGGATCTTACATCATCCTCAAAAGTAGGAGAGGGTGCCCCCTCGATTGCTTCCATCAAAACCTTCTTAGGAGAAATGCCCTTATTGCTGACTTGATGTCCAAGATAAGTTACCGAATTCATTCTAAATTTAATTTTTTTTAGTTCTGCCGTCAAACCTCTTTCCATTAATTTCTCCAAAACCAATCTCAGTTTCTCATCATGTTCTTTTAGATCATGTCCCATTATTAATATGTCATCCTGAAAATAGGTAATGCCTTCAATCCCCTTAAATAACTTATGCATCAATCGTTGGAACACGGCAGCAGCAGAAGCCAGACCGAACGGCATCCTTACAAATCTGTAACACCCGAAGGGTGTAATAAAAGCTGTCAAACTTCTGCTGCTTTTGTGTAACTCCACTTGATGGTAAGCGGATGTCACATCCAACGTTGAGAACCATTTCACATCTTTTGTTTGAGAAAGAAGTTCATCAATTTTTGGGAGAGGAAATTTGTCTATAACTATGTTTTTATTAAGATCCCTCAAATCTATGCACAAACGAAGACGATTGTCAGGTTTCCGCGCTATAACCAATGGAGCCAACCATTCAGCGCTCTCCACTGGTTCAATGATTCCTTTTTTTTCTAGTATGACTAATTCTTTTAATACATCATCTCTAATACTCATAGGATGTTTCTCGCCTTATGACATATAGGTTTGTTGTCTTTCTTCAAGATAATCTTATGGGAAAATCCTTTTAGTTTTCCAACATCGCCAGTAAACACTTTTGGGAATTCCTTAGTTATATTTTCAATAAATTCTTTATTCAAGTCATCAATGAGCATGACTTGATCATTGGCTTTGGATTTAAAATAATCTCCAGTTCGCCCTGATCTATCCACCCAAGGACAGATGGACCTTTTTCAGCAACATACAGTTTTCCCATGGTAGACCTGTCCTTGAACTTAAAAAGTTCTTCAACATACCCCACCATGGGAATTCTCTCTCCGGTGTACGTTACTGGATGAATATCTGAGGGTTTTAATTCCTTTTTGATGACATGTGCAAACTCTTTATCCCATACAGCTCTCTGTACAATAGTATAAGGGGATCCAGAGTCCGCAACAATTTTGATGATCACACCACCTATGTTAATGTCACATAATGTTTTTTTTTTACCATTGGTACTGACATTTAGGACACCATCATCAACATCATCAAAATCTAAAATGCAAAGTATTTCTTCATCATCTGAACTTATTGTCATTGTTACTGTCTTTATCTTCTGTCTCATTGACATAACTTACATGTTTCTTTAGATTTTTGTTGTCATGTCTTCTACATACTTTAGCATAATGACCAGGTATTCCACAGTAAGTGCACTTTGAATTTATGGCAGGACATACCTTATCAAACGCATTGTGACCTACATAACCACATCTATAACATACATTCTTATTATCATTACTGCTCTTTCCCTTATAATTTTCTTTTTACTATTGCGAAAATTATACTTTTTACTATCAAGCTTCTTTTTTACTTGCACATTAGCGACTACATTATTCTCATCATCCTTTTTTAAAGCAACCTGTGCACATCTCTTTGACATTTCGGCATTTTTGATAATAGCAATTATCTCATTCAAAGGTGAATCCCCACAAACCCATAGTTTCTCCTGAATAGAAGAATTATTGCAGTGCATCACCAGCTGATCTCAGATAAAACTGTCATGAAGATTTTCAAATTGACAATTAATAGATCATTTTTTTTAAAGATGACACATAATCTTCCACAGATTCTGCTTTCTTTTGTTTTCTCTGGAAAAATTTATATTGGCTTATTCCCACACATACAGTTGGTTGATAATACCTATCTAAATCAGTCAGAGTGTCTTGAAATATATCCGAATTGCTATCAGAGCTTGTCTTTTTTTCCATTTGTAAGTAAATCCTTATGCCATCAGGGCCTAAATTTTGCTAAAGCATCTTTTTCTTCCTTGATGGAGGAAACATTTAATCATTTTCCTCTTCCAGTGCAGCAACGTAATTTAGAAAATATTCTTTCCAGTCAATCCATTTGATAGCAGGCTCACCAGGCCGAGGAAGGAAAGGTACAGGTGCAACTAATCCAGTGGATTGTGATGCCATATCTTTATACTGATTGCTTGTTTTAGAATGCTTTAATAAGAAATAAAAATGATTACCCGCTGAGTTGGATGTGTTCTTTATTCGATGGTATCCTTTTCATTAAGATAAACAGCACTCATGAGTTACTCCATCAATTGCAGCTTTAAAAGTGAATCGTTTATACACCATGTGGAGATAATCGGCACAATTATTCTCAAACCAGCAATTATAGCGTTAAAAGCGTAGCGTTTCAGTGCTTGCTAAGGACGCTTCAGAAAATGGCCGCCACTTATCTTTAACGCAATTACATCATCGCGCACACGCCGACAACAACGCACCTCAGAAGGCGCGAGTCAGAACATGGACAGCGCGCATGCATCGAACGTTCCCCAGAGTCAAACGATGCTTTTTTTTAAAGATAGCTGGTAAGAATTTCTTAATCGTAAATACTGCCGATAATCATGAAAAACAAGGCAAAGTCTACTCACGGAGCTTCAAGGGAGTTTCTGCCATACGTCAAAAACGATGACATGAAGTATAAGTCTTGAACGTTATTCTTCCTGTTTTTTTTTCCGTTACACCAATTTCTTTCAGAGACCAATTAAAGAGACATAAAGCATTATGTTTGTTCAAATGAGCAGCGTGCTCTGCTTGAGAAAATCTGCTGCTCAGTAAGTTCAAAAACAAGAATGTTGTAGAAAAAATATACTTGCTAGTTGACACGATGTGAAGAAATCTGGAGCAGTCTGGGTTCGATGTTCCTTAAGGATGAATTATATCCCAGCTTGTCGCCATTGTAACAATAACTGTTCCAGATATATTTACACATAAGATATTTATTCCAAGCAGGTACAAGGAATAGGTATTCCTACAATCAGCTCCAACAGATAACTGACTCCTTACTATTCTGGAATACATGGCACCAGGTGATGTAACATAGAATACATATCTGGTGATGTAACATAGAACATTACCTGTAACTAAGGAGACAATGATGCAGGAATACCACACTCCACTCTCTGATTGACGTGAAGAGTTAGCGATCCCGGGCTTGTATTAACAAGCATTGAAAATGAAACAGGTCTCGCCTTTGATTAAGTTAAAGTCATTTGCTTTGCTAATGGCATTGTATAGCAACGCAAATGGCTTTAACTTAATCAAAGGCAAGACCTATTGCATTTTCAATGCTTGTTTCTTATCTTGTGTCAAAAGTGTGTCAAAAGTGCTGCCCAGTTGTGCGACTGCGATCATATACAAAGAGATAACTAATAAGCAAGTTCTGAATTCATAGGTAGGTCATGTTCCCAGAAGAGATGCCTCTTCAGCACCAGCATGTAGAGAGGTGACCAGGATCTGGACCTTAAGCCTAGTAGACAGCTGGTCCAATAGGGGGTTAGCCTAGGTATGCAGCACAACAGTATAGAATGCAACATGCTCTCTTGGGAGGGGGGTTGAGTCAGATAGTCTAGCCAAAGAGAGGTAAGGGGTAGGTAAAGGGAACTATAAATCATTTTTTTAAAATAATGCTTTTCCTGCTGTTACAAGTAAAATTTTATTTAGCAATATTCCGCGAATTAAGCGCTTTGCAGCCTCTCCAATAGGATAAAGTTGTATTAAAAGTTTACAATACTATGTATCAGCCCTTGACACGTCACCTGTGTTAGACCGAGGGGTCAACAAACACAAACTACAGTAACAACATCACATAAACAGTAAGAGGAAAATGCCGTAAGTGCTCAAATATTCATGTAGAGCCCACGAGTCACAGGCCTGATTCTTAACAAGGCCAGTACAGTCTTTCATCCTTCAGAGGTTGATGAAATAAGTGCACGAGTTGTGTCGTAAAAGCCTTTGCTGCATACTGTATGTACCAGGTAAAGAGCAGGCCACATTAGGGTGTTGGGGTAACTGTGGCTTCCTTACCCCTGTAATGTGTGTGGGGGCGCTCGCGCACTTGGCCACAGCGCCGCGGCAATAATCACTCTCGGGACACCTTTGTGCGTTCTCCTCGTGGCTCCCACTAACCCTCGGGCCACGCCGCCTTTATTTTATAGCTAGCGCGTGACGACACGCGCTAGCGTGACCTCTCCGGCGCGGCTAGACTGCACCGCTACCCTGTGCGGAGGACATTACATTCCTTCTAACCTTTATTTAACAAACAAACAAACAAACAAACACAATAATAATTATACAGATCTGTTACCAGTCACTAGAATTCCAGTCTCTGGATGATCACACCATGAAGTCAGCTAGCTGGGAGGATGGCGCCGGGTTCCTCCGCAGCCCATAACTGGATTGTTCTCCCCTTGACGATGGCACTGATGGGGTTATTCCTTGCGGAACTCCACTTTCTTGGGATCTTATGGGAGAGCTCGGCAGTTCCCCCTCCCCCCCGCCCCCCCAAGGCGTTACCGGCAGGGACAGAGAGCCCTGGTCCACCAGGTTGTCATCTTCAGTTGGGGTCATCCCTTGCCATTCAGGACCCTCTTCCTCCGTCGGTTGACGCGGTCTGGCCTCCGGGTGATCTGACGCCTGTCGTTCCGGTGTGTACCTTCATGAAGAAAGAGATGTTGCGAGTGACTACTTCGGTTCCCCTCCTGGCTGTCACCATGGTGCCGGTTCGGCGGATGACTGTCCAAGGCTTATGCTCAAATGGAAGTTAATTTGCTCCCAGGGTATCTATCCTTGATGTATACCCTGTCTTTAGCTTGAATGGTAGACTTCCGGGCTCGTCTCCTGGTACTGGCTTGGTCATTGGCGTTGGTCCGGTTAGCTAGGGTCCTTGCAGCGTCAACCGGGGATGGGGTCCAATTTGGGTGATGCGGGATAGTGTCTCTCACTACTCGGCCCATGGTCGCCGGCCCTGGGGCTGCCACGGTCGTGAGATGAGGCTTCATCCGGTATTCTTGCAAGAAGCTGTAGATAGCCCTCTCCAACGGTGATCCATCGGAATGCGCAATGCGTATCGTCTTGTTGAGGGTACGCATGAATCGCTCTACTTCCCCATTGGCTTGGGGCTATCGCTGAGTCACCTTCCGATGTTGGATACCCCAGCTCTTTAGGTAGTCGGCGAACTCCTGTCCATGGAAGGGTGGGCCATTGTCCGTTTTCAGCACTTCTAATATTCTGTGTGTAGCAATGGTTTTCTCGAATTTGGTGATGACTTCCATGGCCGTCTGACTTCCTACAATTTAAACCTCCTGATATTTTGTAAAGTCGTCAATGATCACCAGTGCTTGGCGTCCGTCTGGGAGGTGTCCAAAATCTACACTCACGCACTCCCATGGTCGTTGAGGGTTATCTTCTGTGATGACCGGGTGAGGGCGATCTGGTTGCCCCGCTGCTTGGCACCATGTGCAGGATCTGACGGTCTGCTCTACCATCGCATCCATTCCTGGGAACCGCACCTTGGCTCTCAGCCGGCTCTTGGTTTTTACCATGCCTTGGTGTCCCCGGTGTGCTAGGTCTACCGCTTGCTGAGTCAGGCTGAAGGGCATCACCAGTCGCGGCCCTCGGAGCAGGCAGCCTCGGCTGTTGACTGACAGTTCCTCTTTGACCCGCATCATTGACTCTAAGGTAGCTCTGGCTTGTGGTGTCCGACTACTCATGGTGGACTGAACGGGGCGCCAGTTATTTGATTGGACTGCGTTAGCGGTCAATTGTAGGCATTCATCCCCCTGGGTGGCCTCGACAATGGCCTCAAGGGTCATGGGCAGGGGTTGGGATCTTTCCAGTACAAGCCGAACACATTCTTCGGTGTCTTCAGCATCCTCTTCCTCTGCTTTGGTGGCCGCTAGGGATGTCTCGAGAGGTAGTTCGCTGGGTTGGATGATCCTGGTTTGTACTCCACCCGATAGTCATATCCCTGCAGTTGAAGGATCCACTTCTCAATCCTCGGTGGAGGTTTGGACGCTGACCCTTGAAACAGGGGGATGAGCGGTTTGTGATCCGTGGATACTGTGAACGGATGGCCTTATACATAGACGTGAAAATGCCGGCACGCCCAATGTATGGCGATCGCTTCTCGCTCTATTTGCGAGTATCTCTGTTCCGTATCCGTCAATGAGCGGCTCGCGTACGCAATTGGTGCCCTTCTCCATTACTTTGTAATTGGGTTAACACGGCTCCTAGTCAATATGGGCTGGCGTCCACTGCAACATTGGTGGATCTGGTAGGGTTGAAGTATGACAGTGTCGTGTCTGCCGACAGAGCTGATTTCGTAGCCTTGAAGGCTTGTTCCTGTTCAGGGCCCCACTGCCAGGTGGTGGAGGACTTTGTCAGTTCCTGGAGGGGTTTCGTGAGGTTGAACAGGTCGGGGACGAAGCGTCCGCAAAAGTTCACCATCCCCAAGAAACTTCTTATTTCCGAGATGTTGGACAGTGCAGGGGCTTCCTGTACATCTCGCACCTTGTCGGGATCCGGAGCTACTCCTTGGTCCGGGAATGTGTACCCAAAGAAGCTGATTTTGTTTTTCAAGAACTGGCACTTCTCCCTGTGTAGGGTCATACCGGATTCTTTGATCCTTTGGAGGACTCCCCTCAGTCTCCTAAGGTGATCTTCTATTGATGACGCTTAGATGAGTAGATCATCACTTACATTTAGAACCCCTGGGAGTCCGCTGAGGACTTCCCGGATGGTGTTTTGAAACACCTCTGCGGCACTCGAGATTCCGAAATTGAGGTGTCGGTATCTCCTGAGGCCGACGTGCGTGGAAAAGGTAGTGATGTATCGGGAGTCCGGGGTAGTGGTAGTTGGTGATAACCCGACCGGAGGTCCATCTTTGAGAACCACCTCGTGCCGTTTAACTCTCCCAAGATGTCATCGATGGTCGGGTTAGGTGTCGTTCCCTCTTCACCGCTGCATTTGGGAGGCGCATGTCTACACAGATGCGGACTTGCCCCGGCTGTTTCGGTTTCCGGGTCACTACGATCGGGGACACCCACGTGGGTGGGTCCGCTGACTTTTTCAATAATTCCTTGCTTCTCCAATGCGTCCAATTCTTCCTCAACCTTCTTCCGCAGGTGGAACGCAATGCGCCTATGCCTCAGCGCCACTGGTTGGACCGATGGGTTGATATGGAGAGAGACTTCCTTCCCTTTCAAGCATCCAATGCCTTTGAAGACGTCTTCGAACTCCTCCGTGATGGCTTCTAGTTCTTCTTCGAGTACTGCCATGGCAAATGATATTAGCCTCAGCTCTTCCGCTGATTGACCGCTTATCAACATGCTGCTGCCTTCCTTCGTTACATACACTGTGGTGGGGATTTTGAGATCTTGGTGTTGCAGCTCAGTCTTGAAGCATCCGATGAGCGGGATGGGTGTCTTCTGGCCATACGCAAATACTCTGATCCTTGCCTCGTGTAGGGTTGGACGAGTACTTAGCTGATTGTACACATCGGTGGCCATCAGTTCAATTGAGGCTCCAGTGTCAATAGTGGCTCTCACATCCTGCTGGTGGATTTTGATTCCGGACTTTGGAAGTCGTTGTTTCTTCCGTCGTGGCTGATGGACTGCAAACACATAATGGACTGGGTAGTCACTCGTGTCGTCGTCCATGTCTTCACTGTCCCGTTCCTCCACTACAGCCTGAGCGGCTTCTTTCTTTGGTTTCGCTGACCGGCACACCGCCGCAAAGTGGTTCATCCACCCGCACGCACCGCACTTTTTTCCTCTTGCCGGGCAGTCCTGCATGCGATGGGGTGGGCCTCCGCAGTAGCCGCATTCCTTCTTCTTCTGGTCCTGCTGCCTTCTCCCTGCGTTTTGGCGCCCTTTCGGCCTCGCCCCGTACGCCTTGTCCGCTATGTTGACTTGTTCCGTTTTGATGGGTCGGTGGAGGGCCGCTTCCATGTGGGAAGCGCTGTCCTGCGACAGTTCTTTTTAAAAAAAAAAGTTATTATTTTTATTATTTTTTTCAGTTAACCAAACATACACGTTGGCAGTCAAGACAATAATTATACAGTGATGGCTTAATTACACAGTTATTCTTAATCTAATACACAGTTACTGTAATGGAGGCAGCACCGCGCTCTCTTCGGTACCCTGATCAAGTTCTCCTAATTACCCTACTTCAATCCCCATCTCCCTCTTCGTCAGAACTGGTAATGTCATCCTCCGTCAGTGGATCGCATATATCCATTTGCGTGGACTTGCCCTGGTTGTGTACACCGCGCGCTCTGCAATCATCACCATGTCCATATTTTTACACCACTGTGCCAATGTGGGCAGGTCTATTGCGCCCCATTTCTGTGCTATGTCTCTCTTCGCAACCATAATGCCTATTGTGCTCCAGGTTTGACCATGTCGGGATAGAGTCTTTCGGGTCGCATATATTCAAAACACATTTGCGTGGCTCAGGTAAGAGGGAGATCTCTAGTGTCTGTGATATAGTGCGCATCACCTGTCGCCAGTATTCCGTTATAAATGGGCAGTTCCAGATGGTGTGTATAAGTGTTCCTTCCTCTCCACACCCGCGAAGACAGTAGGGATGCTGGGCCCGCTGCAGTTTGTGTAATGTGGTTCTAGTGTAATATATCCGATGTAGGATTTTAAGCTGCACTAGTCGAAACTTGGCCGAGATTCCCACCTCCCTCGGGGACGACAGTGCCTCCACTCAGAATCGTCCATGTCGCCCACTTCTTCCACCCACTTCTGTCGCAGTTTTAGTGTAGGGTCTGGTAGGTTATTAATCAGCTTCCGATATGTAAGGGATGTGGCGCTATGTTGCATGTAGTCAGTGACTAGTCGGTCCTCTAACTGAGAGGCCTCTGGGATTTCAGTGTCTGCCGGTATTGCTGTTAATAAAGCATGTCTGATTTGCACACATCTATAAGTTTCATTCGATCCTAGATCATACTGTTGCTGGAGTTGAGTGAATGGAATCACAGTCCCCTTGTCCCACAAGTCTCCCACTGTGGATATTGCGATATTGTCCCACTGTGTAAAGCCCTTACTACGTCTCAGTTGACCCAGAGCTTTGGTGTCCCATAGTGGGGTGAGCTTAGTGATTACTCCTTTCCATCCCAGTTTCGCCTGCGCCGTGTACCATATTGTAGCGGAGTGCTTTGTGGGTCCTATCAGTTTCGCTGCCAAACCTCTATTATAGAGCACTGACAGCATGCTATTTGTGCCCATCTGTGTTCTGTCAGCCCTAAAGGCTGGACCATCCTGGGGTGTGTGAAAACATTGATTGATGGTTTTAAGCTGCGCTGCTCAGTAGTACTTTTGTAAGTTCGGCAGCTCTATCCCTCGTTCATACCAGCTTCTGTTCATCTTGATGTGTGCTATGCGTGCTGGCCGATTACCCCACAGTAGGTTTGAGACCATTGCTGTCACCTTTTGGAAATACCGCGGCGACATGGTGTGTTATTAAGTGCATAAAGAAATCTCGGCAGAGCCATCATTTTGTATAGCGCTGCTCTGCCTAGCAGCGTCAGGGGTAGAGACGCCCAATGTTTCACGTCGCGTCTTAGACGTTCTAGAGGCGGCTTCAGTTTTTTTTCAAAGAACTCTGTCGAGTTTCTGGTGATGTATATACCAAGGTATTTAAATGCGACAGTTCTTTTGATCGGCCGAGGGTGAGGATATCCGCTAGTGGCTTGCCATCTTCCTGAAGAATGTTTACCCTAAGCTTGGACGAGTAGCACCCTTGAATTATCTGGCCTCGAATTTCTTCCTGTTCGTCGCGGAATCCGCACGTGCTGGCCAATTCCTTTAACCGTCCGTGGAATGCGTCCAACGATTCCTCCGCTTCCTGCTTGGCCTGGCGAAAAATGAACCTCTCGTAGTCTCTGTTCGCCATCGGCTCAAAGTGTGTGTTTAGGGCGTTGAGAAGTGTATGATATGTTTTGGGTGTGGCTTCTACCAGGGTTTTGTAGATGCGGTGGATGTCTTTACCTCCCAGGTGGAGGAGTAGGGCTCTGCGCCTCTCTCGGGCTATGCCCGCCCCTTCGAAGTAGATCTGGAGGCGATCAGTCCAGTCTCTCCATCACGGAGCAAGAGAGGGGGGTGCTCCATCCACCACAAAAGGTTCAATGGCGGAGATCGACCCCATCTTGGCGCAGATGCGGTCACTCCTCACGGCACGTGCTCTGCTTATCTCCTGGGCGCACTAGCAGCCGCCTGGCCGAGGGTGACAATGATGTCGTCCGGGTCTTCTCCCGTGGCCGGTCTGTTCTCAGCCCCACCCCAGTGATGGTCCACTTTCCACTCATCTTTCAGGGATCTGGGGCACCCCAGTGTAGGCCCTCTCAGGAGCATAGGAGAGTCCTTCCTTTCATGCACCCAGCAGGTCAAACAGAAGTCAGGGCTATCCTCCTTGTGCCCAGAGCGAAGGCGAGCCGAAGGTGTGAAGCACCAGTTAATTGATGTAATTACTGAGTGCAGCAGGGGGTCGTTTCTGCCCCTCGTTGCCAGTGTAATGTGTGTGGGGCTGCTCGCTCACTTGGCCACAGCGCCGCGGCAATAATCACACTCGGGACACCTTTGTGCGTTCTCCCCGTGGCTCCCACTAACCCTCGGGCCATGCCTCCTTTATTTTATAGCTGGCGCGTGACGACACGCGCCAGCGCTAGCGTGACATCTCCGGCGCGGGTAGACTGCACAGCTACCCGGCGCCAGAGGACATTACTACCTCGAGCGAGAACTACACCACTTTGCAATAAGTCATGGTTTTTAGCCACCCTTTCAATATCATTTATCTGAGATATATTAACACCTTGACCTCAATGAGGACATAAGACACCTTATCTGATAATATACCTGCTGTAGTACCGGAATGCATCTAGCTGCCAAGGTTTCAGATTAGCCATGTGTGACAGTTTCATAATTTCTGTGTAATTATGAGTTACACTTCAACAACTATGAGTGATGTTTTCTCATGAGAAAAATCAAGCAATGAAGACGCGAGAAACAGAAGGTTATTGACAGGACGTTATTTTAACATGTGGTTCTGAAAATTCTGGACTCGTGTAATAATTCTGGACTCGAGAATTAAACTTCGTCGTAACATGACGAATTTGGTATCAAAAGACCGAGAATGGCTGGTACACTATGTACAAGCATTTTTGTCATATTCGAGTGACAATTTCACCTCGAAATCGTCATTTGCGTCCTGAACCCTTGGCATCCATTGTGTGTACGGCAGCCATTTTGTGAGTTGCCCTCACATAGGCAAGCGAATAAAGCCAAATTCGATTCCAAAGGACACGTACATCTTAATTGACTTTCCTGTGACCTGGGCAAGTTGGAACCATTGCCCCAGGCCGAACCTGTTTGGTCAGTTCCTCTCCCAGTGGCCGAACGAGATAGCATCAAGGCACAACAGGCCATAAACCCTTTTCATCGCACACACACCCTGCCGAATCTTGCTCACACCTGTCCCTGCTCTTTTCTCTCTCACTTGCTTTATGATAGGGAGGTGCCCGTTTTTATTGGGGGTCCACCGGTATCTGATGGAAATGTTGGGCCTTGCCGGGTAATTTGTTGTGGGCTGGACAAACTGAACTATGGGCTTGTCATCATGACTCTGCTTTTTCTTTGTAATGGGAACATGTCTATGGTATACTAAAATTCGAAGAATGTTTGCCTAAAGCACAATATTTCGTATAAAAAGAGAAGCCTGACTTTGTAAGATTGAGCAGTCTCCTGAGAATATACATCCCGTGTTGTTGTACTTCTAGGACCTGTTACTTGGTTGCAGCCAATAAAATCGATCCTTGACTTCACCTAGAAGACTCTGAGTTTCTGTGGTCTGAATCTGGAAAGTACTCGAGGTCTTTGGGTGTACCCTGACACCGCTGGGTTACCGGTTCGGTACCGGTTCTGAAAAACCCAGTACCTCAGTTGGCGCCCAACATGGGGCGATACCAGCGGTACCGGTCCAGCCAGAGGTTCGTGAGGAGCTTCATTTGAAAATTCTGGAGGAAGGCCAACCACTTCATCGACCCCTGCATGTCGACGTGGTCCGAAAGTCTTTGCTGCGAGGTTCCCCGCTTCGCGACGGCTACAAAGGACTGCTGCCCTGGCTATCGCCCTGATTTGGACCCTTGAAGTTTGGTAGAGCGAAACGCTAAGACGAGTCTTCTGGTGACGTCATCGATATCTCAGTTAAGTATAAGTGGAGCGTCTCCCAGTCCTTAGTTGGTTCTTATTCTTGGGTATCCCTTTGGGATCTTTATTTGGAACTTGCAAGTGCCAAAGCCGAAGGACTCGTGTATTCACGAGAAATATCGTAATCGATAATCCTTTGAAGTTTGGAGCTAGACTAGAGAGCGAAGATGCCTGGTCTTAGCAGACTTGGAAATTTGTTTTGTCTTGGTTGTAATAATAGGGATTCCCGATTGGAGGACTCGTGTCCGGTTCCTCCGATTGGAACTCCAACTTATGAATTATATGTGAAACATGGAGTAGGCCCCATCACATATAACGAAGTGTAGACCAAATACACCAGAAAAGATGGTGTTTTAAAATGGCCCCAATATGGTAGCTTTGATACCGAAATCCTAGATAACCTTGAAGTTAAACTTTTTAAGAAGTAAGCCCGGCCGGCGATGTTTGACTCTTTCCGCCTATGGCGTAAGGAGGCCAAGCAGAAAGAAATTAAATTAGCGAAGAAAAATAAGAGAGAAAGGGGTATTTCGATAATGCAAGCTGCTATGCAGTATAAAGACAATGAAGAAGAACAGATGAGTGAGCAGTTGCACAGGCAACGTAAAATGGTAATAGATAAATGTTATCCAGTTTTGCCGCCTCTTCAGCAAGATTCAGCAAAAGAGCTTGAAAAAGATCCGTTAATGGCGCATTTGTTAAGTTCGCCACCGCCCTATGCGCAAAATGCCACGGCACCTCCGCAACCTTTAGTTGCGCAACCTGTGGTTGTTATGCCTCCTGTTCCTCCACAGCACCCACCAGCTACTCTTCAGCTGGCTCCTGCTCCTCCGGTGCAGCCCCCTCAAGGGCCACCGGCTTTTACATCTGCTCTTCCTATACTTCCTACAACTTTGACTACTATATCGACTACCACTCCTAGTACTTCTCCTGACACTGCCTCTGCATCTGCCTCGTCTGCATCTGCCTCGTCTCACTCTGCCTTCCCTCTGGTCTTTTCCTCGACTTTTCCTTCTGTTCGTCAGAGAGTGGCTAGCACTGTTATTAGTATTTTGTATCCTTTCTTTGGAGCGGCATGTCCGGCTCCTGTCTCTGAACATAAACAGTTGCGTAGCCAACAGCCTGATTCTAGGGAGAAAGAAACGCTAAATCATTTGGCATATAGATGGGTGACTGACCCGACAATATATGATCTAAATTCTGTTATGGATGTCTTCCATCAGTGGGAAGCATCAAAACAGAGATACGTTTTTGAGAAAATGTGTGTTTTTCTGTGTGAAGATTTAGAGGACAATGATTTGGACTCTAATCCTCCTGAGTTGAGCCATGTACGCTTCGAATTTTCAAAAGGCACAATTGTGGGTTCAGATGTTAGGAAAGCAGTTGCGACATTGTTGTCGCTTAGGACTGAAGGTGTTTCCAAATCTTTGTTTGAGTCTGATTCTTCTGTTAAGAAGAAGGCGAGACAATATCCCATGAGAGAGGTTCCTCCAGTATGGAGGGAAAAAGTAGCAGCTGGTCATAATAACCCCTCAGCCATACCAGCACATTTTCAGCGTGTGTGGGTACATGTTTCTTGGAAGCGAGCTGAAGTTTTGGCTCTTAAACAGACATTGCCTGATCCCCGTAAAAATCCTGCAGGGTATTACAAGGAGTTGTCACAGACTGCTGGGTCATGTATCATGAATTTAGCCGATATCGATGTGTTATTTGGGAACGTTGTTCCACAGCCTTTATGGGGAAAGATTCGTCATGCAGATCATGATCAGGAGTTAGGTGACTCATGGGCTAATATTGCTGCTGCAGATGGCCGACAAATTGGTGGTGCTAAACCTGAACCTTTAGTAGCAGATCTCCCTGGTAGGATCATTGATTACATGAAAACGATAATGCCTGCAATGCGTGTAAATTGGGATAAGTTGTCTGCGTGTAAGCAGAAGAAAGAAGAAACGGTGTCTGATTTCTTCACCAGGTTTGAAGAAACGTTTGTCGACCACAGTGGTCAAGATATGAGCACAGAAGGTGGTCAGCGTTTGTTCGTCGATAAATTCGTGCACAATCTGCTTCCAGAGTTGTGTAAGAAGTTAAAGGATTCAGAGAGTTCTTGGGCAGTTTCCACTTCAGCCCAGATATTGGCTACTGCACAATATTACGAAAATAGAGACAAAGACGAGAAAGATAGAGCAGAAAAGAAAACTAAAGAGCTGAAAACGAAGGTCCTGTTACAGCAAGCATATCCGCCACGTGGTGGTGGTGGCCAGAATAATGGTGGTCAGAATAGCTATCAGAGTAATTATCAGCAGCCTCAACAGTATCAGAGGAACTCGCAAAGAGTCGAGTATACTCAACCATGTGTCCCTGTAGGCCCCAACCAGTGTTCGTATTGCAAGGAAGAGGGTCATTTTAAGTATAGTTGCCCTATTCTGTTACAGCGCGCGAATGGTGTTTCAAACACAAGAGGTAGAGGTGTTCAGCAAGCGCCTAGAGGTAGAGGACGTGGAAACGTCCCCCAGAACGCACGTCCCCTTCCACCTCAAAATTCTATGAATAGGTTTGATCAACAGAATAACGCAGCTGGTAGGACAGCTCAGTACTATGCTGATGATTACTATACAGAAGATGAGCATTGGGAAGGTAATGATTGCTAGGACAGCCATAGACAAAGAGAGGGAGTTGTTTCAGTTCCAGTAGATCAGAATGGACCATACGTTGAGGTGATTACATCAGGTGTGCCAGAACCTTTTCTGTTGGATACTGGTGCAGGGGTGTGGAATTTAATGAAATATGTACTTGTCCAAGGGACAAGTCACTTCATAACTCTACTTGTCCTGTAACAAAATCCACTTGTCCCTTTGGTGCCACATAGTGCGCCGTAAAATAATAGCAGCCATCTCAATATAGAAGAGCTCTGATAGTAGCCTCTCTGGTTAATGTCTGGCTAATGCTATAAAAGGATTTGACTTTTGGGGGTTTTCACTAGCTTTTCTCTAATCTTATCCCATACTGAGAAAGGTTGGAAATTTACTACCCCTGACAACGGCAGAAGTAAAGTTTCTTCCAGGGCTGGGAAAATGTGGTTCGAGAAAAAGTTGACTTGTAAACACTCAGATTTCCACTGGGGTACATTCATCTTTGCTCATGCTAAAATGCAATTCGCAAATATTTTCTAGAATTAGGGTTTCCTGGCCTACTTAAGGAAATTCATGTGAATTCATGAAAAACGTAAATCTGCATTAATATAAGGACATATATCCTGGGTGCACTTTAGTGACTTTCTTTAACATTTGAGCCCCTAACTCAATATGAGTTAACCAAGACTTTTAGTTTTTATTTAAATGCTTTCTCATCCTATCTATCGGCTGGCTTCATTGTGTGTGACAACATTCTGCTCTTTTACAAAGTAGTTTTGTTCAGTACCAGGAATTTCTATGGCAATGAGGCCTTTATGAGACCAAATACTGGCTGTCTAGTAAGAACGTGCTGGCGAACAGCACCACACCTACCTGATAATCCCCAGGTAGAGAAAGGAGCATAGTGCAGGCCAAGTGAGTAACCAGAAAATTGAAATACCCCCCCACTTTGATCCAAAGCTCTTATGCCACCAAGCAAGCGAAAAGAGTCACTGGAGTCCTCTCTAGAATTGCTCTGTCTCTTCCATCTAAGCATCCATCCATTCATCCTTTCACCCACTGATATCTAGCATTTCGTCTTTACATGGTCATCCATTCATTCTTTCATCCATTAGCCTTTCACCAATATGTTCGTCCATCTGTTGATTTGTCAGTCCATCCGCTCATCAATATCCAAACCCACCCATCCATCTCCAAACCTAACCATTTCAGCCATCTGTCCATCCTTTCGCTCATCCATACAGTCACCCTTTCCCTCCATCCATCTATCCATCCATCCTTTCACTTATCCATCCATCCTTTCACTCATCCATCCACCCACCCTTCTACCAATCCATCAATCCATCCTTCCACTCATCCATTTATCCTTTACACTCATCCATCCTTTCGCTCCCTAATCCATACACCCTGTAACCCATCCATCCATTCAGCTTTTTCTTCATTATAACATCCTTTGTCCATCCACTATCCCCGTCACTCAACCATCCCTGTCACTCATTCATCCATGCATTTAGCCAGCAACACTTACACTCACTCATCCTTTCACCCACACATTCATTCATCCTTTCACTCACACCCACCCTTTCACATTAATTATGAGCCTTTTGTCTGTCGAGCTGCAGACAGAAGAGGCCCATTAAGAGCTCCACCTCTACAGTAGCTGCTAAAGTGGGGTGTTCACGAAGCCCCTGTTCATACCTATCCTTCCATCTCCAAACCTATCTATCAAACTCATCCATCCCGCCTTCCTTTCACTCATCCATCCTTTTGCTCATCCATCCATCCTTTCACCCCACACATCCTCCTTTTCGCTCATATTCATCCACCCTTTCACGCATCCCTCCATCCATCCTTTTGCTCATACATCCATCCTCCTTTTCACTCGTATATCCTTCCACCCTTTCACTTCCTCCATTTATGCTTTAGCTCATCCATCCACCCTTTTACCCCATCCATCTTCCATTTCGCTCATATATCCATCCACCCTTGCACTAATCCCTCCATCCACCCTTTCACTAATCCCTCCATCCACCTTTACACTAATCCCTCCATCCACCTTTACACTCAACTATCCACCCATCCATCCACCCTTCCACCCAGCTAGCCACCTACCCACCCACCGATTCATCCATCCACCCAGCCATCCATCCATTCATCTACTCTATCTCTCACCCATTAATCCCCCTTTCATTCAGCCATCCATCCTTTCACTCAGCCATCCACTTTCACCCCATCCCTCCACTTTCACCATCCATCCACTCAGCCATCCATCCTTTCACCTTTGCCCATCCATTCTTTCACGCATCCTTCCTTACATCCATCATTTCACTCATTCATTCATGCATCTATCCATCCACCCTTTCACTCCACCCATTCATCCATGCACCTATCCATCCAACCTTTCACTCATTCATACATGCATCTACCCATCCACCCTTTCACTTATTCATCCATGCATCTATACATCCACCCTCTCACTTATTCTTCCATGCATCTATCCATCCACCCTTTCACTCATTCATCCATGCATCTATTCATCCACCCTATCACTCATCCACCCACCCCTTTCAAATTCATTATGGGCCTTTGTGTGCAGACCTGCAGACTGAAGAGGCCCATCAAGAACTCCACAGCTGCTGTAGTTGCTATGGCAGTGTGTTCAAAATGCCCCTGGTGTATGCACAAAGTGAGATGAAAGGCCTAGTGCAAGGACAGAAATGGGGGTGGCCTTAGGACTGCATGAAAGCCTCATGGAGAAACTTATGAGCTTTAATGTAAGCCCTGAATGACTGAGAAAACGAGAGGCCAAGGGGAGCAGGTCCGGGCTGTCAGAGAGGCCGGTGTTAGCAGGTTTAGGCACCGGGTGAAACATAGAGTGTACAGGAAAGGCAAAGTGCAAAGAAGGGGGGGCACGAGGTGCATGAGAAGGGAAAGCACTGCTCTTGGGGCCGTATGAGGCCCAAGAGTGGAGCAGAGTTTAAAACGCAGGGGTCATAGAGTTCAAGTCAGAGCAAGGGGCCAAGAGGCAGATAAGGCAGCCTCTTACATGACAGTGCTGTGAGTGTTCTGGAGCTGCAGAAGCACGATGTTTGTCTCATGCTCAAAGAAAATAAAAGGAACAGGGGCGGGCCTGGGGGCCACACAAGCTTATGGAGCTGGCTGCAACTTTGAGCTCTGCTTTATCTCTGTTGTTCTGGGGAAATTAAAGTGCGGTCCCCAGCAACATTAAACTGTCTACTTGTCCTTTGGACAAAATGCTAATTAAAACCTCTTGCCCTCCTAAGAAATCTAGATGTCTCGGGCGTCGGGAGATAGGAATTCCCCACCCCTGCTGGTGCTACAAAGAGTTCTATTATGCACTCCAAACTCCCTGGCGCACCTTTGTCTGGCGAAATGAATGTTTCTGTAGGTTTTTCTGGCGCCCCGGTTAGGAACCCGATTTCTAGTCCTATGTCGCTTTCTGTTGGTCCTTGTGAATTAGAAGCACCCCTTATTCTGACGACAGGTTGTGGTGAAAACTTGTTGGGATTGGATCTGTTAAAAAGATTGTATGCGACTTTGTACTGTTCTCCTTCAGGAGTACAACTTACTTTAGGTAAGAAAGTGGTTTCTCCAATGTATTTGTCAAGAGATAAACTTCCAACAGAATTGTCATTTCTTCCTGATATTCTTTGGGCTACTGGTCCTAATGATGTGGGTCTTTTAGAAATACCACCATATGTTGTAACATTGAAAGCCAATGTTAAAATGCCACGAATTCCCCAATATAGAATCTCTAGTGAAGGTGAAAAAGCTTTGCTAGCGATCGTTTACGATCTAATTGAAAAAGATGTCATTGAAGAGACAAGAGGCAACGTTTGCAATAGTCCTGTTCTGCCTGTTTTGAAACGTACTGACCCTTCCCAGCCACCTGGTTACAGATTTGTGATTGATCTTAGAGAGGTGAATAAGATCGTTGTGCCACAATTTCCAGTTGTCCCTGATATCACTGCCCTATTGACTATGATTCCAGCTTCTGCAACCTGGTTTTCGGTGATTGACCTGAAGAATGCTTTCTTCAGCATCCCGCTTGCTGAGGAGAGCAGGGATATTTTTGGCTTCAGTTTAGGACGACGAAGCTTCCGCTTTAAACGAGCTCCACAGGGCTACTGTGAAAGTCCATCAATATATAGTCAAGCTTTAAAAACACAGCTTGATACGATTATTTTACCTGATGGTGCTACTCTTGTACAGTACGTTGATGATTTGCTTATTGCTGCAGATACTGAGGAAATCTGTAAAGAAGCCACGTTGTCATTGTTGCGTCATCTGTGTGATTTACATCACAAGGTGTCACTTTCGAAATTGCAATATTGTCGACAAGAAGTGACCTACTTAGGTCATCTCTTATCGAAGGAGGGAAGGAAACTGACCCCAGAAAGAATTCAGGCAATAGCGAAATTGAGTGTGCCAAGAACACAGAGAGAAGTGCGTGCTTTCTTGGGTATTACATCGTACTGTAGGCAATGGATACCAAATTTTTCGTTATTGGCCAAACCTTTGGTGGCATTAACGTGTAAAGATACACCCAATCCCGTTCCTTGGTCTGAAGAGTGTCAGAAAAGTTTTTCTGAATTGCGCACAGCATTATGTTCGGCTCCTATGTTGGGTACCCCCAACTACAGTAAGCCCTTTACATTGTATGTCCATGAGAAAGAAGGCTGTGCATTGTCAGTGTTGACACAGTTGTTTGGAGACAAACAGCGTCCATGTGCATATTTTTCGTCGACTTTGGATCCGGTAGCTAAAGCATTGCCAAGTTGTTTAAGAGCAACAGCGGCAGCAGCTGTTTCTATTCGACAGTCTGCTGGTCTAGTAATGAATAACATGCTAGTCGTGATGGTCCCACATGCAGTAGACACATTGTTAAACAGAACCAAGACACAGCACTTAACTAGTGCTCGATTGTCAGGTTACGAATTGACATTGTTAGCGAGTCATGTGCATATAAAAAGATGCAACACTCTAAACCCAGCTACGTTGTTGCCAATTGTAGAGGAATTAGATGCTTCAGAACAGCATGATTGTTTTCTTAGAACAGAAGAAGAAACGAAAGGGAGAATAGACCTCCAGGACACTCCTCTTGCTGAATGTGATGGTACATTGTGGGTGGATGGTTCATGCTTCAAGCTCCCGAATGGTGACACGACTGCAGCATATGCTGTCACGACTTTGCATACGATTGTTGAAACTGCACGTATTCCACATAATTCAGCTCAGGCAGCAGAATTAATTGCACTTACAAGAGCATGTGTGTTGTCAAAAGGAATGAAAGTGACTGTCTATACCGACAGCCAGTATGCATTTGGAGTGGCTCACAGTTTTGGACGATTGTGGAAAGAACGTGGGTTCCTGACTTCGCATGGAGCTAAGATTCAGCATGGTCAGTTGGTGAATGAGCTTCTTGAATCACTGACCTTGTCTCTGCAAGTGGCGATTGTGAAATGTAGTGCTCACAAGAAGGTGACTGATGATGTTGGTCGTGGAAATGCATTTGCTGATGAAATCGCGAAAGAAACTGCAAGGAATGTGATGAGCCGAATGTATGTTGCAGGCCCTGCAAGATGGGTTGGTGATGTTGGAATGTGTGAAGACACGATAGAGAGTGTGAAATCTATTCAAGCTGAGGCTACAGAGAAAGAGTTGAACATGTGCAGAGAAAGTACGGGTAGAATGGATGCAAATGGTTGTTGGATTGAATTGTCAGAGCATCAGAGATGGTTGCTACCCGATGCGTACGTGCTTGCAGTGGTTACAATGGCTCATGGAATGGCTCACATCGTGAAAGGGATTTGCAAGTTGTTGGCTCCAGTATGGCAAAATTCAGGAATTCCCAAGTGTGCAGAGAATGTGGTCAAGAATTGCATGGTGTGTCTGAAACACAATCCTGGTAGGGAAACTCCAGCTGGTCATTTTGCGCCTCCTACGTATCCGTTTGAGGTTTTGCAGCTAGATTTCATCCACATGGAGAGGTGCAACAACTTAAAATACGTACTCGTTGTTGTTTGTGCCTTCTCAAGATGGGTAGAGGCATATCCCCTAAAAGACAATACTGCCTTGTCCACAGCGAAAGCCCTTGTGAAAGAGTTCTTCCCTTGATTTGGAATACCTAGAATGGTCTGGAGTGACAATGGGAGTGAATTTGTGGGTCGTGTGATGAAGAAAGTATGTGAAGGGCTAGGCATTCAGCAAAAGTTCCACGCTGCAAATCACCCCAATCAGCTGGACTAGTAGAATGTTACAATGGCACGCTTAAGTTAAAATTGACCAAAATTCAAGCGAGCAGAGGTCTTAAATGGCCTGATGCTCTACCCTTAGCACTCCTATCCACCAGAATGACTGTGCATTTGCGAGTGGGACTTAGTCCATATGAGATAGTCTTTGGCCACCCGGCCAATATATGGGGAGTGCCAAGGCCCACAAAGTTCAGTGAAACCGAACACCCTGTTTTGCTTGATTATCTGTACGAATTGACGGCTAAATTCCGTGTTTTACACCAACAAGTTCATGACACCCTGCCTCCGGTCTCTGAGACTCCAGGTCACCCCATCGACCCTGGATCCTGGGTTCTCGTGAAGAATTTCCAGCGAACCAAGAACGACCAGCCCAGGTGGACCGGACCGCACCTCGTTCTTCTTTCCACAAGATCAGCTGTTCGAGTGGAAGGGAAGAAAATCTGGATCCACGGGATCCACTGCAAGCGGATCCCTCTGCCTCTGCCATACGACCAGTGGGTCCAGAAGGGTGTCGCTGACTCAGAAACTGAAACCGTGCCACGTTTTCTGCCTTTCAGTGATGCACGCGTAAAAGGAACACTGACTGAACAGGAGAGTGATAACATTTTGCAACCAGCTGTATCACCATCAGTTCGATTGGACACTACAGAGCCTGAACTCCTTTTCCGGGATCACACCATACCTGGAAAGCAAAGATACAATCTGAGGCCGAGAAATACGAACTAATAAAAGTTTTTTTTTTCCTCCAAGTACTATTTTTGAAAGCGCAGCTCTTCCATCTGAGAAACTTGCTTATTTTTGTTTTTCGAACCGCCATCCGGGTTCCGCTGCTAGGGCCGCGATTGCCCAAAGTCTTTGGGGTGCAGCTGACGACGTTAGGTCGACAGTTCTGGTTGGTCCAAGGGAGTTGCCCTAGACTGACAGAAGCATTCCTTAGCAGAAACAACCTCCCATCGCGGGCAGCACTTTAGAGAGGATGGAGTTTTTCGAGATGGAGAGACCTGCCAAGGAAATGAACTTTAAACACCGATTATGTAAAATAATGACAAAGAAAAGCTTTTTGATATTGTGCATTTTTATGTTATTCAGTATGATGATATTTTTATTAGGATATGTTTTATTCTCTTTTCGAGTAACATTTGCACCCACTGCATCGCCCATACCTCCTCCTACTGTTTCCTCTCATTCTTTTCAACCCCTTCCTGAACATGAATCCGCTAGGAGATTAGAGTTTATTAATAACTCCTTTGTTCAGCTCTTGCATCAACACCAACTTGTAATGAACACAACTAACTGTTGGGTGTGTGGTCTTATGCCTCACACAACGGATTATCTGGTCCTGCCTTTCAGCCATAATGGTTCTGTGTGGGCATACAGAACAATGTTCATATATGCTTGTGAAGTCCACCCCCTACGTTCTGTAAAAGACAATCCTAAAAATAGTGCTCCAGTTAAGGGTATAGTCGACATGATTAAGGAAGATATTTCTTATGAAACTACCCCCGAAGATGAGACACTTGCATATATAGGATGGAACGTGACCGGATATGGAGCTACTCTGAGTGAGAAACAGCAAGCAAAGAGATCGTCCCCGATTTGGATTGTACCCCATCAGGGTCACCTATGTCTGCAAGGTACTGGCAAGAATCCCAGAGCTCAGTTAGGGAAGAGTGTCTGTACTGAAACGTATGTTTTTGCATCTCAGACTTCCCCTGCGTTTTTAGCAGCTAAGGTTACCTATTTCATCTGCCATGATAGAGCCTATACATGGTTGCCCCCTGACTTTTCGGGCTCATGTTTTGTTTTGTTCCTGTTGCCTCCCACCTACACAGCAGCGGCAGATTACCACAAGACAAGGGTAGTTAGAGGTGTCTTGAGTAAAGACACTGCAGGTCAAGAATTTGGGGACTTCGCAAAGGGTTTTCTGCCGTTCTGGGGACCCATGGTTAACAGCAGGAACATAAGGCAATTGACAAGGGTGGTTGAGTCCACTGTAATTGAAACTGCTGGTGCCCTTAGTAACTTGACTGCTGAGCTCCAGTCGGATCGTCTTATGACCCTTCAGAACAGGGTCGCTTTAGATGTCAAACTTGCAGACCGAGGTGGGGTATGTAGATTGAGCCAATCGAGTTGCTGTGTTTTCATTCCAGATAACGCTCCAACAGTGTACCAGGCCATCTCCAAACTGCATAAGATTTCCGAATCTATTCATGTGGATAAAGGAAATTGGTCATTAATGGGGTGGTTCTGGGAACTGATATCCGGCTGGGGATGGAAAATTCTGATGGTCATTGAAATGGTCTTAGCCATTCTTTTCCTGTTCTGTCTGTGTGTGCAGTGTGCTCCTGCAATATGTGGCCTCTGTGCTACATCATGTGTAAGGAAACCTGTATCAAGAGACGAGCTAAGTACTAGGATGATGTTACAGCAACATCTCAATGACTTTAGGAATATAGACCTGGACTCAGATTAGGTTAAATTGCCTATGTAAGGGCAAAAGGAGGGTTTGTGGTTCTGAAAATTCTGGACTCGTGTAATAATTCTGGACTCGAGAATTAAACTTCGTCGTAACATTACGAATTTGGTATCAAAAGACCGAGAATGGCTGGTACACTATGTACAAGCATTTTCGTCATATTCGAGTGACAATTTCACCTCGAAATCGTCATTTGCGTCCTGAACCCTTGGCATCCATTTTGTGTACGGCAGCCATTTTGTGAGTTGCCCTCATATAGGCAAGCGAATGAAGCCAAATTCGATTCCAAAGGACACGTACATCTTAATTGACTTTCCTGTGACCTGGGCAAGTTGGAACCATTGCCCCAGGCTGAACCTGTTTGGTCAGTTCCTCACCAGTGGCCGAACGAGATAGCATCAAGGCACAACAGGCCATAAACCCTTTTCATCGCACACACACCCTGCCGAATCTTGCTCACACCTGTCCCTGCTCTTTTCTCTCTCACTTGCTTTATGATGGGGAGGTGCCCGTTTTTATTGGGGGTCCACCGGTATCTGATGGAAATGTTGGGCCTTGCCGGGTAATTTGTTGTGGGCTGGGCAAACTGAACTATGGGCTTGTCATCATGACTCTGCTTTTTCTTTGTAATGGGAACATGTCTATGGTATACTAAAATTCGAAGAATGTTTGCCTAAAGCACAATATTTCTTATAAAAAGAGAAGCCTGACTTTGTAAGATTGAGCAGTCTCCTGAGAATATACATCCCGTGTTGTTGTACTTCTAGGACCTGTTACTTGGTTGCAGCCAATAAAATCGATCCTTGACTTCACCTAGAAAACTCTGAGTTTCTGTGGTCTGAATCAGGAAAGTACTCGAGGTCTTTGGGTGTACTCTGACACCGCTGGGTTACCGGTTCGATACTGGTTCTGAAAAACCCAGTACCTCAAACGCGGCCGTAGAAGATAGTCTACCAATAACATGGGGGCAGTCAATCATTGTGCCGCTCTATAAAAAAGGATCCAGGTCTGAAGCACGAAATTATCGTCCGATTTCACTCCTGGACTTGACAGTTAAAATCCTTAGTCGAGTCCTATTAGTGAGATTGGAAGCCTGGGTTGAGGAAAATGACATCTTATCCCCAGTGCAGTATGGGTTCCGCAAGGGGATGGGAACAATGGAGCAGTGCGTGAACCTGGAACTAATAGTCAGCAAGTACACTAAAGCTAAAGATGGTAATCTATTTTTGTGCTTTGCTGACTTGAGTTCAGCATTCGATCTGGTGGAACACGCACTGCTCTGGCCTATCTTGCTGGCAATGGGGGCCCCTACTGAAATCATCCATCTCCTTGCCAGGCTGTACGACAACCTGTCCAGCAAAGTCAGATTTGGAACAGATGGAGAGTGCACTCCTTTTTTTAAAATCAAGAGAGGTATCCGACAAATATGCGTACTTGCCCCACTCCTGTTCTCCCTTTTTATAAATCAAGTAGACCAAATTTTAAGACAAACTAATGCAGATGCAACTATCATTAATGGTAACCCAATCCCAATCCTCTTGTATGCGGATGACGCGGTCCTTCTTTCCAGGACCCAAAATGGATTGCAACATCTAATCAATAGGTTCCACATATTTACTGAAAGTAGGAAGCTGAAAATTAATAAAGGAAAGACAGTTACAATGATATGTGGCAGGAAACCAAGAAAATGCAGGCCCTTTTTTTTTAGATGGGGAGAGATTAGAATCCGTCAGGAGTTTTTGTTACCTAGGCATCACTTTTTCAGGAGATGGTAGATGGGCCAGTGAACAAAAAAGTGTCCTTTTTAAAATGGCTAGGAATACAAGTTGTGTTTTTAGATTTGCTGCTAAATTAGGGAGTCGCAGAATTCATGAAATGTTGTCAATATATAATTCAAGATGTATAACACCAGCCATATACGGGGCCGGGATATGGGTATATAATGCCCAGAGTGCTAACTTGATTCAGCGCGAGGAGAACGTGTTTTTAAAACGATTAATTTGTGCCCCGGCTACGGCCTCAATTGAGATCGTACATAGGGAATTTGACATAAATTATGTCAATGATCTAATTGCTCTAAGACCCTTGTCCCTATGGCGCTCAATCTGGGCAAAGGAAGAGACAAAATTTACTCAGGATGTAATTACTGATTGCATAAAGCTCGATCGCCGCTCAAATATCCCCATGTTATGTCACATACAACACTGGTATAAGACACTGTACGGTCAAAACATCTTTAAAGATTTAATAACGGGGTCCGTGTTGTCGAAGCGGGAGCTTAAAGTTTCATTCATTAAATATACAGATGGGATTAGAATGGAAAGATGTGTAAAACAAAGTACGTTTAATCTCTATCTGGAGGGGGGGCGTGGCCTGGCGGCGATGTGAGTGGACGTGTGCCTGCGGAGCTCCCGCTGCCGTTAGGCCCATCAGCAGCTATCAAGGCGGAATTCGGGGGTCCGAGCTCATCACCCTCCTCCCTAGTGCCCCTGACCAGCTGGACACCGCGTCTGCCACAGGAGAACTCTGTGCCTGCCTGTGCGCCGGCAGGAACGGACAGCCGGCTTCCTGCAAGGGAGTCCTCCGGGTCCGTCCACCATCTTGGATCCGCGGAAGAGGCGACCTGCGGCGGAGCTTGGGCGACCCTGAGGCTGCCAGCGATCCCTGCCCGGAGCGACCCCCGCCCCTCCCGCACTGACATTCAGCGGCGCTCTCACCTGGGGCCGCGGCGGTAAGGAGAGGGAACGGAGAGGGGGTCCCGGAGCGGCGTGCAGTTCTGCGGCGCCCCATCCCCCGCGCTGCGGAGAGTGAGGCGGTGGGATCCGGACTTGGGCCCCAGGGTGGGTCAGAGACTTTGCTAGCCTCCCCTCCCCACCGGACTGTTTGGAGAGCCCGGCCCTGCGGAGCCGAGGCGGGAGGCGGTGGGGACAACCAGTGCGGCGGACTGCGGCCGAGGGTGCCCCCGGGGCACTGCAGAGAGCGGACGGCGCCTGGCTTCAGGGAGGCGCCGAAACAGTGAGCTTTCGCGTCGGCTCCTCCTAGGAGGTGAAAGCGGGCCTGGGGCAACGGTGTGTGTCCCTTTCTGGTGCTGACTCCCTCTGGAGGACTGGGGGCCCCCGCTGGTGGAACGCGAGGGGTCCTGCTGCTATACCTGGCTGGACAAACGTTGGGGGCGGAGAAGCTGTGGCCTGGGGCCCCCTGGACTACCTGCTGTGCCACGTGGGGTGTGCCGTAACGAGGCCGGGACCCCTGAGAGCGCTGAGTCTGTGCGCCGGTGCCTCCTGCCGCCTCCCTTTGTGTTTTGTGCTTTTGCCCTCGCAGCCTACGACGGGCGTGGGCCCTGACGCGGGCTGGAGGACGCCCTGTGGCCCACGCGGAGGATGACGCGCACGAACAGGTCCAGCAGGGCGGATTCTGCACCGGCCTCCAAGGGGAACCCGGTTACGGCCATGTGGGGCAAAGTGGGAGCACCGGCGGCCAGTGGTGGCCCACCTGCGGAGATGGCGGATTCCCCCCCCGGTCACGCAAGCGTTCATGGCCGCCTTCATGACCGACCTTAAGACGGAGATCGGGTCCCTGCGGTCGGAGGTACACTTGTGTGTCACGGAACTGCGGAAGGACGTCACGGACCTGGGGGACCGTGTGGACAGCCTGGAGAGGACGGCGGACACGCGCACCGAGGACCAGGAACAACTGTGGCAGCGTGTAACGGCCCTGGAGCAACAGAACATTGAACTCCAAATCAAGCAGGAGGATTTGGAGAACCGGGGCAGGCGGAACAACCTCCGCATCCGAGGCGTGCCGCTCGGGGAAGAAGGGGAGGACGTGATGGACTTTGTGGCGCAACTCCTCCATGAGGTGCGGGGCGACGAGGATGTATCGCCCCCCACACTGGACCGGGCTCATCGAGTGGCGGCGCCGGCGGGGAGATCGGGGCTTCTCCCGGACATCATCACGAGGGTGCATTTCTTTGTGGAGAAGGAGGAGATCTGGAAGCGTGCTAGGGACAAACCGGACCTGCAATACAAGGGCCACAAGATTCAGATCTTTCAGGATTTGGCGCCCAACACCCTGAAGCGACGGCGCGCTTTCCGCCCGGTGACGGAGAAACTGCGGTCCCTGAACATCTCCTATCAATGGGGCCATCCCTTCGCACTTATCTTTCAATGGGAGGGTAGGCGTAAATCCCTGCGATCCTACGATGAGGCGGCGCGACTCTTCAACATTGCAGGCTCTCCTCCGGGGAGCCCCTCCAGGCGCCCTCCGAGCAAGAGAACGCAGCTTACCCCGGACTGGACCACGGTGCCGAGGAGACAGCGGGCGACACCTGCCGACGTGCCAACAACGAGCCAAGCCAGGCAGGAGGTCATTGCCCACATCAGAGCGCTGGAAGAGGCGGAGACCGACCGTGCGGACCGCTCGCCTGTGGGACGGTCCTCAACATCATGAGATGGACAGCATACCTAAGTCGTTCTACCTGAGGTACTGTTCTCTTGTCCCCCTCCGGAGGGCGGGGATGGTTGCGGGGCGGGGGGGGGGGTTGCTTGGACTCCTGACTTCCTTCTGCCGGGCCTGGGATGGTGGGGGCTCCATACCCTCTAGTGTTCCCGGCCAGTCGTGTCCCACCGAGGCTGTCTCCTGGGGAGTGACATCCCGATGGACATTCAAACCCGAGGGTGTAGGATGCCCTACTGTGGAGACAGTGTACTTTGGCCCAGTTGGCCACATCGTTGCGGCCTAGGCCGTTGGTCCTTCAGATTGCTGACTGTTTGGCTTTCTTGTTCGACTTTCCTTTTTCTCTTTTTTCTATCTTTTCTTCCTTTCTCTGTTTGCTATGGGGGGCAGAGGATGGGGGTTGGGGCAGGGAGCGGGGGTGGGCCCTCTGGGTGGGGCTCTGGGAGGGTGGGTGCTCTGTCGCGCGTAGCTCTGCGTACTGACCTTAAGGACCCACATGATGGCGAGTGATTCGGCCAGACCCCTTAAGATTTTATCACTCAATGTTAAGGGCCTTAACTCGCCCAATAAGCGTCAACAGCTCTGGCATTACTTCCTGCAGCATGACCCGGACATCATTTTCATACAGGAGACCCACCTTCTCCAGGCAGATACGAAACGCATGGCGCACCCTAGATACCCCCTCCAATTCTGGGCTTCAGCAGATACGAAAACGGCTGGGGTGGCGGTTTTGTGCAAGGCTGGCATCAGGCGGGGCAATGGCAAGCTCTTCCGGGGTGGTGACGGCCGCTTCCTCAAGGTTTCGGTCGAGGAAGGCTCCCGCCGTCTTATGTTGTGCAATGTGTATGCGCCCAACCTGGCACAGGATCGCTTCCTTCGAGACCTCTTGCATGCTCATGTCCTTCGGGGCGGACCCTCGCTCATCCTGGGGGGCGACTTCAATTTGGTGTGGTGCCCTGCGCTGGACCGAAGTGCGGGCTCCTTTCACGGGGCGGGGGCGATGTCCTCTGCGCTGCGTAAACAGTTGGGCGACTTGGGTCTCTTCGACGCTTGGCGCTACTTCTTCCCCGACAAACGGGACTACTCTTTTTATTCTAGTGCGCATCGCTCTTATTCCCGCATCGATCACGTGTTCGTATCGCATGACCTAATATGTGACGTGGTGGATGTGGACATGTCGGACATCTCCATCTCGGACCATGCGCACGTAGAGTTGCACCTCCGTGACCTGCGGAGTGGTACCCCCAGGGAACGAAAGTGGCGCCTGCCCCCCCACCTCCTCCGAGATACTGCGGCGGTAGATGACATTCGCACGGCCATCGCCTCCTACTTCGAGTTTAACGACCTGCCGGAAACGCCGTTCCCGGTGGTGTGGGACGCCTTCAAGGCTACTATTCGGGGTCATATCACCTCTCTCGAGATAGCGAGAGCTCGAGAGAGACGGGCAGTGGAGGAGGGTCTGGTGGTGGCCTTGAGGGAAGCGGAGGCGCGACACCAGGAGGGGTCCACTCTGAAGGTGCGGAGGCACCTGGCGAACCTGCGGGGGCAATTGCGCATGCTGCGTGCGAACCGAGCGGAGAAATCTCTATTAGCATTAAAGCGAATGCACTTTGACGGTGGAGACAAGGTGGGGAAGCTTCTGGCGAGACGTCTGAGGGTCAAGGCGGCCAGATCCCACATAGCGAACGTGCTGCTCCCGGACGGGTCTCGGGCAACGGCGATGGAGGCTAAAATGCAGGCGTTCAGAGACTATTACGCCTCCTTGTACTCGGCAGACCCCGCCGGCGCTACCCCGCCGGAGGAGGTCCTGGAACACTATGGCGGGACGCGCTTGCACCCCGACGTGGCGGAAGGGTTGGAGGAGCCGCTTTCACTTGCTGAGGTGGCTGAGGCCATCAAGGATCTGAACTTGGGAAAGATGCCGGGCCCTGACGGCCTGCCGCTTTCTTTTTACCGGATCTTCCGGGAACAGCTGGGTCCTTATCTCCTCAGACTCTTTGCTTCCTTCGATGGTGGCCGGGGTCCCTCCCCGGACATGGGGATGGCGGAAATAGCTCTAATCCCTAAGCCTGGGAAAGATCCGGCGCTTTGCTCGTCATATCGCCCGATTGCGCTCCTCAATACTGATTTTAAAATTTACACGAAGATGCTGGCTAAGAGACTTGACCCCCACATGCCGGATCTCGTGGATCCTGATCAGGTGGGCTTCATCCGGGGCCGGCAAGGGGCGGACAATGTGCGGAGATTGGCCCACTTGGTAGGGAAGGTACATCATTGGCACATTCCGGCGTGCCTCCTGTCACTAGATGCTGAGAAGGCGTTTGACCGCGTGGATTGGGGGTTCCTCCAGGCGGTCCTCTGCAGGATAGGTCTCGGCCCAAGGATGGTGGCCAGGATCATGGCACCCTATGTGGAACCGAGGGCGAGGGTCAGGGTGAATGGGAGGTTGACGGACCCGTTTGCCATTGGCAGAGGGACACGGCAGGGCTGCCCTCTCTCGCCATTGCTGTTCGCCCTGGCGATCGAACCACTGGCGGACCTGATCAGGCGTAACCCGGACATCTGCGGCGTTCAGATGGGGGGGGGCAGGCCCATAAAGTGGCGTTATACGCAGACGACCTTATCCTCACTCTGACGGAACCGAGACGGTCCTTGCCGGCGCTTCATGAAGTGCTCTGTTCCTTCGAAAGCGCCTCGGGTTTAAAAATTAATCACGATAAATCGTGGGTGCTTAACCTCACGATCCCTCCAACCGAGGTTCCTCCCCTGGAGGTGCTGTGCCCCTACCGATGGACGGACCAACATATCGGATACCTCGGCCTCTCCCTGACTCCCTCTTTGGACGGCTGGTCGTCGCTCAACTGGGCGGAATGCCGCAAATCAGTTCTCGCTGATCTGCAGCGGTGGAAACCTCTTACCCCCTCGTGGTTGGGCAGGTTGAATGCGGTCAAAATGTCCATCCTGCCTAAAGTACTCTACCTGTTCCAATGCCTTCCTACGCCTATCCCTCTGCCGAAGATTAGAGCCTTGCAAAGGGACTGCACTCAATTCATCTGGGGGGGCAAGAAACCCCGCTTCTCCCAGGCACTCCTCATGGCCCCGCGGGATCGTGGAGGGCTGGGGTGCCCGAATCTGGTGGACTATTATTGGGCTGCCCACTTGCGGTTTGTCATCGAGTGGGGTATTAGACGGAGTGAGAAGGGGTGGCTACACCTGGACCGGGCGGTCACGGGCCGCACGATCTGGAACCTCGCTTGGACCCATAGGACGGGAAGGGCCCCTAGTGCTTATCTGGCGATTCCCACTAGAACGGTCCTGGACGTGTGGGACAAGGTGGCGGTGCGAAAGGGCCTTACGACTTTCCCCTCACCTCACACCCCCATAGAGGATAACCCGTGGTTTCCGCCGGCTAACCATACTACCGCCTTTCGCAGGTGGACACGAGAAGACTGCAAAGTCCTTACGGATCTCTTTGACGGAAGCTCCCTTAAGTCCTTTGGCCATTGTAGAGAGGAGTTCCGTCTTCCCCCGGAGGCTGAATTACAGTTTCTGCAGTTGCGCCACTGGGCCCTGTCAGATGCGATGTACCCGGGGGCCTCTCGGGCCTTCACCCCATTCGAGAGGCTGGCACGCTCCGGTGCGGGCTCGAAGGGCCTTATATCAAAAATGTATCAGATTCTGCAACATCCTTCCGCACCCCCTGCACACCCGTATCAGCGTCGTTGGCAGGAGACTCTAGGGGCTGATATTGATCAGGCGCAGTGGACCCGCCTCTGGAGGGATGTTCCTAAGGTGTACCGCAGTGTGCCGCAACAGGAAAATGCGTACAAGGTGATGACGCTGTGGTACTACACGCCCCAACGCCTGCACAAGATGTTTCCCTCTGTATCGCCCGGTTGTTGGAGATGCAATCATGTGCCAGGCGACTTCATGCACATTTGGTGGACATGCCCGGTAATCGCTATCTTTTGGAAGGAGGTGTTGAGCCACATTCGGGGGGTGCTGGGATTTCCCCTGCCTGATGCTGCTGGCACGATACTACTGGGACTTAAGCCTGTTGATCTGCTGGCCCTGACCCGTAGTGATTGGACCTTGGCGATGCAAATGTTGGGTGCCGCTAGACAACTTATCGCTCTGTACTGGAAGAAGGTGGAGGCCCCCCCTCTAGCTGTATGGTTCGGCAGACTGTGGCAGGTCGTTACTATGGAACTACTCTCGGCCAGGCTGCAGTCTCGCGCGACCCGCTTTGAAAAGGTTTGGAGGCCACTAGTAGCTTACCTTTGCAGGAGCGAATACGCTAGGAATATGCCCCCTTCGCTGCGAGCATTGCAACTGGTGGAAGATGCGGCGCTGCCCTATACTCCTCGCACCCTGTGACGCCCCCAATGCAGCGGCTGTCTCCTCTGCCTCTTCCCTACTCCTCCCCTGCTCTTCTTCTCTTCTCCTTCTCACCTCTGCTTTACTCTTTTGACGGCCTTCTCTTGGGCCTCTGGTTGACTGTTGGGCCCCTGGGGCTGGTTACTTGTTTCTGTTTGAAATGTTTGTACTTGCCCGCTCCGAGGGAAGGTCTGTAAGGCGGGGTATCACTGAGTTGTGCCGGGCAGCGCTTCTTGGCCCCCTTCATGGTTGACTTCGTGGGATCTTGCTGGCCGTTGATGTGCAGATCGGCGAGTGTGTTTGGACGTTTCGATTTATGCAATCTTTGCACCACGAATTCTTTCACGCGGCCGGCCCCATGAGGGTTGTAGGCTTATCGCTGTGTCACTGTGACCCTTTTCTTATGTGTGTCTCGAACTGAGGCTTAATAAACAGAAGTTGAAATAATCTCTATCTGGAATATATCATCAATGAAGGCTTCCAAACTTACCTTACTGTTGTTAGTACCAGTTCCCACCGTTTTGTGCTGACCCGTCTACGGTAGGGAATTGTGCACCACCTAGTGGCATTCCCTGCAATTAAGAAACCCGGTACCTGTTTTTGTCACTGTGATGGTAAATCCAAACAGAGTACTTGTCACTTTTTGCTATTTTGTAACTTTTATACTTCTTTTAGGAAATTTTACTTGAAACCCATCTTTTTAAAATACAATACGCGTAGTACAAAAACAGCGATGCAATTGATGTTTAATTTAGAGACCCCAGATGTATGTTTTCATGTGGCCACTTATATTTTAAAATGTATTTTTGCAAGAAAATCAATTATTGTATGAACTCAACCAAGGATGCATTTCTTATGACAGTTTAGCACCTGATTAAACTGCTTAGCATAGTGAACCCTTTATATATGTAGAAATCGAATACCTCTACCACTTATATCACTTACAGCACTTTATACTGCGAATTTGCACACGTCCTGCTAGTAGAATGTAGTGAGATACATTCCTAAAGTATTCTGATTTGTGCTGCTAAATGCATACTGCACTTTAGGAAGGATGGTACAGTTACTTTGCACTTTATTATGCTAATTTGCACATCTACTAATGCCGGACAAGTGCCGCTATTGTATATTGTACACAGAAAGAACGGTATAGCTGCTTTGCTCCTTATTTTTGCCACTTTGCACATGTATTAGTAGAAGTATGCTCCAATGTAAGCTATACATCTGTAAGGATGATATAATTAATTTTGCACTTTAATACTGCTAAATTTGCACATATATTAGTAGACAAACGTACTATAAAGCACTTTAAAGATTGTCGGATATGTGTTGTTAAATGTATATTGTATTCAAGTAATTAAGGCATTTGGCAAACCAAAACTGACACATATGTATGCTGTATCTATTTTTATGTTTGTTGCTATATGGTTGTATTCATACATACCGAATAAAGCATTTTGAAATTGACAGGCTGTGTAAGAGGAATGTTCAAACGGCAGAAAGCGCTCCCCCCTGGGGGGCATCCGGAGATCTTGGGAGGGTGTTTTAATGAGAAGAATTCTTTTTCAGTTGGTGTTTCTGCTCGAGGAAGGGAGAGCAAAAAGTGCATTTAACACGGAGAATGTTCATACACCGAGCATGTTCCCAATCGGCCGCTGACGAGGCACAGTTTACGAAAAAATGTCCTGTGACCATGCTTTTATATTAACCAAACACAACCTGCAATTAAGTTACTTGCATCCTTCTTTCAAAGTCCCCTTCCAGAATAAAAAGTTAATCCTTTAATCATCCAATTTTTGCCATCCCTCCGGAGGCAGACATTTTGTTTACCTGCAGAGTCTGAAATGAAAAGCTGAAAACAGCCAAAAGGTCCCCCTGCCCAAACTCTACTACCACACGCACAGCCCTATCACCCGTACGCATCTTGTCCCAAGGGCTGCATGTGCCATGGCTGGGCAGAGGGTTGGGGTGCCACCGTGTCTCGTCACCTCCCTATCTCTCTGCACTCGAGGTCTGCCGCAACTAACTGCAGCCGAGAGGGAGGGAGAGAGAGAGTGTGGGGACCAGTGGGAGGGGAGACAGGAGGAGGTGGTGAGGGTGTGAGGGAAGCAGAGGAGAGGGAGCAAGAGGAAGGAAAGGGTGGAAAAAGGCAGGGAAAGAGCATGACAACCTAAGGAGGGAAGGGGGCAGGTGGGTGAGAGAGAGAAGCTCAAACAGGGGAAAGAAAGGCAACGAAGGCGGGAAGGACAGTGTAAGAGGGACAGGTGGGCAGAACAGGGGACAGATTTAAAAGGGATGACGAGAGGCAGTCCCGAAAGTGAAAGAGCGAGGATCTCTTATCTTTATGGGGCCATGTGTTTAAACACAAGGCACCATAAAGATAACAAGCTCTCTCCGTGGACCCGAGGGGGGGCGGGGGTTGGAAAGTGAAAGCGCGCGAGGAGGGAGGAGTGAAGAAGCCCTCGGAATGCCTGTGCGCGCTGCCAGCCTCCGGACAGATGTGCACTGCGCGTGCACATCTCCTGTCCGGAGGGGCTGTCCAAAAAGCAGACAGGGCGTCAACCGAAAAGCCTCATTTCTAATGGGAAGCCAGTGTTTACCATGAACGCTGATGCTACCCAATAGAAATGAGGGGCGGGGCTTAGGCTCCCTTTTTGTTTACAAAATCTCTCCGAGGGCGGGGAAGCAAAGCTGCCACATCCACGTGTTGTATAATAAATCCAGGAATAGCTGAGTACAAGGCACAATTCCTAAAAAAAGAAGTGGGGGGATGCTGACGTCACGACAGGAGGTGACGTCATGAAAGGTGGCTTGCACTCAGTTGCAGTTTATAGTTATCGTGCTCCCGGTGGGAGGACGCCGTCTACCTGCGTGGTACCCTGACTCGAGCCCTGGCTGAGTAGATATAAGCAGATTTAATCTTCACACAAGAAACAGGTCTGTCCTCTTCAGCAGCAGTGGATGTACTGACTGAAGTTGGCTGATTATGAATGCCTACATTAGACATGGGAGGTCTAAGTGTTTGTAGAGTTTTATCAGCATCTGAACAAAATGAACAGTCATTCACAAATTTCTCTAATTGTTTGTCAATAAATGGCCACTAGAAGTATTCTTTCACCACATTTTTAGTTCTGACTACTCTGAAATGACCCTTGTGGCATACATTTAAAATTGTGTTCCTCATTCCTAGGGGAGGTATTACTTTACAGCCCCTTAAAATAATGTCTCTCTCTAGGGACAATTCATATCTTACATCCCAATATGCCTTTATCTCCTTTGACAATAATTCCTTCTTTGGCCAACCCAAAGACATATATTCCATTACTTTCAAAAGGTCATTATCTTTAGACTGTTCCATAGCCCATTCGTCTTGCTTAATAGCAGACAACCCAGAATTGTGTACTAAAGCTATCTTGAAATCACAAAAAGGGTCATCCTCACACGTTTCTAAAGGCTTAGGCAACCGTGACAAAAAATCTGCAATACGGTTGTCCTTACCTGGTACGTACACTATCTTATATGTGTAATCCTTCATCCACCTAGAAAACCGTGCAATTCTAGCGGAGGCAGAAGGTGTACCTTCAGTAGAAAGTAATTTAATCAAAGGTTTGTGGTCAGTTTGTAAAGTGATGGATTTCCCCCAAATAAAAGCTCTGAAATGGTCGAGAGCCCAAGCACAAGCAAGTGCCTCCCTTTCAATTATTGGGTACTTTAACTCTGACGGAGAAATTGATCTTGATGCGAATAAGATAATTTTCTCTTTACCTTTGCTATCTACTTGGGTGAGAACAGCTCCTAAACCCTTATTACTAGCATCCACTGTAACTAACGTATCAGAACCAGGGTCAAAACTTGAAAGGTGTGGAACCTTATCTAAGCATTCTTTTATGTACTGGAATTCCTCCTCACATAATGTATCATTAACAAATTTCACATTTTCTTTTAACAATTGTCTGATGTTAAATATCCTTCCTGCAAAGTTAGGTATAAATTTGGTGCAATACTCTGCCATCCCCAAGAAGGACATTACCATATCCTTACTACCCTGGGGACGGAACATTTATTATGGCATTAACCAATTCCACTTCAGAAATCATATGTCCCAAATATGAAACATTTCTTTCGCCAAACTTGCATTTGCTTTTCTCGATAGTTAAACCATTACATTCTAATATACCCAGCACTTTCCTCAATATTTCATCGTGCTAACTTTTATCATTTCCATAAACAAGAATGTCATCCTGAAAGAATGAAACCCCTTTTTCTTTTCCGAACAAATTGTACATTAGTCGTTGGAAGACTGCGGCCGCCGAAGCTAGCCCAAATGGCATTCGCTTATACTGAAAACACCCAAAAGGTGTAATAAATGCAGTAATTCTCCTCGACTTCTGAGACAGCAAGATCTGATGATATGCTTTGGAGAGGTCAATGGTTGAAAACCAAGAAGCTCCATTAAGACTTGAAACCATCTCCGTAATTTTTGGCAGTGGAAACCTGTCAACAAGAATGTTATTGTTCGCATAACGAAGGTCTACACAAAAAATGTTTTTCCATTGCTGCGTCGTGCGACTACAATTGGAGAAATCCAGCCCGATGATTCAACTGGTTCTATTACATCCAATTCAATCAATTTCTTAAGTTCACTCTCAACTTCGTCGCGCAGTACAATAGGCACCATTCTTATTCTATGGACTTTAGGTTTTGCACCTTCCTTTAGAATAATCTCATGTTCAAACCCACTGAGGGTACCCAAGGATTCCTTAAATACTCTAGGAATTTTTTCTTGAACCTCTTTACCACTTGATATTACATCATCGATTACCAAAATCTTCTCTCCGCCTATTAGGATCAAGGATTATATGGAGATTTCCTTGGTCCATCCAACCAAGAACTGATGGACCACTCTTAGAAACATACAATTTGCCTCTTGCTTTCCTTCCCTTAAACTCGAAGGACAACCATCTGAATCCGATGATATCAATTTTTTCTCCAGTATAACTTTCTGGATTAATGTCTGGTGAAGATAATTGTTCTCCAATTTTACCTTTAAATTTAGAAAGCCAAACATCTTCATTTATTATAATAAATGGTGATCCAGAATCTGCATAAATTCTAATTTGTACTCCACCAATGCACATATCACATTCAGGTTTCCCTTTTGTACTTTTCTCATCAATATTCAATACGAATCTCCTTTCTTGAAGATTCAAAATGGATGATTTGTCTACTTCCTGATTCTTGTCGGGGGAGCCTCCAACCTCTGGCAGCCTTCCATCTGGTCTGCCAGCCTTGGAAGCCCTCCCTCTCCAGTTAACTCTGCCAAAAGTCTGGGGGTCATTATTAGTAATGACCTCTCTATGACTCCTCAGATTAGTGCAGTGGTGTCCGCCAGCCACTTTCAACTTAGAAATCTCCGGAAAATCTCCCGCCTTCTTACCACCGAAGCTCTCACGTTAGCTCTTCTGGCGCTAGTGATTAGTCGACTCGACTATGCTAACGCGTTGTACGTCGGCATTCCCGAGTACCAATTGAGAAGACTCCAGCTGATACAAAACCAAGCTGCCCGTCTGATCTTCCACCAGCCAAAAGATCAGCATGTCCGCCCACTCTTAAAGAGTCTTCATTGGCTGCCGGTACCCGCTCGCTGCAAATTTAAGTTAGGTTGCACGATCTTTAAGTCCCTCTCTGGTTTAGGCCCCTCTTTTATTTCTTCCCTTCTCCATTCTTACACTCCTTCCCGCAACCTACGTTCATCTCAAATGGCTCTGTTATCCGTCCCCAGGTTCAAGAGGAAAAAACATGGGGGCCTGAGGTTTTCTCTTCTGGCTCCATCCCTCTGGAACTCCCTCCCACTTTCCCTCAGACTTGCACCTTCATACTCTGGTTTCAGATCACTTCTTAAAACTTTCCTCTTTACTATTTCATACCCTTAGATTTTGTTTCACATCTTTTTCCTCTACGCCCCAGCACAGCGCCAAGAAACCTAATGGTGTTAGCCGCGCTCTACAAATTATTTTCAAATCAAATCAAATCAAATCATCATTCTCACTGCTGCTGGAAGTTGTCTCTTGAACACACTTCACCTATATTTTCTTCCTGCGACAATTTTCCGCAAAGTGACCTATCATTCCACAGTTCATGCACTTCTGTTTAAGAGCTGGGCATGATTTACTATACGCCAAATGATCTCTGCTACCGTAGCGATAGCATCTCCTTTTTTATTTATTTTATTTTTTTATTTTCAAATTGCAAAGTACGTACAAATTCACATCAAAAATCAGGCGCCCCCTCCCACCCCCACCCCCCAGCAGCAAGAAAAATACATTGTGTAATTGGAAAAAAGGGCCTATATGTACACTAAGAAAGGAATCAAGGATGAGGAAAAGTGACTGGAGAAACACAGAGCGGAAGTAAACTCATATATGTAACAACTACATTGGGAAAGAAAGAAGAAAAAACAAAAAGAAAAGAGAGAAAACTAATCGATCAAACGGGCACCGAGTAATACAAAGACGAAAGTACACAAGCTAATCAGTCAGCCAATTAGTAAGATTTTCCCACCCCTCAAGGCCTTTCTTCCGGCCCCAGCGTCCCTTTTTGGTATATACTGCTATTTCCAAGTGATAAGTTGCCACAAATCTAGCAAGCCATTGAGAAAAGGAGGGGGGCTCTGGATCTAGCCACGCTGTAGCAACACAGATCCTCCAAACCGCCATTGCTATGAAAGTTAATCCCTCCTTTTTCAAGTGTGGTGTTTCTGCTTGTGTTCCAATCATAATGGTGGTGGGGTTCAAGGTTATCGGCTGAGAGGTGACTTCTCTTAGAAGCCCCTGTATTCGGCTCAGTGTGGGTGAGAGCTTTGCGCAGGAAGCAAATATGTGTATGGAGTTGGCCCCGAATTCGGCGCATCTAGGACAAAGAGTGCCTTGGCCGGTCCCCCACTTTGCGATTTTGCTAGGAGTAATATACAAGAAAAAGATTGTTTTAAAATGCTGAGCTTGTAGTTTAGCTGAAAGTAAAATATTTTGAGAGAGGGTGAGTGAATTAAAGAAAACATTTCTAGGAGAATCAAGTTTAGTGTGCCATTTGCCTTCGATAGTTTGTAGGTCGTCCGGCGTCTGTCTATTTATGATACTATATAGAAGGCCAATTCGAGGGGTCAGAGGTTTGCGCAGAACGTTAAGAAGTTCCACCTCCATGAATCCAGAGGTGCCCCAGACCTTCCTAGAGAGAAAATCGTAAATAGACAGATATTTAAAAGCGTCCTCCTTCTTGAGGCTAATTTTAACTAAAAGATCAGAGAAGGGTATAACTCCCTCGTTGGTAATTAGGTCACCTAGTTTTCTGATACCAGCCTTATGCCAGTCAGAAAAGTAAGCCCTTCCAAAAATATCGGGGAGGTTGCTATTATTAAGAATTGGGGAATAATGATTGTATCTGCCTATACCGAAACATCTACGGATGCTTCGGAAAACCTTAAATGAGTTAAGCAGAGTCTTGAATCTAACCTGTTTAAAGTATCCGAAGGTAGTTTCTCATAGCAGACACCCCCAATGGTGCTCCCCAACCAGTAATTGGAAGGGGGAAGGCAGTTCTGTAGTGTAGATATCAGAATGTTCTTTTATTAACTCAGAACTGTATTGCATGACCGCGGCCCAATAATACAGAGTGATGTTGGGAAAGGCCCAGCCTCCTCGGTCTTTTGGCAGGCATAGTTGTCTGAGTGCCCTCCTGGGTTGTGAATATGCCCAAATAAATTGTGTGTATATTTGCTGAAATTTCGTAAGGTTGGCTTTATTAAATTCTAAAGGTATTGTGTGGAAATAATATAAAAGTTTAGGGAAATAGGTCATTTTTATGGCATTACATCTGCCAACTAAAGTAAGATGTAAGTTGTTTATTTGCTTCAGTGCTTTCCTAGTTTGTGCGGTGAGCGGAAGTAGGTTGTGGGAAACAACTTCGTCCAAATTAGAAGACATAAAAACTCCTAGATATTTGGCTTTAGGTACCACCCTATGGTCAGCCCAAGAGATTTGGCTGTTTGTTATTATCTGGGTCTTGTTTTTATTAAGACCATAGCCAAAAAGCTTTCCAAATTTACTTGCCTCCATTTCCAGGCCCGTTATGGCTCTTGAGGGATCTGGTGAGGTAATAGCCAGGTCGTCTGCATATGCTAAAATTTTGGTACTACAGCCTTGGTAACTAACCGGTGGGATGTTATGGTTGCTTTCGATCTGTTTAATAAAAGGGTCCAAATACAGGCGAACAACAAAGGGGAGCAGGGACAGCCCTGCCTGGTGCCTCGGGAAATCTCCAATTGCCCAGTTAATTGCCCATTTATAGAGACACAAGCCGAAGGTTTTAGGTAGAGTGCCTGTACAGCCTGTATAAACTTTGGCCCAAAGCCCATCTTCTTCATGACAGCCCACAGGTATCTCCAGGATACCCGATCAAAGGCCTTTTCGGCGTCTAGTAGTGTTAATGACATCGGGTCTCCTGCTGCCTGTGCGGCGTCAAATAGGGTAATGGCTCGCCTAACATGCTCTGTGGTGCCCTTTTTCGGGATAAACCATTGCTGCCACTCAGATACAAGGGATTCCACCACTGAGGAGATTCGGCTTGCCAATATTTTAGAAAAGATCTTGGAGTCGCAGTTGATAAGTGTTATTGGCCTATATGAACTCATTTCAAGCGGGGATTTATCTTTTTTGGGGAAGATTGCTATCCTAGCATTAGACCAGGAGGCTGGGAGCGAGACCCCGCTGAAGATAGAAGTTACTAGCTCCGCTAAAATTTTTTGGATTTGAGGTGCAAAGACCTTATAAAATTCCACGGGGATGCCATCCAACCCAGCGGCTTTCCCATCAGGAAGGGACTTAAGAGAATCCTGTATCTCTTCCCAGGTAGGAGTTAGATCTAATGCATCGCTGGTGTCGGTGGAAAGTGTTTGAAGATTAATCTCGTTCAAATATCTAGAGATGTCATTCTCAATTATATCAATCGGGTCTTTATTCTCCTCAGTATATAATTTAGCATAAAAATCCTGGAAGCCCTTACGTATCAGATCGAAATCTTTGGTCTCTTCTCCTGATTGGAGTTTAATTGTGTGTATCTCGTTGCTCGAGACCTGCTGTCGGGTCCTAACCGGCAAGTGGTGCCCAATGCGATCACTACATTCATAATTTTCTTGCCGTGTACCAGCCCATTTTGCAGCGGATTTTTCTGAGAAAATTGCTCCTATTCTAGCTCTGGCCAGTACAACCTCATCTTGGATATCCTCGGTGTTTAGCCCTGCTTGGATAGCTTGGGTTAATTTTGTTTCAGCAGTCTTGAGCTTCTCCTGAAGATTGCTTATCAGAAGCCTCTCCTTTTTATTTTTGCCCACTGAAAAGCCAAGAGTCTCGCCCCTGATGCCTGCTTTAAGTGTGTCCCAGACAACGGCCAAGGAGGCTGACCCCATGTTTATTTCTAAAAAGTCCTGTATCCAACCCCGCATATGTGTCTGATATGTTGGATCCTGTAATAGGGCTTTCTCAAAACTCCAGGTAGAGGGTGTACTAGGTTTTCCCAGCCCCTTGGTGTTAAGAATAAGAGGGTTGTGGTCAGACATAAAGCGCGGGGCTATCTCAATGGTGCTGTTGTTAATGAGAGAGGACGATATAAAGAAATAGTCTAGCCTGACAAGGGTGTGATGAGGGGCAGAGTAGAAAGTGTAGCAGGGGTGGGAAGGATTCAGGCTAGCCCAAGCGTCTTTTAAGTCATGCGTCTCCACCAGATTAGTCAAGGCATGAAAAATCAACTGTTATCAGTCGCCCAATTACTGGGCAGATGTAGGTTGAGGTCGCCACAGAGAATTATGGGAGTAGGCCAGTGAGCTAATTCCCCTTATACTGAGTTGATAACAAACACCAGGATCATCCGTATTACTACCATTTTATTTTTATTGAATTTGTATTGCGCACAGCTACCCGCAATGGGTTTCCCGGCGCCAGGGACAGACTGGAGAGAGAAATCAGGTAGCACTAAAAGGAATCATAAGGGAGGAACAAGTTAAAACAAGAAAGTCTTCAACTTTTTTCGGAAGGCCAGAAGAATAGTTTCTGTTTTTAGTGCCAATGGGAGGGCATTCCACATCTCATAAATTGAGCATAGTGTAAAGGGGGGACTACCAGGAAGAAAGCATTCGGTTATAGCCCATCTGCCGAGAGGGTCCGCTTTGACCCGAGGAGTATTAAGAGGGAGCCTTTTTTCAGCCAGGATGCCCACCCCCCTAGTTTTAGATCTTTGAGAGGTTGCCCCCAGAACTTTAAACCCTAAAGAGTCAAGCAAGTATTTCTGTGAGCCTTCGACGTGTGTTTCCTGCAGGCCATAGATGTCGCCCCTCAAGGTTCTGAGACCCTGAGACACACTTTGCCTTTTGGCGCGATCATTAAGCCCACAGTTGTTAAAAAACGATTCCTAATGTGTCTGTTAGCCATTTAAAAAAAAGAATTGTAGTAGCCGTTCGGTGCTATGAAATATACGGTCTACTTGTATGTACATATGGTGACTAACAGGTGGATTACAACAAATTTCTGTGCCCATTTTTCCAATAAAAGTGCGTACGCCCGCCCCTCCCCCCCCCCTCCTTCTTCGAGCAATCAGGTAAACCCTGAATGATGACAGTCTACATGAGCCCCGGCCATCCGTCCCGCCGGAGTGAGAGAGAAAGGCCCAAGTTAAATTCCTCCTCTACATCTAACATCTCAATGGCCAGAAGTCAGAAGCCCTAAAAAAGTTTTGCTGTGTGTAGACTGACAAAGTAAAGAAGGGAAAAAGAAAAAAAGATAATGACACAGAGGTATCGGTGCGTGTGAAAGAAAAAGAAAAAAGTAGTCTTTAGTAGTCTATAGTAGGCCCAGAGCCGGGGCAGGCAGCATCAGCTAGAACTTAATTCATCTGTTGCTTCTTTTAGACTTCAGCTCGTCCAGGTATTCCCCAGCTTTAATTTCAGATAGGAAGATTTTGGTAGTTCCATTGGAGATGACCTTAAGTCTGGCGGGATTCATGAGATACACGTCCGCCCCTTGTTGCTGAAAAGGTATGATTAGTTGTCTGAGGCGCCATCTGCGCTCAACTGTCTGATGACAGAAGTCTGGTTTAGCAAAGAAAGTTATTCCATTGGCACCTTTTTTAGAGTTGAAGCGGACTTTATCATAAATCATCTCTCTGAGAAGGAAATTTCCAAAATACACCAGAAACACCCTTGGATGCCCTCCAGCTTGGTTATGTTGTCGCTTTAAATGAAAGGGGAAGCGATGCGCCCTCTGCACTTCACGGTCCCAATCCCAGCCTGGTTCATCAGGGAAGGACTCTTGAAGCAACTTGACAATGAAGTGTCTTGGGTCGTCCCCCTCCTTCCCTTCAGAAATGACAAGTAAGAGTAAGTTGTTTCGACGCTGGCGATTATTCTGATCCTCCATCTTTGTCATTAGGTCGACCATACAGGCTGTGCTGGACTCCCCGAGTTGCTTGGCGGCAAGGCTTTCTGTCTCTAGGTGTTCTGTTCGTGCCTCTACCATGGTAACACGATCGCTGATGTCGGAGCAGGTTTTGTACAGACGCCTTAGCCCACCTTGCAATTTCTTGGCGGTGTTTTTGGCAGCGCGGTTATCAACCCGAACTTCTTCATGGAACTCCTTAATTGAAGCTATAATGGAAGCTAAAGTGGGTTCAGAGGAATCGTCCAACAGATTCTTTGAGCTCCCCAACTGGGTCGAGTTGTGGTCATCCTCATCTGCTGGGTATGACATTTGGGAATCGGAGTAATCCCATTTTAGCTGACTGCGCTGCTTACTCTTGCTACTCTGCTTCTTAGAGCGCTGAACAGTGCCCGTTTCCTTGCATGAAACCTCACTGTCTCCTTCACTGGTGCCCTCGGACAGTTCATCGTTTGAGGAGGAAGGAGTGCCGTCTGAAACGGAGAAAAAATGTTCCAAACCTGCCTCAGGAGTCCAGGGGTTTTGAGAGCTGGATGGCACCACCAGGTTTTGAATGACCCTATCAGTCCCGTCTGATTGTGGATTGTTAATCGCCTGTGGATTAGGAGCGAGGGATGGGGTCTCAGGGTGGGGGGTTTTGCTGCCATTATCCAGTACATGAGGTACTGGAGGGCTGATCAGGTAGGGAGGTTTGAGAGAGAATGTCTGCCTCCTTAATGAGTGCTTTCGGGCTGAGCAGAAATGCTATGATCATTTTCTTCTGGGTCAAGTATAGGCCCTCCACTGAGGCTCTCTTTCCCGGCACTTCCCTCTTGCTGTAAGACTGCTGGGGGTTTTAGAATTTAGCGTGGAATTAAGGTGAGTCTTTTTGAAACCCAAGACAATTTTTGCCGGGGGGGGGGGGGGCTACATCAGAGTTTTTGGAGTCTTTAGCCACAATCCCCCCCCCCCGGTTTAGCCATCAGTTTCGCCTGTTGCTTAGGCCCAGAACTAACCCCAGATCTGTGACTTGCAGCTCCTCCTGAAGCTCCTCCTGATGTGACAGCACCGACAGCCGCAATAGCCGAGTCCTTGGAGTTCTTGGATTGGTTTGCGGCAACCGGTGTCTTTGTTTTGGAGCCTCTCCGCACCCCTCTGGCGCTCATGATGCTCCTGTTCCGGCTGCTGAGTGAGCTTGCACTGCGGTACACTCTGCCTGTAGCCGGGAAAACAGCGAGGGAGAAAGCGGCTTGGAAAATACTTGCAGCCGCAAGATATAACAGGATCACACGTGCCTGTGGGCTGGAAACAGATACTGCGAGAAAAAGCAGCGCCTCCAGCACAGAATTGCCAATCCTTTGACAGTCGGGAATTATAGGTGGGGGAGCCCCAACTCGAAAGAAAGTCTTTGAGGTCCCGATCGGCTTCTGACCTCGCCGAGTCAGCCTCTGCATCTCTCTCGCTCTGGCATCTGACCGGTCTGCGCAGGGCGGCTGGCCGAGCGTAACGCCTCCGGCGTGAGCAGCCGAGTGACGAGGACTCACGTAGATTCCATCTTGCTCCTCGCCATGCCAGCGATAGCATCTCCAATCTGTGTTATTTTGCTTCCAATCTGAGTTGTTTTGTTTCCATTTCTTGTCATACTTATTAGTTTTTTCATTTTTCTTATGACTAATTTTACATACTTCTGATCTTTCTTTAGTAGGTACCTGTACTTCATTTGCACACCTCCCTGACATTTCTGCCTTACGTACTAAATCGCCATTTATCCACAAACGGTCTTGAATTTTACTGTTATTGCTGTGCATCACCACTTGATCTCTTATAAAATCATCATGGTTATCTCCAAATTTGCAGTCGATGGCTAACTTTTTTAGTTCAGCTACAAAATCATCTACAGTTTCTCCTTTCAGTTGTTTCCTCTGGAAAAACTTATAGCGTGTTACCCCAATACAAACTTTTGGCGTAAAATATTTGTCCAGATCATCTAATGCAGCTTGGTAAACACTAATATCACCACTAACAGGAGACTTAGGCATTCTGTTGTAAGTTTTCAATCCTTTGGGACCAAGAGATAATAATAAAATTATTTTTTTCTGTTCTGCAGACATCTTTTTGTTCTCATCAACTGCAGAAATATAGTTGTCAAAATACTCTTTCCATTCTGTCCATACCATTGTTGGTTCATTTCCAGATACCCAAAAGCTATGAGGTGAGTTAATGGTGAAATTCTGTTGAGCCATCTTATATATTTTTTTTATTACTGAAGAGATGCCCTTCTTGTATACAGGTTGACAACTCAGATTTAAAAAAAATAACAAACAACAAAATAAATGAGGATTCCCACCTGTTTCTTGTGTTTCTCTTTAAATAAATCAATGTTCAGTCTTCCGATATTTTTCTGCTTAATTTCCAGCCTTCCGATATTTATCTGCTTGTTCTGATGCTCGGATCTCTGAGCTAACAAAAGTCCAAAATGGCCCCTACTTCGGGTCACGCTGCGTAACCTCGTCGTGTCAGGAGGCTTGAGGTGTTATGATGTCGTGCGCTAGAGTTCATCAGACGCACATACTTGGAAGACGCTGGAACGAGCACAATGGCAGCACTCGCTCTGACTTCCAAACACGCCAACGGTAAACAGTAAGTGATCCTTCTTTTAAAAGATGCACAAGTTACCAGCAACCTCATACGCTCCCAGTCAAACTATTCAATGACTAAAATAGATCGTAACATCCAAATCTCCTTGAAATGAAGGCCAAAAGTACTTATAAAGTCAAATAGCGGACCGACTGTCCCACGCTAAATTCAAATCAGCGGACCGACTGTCACACGCTAAACAGTAAATTAAAAGTAGCGGACCGACAGTCACACGCTAAACTGAAGAAAGCTTAAAAGAGTACCTTCGTTTGAAATGGCTTCATTGTTGACTTCACGAAGTTATCCAGAAAAGCAGCTTCGATTTTTTTTTTTTTTAAATATATAATCCTTAAATTCTGTTTAGTAAAATGGATTCAATCCGCCAACCCGTCGCCACAAATTGTTGTATAATAAATCCAGGAATAACTGAGTAGATATAGGCAGATTTAATCTTCTCACAAGAAACAGGTCTGTCCTCTTCAGTAGCAGTGGATGTCCTGACTGAAGTAGATGGAACATAATACTAAGACATTCTAAACTCCATGTCAATAGCAGTTTACCATTAAAAGAAAACAATAGTACAACATAACATCACGCTCGACCTAAAAACGCCTGGGGCTAACTTAATCTCCACGCCATCAGGGGGTGGAGACTGGGCCTCCAGGCTATGTCTTTGCCGAGCTGATGACATCCCAGCCTTCAGGGCTGTGAAGTTCTCAGCCGGCAAACTCATAGCAGGCTTCTTTGGGCCCGGGAGCAAATCAGTCACGTGACGTGACAGCAGAGCTGCGGCTGTATTGGTGAGAATGTGGACTCAGAGTGCGACAGTGCCCTGCGTTCTACTTTAGGAATTTCTTTTATTATAAAATAAAATGTGATCTAAGCAGTCCCTGTGTTCTACTTTGGGGATTTTTTTTTATTTTATAAATAAAATAAAATGTGTAATCTCTTCTCTTGCAAAATGTACCTGTGGCGGAGCCCCGACGCCCTCAAAGAGAAACCACCACTTCCTATGGTGTTCTCTAGGGCCATATATTATGTTTTCAGATCATATATAGCGGAGCCCTCCAATGCCTGTTTTCAGATTAAATATCATCTAGATGTCCCCGCGGAGCTTTTTACATAGTGACAATAGCCCAGAATGGATCCGGTGAAGTAAGTCATTTGGCCCTCATGTACGATTTTCCTTCATGCCCTCCCAGATTTGAGTGCCGCCAGCGAAGGGCCCAGTATATTCGTCAAACCTATGGTATACTGTCGTCCTTAATCATATGAAGAAGACGCCCCGTAGAGAGTGTCATCTGAACTAATCCTTGAAGGACTAATTTCTAATTTCTAATTTAAAACATTTATACAGCGCAGCGTACACCTTGCGGTTTCTTGGCGCTAGTGGTCAGTTCGACACCTGAGGAAAATCAGACCTGTAGTGGGTAACGAAGGGCAATTTATACAGGGAAAGCTTGGTTGAAGAGAAAAGTTTTTAAATCTTTGCGAAAAGAAAGATAATGGGTTGCGTAGCGAAGATGGTCGGGAAGGGAATTCCAGAAAGTGGGGGCAAGAGTAGCGAAGTTGGTGCCGCCCCACTTTTTACGTTTAAAACGTGGGGTTTGGAGAAGGGATTTGGAGGAGGAACGAAGCTCTCTGGTGGGGACGTATTCCTTTAATAACGAGGAAATGAAGACAGGGGCAGTGCCTTGTCGAGCCTGAAAAACCATACAACCGGTCTTAAACAGGGAACGTTCTCTAACAGGGAGCCAGTGAAGCTCTTTAAGGAGGGGTGTGGAGTGATGGTACCGTGGGAGACCATAGACCAGGCGAGCCGCCTGGTTCTGAACCAACTGGAGTCTCCGCAGGCTATATGCTGGGATGCCGTTGTAGATGGCGTTGGCATAATCTAGCCTCGAGATCACCAGTGCGGCCATGATCAACTTAAGTGCCTGTGGGGAAAAGAAACGGGAAACAGAGCGGATGGTGCGGAGGGTGAGAAAGCAGGAGGAGACAACGGAACTGATTTGTGAGTGAAGAGTGAGCTGGTTGTTGATTTTAACCCCCAGTGTTTTAACTGTGGGTGAGGGAGTGGGGGGGGGGACCAAGAGAGGGGGGCCAGAAACAGGAATTCCAGGGACTGGACGAACCACCGGTGAGAACCAGCTCCGTTTTATCTGGGTTCAATTTCAGGTGGTTGTGGTTCATCCAGTCCCTAATGAAAATCATGGTGGATTGGAAGTTAGAGACAGAAAGAGAGGAAATAGACAGATCAAAGAAGAGCTGGAGGTCATCAGCGTAGTTGTACACGGTAACCTCCAGCTGCTGAAGAGCAAAGATGAGGGGAGAAATATAAAGGTTGAACAGCAAAGGAGAAAGAGAAGATCCCTGGGGGACACCACAAGTGACAGGAAGTGGAGTGGACGTGAAATCGCCTAGCCGGACCGCCTGAGTGCGGTCCCTCAAGAAGGAGGACAGCCAAATCAGGGCTGAGCCCTCGATTCCCGCCGCCCTGACACGGGACAGTAAGATGGTATGGTCAACCGTGTCAAAGGCGGCGGAAAGGTCGAGAAGCACCAGCGCCTGATGTTTGTTGTTGTCCAATCCCTTCCTGAGGGTGTCCAGGACCGAAACTACGACTGATTCGGTCGAGTGCCTAGGGCGGAAACCGGCCTGACGGGAGGCCAACCCACCGTTGGCCTCTACATGGGTGCTGAGGACTGCGGTGACGTGGCGTTCCAGCACCTTACCCAGATAGGGCAGCAGGGAGATAGGACGGTAGTTGGCTGAGATGGTAGGGTCAGCGCCGGGTTTTTTCAAGATGGGCACTATAAAAGCTGTTTTGAGTGCCGGGGTCACTACTCCCTGTGCAAGAGAATTGTTAAGAAAGGTGATGGGGACTTCAGGGCCGGAAGAGTAAATGTGTTGGAGGATTCGGGCCGGACAAGTGTCTGCCGGAGAGCCCGACTTTACTTTGGGGAGTATCTCACAGAATGAGACCACAGTGAGAGGGGGGATGGAGGAAAGGCAATTGAGGACAATGGGGGGGGAGGGGTCCACAAAGGCAGGTGAAGGGGGGGAATGTTGGCCTTGATGGTAGTGATTTTTTCTACAAAGTAAGTATTGAGCTGATCACATAGTGACTGGGATGGAGGGATTTGGGATGAAGTTCTATCGGAAAAAGCCAGATTATTTACTATGCTGAATATTTCTCTGGATTTATTTTCCGCTGCCACTATTTTAGTAGAAAAATAGGTGGTTTTGGCAGAGAGAATTGCAGATTTATATTTAGTGAGTGATTGGAGATAGAGGGTTTTTGATGCAGGGGAATAGTTTCTTCTCCACTGTCTCTCCGCCTGTCGAGCAGATAGTTTTAGCTCTTTTAGGTGGTCGTTAAACCATCTGTTAGAGTCCTTTTGTCGACGGATGGAGATGCGACGCAAGGGGGCTACAGAATTGCAGCCAGCAGTCAGCCAGGTCTTAATGGCATTGGCTTGAGAATAGGAGGAGAGACCGGAGAGAGACGGAACGGAGGTACGAAGCAGGGAAGACAAGGCAGCAAGGTCAACTCTGTTCCAATTCCGTGCCCAAGTGTTTCTGACGTGTGGGACTTTGGATGCAAGATGGTGAGAGATAGAGAAGGAAATAAGGGCATGGTCGGACCAACAGCAGGGGGATACAGTCACCGGGGATAAATGAAGGTTAAGGGACCAGACCTGGTCCAAAGCGTGCCCATGGGAGTGGGTGGGGACAGATATGTGCGAGAGAAAATTCAAAGAGGAAAGAGATTCGGTGAACTCTTTAGAAGCGGTGCACTCAAAGGGGTCCGAAGGCCAGTAATTGAAGTCGCCTAGCACCAAGACCGAGGCGTAGTTGACCACCAGGTTGGCCAACAGGTCTTGAAATGCTGGCAGGAATAATGGAGAGGACTGGGGTGGGCGGTACATGAGAAGACAAGTGATAGGGGGAGAGAAGGATAAGGAACGAACCACAAGAAATTCAGTGGGGGCGATGGGGGAATAAGAAAGGATTTGAAAGTGTAATTCTGACCGGGCGATTAACGCCACACCGCCGCCGGCCCTGCCCGCCGGGCGATCGGCGCGCAAAGCAATATAGGAGGGGGGGAGGATAGCCAGAAGGACAGGAAGGGAGGAGTCACAAAACCAGGTTTCGGTTAGTAACAGCAGGTCGGGCTTCTCAGAGTCGAGCAGGGTGAACAGCTCATGATGATGTTTGACCGCTGACCTTGTGTTAAGTAAAAGAACAGATAACGGTGGAGGAGAGAGGGGGGGGTCAGGCAAGGGGGGGTTCAGCGATGGAGAAGTCGATCGGACGAGGAATGATCTGGATGTAGAGGAAGGGAGAAGACCTAACGAAGCGATATGTTTTTGTATGAATTCTGGAAGAGGCCAGTCTCCTTGGAGTGAGGTGAGCTCCTTGGAAGAATAGGAAGTATATAGGGCATGGGGTCGTGCCCCGGGCCCCGTCCGGCCGCGGACGGGCGCAGACGGGCTTGCCTTAGGCGCGCCTTCGGCGCGCAAACGGCGAGCCCGCTGCGCACGTCCGCTGCGCTCCCTGGGGTAGCACATTTAATAAAGGGAACCTAAAGGCGGGAAGGGGGCGTGGCCTCAAAGTGGGCGTGGCCGAGCGTGGAACAGGCCGAGGGGAGGGGGTCACGTGAGCGTTTGATCCGCTGCACGGCGCCCTCGAAGTTAGGATAGCGGTGGGAGTCCAGGTAGGTTCAAAACACAGGCATATATTACAAGTGACACAAAATAGTTAAAAAACGAGCACTCCCGGCTATTTTGCGTCAGGATACAAACAAACACCCCAGCGCTAGCAGCTCAGCGCTTATGAAGGGCGGGAAGGGGGCGTGGCCTCAAAGTGGGCGTGGCCGAGCGTGGAACAGGCCGGGGGGAGGGGGTCACGTGAGCGTTTGATCCGCTGCACGGCGCCCTCGAAGTTAGGATAGCGGTGGGAGTCCAGGTAGGACTAAGGCTTCATGTCTTGTTAAACATATGTTGGTAAGTGTGAGTACCTTATTTTGCGCTCATAGACCAGACGGAATAGACTTCCACTGAACTAGATCATGCATGTAGAATACAGCGCCATATCCTTTATTAGATCAGACACCGCGCATTCACTATCCTCTTCTAAGACGGGGTTTTTGATGTTCTTCTATATATGTACACCCTGTGCTCGACACTAAGTTATATGGAATCTTTACAACCCCCCCCTCAAGATTGCTTTTATATATATATATAGTCCAACCCTGTGTGACTCCTCGAATATATGGATTGATCTCTTTTGGCTAAAAAAAGAAACTTGGAAAAGAAAAATGATATGTAATTGTATGCCATATGCCATATGCCACCAGAACTGAGGTTTAAGGGCATCCATCTTGTGTTTCGGACATATATCTACATAGTTGAACATGCTAGGAGCTTTGAATTCTTTTAGTGTGCATATTGAATGAGTTTTGAGAAAAAGAATGTGGATCTGTGTATGGTATATATGCCGCTGCTGAATTGTTGTTTCCAGACCCTCGAGTAGCCTTTTTTCTAGTGAAAAAGTAATAATTGACAAAGACTAAATGACTTTGGACAACCTCCCCATTCAGAGCCATATGTGGATTAGAAACCACGATGTATGATATATTATAAAAACTGTTATGTGAATTATGTCAATGTATCTATATCCATATTTAGTATTTTCAGATATACAGTCCCCTACTCCGTGGTACATCATTGCCCTGACGAAGGTGTGGCACGTGTGGGTCCTTACACCGAAACGCGCGTCGGCGTGGTTCTTTGTGGCAGCAGGATTGTTTATTCCACCATCAGTCCTTAGTTCTGTTTCTGCCTAGCACTCCTTTGCTTAATGAATTGTTGTCCATTCTGTTATCAATTCATTTGATGGCGTTTATGTACTAGTAGGATCATTTATGCTTGGATGTGTGAAACATTGGTTGTGTGATTGTTATTGAAGTGTGTGGTTCTGTGAGTATGAGATATGTACGGTGTGTGTGGGACTTTATATGTAATATTGAATATGTCTGTTTTAACCTATTTCTGATCGATGAACTGATATTTATCTTTTGTAATACCAATATATGGAAATTTGAAAACAAAAAAAACGAATAAATAAAACAAATATATATCCATATTTGATTGACCTGATGTTTGGCTCTGAATGGTAGGTCTGTTGTTCCACTTGTAGTCTAGGATCCTCATGTAGGACCGCATTTAAATATGATTGGCAGGGTCTCTTTGTTCTGACCGTTTCTGTTTTTTCCCCCCGTTAGCCTGCCTATATCCTTACCCGTTGGGGGGCCTCCTTCTATTTTGTACTCTCTCTCTCTCAGTCAGTCTTCCAGACAGTCTCTCTCTCTCTCCCTCTGTCAGTGACTATCTCTGTCAGTCAGTTTCTATCTCTGTCTGTCTCTCTCTGTCAGTCAGTCTCTCTCTGTCAGTCTCTCTCTCTCAGTCAGTCTCTCTCTCTCTCAGTCTCTCTCTCTCTCAGTCAGTCTCTCTCTCTCTCTGTCGGTCTGTCTCTCTTTCTTTGTCTCTCTGTCAATCAGTCTCTCGCTCAGTCAGTCTCTCTCTCTCTTAGTCTCTCTCTCTCAGTCAGTCATTCTCTCTCTACCTCAGTCAGTCTCTCTCTCTCTGTCAGTCAGTCTCTGTCAGTCAGTCAGTCTCTCTGTCAGTCATTCTCTCTCTCTGTCAGTCTCTCTCAGTCAGTCTCTCTCAGTCAGTCTCTCTCAGTCAGTCTCTCTCACAGTCAGTCTCTCTCTCTCGGTCAGTCAGCCCCTGCCTCTCTCTGTCAGTCTCTCTCTCTCTCTCTCTTAGTCAGTCAGTCTCTCTCTCTCAGTCAGTCAGAATCTCTCTACCTCAGTCAGTCTCTCTCTCTGTCAGTCAGTCTCACTCTCTCTCTCTGTCAGTCAGTGTCACTCTCTCTCAGCCAGCCAGTCTCTCAGTCAGTCAATATTTAGTCTCTGAGTCAGTCAGTCAGTCTCTCTACTCTCTCTCCACTCTCTCTCTCTCTACTCTCTCTCTCCCTACTCTCTCTCCACTCTCTCTCCACCTCTCTCTCTCCACTCTCTCTCTCTACTCTGTCCACTCTATCTCCACTGTCTCACTCTCTCTCCACTGTCTCTCTCTCCACTCTCGCTCTCCACTCTCTCTCTCCAAGCTCTCCACTCTCTCTCTCCACTCTTTCTCTCTCCATTCACTTTCTCCACTCTCTCTCTCCACTCTGTCTCCACTCTCTCTCCACTCTCTCTCTCCACTCTCTCTCTCCATTGTCTGTTGGGACAGCAAACAAGGTGTATTGCGCTACAGTGGAACATTACTTTTAATAAGTCCAAATAAGACGATCAAGACCCAAGACATCTTCAACAAATATAGCGATTTTTGCCTTAAGACTCACACAATGCTCTTTGCAGCGCATCCAGAACAGTCAGCCACCTTCACCCTATAATGTCCCTGCCTCTCATCTGCAACCAGAGCAACACAAACGCAACTTGGCACACTGACCTCAATTATTAAACATGCCTGACTGACGGCAGATACAAAGTAGTGTGCGTTCTAACATGAGTGCTTACCTGAGGGCACCATTTTGCTGCCTTGTCCCTTCTCACATGAGCATTGCCCTGGAGAATGCTGTCTCTGGGGGCCCCACCCCCACCCTTGTCAGGGTCCTGAGCAGTGCTCTGTGCTGTCTCCTGCTCTCTGGGTAAGTTGAAACATTGTTTCTCTTCAGTCCTGGGTCAGAGGGAGGGGCTCAGAGCAGGCTGCAGACACTGCAGCTGCTTCAGAGCCTCTCACAGATCTGATCTCCACCGAGGAGCTGAGGGGCCCCCTTCACTTACTCAAGGCCGAGGGTCCCGCCCGCACCGCGGGGGCTACGGGGGTGTTTGTTACGCCCCTGATGCAGGGCTTTAAGTGGGCTGGGTTCTGCCGGTGCTTAGCACCAGCAGTTTTTAAAAGCAGGTGTCGAGACAGTCCCTGTCAGGCTCTCCATTTTTACCCCCAGGGTGAGAAAAAATAAAAAACTTGACTGCAATAGTACAACCCATCATCGCCTGTGATGTAACCTCAAAGAGACTCGTTTTTGAGTTTTATATGGCGCAAACCTGAAGGTTTTACATACGCACCAGTTACGTTATATATCGACATATTCATTTTTTGAATCACAGGACGTCAGGCTCGAAGCTTGACTGCTCTAGCCTTATGCCACAATCTCGCCCACAAGAGCAAGTAGCATTTTCAATATTATAAACAACGAAGTGATCGTTGTTGCTTATTTATCTTATGCTACTTACAACCATTGACAAAGCAAATAGTCCTGGCTTGTTGTAGGTGTAATGTTACCTGTTGTGTTATATATCTGGATGAATGGACAGAAGCAGCAAAATACCAGTTGGGCAGGACACTATGCTAAGCACACATTTTTAAGTGTTTTAAACCACGCCCTTAATTACAGCGGCCACGCCCCAATGAGAGACCCCCCCAGTTTTTTAATCCCACTTAAAGTTCTGGGAATATGGGATATGGCTGTCAGGAAAAATTAAGGAAATGAGAAATGACATTGTCGAGAAAATAGGCCACCTTTTTAAAAAAAGAAGTCCTTAGTTGAGTTTTAATTTTGCTTTTAGTGGCAGCATGCTCAGCATCTTTTTTGGGCGGTGTCTCAAGAACGGAAGTGGAAGTCCACCAGTGCCACAGAAAATTTTGCGGAATATTTGTGTGAAGCTGCATTTTTACTTCATCTTTTTGTTGAGTGAAATAAACACACAACAAAACATGTCATGCCAGCGACATCCGTTTTTATAAAAGATGTAGCACAAATGTATTAGTCAATTGTCTTTAAGAGATATATATCTCTTAAAGACAATATATATATATATATATATATATATATATATATGTATATATGTATATATATGTATATATTCACTGAAAAAACCATAGGTTATAGACCATATATAGTTAGGAATTAGCATTTAAAAAACCTTATTTTACTCACACAAAACCATTGAAATTCCATATATAGTTAGTTGCACTAACTATATATCGCGCACCCGCAATCCACTGCTGATCATGTCACATATTACATCATTCATGACATGGTCAGTGACATCACTGATGACATCACTGATGACATCTCAAATGACATCACTGATGACATCACTGATGACATCTCAAATGACATCACTGATGATATCACTGATGACAACATCCAGTGACTGTATGTTTCTGTAAAGTTAAAATATGTCTTACATATTGAAGAATGAGTGGATGTATAAGTGTCTGGATGAAGGATTTAGTAGGTGCGTGACTGACTGTATGAGTGAGTGATTAAATGTGTCTCACTGAATGCATGGGTTAGTGACTAAACTGTCTTAATTTGTGCATCATTATGTCTGTTGTGATGTAAACTGCTGCATGTGTTGATCATTAGCTATACGAGAGGCTATATGTGTTATTAATTGGTTGCCCAAGTATTTCTATGGGAGATTGAGTTTGTGTGGGGGTGGCTGGAAGGTGTGTGACTCTATGCATAGATGTGTGAGCAGTTTATTCACTAGGTGTATGAGTTCAAGACTGCATGTGGAAACAGCTACATGGGCAGTTGACTGTGTGCATGAGTGTATTGATGAGTGAATGGATATCTCAATGCTACATGTCATAGTAAGTACATATGTTAAACACAGTACATGTGAGAGTTGGCATATATAAATAACTGTGCATGAGAGCCACTGAATGAGTGAGTGGTTGTATCGATCATTGTGAACTTGTATCAGGGATTGTATAAGAGAGTAAATATGTGTTAGTATATGTTTCAATAAGTAAGGTGTGTTTAACTGTATAGTTGAAGAAATGGAGGTGAGATTGTTTCTTTGCATGACTGACTGGGTGTGTGAGTAACTCCATGGATGAGTGGCAGTGTGTGAGTGTCTGTATACACTGAGTGTATCTAAGGTTATATTAGAGTCTGAAGAGGTTTATCGTATTAGCACAAGAATGATGTCAAATGAGATGTCATCAGTGATGTCATCAGTGATGTCATTTGAGATGTCATCAGTGATGTCATCAGTGATGTCACTGACCATGTCATGAATGATGTAATATGTGACATGATCAGCAGTGGATTGCGGGTGCGCGATATATAGTTAGTGCAACTAACTATATATGGAATTTCAATGGTTTTGTGTGAGTAAAATAAGGTTTTTTAAATGCTAATTCCTAACTATATATGGTCTATAACCTATGGTTTTTTCAGTGAATTTCAATGGTTTTTTAATAGCAAATATCATAAGCTGTCGAATGTCAAGTACGTGGTAAGTAAAAACATTTTCGTGTTTATGCACACTGTTCTGCTTTGAATGCTGCCCCCCACCCCTCATTTCTATTAGGAGTACTCTCTCTTTGCAGATAGTGAAGGGTAGTTAACGCAGGCCTTTGCCCCCGTTGCCCCCGTTGTAATCCGTCGTGCCTGCTTCTCTCTCCATTTGATTGATTGTTCTCTTTGGTTCATTCTCTATTTACAAACAAGCACAGAGTCGCAATACTCTGTTTAGTCTTTGCAGATAGCGAAAAATCGTGTAAAAAAACAAAAGGAATCGAGCAAAATCAGTAGGCCACTAATGGGATCTCTTTTTGACCTCCCTAAAATAGAAACATTAGGAACAACCTGTTGATAATACCAATGTGTATGTACATAAGCGGCGTTCATTTGTGTTCACAGTACCCCTTGTTGATTGTTTGAATCGAGCATTGAATTGTTCGAAGTTGATTCTCTTAAGAATCTTCTCTGCCTGCAAACGAGGAAGAATAGGAATATTCTCTCTCCCTTTGCAGATAGTGAAGGGTAGGTAACGCAAACCTTTAACACGTCGTGCCTATTTCGTTCCTCATTGATTGATTGTTTCCCCAAACATTGACTGTTTGGGAATTGGTTATTTTTGGAGGTATTCCCTGTTTGCAAATATACGTAGGAAAATCTTTGCAAATAGTGAAAGGGTACGTAATGCGGACCTTTCTCCCCCGTTGTAATCTGTCATGCCTATCTACTCCCCACTGATTGATGCACCTGTTTCACCCGGACCATTTACTAGAGATACGTCATCTGGCCCGACCAGAGAGCACCCCTAGTGAAAAGGACATATGCAATAATAACGAAGTGATCACTGTATCCTGTTAACAGAAACTTTAGCATGAAACAACCTGGAAAGAAAAGAATAGGAAAACGAAAATCAGTAGGCCACTGATGAACATGAACTTTTATTAAACAACGAACAAAGAAACGATAACATAACGTAATGATAAAACCTATTAATGTCCTAGAAACAAGAAAACGTTAAAATATGCCAGTGGTGAGAGACCAGAAAAACAGTAAGAGAAACCAAATCACCCCTCGCTGTCCCACCGCCTGCCACGCCAAAAAAATCGATAGACTAGGGAAAATGCAAGTCAGTAGAACATCCGCCCCCACTCTGGAAACTTCCAAGGTGGGGCAGGGTTGCGGCTACGCCCAGCCGGGAGCAGCCCATATAAGGCGGGTCCTGCTGCCACGCCTCGGCCAGGAGATCCTAACGTAGGGTGTAGCCGGAGGAGAGGCCGAGGCCAGCGGGACCCGGCCAGGGGATTGCCTTTACAACGCTGAAGAGTTGCAGGGGGGGGAATATCTCCTCGACCCTCCCCTCTCTCTCCCAGTCCGGCCGCGGTGGCCCTTGACAGTTTCAGGTAGTCCCGCCACATGCTCTTCCGGTCCGGCCACCAACGGTCGGGGGGCCGAGGCCGACGGGATCCGGCTGCAGCCGATAAACCAAGGAACCCGTTCATGGGGCCAGAGCCAGGGGCGTCCGGCCGACATCCACCGGAAGCCCGGCCCGAAGACGGACGGGACACTTCTTCTGTCTTGAATAATGGCTGCGACAACACTGGGGGGGGATGTCTTGCACATGCCTCCGACCCCCCCCCCCTCGTCCTCATCGCCTGGTCCGGCCATAACAAATCTCAAGCGAGACGCCGTGGGGTGCACTGGGAGGGAGAGACGATGCGAACAGGCCTCTCCCGCCTCCCCAGGTGGAGGCTTCCCAGCTGCACCCTCAGCGCTCCAGGCGCCCGGAAAAGGGTTCTTCCACTGTGGCCATGCTGCAACGTCTCGCCCGGCAGGGTGGAGCCCGTCCGCTCATTTGACCCCGCGATCGCCAGTAGCTACCGAACTCTCAAAATGGCGGTCGACCTGGCAAGAGCGGGCCCAGCATAAAGAAATGGCCCGGTCACTGGTTGACTCCACCACCGTAGTCCTCCACGACCTTGAAGATTCTAGAGGAGCCGCGGGAGTCTCCGACCCCCGATGGGGAATGACTGCCATGATCGCCCGTGGAGTGACAAAACTGTATCCGCGGGACGTCGGCGCTCCCATGCTGGCGCCAGCCTCACTTTGAATTACTAGAATCCTGCAGACCTCAGTTCCGGTGAAAGCACAGTGTGACCCGGTAGGTAAAATTGTTGCACCCCCTCCCCTTTTTGACTGATAGTTCAAACCACCGATCCTTTCCTTTGCCCTTTTAACGGAACTTTGGACTGCCTCCCCCTCTTTTACATTTTCTAGAGAAAACAAAACATTAACCACTACATTAGCATAGCAGTTGACACCAGAACTGTTTTCAAATTGAAAACCAACAACATCTTCAACAGAATCCTTTTTGTTTCTGCTGTGACCCTGCTACAGCACAGGCATTGTCCCCAGCAGTAATTCTGCAATGCCGGTAAGAATAGCTGTGGTGCCTACTGGACTCACTCACCCCCGCGGCGCCCCACGCCGTTATTTGCTGGGCGGCAACTTGCTAGACATCACTTTCGTGCCATCTAGATTTCAGCGCGTTCTGCTGCCTTGGAACTATTCGCACAACAGACTGCTACTGACGACCCACCCCCAGGCAACATCTTCTGAATTTTCATAATTTGAAAGAACTAGTAACATGTCCTCATCAGGAATTCAAAAGAAATTGCCACGGTCTCTTCGTTGTTTAAATGTTTTTACTGTTTTTGTTTTGTTGTATATATTTATATGTTATTAAAGTTTTATATTCCTACTACTTTGTTGGAGTGCTATATATTTTTAATGTGACACATAATTGTAAAAACTTTGATGTACAAAGAGTCATTCCTGGAATCTTCCGCTTCAGGCTCGGTCCCCTCCCCAATCACAATACAGGATGGTTTTCAGATAGTAGGAACATGTGTGGTGTGACGGATCTCATCGGGTGTGGGCCTTGATCTACTATAACTCCTTTAAAGAGGGGTGATTCTTTACAGCTGGAGCCATAAACTACATCTGCAGGGCTAGGTGATAGCCTGGACAATCGGACACAGAGGAAGAGGAGTGTCAGAGGGTGCGGTAGTGAATAGGGCGAAAGGGAGGTGTCGGGCGGGCACAGAGTGTGATTTTCAGGGAAGAGCAGCGCAGATGGGGGGAGGTTTATTGCCGATGCATAAGACCGAGAGCGGGGGTGACCAGTGCCTGGGGAAGATGCTTGCGAGGGTGGGGAGCCATGCTACGAATCGACAGCGTGCAGAGAGTGGGTCTGGTCAAGGCATCTAAAATGGCTGCCGTGCACGACAAAAGTGTGGCATTTCAAAAAAGGCAAGATGGCGCAGACAATGTTTTTCAACACTTCCTCATTTCCTTCGAATCGAACGTTAACAGACGTTGGTGCATATTACCAAAGTTAAGCGATATTTATCGCTAACGATGCTTACCAACGAATTTTTTACCGCTAAGCATCGTCAGAAATTATCGAAGATAAACCTTGCTATTATCAAGATTTATCGCAAATGCGATAATAAACGGCCGCAATGCATGAATATCGCTAAAAAGTCAGCGATATTCATGCATTACCGAGCTAATGCTCTTAGCCATGTTATCCACCTCCCATTGGATAACATGGCTAAGAACTGCTCAGGGCAGGTGTTAGCTTTTGGAGATAATCGCGCTTAGTGCGAATATCTCCAAAAGTTGGTAATAGGAGATAGATATCTTGCATGTTGTAATGCAAATTATTGTGGTATATGGAACTCATACCATAATCTCTCAGGAAAGCAGAAACTGATCCTTTTGGGACCGCCTAAAAAGGCCTAGGGGGTGAGGGGTACTCTACTTTGCCCCCTTTTCACGTTCCGAACTATTTTATTTTACTCTCTTCTGTAATTACACAAAATAGCAGCGATAAGATGCATCGGAGACACACAGTGAGAGAAAGGAGGCCGGAGATGAAGAAGAGATGTCAAATACACATTGGAGATAATATAGTGGCAGAAGGGAAGTAAATATGAGTAAACTTACCATGTAACATAAAAATGTTGCACTCTATACTATAAGTCTCATTTTATACTACAATCACTTCGCTACAACCTCATAAATTAAAAATAAAAATGAATAATGTCTCAAACAATTTTTGATTTCTAAATATAAGTTTATTCTTCAGAATTTTCTAAATTTGAAAGAACTAGTAACATGTCCTCATCAGCAATTTCCTCATGAAAAGTCTGCAATGATGATTCTTCTAACTCTATGGTCTCCAAACATTCGATAAATTCGCCATCAACAGATTGATCAAAAAAATCATTCAAGTCATCTCCTCCTTGTGACAATATTTCATTATTGGTGCTGTCAATTTCAATCAATGTAGTGGAATCATTCAAGTCATCTCCTCGTGACAATATTTCATTATTGGTGCTCTCAATTTTAATCAATGTAGTGGAATCATTCAAGTCATCTCCTCCTTGTGACAATATTTCATTATTGGTGCTGTCCATTTCAATCAATCTAATGGAATCATACAAGTCATCTCCTCCTTGTGACAATATTTCATTATTGGTGCTCTCAATTTCAATCAATGTAGTGGAATCATTCAAGTCATCTCCTTGTGACAATATTTCATTATTGGTGCTGTCCATTTCAATCAATCTAATGGAATCATACAAGTCATCTCCTCCTTGTGACAATATTTCATAATTGGTGCTCTCAATTTCAATCAATGTAGTGGACAATTCAAAAGAAATTGCCACGGTCTCTTCATTGTGAATCATTTTATTTTGAAATTGCTTGCTGTAAATTGCAGAAAAAAATAATCACTTTCATTTATCGTTTTTAGTAATACATAATATAAAACTAACTTTATCAAGTATTTAGTATAACAGAAGGACTGCAAATAAATAACAGAAAACATTTTTCAAATTATCTTCAAGTGTACAACATAGTTCCCCTTACAAATTAACAACTCACCTTTTTAAAAGTAGGAGAAGTGTTAGTACTGTGTAAATCAAACACCAGAAATTCACCACCAAAAATTCCTCACAAATGTACCTCAGACAGTAGTATCACAAAATGGCTGTGGTTTCCTCTCATTTGACATATATACATAACCAATTAACTTTCATCACACACAAATACAAAACCAAAGTAACATTTTAATTGGTTCTAAATTTCAACACTTTCAAATGTGTTTTCCCCATGCAATTTTCCATAGGACATTTACATACGTCTACAGCCTGAATGGCTGAACGGAATTACACCAAACTTGGCAAAATGGTACATCAAACCTAAGAGGTCAGGAAGGATCTACTATGCCCCCTTATGGTCATTTCCCCCTTCGCTTTGGCCTCCTCTTGTCTCTCAATCCTACCGAGAGACAAGATGGCGGCCGCTACGGACTGTTTGGAATGTTGACAGACGCCGGAGAACCAATCAGCTTCGCAAAGCTCCGTAACGCGAAAAGTACACGAAGCGGAGCGCTGTTACAGATATATATCTTTTTTTGAACGTTAATTTCTCAAAATCCACTGGAGCACATATATTGAGACCTAGCAAAGGCACATCGGGCTACCAGTCCCTAATATTTTGCCAAGTTTCGTGCAAATCCATTCAGCCGTTCGATTATTATTATTATTTTATTTTTTTGCCCCGCGGGGCCCTTTTAAAACCTCCACATCAAACCTAGGGGGTCAGCGAGGATCTACTATGCCCCCTTATGGTCATTTGCCCCTTCGCTTTGGCCTCCTCTTGTCTCTCGATCCTACCGACAGACAAGATGGCGGCCGCTACGGACTGTTTGGAATGTTTACAGACGCCGGAGAACCAATCAGCTTCGCTTCACAAAGCTCCGTTGCGCGAAAAGTACGCGTACTGGAGCGCTGCCCGGTCCGCTGTTACAGATATATATCTTTTTTTAAACGTTAATTTCTCAAAATCCACTTTAGCACATATATTGAGACCTACAAAAGGCACATCGGGCTACCAGTCCCTACAATTTTGCCAAGTTTCGTGCAAATCCATTCAGCCGTTCGGGCTAAAAGTGAGGCCAACCGCCCTATGGAAAACTCAATGTTAAAAACACGTTTTGGGACCCCCCTTTTTTCTCGACCCCCCCTGGACGAACCCCCCCCAATTTTCAGGGGCTGCTCAGAAACAAAATGTGCCATTTTCCTGAAAATTTCAGCCAATTCCGTCCACAAACGCCAAAGTTATTAGACATAGAATTTTCAAAAATCCCATAGAGAAAAAATCCTAACTATATATACCTACTGGCGACCGCCAGTAGGTAATGTATATGTATATATATATATATATATATATATATATATATACATATATATACTAGCAGCCCGTCCCAACGTTGTCCGGGTATGAATTGCTGCCGGCCAGTAGTATATTGTTTTGTAGGATTTCGTTTTGATAGCATTTCTTATCTGTGACAGGCCTGTAAAACGCTCCGATTCACAGTGCACTGCTGATGCACTTAAGAGTGCACGTTCAGTAGTGTGTGAACTCGAGTTTCCCTACTTTATTTTTCCTTGCAATATTATATAGCGCGAACTCGACAACATGGCATGAGCACAATTTACATTACAGAAGAACACATTCAATTGTGGTAGGCACGGGGAGACAAAGCGATTTGCCTGGAATCACAGGACGTTGCGCTGATGCCGAGATTCGAATGTAGCTCCCCAGCTCTAAAGTTCGCAATTCTAGAACTTGTGGCGCGAGGTGTGTCTAAAAGTGTATGTCGGTGCTGGCCATCAATGAGAGAGACCTGTGCATTTTTCAAATCGGTGGTGAAAAAATATGAATATGTTGCTGGAGATGTGGGCCGCCGTGCCACCAGTGTACTTACCGGGGGAGGGTAAACACCCATTATTCCGCAACTTTATTTCCGCATACCATCACTCCGCATACTTTCATTACGAAAGTACCATGACTCCGCAATGCCATTATAACGCATGGAATTACATTTTATATGCTTTTACCACGCATACATTTACAACGAAATTCGTTGTAAATGCATGAATGGTTAAAGCATGTTTTTTTAATGTTTGGATAAGGTAAGTATGGGTATAGGGGTATGTGTTTTGGGATACTGAGGTATATGTTTCTGGGGTGTTTGGGTATTTTAAGGGTTCAGATATAGTTTTGGGTTATGGGGTACAGGGGTCGTTTTAGGGTTTAGGGATAGGTATGGGTTTTGGGGTACAGGGGTATTTTTAGGGTTCAGGGCTAGGTTTGGGTTTTGGGGTATAGGGGTATTTTTAAAGTTCAGGGCTAGGTTTGGGTTTTGGGGTACAGGGGTATTTTAAGGGTTCAGGGCTAGATTTGGGTTTTGGGGTACAGGGGTATTTTTAGGGTTCAGGGCTAGGTTTGGGTTTTGGGGTACAGGGGTATTTTAGGGTTCAGGGGTCGTTTTGGGTTTTGGGGTACAGGGTTATTTTTATGGTTCAGGGCTAGGTTTGGGGTACAGGGGTATTTTTAGGGTTCAGGGGTAGGTTTGGGTTTTGGGGTACAGGGGTATTTTAAGGGTTATGGGCTAGTTTGGGGTTTTGGGGTACAGGGGTATTTTAGGGTTCAGGGGTAGGTTTGGGTTTTGAGGTACAGGGGTATTTATAGGGTTCAGGGCTAGGTTTGGGTTTTGGAGTGCAGGGGTATTTTTAGGGTTTAGGGATAGGTTTGGGTTTTGGGGTACAGGGTATATTTATAGGGTTAAGATGGGTTAGTGTTTAAGGGTGTTGGGGTATTTTAAGGAGTAAGGGTGGGTTATGATTATGGGGTGCAGGGGTATTTAAAGGGAGCAGAGTGGACACCCGGAGCTGGAATGTACAGAACCAGGGAAGACAAAACAATGAAATATTGGGCACAACGCTTGCTTTTTTTCCCTGTAATCCCGCGCCCCGCACACTCCCACGCCCCCAGCACACGCCCACAGCACACGATATGAGACATGGCATGAAGGGCGGAACGTACCACACGCCCCCAGCGTTTGTCACACCCCCAGCACACGCCCACAGCACAACGCAGACACGCCCACAAGGGACTACTTTGCTGGCACGTTTTTTTTACCATTTAAATGTATATGGTGGGCGTCTGCATAGCCTATGTCCTTCTGCTGCAACTGCCCTTTCCAACGCTGTATTGGGTGTTGTGATTGGTGCTGTGGTCCTGAGATTACCTGCCTCAAAGGTTTGGGCTCTCTCTTTATTATATTAGTATAGATATATTCACTGAAAAAAACATAGGTTTCAGGCCTGTTATAGTTAGAAATTAGCATTTTAAAAAGCTTAGAAATTAATTGGAAAAACAATAGGTTTCAGGGGTGTTATAGTTAAGTGATGCTGGGACCCTTTCTCTCTGCCAAAAAAACGCTGATCTGGGGAGTCCCACAGGGCTCCGCCCTTAGCCCTCTCCTCTTCAATGTGTACCTCAAGCCATTGGCAAAAGTTGTCGAATCCTGTGGCGTCAAAGTTACCTTCTACGCCGACGACAACCAACTGGTGTTCTCTTTCAAAGACCACACTGAAAAATCTTTCGACAACTTTCGCCGGTGCATGTTGAAGATCGCCTCATGGATGTCTGAGAACAATTTAAAGCTCAACACTGATAAGACTGAAGTCCTATTTTTTAATCAGAAAACACCTCTATCGCCCACCATCTGGTGGCCGACCGAACTCTACCCCCCCAGAACCAGTCCATGCTGCCCGAAACCTAGGATTCCAATTCGACACTTCCCTCTCCTGTAGAACCCAAATCAGCAAAGTTACCTCTGCCTGCTTCGGGAAGCTAAGAATGTTAAAAAAAATCATTCCCTACTTACCGCTAGACTCCCGAAAAACAGTAGTCCATGCCCTGATAACCTCTCACCTTGACTACGCTAACAGCCTGTATGTAGGTGCTCCATCTTACCTCATTAACCAGCTACAGAGAGTTCAGAACGCTGCAGCCAGGCTGATTAATAACATTCTGTAGTATTTAGGTCAGGAACACAGGAAACGTTGTTGAAGTTGTAGTTTATTATAGCTTTCAGTGAACACAGCGACACAAGATAACGCCAGGCTTCAACTGACAAATCCCAACATTCTACCCAATAGCCCTAGAACCCTCAAGGTGGAGAATTCTATCTACAGGTGCCAGTGAGTCACAGCACAGAACACTACATTATCCTCTTCCCTATAAACAAAAGAGGAAGAGTTCGGAAAAGAAAAGAAAGGAGAGAATGTGGGGAGGGAAAAGAGAAAAGAGGAAACAAGAAAGGAAAATGACAGTGAGGAAAAATAGAGTAAGAACCAAAACAGGAAACAGGAACTGAGTGGAGAACTGAGTGGTTATCTAAACCTGGCAGGAATCCTAGGGACTCTCGAACTCCTGCGAAGTCCAGGGAATCCACCACCATCATTGTTAACATCGTTAGAGCACTTGGCATCATGGCGAGAATCAGATAAGAGGTCACTTTTTACAAAATCAGGTTCCCTGACATTGACTTTCACCACTTTACTGACATTCCACCAGTGATTATTATTAACACGTACAGCATTGCCACAAACCTTATCGACAACTAAAGACTCAGAGAATTTGCTTCTTCCCTTGGTGACGTGAACAGGGCTCTTAATGCGAACAACATCTCCAGCATGAATACTATGCGGTACAGCCCTGTTTCTTTCATCAAAATAGGCTTTCTGTTTTGCTTGAACCTTCGTAACATTGTCCCTTACAAATCCATCAATCCCGTCCATTACATTCATCTTAACCCATTTCGACATCCACCCTGGACAAATCTTTGTGGAAGGTTTTCTCCCTCTTAGAAGTTCGAACGGAGACACACCAGTAGATGAATGGGCAGTGGTGCGATAAAACCACAACATGGAGCGAACAGCATTTTCAAGAACACACTTGCAAGCAATAGCCCATTGCACACAATTGTTTAACACACACGGTTCATCCTCTCCACAAGGCCATTGGCCTGAGGGTGATAAAGCGAACTTTTCTTATGAGAAACACCACCTTGTTTAAGGAAACCTTCAAATTCGGAACATACAAACTGCACAACATTATCCGTCATAACAACAGAAGGGAACGCTTCCCTAAGAAAGACATCTTTAAGAAAAGAAATGACATTGGCTGAGGAAGGCTCACTGATAAAGCGAATCTCTGGCCATTTGGAGTAGTAATCAATGGCAACGATGGCAAAACGCGAAGAAGAGGGTAAAAGATAAAAAGGACCAACTAGATCAACCCCAATCCTTTCCCACGCCCTCTCGGGAAGAACAACAGGTTCCAAAGGGGGTGTTCTAGGTTTGTGGCTTTTGTCAGACGATCTACAGATAACACAACCATCAACTAGAACATCTACACACAAATCCATCAGTGGCCACCAAAATACATCCCGTAGTCTGCGTTTGGTGAATGTTTTCCCCAAATGACCTTCATGTGCACCATCTACAAGACGTTTTCTTAAACTCTCGGGGGGAATGAGCCTACCACCCCGCATAAGGATGCCATCTTCCACCGTGAGCTCATCAGCAACTTTGACAAAAGTCTGGAATTGTCCTGAGACATTTTTCTCCTTAGGCCAACCTTTCTTTAAGAAACTTAGGACCTGGACAAGTACCTCATCTTTCAATAACTCTCTTCTCCATTCTGCTTCATTGACAGCACACATCCCCTCAAGATCCAAAGCAGCGACAAAACAGTCTTCTTGATCATCATCATTTTCAAAATCAGAGTCGTGACCAGAAATGGGGAAACGTGAAAAATAGTCTGCCCTGACATTTTTCGAACCAGGCAAATAGACCACATCAAAATTGTACTGGAGTAGCTTAGTTGACAACCTGGCAATTCGTGGGGTATGTTCTATAATCTTCTCACCAGACAAAATGGAAACTAAGGGATTATGATCAGTACGTATGACAAAGTGACTACCCCAGAGAAAAGAGTTGAATTTCCTCACAGCCCACCAGCAGGCCAAAAGCTCTTTCTCTATCACAGAGAAATTCACTTCAGCACCACGCAACACCCTTGAAGCATACGCAATGGTGTTGTCAACCTGACCATTCTTCTGAGTGAGAACGGCCCCAAGACCGAATCCACTTGCATCCACAGTCACCACACACTCCTTATTGGGATCAAAAGCCTTAAGAACACTATCACTCACCAATTGAGACTTAATCCACAGAAAAATTTCTTGGCAGTTCTTATCCCAAACAAAAGGCACATTTTTCTTCAACATATTAGTAAGTGGATGAACCTTAGATGCATAATCCTTTATAAACCTGGAGTAGAACTCACTGAGTCCTATGAAAGACTTCAAACCTGCCTTGTCGACTGGGGGAGATGCATCCACAATAGCTTTCACCAACCCTGGACGTGGCTCTACCCCATTGTGTGAGACAACATGACCAAGGAATTCCATCTTTTCTTTTAGGAAAACACACTTTTCTCTTTTAAGAACAATGCCCTTGTTTTGCATTATTTCCAAAACCTGATTCAAAGAACTGTCATGATCCTCTTTGTTTTCGCCAAAAATTAAAACATCATCCTGGAAGACAATTCCTCCAGGGGTATCTTTAAACATTTGACTCATCAGCCTTTGGAAAACAGCTGCCGCCGACGCAAGGCCGAACGGCATTCTGCAGTACTGGAAACTGCCAAATGGAGAGACAAATGCAGTTAAATGTTTAGAGGACTCACTCAAAACAACTTGATGGTACGCAGAAGCTAGGTCCAACTTAGTGAACCACTTTGCGCCTCTGGTAAGGGACAACAAATCTGTGATTTTTGGTAAAGGGTGAGAGTCAATCCAGATGTTTTTTATTTAGGCTGCGCAAATCCACACAGACGCGCAAATCACCATTCCTTTTTCTGGCGACAACAAGAGGAGACAACCACAGGGATGACTCAATCGGTTCAATGATCCCCTTCTTGCATAGCCCGATAAGTTCGGCCTCTAGACTATCCCTTACACTAAATGGAACGCTTCTGACTTTGTGTTTGATGGGGATGGCACCATCTTTAACCCTGATCTCATGACTAAAGTCCTTGATTCTCCCAAGACCCTTCCCAAAGACAGTGGGAATTTTGGAAGAGAGACTCTCAACGTAGTCATCAGGATCAGCAACAGCAAGGCTAGCAATACAGTTATCAGGTTCAGCTAAGCTGACTTGCTCTTTTGCCCCTGGTCTCAGGATCAATCCGAACAAACCTCCATGAAACCACCCCAAAATGTTCAACCCTTTAATTGCGACATATATTTTTCCGAAAATTTTCCTGCCCCTGAATTGTAGAACATCTTCAAAATAACCAAGCAGGGCTATTCTTCTTTCCTTCAAAAGAAACAGGAGCTCTATCAGGAGGTTCAAGTTTTCTCTCTGGCCATGTTTCCCCAAATAATTCTTGGGTGATCATGGTAACCCTTGCTCGTGAATCTACTAGCAGGGAAATTACTTTATCACCTACACCAAAATTTTCGTAGGGATCAACACAATCAGAGGGGTCACCAACGATGACTCCATCCTCACGCACAGTTATGACCATCACTTTTGCATCATCTTTGACATTATCAATCAAATGTGAGTTTTCACGCACTACCATAACCATATCTCTGAGATCGTCTTGGATGCTGTTAACTGGACTAGTACCTATACCTGTATTATCTTGCATATCTGAAACATTTCCAACTCCATTGACATTGCCTAAACCCTGAGACTTACTGACAAATATAGAATTCCCCTGCCTAGGATTCTGACAAAATTTTGCAAAATGACCATATTTTCAACAATTACGACAAACAGAACTCCTGGCAGGACAAAATTTGTTATTCTTGTTGTGAGAAAGATTCCCACATCTATAGCAGATGTCACTCCTAGGAAACGGATTCCTTTCAAAACGTTGAGAATATGGAATGTTGTTCTTCTCGAAGCGTTGTTGACTAGGGACTGATCTGTTGTCCCTGTTCTCCTTAGTTCTAACTACAGAAACTGCTTCATCGCTCTTCTTTTCTAGCTCCTTAACTTCTTTCTTAGATAACTCAATACTTTTTGCAGTTCGGATAGTCTCTTCAAGTGTAGAATTTCCTAAGGTAAGCAGTTTTTGTTGTATCGCCTTGTCGGTGCATTTACATACATATTGGTCTCTGATTAGTTGTTCCCTGAAACCCTCAAATTCGCATTCTGCACTCAACAGTCTCAGGCTAGATATGTAAGTCTCAACATCTTCTCCAGGCAATTGTTCTCTCTTAAAGAACTTATGTCTAATTACTACAAGACTGGGTTTGATGTCAAATCTTAATTCTAGTCTCATCCTTGCTTCGACATATTCATCCACATCTTCTTCTGCGTTATTCCTTACTAGAGGGGGTAAATGTTTGTAAATCTCTCTACCTTCGAAACCTAATGAATGTAGTAATAAAAATGTCTTCCTTTCTGCGCGATATCTTGACGCGCCAATTGCTCCTAAATAGGTTTCGAATGCATCGAACCACTTCTTCCAAACAATTGGTGGATTACCCGGTGTCTCAAGAAAAGGTGGAGGAGGAGAGACCGACTGCATGGTACACTAAAAGGGTTTATTTACTTGTAAATTTATCCCAAACCAACAAATTATTCGTGTTGTGTCGCTGTGTTGAATTGAGATTTGGGATGAGCATAAACCCTATAGTTGCCTGCACAGAGAACAGAACGCTGGTTTAACAGAAATATACCTTCTTACAAAGAAGCGCTTTATTTTCCTTTTCTTTTTTTTAATTTATTTTTTTTTTTTAAGTTTATGATTCCACTATTTGTTCCTTTTGATGATAGGTAACACCGTCTAAAAAACGTATTTCTTAGTGAACGTGTAGTGTTGCTATAACAACGTTGTTAAAGGCATCGCAGTCCTCGTGTGTTGAAGGTAACTGCAATTCACGCTGCCAATCGATGCGTGCGCGATGAGAAGGAAGACTTGACGTGAAGCCGTTATGCGTTGCCAACCAAATACGTGTATTGGAAATGATCAAAGCGCGAGGGATGCACAAAATGGCCGACCTTTACGTCACTGACGCGTGACAACGTTGCCAACCGCGCGCGACCTCGGGATGCCAATCACGTAAATAGTCCTTTTCCTCTTTTTTTTTTTTTTTTTACACGGAACAAACAACGAGTCGCTCACAGAAATACAACGGCGCTTTACGCGCAGCAGACTTATCTCTTAGAAGCGCCCGTTCCTCTCCGAAGTAGAGCAGGTCTCCGCAGCCTCCGCACCCTCGACGATAAAATCAGTTGATTAGCGCCTTGCTTGACAGGTACGAGGTGAATGACATGTGGTTTCTTGTCCGCAGATCGTCGCCATCAAATTTGTAGTATTTAGGTCAGGAACACAGGAAACATTGTTGTTGAAGTTGTAGTTTATTATAGCTTTCAGTGAACACGGCGACACAAGATAACGCCAGGCTTCAACTGACAAATCCCAACATTCTACCCAATAGCCCTAGAACCCTCAAGGTGGAGAATTCTATCTACAGGTGCCAGTGAGGCACAGCACAGAACACTACACATTCCTTATCGCCACTCCATCTCACCCCACCTTATCAAACTCCATTGGCTCCCAATAAAACTGCGGATCCAATTCAAAGCCTTAACCCTGGCTTTCAGAGCCCTTAATGACCGAGGCCCTTCTTACCTACGGCGCAGACTTAAGTTCTCACAATCACAGCGCAACCTCAGATCCAATCATCTCCGCCTCATGACTTGCCCCCGATTCCGTCTTGCTCGCACGGGAGGTAGAGCACTTGCAGTTGTCACCTCCAAACTCTGCAATCAGCTCCCCACAGAGTTAAGATTCACGACCTCAGAACCCCTGTTCCGGAAAAAATTTAAAACCTGGTTCTTCTCCCAGATCTAACTCACTTCATCCTTTTCTCCCCGCCCCTTCTGAGATAATGTCTTCAGCGCCGGGACACCTCCGTCGGAGGTAGCTGCGCGCTCTACAAATCACTAAATAAATAAATAGTTAGCTGGACATTTCACTCGTACAAAACCATAGAAATTCCACTGTTATAGTTAGTTCAGCTAACTATAACTCGCGCCCCCGCAATGCACTGCTCATGATGTCACATATTACATCATTCATGGCATGGTCAGTGACATCACTGATGACATCTCAAATGACATCACTGATGACATCATCTAGTGACTGTGTGTTTCACTGATGACATCATCCAGCGACTGTGTTTATGTTAAGTTTAAATATGTTTTATATATATGCCAAGGGGTATTGAAGAATCAGTGGGTATATAAGTGTCTGGATGAAGGATTTATGAGGTGTGTGACTGATTGTATAAGTCACTGATTAAATGTGTCTTACTGAATGCATTCATTAGTGACTAAACTGTGTGAATGTCTGTATCAGTGAGTATATGTAGCGTGCCTGAGTGTGTGTGTGTGGGTGGGTTGGAGGTGTGTGACTCTGTGCCTAGATGTGTGACTAGTTGATTCACTGGGTGTATTGGTTCAAGAGTGCTTGTGGAAGAAGCTCTATACTGGGTGAGTGTGTGTATGGGTGTGTTCGTGAGTGAATGAAGATCTCAGTGGTACATGTAACTAGCTACATATGTAAAAGGCAGTTTATGTGAGTGATGGTGTATGTAAATAACTATATGTGACTGTCAGGCTCACCTGAGGTTTCTTCAGTGGCAGGAGGCAGGAGTCTGATGAAAAATTCCCAACTTCCCTCTGCCACTAGTTCACCCAACAAGGTCAAAGCAGCACCAGTGAAATGGGAAGAATAGGGGAGACAAGGGAAGGAGAAGTAGAGGCAGGTCAGATACAGCACACGACCAACACCACGAAAGCTCCACAGGGATCCAGAGATATTCCTGTAAACAGAAGGCTGAGTCAACAGTCAGATAGACTAGGAGCAAAAATACATAACGGTTGTTCTACCACATATTATACCTGGAAATCTCCCCTCTTCCACTGGTGTCCACAGATTAAGGAAATGAGGAAATGAAACAGATGCAATATTCCTACATATAGAGAAAAATAATATAAACACCTAATATCACTGGTTCACAGTAAATAGTCATAAAATGGGTTTAGTTGCAAAGCTTACTCCCAAACATGTGAGGAACTTGTAATGCAAGGAGGCTTAAATAAAATTTTTAAAAAATTGTATTGTGGGTTGTTAACAGCGGATCACTGACATAATATAGAATGACAAAATATAGACTTACCAAAATATAGTCACCAAAATATCGAATTCCTATCTACAAACCGGTAAGTACAAAAATATCGAATCCAAAATATAGTCTGTAAAAAATAGTCAGTCAAAATATCGAATTTTTTTAAATGTCTTAAAAGTAATTTAAAATTAATGAAAAAATAAATATAATTAGCTAAAACATACTTAAAAATACTCAAATAACCTTAAAATTAAGATATAATTAATTTAAGTTATTAATAAAAAAATGTACAATATTTTACCGTAGGATAGCAGGAGGTTAACATTTAATATTACCACTCCAGTGAGTGCAATAGTAGGGAAAGCGTTGGATAGCGTAGGGGTAAAAATTACTATTCCCACTCCAGAGAGTGCAACAGTAGGGAAAGCGTTGGATAGCGTAGGGGTAAAAAATACTATTCCCACTCCAGTGAGTGCAACAGTAGGGAAAGCGTTGGATTGCATAAGGGTAAAAATTACTATTCCCACTCCAGAGAGTGCAACAGTAGGTAAAGCGTTGGATAGCAGGAGGGTAAAAATTACTATTCCAACTCCAGAGCATGCAACAGTAGGGAAAGGGTTGGATATCCTAGGGGTAAAAATTACTATTCCCACTCCAGAGAGTGCAACAGTAGGGAAAGCGTTGGATATTGGAAGGGTAAAAATTACTATTTCCACTCCGGAGAGTACAACAGTAGGGAAAGCATTGGATAGCGTAGGGGTAAAAATTACTATTCCCACTCCAGAGAGTGCAACAGTAGGGAAAGCGTTGGATAGCGTAGGGGTAAAAAATACTATTCCCACTCCAGAGAGTGCAACAGTAGGGAAAGCGTTGGATAGCGGGAGTGTGAAAATGACTATTCCCACTCCAGATTGTGCAAAAGTAGGGAAAGCTTTGGATAGCGTAGGGGTAAACATTACTATTCCCACTCCAGAGAGTGCAACAGTAGGGAAAGCGTTGGATAGCGGGAGGGTGAAAATTACTATTCCCACTCCAGTGAGTTTAACAGTAGGGAAAGTAATGATTTAATATATTATTAAAAATAAATTAAATATCAATACCAATAAAACATTAATTGAAATTAATAACCAATTTAATATTATGTAATAATTAATTAGAAATACAACTACATATTAGTTATTAAAAATTAATAACCTATTCATAATTATTTAACAACTAATTAATTTTCAATAACAAAAACTAATTAATAATAAAAATTAATACCAATTAAAAATTAACAGTAAATTAATTATCAATACACAAAAAGTATTTTTAATATGTAATTAATTACAATTACATTACTACCCACCCTATTACCCTATAAACCCACATCCCACTACAGAAAATACATTAATACAATTATCATAATTATCAAATATTTAATTAATACAAACAAATTACCAATTAATTACCAATTAAAAATTAACAATAAATTTAAAATCAATACCAATAAATGAAAAAAATTATTTACTTGATTACAATTAAATTACTTCCCACCCTATCTATATCTATACTACTATTATAAAGAGAGAACTGGGAACCTTTGAGGCGGGTAAACTCGGGAACCACAGCGCCAATCCAAACACCCAATACAGCGTTGGAATTGTCAGGGTAAGCAGATGGACATAGGCTATATACCCAAAAAAATATATGTTAGAAGGGCAAAGTACGTTCTTTGCCAAAGTAGTCCCTTGGAAGTAGCGCCATCTCTGAGGTGGGCGTGTGCGCTAACGACGTGCATGCTGACATCACGGGTCGGACATTTTGGTAAAGTAAACGGGTCGGCCAGGAGCCAAGAGCGGCCAGGAGCGCGGAAACGACACCCTGCGAGGTCGGACATGCCCAGAAGTAGGAGCGGCCAGGAGCCCTCTCACAGCCCCCCTGCAGTGTACCACTGCTCTCCTACCCCTCGCAGGAGACGGGCCCCGGCTCCTCCGTGAAGCGGGGCTCCGAGGCACTGTGGGCAGTGTGGACCGCCAGGGAGGCCCCCAGGAGCAGGGCCCCATCCCTGGAGTAAGACTCCTGCTTCCAGGCGTGTAACCTGCAGGCAGGCCCACGGTTGTTTGCGCATGCACAGCACGGCAGAAGTCGCGCCACGCAGAGACCAAGACCCATCGAGGCGCTACAACCGCGTGACGTCTCCTCTGTGTTTTCGTCTTAGCAGAACAATGTGCGCGTCATCTCAGCGATGGAAACTCATCTGTTATCTTGACAGAGCGATGGGAAATAGAAGAAGTGTACAGAGGTTACATTAAAAATATTCCAAACAGGGCAGCGTCCGCTTTTCATGCACCCTGCTCATGTCAGCGCGAGGCCCTTCTAACCCCCGGCACCTCAGAATGGTTTTATATTTTCATACACCCTGCTCATGTCAGCGCGAGGCCCTTCTAACCCCCGGCACCTCAGAAGGGTTTTATATTTTCATGCACCCTGCTCATGTCAGCGCGAGGCCCTTCTAACCCCCGGCACCTCAGAGGTGTTTTATAAAGTTCCTCGAAGCCCTCAGGGAACAAATATGAGGAGAGTGACCTCTCCCGGGTGCCGCATAATGAGGGGTATCTCTGCCAGCTGCCGCATAATGCTTAGGGGTGCACTAGGACCTGCATTAGAAATAATAACAGTGCAGGTAATGATATGTTGGAGTAAAAGCAGTGACGGTCTTCTGATGCGTTCCATGCGGCGCGCCCGGTGATGCTCACACAGACGTCACGTGTCATTACTTCTTGCTGGGCCTTTTCAAGATCCCTTTATTAAAGTAATATTATCAGCCCAGTAAACGCTGCCAGCTGCCAACGCTACTTACCCAGGGATTCCTTAGTATGGGCGTGCAGACCAGGCCAGCGCTGCCCTGGGGGTCCCTGCAGGGGGTCTGTCACAGGGACAATGTCACAGGATGAGCGGGAGAGCACACACACTGGGACTCCTCCGAGCGTGAACCCAGACCGGGCTAGCGCTGCCCTGGGGGTCCCTGCAGGGGGTCTGTCACAGGGACAATATCACAGGATGAGCAGGAGAGCACACACACTGGGACTCCTCCGAGTGTGAACCCAGACTGGGCTAGCGCTGCCCTAGGGGTCCCTGCAGGGGGTCTGTCACAGGGACAATGTCACAGGATGAGCAGGAGAGCACACACACTGGGACTCCTCCGAGTGTGAACTCAGACCGGCAAAACAGGACCCACTGCACACTATATTAAGAGTTTTAGCATTTCAGATGTCTCAATGGACATGAAAGTTCGGTCAGGGCTGTTGGTGGTCTGTGTAGGACCATAGGTCGCAGTGCCGGTGATAATTCCGTCCCGGCCCTGCTCGAGATCGAAGGTTGCTTTGATTAATGGTTGCACAGTGCGAGTATTTTCAATGGTGGTTCCGGGTACGGTCACGTGACCGTACCCGGAACCACCATTGAAAATACTCGCACTGTCGGCGTCTCATCCCGCATTACGGGGTGTCACCCCATAGAAATCTACATGTGTCTGCACTCAACACACGTGGACTAGAACTCTAGCCAGAACAAGCGATTGGAACAATTCTTTAACATGTGCAACCATTAATCAAAGCAACCTTGTTTACCCGCTGGAGAACCATATTCCTTGACCAAGGAACTGAATTTGCACTAAGACGAAACCCGGTCTCGAGCAGGGCCGGGACGGAATTATCACCGGCACTGCGACCTATGGTCCTACACAGACCACCAACAGCCCTGAGGAGTCGCGGGAAAAGGTGTTTCCCTGCGACGAAACACGTGTCGGCTGGCATTGTATGAAGATTAAAAGAGGAGCCGAAACACTGGTGTTCCCATTCTTGATTGATGAAAACCGAACTTTCATGTCCATTGAGACATCTGAAATGCTAAAACTCTTAATATAGTGTGCAGTGGGTCCTGTTTTGATTGTTTATGTTGTGTTCCTCGACACAGCTTTGAGAGGTTTAGGGTCTTGCCTCTTACCCACTTGCACCTTCTAGTCTTACCATAGCTACTGCGAATAACCTGTGAGCTGTGCGCCCAGTATTTCCCTCACCCTTAAAAACACCCTGCTCTCATTGTTGTGAACTCAGACCGGGCCTGTGCTGCCCTGGGGGTCCCTGCAAGGGTCTGTCAGAGGGGGCAATGTCACAGGATGAGCAGGAGAGCACACACACTGGGACTCCTCCGAGTGTGAACCCTGACCGGGCCAGCGCTGCGTGGGAAGAGACTTCAGAGGAGTGAAGTGGGTCATTTTTGTCAACATGTCAACTACCACCCATACTACTGTGGGTCCTTTTGCTGTCCTGGGAAGTTCTACTACGAAATCCATTGAAACAGTATGCCAATCGCTGGGAGGAGTAGGCATGGGTGGTTGTATGACGTTACAACACATACTTTTACAACGCATGCCTTTACAATGCATTTTTCACAACGCAACATCCTTTACAACGCAGGCCATTACAACGCTGGCCATTACAATGAATTGTCTGAAACTACCTTTACAATGCATTCCATTACAACGCATACTACCTTTACAATGCATACCAATACATTGCATGTATGGTAAGTATTGGATAGTATAGGGGTAGAAATTACTATTCTAACTCCAGGGGGTGCAACAGTAGGGTAAGTGTTGGATAGTGTGGGGGTAAAAAATTACTATTCTAACTCCAGGGGGTGCAACAGTAGGGTACGTTTTGGGTAGTGTAAGGCTACTATGCGTTGTAATCGTATGCGTTGTGATGGTATGTGTTGTAATGACAGCGTTGTAATGAAATACGTTGTGATGGTATGCGTTGTAGTGTCATGCGATGTAATGGTTGCTGTTGGACTTGGCCCTTCTGGCAGGTTCACCCCTCAACTTTTTGCATTTATATGTGACCTGGTGTTGGTTGTTTTTGGCTTCTGCGCACTTTAATACTGGGTCCCAGTCTAAAGTGCGTGCGCACTCTAAGTGCATGTGTGAGATTGGCCTGCCTCCCATAGGAATGCATGGGAGATATGTGTGTCCATAGTAGTTCCTGATGCGTGGGGAGTGCAGGGGCGAGTTTGGTATGTGCGTACTCGTGTGATTAAACGCTGCACGATGATGTACGCAGATTTAATGTGTCTGTTGTGGAAGTGTCACTTCTAGAAGTTGGCATGTCTGTAGTAAAGGTGAATTCACTGTCTTGCTGGTGATTGGCTGGGGCTGGCTGGTGTGCCTGGCTACAAGAGTCAGGATGGGTCTACCCTGTGGTGAATGGGGAGATCTGCATGTTGATGGCAGGGAGGAGTGCACCTGGGACCTGAATAGGGCTGGGCTTTCCCTACACAATGCTGGCTCCGCCTCCTGTGGTGTGACTGATGACCCTAGCCTGTCCTGTGAATAGGGAGAGGAGCTGAGCACAACAAAGTGCTCCAGAACCAGCTGCGACTGGTTCTCCCCTGCCCTGCAGCCTGATACAAAGGCTTTATGTGTATAAAAAGGGGCTGTGACCCCATGGAAAAGGTTCTCTGTCTGATCCTGACTTGAGGGGGGCCTGCTGCGCACCAGGAGGACCGCCACTGGGGACTGCCTCCATGTCGGGAGGGCCCTGTGAGCTGGCCCTCGGGCCCAGCCTTTGCCCCCTACCCTCCTAAAAGACGTTGTCCCTGGACCTTTGGGACTTTGGTGGCCTGCCAGCGCCTGTTAAGCGCTGGCCTCCTCCTCAATAATAGCGCATTGCGCCGTTGGAGCGGTGATCCCTTTCTAGAAGGATTCCCGGCATGGGGAGCCCCCCTTTTTCTTCATTTCAGAGCAGGTGCCCATCCTGCAGAATTCCCGCTTATTTTTATATCTAAGCGCGCAGGTGCCCACCCTGCGTCTGCGTTATTTTACATTCACGGGAGCCCACCTGGTTTTCTTATTTATTTTACGGGAGCCTGCCCCGTATTGAGCCGAGAAAACCACCGCCGTGGCCCGGCTTATAAAAGGAAGCCAGGCAACCTGCGTTGGGACGTGGGCGGAGCCGCCGGAAGACAGGAAGCGGACAGGAGCCTGCCCCGCGCTCCTAGGACCGGAAAAGCAGGAAGCAGTCAAACGCTGACCGGAAAGACCCAGGCGGGAGCCTACATAGCGCTGGGACGTGAATAAGAGGGGTGCCGGGAAGTGTGAGAGAGCCCCGAGGAGCAGGAGCTCTCGTGCAGTGGCCAGCCGGTGGGCGAGACTCCCGTAGTGAGGGAGTTCCCCGGCCGCCCCCAGAGGAAGCCCACCGGAGTCCCGACGTGCCCAGCAGCAGCCGGTGAGTGAGGGCGTCTCGGGGCAGGGGCTCCGATTCAGGTGAGGAGCGACCCCAGATGGCAGCGGGTCGCTGCCCTGCTCAGTGAGGCACTTTTGTTTTAGAGCCTGAGCGGCTCCACCAGTACGGGGGCAGTTTCTTTGACGCAGAGCGGCCGCGGTTGGCAGCGGGCCCCTCCCCCCAGCGTGGCAGCATTTTTCCTTCAGAGCCCATGAGGCTCTAGCGTATTTGGGGCACAGTTGTTTCAGAGCCCACGAGGCTCCCAGATTGTTTTGGGCCCTGTTGCTGTTCTAAGAGCCCAGAAAAGAGCCAGGGGGCATGCTGGTGCCAGGCCCAGTTCCCCAGCTGCCCAGCACTTAGTGGGCAGCTGCATCATTTAGGCCTGTTGCGCATTCTTCTTTGGCTGCCTGCGCAGCCAGCCCAGACATTCTGGACAGCGGGCCTGTGGGCCCCTGAGAGGCCAAGTTGGCCTGGGGGCAGTTTTGTGATTTTTGGCGCAAATGTGATTACTTACCTAATGTGATTTATGCATAATATGCAATGCTTCTTGCCTATACCTCTACATGTGTTTTTCATGCCTAGGAGGTGATTTTACCTAGTATAGTTATGCTAGTGAGTTCCTGTTTCCCTGTGTGATCTATGCCTAAAGTGGTTAGGATTGTGTAGAGTGTACCTACCTTTTACCAGTGGTTACTGGTTGTGTTCTACAAGTGCTATTTTATGCTACAATTATCCTATGTTCTAAGTGCTAAATTTCTACCAAGTGCTATTCCTGACAGTGGCCCATGTGGCCCTGTCCCATGTATATAATCCCCTGTAAATATTGCCCAGTGCCAGTTGGCACAGTGTACCTGTGTGATTATTATCTAATGTGTTTATGGTAATACAAAGGCTATTTTTATATATAACCGTGCGTGGAGTTCCTTTTGTAGGGGGCCTGGGATGTTGTTGTTGGTGGGTGCGTGCGCAAATACTTAACTTACATTGACTCCAGGATCAACCTTACTGCTCGTGTCACGTTGCCAAGGGGGTGAGCAGGGGTTATCTTTGGAGTGTAACTCCCTTGCCCTAACTAGAGTGGTGGTTTCTGCCTGACTTTGGCGCAAGCCTCAGCCAACCAGAAATCCAATTTCTAACACTGGTGGCAAGCGGAAGGATAAGGACTTGTGTTTGCGCAGTACCACAGTGACAATTGGCTTCACTACAAAACTCTGCATTTTAGATAGTCACATGGAAGGGGATTATTGTTTCTCAGTTAAAAATTGTTCTAAATGTCATTTCTTTGGAAATGTGTTTCTTGTGCACTGTGAGTTAGGTGCCACTAGCTTTGGAGGGTAGATCATCCCCTAAGTGCAGTGTGAGTTTTCTGGATTCACCAGTAGGGTGGGATCCAGTGGAAGCAACAAAAGTGTGAGTCTGGATTCACCAGTGAGGGTGGGATCCAGTGGTAGCAGCATAATTGTGTCCAGTGCATGTGTTCCCCGTCCCGTTCCAGAGTATGGTACCTGGTGCTCAGTAAGAGGGGTGGAGGTTGAGATTCAGGGGCAGTAGATACTGTCTCACCGGTCTGGGGATGAATGGTGTGTTGCACTGGACAAGTGAGTGTGAGTTTTCTGAGATAGGGAGCTTGCTGAATACTTTGTGAATTGGGTACTCCGGTTTTAGCTCAGGCAGTTAAGTCCCCTGTGTTGCACGTGTCTGTGAGCATCCTGCCAAGATGGAGTCTGCTTCTAATTTATTGGGTCTGTTTATGCATGAGTTGATAGAGTTTTGTGAAGAGAGAGATGCCGCAGTGAATGAGTCAAACACCCAGTCCCAACTTAGGGATAACCTAATCCAATGGCAGAAGGATGACTGGGAAATGAGCGCAGTGAGGAGAGGGCCCAGGCCTCACGCCATGAGGGTTGTGGGTTTGAGGAGAGCCCTGAAGAGTCTGAAGAGGAGGAAGAAAATGAGAGTACATGGACACCAGTAGATAGTGAAGACCCCATAGATAGGGAGTCCCTTGCTGGGTCCAGTGTTGGAGGCAGTACCACATCCCTTTCGCTGTTCCCAGAGGAGTGGGTAGATAGGAGGGAAGAAAGGGAGCACCAGCTGGCTTTGGAACAGCTCAGGTTAGAGAATGCCAAGAAGATGGCGCAGCTGGGTGTTAAGAGGAACAATCTAGAGACTGAGAGAGTCTTAGTGCAGGAGAAGATGGCGGAGGCTGAGAAGGCCCTTGCCATAGAGGAACTTGCCCGGGAGGGTAGAATATCCCCTGAGCACAGTTCTAGTTTTCTGGATTCCCCAGGGAGGGTTGAGTCCAGTGGTGGCAGCAATATAGAGTCCCATGCAGGAAGTCCCATTCCCAGTTCCCAAAGTATGGTACCTTGTTCCCAAGAGGAGGAGTACAGGTTGAAGTTCAGGGACCATAGGAAACCGCCTCACCAGCGTTGGGGGTATTTTGTGGATGACTGTTCGGATGCAATGGAGCATTGTCTGGCGACTAACCCGGACAATGAGAGGAACGGAGTAGTGAATATGTTTCTCAAAGAGCAGTTGCTCAATATTTGTTGTCCAGGATTGCGCCAGCACCTGTTGAGGTATAGCTACTTTTGTCCTTGGGTGCTTGCAGAGGAAGGCGAGCGCTGGGAAAAGGCCTGTGGTTCTGAAGAGGTATTTGTGAGTGATCCCAAAAGTAGAGGTTCAGGTATCTTCCGGCCCATCGTGGTGGAAGAGGTTCAGAGTAGCCCAGCTAGGTCCCAGAGTAGTGAGAGGGGTGTAGGGGCTCACGACCTGTCTCAGTGGAGTAGGAGTGAGTGTGTGACCGAGAGTCCCCAGACGCCCGAAGCCCTGTCTCAGAGCCTGGATGGTTTCTTTAGGGAACACCAGGTTGGGGACCTAGGCTGTCCTGTTAGTCCATTTGACGAGGATCACCTAGTGTCTAGAGAACCTGGAGCGTCTGTAAATAGAGCTCCAGTGGTTCTTGTCAGGTCGCACTCCGCGGAATCCAGATGCAGCAAGAATGATCCACCTCCTGACCTCACCAACACCCTGACAAATATGTTATACAGGGTGTTCGAGTGATCGGGCGAGGGAAGGGAAGGAAGGGAACAGCGGGGATAGGGAACCTGTAAGAGAAAACATACGATTATATAAATCATTCAAGTATACATTCTACTCTCATGTTTTCTCACTGGTATAATTCTAGTCACCTTGAGCAAACCCCCATATAGCTCCTGCTTCTGTAGCTGTTCCAATGTACTCAAATGCTTCCTCACCTATGCAACACAAGATACATGTTAATAACCTCAACAAGAGTACCTTCTCTGAAATAGTATGTGTATAACTACCAAACGTACCCCCAGATCCCTGGAACTCAAATATAACTGTAAACGGGAAATTATCTTCAATGATAAGTCTCAGAAGAGCAGACAGGGATTCACACAAAGAAGGAAGAGCTAAACGGAACCTCAATACTGACACGCTTTCAAAAGAAGTTCCTTCCTTTCAAATTCAGAAAAAACAAAATAATGTCTTGAGTCTATGGTTCCAATCACCACACATCACTCAGCAAAGCCTTAATTCAGGTACTAGACATACACGGAATCCAAATACGGCAAGGCGTAGTTAACTGTCACCACTGCCTTCCGCTTTGGCAATTGTAATCCACAGGTCTATGAATCATAGCATCAATGATCTTACGCGAGCGCACCAAACACGGCAAAGCGTAGTGCGCTACCACAGCTTTCCGCTTTGGTACTTGAATTCCAAATAAGCCACACCTAACATTAATCCAAGTTTGCTTCGTAACGGTAACGGCGTGGTAGAAGCCACTGCCTTCCGCTCTCACTTGAAGTAGGATTGCAGTAACATCCGCCACTACATCTCTCCTTCTTTGGGCACAATTCAGAGTAAGGAAACCTCTCCGCTTTATCTCCCTTTCCCCTCGTACCTGAAAACAGCTTCCCGCTGGGTCCTTAAAAGTAATGCAGTCGGGCCGTCTGACAGCACCAGAACGCTCTCGACTCTCGAGCGTGTACAATCTTTACCCACTGACAAACAAGGCACTGGAGTTCTCCGTCTCCCTGGGAACTGGAACCAACACTCGCCTGTAACTCGTTACACTGGGAAAGCCAAAAAATCAGAATCACACACGCCGCCATTCAGTCCCTCCCTCTATTTATAGAGTGCCTCTTGCAATGGCCTCATAGGAATTGTAGTTTGAGGAGGCCAGGCAGGCGCGGCGGGGCTAGGTCCTGACAGTTCTAGTGTCCCGCAGTGCCACTCCAGTTGGGAGTGTAAATGAAATATAGGCCATAATAGGAAACTAGATTTGTCCTCTGTCCAGCCGGACAGGGTATTTATTTAAACACAATGAAGAACAGTTAAATAAATCGTTTTTGGCACAGTCCTGTACCTTACTCAGGAAGGACAAACAACATATAAGAGAAAAGATTTCACAGGCAAAAGAGAGCAAAGCTGGCCACTTTTGAATCAATATTAGATTGCAGTTTTTGCCAGGAAGTGCTAAACACAACTGAAATACAACACAATGGCTAGGTTGTGAGCGCGCTACATGAAGTCGACGTTTCGTTCCCCTTTTGCTCCAGTTACACATTGTACTCTCACAGGTAAGAGCCACAACCCTCCTGGTACTTTGCACAAACTGCGACACCTTCGTAATTACTTTTAAGCTCCACACCCTGAGACTGACCCGTCCGCTCTCCCCTTCTCTATCAGACACAGCGCTGGCCCCGAACCCCAACCCGGCAGCTCAACTAATACTACTTCGGACGAAGGACATTGTACCAGGTAATCCCCTTGACAGTACGGCTCTCGAAACCCGCCTGAATAGGCTCATTTAATATAGTAATCCATAACTCTCGGTTTTCAGAAAACTTTTGGTGGCGCACAACAGGACCATGCAGTCCAATTGCAACTGCGCGGACCCCAAAACCCCGTAATTCAGGTAATAACACCCTCTTGTCCATGTCGAGAACACCCCCTCAGACTGTTATTTTAAATACTCAACGGGCACCTTCCTTCTCTCAGGTAGAGGAATCTTACCTTGAAAGCGCAATTTTATACCGACCCGTGTAGGTGGGCACGCCACACGCTCCCGATATAAGGAGCCCAGAACTTGGGTAAGCTAATTTCCCGAGCCCCTTTAGGAACTTTAAGGAGTAATCACTTCTACCCCAACACGGTATGAATGCACATGGCTGCTTGGTCACTTGATGTTCGCCATAAATCACTAAGAATGGAACCGCTTAGACCGTTGCATGTAAATGATAAGAACTCAAAACTGCGATATGCCTATTGGTTTCCCGGTTTTAACAGACACCGTCAAACGTAGAATCAATGTGCTACCACCGGTCACTCACGCACTCAGTTATGAAAGTCCGGTATTTTCACCTTGCCCCAAACACTAAGTAGAACACGCTAAGTCGATTCCGAATAAATTGAAAATGCACAAAGTAGTTGGACTGTTTGACTTGTTGGAGTATCACTTTTTAATTCAGCCATCGGCTACTATTGTTTCCTTTTTCCTTTTTTTCCCCCTTCCTACTCAACAGGCGGTTGCATTACAATCAAAGGCAGGCAAATGTTGTCAATTTTTAGTCCTGATGATGATCCCGTGTAACTAGAGCAAAAGGGAATCGAAACGTCGACTTCATGTAGCGCGCTCACAACCTAGCCATTGTGTTGTATTTCAGTTGTGTTTAGCGCTTCCTTGCAAAAACTTCAATCTAATATTGATTCAAAAGTGGCCAGCTTTGCTCCCTTTTGCCTGTGAAATCTTTTCTCTTATATGTTGTTTGTCCTTCCTGAGTAAGGTACAGGACTGTGCCAAAAACGATTTATTTAATTGTTCTTCATTGTGTTTAAATAAATACCCTGTCCGGCTGGACAGAGGACCAATATAGTTTCCTATTATGGCCTATATTTCATTTACACTTTTGATTCTGATAAGCTAAGGACCCTTGTCTTTTAAAGCATAATTTCCCACGGTCCTCAGCCAACTGTTTGGGTTCCCTTGTTTTAATAATATGAAGCTCTAGTTGGGAGGGCACAGGAGTCCGAAGTGAGGAGTGAATGGGGGATGTGTTCCCCAGTGGAAGAACCAGTGGACCAGGGACTAGCCAGTTTGGCTACGTTTCCTTGGAGGGACCCGGGTGACACCACTTCTGTTCTGGGGGATCTTCGCGCACTGCCATATGGACAGGGGACGGGAGATCTGTGCCAAACAGACAGTCACACAACATATTAGTCATGTGTTAGCCTCAGGGGGATGGTGTGTAAGTCCCCAGAAGTCCTGGAGTGGCAGGCAAGTATTCCGCCAAAGGTTTTAGACCAGAGGTTGGGAGGCCAGGTTCAGGATCCACCTGACCTGAAGGGTAGGACGTCTGTAACCAGCGTCCTGACTGGTTCATCTTCCAGGGGTACCACTCCAGTTGGGAGGGTGCAGAACTCTGGAAGGGGGTGCAGAGGGTGGGGGTCCCCGCCTCTGACCCCAGTGCAACCTGAGGGGTTAAACCCTAGGTTGGGAGAGTGGTGTTCTATGGGTACCCCTCAAAGGAGGAGAGGGCGGAACCCTAGAAGGAGAGGTAGGGGGAGGAGAGCCTCACCCGTTACTTCTAGTCCGCCTGAGGGTGCAGACCCTAGGCTGGAGGATCAGTGGCCGCCTAGAACTGCCCCGAGGAGAGGAAGAGTGGAGAATGGCTACTATGTACCAGGGGTTACTAGCCCCCACTCTCTGAATAGGCAAGGACCAGTGGCACTTGGGTGGCCTAGGGCCTGGTCCTGGCCGCGGACAGCTTGGGAGTACCAGTTGGGTAGCCCAGTTGTTCCAGGCAGTGTTTTTAGAAGGAACCACATGAGTTTGCCGTGGCGTAGAACAGGAGGGTGTCCCTGCAGTTGCAGGCCCGCGTCCGTGTTCTATCGCCCAAAGCAAGGAAGCCCATCACGGTGGTGATTGGTCTACCCTGCGTTTTGGCTGGAAGGGGGTTGTGTTTGGACTTGGCCCTTCTGGCAGGTTCACCCCTCAACTTTTTGCTTTTATATGTGACCTGGTGTTGGTTGTTTTTGGTTTCTGCGTACTTTAACACTGGATCCCAGTGTAAAGTGTGTGTGCACTCTGAGTGCATGTGTGAGGTTGGCCTGCCTCCCTTAGGAATGCATGGGGGATATGTGTGTCCATAGTAGTTCCTGATGCGTGAGGAGTGCAGGGGCACGTTTGGTATGTGCGGACTCATGTGATTAAATGCTGCACATGATGTGCGCAGATTTAATGTGTCTGGTGTGGAAGTGCCGCTTCTAGAAGTTGGCATGTCTGTGAAGTAAAGGTGAATTCACTGTCTGTCTGGTGATTGGCTGGGGCTGGCTGGTGTGTCTGGCTCCAAGAGTCAGGATGGGTCTGCCCAGTTGTGAATGGGGAGATCTGCATGTTGTTGGCAGGGATGAGTGTACCTGGGACCTGAATAGGGCTGGGCTTTCCCTACACAATGCTGGGTCCGCCCCCTGTGGTGCGACTGATAACCCTAGCTTGTCCTGTGAATCGGGAGAGGGGCTGAGCACAACAAAGTGCTCCAGAACCAGCTGCAACTGGTTCTTCCCCTGCCCTGCAGCCTGAGACAAAGGCTTTATGTGTATAAAAAGGGGCTGTGACCCCATGGAAAAGGTTCTCAGTCTGATCCTGACTTGAGGGAGGCCTGCTGCTGCTGGGTGCCAGGAGGACCGTCACTGGGGACTGCCTCCCTGCCTGGAGAGCCCTGTGAGCTGGCCCCTGGGCCCAGCCTGGCCCACTACCCTCCTAAAAGACTTTGTCCCTGGACCTTTGGGACTTTGGTGGCCTGCCAGCGCCTGGGAAGCGCTGGCCTCCCCCTCAAAAATAGCGCATTGCGCTAATGGTGCGGCCATCCCTTTCTAGAAGGATTCCCCTGCATGGGGATCCCCCCTTTTTCTTAATTTCAGAGCAGGTGCCCACCCTGCAGAATTGCCGCTTATTTTTATTTCTAAGAGCGCAGATGCCCACCCTGCGACTGCGTTATTTTACATTCACACGAGCCCACCCTGTTTTCTTATTTGTTTTACAGGAGCCTACCCCGTATTGAGCTGGAAAATCACCGCCGCGCCCCGGCTTATAACAGGAAGCCAGGTAACCTGCGTTGGGACGTGTGTGGGGCCGTCGGAAGACAGGAAGCAGACGGGAGCCTACCACGCGCTCCTAAAACAGAAAAGCAGGAAGCAGTCAAGCGCCAACCAGAAAGACCCAGGCGGGAGCCTACCCCGCGCTGGAATGACAAAGAGGGGCGCCGGGAAGTGTGAGAGAGCTCCGAGGAGCTCTCGTGCAGCGGCCAACCGGCGAGCAGACTCCCGTAGTGAGGGAGTTCCCCGGCCGGAGTCCCGACGTGCCCAGCAGCAGCCGGTGAGTGAGGGCGTCTCGGGGCAGGGGCTCCGATTCAGGTGAGGAGCGACCACAGATGGCAGCGGGTCGCTCCCTGCTCAGTGAGGCACTTTTGTTTTTAGAGCTTGAGAGGCTCCACCAGTACGGGGGCAGTTTCTTTGATGCAGAGCTGCCCCGGTTGGGGGATGGCCATTGCGTTTTTGCCTCTACCTTCTGTGGATCCATACTGACCCCTTTTTGTGTCAATGTGAAACCCAAAAAGGCTACTCTGGTCATGTGGAATTCACATTTGTCGAGTTTTACAAATAAGTAATTGTCTGAGTCTTTGCAGTACTGACCGCACATGGCCTATGTATTCCTCCATAGAGGAGGAGTATACGAGGATATCGTCTATTTAGGCAATCTATAGATGTCCAGCATGTCTCTCAGCACCTCATTGATAAAGTACTGAAACGCAGCTGGAGCGTTACGAAGCCCGAAGGGCATAACTAAATATTTGTAAAGTCCATACAAAAGGCTGTTTCCCACTCGTCGCCTTATTGGACTCGCACTAAGAGGTATGCCCCTCATAAATCCAGCTTCATAAAGATCTTAGCCTCCTTAACCTGGCCTAACAAGGAAGATATCAAAGGCAATGAGTATCTGTTTTTTTTATTGTGTTATTATTCAAGATGCGATAGTCGATGCAATATCTGAGACCTCCATTCCGTTTAGGAATAAAAAAAGGAGGGGAAGATGCTGGGGATCTGGCAGGACAGATTAACCCTATGCATAGCATTTCATACAAATAATCACGTAAGTAGAGATTCTCTTTTTCCGTGAGAGCATATATACGGCTGCAGGGGATCTGAGCCCCCGGCACCAAGTCTATTCTACAATCGTAGGAACGATGGGGCGGAAGAGTCGTGGCCTTTTGTTTGTCAAGCACATCCGACCATTCCAGGCAACTAGAGGGGAGTTCAGGTTCAGTCTGTACACAGGATCCCAGCAAAGGGGCTAAAACTTTAGGTTGTTTTAGACAATGTGCAATACAGAAGTCTGAGGCAAACAAAATCGTTCTCTGTCTCCAATCTATGGTTCGATTGTGCTGTGATAACCAAGACACCCACAATACAACAGAAAACTGGGGGGATTTAATCAAATCAAAAGCGACCATCTCTATATGTATTTCTTCTGCGCGCATGCACAGGGGAATGGTAGCATCAGTGCTTAATTTGTGCCGGTGCTTTCCGGTGCTGAGCACCGGCACTTTTGTCTCAGGGCCGGGTCTATGTCTCGGGACACTGGTTGAGATCCCCAATGCTTGTTGGCAACCGCGTTGGAGTTTTCATGGTCCGTTTTCTGTTTCCTACATGATCCATCCCGCTATATTGTCTCTGCCTCGGTTGGAAGCGGAAGTTGAGTTGCAGTTGAACCGAGGCCAGGGTCAAGAGATGTTCTGCTGTTGCATAGTTGCCAAGGTTTCAGATAGCTATGTGTGACATTTTCATAATTTAAGCGTAATTATGAGTGACATTTCAACAACTATGAGTGACACTTTTTTGCGAGCAAAATCAAGCAACGAAGACGAGGGAAACTCTTTTTTTTTTTTTTTTTTTTTTAGTTCAACAAAATCTTTATTGGCATAAAATTTCAGTACAATATCAGACTGCTAGTGGCCTACAACACGGGGGCTGGCCGCATGTAGCAGTACCACAATATTTTGTAGAACACAGCCATTCAGCTGGTAACCCGGGGGTCCAGCGGCATCATGGTAAATAGTATTTGCAAACAATTCGATTCATCTTGTCACCCCTATATCTTGTAATTATATGAACTTTGGTTTTGAAATGTGTCCCAGATCTATAGTGCCAAAACATAACAGTTATAACCAGTTAACCTACTGTGCCTCGGGCAATTCCACACTCCGCCGCCACCCTGCGTGCATCATCACTGTTTGATATATCAGACTAATTGCAACCATTTTCAAATGTGTTGAATGTTTCCAAACCACAGTTTTAGCCTGTGTCACCGGAGTATATCTTACATATTTACAATTCCTCCCCGTCCCCATCCTTCGTGAGAAGATACTCAGTCAAATAACACCAGAAATCTTTTGGGCGTGATCTAATTGGCAGGTCTTCTTCATAAGTGACCAACTTATCTCTGCAGTACGTCATGTCTGTGAGCCATGACTTGATAGTTGGCACACTCCTCCCTTCCCAGCATTTCGATATCTGTCTTTTAGCAATCAGTAAAGCCACCGCACAGAATTTCCTTTTGCCTGCCCTAACATTTGGTAAAAGACCCAGCAAACATACCCTCATTGTACAATCCACCTCGGTTCCCGTCATTTTGCCTAGCGTAAGTGTTACCCTCTCCCAATACTCTTGGATCTTCTGGCAATGCCATGCAAGATGACCGAAATCTGCCTCATCGTGTCCGCATCTTTTACATATAGCATTGTCACGCAGTCCGTATTTATGCAATCTTTTTGGCGTATGATATGTTTGGTGTAGATACTTCAGATGTGTGATGCGTAAATTCCCATTCGGAGTGAGTAATTTAAGCAAGGAGCAGGTACTCAGCCATTCATTTTCTTGTAGTGCCTCCGGCAGAGTATCATTCCATCTACCCATCGCTTTCTCAGATGTATGTGGTATTTCACTTTGGGCTATCTTGTACAATCTGGACACCAGGTGCGACGTGTTGGACGATGTTATAATGAATTGCAGTGAGTGTAGAGTCGGTGGCTCTTGTGGATAGTCCGGGTATAAGTCCTGTATGGCTCTCTGCAGTCTGTAGTGTGTGAATCGAAATAGCAAAGTTGGGTTACTAATATATGTTAGGTCGTCTGCTGTGCAGAAGGTACCCCCCTTGTATAAATCCCCAAATTTTTCTATCCCCACATTCCGTAATAAGTCCATACCTACTTTTTCATTTGTTACCGATACCTCCTGATGGAAATGGAGTGGGAGCGCGGGTGCATAGAGCGGTAATTTATGAGCCATTCTTCCCAGCGTCCGCCATGCGCGTGTCGTCGTGTCTATCGTGTTTATGTCCCTGGAGTGCAGTGGAGGCCGTTTGTGTGTCACTATCGCGGTCAGTGGGATTGGCGTGGCATCACCCTCCTCCACCGCAGTGTGCGTTAGATATGGTGTGGGGTGGAACCAATGCGATGCGTATTGTGCCTGTGCACATAAATAATAAAGTTTAAAGTCTGGTACACAAAATCCCCCCTTCTCGTAGGGTAATGTTAGGGTATGTAAGTCAATACGAGCCTGTTTACCCGCCCATATTAGTTTTAGGATTAAAGACGTTATATTCGTGAAGATGGCTTTAGGGGGCGTGATTGGTATGTTATTGAACATGTACAAGAATTTGGGCAGGACTGTCATCTTCACTATCGCAATACGGTCTGCTAGGGACAGGGGCATCTGTATCCATCGGGCTACGCGCTCCTCTACGTCTGCAAACACCCTACCATAATTTGTCCTAATAACCTCCTCTGGGTCTCTACTGTACCGCACTCCTAGATAACGAGTCGGTTCTGTCTGCCAGTCTAGCGGGAAGTCAGGAACAAACTGCTCCGTCGAGTCAGTAAGTGGGATGAGTGATGATTTCTCCCAGTTAATTTGTAACCCGGAGTGACGCCCAAACCGGACATATTCTCGGAGTACCGGACTAAGGTTCTGTTCTGGGTCTCGTATATATAGCAGCATGTCGTCTGCGTAGAGTGAAATATGTAGCGGTCTCCCAGGGAATTGCAGGGCGGAGTGTTTATGGGTCTGTCTGATTATACATGCTAACGGCTCCAATGCCAATGCGAAAATCAGAGGTGACAGAGGGCATCCCTGTATCGTTCCTCTCGCTATGTTAAAAGGCCCAGATATGTACCCATTAACCCTTACTCTCGCTACCGGTTTCGTGTAGAGTAGTGCAATCCATGTTAAAAATCGTGGAGGAAACCCCATTCTCTGCAGTATCGTGCTGATGTAAGACCACTTAATAGAATCAAAGGCCTTGGCGGCGTCCAACATGACCGCCACTGCTTTGGTTTGAGGTGTGAGATAGTGGGAGAGCGCAAATAGTGTATGTGTGTTATGCGATGTGGCTCTCGTGGGGATGAAGCCTGCCCGGTCCGGCAGTATCAGGTTTGTCATCAAGGGTTGTAGCCGTTCTGCCAAGAGTTTAGCTAAAATTTTGGAATCTACATTTATGAGTGATAATGGTCGGTAAGAGTCACAGAGGTCAGGGTTCTTTCCCGGTTTCAATAGGGTGATAATCACCGCCTCCCTCAGTGTCGGGGGCAATATCAGCTGGTCAAACGCTGTACCGTACATTGCAACCATATGAGGGGCAAGTATGTCAGCAAATTTTTTATAAAATTCGCATGTGAATCCATCGAGTCCCGGCGCTTTTCCATTGGGGAGTGTGTGTATTATTGCAGTAACCTCCTCGACCGTTATTGGTTGCGCTAGATATTCACGCTGGCTATCTGACAACCACGCTATTGCTATGTCTTGTAAGTATGCAAGCGTGTCCTGTGGTGAAGCAGGTTTCTGTGAGGTGTATAGGTCTGTATAGTTATCAACAAACCCGCGAAGTATCTCTTCGTGGTGTGAATGTAATATCCCATCCTTGTCCCTAATTTGAGTTATTGTCTGTGGGCCTTTCCCGTTACCTATTTTCCTCGCCAACACCCTTCCCGGTCTGCCCCCTTCACCAAATTGTCTGGCCAGTGGTCCTTTGGTAATGTATTTCAGTTCATCCTCCGCTAAGTGTTGGTGTTCAGTGATTTTCATTTTTAGTTCACCCAGTAGTTCCACCTTCCCAGTGCGGGCATATTCCTGTTCTAGGGATGCCATATCACGTTCCAATCTGGTGATCTGCGCCCTGATGTCTTTGAGTATCCCTGCAGTTGTGCTAATGCACACACCTCTGAGGGTCGCCTTGAATGCCTCCCATACAATACATGGATCGTCCACTGACTTAGTGTTTAATTGGAAGTAATCATGTATGGCCGTTGTAATGGTTGTGAGATACACTGGGTCTAGCAGTGCCTGCGCATTGAAACGCCAGCTAAAAGGCGGTGGAGTGTAATAAGGTATTCGCAGCGTGAGCGCCACGGGATTGTGGTCAGATAGGGTGCGTGGCAGTGGAGTAAGTTCTGTTGCCCATAGTACTGTGTTGTCCGTCCCCAACCAGTAGTCTATTCTCGACCAACTACCATGTGCTAGATTTACGTGTGTTGCACCAGGTGCAGTCGGATGTCGGGCCCTCCAAATGTCTGTTAGTGCCATTTCCTTCATCACATCCCTAAGCTTTTCCCGGGCTTTTCTGTGAGGTTCTATCGAAGACGTGGACCTATCTAGTTCGTTACACAACCCTATATTAAAATCACCTCCCCATATCATAGTGGTGTCGCCGAATTCCAGCACATGGTCCCACAGTTCCTGAAAAAAGTCAGGCGCATCTATATTTGGGCCATAGAGGTTTACAATTGTTACCTTTTGACCACGCAAGGTTCCAGACACAATTACGTATCTACCATTGGTATCGGCAATAGTACGTGTGATATTGAAATTAGTACCCTTCTTCACCAGAGTCATGACCCCCCTAGAGTATGATGAGTAGTGAGCTGCATAAGTGGATTCCGCCCATCGTGTGCCAATAGCTCTGTGTGTCTTAGGGTCTATATGGGTTTCTTGGATCAATGCAATATCTATGTGGTTCCTATCAAGAGCTGCGAAAACCTGTCTAATTTTTTTGGGTTTGTAAAACCTCTCACATTCCACGTTATCAGATTTAGATCATGAGCATTCACCATGTTACAACCACACTCTCATCTTGTGCTGCGACCATTACCACCATCCGTTTCCACCCTGTGCCACCCCCAGATAGTCCATCCCCCGCTTTTGGTGTGTTAGCATATTCGATCTTGTAGTCTGGAGTCACATATCTGCCAGTGAGTAGTTGCCTTCTTGAATATCGCACATACACATAGACGTTTATCATGGGAAAGTCATCACGATTATTATACATCACAGTATGACAGTCAGCAGTGTATCTCAATTGCACCTTCAGCACATGAAACAACAACAAACCCCAACTTTTCCCCTTCCCGCCCACTCCAGCATCCCAATTTTGCCGAAGCCATTTTACCCTCATAACTTTTCTACGTATCAGAACTGTTTGGGGACCACCCTAGTAGAGGTCCGCCGAGAGCACATCCCACCATCCCTGCAAGGGGATGGGGGCAGATCAATAAATTTTAAACAGTCTACATCATCAAAACGTTTCAACCTCCTGTCGTGATCTGAAATTGGCATCAGTCAGTGCTTAGGAAGCAAATGGTGAGCCTAGATGGGGGCCCGTGTAAATTCACAGGTGTATAAGCCTTGCATTTCGCATATGTTGTTCCCCCCCATATCGCATATCTTGCTACCCATGGCAGTTCTCACCGACTATGTGGGTTACGTGTCTGCACTTAAAAAGTCCTGCATACGCGTCCGACATGAGGTGCCAGCTTCCGGGCTTGTCCTAAAGTCTCTGAACAGTGCACCTCTGGGCAGCATATTGAGCGTACATTCAAAGTCACATGAGATGTCTATTCTCGGGTATGTAAGGTCGTGGTGGAGATATCCCATATACGGAGCACACTCACCAATAATTACATTTTGGCAATCAATAGCCTTACCTTCAGTCCGAGTCTAGATGTCTATCATTGCGGTTGTTCTTTCTGCCTTTCATGATATTAGATTTTATGAACTCCATCGCCGTTTTGGGCGTCGCCAGGAAAACAGGTTTGTCGTCCCAGGTGATCCTTAAGCGTGCCGGGTATAACATGGCGTATGGTATGTGCAGGTCCCGTAGTTTGGCTTTGACCTCGTTGAATTCCTTCCGTGCCTGTTGTACATTAACCGCAAAGTCCGGATAGAATTCCAGTTTGTTGCCTTGGTGTTGGATCTCGCCTTTCTCTCGAGCCAGTCGCAGTATGGTATCCCTGTCGCGGTAGTTCAGGACTCTCGCTATTATTGGTCGAGGCGTGGCGCCCGGTTTTGGAGTCGGGCCAGGGATCTGTGTGCCCGCTCCACTATAAATATGGGCGAGAGATTTTCGGCGCCAAACAAGTCTTTGCATGGTTGTTCAATATAAGGTTCCATTCGCCCCGTGTTTGTGGACTCCGGCAGGCCTGCTAAGCGAATATTATTTCTTCTCGATCTCGCTTCTAACTCCTCCGACTTGGCCTTGATCACTTCCAGGACCTTCTCCATGCCCTTACATTTAGATGTTGATGCATGCGCCTCATCTTCGACTGCAGAAATTCTGGTTTCGGCCGTGTCTAGTCTCTCACCCTGTTTGTCCAGTTTCGCGGCTAGGCTGTCCACTCTGCCTGTTAGGAGGTCCAGTTTCTCGTTTATTTCTTGCCTGGACGCCTGAATGGCCTTGAGAATGCTTTCCATAACATTTTCCTCCGGGGATTCAGCCCCTTGGTCATCCTCTGTGTGTTTAGGTTGATTCTTCGTTGTCTTTCGTGTCTCAAAGGAGAGGGTGGGTTGTTGTTTGTCCGGTTTCCCCATCGTAACGACCCAATGGCTGCGTGGCTATTGAAATGTTGTGTGAGCACAGAGTATCTGCCGCTATACGGGGCTATGGCACTTGTAGACGGATGTTAGGGTCGGAACTGAGCTGTGTGCTACATCTCGCGGTCAGAGGGGCTACACCTCTTTGCTGCCCACACTTCTGGTCACTGGAGTCGCCTGAGTTCTCAATGGGGTGTCACGCGCTGTTGTGGCCCACTTTGCTTCCTCCTACGACGGTCATAGTGTGTGGATCCCGCTGCACGACCAGGCCTCTAGGGACCACAGTAATGGTAAGCCCCGCCCCTATAACGTTGTTCGTTTCGCGCCTTTCAGTACATGCTCCATTCGTGGCTTGTAAGCGCGATTCTCCGGGCCCCAGTGTATGGTACGTGGCGCTAATGTCACTTACTGTCACGCTCTGCCGTACGGTGGTCCGCCCTATGCACCTCCGTGTCGTTTTCGAGTGTGTTCAATGTCTGGTGGTGCTCCCTGCTTATGATTGTCCTTTTGGAGCCCATGCCGTTTATGCCCGTTCCAGGTCGGGTCGCAGTGTCACCATGCTGCCTGTTAGTCCTTTTCAAATCGTACCACAAGTGTGCATGCACCAAGGTCGAGCGTGCGCCTCCAATAGTGCTTCAGGACATATGAGCGTAGGCGGTATTGTTTAATCCACACACTCCCCACTGGCAGCCAGCACGTCCTATATCTCAATCACTGCAGTCTGGCTATGGACGCCGCCATCTTGTCTATAGCGTCCGGTTATGAGAGCAATATACTGCATCAGAAGGTCTGTTATTGCTATGCTCTTGCCTCCTTTAGTCAGCACATGGCGCCAAGAGAGTGGATCGCGGCACTGATAGTGACGCACACCATCAAGCTCTGATGCGTCGCAGCGCTTCGTATTAACATTGTGAGCCGGACGCCAGTGCCGCCATGTTGCCCGCTATCTTCCGCCTTCCCCCACGCGTCCACGACATCAGTAGCGGCTGCATACTGCCCATGAGCGGGACGGTCACTTGCCTGCGCTGTCTCAGTCCTGACCGTGTGTACCGTTTTTGTGTCGCCTCGATTCTGCAGGTCGTGCTGGTCCGTCACGGTTTCTCCGGCTCTGTCCGGGCTCCAGCCGCCATTTTACTTCTCGCCCGACTGTCCATGTCGTTTTGCCATCCGCATCAGGTGTGTGGCACCTCCAAACTCCTCTCGATCACATGTTCGTGAGGACAATGCTGTCCTACGCAAGCGGGTGTGAAAGTTTCTCCGATTATAGCTGTTTAAAGGTAGATTTCCGGCGCGGTTTCGATCCGCCCGGCAGAGCTGCACGGTCAGGCAGCCATTCCGCTGTGCGCCCCCTAGCGCCTCCTAAGACGAGGGAAACTCATAGATATAAATTACACCCATTTGAACAAAGTGACTGCGCCAGGAAAGGCACATTTTCACAGCATAGGATGTCAGTGCAATGGTAGGAGATCACGACTTACACCATCGCCACCAAGTTTTCAGGTTGATTGGTTATGTATGACATTTCCATTGTTTCAATGCACTTCTGAGTGGCATTGAACTGCACGAGTGAAACTGACGGTGCTATTGAAAAAGCTAAAATACAAGAAACTTCAAACTTTTGATAAGTGGGAAGGTTTAAAAATTACTAGAAACGAATGCAAAAGTGCAGAAAACCGCTTTCTGAGTTGATTATAAAAAACAGTTGAGGCACCATTGTTCATCTTAAGTAAGTAACTCTGCTGCATCAGCCAGGAGACGTGTTTTGCATATGTTGCACTCTCCTTCCATTTAAGCTTGCTGCCATAATTATTTTTTATCCGAACAAAAATCATGAGTTTAACCCAGTACACCCATGCACGGCCGACAGGCCAACAAATAGACTAAAATAATCACCCCATATATTTATTGACCTGCTGTCTCGAGACTGACGGCAGAACAGCAACGGAAGGGAAACCTTTAACCTGTAACATCCGTGTCTCAGGGGTAAAATCACCATGGTCTCAGCTGTCCGCTGTACCCAGTGGGCGCTAACAATAAATACCAAGTGACACAAGGGCAGTAGTTTCAGCTTCATTGTAGCTCTGGGCCGGCCCGCCCATACTTCGCCCATGTATCCACTGACAATGACTCACTCACTAACCGGACACTACCGCTTCCCCCACACACCCTGTCCAGGGAATAGGCTTCTCCACTGTGTAGTTCTGCGGTCAGAAGGGATGAGCAGCAGCCTAATATAAACATATGTTAAGTCAGATCAACGCTGATGGCGTCTACTCTAACGTGCGCTTTCACTCTGTTTGCTATTCATGCATGAAAAAAGGCTTATTAACAGTTTAGGCCTGGGAGATCAGATTACCATTTGAAACGAGCCCGAGCCAACCGCAAATGGCGGATGCACCACGTGCCGTACTATAATGACACGGCGTTGACTTTCATTTACTTATAGAGTGACGACCCGACTGCTGGTCACTTACTGCACTGTGCTGCCCAGCCACGATGTGCACTCTGTCTGTCTTCATGATCCAGGCAGCTGCTGGCTACACTCGAGTCAACACTCCTAGGCCTCCGGCCGCGGCGTGGCCGCTCCCAGTCCTGGCCAGAGCTGAGACTGTCCGGCTCACCTGCCAGTTCAAGGTGGCGCAGCCTAAAGTGTTTTGCGCGGCGCAGCTGGCCGCCCGCCCGCCGCAATCCATCATTCATTCCCCCTTCTTGCGCGGCGGCGGGTGGCCATGAGAGAGACTCGAGTCTCATGCTGCCTGCAGTGCACTCCACTGACTCGGATTGCCCCGCCGCTTCTGCCAACTTCCTCCGGACATGAGGGCACTCTCTACAGCCGGCACTTTCGGATTTTAATCACAGCCCACATGGTGCCACAGTGATTGACAGGAGCACAGTATCGACTGAGAGGGCAGCCCCCCACCCCCTAATTGGAGCAGTGTGAGTGTGTGTGATGAGACTGACTGAGTTAGGAGGCGCGCCGCGCTGGCGCCGCAGCCACTATTGCCCACATTAATTGTTTACAGGCAACACAGCAGGCAGCTACCTAACCGGGCAGAGTGCAGAGATACATTGTAGCGTTCTCAGCCACTCCGCAGAGCTGAGAGCAGATCAGTTTAACTCTTTAGGAACTCCGCCCAGGCAGCAGTACGTCTCTCGGAGCAGCAGAGAGCCGGGCACAGGCGCCGCTAGTGGCGCGCCTGGCAGGTGGCAAAATGCGTGACAATGCATTTCAGTGCGGTGATGCGGATCCCCCGCACTGAAATGCGTGAGTGTCACACCTGTTGCGTGATGCTTGGCAGGACTGCTGTTGGACACTGCTTGTTCGGGCTGATCTTTCTAGAGAAGGAGAGAAGAAACCAATGCTCCATTTCGTTGGTTTGTTTTAAATGATGGGAGAAGGGAAGAGGCATAAAGTTACTGAGGCGGTGTGATTTTTGCTGTTTTCTTGCACTGTGAGTACTCTGCAAACGCCGAGATGTTTTTCAAAGCTGGGCTTCAATATAGTGCAACATTAGTGAAAGCAGTAATTTATTTCAAGTGAGGACGAGGTTTCACTTTCCCATTGCAGTTTGAATAATGTTAAACATGTATTTAAATTCAGGGGCAGGCAAAAGCAATAAAGTTAAATTCACGTTTTGCAGTAGTACTTCATAAATCTTGCTGCAAGGCCAGGGCCGGACTGGGAACAGAAACCGGCCCTGGCACACTGCTCAGCTGCCCCGCCCCCCCCCCCCCCCCCCCACCACCTCACTCCCCCGCCCCAGGTGAGGGGGAGTAAAGCTGAGCAGTTTGCGAAGGCCGGTTTCGGCCGATTTTGTTACGGGGCCGATTTGCCGACCCCCGGTAACAAACACGGCCCCCAGGGGCCCTAAACCGGCCCGCACCCTAGACATTAAGACAAACTTAAGACAAAATCCTAACTTCTGTGAATACCAAAAGTAGTAAGTTTAGGATTTTGTCTTAAGTTAGTTCTGTGAATCGGCCCCTTCCACTGTAATAAGATAGCGCTGGGAAATTCTACATTCATGGTCTTTCTCCATCTTGCCTGAGCAAAGGGTTGGAATGAAGTTCTGGTTCCTGATCTGGGCCGGCTTTTACCATCAATGACGTGGGGCCCAAGCCACCAATCTTAAAATGAGTGCACATAGCTATCTCAGTAAAAGTCCTGCACACAACAACATCCCTCTTGCTTTCCGTGATTCATATTAAGCTGCTTTAAAACATATTTCCTACTTGCCGAAGGTGCCGTTTGACACCCCCATTAAACCCCCTGCCATCTCCCTCTTACCCTCTGCTGCCGCGTACCAGCACTGCTCTGTTCTAATCCCATCTCATGCACCACACATTCTGCAATTGTAAGCAAATCATTTTATTCTCCATGGTTGCGACACTACTCCAATTACAGCCTGGTTCCTTTCCTACAGGTTCTAATGCCCCACATACATTTCTATTTATACTTCCTGTTTGGGAAGCTAAAACTACAATAGGTGTTCTCTGTACAGTGGTTCACTGCTCTTTGAAATTGGGCTTCTGTTAGTATCAAGCAAAACAAAATAAGCACTAACAAAACAAATAGGTTGGACTTTTAAATTGTGGAAGCGCAGATGCATGCAAGAACATAATATTGATTTGCATATTAAAGACATGTTGAAGCAGACAGACCAATGTCTCTACAAAAATGTATGCATATACAACCTACCAAAAGAAAAAGGGTACACTTTCAGCCCGCCCAGTATGCAAGTAGTGCCCCCATGACTGGCAGCAAAGTTCCTTCAAAGTGTCGCACTAGCGCGCGGTATGACAGGAAAGCGCTTATATGAAGTGCCAGGTGTTCAGCTTTTTGCGGAACTCAAGAAGTGGGGATCTGACTGTGATGTGTTGAGGGATGTGGGTGGAGCCAATAAAGGAAGTGAGTGGAGTCAGTGGATGAAGTGGGCAGAGCCGGGGGAAAATGGGTGTGGCCTCCTACAAAAAATGTGAGCACCTGCACTTAATATTTTACAAATTAAGCACTGCAAGCAGGTGCAGGGTTTTGACGCAGCATGGCCTTAAAAGTGGCTGAGTGAAATCTTGTAGATTTCACTCAGCCACTTTTAGGAGGCGGTCCTGCGCCAGTACGCCCCCCCTGCACCGGAACGCCTACATGTGGCGCAGGGCTTTACAACATGAAGCATCTCCCAAATGAGTCGCGTTGTAAATACCCCGCGGTACAAAAGGGGGTGGTGATGGACGGAGCATCTGAATAAATCAAACACTCACACCCAGTCAAAAGATCTGAGTTTAATCCATCACCGTTCTTTAGCCCACTCTGCCACCCCAGTTCTGACATGGCTATATGCAAATCAGTCTGACCCTGTGCCTCATGGGAACAGTCCAGCCCGAACTGCCAAGCCATGTCTTCCCTGGACCGGAAACAAGCTTCCGAGGACCGGTTTCTGGCATTACAGCCTTCTTCAGCCCGGCTTGCTTGAATCCAGTGGCAAAGTGAGCAAGGGACTCGCGTCTGAGCATACCCTGCCACACTTATGGCGGCCAAAAGCGGTACAAAAGGGGGTGGTGATGGACGGAGCATCTGAATCAATCAAACACTCACACCCAGTCAAAAGATCTGGGTTTAATCCATCACCGTTCTTTAGCCCACTCTGCCACCCCAGTTCTGACATGGCTATATGCAAATCAGTCTGACCCTGTGCTTCATGGGAACAGTCCAGCCCGAACTGCCAAGCCATGTCTTCCCTGGACCGGAAACAAGCTTCCGAGGACCGGTTTCTGGCATTACAGCCTTCTTCAGCCCGGCTTGCTTGAATCCAGTGGCAAAGTGAGCAAGGGACTCATGTCTGAGCATACCCTGCCACACTTATGGCGGCCAAAAGCGGTACAAAAGGAGGTGGTGATGGACGGAGCATCTGAATCAATCAAACACTCACACCCAGTCAAAAGATCTGGGTTTAATCCATCACCGTTCTTTAGCCCACTCTGCCACCCCAGTTCTGACATGGCTATATGCAAATCAGTCTGACCCTGTGCCTCATGGGAACAGTCCAGCCCGAACTGCCAAGCCATGTCTTCCCTGGACCGGAAACAAGCTTCTGAGGACTGGTTTCTGGCATTACAGCCTTCTTCAACCCGGCTTGCTTGAATCTGGGTTTAAGCATGGCGCTGGCTTGGCGCCGCCGCTGCGTCACAAAAGTGACGCAACAGCAGCGTAAAAGAGGCGCATGGGGCTTGTAAATCTGCCCCTGTTTATCTTTAGCTGGCGCACAGAAGGCGCTTCGCATGCATCCAGTGACTGTTTTCGAGGGCAGGAAAAGCCAGTAGAGTGGTCAGCTAGTGCGACCCTAGTCCTGTTCGTTTTTAGACTGAACACGTTCTGTAGTGGGAATACGTGATTCAAAATCAGCCTTTATATTGTATTTGACCTAAAATGTAAAGGAGCTTAACATAGCATTTCGGAGGAACAGAAAAGGAGATTGCTTCTAGGCTCACATGGATTAGCTTTTGAGCACAACTCTCGTTGATTTCCTGGTGAATTCTAAATGGCACAGTACATCATTTGAGTCCCCCATTGGAAGTTTGTGCTGAATTTTAGCATGCAAACCGGTACACCTACCAGCTGTCACCCAACCACAAAACAGATTATGTAACGTTAGCCAAAACATTGGGTATTATTATATTATATTATAGCGGTCTTTAATGCAAATCTGAACTAGTGAAAGGTACTTTTACATCACAATTGTTTACTGTTCTAGACATGTAATATAGAGGTGAGCGGCCCTCAGGCGTGTTGGTGCATGCACATGTTTGAACTGGCATGTTTTCAAATCAGTCATCACTTTGGCACCAAATTCCCTCCCACGGTGCCCTTGGAGATCACAAATCTGATTCCTTTCTGTGCTAGAATTGGCAGGAAACGGTTGTTTGTAACTTTAAATTTCTCGTTCCCTGCCAGAGTATGTATGACATCAGTGGCAGAATGTTAAATCCGCAGTGAGACGGGGTCAGTGCTGTGCCAGCTGATGCACAGACTGTTCGGTGAGTGTTACAATAAATTAACCAGAAACGATCAAGGATTTATCGTTTTATTAGGTTGTTTATTTATTCAATCAATCAATCAAAATGAACTTTATTCGGCTAATTAAAGCCATCAAAGTGCAAATAACAAAACAAATCAAATCAACAATCATAAAATACATAGATATAAGATCAATTAAGATCACCCGTCCTGTATCCATGTAACACACATACAAAGTAAAAGAAAACTATAAAATAGTTAAAAATCTTCGTAGAGACATGCTCCACTAAGTGTTCATTGGCTACTGCTTCAATAGGGAACAATAGAATAATTACACTCCATCAGGTAGTACAACAATTCATACAAGAATGAGCACACCTCCCAAGTCTATAACAGGGAAGATAACCACAAAAATAACAGTACGACCCACCAACACATAATTAGGCCTGGGAGTGAATAAATAAGTAAGTTAAAATTAGCCCCACTCAGACTTGACCATCTTTACATATAAAAACCAGGGACTAAAATGTAGATACCTTGATTCGTTGCCATGTCCACAGGGGAGCGCACGAGTGATCTGTTCCTATGCCTGATCGCTCCTGTTAAAAAACTTGCTACAGACCATGGGTGACGCTAGCATTTGTAAGTATGCCAGCGCCGGCCTAACTTGTTCGAAGTTACAACCTCTAAGCAAAGGAATAATACATTTTCCAGTGAATTGTAATATCCACAGAAAAATATGGTGGGAAGAGTGTTCTGGGCTGTGAAATTGTCGCAAGGACAAGGACGTAAAGTTCCTTCTTTGAAGTACCCTTTAGTCTAGAACTACTGAGTTCTACTGTGGTCTTCTAAATACTGCCAATCCCATAATGAACTTTGTTTGAAAGAGAAATCTCCGTATTTGCGTAAGTACTGTCTTTCCATTTTACCAATACAATTCTAATTTCGGGGACATTGCAGTTATACTTTCGTCTTGAGTACTTTCAATGTGCAGATTGTCCAATTTTAAACGGTGCGATATGGACATGTGCTTGTTAAATTTATACAGTATCTGTGTCCATCAAATCAGTAATGTTGGAAACAGTGTTCCTCCACATTCCCTTGCTATTCTGCACCTGTCATTCAAATGTTGGGTTCATTCCCGTATGTCTCAAAGCTTGTGTACTCAGCGGGCGGGTCAGGCTCCCTCTTTTTCGCAGAGGCGAACCCCCGAAGGGGCTCAGAAGCCGGCGCCATAACCCGGCGGCGCCCCCGGGAAGAAAAGGGGAGGGGGACACGGATTGGCGCGAAAAGGTCGGCGCCGGGCAAGGTGTCCCCCTCTCAACCCCCCCCCTCCACCCCCCCCCCCGGGTGGGGCAATGACCAATCGGGAGGGCGCGCGGGGTTCAAAGTCCCCCAATCAGCAATGTGGCGCGACCCCCGAAGTACAGTTGGGGGGGCTTAAAAGCGCGACTCCCCCAGGTAAGCTCCTAGCATCCAGGAGCGGGGGAGCAGCGCGACGGAAGTCCGAAGAGCTTGTGGACGACGCGGGCCTCGACGGAGCACCTGGCGGGAGCCTATCTGTGGACAACTCTACCCCCGGTACAACGCCGCCACGCTGCCAGCTGCATCGACCGGAGCCCACCCGGCGATCACAGGACCTGAACCTTGCTGACTGGCCCGGTGCCCACCCGGGAAAACGTGCCAACCTGCGGCGAGGGCCCAGCAGAACCGGAGCCCACCTGACCGGCGCGGGGTGTGGAAGCGAAACACCTGGATCGCGGTCGTCTCAGGGCAGCGCAGGATTGTTTGCCAGAAAAGCCGACGCGACCGGAGCCCACCCGGGTCAGCGCGGGAAAGCCAGAAGGGAAACTAAACTCAACCGGAGCCCACCCGGCGAGCGGGGCGAGAGGACGACCGCTGCGGCACGGCCTGACGTGACCGGCGCCCACCCGGTAAGCGCGGGAGAAGCCCGACTTGACTGGGCGGCCAGGAAGCAAAGCACGACTCGACCGGGGCCCACCCGGTGAGAGGATGACGGGTGCGACGCAGCCTGTCACGACCGGAGCCCACCCGGTCAGCGTGAGAACCATAGCGGGCCTTGCTGGACAAAGAACACCCCCGCAGCCGGCTTACCGGCGTGTGCACGTAGCCGGCTCCATACAGGTCCCCGCAGGCAACAAAGGGGAGGCGGCAACGAGCGAACCAAAGGCGAGGGAGAGGAGCACCCGCGGCGAGTGAAGCGCGGACAGCTCCAGGCGCCCCCTAGCGGCGGGAGGGCGCATTCCAGCACCGAGGGCACCAAAGGGCAACAAGCACGGGCTGCTGTAAAGGAGGTGCCTGGGGCAGGACGAAGGCAAGTTCTTGGTACAGGGATATTGGCGGCAGCACCCCGCCCCCACACAAGTGATTTGGTGCATAATACCGCGGCAGCACCCCGCACAGGACACATGGCAAGAAAAGGGGGCAAACAACGAGAGCAGGATGACCTGCAGGACCTACTAGGGAGGATGCGAGCAGCCGCGGCAGTGCACGGGGAGGAATGGTTGCAACAGCAACTCAACCGCGACCCAGGGGAGGGGACCAGCAACCAGCAACGCGGCGTGGGCGCACCACCGGCGGAAAAAAGGAGAAGGAAGATGCCAGCCAGATTCGCAGACGCGGCAAAGGTCACGAAAGCGCCTGGCAGACGGATCCAGCCACCTGCAGCCATCACGGCGGTGGAGGGACCGGTCCAGGGGCCCAAGGACACAGCTACTGACGGTGAGCAAATCAGCGCAATAATGGAATGTTGTAGGGCCATGGCGCCAATGTTACTGAAAGAATTGGGGGTGCAAGGCATAGTGACACAAGGGGCGCAAACAAACGCAGGACAGGGGACGGGGCTGACGGGAGGGTCCACAATCCCACAGGTGGGGGAGGCCACAGGGTTACACTGGCACCTGGTCAACCCCGGGGCGGCGCGGCAACACCACTTAGTGCTAGCGCCCGCGGAGGGGGGGACTGGCTCACTCACGGTAGCCTGGGGTATCGCCCCACCCACAGTCCTACCCCCGGGAATAGGTCCATCACCCGAAACATACGCACGGCCCTCGCCAGTGCCGGCATCGTTGACCACCAGAGCCACGGAGTTGGCTAGCCTAATACCCATAGCGGTAAAAGAAAGGATCTGGAGGAAAGAGTTTATAGATATATTCTCATTGCTGGAGATTCAGTTAGAGGGGCTGGATTTAACAACATGTGATAAGAAGGAGGAAGATAGGAGGGAGAGAAGGAAGGAGCGCAAGGAGCGGACATTTGATAGTTGGTTAGACGCATTCAGGATCATGGCGTGCATTATAGTCGAAAAGTTCCCGCACTGCGCGGCCGATCTATGGCTGTACGAAGCCAACATACACAACGCACAGCGACAGTTCCAAGGCGATGCATGGCTAGAATATGACAAGGGCTTCAGGCTTAAAATGCAGGCACACCCAGAGATGGAATGGAACGAGGAAGACGTGTCCGGTTTCATCCATAAGATGATGGCAGCAAAAGAGGCCAGGACATGGGGGGGCAGGTGCGATCACTCCTTTCGGCCCCCCTTTCAGAAGGGGAAAGGGAGGCCTTTTCAGCCTTTTCAGAAGCATAAGCACGCCAGCGCAGGTAGAGGGGCACACGCCAACGGGCCACCGGCGATATGCTGGAAGTTTGAGGCGGGGGAATGTACATACGGGACAGCATGTAAATTCCAACACGCATGTTCCACGTGCGGGGGAGGGCACTCCGCAGCGAGCTGTAGGCGCAAGGACGACCCCAAACGCGACACAAGAGAGAAAAAGACTCAATGAGGCAAGAGGGGGGGGGCGGTGAGGGGGCGGAGGAACAGGACAGCCCCCAGCTAGCGTGGTCCCCCATTAACACACAAAGATTAAGGACGCTAGCCAACAGATACCACAACAAAGCAGACGCAGAGACACTAGTACACGGCTTTGAGAAAGGCTTTCCCATCCCCTTCAGCGGCCCCCTGTCCCCCGCTTGTGAGAAAAACCTGAAGTCAGCAATGCAACACCCAGGGGTGGTGGCCAAGAAAATAGAGAAGGAGAGACAATTAGGCAGGATTGAGGGCCCCCTCCCGGCCAAAAGGGGGAGGGGACTGATCATATCACCGCTGGGGGTGGTACCAAAAATGGAGAAAGGGCAATTCCGGTTGATCCACCACCTCTCGTTCCCAGAAGGCAGGTCAGTGAACGATGGAATTGAAGCTGAAGTGTGCTCAGTAACGTATTCCATGATCGACGACGCAATAGACCTTATAAAGACCACAGGCAGCGGTACCCTCATGGCAAAGGCAGATATCGAGTCAGCGTTCCGCCTGCTCCCAGTCCACCCAGATAGTTTCCACTTGCTAGGTTTCCAGTGGGAGGGACAATACTATCACGACAAGGCAATGCCCATGGGATGCTCAGTGTCATGCGCTTACTTTGAGCTGTTCAGCACATTTATAGAGTGGGCACTGCACGACAGGCACCCGGTGGGCGGGAAACTACATTACCTAGACGACTTCCAGTTTACCGGCCCAGCGGGGTCCTCCGTGTGCAAAGATACACTGGGGGCTTTCACTCAGCTAGCTGGCGAGCTAGGGATACCTCTGTCCAAAGACAAAACCGAGGGGCCAACCACGAAGAACGTGTTCCTAGGCATCGAGCTTGACTCAGTCACAGGGACATCTAGGCTACCCCCCGAGAAGGTAGAGGAATTCAGACAGGACATAAGGAAGCTATGCGGGCGAGACAAGGCCACATTGAGGGACATACAGCAGCTCATAGGGAAACTTAATTTTGCAACAAGGGTCATACAGGCAGGCAAGGTGTTCGAAAGGCGTTTGACACAGCTGACACGGGGCCTTAAGCACAGTCATCACCACGTGCGACTCGGGCCCCAAGTGAAGAGGGACCTGCAGATGTGGGACACCTTCTTGGCGCATTTCAACGGGGTGCTGATTTGGAGGGAGGGCTGGCTGACCAGCAAACAAATCGAGCTATACACCGATGCATCAGGAAGCACGGGTTTGGGGCTATTCTGAGGAAACAATGGTGCGCAGGCCAGTGGCCCAGTGACTGGCACAGGCAAGGCATAACAGGCAACATAAAATTTTTAGAGCTCTTCCCTATCGTAGTGGCGCTAGTGATTTGGATAAGGGAACTACAGGACAAGAAACTGACACTGTGGTCAGACAACAAGGGCGTAGTGCAGGCTATTAACAGAGGGTCAGCCACGTGCCCAGACACACTTAGACTAATGCGGCGTCTGGTTACATTGCAGCTGGAGGGCAACATAGAACTGCGAGCAAGGCACGTCCCAGGGGTGGAGAACGACGTAGCAGATGCACTCTCAAGGAACATGATGGGCAAATTCAGGGAGCTGGCACCCAAAGCAGAGAGGAACATGACCCCCTTCCCGGTCCAGCTGTGGGAGCTGGCAAAACAGACCTGTCGGAACTGATCACACACGCCCTTGCCCCCGCGGCAGCCAAGCGCTACAGTAAATACATAGAGACAGTGATGAGAGTGGGGGGCATCCAATCCCTGGCGGACAACGATGACACCAACGGGGCAGTGGAACAGTTCATTGGATGGGCCTACAGGGAAGGGAAATCGAGGCCATGGGCACAGGCCCACCTAGCAGCCGTGTCACACCACGCAAAACTAGAAACAGGGCACAACCCTTGTGCATCCCATTACATCAAGGCAGCAATGAAGGGGTGGAGAAGGAAAGAAGGAAAGGCCCAATAGACTTTGAAAGGCTGGGAGTGCTACTAGAGGCCCTGCAGGGCGTAACAACAGACGGGTACGAGGGGCTGCTCTTCCGGGCCGCGTTCTCCACGGCCTTCTTCGGGGCATTTCGCATCAGCGAGTTAGTGGCCCCAGCCAGAGAGGATCTGGCCGAGCACTGCATTCAGGCCAGCGACGTGACACCTAGGGCAAAGGGAGTAGAATTGGTCCTAAGGCGGTCAAAAACAGACCAGGCAGGTAAAGAGGCCTTGCACCTCAGCAAATTCCAGTTCACAGCAGTAATGCGCCTAGCGATCAGCAAGGCGGGCCTGCCGCCAAGGGGCTTTGGGTCCCACTCCTTCCGGATAGGGGCAGCCACGACCGCAGCACAACATGGGATGTCCGAGTCCGGGATACAAGCGGTAGGAAGATGGCGCCCGCAAGCATACAAAACATACGTTCGCCCCCAGCTGCTATGACCAAAGGACACGCGAGGCAGCCTTGTGAGTGACCGGCCGTGTTTTCATTGCTCCAACAGGCAGCAGACCGCACCTAGCCTGGGTGGTGGGCCACTCATTTGTCAGACGAATGGAGGCGTGGTGGAAAACAGCAGGGCATTCACTAGGGGACAGACCGACATACACATGCATCCGATGGTTCGGTCGGTCGGGCATGCGTTGGGAACAATTGGCGGCAGCCCTCAAAGACTTACGCAAGGACGTAGGCCGGCACCCGGACGTCTTAATCATACACCTGGGAGGGAACGACCTAGCCGGGATGGGGCGGTGAGCGCTGCTCCTCGGGATACAGAAAGACCTAATCGAGACGTCCAGGGTTTTTGGGTGCACAACAATAGTATGATCCGAGCTAATCAGTAGAAAGGAATGGAGAGGATCGGCATCCTACAAAGGGGTGGAAAATTCAAGGAAAAAGCTGAACCTAGCAGTGAGCAAGTTTTGCAGGTTAAACGGCCTGGGATCAATCAGGCACGGGTTGATACACACGGGCCGCCCAGAGTACTACGCCACCGATGGGGTGCACCTCTCCGAGGAGGGCATGAGAATCTTCTGGGCCAACCTGTGGGGCACCATGGTACTGGCGGGATGTCAGTAAAAAGCGGAACTTAGAGGGGGGAGCCACAGGAAGACGGCAGCCTCCCTGGCGGCTTGGCGAAGGGCTACGCTGAGAACGGTTGGTACGGAGGCACACCGGAGGGCGGTGCGCCAGAATAGGTCCACTCACCTTCAGAAGCCGCACGGCTGGGTGAGGTGGACTAAGGAAAGCGACCTTGGGATGCCTCACGGCTGGGATTCGTTGCTACAAAAGGGAAGGGGTAGCAAGCAGAGACGGCGCTCGCAGCCCAGCCCCCGCCGGATGGCAGGGCACAACAAAGTCGGACAAGGTAGCGAGGCGGCCTAACTCTGGGGACAAAGGCTACCCCCTTCCCCGCGCAAAGAAAACCCAACCTACTAAAGAACCGGCCCAATGGGGCCAAGAGATGATCACAAGGAAATGTTGAATGATATAACATGCAAAGTACAAATATAACTGTTTCCTTGTAATCCTAATAAACTGCGGCCAACAAATGACCACCACAAGACAAGAAGTGTAGTGGCTTTTCTTGGCGAGAGGGGAAACAACCGAAGGGGTAAAGATGATGCATGCATGTAAAGTGGGGCAGAGTGCGAGGGTTATCACCAATCAGCAACCAGTAACTCCGTTTCAGAGCCCCGACCTCAAACAGGGCAGCCTCGGCGCACGGAGACGGAGTTCCCCGCATGCATCCAAACACCTCCCTTGTTGCCAAGTCCTGCTGAGTGATGCTCATACTGCTTTAATGGTACTGAGTGAAGCTTACTGGTGCTGAAGTGGTACTGCGCTGATGCTCAAGTGGTTCTGCATTGGTGTTGCACAGCTGCTGAGGAGGTGCTGTACTTATGCTGCGGTAGTGCTAACGTGGTGCTGTGTTGGTTGGGACAGAGTCATGCTGAGGTGGTGGTGCTGTGCTGGTGCATAGGTGGTGCTCAGCTGCTGCTCGGGTGGTGTTGAGTGATCCTGAGTTGGTGCTGTGCTGAGGTGATACTACACTGATGCTGAATCACTGCTGCGTTATTGCCAAGTTGCTCCTGAGATTGGGCTGCACTGGTTGTGGTGCACTGATGTGGAGGTGGTGCTGTGCTGAGGCTGAGATGGTGCACAATTCTCAGGTGACTTACTGCACTATTTGCATTTTATAATCTCTGACATTTCTTTTCTGAAATTCCATCTGCTAACAGTGTCTCAAACTCACTAAATAGGATAAAGTGCAATACGTTGGCAGCCAAAAATAACTAAATAAACATACAAATAAATCAGATGAAACACAACAGCACCCTCATTAATTCATTGTAAATACATTTTAAAGCTTTACATACCTATGGGAGAGGGTAACGGAATGAAAGAGCTGCAACAAAAACAAGGCTTTTTAACACATAGGCAAAAGGACAAGTGCTCTGTTTAAATTATACAACACTATAACATTCGGTGTGCAGGTGTACGAGTATTGAACAACAGCCTATGAAAACAAAAACAAATTTGGACTGTTGAGATCTGGTTACATTGATATACCCATCATGGAGTGCATGCAGAACACGAGCTGGCTGGAAAGGTTAGTCTGCCTTAGCTCTCACATTCTGTTTATCTCCCAGAAACCTGATTTATGAGGGAGGTAATAAATACTGAGAGGCAGATTTATAAGCCCCGGCGCCACCAGTACTTCACTTTTTGTGACGTACTGGTGGCATATTTTCCTGCTCCATATTAACAAGGACAGGAAAGCCACCCTGCGTGGCTTTTCCTGTCCTTGTAAATACAGCCCCTTTACATGCAGCACTTTGCATGAAAGAGGTAATCCATGGGTATTGCTGTGGATGGAAGGAGAAACATTTCCAGATTTACGAGGAATCATAAATCTGGAAATGCGTGTGAATGCTACGCCTCCCCAGGGGAAGCGTAGGGAGGCACATCAAGGAGAAATGTTTTCAATTCTCCTCGTTTTTTCCTCATATATGTGTATATATATATATATATATCCAAAACACAAAAAAGCGGCGTGTTCCTGCCTCTTTTTTTCTCGGCGGGCACTCGACAGGGTCGCCGACCCATAAACATTCAATCACCTCCTGGTTATATTCGCTTCGCAGAAACCAGAGTTGAGGCCCCAATAATGTGCAGAAAAGGTTTATTTGGCACAAAGGAAAATTACCCTACGCGTTTCGAAGTCAGCCGACCTCTTGCTCACGGGTGAAGTTCTCATTCATTGCCATTCCTTTTAAAGTGGTACTACCATGTTTTTCAAAGTGCATGTGATCAAACAACATAAACAAAATACTAAGAGTATTATATTATTACACCTTCGAAACCAAGTGGCATTAAATCAAATTGCAGTGTTTTGGCACAGCGATATATACATTAATGGACCGTACATTACAATGGGTAAATAAATCATATTGTTCATGTCTGTTATTTTGTTATCGTGCATGTCTGTTATTTTGTCCATGCTCGCCCCAGTGGGCATATATTATTTATGCACCTCATCAGATTGAAATTGATTCATAATAGTTCTCGAGTATTGCCCAAGTGGGCGAAGACAGTCATGTATCCATAAGATCGCTTCCAATCCTGCAAACCAAAAAGATAATGATACTCTTATTTCATACAATAATGTGTTAAGTTTGATCACACCATAAAAATTAAAATCATTAAAAACCATAGGACAGGAGAACTTCTCGGCCAGACTCATCCTCGACATCCCCCGACGCAGCCACATCTCCGGACACCTGAGAGATCTGCATTGGCTCCCGGTCAACAAGAGAATCACCTTCCGTCTCCTCACCCACGCACACAAAGCCCTACACAACCAAGGCCCGAGCTACCTCAACAACCGGATCAACTTCTACACCCCCAATCGCCTCCTCAGATCAACCAGCCACGCCCTCGCCGCCGTCCCCCGCATCCGAAGAGCGACAACAGGAGGAAGGTCCTTCTCCTACCTGGCCGCCAAGACCTGGAACTCACTCCCAACCGACCTGCGCCTGACCCAAGACCACCTCTCCTTCAGGAAGAAGCTCAAGACCTGGCTGTTCGAGCAGTAACGGCACCCCCCCCATACCAGCGCCTTGAGACCCTACGGGTGAGTAGTGCGCTATATAAATGACCTGATTGATTGATTGATTGCTGTCTAGTTTTAATATATCCCAGTATTTTTTCAAACTGCGACGGACCTGCCATGCCTGGCTGTTATAGGTAGTAATAAAACGTATTTGTTTTGTTTGGTCACGTGTTTTAGAGATGAGTAAATCCTTTCTTTCAAGAAGATTGACTCGATCTTCTGCATGTTTGATTATTGCTTGGCTATATCCCCTCTCTTGGAATCTTTTTTTCATACAATTTTGCTCTTGTGCATATCCCTCTGGCGTGCTGCAATTCCGTTTAGTCCTTATAAGTTCTCCCACTGGGATACTTCTTATTAAGTTGGGGGGGTGACAGCTTCCCGCATGTAGCAGGCTGTTGCCTGCTGTTGTTTTACGAAACAGGGAACTACACAGTCCTTCACTTTTGACTACAAGTTTTACATCTAGAAATTCTAGTTGCGTTTGACTCATTGTACTGGTAAATTTCAAATTAAGAGAGTTATTGTTAAGGATGGTTTCAAACTCCTTAGCCTCGTCCAATGTGCCTCCCCAAACACAGAAAATGTCATCAATATAGCGGGCCCAGAGGACGACGTGGGTACTATAGTGGGAGATGTTATTCACCACTAGCTCCTCCCACCAGCCTAGGTATAATCCTGCAAAACTGGGGGCGAAGCAAGTACCCATCGCCGTCCCCCTAATTTGTTTGTATAGCTGTTTGTGAAAGATGAAATAATTATTTTGAAGACAGATTTTTATCATCTCCAACAGCTTGTTAGTGTGTGTCAGATGTGAGAGCGACCTGCCTCTCAAAAAGTGTTTACTTGCATCTATACCCAGATTTTGTGGAATACTTGTATAGAGGCTAGAGACATAGAAGGAAATCAGCCAATACTCTGGTTTCCATGTCAGGTTGCTAATAATACAGAGAAAATCCGTGGTATCCCTGACATATGAGGGCAATGAGTGTACAAATGGCTGCAGAAAATAGTCAATATATCTTGGTCTTTTCCAGTAAGCTACCCACTGAAGAAACAATAGGTCTCCCTGGAGGTGTGTTCACATTTTTGTGTAGCTTGGGCAGTAAGTACAGTGCTGGAATGTGTGGGTATTTGCAAAGAAGGTAGTTATATTCATCATCTACTATCGTACCTCTCGCTTTCCAATTGCTTAGATTGTCAAAATACTCTTGTTTTGATATGTTATACTCCTGCATAGTCGCTTTAACATAACTTTCCCGGTCTCCAAGTTGTTTAAACCCTTCATTTAGATAAATTTCTAGCGGCCAGACAACTACATTGCCCCCTTTGTCGCTATTTTTTATAATCACATCCGACCAACACTCCATCTCCTTAATAGCCAGAAACAGTTTTTTAGTCAAATTCAAATTATGTTTGGGTTTATGCCTTTCAATCCTTCTAAACTCTTGAACCATTCCTGTTTCAAAACTGTCAATATAACTGTTCACAATTTGTGGCACAAAGATAGATTTAGGCTTGAACCCACTGTGACTACACATTTCAATGTCGATATCCGAGTTAATTGCATTCAAAAATGGGTCATTATCAATATGGTCACACTCTGCCAATTCGTGAACTGATTGTAATAATTCAACATCATGCACTGACAATGCACTAGGTTTGTCCCCAGTCCAATCCTTCTTAGATCTCGCCTTAGTTGCATGCCACTTCTTTAACTTAAGTTTACGCGTAAATTTAAACAAATCTATGAGTGCATTTGCAAAGTTGAATTTAGCAGTTGGACAGAATGATAAACCACGTGTTAAAACTTCTAGCTGCTCAACAGACATAATACGATTAGAGAGATTTACCACAGTCATATTGTTGGTTACTTGCGTGCTGTGTTTCCCCTTGTTCGGACCGCTACTGGGCTTGTCAACTTGCTTAGTGTACTTTTTCCTCTTGCTCTTGTTCCGCCTCTGCCGCCTCTTCCACGATTCCTTGGCGGGGTGCCTGTTTGGCGTCCCCGTGCTATCAAAGTATACTCGTTTAAAATTCGGTCTTTTGCCGGCAGCTGTTCAATCGTTTCTGAGACGTCGCTTTCTGTTGAATCACTCTCAGATTGTGCAGCTTGTGCACCTTCTGTAGCATCATTTGGTTCTTGACCAGAGGGTTCCTTACTTTTTTCTTTCCTCTTGGTTTTAATATTCCGTAATGCATCAAATCGTTTTGCAAAAGTTAAAATTTGACCTTTTTTGTAGTCGACCTCGTCCCGGTGGAACTTACTCTGTTTCTTGGCTTTAATCTCTTCTTCTATTTTCTCTAATCGTTTGTCCAACTTCGACATTTCATTAGCAAATTCGCTCTCAGTATATTTTTCCTTCAGTTTCATGATTAAGGCTTCACTCTCTTCGTTTAGTTTGGCACATTCTTTTTCGGCATGTTTGATCAACATTTTTAACATGTTACTCGAACATGTATGATGGTTCTCCATCCACTCATTTACGAGTTCGGGGTCTGGTTTCTGGAACGTTGGGGTTATGAAAATTCGTAGTCCTCGTGAGATTCGATTACACTCCACGTACTTGGTGAGGGCAGCCGCCTCCCACCATTTGGACTGTTCTCGCTTAAGTGTTTTCCACACTTTATCCCAAAGTTGTTTTAACTCGTCAACCTTTTTAGCTTGTGTTTCCTCCTCGCCCGAGTTCGTTTCGGTGATTAATTTGGCAGCCGCCTCCTTCCTCCGACTATTCCTTGATTCCGCCATTTAGACCTTATGCAACGGGCTGGCCGGCAACCGCTGCAAAGTTCTGCACTTGATTATTTATTCCGATAGGCCAGGAAATCTGTGGCTGATGTTCTTGCACATAAAGAACAAGTCCGCTACCACTGTGTGATTCCCGCTTGTAACGCCCACCACTAGATAGCCCTCTCGGCTTCGTGCTCCGTTACTCTCCAGCGTTATTCACCACACCTGTGCGTCTTTCCTCAGCAGTTCCTGGCGGGCAAGAACTTTCAATAGAAAATCCAAAACACAAAAAAGCGGCGTGTTCCTGCCTCTTTTTTTCTCAGCGGGCACTCGACAGGGTCGCCGACCCATAAACATTCAATCACCTCCTGGTTATATTCGCTTCGCAGAAACCAGAGTCGAGGCCCCAATAATGTGCAGAAAAGGTTTATTTGGCACAAAGGAAAATTACCCTACGCGTTTCGAAGTCAGCCGACCTCTTTCTCACGGGTGAAGTTCTCATTCATTGCCATTCCTTTTAAAGTGGTACTACCATGTTTTTCAAAGTGCATGTGATCAAACAACATAAACAAAATACTAAGAGTATTACATTATTACACCTTCAAAACCAAGTGGCATTAAATCAAATTGCAGTGTTTTGGCACAGCGATATATACATTAATGGACCGTACATTACAATGGGTAAATAAATCATATTGTTCATGTCTGTTATTTTGTTATTTTGTTATCGTGCAGTGGGCATATATTATTTATGCACTTCATCAGATTGAAATTGATTCATAATAGGGTAATACTCGAGAACTATTATGAATCAATTTCAATCTGATGAAGTGCATAAATAATATATGCCCACTGGGGCGCGCATGGACAAAATAACAGACATGCACGATAACAAAATAACAAAATAACAGACATGAACAATATGATTTATTTACCCATTGTAATGTACGGTCCATTCATGTATATATGGCTGTGCCAAAACACTGCAATTTGATTTAATGCCACTTGGTTTTGAAGGTGTAATAATGTAATACTCTTAGTATTTTGTTTATGTTGTTTGATCACATGCACTTTGAAAAACATGGTAGTACCACTTTAAAAGGAATGGCAATGAATGAGAACTTCACCCGTGAGCAAGAGGTCGGCTGACTTCGAAACGCGTAGGGTAATTTTCCTTTGTGCCAAAAAAACCTTTTCTGCACATTATTGGGGCCTCGACTCTGGTTTCTGCGAAGCGAATATAACCAGGAGGTGATTGAATATATATATATATATATATATATATATATATATATATATATATATATATATATATCCTACTGGTGGGGGTCAGTTTGTAGTTATAGTTAGAACCTAGTTTCCAAAGGAAAAGCATTTTTTGATTTGCTAATAACTTTGGCGTCGTTTGACAAATCTTCACGAAATTTTCTCCAAAAAAAGTCTATACAGGTCAGCTCTTATCCTGAAAGTGTGGGGGTGATTCGTCAAGCGGGGGCTGAGAAAAAAGGGGGGTCCCAAAACGCGTTTTCCCCATGTTATTTTCCATAGGACATTTTGAGACAGGCTACAGCCCGAACTGCTGAACGGAATTATCTCAAATTTGGCAAAAAGGTAGTGCTTGGTTCAGAAAGCAACCTTTTTTTAAATGGTGTAAATCCATTCGGAAGTTGCTGAGAAATTAAAAAAATAAGAGTCAAAAAATAAATTTCCCATAGGAAACTTTAGGCAAGGCTACAGCCCAAACTGCTGAACAGAATTACCCCACATTTGGCAAAAAGGTGGTTCTTATTACAGAAAGCAACCTTTTTTTAAATGGTGTAAATCCATTCAGTAGTTGCTGAGAGAATAAAAAATAAAAAGTTTCGGTATCTGGGGCAGCGGTGGATACACGAACCCTCCCGATCACAAGCTTTATTCTAATTGGCTGTCAGCACTTCAAACCAGGTAGTGTTGGCAGCCATCTTGTGACTCGGTAGAACCGAGTCACAAGAAAACAGAAAAACAAAGGTGATAAAAAAGAAAAGGGGGCAGGGTAGAAACACATTGACCCCCTAGACCTGCTCAGGGGGTCCCATAAAAGCATTATAAAAAAAAAACAATATTGGCGAAATTTGCACGGGGGTCGGAAATCCCGCCGAAAAAAAAAAAAAAAAATGAAGCGCGGGCTCCCACTCTTCATTTAAATGAGGCCCCCGGGTGGACCAGGGCCCGGGGGCATTGCTAACAAATATAGGCGGGGGCCGCCCCGGGGACTCCCACCCTTCCCAATTCCTTTTCAATGTGTGAGGGGACCTCCAATGTCCCCCCAAGCTCCGGGGACCGCCACTCCCGGGGCTTTTCTTGATTATTTGGAGGGGCACACAGCCACCCTGCTGCCCCAGGGACAGACACCCCCGGGGCTTTTTAAAAAAAATTGATCTGTGTGGGGGGGGCTCGAGCCCCCCACATGCCCTGGGGACCGCCACCTCCCCGGGGCACTAATACTAGAAACGGACCCCCCGGCTTTGATCACATAGGGAGGAGGGCCGCGTGGTCCCCCTCCTGGAGCCCTCCATGGCCCTGGGGACTACCACCCCCCAGGGCCAGCTCCTGCTGTGTCCCGGGGTGCCCATCTGTAGTGTAGTTCCTATATTCCCAATAGGTTCTGCGCATTGGAATAATATATCCTATAGATTAGACGTAGGACTAAGGTCGACTAGGTCTCTATGGACTATATTAGACTTAATTGTGAGTGCCAGCTAGCTCAGAGGCCACTAGAAACTTTCTCGAATAAACAAGAAGGAATTTGTTTCTGACAACCGCATAAACATGACAATTTTGTTTCCCCAAGATAAAACTGATCATCAGAGTCGTGGAAACAATAGATAGCTATTTTACCCCAGTCATTCGTGCATGCTTCGTTTCACCAGAGGTGCAGAGAAATAGATAGACGGGCTTTTTCAATAAAAGTTTTTTTCCCCCCCCCCCCTCATCTCTACCATGGTTGCATGCAGCCGAACTGTTGGCACAAGGGAACAAGGACTTACAGTAATACCGGCGTGCTGCCTCAGTCATACACTGGCATGGGTTGCAACAGGATCAGGAGGAGCCAACCCAACGGCTACAGCCTATACCATGCCAAGCCCAAAGCCTTGTTGTCTGGTTAACGGCTAGTTTACCATGAGCCAGTGACACCAATGCTTAAACCACTGTCGTATCTTATAGATACCTATGTGGACTAGCTAGGAGATTATACCATGGCTAGGTAATCATCGGACTTGGGGGGAGGGGGGGGGGGGGACCCCAAGCAGCTAATTAGACCAATCAAACAAACGCCAAAAAGCTCTCTTATCTGATTTCCCAGCCCTGGATAGGTTTAATTTCGATATTTGAGAAATTGAGAGACACCAGTCATGGAGAGTTGGAGGAGCAGCTTCTTTCCATCGCTTACAGATTTCTCTGCGTGCCACCAGCATGCAATTTTATTTATTTATTTATTTGCAGGTTTTTATAGCGCTATGAATAAACTCCCGTAGGAGTATCTCCGCGCTTGTGACACCGGCAGAGGAACTGAGAAATGAAAAGGTGATAATAAAATTATTCCACTAGAGCTCTTTTAGTCACAACCGAAGTGCTTATCTAAAGTGAATTGAACAGAAAAGTTTTCAGATATTTTCTGAAATGAAGACAGGAGGTTGTTAGCTGGGCTCCGATTCTGATCCAAGGTACCAAAAATAACCAGGCGAAGATCGATAACCACTGAAAAGCCCAGAGAGGTTGTGCGTTTCTTGCTTATAGCGTCCCAGAATGATGACAAGTGGGGACATTGAAAAAAAATGTGCGCGTCGGAGGCTGATATTAAGCCGCAGCGAGCGCAAGCCACCGGGCCACCTGGGAAAAACTTAGACAGCCTCTGTGGAGAGTAGTATGCCCTATGTAGAGTAAATAAGTGGTTTCTACGAAGCCACGCTGGTTTAACTAGGTCCCACAAAACAGTGGAAGATTTTATCCAAAGGTCATTCACGTTCAGGCTTGGCAACGTAGAAGCCCAAAGTTGTTCGGGGAGAATAAATTCCCCATCAATCTCTTCCAAGATTAAATTATACCATACAGCAATTTCTTTTGTAGCAGCCGGTTTATCCAACAAGAGAGATTCCAATTGGCTACCTCCGCCCGGTGGGAAGTTATAGAGGCGAGGGTTTTGGGTTGAGAACGCTTGTGCCCAGCTTAATATTTGAAGATACTTAAATCTTGAAAAACTGGGACCTATTTTAGACATTAGATGTTCCCATGGAAGTAAAGTTCCTCCCACAAATAAGTCCCCCATGTGGATATTCCTGCCTCCTTCAATGGGATTGCTAGCGTATCGTTCACCCAGCCTGGGGCGGCGGGGAGATCCCAAATGGGTGATCTGGAAGAATGATATCCCAGTCTTGTGGAAGATCTAATATTAAACCAGGTTTTAGCTAGGCTCTGTAGTACCTTTAGTTTGACCTTTTTGAAGTATTTAGGATCGCCAAACTTCAATAAAAAACCCGACTGCCCAACTCCTTCGCCCTACAACATGGCCGAGAACATCCTCCCTACTCCCTACTCCCTGATCTGATGGCATTTTTAATAACATGCGTGCATGTGATAGTTGGAATGCCCATGCGTATATTTGCAAGTCAGGCCCTGCCAGTATCCCCTTTTCTCGTCGCCGCCTTATTTTTTTCCAAGCAATCCTTACATTCTTTTTTTTCCAAATGAATGAAGTAATGTCCGCCTGTAGTTTAGCCAAGGAAGATTTATCAAAATAGAGTGGAATCGTATTAAATAAGAAAGACAATTTAGGTAAGATGGACATTTTTACCAGATTTGCACGGCCCAGAACCGTCAAGGGGAGGTGCCCCCAGGAACCCAGTAATTTCCGGCACTCTTTAGCGACTACAGATAGATTGGTAGAGGCAATCAAGTTAATATCTTTGACAATTTTTAACCCCAGATATCTTAAGTTTGTACTGGGCTGCTCATTTAATCCAGTAACGTCACTATTCCACACCATTATTTCAGTTTTTGAGGCATTTACCTCATACACCGAGACTTTCCCGAATTCGAGGGCAAGCTCAATGGCAACAGGGAATGCGGTTCTGATATCTGAGGATATAATCATGACATCGTCCGCATACAGGGCCACCCTCCTTTCCCAAGCTTTATACTTAAATAGTCTAATGATGTTATTATCTCTTAATTTTTGAGCGAAGGGCTCGATATAAAGATCAAAGAGCAATGGGGATAAAGGGCAGCCCTGTCGTGTTCCTCTTGCGACATTAAAAGGCCCGGACAATCCACCATTAACCAGAACAGATGCCGACGGACTATGATAGAGTAGTTTCACAGCTCCGCGGAAACGCTCACCCACGTTGAACTTAGCCAAGGCCCCCGACAGGTACAACCAGTTGACCCTGTCGAAAGCCTTGGTGGCATCCAACGTGAGAATAGCAAGCGGCAGAGCATTGGTAGTAGCCATATCTATGGCTCCTATCAAGTCATACGTCAATTCATAGAGCTGACGACCCCTGACAAAGCCCTTCTGGTTAGGATGTAAGATATCTGGGGCAACCTTACCCAATCTCTTAGCCAAGAGTGACGCAAAGATCTTGTAATCGGCGTTGAGAATGGATATAGGACGTTACGACCCCCAATCCGTGGGAGCCTTACCCGGTTTAAGAATCAATGTGATAGACGCGTTGTTCCAGGATTTTGGCGGAAGGGCCCCTTCCTGCAATATTTGATTAAAAAGCCCGGTAAGGAAGGGAGAGATTTCACCTGCAAGGCTTTTATAAATTTCAGCTGGGAGACCATCGGGGCCTGCAGCTTTGCCCCCCTTACTCCCACATATTGCAGACTCCACCTCCTCTTCTGTAACTACACTATCTAGGAAGTCTCTTTGCTGTGAAGATAGCGTTGGTAAGGAGATGTCATTCAGCCACTCACCAATGCTTTCAGGGGAGATATTTTTGTCCTCCTGATAAATATTCTCAAAGAATTTTTTTGAAGGCTATTCTGATTTCTACATCAGATGAGACGGTCCCTGAACTCAAAGCAATTGAATCAATGTAATTCCGCGCCTGATCAGTTCTAGATTTCCAGGCCAGCAGTTTGCCTGCACCTTCGCCGAATTCGAAATGGGCTAACTTACTAGCTTCCCATTTCTGAAGGATTCGCTTTTAAAACAGAGGCCAATTGCATTTTAAGTTCCGACTGTTTCTCCTGTTTAACTAATGTAAGACTGGAAGCACCACTGCAAGCAACTAGTTCCGCCTGTATTGTTAAGAGGTTGGCTTCAATAGACGACACTTCTTGGGTAAAGTGCCTCCTGCGGAAAACGATCTTATTCTTCATGAGTCCATGCAGGAAGCACTTAAAAGCATCCCACACGGAGTCAGACCCTGTAGTGCCGATATTGACTCGCATAAATTCACGTGCCTCTAATTTGAGATATAAGACGTCGTCTGTTGATGAAAAGAAAGAGCGATCAAAAGACCAAGATCTTATAGGAACTTGCACAATACCAGCGAGATCCAGTACTACTGCGGAGTGATCAGACAGGTGAGAAGGTAGATAACTAACATTGGTTACAGAATCTGTCAGACTGCGGCTAATTAAGAAAAAATCAATCCTGGATTGATGGTGATTTTTAAGATTGCGAAACGAAAATCCAGGTAGCAGACCTGCCTTTGCACGCCAGATGTCAGTATAACCGTATTGATGCATACAGTTGAGTAAGAAAGCTCTAGACTTAGAAAGTATTTGTTGACGACTAGATGGAGTTTTATCTAGAGCATAATCGAGCACAATGTTAAAATCCCCTGCTATAATAATAGGTTCTGGGAAGTGCAAAAGCTGAGACAATAAAGCCTCCAAAGCTGAAGAGTCATCTCTATTGGGTCCATAATAGCCAACTAACGTCAGGCATGAACCCCCTATTTCTACTAAGGTGATTACCCATCTACCACCTGTATCTACCAACTGCCTGATTAATCTGGTAGCGATCGTTTTTTTAAAAAGAATAGACACACCTCTTACATTAAGCGATTGAGAAGTAGAAACTGATAAATCTATCCACCTATTCCTTTTTACCAAATCAAGAAACTCAGCCTCAACTAAATGTGTCTCCTGGAGTATAATGACCTGCGCATCAGAATCCCGCAAATATTGTAAGATCCTATTTGCCCTTGGCTTGGTGCGCAGGCCAATAACATTCCAGGAGAGGATCCTGAGCTTACTCATAATCAATACACCGTCCACTACACCTATATCAATAAAAGAATGACAAACAAACCTTGACTAAATCACTAGCCATAATCATAGGTGGTGTGATGTTAAAATAATAAGTCAGCAACCGAACCAAAGATGAGGAACTATTTTTACTTTTTTCACCAACCCCCTTCACCCATGTGCCCCCCCTCCCTTAAGGAACCCTAGTACTAAACAACCGGGACAAGGCCGGTTAAGTGGTACTCCCTACCCTTGCTGAGCCACCACAAAGCGCCACTTTCTGAATAGAGTGGAGCTAAAGACCCCCCTTTCTTCTTTTGTTTGACTCTCCTGTTATTATATATATATATATATATTTTATTTTTTTGGTACTTTATCTCTCACATAAAAAATTTCTACTTATTCTATTGTTTTTTTTTCTTTATTTTATTAGCACATTTTTTTTCCCTACGTCCCTTACTTCCCTCTTTTTTTTTTTTCCTCTCCATCCCCTACTTTGATCTGCTTGTTTGGATCAAGAACCAAAATAATATTAGATAGCAAGAAGCTATTCGCCCATCTGCAATTCAGATCGACTGATTCCTTTGCATTTAATTTTTACTATCACCTTACGTTGCCTATATAACACTTAATAGGGGAGGGAGATTTGAGAAAGAAGGAGCGAGAGCCATAAAGAAATTATGCAGCCCTAGAATCCCAAAACCCTAAAAACCAGGGACCCACCTCAATAACACACACCACTCAACCAGAACCTGAGCCAGAACCAGAGGCAGGACCTTCCTTGGCACCCCCAAAGGACATCAATAGATCATCAGCCGCCTGTACTGAACGAATGTTAAACATTTTGTTATTAAACATTATTTTCAAGGCAGCAGGAAACCCCATTTGGACCGATGCGCCAAACTTCCTGAACGCCTCCATTCTCCTACCTAGCTCCCATTGTTTCTCAAGGGTAGCCCCCGATAAATCAGATCGTATTTGGAAGGTGAAGCCTACACCTGCTAGAGATTTTTGTTTAAGAGCAGGGTTGAGGATATGTTCTTTTAGTGAATATGTGTGAAAATTCACAAGGATCTTTCTTGGCTTTGTTCGTTGCGGATTCCGCCTGAATGGCTCTCTGTGGATTCGTTGTATATCGGTTGCTAAATCCTCTTCTGATTGTTCCAATTTTAAAGAACTTCTCAGAAGTGTAATAATGTAGCGTTTAATTTCAGATCCCTCGCTACCTTCAGGCACATTTAGTATACGTATATTGCTGCGTCTCGCGTTATTTTCAAGAACTTCCATTCATTCTGCCATTACAGTATCAACTCTCTTTAATTTCACGATTTCCTCTTTAGCATTATCGAGGTGAACTGACATGCATGCCACAGATTCTTCCAAGACTCCTGTTCTTGAGAAGAGGCCGTCGATCTTTGCATCTAAAGACTCACAGTAGCTTCTTATCTCGCGTTGGATTACTGCAGACTCCTCAAAGCCCCTTTTAATATCAGCCAAAAGCGTAGAAAACATAAGCTGTAAAGAGGAGTCAGGAAAGTTTGAGGATGTTTCAGAGGAAAGGGCTAGTGGGTCCAGAAGGGTGCCGCTGTTAGAGTCTATTGTAGAGACCAGTTCTTTGCCGTGCCTGCTCCCAGCATCTTTTTTGTCAGGATCAGGTTCATTATCGACTGCGCTGTGGCTGCTTGCAAGCCTACTACTTAGAGTATCAGAGTGCGTCATCTCACTCCCCTGAACATCAGATACCGCCACTGCCTGCGTGGAACTAGGATTAGTGTCGGTATTATCCATTGGAAGAGTTAGGGGAGTTGGTGGATCTGGGGATATTGATTCCAAGATCTCTTGCACAGAACAGGCATTAGACGTACCCATCTCATCCACTTTACTTGTGACTGAGGATGGAACTATAGAAACTGTAGAAGGAGTACATACAGGCGGAGCAAGTGATAGAGGGCCTGCTGAATGGGCAGATACAACGAGAGGGAGCCCGGACCCCGGGGGATCAGAAGATGCCAACATGACAAGAGTTGTGGATAAGACAGGGGGACCTGGGAGTGATTGGGTCTGAACTAAGTCAAGCACTTGAGGGATGGCCTTAAAATACGAACGCAAAGAAGGCGTAATCTTTGAGTTAGAATCAAGGAGAGGCTTAGCGGACTTAGTAGTTTTATTAGACTTGAGTAGTTTGTTAGACCTTTTTGCTCGTTTAGCTTTTACTTCCGCATGGAGGTATGATGAAGCTTTAGAGTTTTTAGCGGGGTTAGGGGGGACTCAGAAGGCTCCCAGCCACCCTCTGCACCGCCCAGGGATGATGCCCCACTATCCAGCCTTGTAAACATCTGATTGTCAACCTCAGCCTCCGAAGACAACCTCCTGCTCTCCTCCTTTTTTGCACAAGGCCGACCCCTGTTAGCACCTCTCTTGCTTTTTCCCACTAGAGATATAACTGACTGGGGTATCTTAATATCTGGACCAGAGGGTGAAGGTAGGGATTTATCCGAGAACGGACCAAGCACTTTCGCTTTCCGCGTGGAAGCTCGCGTAGCAACCCTCGTAAGGCTGCTAGAACGCACCCCCCAAGCTTTACCAGGCGCTTGTTCAAAGCCAGCTCCAACAAAGATATGTATCTTATTTTGCGCTTCCGTAGCCCCCCCACCAACAATCTTCCCCTTCACCTCGTCTGTTGTGAGTGCTGCTGCTGTAGACACTGCTCCGGTTTTTGCCGCCGCGCTATTTTCTACTTCATCTGCTTCCTCGGGCTCCCCGGGCTGACCGCCGCCTGTGAAGACGCTGACCTGGGGATCTCGCCGGTGACTCCAATGATGCCTCCCGCGCCGGAGCTCCAGGGCGGCCCTAAACCAAGGCCGCAGGCCAAACCGGTGGTCAGAAAGTTGCGAGACACCAGGAGCCTCGGAACTGGGCTGAGAAACTGCCGGGTGGAGGCACATAGAGACTGAAGAAAGACCGCAAAACAGCGGCGGTGCCGACTCCGGATAAAAAATAAACTGTGACTTGAGAAAAAGAAACTTTCAAGTGTTTGCTAAAAATATGAGCTTTAGATTCCCCTAGTGCTCATATTTTGCTTAAACGCTAACTCCCAAATGATGCCGGCAGATATCGGCAGTGACGCCCTGTGAGGAGCTCAGCGCGGAGTACCGCGGCAGCTAGCCGGCTGCCGCCATGTTCCTCACAACCCTGGATAATGATTGTTTGAGAACATCAATAAAAGGTTTTATTGAACAGTCTTCTTTCTCAAGCATAAGAAATGAACTGCTACAATCGTAAAACTGTTTGTAAAATATAATGCATACAGTATAAAGAGTAGAACTAAATAATACTGTAAGAGCATTGTATGGATCCTAAACCATAGATAAATACATACATAAATAACAGAGGCTAAAAGTACTCAACTGGTGCCTCTAAAATACGCCTACCCCGATGTACCTAACCTAAGCTTAGTACGAGGGAAGAAGTATGTGAGAAGTACAATAAATATAATATTCTGTTGCCAAGAATCTGTCCAAGATTTCTCTTAGGGTCTAATCAGCTCCATACCTTGATTTGGAATGAAGAAGGTCAGGCTCAGGACTCGATTTCCCAACAACCTGCAAGGGTAGTTTGGAAACACTGAAGCTGGATTTCTCGGCAGGAGAAAAGACAGCGTCTCTCTCAGTGCGTCTGCTGGAGGGTCGGCTTCCTTCGGCACTTGCTGTAGCAGGGTGTGTCGGGCAAGTAGATAGTCGAACTGCTCCAAACCACTGTGTGTTTGCTAAGGCAAGTGTGGGCATATTTACACTTTGAAGTTGCCGAGTTTGACGTAAAGGTGGACATAATAACGTCATCAAAGAGTCTCAGTTCTTTGAAAACTCCATGAGTTCTTGGATAAATCAATATTCAAGCAGGGGGAAGTACCTAGCTGCTGAAGCGAGTTTTCCAAGAAATCGTTGAAGATTTTCCGAACTAGTGGAAGTAGCCCTGCCGTATTTGGACTGCATGAGCTATGCCTAAATATGGTTATGATTCTTATGCCTATATAAGGACATAGTGATTTATACCTATATAAGGGCATGAATCGGGAAATTTACAATAGTGTCCTAAAATCGTTTACAACACCCACTCCATGCTATTATGTTCATCTAAGAGTAAATACTAAAACATAGAAGCTAGAGCATGTGTTTTCACAATCCGAACCAAAAACACATGAAATGTATTTTTAAAAATGGTCGTACACAACATGAGCATTTGTACTGTATGCATCTAAAAGCAATGATTTCATTGTAAGCATATGATATGATATTTAGCAATGCTAACCAAATGAATCACAAAATTTACATTTATGAAATGGCTCTAGATACAGAAAAAAAAGTCGAGACCATCCCATAGCAAAATATGCAAGCTAGTTTGATTTGTGCATTAGGTCAAAATTGGTTCTAGGAAGTAGTCAAAGAATTCCTGTTCTCTAAGTATAGTTCTACTTTAAGCAGATTACTTTGCGCCAAAGTTCAAATAAATCTGTAGTGAAAATATAGTTCCAAACTTGGAATCTTTTGTTTTGAAAAAAAGTGAAGGTCGAATGTCAGAGTTCGAAAGAACGCTGTGTGCTAATTTCAAAAGTTATTCTCGGTGTCAGAAGAAAACATTAAGTCATCAAGACTGGCAAAGAAATCGTCTACCACAGTAGATGAGAGTTCAACCACTTCATTAAGGAAGTCAATTGTACACAGATGTGAAGCATCGCCGTCAGCGTCAGCCGCATTAGCAATGTTCATAGCAGTTGGTACCTGTGTGCCTGTTGGTCCGCGTATCTCACCTCCAGTTGGATTTGGCGGTGAGATCTCAATGAATGCCATCATCAGGATTGGTAGCCGTTGGGGGCAACACAACACATGAGCCCTTACCGGACCCAGTAATGAGTCAGCATCCATTGGCATAGCCGATGGTAGTGTTAAACAGACATCTAACACGCATTCCTCTCTACAAAGCAGGCATCGTAGAACAGGTAAGATGCAATCTTGCCAGATTGGTCTGAATGACAGGATAGGAACCATGTGGTATTCAGATCTCTCAAACGAGCCAAGCCAAGGATCTGTGTTATTCTGTCACGATACCTCATGGCCTAGAGCGCATTCTCCATGCTGTCTTGGGTATCGCTGGTGGCCGGATTTGCCATAACGGAGCAGGAGGAATAAAAATAATATCCCTGCTACGAGTCCCAAAATGAGAGGCAGGCCGCCGAACACAGAGTGTACGAAGTTAGGAAAAATGCCCAGGACTGCTTGAAAGGGTGCTAACAGTCCTAAAAAAATCGTTTTAAATACATGTGCAATACCACTGGTATCAGACATGTTAAAGATACGACCTAACATTTCTGCGAAATGTACTGGGCAGTTTGTTGATAATAATGCATGTATCTCTGCAGAGGACCTTGCAACTTGCAGACCATACGTCACTCTGGACGAGGTCAGTGGCACAGTTTTTTGCAAAAGAATGGCTTTCATTCTACTTAAAGTATCAATTCGTATAGAAGAGATGTTCAGTGAAGGCCATAGTGGCGACTCCCTGTCTGTCTTGGTTTTCGGAAACAATACTTGCATACAACAAGTGACCCTGGCTGACACAGTAACGAGATAGCCTATTCCTGGCATCATTCCACAACAGCTGTGATCATTTAACATAATGTAGCTACCATTAGAGAGCTGCCTAAAAATTGGATCTATCACCGCTGTGGGTGAACCCTGCAGGTGGCAAGAAAGGTTATTGGAAGAACCCTCGCAGGCTCCGTGTAAATTAATACCTTGACATAACAGTGTACTGCTTAGTGAGCTTTCACAATTTTGCCACTAGGAAATACTTCCTTTCCCCCACTCCAACATTTGTGTGTGTATGGTAAATCCCAGGTCGACTTAATGTATTCTTTACCCAACCTTTCATACAGGCCTGCTAGAATGTTATTTTTACTTTATTGTACAGTTAATTAAAACTCACAATATAAAACGTACATCATTAAAATCATTATAAACTTAAAAACGCTGGTTTTGTTAAAGGAAAAAGGTGTTTAAAACCATATTAAATTATCATTCTCGATTACAATGACTCTACCCTGTTTATGAAATTGGGAGTTTAAGTTAACCTTTACCGCGCTACCGCGTTTTCCCGCTGTGCGCTGGAATTTGAAAAATGCGCGGTTTGTGACAAAGCCAGCTCGTCGTCCGCGTAGCGCAGGTAACGCCCATGACGAGCTGGCTTTGTCATCAGCGCTCAAGGGGTTAATGTACTCTGCGTACTTTAACTTGGCAGGACCTCGCCAGACTGTTCCATGGTTGGCAAGTTGTTACTTGCTGTTGGTCACTGGACTTTGTGATTGGGTAAGTCTTGTGGATACAATGTCAAAAAACTTTGTCAGTCTGCTATTTAACTGGACCTCATCAGGTTTGAAGCATAGCATCACAGCTTGCCTGCAGCTTGTTACACCTTTTTGATTCCAAAGAGATCGTAATAGGGCACACCTTGTATTTAACAGGTTAGGGCAGATACAGATTATGTGGGTTAAATCATCATTCCCTGATTTGCAAAGACGGCAAAGATGTTCGTCTGGCCTCCTTTTCCATGGTGCCAAGTGAGGTAGTATTGGTAGAATTCCGAATCGCAGGTTTAAGAATTTATCTTTTGTCTTCCGCGTGAGGCCCGTTTTCAAATATTCATGTGGTTTCAGGGCATTGTAATCTTTCAGCACGGCCCAACCATGTGCCCTCTTGGCCAGGGTTTCTTTATTTTATATAGATGATATTAGTTTAGTAACTTTTGTTACCACCTTTTTAAAACTGTTGTTGTCAGCTGATGACTCCCAAAGGCTAGTTAAGTCCAGATATTCCAAAGAGTTTAAAAGGTATTTCTTAGCAGGTGAGTTTGATCGTATTGACAGTTCTGTCCATAAATGAGCGTTCAAAGTTCCTTGTTCCACGCCTTTGATTTTGCGCCAGCATTTTATGTAGGCGCCTCTTCTTTCTATCGTTTGTTTTTGGATACCAAATTCTAGGCGAATTTGGGCGGGAGACACATAATTTGGCAGACGGAAGATTGCCCTATATGCTCTACTAATTATTTTGTCTAGGGCATTAGCGTCCTTCCCTTGCAGGGGTTCTCTACCATATGTGAGCATGGGCTGGAGGCTTGCTTTAATCACCTGTAAGAGAGGGTCAAAAGATCGATCAGGAAGAACTTTTTGTAATGGCTTCATTGAAAAGTGAAAGGTAGTTCCCTTCCGTGCTATAGCCTCTAGCTGGGGTTTGAATGAGCCTCTGCTGTCTAATAATACGCCAAGGTATTTGTAGTTGGTAACTCGATCCAGCCTTTGTCCATCCAAGGACCATACCAGTTTCTTTGATTTGTTGTAATTCACTGACATAACTTTAGTCTTTTTTAAGTTAATCTTCAAAGCGTTTTTTAATGAGAATTGATTTCTTGTGTCCAAGAGATGTTGCAGTCCTATTGGGGAATGGCTTACCAAGGCCAGGCCATCGGCGTAAAGAAGGTTTGATAGCGAGATGTCTCCCAGCTATGGCGCGTGTGAGTTGGTTTTGTCCAATTCTCCGGGCAAGTCTGCCATGAAAAGATTAAATAACATGGGAGGAAGGACGCATCCTTGTTTTAGACCTTTGGTGGTATTGATTTGTCTGGAAAGGTGCGTCCCGCTTCCGAGTTTAATCTTGACCCAGGTGTTAGTGTGAAGTAGTATCAACTGCTGTAATAGTGGCCCCGGTAGCCCCCACTTGTCTAGTTTCAGCCAGAGTTTGTTTCGGTCAACATGGTCAAACGCTGCACTATAATCTATAAAACATAGAAATAAGGAGCTCTTGGTTATCTTGGCAGCGTCTGTCAGTAGAGTTAGTGCCATGATGTTTGTGATTGTACCTTGTCCTCTGCAGAATCCAGTTTGGTTAGCGGGGATGATGTGTTTTAGGGTTGCCCATGATGTTAGTTCCTCCAGGAGGAGGCCCACGTAGTACTTTGCCTCTGTGTCTATTAGGGCAATGAGGCTATAATTACTTGGAGTGCTCCTATCACTCTGTTTGTGGATCGGACTAAGTATTGATCCTCTCCAGGTTGAAGGGCACTTCACTGTTTCCCTGACTTGCTGGAAGAGTGGTACCAGTGTCTCACTCCAGAATTTGGCTTTGTGCTTGTACATTTTGGCGGGACTCCATTGGACCCGGGGGCTCCTTCCGGTCTCCCTTTGGATATTTGCTGCCTGATCCTGGCTGATGTTATTATGTGTTTTTTATCTTCACTGCCTAGGGATGGTCTGAAGCTTGATGTTCCGTCTGTGTCCAGCGTTGCAAAATTGCATGATGTCTTCACCGGAATAGTGTCTTTGTTTACGATTTGATTTGAACAATGATAAATTGTTTTTTCCATGGTGCTCTTTATGGACCTCGTAGTTTGTTTTTTTCCTCTAAATAAGCCTACCTCAGAGGTTTTGTCGTTGAAATGTGTTAATAAGTAGTGAGCCCATTCGGGTTTGGATATGTGGGAATTTATTCCTTTGTGGGTTGGACATTGGAGGTTTTGTACTATTTTCCAGAACCTGGCGCTGTTCTTCTGTTTTGAATCATATACGATTTTCGCCCAGTGGTCTCCGTTAATTTTCCTTTTCCTTTCCCAGATGGACTTTTTAAGCCGATTCTTTAGGGATCGCAGCTCCTCATGCAAGGGGTCGTTGTTCGAATGTTTGCGGAGCTTCCTAAGAATCAGGGATATTTCCCGTTTTAGTTTTTTTTATCTCCTGTGAGGTTACTTTCACTGTTATGTGGGTTGATGAATTTGAAGTATTAGTTTTTTTCTCTGTGGCGAATTTTGTTCCAAGTTCAGTTACAAAGTCTAACCAAGCCTCTAATGGGTTCCTTGACAAACTTGAGATCTGGTGCAGGATTGCTCTTGCGTTGGTTGTAAGCTCGTCTACTTTATTAATCCTGTACCTTATCCGTCTGAAGTTGGTGGTGTGCTCTGTGCTGGCGTTTTTTCTTTCTTCCAGGTCAGTCCATCTGATGCCGTGTAGTTCCACTTCCTGTAGTTGGTGGTCGCTATCACCTCTTACACCGATCTTGAATGAGCGAATAGCTTCAAACAATGGGAGTGTTACGAGGGTGAAGTCGAGGTGCGAAGTGGTAGATGAGGAAAAATACGTAAATGCTGGAGGTGTGTCCTCTACAAATCGACCATTTCATACCCTCAGATTTAACTGCTCTAGGCCTCTTAATAGCTGGCTTGAGCATTTTGTTTGCTTCTTGAGAGTGGGTGAAGCTTGATTAGAAATTCCCCAGGCGATGTTAAGGTCCTGTACCAGTTCATCTTCTGGTTTGTCTACGAAGAGTTGAAGGTTAAAATCACCTGCCAGGAGTAAGTTCTGTATTTCCCTTTCTTCCATCAGTCTAGCCACCTCGGTAAACAGCTCTCCCGCTCCTTTTGATCTGTACTTAGGATGTAGATATGTGTTTATTATATATAGTTGTTGGGCAACCTGGTTTATTTTGATCGTTATTGCTATTGCCTGTATGGCACTTGGAGGTGTTATTTTTGCTTTTATGACTTCCATCTTTCCTATGGTGAGTATTAAAGCTAGCGATGCCAGGCCTCCTGAGCTGTGACCGTAGGACGAGTTTTTTTGTGGCTGGATGAATTTGAGTTGAGTATCCTTGAAGAGAGAATTCTTCCTCCTCCCAGGTTTCTTGGAGCAGAATCAGGTCGAATGATTTTAGGTGGTTTAATGTGTCTGAGTCATCCAGTTTATTAGTCAGACCGTTTATGTTCCAGATGCATATTTTTATGTTTGGGATATCGGCTTTAATTGAAGAGCGGCTTGGTGACCTGCAGTTATTCTCCAACGTAAGATTTCCCAGCTTGGGTTAAGTTGATAAGTTGTCACAGCTGTTGGGACGTCATTCGGTCCTGGGGAGTTACTACTTGCTCCTTTTAGGATCGAGTTGACTTGTTTTGGGTTGTCTTTCTTTTTTCTTCTAGGAGTGGGGTGGGATAAGCGAGTCTCTTTCCTGGTTCCAATTTTATTCCCCATTTGGAGAATCTGAGCGTTTCCCCTAAAATTTGTCCTGCTAGTTCTTTTGTTTTCCATACTGACTTTGCTGTTTCACTATCTTGGTGGTCAGACGGGGATTGAAATTCGATTGCTAGCAGGTCTGCTGTATTAATGTGTGATAGGCTTTCAATTGAGTGGATGAGTCATAGTATATTGCCCCTGTTTAAGGTGTCCACTCTTCCTCTTGATTTAAATTCGGGGATGAACAGAATGAAGTCTGTCTCTATTATTCCTAAGGACTGTCTGCACGGGTAAGTAGTTAACGTGTGTTGGTTGACTTTGTTTAGGGGTTCGACACTGAGTGGACTGTGTTTTAAGCAATACTGAAACTGGAAAGTGGTCACTGGTATCGTGATGGTGCCATGTATTATCCATTCAACTGATCCTTTCTCAGAAACGGTCAATGGTAATTTCTCCAGTTTTTCTATGCTCAGCACCGTATAGTCTGCTCCCCTCGAGATTTGTTTATCTGTAAGGTTAAATACAGTAAACAATGATGTAGTGTTTATTAGACGCCAAGGCACATGGCCAGAACGAAGGTTTTGCAACGTCCAGCCTAACAGCATTATAGAACGTAATGGAGACTGGCCATGTTGTAACATTAGCAAGTCCTGTTCCATTATGTCTATGGCAGAGGATATAATGCTGTCCAAAGAACATATTCTGGACGATAGAGTTGTTAACCTATTGTCAACTACCGAGAGTGATTTCTCTAAGTTAATACGATCAATTTCTCGTATTCTTTCAGCTGTTTCAATTTGCATGACTTTCCATGCTTCATTGTATGCAGCGTATATACCGGCGTATATGAAATGTTTATGAGGTGGATTACGAGGTCCCAGTAAGAATTCTCATAACTCAACGCCATCTTTAAGCAAAGATAAGTGTTGTTTTATTTCTGGAAGTGTGGATTTCTGCAGCCACTCAAGGCATAGTTTTCCTAAACTATAAGTTGTTATTATCCCTGGATGTTGTCTTTGGATATATCTTGGATCTGGCCGAGTTACTGTGAACCCATGTGTCTTGTTCAGGAATCTATCTTGACAGTTATTTGTGTCTATGGGCCAGATTAACCATTTTTAGCATTCAGGATTTGATCTGTGTTGCTGTAAAATATAATTTACGTCTACCTCCTCACCTGAAGTTAAATTACTATTAGGTGTGGGCTTAGGTATGGACGGTTTGTTTAAATCTTTTATCTTAGCAATGCCAAGACAAGATGGCTGTTGAACAGTGTAATTTAAGAACATCATTTGTTCTGGGATGATGCAGGCTCTGAACAATGTTTCTAAACCTTGTCCCTGCCAGTCTTTTTTGCCCCAAACAGTTTTTGTCTCAATGTTGTCTTTCCAAAAGTCAAATCCTAAGGTGGACAATTGAGCATTAAGGGCCGCAGAATAAATGTGTTTAGTATTTGTCAACATACTTTTCATGCCTGTCTTATTCACATTTTTAAAGTAAAAACTTTCTGGGTTTGTAAAATTAAAACCTGTAAAATATGGAAATTTTCTAAGAAATGTTTTAGAACTACCTTTTGGAGGTGTTGGACAATGTTCCCATTGATTATAAGTTAAAACATTTCTAGGAGTTGCAGATTTATGTAATTAATGATGGCCAAAGTGATTAAAACAATACATTTCCTCATAATTTGATAAACCTTCTAAGTATTCATGTTTTGTAAATTTTGCTGACATTTCTAAGTCTGCCATCATGTTAGTAACAGTTTCAAAAGTCCCAATCATCTGAAAATGTGCTGGGTGAAACGAATTCACTCAAGGAAACCTTAAATTGGTGTGGAATTTTCAGCAGCTCAACAGGGCCATAAGTGTCATAATCAGTTGTAACCCAAGCTATTCCACCAGGTAGTGGAACTGCTGTGATGTTCACTGATGACAGATCTCAATGTTCACGATGAGATGATTTGTGTGGCTTCAGGAGTAAGTTGATGTTCTAACTTGTTGTGTCCATTTTAATGTGTTTTCCATCTATCAGCTTTCCCAAGCTTAAAACAAGAATGAGCCATAGCAGGAGATAACAAATACACCTAACCCAATCCAAAATTCAACCCCTAGTGAAACCAGATATGTTTTTGCAAGCTCTTGACCAAGCTCCGTCAATTTTTCCTTGAAAGTTTTATTTGCTGGTGTAGTTTCAGGTTCACTGGGATCCTCAGAAAAGTTGATAAAGTAGCCAGAAGCAGTTCTGTCAATAGTTGGTATTGCATCCGGATTCTTGGAAATCGCTGGAGCTGCTTGTTCCCTTGACATGTTTGTATAGTCAGTTGCTACATCATTGTAGACGGGAGTTTCTTGACGAACTGTTATTTGGGGTTCAAGAGGCACACGTTCTATTGCTTTGTTGCATAGTCCTTCTTTTCTCACTTTAGAATCTTCAAAGGTGATGAGTCTTTCAGTTTGAACCTCTTGGATAGTAGCAAGATTTGGGCATCTGCTACATCTTGAGAGTCCACTGGGCCTACTACTTATTATCGGCCACATGATGTGGTTTTACCAGGTCAATTGACACAGACCGGTTCTCCTTTCTTCCATCAAGGGGCGGCAGTAGCACTCTTCTTGATCCGTAGATTGCTAGTACAGGTACTGGTTTTCTGTAAGAAGGCCCAAATTCCTTCTTATCCGCAATTTTTTCTCTGACCAGATCCCCAATCTTTGGAATCCAGACAGGCCTTGCTGGGACAGGTGGTTTTTCTTCAGTGGTCGTTGGCTTTCCACTGGTATTGCTTAGACTTCTTCTTGTTTCATTTAAGTCCTGTAAAACAGCCAAACGATCTTTGATATCAAAGGGTTTTTGTTCCACCACTGAAGTGTGACAATCAAGGTCTTCAACCAACATTCTAGTACCAAAAAGGATTTCATATGGAGTGATTCCACCCAGAGAATTTCTTTGCAGGTTATTAAGACTAAGTTGGACATTTATTAGATGTATGACCCACCCATCACCCGATCCTAATTCCCTAGCTGTTATAGATTGCTTTATGTCACGTTTTTTTCTCTCCACAACCGAATTTCCCTCTAGATGGAATGGACTCGAAAATCGCAATGCAACCTTGACAACCTTCGCCCTATCTCCCTCCTGCCTTACATGGCTAAAGTGGCAGAAAAAATAGCCAATATTCAACTTATGCAGTACGTGGAGGAGGCCTCGCTGCTCCACGACTCGCAATTTGGCTTCCGCCCCCGTCATTCGACGGAATCGGCGCTTCTGGTGGCGGTTGAGGCACTGCGACAGGGCGTGGATGAGGGCCATACTATGGCTCTGATCTTGCTTGACTTAAGCGCAGCATTCGACACTGTAGCACACTCCACCTTGCTACAGTGTCTGAATGGAGGAGGGGTTACAGGCGCTGCGCTGGGCTGGATCAGGTCCTTCCTGTCTGACAGGTGTTTCCAGGTCAGGCTGGGTGAGTGCTACTCGAGGGAGATCAAGTTGGGCCTGGGCGTGCCTCAGGGTTCGTCCCTGAGCCCAACCCTATTTAATATCTACGTCTCCCCCCTAGCGGCCATCGTGGAGGGATATGGTCTCCGCCTGGTGTCATACGACGACGACACGCAGCTGGTCGTCTCCCTATCGCGTGCACCCGGTCTTGCAGCGGACATCTTCAGGAATTGCATGCAAGATCTTGCAACGTGGATGTCCGCTAACTGTTTAAAACTGAACGGTAGCAAGACCGAGGTGCTCGTGGTGGGGGGAGGGCCCTCTGCTTGGTCGTCGGCGTGGTGGCCGCCCTGCCTGGGTGAGGTCCCTGCTCCTTGTCAGGAGGCCAGGAACCTCGGCGTGTGGCTGGACAGAGACCTGGCTTTTGGTCCCCAGGTTAGCCGGGTGACGGGGATGTGCTTCGGTGTCCTAAGAGCCTTAAGGAAAGTCTCAGATCTGCTTCCCATTTCTGCTCGAAGGACGCTGGTGCACGCCCTGGTCACCTCGCGACTTGACTATGGGAATCTGCTCTATCTGGGGGCCACGAAAAAGGTCATGGGCCGCCTTCAAGTCCTTCAAAATGCCGCGGCACGGCTTGTACTCAGGCTCCCCAGGAGATCACCCTCCATCCCTGCTCTTCAAGCCCTCCACTGGCTTCCTATTGAGAAGAGGGTCGAGTTTAAAGCCCTCTCCACATGCCATCGTATTTTGAGCGGTAAAGCCCCTGAACCGCTTCAGAATCTGGTGACCCACTACGAGCCTACTCGTAAGTTACGGTCTTCTCAGACCGGACTGTTGATGGTACCCAGGGTAAGGAAGGCCCGTATGGGAGGGAGATCTTTTAGATTTCTCGCTCCCAGATGCTGGAATGTTCTGCCTCCAGAACTACGTCTTGAACCATCTGAAACCCTGTTTAGGAAAAAGCTCAAAACTCACCTTTTCAGCAGGTAGCCTTTAATGGGAGGGAGGGCGGTCACTTCTCACTTACTACAGCGCGGGGACACGCCAGTGGCGTCACCAGGCGCTTTACAAATGCCCAAATAAATAAATAAATAAATAAAACGCCCAAACTGGCCATGGCCTCCTTATAAGCCCGACAGCTAAAAGCAGAACCCTGATCAGAATGTAGCGTGCCGATTGCGTATGTGCCGATAAAGACTCGCAAATCTTTTATAACAGTTCGGGCGTCAGCCGAGCACTGAGACCACATCCAAATGAATCTGTCGTAATAGTTGTGGAACCGCATCCGTCCATGGTGACGTCTGCGTGTAGAAAGTCTAATGCTGTCTGACAATGGTATCTGAATTGGGCTGGCTATACTGTAGTCAGGTATCTGGTGGTGTTCAAAGCTATGATCTCTGTGACAGACATCACAATTAATTCCAAATTCGTAAATGTGGAGACTCATCCCTGGCCACCAGTACATCTCTTCTTGTTCTAATAGTGATTTTGAGATCCCTTGATGTGTCCGACCCTCTCCCATATGTGCTGCTTGAATCAAAGCACCTCTCTGTTCCTTGTTTGGAATTACTCTATCCTCCACCCCAGGGATTCGAGCAAAAGGAATGGCGTTTGCTTCAATAATGTATGCATATTTGAGTGGATAGTTCAGTGGTAATGCAGCACGGTTGCCTTTCATTGTGGCATTGACAGCTAGCATTGTTTCAGCATCTATTTTCGTTTTTGAATGAGTGATTGCAGCTACGGAAGCCGTTTGCACAGCTGCCTTTGCGGCTTCATCAGCCAATGAATTCCCTGCAACGTGAACGCCATCACGCTGATGACTCAGTGTATGGATCACGCGAGTCTTTTGTAGTTCTTTCTGCAAAAGAACTACTTGTTCCCAAAGCATTTTATGCTTGATTGTGCCACCTTTTGCATCTTTAAAACCATTTTGAACCCAGTTCTGCATATATTCATTGTAAGACTGGACGCAATAATACGAATCGCACACTATGAGTGTGGGGAATTACCGATCGGTATTTTCAAGCGCCATCTTGAAAGCTTGTAGTTCAGCTCGCTGAGCTGTACAGTCCCCTAAGGATTGAGTTTTTGTGATCATAGGTCTGAATTTACCATCGCGCCAGCGACCTTTAACAATCGCGCACGCAGCACTATAAGCTTTTTTACCCCCAATTACGGGCTGTGCTGATCCATCGGTATATATTATACAGCCGTAATGTTCTAGAGGTAGAATTTCAGTTGGCAGAGGACATTCGTGTTCTTATTGTAAAAATTCTTGTGTCTTCAATTAAGGGTCAAAAACGTATTCAACGTCTGTTGCAGCAAGAGAATTAACCCACTGTATCCATCTTGGATGTAGAGCTTTTGCATTTGGAATACTTGCCTTCGTAACTGCCTCTAAGGCAGGTACAGGTGTTACGACTTTAATGCGTTTACCCTGTGCGAGGGCTCTCTCCTTTTCTACCGCAGTTTGAACCGCTGTCAAAATTCTTTCTGTTGAAGTGAAATTCATTTCAGCTTGTGTGTTCAAGTGTGATTTGTAAGCTATTGGTACCTTTTCACCTGCATTAAAGGTAAGGTATGTGAATCCGCATCTCCCTGGAATGATTCGGATTTCAAGGTTGCGTACATTGTCGCGTGTTTGTAAGTGTGTTGTTGCCAACATGTCTGTTTGTACTGAACGCAAAATTCCTGTGTGTTTTTGAGTCCAATTAGTAGGTTTGAAATCAGGTTTGATTAGTTCGTAGAGAGGTTTAACCCTTTCTGTGTAATTCAGAATGTAAGTTCTTCCGAAGTTTAGGAATCCTAGAATTGACTGTAAGTTTTTCAGTGTTTTTGGAGGCTGGAGCAGCGCACATTTTTCTAAAACGTTTGCTGCCAGGCTTTTTGCCTTCACATGAAAGTTCGTATCCCAAGAATAGGACGTTGAGGTGGGCAATTCTGGAATTTTTATAGTTGAATTTATACCCTTCAGAGGCGAATCCAAGTTTTATGGTATTTACCCTGTTCAAGTGCCTGTCCAAATCATCATCTGTTAGATAGATGTCATTGACATAAGATAATGCCTCATCATCATATGTTTGTAGTAACTCTGTTACTCTGGCTGTTTTTGAATCCCTGGGGGAGACGACAAAAGTGTTGTTGCGTCCCCATTATTGAGAAAGCGGTCAAATATCTGCTTTCAGGTGTAATGTTTTGACAGAAGAAACCGTTTTATATTTCTTGCGAACGATGTTATTCATTAGTGCTGCACTGTGTGAATTTTGTACTTCAAAAGTTTTGCAACAAGAGTTTAAATGTCTAATCCAAAACTAGAAGATATGTTTCGTCTGGTTTGGAGACAGGAAACAAAGGATTGTTCATGGACGAGGTGCATATTTCAATCTATTGGTATTCAGATTGATCTAAGATCTCCCTTACCTGTTTCTTAGCTTCTTGCTTAACTGGATACTGCCTCTGAGCAGTAGGTTGATTTTTTAACTGGATTTTATGGTGAGGAGAGTCCTCATCCCATCCTACATGATTTTTATATAATGCTGGAGCCTGGGCAACAGCCCATTTTCTGGCATAGGTGTATTTTTTATGAATAGGAATATGATTAGAGAAGGCTGGCATAATGATTTCTTTGCCATGTGGGCACTCTCTGACAAATTCAGGTGGCCAGTCTTTTTCAGCCAGAAGGATGTCATAACCCATAGATAGTTTTTCCCAAAAGAGTGTTTTTATTTTCCTAGTTATATCCCCCTCTATCCGGGGTGTTACTTCATATAACCTATGGGGTACACTAACCGTGGTGTCGTCAGTCTCAACCTGAATGCATTCATTCAGATCCACTGTCTCCAGATGATCTTTCAGGATCTTGCGAGCTACGGTTACCTCTGCTGCGCTGTCCAGCATTGTCTGGGCCCACTCCCCGATCTTGAGTTGTGTCCTCAAGATCCTCGGCATGTCTGATTTGAATACTTGCTACCTTCTTTTTGGAGAATTGAGTTTTCTTATTTTTTGGAACGTGTTGATCGTCTTTGGACTTCATGCGTTCTTATTTGTGTTCTGATCGTCCTCTTCTTCTGTATTTCTGCGAGGAAGTCTGAAAGGTACGAGAAGAAGGTGTATCAGTATCTTGGTATATATCAGGTTTTTTCAAATTATCCCTATTTCTGAGGTTATACCTCTTTTCAGAGTCCTCCTTTTGAGGAGATCTACCTCTGGACTGAGAGCGCTTCTCTTTAGGAAGTGAATGTCTAGTATTTTCTCATTTCTTTTTAGGAGTAGTTAGATTATTTTTGATCAAAGCTTTTTCAGGATTTTCTGTTAGTTGGGGTTTTACTGGTTTCCCACCCAAATTATCTCTACCTAGTTCTTCATAGGATTTTTCAATAATTCTGGCAAGTTCATATGGTTGCTCAGTTACATCAAGTTCTTTTAGTTTTTGGCGGGTTGCCACTGAAGCTGCTTCACCTTTAATGTTAGCTGATAGAGAGACCTGTTTGAAATCTTTCAGTAATCTCATACCGAGATTCAAGGCCGGTTCTGGACCGTATTCATTTTTTAATCTGTTTTAGAACGTCTGGTATTACCAGCATAGACATGACACCATGTGTTTTTGTGTAGATTGAAGCAAAGACTGTACCCCAAGTGTCACAGTCCTCCATGTGTGGTGCAATCCCCATTGGTAAACAGATTGTTAGAATCCTGTGTTTCTCATAAGGTGTACTATTGGGAAATACTGCCTCTATTTGAGTAATTTTCTGGGCTAACCAGAATGGAATTTGTTCCCTTTTTGCGGGCAACTTACCGATGACTGACTGTATAGTCTGTGGTGTGATTTTGTTTGTGTTCCCCTGATGAGGGGTGTGCTGTGGAATTCTAATAGCAGGTTGGACTGTTAACGTCCGCATGACATATTGTGCCAATTGTCTATGTATCTTTATTAATTGTTTTAGCTGAGCTAACAGTTCTGGACCTGTCATTTGTTCAATGGCAGGATGTGGTGTATAGCTGGCTGGTACGGGCCATGTAGCTCCTGGTCTACCTAGTGGACCGAACCTGGTAATGTGATTTTGATGTTGTAGGGCGCCTTTAAACCAGAGCTGATGCTCTTGGTAATTTAGTGGAATGTCAACGTCCTCGAAAGGAGCGTATTCTGCTGGATGTTCCTCTATCTTATAGAAGTGGAACACATGTGTTGTTGGATTTGCTTGTGGAAAGATAACCCATGAATAGAATACCTGTCTGCCGATATTCATGTGCCTCTATGACAAATATAACCTTACCAACTCTTGGTGATAGGCCATTTTCTATAAGCTTTATAGCTATGGTTTTTCTTACGTTTTCCGGGATGATTATAGCATCTGGGTCTTCTTCATGAAACCCTGTAATGTCTAAAACTCGTTGCGCTGCTGCTGCAGCTCTAGCCATTTCTTCGTCACTCTCCGTCATTTTGTTGACTGGAAGTTTGCAGAGCAAGTTTCAAGGAAATAAAGATAAGGTGCACAATATTTTGGAACACTGTATCCTTCAACGTTGAACAAAACCAAAAACTAATACATAGGATTTTCGTCCTACTCAGTTTAAGGCGGATATTTTTTCCTTTAACCCACTCCTGATGTCTATTGGAGTTTTTACGGGAAAAGGGGTCTCTGTGAAAAGCACGACTGAGTTACTCTAGTATATAGCGTTAAATTAGTGCCTTACCAAACGTTGGGCGCCATGTAGTATAGTTCCTATATTCCCAATAGGCTCTGCGCATTGGAATAATATATCCTATAGATTAGACGTAGGACTGAGGTCGACTAGGTCTCTATCGAATATATTAGACTTAATTGTGAGTGCCAGCTAGCTCAGAGGTCACTAAAAACATTCTCGAATAAAGAAGAAAGGATTAGTTTCTGACAAACGCATAAACATGACAACTTTGTTTCCCCAAGAAAAACTGGTCAGCAGAGTCGTGGAAACAATAGATAACTATTTTACTCAGTCATTCGTGCATGCTTCGTTTCACCAGAGGTGCAGAGAAATAGATAGACGGGCATTTTCAATAAAAGGTTTTATTGAACAGTCTTCTTTCTCAAGCATAAGAAATGAACTGCTACAATCGTAAAACTGTTTGTAAAATATAATGCATACAGTATAAAGAGTAGAACAAAATAATACTGTGAGAACATTGTATGGATTCTAAACCATAGATAAATACATACATAAATAACAGAGGCTAAAAGTACTCAACTGGTGCTTCTAAAATACGCCTACCCCGATGTACCTAACCTAAGCTTAGTATGAGGGAAGAAGTAAGTGAGATGTAGAATAAATATAATATTCTGTTGCCAAGAATCTGTCCAAGATTTCTTTTAGGGTCTAATCAGCTCCGTACCTTGATTTGGAATGAAGAAGGTCAGGCTCAGGACTCGATTTCCCAACAAGCCGCAAGGTTAGTTTGGAAACACTGGAGCTGGATTTCTCGGCTGGAGAAAAGACAGCGTCTCTCTCAGTGCATCTGCTGGAGGGTCGGCTTTCTTCGGCACTTGCTGTAGCAGAATGCTTCGGGCAAGTAGATAGTCGAACCGCTCCAAACCACAGTGTGTTTGCTAAGGCAAGTGTGTGCATATTTATACCTTGAAGTTGCCGAGTTTGACGTAAAGGTGGACATAATAATGTCATCAAAGAGTCTCAGTTCTTTGAAAACTGCATGAATTCTTGGATAAATCAATATTCAAGCAGGGGGAAGTCCCTAGCTGCTGAAGCCGAGTTTTCCAAGAAATCGTTGAAGATTTTCCGAACTAGTGGAAGTAGTCCTGCCGTATTTGGATTGCATGAGCTATGCCTAAATAGAGCTATGATTCTATATAAGGACATAGTGATTTATACCTATATAAGGGCATGAATCGGGAAATTTACAATAGTGTCCTAAAATCGTTTACAACTGCTGAGGCACTGCTGTTTGCTATGACAGGGCCTGAGCCGTGCGGCTCCCGCCCTGTTAAAATATATATATATGGGCATGCCCCGCGGGATGGGGTTCCCAGAGCAGAAATCGGCATCATGTAGGGAGGGCCGTGCCGCCCCCTTCCAGTTTAAAAAATAATAATTTAAAAATAGGGGTCAGGCCCTGAGGGATGGGGTCCACAGGGCCACAAAAAAGGGAAAATAATGGGGGCCACACAGCCCGCCTTCTGAAAATCAAAAACAAAAAAAAAGTCGGCATCGCGCCAAGGCCCCGCCCCCTCCCTACAGCACTCTGCAAACGCACCCCCTGGCACGTTGTAAGAAAGGGAACTAATTCCCCTTGAATACTGAGGGTCCCTGGAGGCCAAGTAGCCCACCCTGTAGCTCCGGTAAGTGCCAACGGGCTGCGTTGCAGAGAGGTGGTCTGAGACCATGCCCCTTTTTACACCTCTCTGCAACGCAGCTCTGTGGCGCTTACTGGAGCAACATCGCATGTCGTTCTCAAGCTTGTGGATATGCGCAGAACCGAATGTCAATGGTGTGCGGTATTATTGAAAGTGTTGCTACCGCAAAGCGCACACATGTGAATGTGCTCGGATGGAGGGAGGATCAGCAGTGAGGCTAAGTCATACACAGTGATAACGCTCATTACAGTCAAGCAATGCATGTCAAACGTGAAACTGAAAGTCTCACATATGACACACTACTATACTGGTAAAGCCTGACAACAGAGCATACTGCAACACAAATCTACACATTACTCTTTACTGTTTGTCACATGTGATCTAGAATGTGCACTCTGCCCGTGGCTGGTGATACCCCTTCGAGTCACCAATACCCAGGCCAAAAGGCAGCAAAATAATGCGCACACACACACACCTGGGGAATCGTGTGACACACATTTGTTTTCTGATGTAACGTTTCAGATGCATGGCCATCACACGTGGAAGGCTACTGTACAGACCATGAATATTGATCAAGATGATCGTTGCATGTTTTGTGTAGTATAAGATATGTGTACACAGCAAAAAACTTTTCAAAAAAGCTCTCTAAGCAGAAGAGATGTCTCTCATCAAACGCTGTAGAGAGAATGACTGAAATGGGTGGGGTCCTCCAACTGTTACAATGGGAAATGTTATAAACCAATCAAATGCTTTTTTTTAATGTCACATTGCAATCGCGCACCGGGCGTGTAAGGAGGCCGCACCCAACCCGATTTTGAGAAAATATATATTTACCATAATATAAGTTTACTACAGTTAGAAATATATAAATGTTTAAAATAATTTAGATTATCGCTTGCTCTCATATACATTTAAACTTATTTAGATATAGTTTTGAGACATAAAAAATTGAGGGAATGGCGTACCCGGCGCAACACCATACGTCTATGATGTAACACAAGGCCTGGCAGTTTGCACTTGTCCCATACGGAACGCGCGACCCCATACGTACATGATGTAACACGCGGCTTGGTACTGCGTACCCGTCGCATACCAAAGTAGCAGCTGGAGCGACCTCATACGTATATGATGTAAGACGGGACGCGGTGCCACAAACCCATCGGATACGAAATGAGTTTAGCAATATGGCGGATAGGATTCGCATGCTGATGGAGCTTGGTACACTACCGGTACGAGACTATTTTTGGGGGAAGATATAACACATTACATCATTTTTAAAGTAAAAAAAAAGGATAATAGAGTTCCAAAAGATTAAAAAAATAAATAGAAAAAATATTGGTTTCATAAATATTAAAATATTAAATTAACATTTAAAAAATCTTTGAAATTCACTGAATAAAACATAGGTTTTACAGATGTTATAGTTAGGAAGTAGCATTTCAAAAACTTTTGAAATTCACTGAAAACCATAGGTTTCAGGGACGTTACAGTTAGTTGGACATTTGACTCATGTAAAACCAGACAAATTCGCCCGTTATAGTTAGTTGAGCTAACTATAACTTGCGCGCCCGCAATGCACGGCTGATGACGTCACATATTACATCACTCATGACATGGTCTCTACCCCACTCCACTCTACGCCACAACACTCTTCCATACAACACTGTATGACACTGTATGACACAACACTGTATGACACTGCACTTTATGCCACTCCACTCTATGCAACTGCAGTCTACTCTGGTTTGCAACACTGTACTCCACTATACGTCACTCTATGTCCCTCCAGTCTACCAAACTACTCCACTCTATGCCACTCCACTGTACAACCTATACTCCAGTCTATGTCACCGTACAACACTCTACATAACTCCTTCTATGCCTCTCCACCGCAATTTACTGTACTTTACTCTATGATACAGTGCTCCAGAGTGAAAAAACTTATCTACTCTATGGCACTCCACTCAACACCAATCTGTGCTATTCTACTTGCTGATATTCTATGCCACTCCACTCTAACACACTCCACCACACTGTAATGTACTCTAAATCACTCCACTCTACAATACTGCACTCCACTCCATGACCCTCTACTGTACTCCACTCTACAACAGTTTCTGACACTCTACAATACGCAACACCACACCACTTCACTGTATGACATTTAACTCCACTCTATGACACTTAACTCCACTCTATGACACTTTACTCTACACTATTCTACCCCACTCCACTCTACTCAATGTCACTCTACTGTACGACACAGCACTCAAATCTATGGTACTTTACTCCACTCTAAGCTATGCCACTCCACTCCACTCTACAACACTTTACCCTACCCTACAACACTCCACTCTATGCTGCTCCACCCTACAACAGTCTGCTATGTACAACTCCACTCTATAACACTCTACTACACTCTATGACACTGGACAACACTCTACTTCACTCTGTCCTCTACTCAACTGTATGTCACTCTACAACACTCTACTCCACGCTAGAACATACCACACAACTACCTCTATGCCACTATACCTCAATTTACTCCACTCTACTCTACGAGACTCTGCTTCACTGTACTCCCACACTCCACTGTATGCCACTGTACGCCACTCTATGTCACTTGACTCTACAACACTGTATACCACTGTACCATTACACTCTACCATGCTCTACGATGATAAACCGTATGCCACTCCATTCTACAACACTCTACTCCACTTTATGCCACTCCACTCTACAACACTTACCAACACTCTATGACATGCCACTCCACTTTACGTCACTCCACTCTATGCTACTCCATTGTACATCACTCCGCTCTACGCCACTCCACTCTACCAACCCCCATTCCATGCCACTCCACTCCACTATGGTCTAGAACACTCTACTCAGCTCAATAGAAATCTATGGCCCTCCAATCTCCCACACAATACTCCACCCTATAGCACTCCACTGTACAATTGTGTACTCCAGTCTATCCAAGTGTGTACCACTCTAGTTTACTCTGTGTTAATAAGTATATTGCGTATATTGAGTGTCATAGTGTCATGATGGTTTGGCTGGCCTGAGACGGCCGGCCGGCCAAACCATCATGCACAGAGAAGGGAGCGCAGTACCACTCCTCTCACTGCCGTCACACCCTAGTCCCCTCCACCAAGACACAGCAGGAAAGGAGAAATAAAACAAGTGTTGTTTTTTTTAGGTCGAGCCTACAGCGCGCATGCGCTGTATGCAAGACTTGATGTTATCAACAAAACCACTCTATTCCCACCTCCTGCTTACCATTGGTTCATTCCAGCGTCCCTCTTCTTTACAGCCTCCTGTCTCGTTCCCGCCGCCAATACTGCACTTCTTTTGAAGGCTGAGGAGCACCTGTAAGGTACAGTGCACTTACGAATTCATTCATTAATTTCATTATGTCCTATTTAGAAGAACTTTATTTTAATTGTTCCTTTGGCCCGCCATTGCTTGTCTTGCCGTCCACTTCTGTAGCTTTGCTTGTCTTGTCTGCTTCTGTTGCTTTAATGCAGGTTCTACTTCTCCTGGTTTCCGCTGCCTTGCTTCATTTTCTTAGCTTTACACATAATGTCATGCTTCATGGTGTTTGCCTTTTATTTTTTTCGCCATATTTGCCAAACCTTTCCCTCTCTTACTTTGTCCTTGCCTATGCAGCACACATTGCACTGCTTCTCCTCTGGTTGCACTCAGTGCTCCTACAACTGGCCCAGACCCTCCATTGCCACCCTCGCAGGGGAAAAGGTGTGTGATGATTTAAATAGCGCTTGTGTTTTCAGCAGTCAAGTCCTTTCAGCCAACAAGGATTGGCTGAAAACGCAAGCACTTGCGGCTTGTGTTTTGAGCTGATCTATTTGGAAGAATATTTTTTTTATTGCTCCTTTTGGCCCATCACTGCTTGTCTTGCCACCTGCTTCTGTTGCTTTGCTTGTCTTGTCTGCTTCTTTTGCTTTAATGCAGGTACTACTTCTCCTGGTTTCTGCTGCTGTGCTTAATTTTCATAGCTTTGTGCGGCATGTCTGATTCATGGTGTTTGCTTTTGATTTTTGTTCCTATATTGGCCAACCCTCCCCTACCTTACTCCGTCCCCACAGCACACATGGAGCTGGCGTCTCTTCCGTTTGTACTCAGTGCTCCTGCAACTTCCCCAGACCCACCTTCGCCAAACTTTGTTTGCTTGCCTAGTTCAACGCTCTGCACATTAAAATATCACCAAACACCACTGAGTTTAAACATTTGCCGTTTTCACTGCTCTCATAAAGACGGCCTTCCTCTTTTCTATCTGAGGCCATTCTGCATTGATGTCTGTTATTTATATCTATAGCACAAAGGAGATGTGTTTGGGAGGGAGTGCTTTTTTGTGATCTTTCAAATCTGCAAGAGCATCAGTGAGCTAAAATTAAGAACAGAGAGAGAGAGAGAGAGAAAGAGAGAGGGAGTGTTAAACTCGGGGTTGTTATTTATTGTTTCAAGTTTATAACTTTGGTAATTGGATCATATTGGCAATGATTTGTGGAGCTAATTTGAGGACTGAAATAATTGGTAATGGTCGAATTTTCTGAGGATTATTGGTGGGTGCTATTGAGTGTAAGCATATTCACTGGGCCCCACAGTGATGACACCAATATGTATCAGTTGAAACCATTTGTTTATTAAGTTTAATTGTTTTATCGTGTTAACATTAAAATCCAGTCATAGTACACTGATGCTTTTGGTCAGAAAAGCTTTAACATGTACTACACCGAGGCGTGGCTATGCGCGCTGCTTGAGTGCCGCGGAACAGAGTAGCTCTGGTGCCCGTGCCTGAACACCACCAATCCGATCAACCTATCCATGCCCTGAGTTGGGGCAAAGATGCCAGAAAAAATCTGGTTTCATCTGACCCTAAAATCGGGTCTGCCGGATCCCGGGGGCGGTGTGGCACGTCCCGTAAAGTGAGGCCTGCATGGAGTTGACAGCAGGGACCTGTAGTGAAGGCCGGGGCAGTGCGGTCAGCGTGCCGCGCTACACCGAGACTTGGGGCCTTGTCCTTTGGGATGCAGAGGTCGGCGGCGTGGGGGAGATACCCTCCCCCCCACAAATACCGTGCATTGCCGGAGAGTGGTGAGGCCCACTGAAGCCTGCGAAGCGGATAGACTGCCGTCCGATCCTGAGAGGAGGTGCCCGCACCTTGTAGTAGTTCCATGACCAGCTTCACCGGAGGGTGCCACCGAAGAGTTGCAGGGGGCTGAGCAGCAGTGAGCAGACCCAGAGATCCTCCGGCCCCCGCGTCTGTGTTCGATAGTGTTATGGTGCTTCTGTCGCCTCTGGGCGGAGCACTGCCTCAGCTGGTCGGGAGACTGGAGTGACTGGCCTCATCTCAGTGATACTTCACAGTAAGAGGGTCCCTGTGACACTGAGGCTTCCATTTGGCTGGAGCGCGGGATTGAGGGCCCGCTGGAGTGCGTCCCGGGGTGTGAGTTGGGAGTCTGCCTGGGAGTCGCCTACACTGGGTGCACCTCCCCCCTGCCCCAAGAGAGGCTATAGGGGTGCAGCTGTAGACTTGACCTGTAGTGTGCCCACAAAGAAATTTCATGCCTGATCCGCCGATACCCACGTGTGCAATACATTGTGAAGAACATCGCCGAATACGTTGGTGTGGCCCAGGCCAGAGACGAGCTGAGAGGAGCATTTCCCCCCACCCCTTTTCGGGGACGAAATATCGGGAGGAAGAGGCCCAAAGACCTCGCAACAAAATAAACTGGATCGGTACACTTGCCCAAAGGTAGCAATGCCCAACCAAGGGATCAGACGGAGACCCCCCGGAACTTACCCTAAAGGACGTTATGGAAGCAATTGCTGGGGTTCAAACATCAATGGAGCAACGGACGGACTCAATCGTGGTGGAGATGATGATCATCCGAGCAGACCTCACCAAAATGAGTGAAAGGGTTAAGCAACTGGAGGTGATCTCCACCAGCCTTGTCGATGATGTCTCACAACTCCAAAGTGAAATCCAGGACCTGAAAACTTTCCGAAAGTTGCAGAGGACAAGTTGGACGACTATGAGGGGTGCTCCAGCCACAATAACCTGAGAATTATTGGGGTCCCGGAAAAGGCAGAGGGGCAGGCTCCTGATTTGTTCATTGAGGATCTAATACTCAACCATATATGCCCCAAGGGCTTGTCTAAATTCTTTGTAGTGGAGCGGGGCCATAGGATCCCCGGGGGGCGCCCGAGACCTGGGGCCCCTCCCACCACTATACTTGCTAGGCTGCTCAACTATCGCGACCGAGACGAGATCCTACAGAGCGCCAGAGTGGGGCCGCCGCTTGTATAAGAAAATGTAGTCATTTCATTCTTCCCGGACTTTACCCAGGCCATAAAAAAACAGAGATGGATCCTTTATTGAGGTAAAAAAAGACTCAGAGAGAAAGGCCTGAACTATGCAATGCTCTTTACGGCTAAGCTGCGGGTGGAAGCGGACGGGAAGGCCTGGTTCTTTGATCGCCCGGAGGCAGTGGAGGATTGGCTGGAGGATTGGAGAGACGCAAAGGAGCATAATGCTCACTGATTGGCTTTAGTAAGAGACATTGATTTCAAAATATTTACTGGCCTGGTTAGCCCCAATTTGAGTCGCACCTGGGGGCCCATACCGAGGAAGTAGGAATCTGGCTACGGCGGACTCCTTGGTGGACCCTGACTGGCAGACTTGCATTGGGTTACCTGGTTTCAATGATACTGGTGACTGCCCCACTCTTGGGACAATCTTGGTTTTATGGGGAATGTGGGTGGTGGGGCGGGGGTTTGGAGCACCTTTCCCCTCATTTAGCTACTTTTAGATCTTATAGTTGGGGTGACAGGCAATCTGTAAGTTGATTTTATGGGTAGTTTTAGGCCCATATTGCAGTGGAGCAGGGAGGGGGGTGGTCGTTTTTGGGGTTGGGGGGTGTTTTTTGGTTCTTGTTCTTCCAGCAGCTACGTTATTATGGTGCTCTCCTACAGGCATGCATTTACATAATCACCATGGGCACATAGTGGGATTAGTTTTGTTTGTTTTAAGTCAGCACGAAAAAGTATCTTTACGTGGGAGGAGATGAAGTCTTCCGATCACTTGAACATACACACACAGGGACGGCGATCTTAAGCTTTTGAGCTGGAACGTTAATGGGTTGCAGGACAAAATCAAGTGCTGCTTTGTGCTACAACACATCAGCAGATGTGTTGTAGCAACACAATAGTTGTAGCAATAGTTGCAAGGTGCTAAACAGATAGGGCTACAAATTGGTGGCACATGCAGGCTTCACCACTGACTCTCGAGGGGTGGGTATAATGCTGCGAAATTCCTTTCCCTTTATGATCCAATCCACATGGGCGGATAATCGAGGGCGCTACATAGGTATCACGGGACAATGGGAGGGGCGCACAGTCACTTGCTTGTCAATCTACATACCACTGGGACTACAGTTGCACACATTCAAGGACCTTGGGACAGTGCTGCTCTCGCTGCCAAGGGCCTACTGCTGCCTACTGCTGATGGGGGGGGATTTTAACTCGGTGGCGGCAGGACTTTCTCGATACACTTAGAGTAGCTGATGCATGGAGAGCATTTCACCCTGACAACACACGTTTCATTCGGGAGCACATAATAGCTTCTCACAGATCGATATGTTGTTGTCCCAGCAACACAACAAACTATTATCCGTGAAATAAGGCATATGGCAAGAGGCATATCTGAACATTCCCCCGTATGGACCTATGTGGCACTGGGGGGGTAGGTGGAGTGGCTCCCATCAACCTGTGGCACCTCGAGACCCTGTAATTCACAAGGCACTATTGTTAGCTGTGGATCAATACTTCCAGGAAAACGAGGGCACAGTCGACTTCTCCCAGACGTTGTGGGAAGCGTTTAAAACAGTGATCCAAGAGCAGGCACTCTCCCTTATAGCGGGTAAGCGGAAAGATAGGATGAAAGACTTGGTGGAAGTTGAAAGTGCAGTCCTCGGTCTAGAAAATGAGTTAGAGGAGGGGGTGACGCCGGAAAAGACACACGCCTTGCAGCTTAAGCGAGATGAGTACAAGGCAATAGCAACGGAGAGGGCAAAAATCTTTGCGAGGGAATCTGAGGGCAGGTTGTATGAGCTGGGTGATAAATCCGGGAAGCTCCTGGCGTGGTTGGACAAAAAAGAAATGGCATCCAGACTGGTGCCGGAAATTATCCATAAAGAGGGCCAAACTTGGGGAAGTATTTATCCGGTGGATCAGGTACCTGACAGGGATGACACCTCTCCCCCCTCCTGTTCGCCCTAGTGCTCAAACCTCTGGCGGCATGGATCCGGAAGGACCCAGGCATACGAGAATTGAGGTGGGCTCCGTTATGGGAGGACCGCATCTCACTATATGGGGATGATATACTATTGTTCCTAGCCACTCCCACAAAGTCATTAATCGCAGAGTTGGATATATTCGCAATTCTTGGGAGATTCTCTGGGTATTCTATTAACTGGGGCAAATCCCTTCTCTATGTTCTGAACGGTGACTGCCCCGCTGTCCCTAGGGGCTGCCCAATCCCAATCACCACGGAGGGCTTTAAATATTTGGGTATATATGTGACGTCTGACCCCCAGCTCTGCTACAACCGTAACCTACTCCCACCACTACAAAGATTGAAACGAGACATTACAGTGTGTAGGGCGCTCCCTCTATCGCTGCTGGGAAGGGCGGCACTCTTCAAGATGATGTCCCTGCCTCGATTCCTATATGCGCTACAAAATGTCCCTGACCCAGTGCCTGCCAACTATTTCAAAGAAGTCAAGGGCATGCAGAGGGATTTATTATGGGGTGGAAAGCCAAGGATAGCGCTCCACATACTTGCTCTTTACTGGTACGATGGGGGTATCAGTCTCCCCGACCTTAAGAAATATTATTGGGCGGCGCACCTTGCGGCCATTAACCACGGTACCTACCGAAGAATGGACGACCCGGGCTACGCAATAGACCGTTGTCTGCTCCAGAGTGGAAACTACTACATAGCACTTTACTCTAGGCCTAAACGCTTTCTCCTGACTGGGCCAACAAAGCATTTGGCACAGGTCTGGCATACTGCCACTAGGAGTTTGGGTTGGGAACGGAAACTGACAGCAGCCACCCCTCTCTGGGACTCCGAGATCCTAGGCGATCTTTGGAACTCAAAGGGATTCGACAAGTGGTATCTTATTGGGATCTCAACAATTGGGGATGGTGGGTTAAAGGGGTGGTGGTACCTTTTGCTTATTTACAACAGAAATATGAACTTGCCAACACAGATTATTTCAGTTACCTTCAGATCCGCCACGCATTACAGACAAATATACCCACAGGATCATCACTCTCAGATTATACTCCTCTCGAGGACAGACTGCTTGATGGTTACCTACTAGAAAAAAACAATATCCCTCACCTATAAAAACGCATCAACAACGTAGCTAAATCCCCACAGGAACTCAGGGTAAAGTGGGGAAGGGATGGCATTGAGCTAGATGATGAGTAGTGGCAAGAGGCTTTATCCTCCCCAAAGGAAGTAGCCATATCGGCCAGGCTGAGAGTTGTTCAGCTTAAAAATCCTCCACAGAGTGTATGCAACTGGGCCCTGCTTGGTCGGAATGGGGAGTTCGGAGGGGAGTGAATGCAGACGTCAATGCGGCTCTGAGGGAACGTTCATGCATATAATATGGGAGTGCAACCTCATTCACAGATACTAGCGTCAATTCCACACAGCACCCAGCGCAGTATTGAATCTTGATATCCGTCTTAAGGTGAAGAGATGCTTGTTGAATGTGTGGGAACCTACGGATTTAGGAAGAATGGGCAGGATATGGGTTACATTTGGGCTTAAGGTGGCGAAAAGAAACATAGCTCGACAATGGGGTGCCACTCACCCCCCTACACTCACGGACTGGAAGAAAAACATGGACTGGTGCATGTTCCGGGAAAAGACTGTCTATGTTGCAAGGGGGTGCCCGAAGAAATTGTTGTTAATCTGGGGGGCCTGGAACACATACCGCGGTGAGATTTGTAGTCCTCTTCGCAGTGTTGACCTGCATGACCCGCCCACTCCTTGATGTGTAATAACTGTGCTCTGGGGCTCTATTTGGATTGCTATTCTGATTTGTCAAAATGTAATTGTATGACCTCCTCCTACTTACAATTCATGAAATAAAATCGACGCTCAAACAAACTCAGATCTTGAGATAAATCCAACCCAACGTGAAGACCAAATAGCGTCACCACAGCCAATAACAAAGGCGGAAGTTAAAATCACAAAACGGGAAAGAAAGTGTGCAAGGAAGGCTAGGCTTAAATACAACAAACTACAAAACATAGCCCCGGTTAAGTATTTTCCACTGTTTACAACTTATCCGAATACAGATTTGAAAGTAATACCTGAGGTAGAAAGTGCAGAAAGGAATCAAGCTCACTTTCCACAGTCCTCCTTCGCAGACAGCCAAGACCTTAGGCACACGGCAAAATCCTCTTCTGAGTCTCAAAACAATCACGGAGTCCGAAGCCCAGTTCGCATGGATAAGGCGAGTGGTCAAAAAATCCTGCTGGTGCAGCAACAGAAGAATACAAAACAAGATGAAAACGAATTGGAAGAAGTACCACACACGGAAAACCAGCAATTGTTAGGACAAAGCAGCCCGAGGGGAGACAAAGTACAAAATAGGCAACATTTGGCACGGCAAGAAGCAGAGTCGCAAGAGGGGCCTAACCAAGCAGAACTCAAGAAAAATAGGCCAGAGGGAACACTGTCAACTATCCCTCAGATCCCCCTAAAATCAATTGCCGTAATATTAAGGGGGAAGAATCGTCACTGCAAGCTCTTAGTTCAGGAGCAAGCGGACCCACAAAAAAAGACGCCAACCCAAAAACATACGGGCCCTCCAATTACTAAGCTAGAGGCAAAAATTTTAAATCCTGCAGAGTACGAACAGGGAGGTAGTGAAGAACCCCTGAAAAGCCTCACAGGGTTAGGGGGAAGAAATGGTAGCGTCCCACAGTCATCTGAAAAGCAAGAAGAAATAGATCCGTGTGAACTGAAGTTGTCCTTTATCCCAGAATATTCTTCGAAAGGAACCCAGGACGCGCTCAACAGGGGAAACCTTTTGAGATTGCTTCATGAAATCCCCGACTTAAAAGGAATCTGTTCGCGTGATTTAATTTCAGTGGAATTCAAGGAAACACCCCGAAGGGGGTTAGAGGAGTCCCTGACAACGTGGGCGTCCAAGGACCTGGTGGACAACATCATAGCCATGAGGGGAAGATTTGAGATATGGGGAATCAGGCATCAGGCAGTGCAACGTCCAAGGTATCCGTATCCCTTCCTAAACAATCTAAAAGAAGAGCAAAGCCTACAAAGATATCAGCACACATGTTTACACGGAGCACGTTCCAATTCACCAACGACATCAGTGCGAAACAATAGGCACCCTAAAAGCGATAGTTCAGGCACAACTGGGGAAAGCCCGCAGGAGCTTAAAGACTGGGCCTGGATCGCAAAAACACTAAATGATAAGCATCCCTAACAAAAGAATTCAAACAACGGAAACATCAAGGGAAAATAATGAACCAATCAACATCTCGATCTGTTCTTGGAATGTGCACGGCTTCAGGGATATGGGCCAAGATCAAGATACAGTAACCTTCCTAAATCAACAACAAATAATCATGCTTCAGGAAACATGGAATATCGGGGCAACCTCAATATCTGGTTTCATTGAACATCACTGCCTGGCAGAAAGACACTCAAAGTTTGGCCAACCTTCATAACTCAAAAACTGAATTGGGAAACCAAAGATATAGACACAGGGGTAAACTGGATCCAAGTTACAAAGGTAACCGGCAAGGAACAAACTATTATTCTCCTCCTAATAAATGTTTACATCCACCCAGATGGAAAGAAGCAAAATGGTAAATATATAACGCTAATAAAACTGCTGAAAATATTGCAGAAAAGCCATTCATAAACGCCCAACTGGTGATCGCCGGCGATTTCAACACCAACCTTTTGTCACCCAACCGGGGAAGAAACTGTGCATCGAAAGGTGCGCTGGAATTTGTTTGCAAACTAGCAGCGCTTGATCTAATAATCATAAATGGTAACTCCCCGTGGGATTCGCCTCCAGCGGCAACTACCTGAGTGGAAAAGTCGTTTCGACAATAGACTTTGTAATTACGAGTACTAAACAGCTCTCAGAAATTACTAGTTTCAGAATAATTACACGAGCTGAAAGTGATCATCTGCCGTTAATACGGAATCTAAAGAATAGAACAGACTTTGCTCAGAGGAACAACGCCATTTCGCAGCATTCAGAAACATTTAACTTGCGCAAAGTAAAATGGCGAGGAGAGGTTCCAGAACTTATTGAGAACAAAGTAAAGTCATTTATCGAAACCCAAGGCCCGGTTCAAGAACGGGCTCATGTAAGACATTGGGAGCAAATGGTCGAGTTTTTACTCCAAACCTTCCCGCTTATCAATCCACAGAGGTCTTTAAAAACAGCCAAAAGGGACCCATGGTTCAGTCATGATCTGAAAATGCGCAAAAGAGAGATCATGAGAGAAGTGCGACGTCTATCACGAGAGGGAAAAAAGGACCCAAAAACAGGAAAAAACAAAGCTGCAGACACTAAGAAGTGCTTACAGAAAGAAGCTGGAGAAAGCAAAACGGGGCAACATCATGAACAAAAGGAGGCACAAACTGGATCGAGTCATGCAACACCAACGGCTAATTTAGCCCATTTAAACTCCGTTTTTGAAGAGCAAACTCCTCTGACAAATGAGAAAGAACTAAAAATCCTTATAAAGAAATTAAAGTCTGAGGGAGCGGCGGGGACAAAAGGCATTCCAAATGCAATCTTCAGGAATAACCCAGAGCTATGGTCTGAAATCCTAACACCACTCTTCAACGAGAATTATGTAAACTCTAATATCCCAGATTCCTGGAGGGGGACTGTCATCCACCCCATATGTAAAAAGGAAGATCATGGTAACCCAGGGAATTACAGATTAATCTCCTTGATTGACGTGGAAGCCAAACTATACGCCTCGTGCCTATTAAAACATCTGCAACGTTGGATGGAGGAACAAAGCATCATCCCTAACTTCCAAACAGGATTCAGGCAAGGCATGGGCACTCAATCGAACCTCGCAACCCTGGCTCTCTTGACGGAGCAGGCTCAAAGCCTGTTTTGTGGACATCAAATCGGCATTTGACAGAGTGGGCAGGAATCTTTTATGGAACAAACTTAAAAGATGGGGCATACCAACCGCACTCCTTACCGCCATCATAACCTTGCACACTGACACCTGGGCAAGAGTTAAGCTGGGAAATGGGCCGAGCTTTACCGGAAGTATTCCTTCACAAAATGGTCTGAAGCAAGGCTGTGTCTTGGACCCAAGCCTTTTTAATTTGTATCTATAAGACATTGCCAGACACATTGACAACCCAGACTTCCACCCCCCAAAACTGGCTAATAAGCCAGTCGCAATCCTCCAATATGCAGACGACTTAGTCTTGTTAAGCCAAACCCCAGTGGGATTACAAAGATCAATAAATAACCTGGCATCCTATCTGGACTCGGAACAGCTAGAGATAAACAAAGATAAAACAAAAATTGTTCTTCTGGTTGACAGCAGGAAATTAAAGTTCAAATGGAGGGTAAAGGGGGCCCATGTGGAAGAAACAAGAGCTTATAAATATCTGGGAGTAATAATCGGGCAGGGCACAAGTTACAAAGAACATAAAATGGCCCTCAAAGCAAAGACTCAATCCCTGATCTACGCATATAGATCATTGCGCAGAAAATTGGACTGTCCTAACCATTCTCACTTGTTAAAAGTAATGGCTGCCCAAATCCATCCAAGTTTGTCATACGGTCTCGTCCCCTGGTGTGGCAAAGATTCGCATTTCCTGAATGAATTGCAGTCAAAAATCTATAAAGCAGTTTTTGACTTACCAAAATCTGCCTCGCCCGCTCAGGTACGACTCGAATTTGGGCTTCAGGATCTTAAATACAGGGCAATGAGCAACTTCATTAAATTCTGCCACACCCTCCGGCTATCCGAAGAGGATACTTTAAACAGACTCTGCTGGGATGAAGTAAGGTCACAGAACAAGCAAGAAACCCCAAATTCCTGGGGGAGTTATCTGAGGACATCTTTGGCCACTTTGGAACTCCAACCAGCTTGGGACAACAAGACGGATCGAGCGTCCTTTAACAAAAATGTGAACGTCGCAAGTAAAAAGAAATCTTTATTGGAAGATAAAATTGCGCTCACAAAGAGACGGCATGGATGGACAGTCATGAACTCATACAGGTCTCTAAAGCCGCAAGCTTATTTATCTGCCCATTTCAGTTCCTTTATAAAGACGTGCTTTCTAAAGTTCAGGATGGGGGTGCACGTCTCCAAGGATCTATCCCCCTCATGGGCGAAAGGTTTTAACTCAGAACGTTGTCGCTTATGCGGATTCCGAAAGGAAACCTTGGCCCATTTGCCGTGCGCCAGTCCAGCCATGTTAACCCAAAGGAGACAATATCTAAAGTCGACTATCATCAACCAGAACATTCGCTCAAGCAGACAAGCAGTGATAAGCTGGCTGAAGGGTTCGTCATGTATCTTGTCTTGCCGAGGAGTCAAATTCATGAGGTTAGTGAACAGCTGCCTATTGCAAGCGGACGATCTTTAATCGTTATTGCATGCAAAGTATCCCCATACTTTTAATTTGATGGTACATAATTTTTAATCTTTTCTGCTGTAACTTGATTTAAACATAGTTTTAGAATGATTTTAGAATGATACAATTTCACACACTTGAAATGTACGGGAATCAGAGTACAGATGCAATTATGATCTCTTGCATAATGACACTCCCAGCTGTTTGCGTAGATGAAGTTCACTCATTTTATGTAGGGGGGGTATTGTGATGATTTTAATTAATCAAACAATAAACATTAAACTTGAAACTTGAATTCATGAATATGTTTTGTGTATATGTGCTGATTTTTGTTTCGTTCTATATCAATAAAAAGAAATACAAAAAAAATGTACTACACCCCCCTCTTCAGAGAGATTATCTGTTATAACCCCGAACCATTGTTTAGTGGACAAACAGCAACCCTACCTATGAAGTTATCTTTAATAAAATTCTTAAATCATATAATTGAACCACGTGCCATTTGCCAATTATTTTTCTAAAAAAATTATGGAAATGACCCTAAATCTACAGTAAAGCCATATTTAAATCAGGTCCCTGTTGGACTTGGCCCATTTTCCCAAAAATTTTTGCCTTTCACCCCCCAACATGTAGGATGTCTCCCCCATGGTAAAGGTTACTGAATAGGCCATGTGAGGTATGAGAAGCCCTGTGTAATGTTCAATACAATGCAATGGTGTGCAGTTATTAACCACCCATTATAGAAATGTACCCTGATGGAATGCTGTATTCAAAATGGCTGCCATGGCTGTGCGTTGTGCAACCTGACTGCAGTAGATTAGCAGTCTAGTTGCTAGGTACCACAGCGGCCACAGGTTACATTGCAAATAGAGCACTGAGAAGTAATCACAGGTTTTTGGGGATTATTGTTTGGCTGATTATTGTGTTTTCTTTATCATTATTGCTTCCTCCTGAAAAGTGTGTTTTGAATTGTGTCCCCTTGTACTGTGGGTGGTGTGTCCCGGGTGTACCTTGTCACGATCGGGTTGGTTTATGATGAGGACGAACTCATGGAGTACATCGAGCAGGAAGTGATAGATTTCTGCAAGGAGAGAGGGATACCCCCAGTAGGCAACATTAGAAGGAAGTTGTTCCTTTACGAAGCCCTCAAGAGGGGAGAACCCTTAGAGGTAGGTGGGGACCTGTCTGATTACCCCTCTGCATATTTAAAGGGTGGATTTGGTAGAGACCAGAGGGAGGGCTCCCAGTCCATAACCCTGGAGGGTGATTACTTCGATGAAGAGGAGGAAGAGTTGGATAGGGCGGAGACGCCAGTAGCTGAGATGGACACCATAGATAGGGAGTCCCGCACTGAGTCCAGTCCCAGGGACACTCCCCCATCCCTTTCCCGATCCCCAGAAGAGTGGGTAGACAGAAGGGAAGAAAGGGAGCATCGGCAGGCACTGTCAAAGCTTAGGCATTCCAAGGAGTTAGCGCAGCTGAGGGTGGAAGAGCAGAGGCTAGAGACAGAAATGGTCCTCGCGCAAGAGAGGATGGCGGAGAGACTAGCTCAGGTGGGTAGGTTGTCCCCTGAGAGTGATTTCTGTGGTCTGGATTCACCGGTGAGGGTGGGATCCAGTGGTGGCAGCGAGAGTAGTTCCAGTGCAGGGAGTCTCACTCCCATAACCCAGGAGACGGTGCCTGATTAGCAGGAAGAGGGGGACGGGTTAGTGTTCAGGGGCAGGGGAAAGCTGTCCCACCAGTCCTGGAGGGAGTTTGTGGAGGAGTGTTGGACTGCATTGGAGGGTTGGTTGGTGGATCGAGTAGTGGATGATGGGGAAGGGTTGTTCCAGGTAGTCATTAAGGAACGCCTGCTATGCAGTTGTTTTCCCCGCTTGCGGCACCACCTGTTGCAGTGTAGGTTCTCAGACCCCAGGGAACTTGCACGGGAGACAGACCTCTGGGTAAGTGCCAGAGAGTCTGAGAGGGCATTGGGGAGTGATCCAGAAGGGAATGGTGCAGGGATCTTCCGACCCAGCGAGGCGGGAGAGGTGAGGAATAGCCCAGCTCTGTCCCAGGATAGTGAGAGGGTTGTAGGGCCTCACATCCCATCTACAGGAGGGAGTGAGACGGGGAGGTGTCCCGAGGTGCCCCAACCGCAGTCACAGGGCCTGGAGAGTTCCATAAGAGAACCCCAGGTTGGGAGCCTATGCTGTCCCGATGTGCCTTCCAGTGAAAGGGATCCCCTCGTGTCAGGAGAACCCAGAGTACCTGTAATCGGAGCTCCAGAGGTTCGGGGGTCTGGCCAGTCACAGGGTTTAGATCCTGGGCTGGGGTTCCAGGTTCAGGGGTTGCCTGACCGGGAGGGTGGGGTACCTGTAATTAAGGTCCCTACCGGTTTAGCTTTGGGTACTTCTCCGGGTAGGAGGGTGCGGAACTCTGGGAGGGGGTGTGGAGGGAGAAAGGACTCTCCTCTGGCACCTGCCCAGCCACAGGGCGTAGATCCTGGACTTGGGTGCCAGGTTCAGGGGTTGCCTGACCTGGGGGGTGGGACATCTGTAATCAGAGTCCCCCCCGAGTTTGACTTCCAGGGGTACTACTCCAGTTAGGAGGGTGCAGAACTCTGGGAGGGGGTGCAGGGGGAGGGAGGACTTGCCCTTGTCACTGGTTCAACCTGAGGGTTTCGACTCCAGGTTGGGGAGAGATAGGTGTTCTGAGGGTGTCCTGTGGAGAAGGAGAGGGCGGAACCCCAGAAGGAGAGGTAGCCCCTGAGTGCTGGTCAGCCTAAGGGTTTGGACCCCAGGTGGGAGGACCAGTGGCAATTTGGTAGGAGGAGAGTGGTCAAAGGGTAATACGGGCCTGAGGCTAAAGCCTCCCACTCTGTCAGAGAACGAGGGCCAGAGACTTCTGGGTGGCTTCGAGGCCAGTCCTGGCCACATCCCACTAGAGAACACCAGTGGGGTGGTTTGGTTGGCAAAGGGAGGGTTGATAGAGGGAACCGTCGGGTTCCGGAATGGCGAAGAACCTGCAGGTGCTCCTGTAGTTGCGGGTCTGCGTCCACCTTTTTTCGCCCCAAGCAGGGAAGCCCATCAAGGGAATGATTGGTCTACCCTGGCTTTTGGCTGGGGGGGAGTTGTGTTGGACTTGGCCCCTTTTCCCAAATATTTTCGCCTTTCACCCCCCAACATGTAGGATGTCTCCCCCATGGTAAAGGTTACTGAATAGGCCATGTGAGGTATGAGAAGCCCTGTGTAATGTTCAATGCAATGCAATGGTGTGCAGTTATTAACCACCCATTATAGAAATGTACCCTGATGGAATGCTGTATTCAAAATGGCTGCCATGGCTGTGCGTTGTGCCACCTGACGGCAGTAGGTTAGCAGTCTAGTTGTTAGGTACCCAGCCACCCCTGCATTTGGAGGGAAAGCCTGGCACCAGGGTGCTCTACTCCTCCCCCTGAGCCAGTTAGAACTAGTTTGCCTGTCTGAGGTGGGTTAGCGGTCTAGTTGTATGGTACCCAGCAATCCCAGCATTTGGAGGGACCTTCTAGAAGCTTCCAGCCTTTCTGGTATAGGGAGAGCAGTAGAGATGTGATGAGCAGACACAGAGCTGGGACAGGAAGGTCAGGGGACCTGCTGCAGGGGATACCGCCACTTGGCCCTGTGTGCTGGACCCTGCACCCATCCAGAACCCCCCTACTGTCCCCAGGGCTTGTAAGCCCCACTTCAGGACCACGCTGCAGTGAGGATGGTGAAAGCCTACCACCCTGCTTTGATGATGCCCCCACTGACTGCTGTCCTGGCCCAGTAGTGCCTAATGCTCTGTCCCCCGGGCCCCTGAGGAAGGAGGGCCCCCCTAGGTCCCTGGAGCTGCCGCGACCTTGCGCCACGCAAGGACTGTGCAAAGAAGCGCCTAGAAGGGAAGGAGCATTGTGGACTGAACCCCCCAGGAGGTGAGGAGTGTTACCCTGGGGCTTGCTGCTGGGACTGTCAGCCCCACCTTGCGCTGTGTGCCTGGAAGTGCTGGCCTGCAGAAGACTGCTTGTGTCCCAAGAGTGCTGTGACCAAGACTGCCCTGCTTATTGCCTGCCAAGCGCTATAATCTGGGAGCGATGTACCTACTAGGCGCTGGGGCTTGAGAAGTTGGCTGCCCCCCTAAGCGCCACAATCGTAAAGCGGTGTGTGTCTCTTGGAAGCGCTGTGCTGCAGAAGCACTGTATGAGGAGGATTGTGCCCCCAAGGAGTTGTGCTGGCTAGCGCTGCGCAGCTGGAAGTGGCTGCATTTGTGCTCCTAAGCGCTACCGCGCCAGATTCGGCCGCACCTCCCCGGGAGGACTATGGTTGGGCCCCGTTGGCCCTAATTATACACCGGAGCCCCCTGGACTGGGCGGGAGCCCGAATTACACTGTTGATGACTGCCCCGCCACAGAGATCACCCCTGGTTAGGGGAGTAGTACAGCCCACCTGCCCTGTTGCCCCTTTGACAGCGGGGCTGGCGTTTAAGGAACCTGGCACTTCAGAACTGTGCCCAGTCTCAGTTGACCCATGTAAAATACAGTCCCAGGAAGTTACCCGGGGTTCACCTGTTATGCCCCCATGTTGACGTGCCCTGCTAAACAAGGTTTTTATGCTTAATGGAATGTACCTGTTTCTGCTGCACTTGTGGGTTTCCTCCTGCCTAACGAAATGGTTCTGCCCATAGCCCCTTTATGATGACAGGTGGTCTGATGTCAATGGTTTGCACCTAGTGTTTTATTTGATGGTGCACTTACCTGCTCCAGGGTTCTCCAAGGAGTTATGGATGCCCCACGTTAAATGTGATTTAGGCCTGCTCCGCCCTATGCCAGGTGTTGAGGCTAGGTCGTGAGGTTCTTTTTGCAGGAGGTGCTAATGCAAGCCCGGTTGTGTTTATGCCTAATGCTTTATTTCACACTTACAGCCTACTGCTAAGGTGTTGCCAAGGATTAGTGCCGGAGTTGGCCCTGCAATACTGACCCGGTATTTCAGGTGTTTAATAACATTCTTTTTATTTCAGCTGGAAACTGATGGACTCACCTTTTACTTACTTTTCCAATTTTCCTTGTAAATAATCCCCCTGGCATCCATTGCCCTGGCGCCCGTTGGCTCCCTATTTTGATTACAGTGCATTACTGTGCTTTACTGTATTTTACCTTTGCAGGTTGGAGACAATACATGAGTTATTCTTTTACTTCCAACCCAGTGTCGTGTCTCTTTTGTAGTGGGCCTGGTGTGACGTCCGTGGGTACTGCGTGAATGCTTCACACATGTCCTCTGAAGTTTGGCCTGCCCGCTCTGCTCCATGCTACCCCCTGTAGAATTGGCAACCCCATTTCTGACAGTCCCCTTTCGATTAATGTGATCACTCTAATATGTTATATGCAGCTTGTGAGGGACCAGCAATTCTCCTGTAAAACTGGCTTTAAATTGTATTCTTTTTTGTGTAAGGTTGTTAGCTAATGTGCTTAAGCTGTAAAATAGGGTGCAAATAGGTTGGTATAACAAGTGGATCTGTGAAGATAATACAAATCTATGAATAGCTTAATTACATCTTCATTTTAGCCAATTCCTACCAGTTCAGCAATAGTGAAGTTGAGACTCTTATGCTGAAATTTACGTTCATACACGTTTAGAAGTCTCAAAAAAGGCCCTAATTTCTTTTAATTTACTCATTTCATTGCCAAGATAAATGTATCCTACTGCTTGTAGGCAACAGAGTGGCCCTCATGTCAGATAACATCTTGCTTTAGCTTTATGATGTCAGAGCACCATTGGACCCATTGTCCTTGTGGAAGCTGACCACACAGGAGGATGAGATATCAGAAGTCATATAATTGTTTGTACAACCTCTATGTGTGTAAAGCGCTCTGATATCCGCAAGGATCTTGTTCGCACACTATAAAACTTTCAAAATAAATAAATACATAAATCTTTCGGAATATCCACTGTTTGCAAAGTGTCACTCACATCCTCCAAACGCCCCCAGAGATCACACTGTAGCGAAATATACAGAATGAAAATAAACTGTTTTCAAATATCACCAAAATTAAAGATAAAAAAAAAAGATTCTGCAGATAGAAACCATTACTTCAAGCCAGAACCACCTCTTGTTATTAAGTGGGGCCATGGCCCCCCACCCCAAAAATTATACTTCTGGCTACGGGCCTTACACTTCCTCTGCTGCAGGAGAGAAAATTGTAACCAGCCATTGGCGGTGGTCATCCAGTGGCCACATTGACACCAGGTTGAAAACACCTTCATACTCTGCATGTTACAGTGTTCCATACCCTGTGTTGTGGCTTGTGTCCCTTCATCCTGGCAAATGCCATTTTTGTGTAAATTCACGGCTGGATAACACTACCTTACATGCAACATTCTGGTACCCCGGAGGTTGTGTACCGTTACTCAGTTCCATCTTCCTTGACACCATTATTGTTGTGGCCATCTCAGAATTCGGGGGCATATTATCAAGCATGGCGTTATAATTATCGCCGCTTTAGTGGCAGAAAACTGCCGCTAAAATGGCAATAATGGGCTTGATAATTTGCTGTAGAGAATTCCCATAGAAGCCCATGTTGACACCAGAACATGAGCTTCTATGGGAATTCACAAGGGCATATTATCAAGCCCATTATTGCCGCTTTAGCAGCAGTTTTCTGCCGCTAAAGCGGCGATAATTATAACGCCATTCCTTGATAATATACCCCTCTGTTTTCTCTATGCAAACAAGACACTATTGCACAGCCCTCAGGCCCGCATTATTAGTCCTGAAGTGTTCTCGAATTCAAATGGACCCCTCCTTCATAAGACATCCTCTTTAAACTCTCCAGCAGTGTCTGACCATCTTCTTGACACTCGTAGAATGAAACTTCTCTGAGTCTCAAAAGACAACACACAGTTCTACTAACTGTGAAGATCTGGGGCTCCCTTACAGCAGGCCGGGATACAGGGGTAGCCATGGAGCTTGCTAGCGCCGCATGCATATAAGTAACGACAGACACAGTATGGTGGTCGTCTGGGCTGGAAGTCCTGAGCGACCCCGGCCCATTTATTTATGCTCTCTGGCCACGCCTTGCCAGAGAGTGATACAAACTGTGGGTGTGCTTCCGGGTGTACTCTACCCTCGGGCGATCAACTAGACCGCTACATCCCATCCCAACTTGGTTTTCTAAACAAATAATAGAAAATGTACTTTAGCATAAGAAGTCAGCCAGTCTCTTGCTAGGCCGGGGGTTTCGCCTCAGATTGTACGGATGCCGGCGGTTCTCTTGTCTTGTCGGGGACTTGCTGGTCCTTGGTCACTAACAGTGTCCTCAGGCCTGAGGACATCACGCTGTGGTAGTTTCGTAGGACTTTGAGGTGGAGTACTGTAGGAGTCGCACTCCGCTCCATCAGATGGCAGCTCGGCGGTTCTTGACTGATCTGCACCCTGTGGTGTTCTGACTGGGAGTGGAACTTTCTTGAACCAAGAAACGTTCCTGGTTATTGTTTCTCCATCTCGTTCTGCCGTGACTGCAGTTCCCTTGGTTGACCTTACAGTCCACACCCCGGGCTCATAAGGAGTACGGAACTTCTCTCCACTCCACTGATTCCGTAGCAACACGGAGTACCCAGGCGTCACTACACGAGTCTTCGCCCTTCGTCGATGGCTTGCTTTGTCGTTGGTTTTCTGCCTTTTTGCTTGGGCAATCGCCGGGTCATAAGGCTCTGGCTTCCAATTGTCAGCCTTGGGTAACATGTCTCGGCGGGGTCCTGTCAGCATGAGCGACCATGGAGATCGTTGTGTGGTACAATGGGGCGTGCAGCGGTATTCTCTCAGAAACTGTTGTGGAGCCACTTCAGGATCTGTATTTTCGGCCATTGCTATGCGTAGTATTTTGTTGGTGGTACGCATAAATCGTTCGACCTCTCCGTTGGTCTGTGGCCAAAGGGGAGTGATGCGGTGATGCTTTATTCCTACTCGTGCTAAGAAGTCTTTGAACTCACTGCCTTGGAACGGGGGCCCGTTGTCTGTTTTGATGACGTGGGGCAAGCCAAAGAGAGCAAACGACTTCTCCAATACTGATTGCAGGTTGGCAAATGCTGTGGATGGCAGGACCTCGACTATCGGATATTTGGTGTAACTGTCGATGAGAACAGCTGTAACTCTCCCGTCAGGGAAGCTGCCGAAATCAAGGCTCACCCACGACCATGGCGACGGGGCCGAATCTTCTGTAATCACGGGCGCTGGAACATCTGCGTTGCTTGTGAGTTGACAAGCCCTGCAGTTTCACACAATGGTGTCTACACTGTTTTCTAGATCAGGAAACCACACCTTTTCCCTCATTCTTGACTTCATCTGCCCGATGCCTTGATGACCCTCATGTGCGAGGACCATTGCTCGTTTCTCCAGGCTTCATGGTATAACGATGCGTGAACCTCTCAGTATGGCTATGTTGTCCGCAGCACTGAGTTCGTTTCGAACTTTCCAAAAAGTCCCTAGACGAATCCTGTCGGGCTCACTCCACCCTTGGATGTTCTTAAGGAATCCCTCCCAGGATCCATTCTTCCGAGTATCAGCCACTCGCTGAAGGATTGTTTCTTCGTCCATGTGCGACTTTATTTCCTCTATCGAAAGAGCTCGCGAACATGACCACTGTGCGACCATGTTGACGAACTCTTCTGTCTTCGTTTCTTGATCACTGTCCCCTTCAGCTGTAGGTGCTGGGTGGCGAGACAACAAATCAGCAGGATTCTTTGCACCTGGTCTATACATCAGTTCCATCTGGTAATGTTGCAATTGGATGGCCCATCTTTCGATCCTGGGAGGTGGATGAGGCGCCGCCCCTTTGAACAGAGGAATGAGAGGTTGGTGGTCTGTTATTACTCGAAAGGGGTGCCCGCTCACATATAAATGAAAATGGTTGCATGCCCACTTGAATGCCAATGCCTCTCGAACTATTTGTGAATACCGGGATTCTGTTGCCGTGAGTGCTTTACTTGCAAAAGCTAATGGGACCCACGTTCCTGGTTCAGTCTCTTGAGTGAGCTGAGCTCCTAGGCCTACCGGGCTGGCGTCTACCAGCACCTCTGTGGGGCGAGTGGTGTCATAGTAGGCCATGGTTGTGCGGTCTAATAATGCTGACTTGACTTGTTTGAATGCTTTGTCTTCCTCATGGGTCCCCTTCCAGGGGGTCTCTTTCTTTCTGAGGTTTCGCAGAGGTTCCGCTATTGTTGCCAGGTTAGGGATGAATCGCCCACAGTACTATGCCATACTTAGAAAGCTTCTTTCTTCAGATGCATTGGTTGGAGCAGGAGCAAGGTGAATTGCTTGGGACTCTCTAGGATCTACTTTGACTCCCTCAGAGCTGAACACGCAGCCAAAGAAATCAATCGTTTTGTGGAAGAACTGGCATTTTTCTTTGTGAAGGGTCACGCCATATTCTGCTAGTCGCTGGAGTGTGGCTCGGAGCCATCGGTGGTGGTCTTCAAGAGTCTTGGAATGAATAAGGATGTCGTCATTTACGTTAAGGACGCCTTGGAGGCCTGATAGGATCTCCCTCACAACGTTTTGAAATATCTCGGACGCGGAAGATATTCCAAAATTCAATCTCTTTTATCGGCGAAGCCCGAGATGGGTCAAAAATGTGGTAATATACCTGCTTTCCTCTGCTAGCTTCAGCTGGTGATAACCAGCGTTTAGGTCTAACTTGGAGAACCACTGCGAGCCATTGAGGTCAGCTAGGATATCGTCACCCATTGGTGTTAAACGTCTCTCTCGTTTTATGGCTTGATTGGGCATCCTCATATCAATGCAAATTCGGATCTTCCCTGGTTGCTTCGGCTTTTTAGCGATTACATGGGTGAAACCCATGGAGTTGGACCTGTTACTTTTTCAATTACCCCTTGTTGTTCTAGCTTCAGGAGTTCTTGCTCGACCAGTGGCCGGAGATGAAACGGGATTCGTCGGTGTCTTAGCGCAACAGGTTGTACGGCCTTATCTACATGCAGTTTCACTGGCGGTCTTTTTATGTTTCCTAATCCTTTAAACAGTTGTGGGAACAACTCTAGAATGTCATCAGTCTGGAGGAGCTTCACTGCATTTGCAAATGCGATTAGGTTGAAGTCTTCTGTGGTGTGACTTCCAACTAGTATGTCTGCTTCCCTATCAACAACATGGAATGTTGTTGTCACTTCTTGGGTCTCCGACTTTACCTGTACCGTCATTTTTCCTTTCAAGGGAAGTGGCTTTTGACTCCCATATGTTAGAATCCTGATTTTGGATGGGGTAAGTGGCGGTCTCGGTTTCAGTTGTTTATAATGCTGTGACCCCATCACGTTAACGGTTGCTCTGGTGTCAATCAGTCCGGTTACTGGGGACCCATCAATCTCAATGTTGCACTTGGGTTGTGGCCGTCGTCTGTTTTTGAGGTCACTAGCGAATGACACGAAGTAGCGCTCTTCATCTTCCTCCGTGGATAAGTAATCCAGGCGCTGGTGGTTACGTGTGGAGGTCCTTGCTGATCGCGACGTTGTGGACTCCTGCTCTTCTAGTGATAGGTGTCTGACAGCCCCTGTCGGCATCCTCTTTCCTGGGTTTCCTCTGCCTCGCGAGCCACCTCGACATACGCTCGCAAAGTTGTTAGGGATACCACACTTGGAACACATCTTCCCTCTTGCTGGGCAGCTGTCTGGAGGGTAATCTTCTCTCCCGCAGTAGCCACACTGTGTCCGTCGCGTTGTCCTGGTGGGCCATCTTCCTCACCCACCGCGAGATGGTGCGCGAATTGCGTCAGCTCGCTCTGTTTTGATGCTGCTTGTTGCTCCGTTTGGTGATGGAGCGCCGTCTCCATTGCAGTTGCTCGGGTGTCTGATAACTCATGCGAGCGTGCGAGGATTAACATTTCTTCTAAGGAGATGCCGGGTTGTTGAAGTATGAGTGTCCGCAGCGTCTTGTTGCAGCAGCCTTGGATGAGTTGTGCCGTTACCTCTTTGGTCTGATCATCCTCAGTACAGGTACTTGCTAACTCCCTGAGACGTGCATGAAAAGCATCCATTGTCTTTCCCTCTCTCTGCCTGGCTTGTCTGAGTTTGAACCGCTCGTAGTGAGGATTTAGCTGAGGGTCAAAATGGGCGTTCAAGGCTCTGACCGCAGCATCATAGTCGGTGGGCACGCCAGTATTCGGGAGGTGCTCAAATAACTTGTATATTTCGTTTCCAGCGAAGTGTAGAAGTAGTGACCTTTTGACGGCTCCATCAGTTTCCCTTGTTGCCACGAACTAATTGTCGAGGCGGCCAACCCACACTTTCCACCTTGGTGACGCGGTAGCAGGGTCAATTAGTTCACTGAACGGTGGCAGTGCGGTAATCTGGGTGTGCACTGGATGTGGTGGTGCCGGTGGGTCCACTTGCTGTTGAGCTGCTTGCGCTATTGGGTTGGACATGGTGCACTCTCACTCACTTGCAGCACACGTGTTGACCTGTGTGTTTTTGCCTCAATGTGCCTCGTGCCAGGTTGAATTGCCTTTGCCAGTGCTTATTGTTTTACTTGTGCCCTGGAAGTTGTGTTCTTGCTGCTGTGCAGTTTGTTGCCCCGGGCGAGTTGCCTTGATCACTGTTTGCTTGCTGCTTTTTCCGACAAGCAGGTGTTGCCTTTGCCAATGCTTCTTTGATCTCTCGGGAGGGGCTGATCACACTGTCATGCTGCTTGCGCGGTGCTCTGCGGCTGGTAGTTGAGAGTCAAAAGCTCCGCTGAGCACGGCCTGGCCACATGCGCTTTTCAGCAGGCACCCGCAGCAGTTAATAGCAGCTGTCCCCGCTTGTGCGCATGCGCGCGTTGCCTGCGGGAATCACTGGAGCCTCTGGCAGCACTGAGTTGCTGTTGGTTACTGCGGGCGGCGGTTTTCCCGGAACTGAGGCGCTCGTACGCGCCGTCTGTGCTGTGCGCCGCTCACCCTAGGTTCTGTCAGTGACGACGCTCTCTGCCGGCGAGCTCCATTCGCTGCTGGGTTCGCTCCTGTCGGTGCCGCCTCTCAGTTTCGGGTAGGCGCCGATTTTCCCATGTGGGTGTTTAGGCTTAGGAACATCCCATCCTTGTCACCAGTGTGAAGATCTGGGGCACCCTTACAGCAGGTCGGGATACAGAGGTAGCCATGGAGCTTGCTAGCGCCGCATGCATATAAGTAACGACAGACAGAGTATGGTGGTCATCTGGGCTGGAAGTCCCGAGCGACCCCGGCCCCTTTATTTATGCTCTCTGGCCATGCCTGGCCAGAGAGTGATACAAACTGTGGGTGTGCTTCAGGGGGTACTCTCCCCTCGGGCGATCAACTAGACCACTACACAAACCACTGTGACTCCTTTCTGTCTTTCTTTGCAGAACACGGCTTGGAAATGGATTTTCTAGACCATCTAGCCCACACAGCTACAACTGCTCTTGCTATTAGAGGGATGATGCCCTGAAACTGGTCCCAAGATGCTTGTTTTCCGGTCCAGGGAGGACCTGGCCTGGTAGTTCGGCGTGTAGCGGGTCACGGGAGAGCTCCCGGAGCGTTCGTTGTTTCGTTATGTAATCTGGAAGGATTGAACTGAGTTTTTGCCCTGAAACACAAAAATACCTATACAGGAATGCCCGTATGCACGTACGCCCATATTCTGTGAAATTTGTCAAAGTTATTTACCGATGTGCAGCGGCTGCCGCTCCTGAGTTTATCGCGGTCTGAGGTCTTGGGATGAAGGTTCCTGGTGCAGCGAGAGGTTTTGGCGTGGCGGGGAGCGGTGAGAGGAGGCTCGGCTCGGCGCGGGAGGTGCCGGCCATCTGTCAACACGGCGTCGGAGCAGGTGTGGTGTAGAGCGGCCCTGGAGCTTCGGAAAGGAAGAGGCGCAGTGGCAGATACCCTTCTGGGGGGGTAGGAGGCAGAGGAGGTTTCTGCAATGAAATGGCTATCAGAGGCTTTTCTCAGGGAGGTTAACAACCAGCAAGAAACGGATCATCGGCAGACTGCAGGCAGAGCTGGGTCGGTTCCTTGAAGGGAGAGGTAGAAGAAAAAGCAGTACCTGGCCAGGTGGACTCCAACAGTTATGATACCAACAGACTGAGGAGAATGGGGATATTTGGGGGCACACCTGTGGAGAGGGTTTCTAGATATGCGCTGCGAAGCTTAGCAAGGACAGTGGAAAAGGGTGTCAGTCAGCAGACATACAGACCTTTGAACCAGAGAGAGATCTTCATGAAACGACAGAGGAGGGAGGAAAAGTGGGGAGAGGGAGAGGGAGAATAGGCTGAGAATTAGACAGGGTAGAAAAAGATGGAATAGAGGGGTGTGAGAGCTCTAAAATAACAGACACCAGAGTTAAGAAAGCGATACCCTCTGACCCTAAGATAAAAGAGGTCTTCACTAAAGAAGAGGGTGCAGGACCCCAAAGTAAAAATTACCCCATCCCTCAAAACATACTTCAAAGTTCCACCAGAGATCCTAATACTGGGTGAAAATACAATGACAGGCGTGAATTCTGGCTAGGAGAAAGATGCCACGCACAACCCCTGAAAGCCACCCAGACGTCCTCGGAGACGGAGTAGCAAAATCTTGGATAAATACCAACACAGGCAACCAGCTTTCCGCTAAAAATCCAGACAGTTTAGCCCATATTTTGGATGACTCCAAACAGGGTTTAAACCACCTACAAAAGGAGGACGCATCAGTTGGGGCACTCTTAGCAGTACTATCAGCAGAAATCAAAAACAGGTTTGAAATATCAGAGTCCAATCAGTTGGAGATAAAGAAGACCTGTGAAGTAATGGAGAGGAAGATAAACGTCCTCAGCAGCAGAACAACAGCATTAGAGGAGGAGGTCAAAGAGCTCAGGAAAACGGTACAGGCAAAGTGCGCTGAAATAGATAAACTAAGGACTGTAGAGAGAGAATTTGGATACAGTCGAAATTCTGGAAAATTTCCAGAGACTAAATAATTTGAAAATCCTGAAAGTACCTGAAGGAAGAGAGGGTGATGATATCAAATCTTATGTGTAAAATTGATCAAGGATAAGCTTCAGATGGAGGAGTCAGGTGAGGAGATAGCAAAAGACATACAACATGCCCACAAGGACCCTTTTAGACTCAATACAAATAGGTCTAAACGCAGTAAAATTTTTATTAATTTCCTAACGTATTCTCTGAAAGAGAAAATACTGTCAAAGGCCTTGGGGATGAAATCTATTGAGGTGGATGGTGCTAGGTACGAAATTAGATCGGATGTCTCTGCTACCACCTTTAACAGGCAGTGGGAGATGGGACAACGGATTTATAGATTAAAGCACAGATTTCTGATAAAGCTGGAATGTGGTTAGTGGTTAAAGCCAAAATCTTGGGGCAGGCTTTTACTCTAGTGGGATATTATGGCCCAAACAAAGATGATGTCTCTCCTTTAGGAGATCTGCTAGCAGAATTAGTAGAAGCTCCTGAACCTATCATCATGGCTGGGGACTGCAATGCTGTTTTAGATCATTCTCTTGATAGAACTTCACAGAGCAGAGCATGCGTCAACCCAAAAATGTCCACACTCATTAAGCAAATATTGGCCCAGTTGGGGCTCTGTGATATCTGGAGACAGAAGTAAGAGAAAATAAAAGGCTTTACCTTTTATAATAAAAAATACATGCACCAGTCAAGGATAGACTACTTCCTCATTGACCGTAATCTGGTAGATCGGATCCAGAAGGTTGAGCATGTAGGAGTTCATCTGTCAGATCAGTCAGCTGTGATCTTACATTGAAGCCATATGAGAGAACCCCCCACTCCATCTGGACCCTAGACCGCACAATTCTGCAAGAAGAAATCATAGCAGCACTATCTAGAGAGACAGAAGAGTTGTTTTAGAGCAATCAGGGGTCAGCAGCACATGGAATAATTTGGGATGCATATAAAGCTTTTCTGAGGGGAAGATTGGGGGCTTTGGCTGCTGAAAAAAGACGCAGTTACCACAAAGAGGTGTCAACTGTTAGGAATTGAGCGCCTTTCCCTTCTCTTCTTCCGTGCATGGGACATGCATGACAGAGCAATGAGCGCGCGCATTGGAATTCAGGCATTTTTTATGCATAAAACCGGCCGTCTTACCTTGAGAAGACGCTTGGTTTCACTTCCCGGTCGTGGTTACCCGGAAGCGCTTGGCCTTTAGTTCCGGTTTCTTCCTTCCTGCGGGTTCTTCGCTCAGATGCTCCTCGTCTTCAATCTGCTCATTGGACTTTTGCCAGTTTGCATGCAGGCTTGCAGGCGCTTCGTGATCTTTGAGGTATTCTGCTGTCTTGTTCCTTTGCCCCAGTATTCCTCCTCGGTTCCTTGGAGGCCGTGCAGTCTTCGGTGGATTCATTTTGGGACATTCAGGTGCGCGGCTGCGTTCATGATAGCATTGGGACATTGCACTTCCTGGAACATTTTTGTATGCTGACCTCATCGTTGTTTTAAGCCTCATTGACGCTGGGGTGATTTTCTTAGGTCATTAGTTAGTTAGTGGAGTTATTATTTGTTTGGTCCTCAAGCCTTCAATTCAGAGTTTTTTTGTTTGTATATTGTGTTTTTTCCCCTTTTATTGTCCACATACACCAGCAATTGCCAACGCTTGTAGAGGTTTTGGAGTACGAGCATTTGGTGGATACTGCTATTCTACAGGAGTTCCCAATCCCTGTAAGAGGAATCAGTTTGTATTTTTCCTTTGCGCATTTGTGCTCTGATTCATGCATGTTCAGGGGCTTTCTACTCGGGTGGGTTTTTCTCACTTTCTTTGTTATTTGTGTTTTAATCAGGAACTGGAAGCCCCATTTTGGCGATAGCAGAGCTCCAAGAAGTACAAGTAGTGCTGGTCTAGAAGTGGAGTCATCTTCTTTGTTCCCACCCTCTCCCTTTGTGTCTGGTGGCTGTTCGCTGTATTTACCTACTTCAGTAATAGCCACCAGGGCAGAGATAGGGGACTGGGCTTATCTTCACTCCTGCAGTGTGGGTTGATTCTTGGTGGAATCAGGACATCAACAGTTGAGGTATAGGTTCTGGCCCTAGAGAAAGATTTGATTAATCCTATGATAGACGAAGAATCCCGGGAAAGTCTGCTTAAAATGGTGCAGGAAGCAAAATCTAATCTGGCAGTAATCCTACAAGAACGGGTGAGAAAGAAATTGGAGGCCAGCAGATTGCCACATTTCGGATATAGTGAAGGCTCACTGACAGATCCTGTCCTCATCAGTAGGGAAACCAGACAGGGGTGTCCCTTATCGTTACTCCTATTTAATTTATATATTCAGCCCTTAGCCAGAAAAATAAGGGAGGATTTAGACATCGCACTTTTTCAACATGAGGGCTGGTGCAAGAAATTGGGCCTCTTCGCAGACGATATTCTCATCTTTACAACCAACCTACAAAATGCCCTGAGTCGCATTACAACACTAACAATAGACTTCGGGAAAATCTCGGGCTATGAAATAAATAGGAATAAGACAGAGTTCTTTTTTTTGTTTAAGAAATTTTTATGGGGAGTAATCATCATTTTAATCGTATCCAATCTACCCCACCAGGAAAGGAATAAGGGGGACAAAATCTGAAGTAGGGATTGGAGTTTCTTTAAGAGGGAATCAAAAGTAAGTTTAAGTGTATTAACTAAGGATGTGGAGAACCAAATACCAAGGTATTTAATTTTGGAGGGACACCATGCAAATTCCGTATCACTAAATATATACTGATAACAGACCGAATTAAGGGGCAGAACTTCTGTTATGGATAAATTAAGCTTATATGCCGATATAGAAGAATACAGTCGCACCTCATCCAAAAAGTGTGGAAGGGAAGAAGTAGGGTCAGCCATATAGACCAGTACATCATCCGCATACACAGACAATTTAATTTCAGTAGAGAGGAGCTTGAAGCCAACAATCTTGGGATTAGGTCGAATGCGTTCTAAAAACGGTTCAAGACATAAAATAAATAATAGAGGAGAAAGAGGACAACCTTGCCGTGTACCCCTAGAGAGAGAGAAGGGCTTGGAAAATCGACTATTAACAAAAATGCTGGCCCGGGGAGAGGAATAAAGGAGTTTGACTAGAGAAATGAAAGAGGGACCAAAACCAAACCATTGGAGGGTGCGGAACATGAACTGCCAATTAATGCAGTCAACCGCTTTTTCCGCGTCTAAGGACAAGGCTGCCATTGGAACTTTAAGGTTTTTACTATGAGCAATAACATTAGAAAACATGCGAGCATTGTCAGCAGCAAGCCTACCCTTCACAAATCCCACTTGGTCAGTTTTAACTAGACGGGGACTAACGGAGTCAAGACGTGAAGCCAAAATTTGTGCAAAAATTTTGCACTCATAATTAATTAAGGAGATCGGGCGGAAATTTTTACATTGAGAGTGATCTTTATCAGGTTTAGGGAATATTATAATCAGCGCATCTAGAAAGGACCCAGAAGCCTTACCATTAGCAATAAAGGAATTAAACAATTTTAGGAGTTTCGGAGCAAAAAAGGCATGAAAAGCAGAGTAAAACTCAACAGGGCCAGGAGCTTTTGATTTTTTAAGGGAACTAATGGCCCGTGTAACTTCCTGGAGAGAAATATCTTTCTCCAATAGCGCAAATTCATCTGTAAGGGAGGGGGGAGAGGGGAGGGCGTCAAAAAAGGAGGACAAGTTTATCTCAGAGGGGTGCGTATCGTCAGTATACAAGGATTGGTAAAAATTATGAAACACCTCAGCAATATCTTCATCAGACGAAACAAGTTTATTGATAGAGTCATTGAAGATGGGGCCTAAAGTTTTACGTTCTGACTTGATTTTTAAATAATTTGCCAGCATTCTTCCCGCTTTATTTTGGCCACCATGAAAGTTGGATTTGATTTTAATAAGGGTGTTACAAGCTTCAGTGGTGATAATTTTATTTAGGTCAGTTTTAGCTTGGATTAAGTCCTGAAGTGCAGAGGAGGATTTGGAGGAGAAGTAACAATGTTCAAGCCTTTTAATTTTCTGAAGTTGGGCCTCATATTTCCTCTTGTGTAGTTTCTTTTTCCTAGAGACATAAGAAATAGTAAAGGCCCTGAGTGCAGCCTTAAAAGCATCCCAATTATTAGGGACAGAGGTGTCCAAAGGGTCATTAAGGGTAAAAAAATCAGTTAAAAAACCCTCGATTTCTTTCATAAAAACAGTATAAGATAAGAGAAAGGAATTAAATTTCCAACGACTACATTTAGAGGAAATAAGGGAGAGGTCTAGGGAGGTATACACAGGAGCGTGGTCAGATATGAATATGGAACCAATCGTAGAATTCTGAATAGAGGGAAGTAGAGATTTACTGACCATAATGTAATCAATTCTTGAGCGGGTAGGATGTACATTAGGAAAAAAAGTATATTCAAGCAAGTCAGGATTACACAATTTCCATGAATCAAATAAAGGACGGGAGGCAATGGCAGATTGAAAACTCTTATGAGATTTATCAGGTTGAAACTTACTGGAAGATAATCTATCTGAAAAAGGGTCTTACCATTGGTTAAAATCACCCGCAATAACAAAGTCTGGCCAATCGATGGATGATATCATAACTTTAATATCTTTCCAAAATGTGGGATCTGGACGAACGGGGCCATAAATGTTTAGTAAAACCAATGTTTTATTTTGGATAACAACCTTAGCCAATGCCCAACGTCCTTCATCATCATTCTGGGATGAGATAATTTGAACATTTAACGCTTTATGAAATAAAATAGCCACCCCTCCTTTTTAACTAATAGCAGGTGAAAATACAACTTGCCCCACCCAAAGACACCATGTCATGACCCTCAACGTTCTCCGGAATACCATAAACGCGTAGGTTGTTCCTGCGATTACGATTTTCAAGGTCCTCAGTGTGCAGTTTCAATTTGTGGATCTCTTGTTCCATCAAAGGAATTTTAACAGAAGCATCCAGGATATTGCTTACCCGCTGCTCCAAATTCAACACCTTGCTCTCCATAACAGCCCAGCGCTCCTCAGTCAGCTTAAGCTTTTCGTTTGTGGCAGACATGAACGGTTGGAGACCACGAACCTCTTCCAAAATGGAGTCCAGGACAGGATTAGAAGAAGATTGAATGGGGTAGGGTGGGTCATTCTTGGGTCTCTTTGGTTTGGTGCCAGTCTGAGACAATTTTGGATTCGGTGAAACATTTGCCATTCTGCTATCAAGGTAATGTGCCAGGAAAGAAAGAAGTACAGTAAAGGTAAATACACAGTGATGTATACTGCACAGACACCACCAGAACCTATACTGCTTGAGTAGTCGTCACATCCACGAAGACGCTAAAATAGCGATAGGAGCACAAGACCTCAGCACAAGAAGTAGTGAGAGATGATATACTGCACTCAAAAGCAAAAAAAAATACACTTGAATAAGTATGAGAGTGCGAGGCCAAGATATTTGGAGTATTTGTGCCAACATCAGTTAGAGATGGACTGAAAAACCTTCAAGAGAGTCTCCTCCATAAGGCAATACGATTTAAATGCATAACTTTGAATTAAAATCACCATTATATCTTCATTGTAAGGATTGACAAGCATAAAGCAAACAGTCTCGTCAGGTAGAGCATAGCTAAAATGGCGGCCGTAATCCTTCACAGTGAATCATAGAAAGCGCTGCTGCAAACTTGATACCATAATGAAAGTAGCAGACAACAGCATTGGTTATGGCACAAGAGGTGATATAATTATTGTGTGCAGTCTATGAGGCAGGAGAGACTGGAAAGCGAAGCGGTAAAACACAAGGTAGGCTGAATGCGAGACGCGGGTTCGGCAGCTCAAAATGGCGGCCACCCGCGTATCCAGCGACAAAGAAATTACTGCAGCAAATTAAAATGTGAAATACCGCATGGAGACAGCCGCCGATAAATTCAGCATACTCCACACACCTTCCGAAGACTCTGCCGGGTAGACAGCCGCACATCCGCGGGTCTGGTCCACCACGGAGCTCACGGGGATTCTGTCCTCGCTCCTCGGCGCGGAAGCCACGCCCCACTTAAGACAGAAGTTATGACCTGGAATTTGGAAGCAGGAGAAGCATCCAATAGGGAGGCAATGAGGCATTTGGGAGTCATGATTCCACAAGACATCTCTAAATTAACCAAAGTCAATCTGGAGAAAGCAAAAAAAAGAGATCAGCGGGCTCCTAAAAATCTGGGCACACCTTCAGCTGACCTTAGTAGGCCGGATACATTTAGTAAAAATGATGATTATCCCAACATTAACTTTCTTGCTTGGCACCATTCCCCTCCCTTTTGAAAAGGATGCTCTTAAAAAGCTGCAAGGTCAAATCAGCGGCTTTATCTGGGCAAGCAAGGGTCCCAGAATAGCCTGGAAGAAATTGAGAAGGAGGGTGGAGAAAGGCGGCTTAGCTCTACCAGACCTGCTATTTTATTCATGGGCCTTTCTATTAAAGAATGGGAAAATGTTGCTAAACACACCCACAACTTCGGATATTGCTGGGAGTAATGTCAAGGCAGGAGCCAGGGGGTAGTGTTGGCTTCATGTTTAAATACGCAGATCCTAAATATTTTTAAAAAGTCAGTTTAAAGATCTTGAGAGGCCTGGCTGAGACCTGGTATGGGGTCAGAAAAGCCTTAAAAATACCATATGACAGTCAAATGGCCCCTTTGTGGGACACGCCTGGCTCACCGGTCTGGACAAAAGATGCACTGGCTCGACCCTTTCGAGAGGCTGGTCTAACAAGATGGAACCATATTGCACATGATGGTCTTTTAATAAGCTGGGAAGCGTGTAACCATCACTCGGAACAGCAAGTGTCCAGATTTAAATACATGCAAATACAAAGTTGGTTTCAAGATCCAGGCTCAGTGGTAGGAAGATCAAACGAATTGGAGGACATACTTTTGGATGAGGCTGTTCTTAAAAAGGAGCTTGCAATAATATACTGGCTGATGGCGGAACTGGAAGATGGGGTGTTTACTCTGCCAACGTAATTGTGGGGAAGGTGCTTGCCGGAGTCTTTGCTGGAAAATAAGAGGCACGTATCAATGACTATGTTGTTTAAAATAGTAAAACAAGCACACCTAAGAAGAAATCACCTTTTCTCCATCCACAGAGCCTATTGGACGCCTCAGAGGCTGTCAACGTTTGGGAGCAGAGGAGACGTGGCTTGCCCTAGGTGCGGTAGTCCAAGAGAGGATGATGTACATATGTTTGTGGAATATCCCGAAATTCAGCCTTTCTGGAATGCTGTGAGTAGGGTTTTGTCTACTGTGCTGGATATAAGCATTTTGTTGGTTATCTTTGGTTGTGTAGATTCCCCCGTAAGAATTACAGATAACAAAGCAAGGCTGCTTTTTACTCTATATTGTTGGCACGCAGAGAAATTTGTAAACAGTGGATAGGTGTATCCCCTCCCAGGTTCTTTGATTGGCTAACCTCTATTAAGTTAGTTTGGATCCGAAGGCCTTTAAAATGCATGATTTTTGGTCTCTCTTAACGGAGTGGTGTGAGTAACAAATGAATAACGAAGTCCAATGATTACGCCTTCTCTGCCTCGTATGGCTATCTTGTCTCCCTTTGCTTCCCATTCTGTGCTTGGCTCATGGGGGACAGCAGGGGAGTGATAGTGAGGGAGTACAGGATGGAAGACGGCGCTTCAAATAAACGAGGGCGGTAAAGGCTCTAGCTGAAGCCAGTGTCTCCCTTTCTTTATCTCGGTCTCCCTGCTTCCAGCACAAAAGGGCATGTTACTCTAGTCACATGTGCAAATGGAATGGAGTTTTTAGAGGCAAATGAGGACAAAAAAAGAAGAAAAAAAAAGGCTGATTTGCATATGGCTGGGTCCGAACTGGTATGGCATGGCATGGTGAGCAAAAGAACGATGGATTAAACCCACATCTGTAACTGGGGGTGAATGTTTGACTATGTTCAACATTCCGTCCATCATCTTTTTGTGTTATATTGGTCATCAAGTGCCACCTTAACTAGTGCTAAGTAATTCAAGGAAGTGATGTACTTTCAACTTGTTTTTCTTGTAGGCTTTGGTTACCAGGGCGGGTGTGTGAAAGCTTAACAGCTTAATATTTAACTGGGTTATCATTATGAGTCTCATAAAGAAAACTGCAATAACAAAGATAATGGGCCTGCTACAGGGCACAGCATGTTTACTATTGCATTTAGCTTTCACAACACGCCTCCGTAATGTAAACTGTAGCGCTTTCTAATTAGCATGAATCTAACTTGTAATTACACATCATGATATTAACTAGGAGTACTTTAAGCCCGCTCTACCACTTTTTAGTTAGTGTTACTTTTCAATTAAGATTGGATGTACAAAGATGGCGTTTTTAAGTATTAGTTCTGCCTAACCCTAGGAGCTATGAAGAGCCTGCTTCTGGGCGGTACAAGTTGAGTTCGAAATTGGGTTTGATTCACTATTAAATATACATCGTGGTATTCAAGTCAAGTCAAAAAGTATGTTTATTTAGATCATGATCTTTAAACAAATACATAGCAATTAATAATGTTTTAAAATATTCCACAGCAATCTCGCAAACTAGTTACAGGTTAAAATCTTCTTCTGCCACACTTTATAGGATGTTCTCACCCTAGCTACGTATCATTTAAAATAGATGCTCATAAAATATCACTTCCTTAGTAAAATCCTTACCCCATCGGGTTAATAAAACCAACCAATTCTCCTAGACAAGATATAAATTCATTCATTATAAAATTATAAAATATTAATTCTAACTTACAATGAATCTCTGTACTTCCTTTAAGAACTTCCCTAAAGCAATTGCTATTTCAATACAAGACATTTCTGTGATGAGATCGATCGCTTGCGCACGAGTTCTTATACCATATTTTACAAATATTGGGCGCAGCCAAAGTTTACGTAGTTCTAAAATGTTTATACAGTCCAAAAGAATGTGCACTGAATCCCCTTTTGTTCCCAGCCTACATTTGCAACACCCTTTTGAATCCAGCATTTTAGTTTTAGTTTCTTTATTTATTAACCATGGGTGGATCCCAATGCGCAACCTTAGGATCTCTTGTCTGAACCACGGGTTTGGTAGGATGTCCAAATAAGGGAACCAGTTTTCCTTTGCCCATGTGTTCATCATGAACTCTACTGATTTTTTCTTGCCAAGGTATTTGTAGTGATGATGTCCACGCTGATGATGATTTAAAGTCGTTTATTTATAATTAAGTAGATAAGATGGTAATAACACCCCTCCAGGAACATCTGACATGATGCTCAGCCCAATGCCAACTGAAATCTTCAGTCCACAGAGCCCCAACATTCCACAATGCATCATAGCTGCAACATTCCACAAGCTGGGGTAGAAAGGGATAAAACATGTAATGCATTGATAGGGTACCAGAATACTACATTTCCCCTTTCGTCCGAATTGAAAACAAACAGAGAAAGAACATAGATCAAAAAGAACCTCGTTAAGAAAGGAAGATACTTAAATATGGCAACCCAAGAAGGTAAAACAAACAAAAGAATAAAACCCATCCTCCTTTAAAATAGAAACATGAATAAGTCAGGAAGACAAGAAGAAGCAAGCAAACTTACAAGAGCCTATCCACTCTCCTTTCCACAACAGAAGAAAGATAAGAAAACAGCAGAAAGGAAAATGAAGATCGAAAATACCAACGGCTAACCGGCAAACACACCTACTGGCCAGACAGGAATGCAAGACGGATAGACACAAGTAAGAACCAAGATAGTGTAAAAAAAAATCCAACTCTCAATTATATATGGTAAAGAATTACAACATGAGAGTAAGAACAATATAAATACAAGAGAAAACAGATAAAATTGTAACATCGAAAGAAGACAAAATTACCCATTTTCCCACCAAAAAGATAAAGATAAATATAAGCATGTAGAAAAACTATTACAATGAAGAAAGACTATCCCACAAGAGGGATTTAGCATTTCAAGCGTTGACAGGAATAAAACCCAACAAAGACCCTAGCTCTAAGGAAATGGGACTAGCCCTAAAATTAGAAACTTAGGTGGGACTAACACCCCCTAAACAGGTGGGACTGACACCCCCTAAACATTGGAAAAACAGAATAAAAGCCAAAAATGTGCAATGGGTGAACTAAAACACAAGAAAGTGCTTCTCACATGAGAAGACGGTAGCGTAGCCAAAAACGCCACCCCTCTTTTAAGAGACACTATGGGACTCAAACCCAAGTATAACACTGCTCAGGTGGGACTAACACCCCCTAAAAACCAAGATGGGACTAAAACCCCCTCACCAAAATTATCATTAAAATTTTTTTTTAAACTAGCGTAATTAAAAGGTAAATGGGACTAACAACCCACACCCAAGAACGTAGGTGGGACTAACACCCCCTAAACGCCAAGTATATGGGACTAACACCCAATACTAATTACATAGGTGGGACTGGAACCCCCTAGATACACACACCAGATAAAAACAAGTCGTACTGTAACATAAGCAAATGTAAAAGGAAAAGTGAGAGTGAGACATAAGAAATGTAAAAGCTGCTAGACCTACAAACATGAGGGGAAAGTAATCAGTGAAAAGGTGTGCACTACCTCCACTGAATAACAAATGTAAGGAAACCAGCTCCTAAACAAATAAATCCCCTAAAAACAAAGAGAAAGATACTAGCGCCAATAAAAAAAAATATTTCTCATAAACAGCTATCCGAGTGAAGAACAAAGAAATATTAACTTCTACATACTTGAAGAATATCCAATCCAAGACCTGTGCTACTAATGGACACTAGATGGCAGTGTAACACAAAATTGTGAAAGAATACATGCTTAGAGAAATATATTTAACATCTTCGACTTATTTCTAATATGCTTTTCATACAGGTATAATATAAAAAAAATTACACCAGTCGTTTCCTGTGTGCTGTTCTTTTTCTTCTTCTTTTAAAGTAAAGCATAGTTCACAAGCCCTTCGGAATACTAATGACGGACCTCGTTACTTGCGTGCTGTAAAACTTGTCTTTCACTGTTCAAATACCTTTCGGAAAAATGATGTCCGGTCACGGTGCTGAGCTGTGTTGTTTAACTGCCTTTATTCAACCTTTGTTCCTTGACAGTAGCCTCAAAGATCATTTCAAGGCTTATTCTCCTCATACTCTCAAAGCAGCATTGACACCAGATCTGACAGAAAACCCATAATGGCGGCACGCACATTACGTAAATCTGGGCGGCTCACGATGCGTTACAACTGTGGAAGCACAGGAGGCTGACGAGTGATGATGCGTTCCCTTCACCGAACCCTCCAGCAAGGTTCTATTTCGTCATCATAACAGGCAGGCAGAAGAGAGGAAAGGAGCTCCTCACCAACGGAAGTACTGTCTCCAAGAAAGCAGTTAGTCTCGTGACTAAAACAGGTACATCCATATTACTCGATAAATAAAGCGTCTCTTTACACAAAATAAAACGCTTTTCTGCTGATGAGTAATAGAAGCCACTGAAAGAGGATGTCAATGATTTCAACGCTAGGTTTTGTTTATTCTTTGAAGCGGCAGAAGTGCTGGTATATGGTTCGAAATGTTGCCACAGTCTCTCCAACTCATTTGTGGAAAAGTAAATTTTGCCATGTTCTGTGTCCCTACGTGTCATCCATCATATGTTATGTGTGCATGATTAAATATGCATATGCATTCCCCATGTTCGATTAATGACACAATTACAGTTGTGTCCACCTCTAGTATGTCAGTTTCCAGTTCTCGTGAATACTACGAATATCAGGCCTATGTAAAGCTACGTTGCCACGTTTCTCAGTGTGCACGTTATTTCATTGTAAAGTTCCCGTTTCTAGGCCTCAAAAGGGCCCGGACATCAGATTCAGCTCCTGTCTCCTAAAGCCTCGCTGAGGAGCGATACAGCCCCCACCTGTATCCTCGACCCTTCACTTACTTCCTGCCTTGCAGTGCCCGGTCCAGCCTGGCTCTGCCTCTGAGTCTGCCAAAAGTATGTTATAGTTCCAGTTATCAGTTCAGTCCTCCTTCTCTGCATTCCTAAGCTACTGAACTGCATCAATAGTTTCCGTCATTGTCTAGCCTTCACGTCTCCACGTTAGAGAAATACTGCATTTAATGGTCATTTAATATTCTTCATCACGTACTACATGTAGAATAATGCATGGTCCAGTCTTAGAATCAAGTTAGCCTTTCCCCTCCTGACTTATAGTTTATATCAACATGTTCTCTAAACATCAGATACTAGATACTGTTTAGGTACATGTCGTCCTGACTCTCCAGACTTCAGTCTCTGCTCCTAGCACAGAGTTCATAGCCCCCAGCTTCTCCTAGTGATACGTCATTGCTAGTTTGCGCGCACCATCAGGTTAGAGGTCCCGGCTCCTCAGGTAGCCCCCTCCATGGTTTCCGCCCCATTCATGACATATTCTGTTACGTTTGCATCACATGTCTATGTATACGCCCTGTTACACCTCTTTTTCACCCTTATCTTTCGCGACTGCTACGCGTCACGCCTTTTGCTCCACCCACTGCTACGCCTATTGCAATGTAATGCTATGTGTTTGCGTTATGTATATATGCTCATGCACTGTTATTAAAAAAGTCCTCCCTTTCCCTTGTCCCGATCCTGACACCAGCAGCGCTGCTGGGCCCTGCCATCCTATTCCTATGCAGGTTGTCCTGTTCCTGTCCTTTATGCTGTAATAAACCTGCGAAACTCCTACTACCTCGAATTTTGACTCTTATTTATTGAGCTATCTGTTATTCATTTATACATTCAAAAATAGGGTATTATTTATTTATTTACCACATAATGGCGCCCGAATAGGGACTTGCCCTTTCCCCACGCGTCGGTGAAGCCACGCCGACCCCCTGACCCTCTGCAGTCGTGACGGAACTCTTCTGCGCACCGGCAGATATTTCTGCTTCAAGTATCCCTCAGGCCCACGGAGGAGACGGAGGAGGCGGTCCAGCATCCAAACGAGACGGTGGAGGAACGCGGCGAGTCCCGACCAGAGCCCAAGCCGAGAGTTCAAGGTCCGAGGTATCCGGAGGTCCACCCGTAACTGAAGTCCGAAGTTCGCCGTCCGGCGTCCAAGCAGTCCAGTCCAGTCCGAGGCCTTCCGTTCTTGCTGCCCGGTGAGTACCGTTACTGGGGTGGTATCTAGACAGGGTCAATTTAATTGACTCTGGTCCGTGGGTTGGTGGTACACAGACCCACAAACGAAGTATCCACTTCGGTGGATGCGGGTCCTGACGTGTCTCTGTATGAGACCGGTAAGTTTCGTACTGTTTCAGCAGTGCATCTAGTTCCTGTTCTAGTCAGTTCTGTTCTCGAGAAAATTCATGTATTCTGTGTTCCGTATTCCAGGTAGTATTCTGTTCGAACTGTTATTTTAAATGTTCTTCATGTATTTTAATGTCGTGGTATGAATGGGAATAAGTATCGTGTTCATTGTGTATTGTATTGTGTCTAGATTACAGTCCAGTCATGCCCTTGTTTTCCAAGTTACGTCAGTTAAAAACTAGAAAGGGTCTGCTGGAAGCAGCAGTTCCAGTTCCGCCTAGGGACAGTCCAGGTCATTTTATGTATCAGAAGCATGGCATAAGCGCCGTACTGTATCTAGATTTATGGGTAGAGTATACCAAACAGTTAGAAGAAAAGTATAGATGGCCCGTATCGGGTACATGGGATGCCGAATGCATCATGCGAGTAGAAGAGGCATTATGGAAAAAGAAAGCCAGACAGTCACAGAAAGATGCCATCGAGTTATGGCGCAAAGAAGCTCATAAAAGAACTGAAAAGGAAATCAGAAAGTCAGAATTAAGTAGAGAATCCTTAGAACGAGCACAAGAAAAAGAACTAATCGAGATAGGTGAACAAGTCAAAGCCGAACAGTCAGACAGACAGAGGCATGCCCTTATTAGGGGTATGTATCCTCTCTTTGCCGAGGGCGTGCCAAAAGCGACCCCAGAGGCATCCAGTAATTTCCCGCCACCATTAGTTCCGACCAAGCTACGTCACAAACAGACCGCAGCTGATATTTTTATTTCGTCCTATTTGGACGACACAGTCCCAGAATATGCAAATCCTGTTCGCGCTCCGCCAGTCCCTGTAAATCAGGCACTTCCCGCTCCTCCAGACACCGGAGTACCTGTTACGGTACCCCCGGTCCAGCCCGCCATACAAGTCCAGCCTGCATTTCCATTTCCCACTCTGCCAGGACGAAGAGCCTCAGTAGACGACTCTAGTTTAGGGGCCGCAGGGGGAGGTACTCCTCAAACCCCGCCGCCACACAAGCGTTTAACGACAGCCGAATTACATGCACAAGCGTCACAGCGTACGCCCAGACATCAGACTGTAGCAGAAATAAGAAAATCCCTTGCCGAATGCGGCTATGATCCAGTCCCAGGCGAGGATAATATGGTTTTATATTCATTCCGCGTAAGAAAGGTGGCCGAGTATCTAGTCACCTTACCGAATATGAAAGAAGATCTAGACAGAATATATCGTTTCATCCGTACAGGGGATGATCCAGAAAGCATTAGCGAGGCCATGTCTCAAAGGAAAGCCGAGATCCAGCTCATGATATTAAAGTTTCTGATCAATTGTCTAATAAGAGAACAAGATTACCCGTCTAAAGATCAAGCCGAAATGAGAACCCTGACAAGGTGGAGTGATAATATAGCCGAGGGTAAGCACAAGACCGTCGGTGCTATGGAGAGTATGTACAAGAAAATCCGTAGAGAAATAATAAAGATACACGAACAACGTAAAGCAGCACAAGTAAGCGAGAAAGAAAGTAATTCTGGTACTGAAGAGATAGACGACGAGAATCCCGCCAGAATAGCGTATGTAGGAAAATCTAGATTTCCAGATCGCCATTTACGCCTAGAACACAAGTCTATTTTTCATTCTCCAGCACCAGAACAAGGTTCTCTAGAACAAGTGTTTCAAGCTACCGATCACATTCTGAAATCACGAATCGGTTACAGTGAGTTAAGTACCATGCATGAACAAGAACTAGCCCGATCAGCAGTCCGATGGATTACTGATTCTACCACTTTTCCAGACGAAATAGTGGCACAAATGTTTCTGAAACTGCCCCCAGCCGAACAACGACTGGTGGGTATGTATATGATTCAGCACCTCATTACTTTGTATGAGGGTCAACACTCTGATCCAGGTCCGTTACATGATGTCCTGAACGAGTTACTCCAGTATAGATGGAAAGGTCTAGGTACCGATTTAATTAGTGTCATTCTAGAACAGCGTCACAAATATAGAACGTTTTTGAACCCGCATTTTGTTCCTGCCTCACCCCCAGAAGGTAAACCATTTTACATGGAGAGACAGAATCCGTTACGAGAAGTCCACCCAGTTAGAGTAACGGGTGGCGAACTAGAACGAGTGTTTGTTTACACTCCGATTACAAAGATGGAACTCCTCGAGATGAAGAAATTAATTCCCTGTCATGACAAAGATCCAGCAGGGTTCCATAGAGAATTAAAAGACATGCTCCGTATGGGAGAATACACGTATCCAGATATAATTAAAATGTTAAAAGTTCTGCTGCCCGCAGGGGTGTATGAAAAGCTCAAGGAAAAAGAATGGGAGGTGGGAGAGAAAAAGATCGATTGGGCAGTTCTAGAAGCTGAAGACAAGGCACGAGTACCAGGTACCGGTCTTGGAGCGAAATGTAAAGAATTACCAGAATTATTAATACAAGTTTTACCCAGATTATTGACAACTAGAAAAGAAGACTGGGATGCAATCTCAGCCTGTAAACAGAAGCAAGATGAGGATATTAGTGATTTTTATTCTAGATTTGAAAAATGTTTCAGCATCAACAGTGGCCTCAAGACGAGTAGTGAGTCATACCCTCACCTTTTTGTTACTAAATTAGTCGAGAATTCAAGTCCACAAATTAAAAATCGAGTTTTGAAAGTCGAAAGTACCTGGCAAGCTAATACCCCGTCCCAGATGTTGCAGATGCTTCAATACCACCAGAATAGAATCAGGGAAGAACAAGAACACGAGAGAAAACGTATGAAAGACACGAAAATGAAAGTACTAGTTGCACAATCTGTTCCTCAAGACAGTCAGAAGAGGGGTCCGAATCAAGCCAGTCATCCTGCAGCTCCCGTTAAAGGGAACTGCAATTATTGTAAACAGCCAGGTCATTTTATAAATGAGTGTGCAGTTCTGAAACACAACATAGCTACTGGTAAGACTAAAGAAAGACCACGTCCGCCTAGACAAGAACAAGTTTCACAGATTCCTCAGCCACAGAATGCACCACAGACAGTTACAGCACCGCAGCCTATTGCTGCAACACAGCATGTTACATCGCAGATGTACCAGTATGCACAGTCTGAGTATCCAGAGTACCAGCAGTATTCATGAAACGGCCTAGAGAGGGAGGTAGGCTTGCCTCTCATCGAGATACCTGTAGATCAAGAAGGTCCCTATGTTCATAGTCAAGTATTAGGGAAAGACAGAAAGTTTTTGATTGATACAGGGGCAAGTAGGACCACAATTAGTCACGCCGAAGTTCCAGGGGCTCCGCTCTCAGGCTCAAGAAATGTTTCCCTTGGATTTTCAGGAAAACCTATCGTAAATGAGATTTCAAAGCCAGTTACTCTAGAAGTAGGTCCATTGTCCCGCACTACTGATCTGTTACTTACTAAGTCATGTCCAGAAAATCTATTAGGCATTAAAACACTGAAAGAGTTAGGTGCAGTTATATGCTGTTCCCCAGAGGGAATACGATTGTTCCTACGTGACTTTAAGGGTCACTACGTATTACGAGATTTTGATTCAAGACTGTCTAATGTCCCGCAGCACTTATGGGCGCAAGGTCCAACTGATGTAGGTTACATGCAAATCACACCCTATCGTGTGACTCTCAAGCCAGGTGTAGTGTTACCACGAATCAGACAGTACAGATTGCCACCTGAGGCTGTAGCAGCCTTATCCAAAATTATTGACGAGCTCATGGCTCAAGGAGTGGTTGTAGAAACTGACTCCAATGTATGCAATTCTCCGATCATTCCAGTCATGAAACGTACTGATCCAAATGCACCCCCAGTATATCGATTAGTGATTGACCTACGAGAGCTTAATAAGTGTATTATTCCTCAGTACCCAGTTGTCCCAGATATCTCTTCCCTATTGACAGCCATTGATTCCGAAGCCACGTTCTTCACTGTCATAGACCTCAAGAACGCATTTTTCAGTGTTCCTATTCATCCAGACAGCCAGTTCCTTTTCGGATTTTGTTTAAATGGAAGGAGCTATATGTTCACACGAGCTCCTCAAGGTTTCACAGAAAGTCCTAGTATTTACAGTCAAGCACTCAAGAGACAACTAGACAACATTCACATGTCAACTGACACTGCCCTGCTCCAGTATGTCGATGATCTACTGATCACAGCCCGTTCTGAACGTGCTTGCGAGCAAGCATCCCTTACAGTCTTGTATTTCCTAGCCGAGATGGGGCACAAGGTGTCCCCTTCTAAGCTTCAATTCTGTGTCCAGCAAGTGGTCTACTTAGGACACTTACTGTCCAAGAGGGGTAGACAGTTGACACCAGACCGTATCCAGTTAATAGCGAGTCTTCCTCAGCCCAAGACCCAGAAGGAGGTACGTGCTTTTATTGGCCTTACTTCTTACTGCAGACAATGGATTCCTCAGTATGCATTTCTAGCCAAGCCACTGATACAGTTAACGACACAGGAGGCAGCCGTATCGACTGTTCTCCCTTGGACATCTGAACATACACTTAGTTTCAATGAGTTAAAGAAAGCCCTATGCCAAGCTCCAGTTCTAGCTACACCGAACTACAGTAAGTCTTTTACACTTTTCGTAACTGAACGGGAAGGTACAGCATTATCTGTTCTCACACAAGATCAAGCAGGACAATACAAGCCCTGTGCTTATTTTTCGAGCACATTAGATCCTGTAGCCCAGGCTCTGCCTGCGTGCCTCAAGTCAGTTGCAGCCACAGCACTAGCTATCAGACAAAGTGATTCCATAGTCTTAGGACACTCCTTGACAGTACAAGTTCCACATTCCGTGGAAGTTCTTTTAAACCGAACACAAACTCAGCACTTGACAATTGCACGTTTAACAGGTTATGAATTGACACTGTTCCAGCCACACATAGAAATCAGACGCTGCAACATTTTAAATCCTGCTACATTGTTACCATCAGTTACTTCGAATTCTGCCACACATGACTGTGTGGAAGTAGTTAACATTACGACAAAGCCAAGACAAGATCTGACAGATACTCCGTTACCAGACCCCGACCTGACACTTTATGTGGATGGTTCATGCCTGAGAACTAGTACAGGAGAACTAGTCGCCGCGTATGCAGTGACTACTGATACTGAAGTTATTGAAACACACCGTATTGACACCCTGTCCGCTCAAGCAGCAGAGCTAGTTGCTCTGACCCAAGCCTGCATACACGCCAAGAACTTGAAAGTTAATGTTTACACAGATTCACGCTACGCATTTGGAGTTGTACACGACTTCGGAGTGCTCTGGCAGGAGAGAGGTTTCATGACTTCTCATGGAACCAAGATTCAGCATGGTCTCCTTATTCAAGCTCTGTTAGATGCCATACATTTACCGACATCTATCGCTATCATGAAGTGCAAAGCACATACGAAAGTTACTGACACCATTTCTCAAGGTAACGATCTAGCAGATCGCACAGCCAAGCTCACAGCACAGACTCTAGACATTCCAGTTAACATGACACACACTCCAGATCCGATTACATGCATGACAGTTAAAGACCCTACACAAGATGTCATAGATATCCAGTTACATGCTACTCCCGAAGAAATCAAGAAATGGTCCGAACAAGGAGGGGTCCAGACAGATCAAGGATGGTTAACGAAGGGTAGAGCCACATGGTTTCTCCCCGACTCTATGGTTCAAGTCATTATTAATACCGCACATAGTCCAGCACATTTAGGAGAAAAAGCTATGTTAGACAGTATCCAGAACATCTGGTTCAACAAGCATTTACGAGCTGCAGCCAAGCAGAAAGTCCGTACCTGTATGATATGTTGTCAGTTTAATCCAGGTAAAAGTGTCCCGGTGGAACAAGGTGGATTCCAGCCCCCTGACCACCCTTTTGAAGTCCTCCAGATGGATTATATTCAGATGGAGCGATGTCGAGGTTTCAAGTATGTCCTTGTAGTTGTATGCGCTTTGTCCAGGTGGACAGAAGCATATCCAGTCCCAGATTACACAGCCGCGACCACTGCCAAGCAGTTGGTTCGTGAGTTCTTCCCTCGTTATGGACTCCCTAGAGTCGTATATTCTGATAACGGTCAGCCATTCTCATCTGAGTTGATGAAGCATGTTTCCCTGTTGTTAGGGTACCAGTGGAAGTTTCATTGTGTACGCCACCCTGAAGCAGCCGGTCTCGTAGAGAGACATAACCAGACTCTGAAAATCCGTATCGCCAAAGTGTGTAAAGAGAAAGGTGTCGACTGGCTAGTAGCTCTGCCAGTCGCTTTATTTTATATGCGCATGGTCGCACATTCCAGATCAGGTCTGTCCCCGTATGAGGTCGTTTTCGGCCGCCCCCCTAACATGTGGGGTACACCTAGACCCCGAAGTATTACCGATGTTTCAAGTAATATGCTGACAGATTACCTAGCTTCCTTGATGTCTGCCCTCAACTCATGTCGTTCACAGGTTGCCGCCGCATTTCCAGACAATACCGAGGTGGCACCGCATGAAATCGTTCCAGGATCCATGGTGATGGTGAGGAATTTTGACAGATCAAGTCCGCTGGAGCCTCGCTGGAAAGAGCCCCGACAGGTCCTCCTCACCACCCGTACAGCCGTGAAGTTGGAAGGTCGCAAAGGCTGGGTGCACCTTTCTCATGTAAAACAGTTTAATGGACTGAAACCCGTCTTAAAGAACATTTCCCAGGATTTGAAGGATTGCCAAAGCATTGTTCTCAAGGACTGTCCCGCAAAAGACATTGCTACAAACCCTCCCCTGTTAGAGAAAACTCCGCAACAGGAGTATAAGTTAAAACTCCGGTCTAGTAAAATAAGTCAGTCAGTTTGATTGTCTAAGTCCTCCCCTAGGTGAAACGGTTAGACTGTTTCTGACATGTATAAAATAGACCCCCATAGTGAGAGAGTTAGTCAAAACTCAATCCGATGTATCATTTTTCTATGTTTCATATTATTTCTCAGCATTATGATTTCCTGCACCAGTTATGCATTTTTCTTGTATTTCCCAGTTCTTCATGTAAATAAGTCTGCTAATGCTACAGTAGAGCACACGTTTAGTGATCTGCCTCCTCATGAACTCTCTTACCGCCTCGCTATGCGAAATAACTCATTCATCCGCATGTTACATTACTCACACCAGTCCAGCAATGCCACTAATTGTTGGGTGTGTGGTCGACTCCCCCCTTTTCAGACACCGAAGGGAGTTCTGCCACTTTTTCCTTATCCATTCTCACATAATGGTTCGTGTGGAGCATGGTCCACGTTAACGTCATCCTCAACAGATATGTCTTTTCTTAACAATACATGTTTTCCAGACAAGCAAGGTCTTCCCCACAGAACAGGGTTAGATCTAGAAAATGAAGTGTATAATTTAGGTAATTATTCTTCGAATTTCATGGTCTTGAATGTTCAGTCTGATACTACTCCAGACTTACCTGCTATTTCAGTACTGCCAGTCAGAGGTGAATTATGTGTCCGAAATAATGGTTCCGTACATGTAGGACATAGTGATTGTACTACTATTGTCAAGTATAGTGACAGTGGGAAATCTGTCTTCAAAGCTTCACGTCATTCTTATTTTATTTGTGGTCAAACTGCATATGTTCGTCTGCCCCTCGGTTGGGAGGGAACCTGTTACATTGCCTTCCTACTGCCACCTGTTTTCCTAGCCCCACCTGATTATCATAGAAACACACGTCTAGTACACATTAGACATAGAAGGGAGTCCCCAATTGTCGATTATACTGAAACTGCTCTAGAACAGTATACAGATTTCAATAGAGGTTTCTTCTTCTTTATAGGACCTATCCAGAATAGTAAACTGATCCGTAGGTTAACCAGAACCCTTGAAGCTGTGGTAAATGAGACTGCTTCTGCTCTAGGTAATTTAACTGAAGAACAATCTGCTATGAGATTTGTCGTTTTACAGAATCGTCTCGTCCTTGACGTCATACTGGCCGATAGGGGCGGGGCCTGTAGAGTCATCGGATCTAGTTGCTGCATTTTCATTCCAAATAACGCGCCGTCTGTTTATTCAGCTATAACCAGACTCCATAAAATTGCCCATCTGTTACACCAAGATCCAGGCACCTGGACATGGTCCGGTTGGTTCTGGAATATAATTTCCGCATGGGGATGGAAAATATTGTCCTTCCTAGGTATTGCAGTAGCGATCATATTCAGCTGCTGTCTCTGTATACAATGTGGCCCTGCGATTTGCGGCATTTGTGCTACCTCTTGTATTCCTAATCCCAAACCCCGTTCTAAATCCCGTTCCAAGAAAATTCGAGACGAGCAAATGATACTGTATGAAATGATAGATGGTATCATGAAAATTGATGTTTCCTGATGGAAACGTAGTGACAAGGAGGGAATGTGGAAAAGTAAATTTTGCCATGTTCTGTGTCCCTACGTGTCATCCATCATATGTTATGTGTGCATGATTAAATATGCATATGCATTCCCCATGTTCGATTAATGACACAATTACAGTTGTGTCCACCTCTAGTATGTCAGTTTCCAGTTCTCGTGAATACTACGAATATCAGGCCTATGTAAAGCTACGTTGCCACGTTTCTCAGTGTGCACGTTATTTCATTGTAAAGTTCCCGTTTCTAGGCCTCAAAAGGGCCCGGACATCAGATTCAGCTCCTGTCTCCTAAAGCCTCGCTGAGGAGCGATACAGCCCCCACCTGTATCCTCGACCCTTCACTTACTTCCTGCCTTGCAGTGCCCGGTCCAGCCTGGCTCTGCCTCTGAGTCTGCCAAAAGTATGTTATAGTTCCAGTTATCAGTTCAGTCCTCCTTCTCTGCATTCCTAAGCTACTGAACTGCATCAATAGTTTCCGTCATTGTCTAGCCTTCACGTCTCCACGTTAGAGAAATACTGCATTTAATGGTCATTTAATATTCTTCATCACGTACTACATGTAGAATAATGCATGGTCCAGTCTTAGAATCAAGTTAGCCTTTCCCCTCCTGACTTATAGTTTATATCAACATGTTCTCTAAACATCAGATACTAGATACTGTTTAGGTACATGTCGCCCTGACTCTCCAGACTTCAGTCTCTGCTCCTAGCACAGAGTTCATAGCCCCCAGCTTCTCCTAGTGATACGTCATTGCTAGTTTGCGCGCACCATCAGGTTAGAGGTCCCGGCTCCTCAGGTAGCCCCCTCCATGGTTTCCGCCCCATTCATGACATATTCTGTTACGTTTGCATCACATGTCTATGTATACGCCCTGTTACACCTCTTTTTCACCCTTATCTTTCGCGACTGCTACGCGTCACGCCTTTTGCTCCACCCACTGCTACGCCTATTGCAATGTAATGCTATGTGTTTGCGTTATGTATATATGCTCATGCACTGTTATTAAAAAAGTCCTCCCTTTCCCTTGTCCCGATCCTGACACCAGCAGCGCTGCTGGGCCCTGCCATCCTATTCCTATGCAGGTTGTCCTGTTCCTGTCCTTTATGCTGTAATAAACCTGCGAAACTCCTACTACCTCGAATTTTGACTCTTATTTATTGAGCTATCTGTTATTCATTTATACATTCAAAAATAGGGTATTATTTATTTATTTACCACACATTGGTGAAAGGTGAATTAGGAACAGACTATAACATTGTCACTTTGACTTCCACAAAAGGCAGTTGGACCCTCGCGCTCACCACACATTCCCTTTCTCCACCGCAAACTACATTTGTGTTTTTAAAGGGAAGCTGAAGAAAATTACGAGCATGCCTTCAAAGATACAGTCCATGAGACTTTAAACTGCCACTCACTGAAGGACAAATGAACTCCTCTCCGGTGGGAAATGTCACAAAGTCAAAATGAATTTTGTTCTTTTCTTATAAATTAGATAGATCTCGTTTTAAACTTTGCTTTGTTTGAGCTGATAAAATCTCGAGCGCGCCCTCACATCTTGACAGTTAGTCCAGAGATTTATAGCAGATATAACAAAGGAACAAAAATATGCTTACTTTTGCTGAGTGTTCAGGTGAGCCATGCACAACACGCTTGGGCAGGGCTGTCCGATCTGAGGGACACTGGTGGGGCTTTAAAGCGTGCTGAATTTTTCTTTGTGGCTCAATGGTACTTGGCTTTTCATGTTCCTTAGTTTCTTCATTAGTTTAATCTAGCTCACGTTTGTTGTGGCATCTTTTTGAAATCTGCGTCATGTCTAGTTGCTGTAAACTGCGCCAGTCGCTTTTTAGAAGTAATGTAGAGGTTTCTTTAGCCACTTGTACCTTGATTTAAGCGTAGATTCTTTTAGTCCTCGTCGCCATAAATAATGTAGTGATGATGTCCACGCTGATGATGATTTAAAGTCGTTTATTTATAATTAAGTAGATAAGATGGTAATAACACCCCACCAGGAACATCTGACATGATGCTCAGCCCAATGCCAATTGAAATCTTCAGTCCACAGAGCCCCAACATTCCACAATGCATCATAGCTGCAACATTCCACAAGCTGGGGTAGAAAGGGATAAAACATGTAATGCATTGATAGGGTGCCAGAATACTACAGTATTCCCTATCAGATCTTCTAGTAACTTCATGTCCATTAAACTTTATATCTTTTTTTGTACATTCTATCTTTACTGAATCTCGGCATATGTCCACTGTTATATTCTCAAAGGCCTGTTCCATTTTCTTCCTACACATTTTTGCCCAGTTTAGGTTACTTTGTTGTATCTCTTTTCAACACCACTGTGCGATTATTTTGTCCTTTTTCGTTTTCCAGGCATTTCCAAAATCTGATCAATGCTGCTTGTGATTGTAACCCCCAAGCCGTTGATCCTAATTCTGATCTTATTGCATGGACCATTGCTGATGGGGGCAGGGATAGAAGGTTTTTCAGGCATTTTCCTTCCTCCAAGTCCCAGACTCCTTTACCGCTCAAATAAAGGATTTCTGCTCCAAAGAGTACTTGCGGTGGTATCATTGCACTGAAAGCCTTTAATAGTGGTCGATGAGACATATCCCCATAGTCACGATTAAACATTTACATTTACATTTCACTTTTGGCAGTACAGCATTACTTAATATTTTTGTTGAAATGAGCGTCATGGTTCCCCCCGAGGGGCGGCCAAATCTTTGCCTCTTGGCCATACGATTTACTTGATAATAGCCCTCGAAGCTAGGGGTTTCGCCGCATGCCCAGGTCTCTTGTAGGCAGGCAATTGCTACTTTATTTACTCGTTTCTTTATATGTTCTTGTTTTAACTCATTGCCTAACCCATTTATATTCCACGATAAGAGACTTAGGCTATGCGACACCCCCACCTCCTATTCTATATCACTTAAACCGCCGGCTTCCCCCATCCTATCCAAATGTCTCTCCGAGGGGGTCTCCTAAATAGCTACCTTGACTCCAGCTACCCCACGAGTCCTCTTTTACTGTGTTATTTATCACTATATTCAGGCGGCTACCCACTTCTTCGTTATCCTTTTGTAACCTCACCTGTCTCCTCCCCAGACCTGCATGGCACTTAGAAATCCCTTCCAGGTTGTAGTTCGTCCCTTAAATCCTTTTCTGGGATCACCCTTACTCCCCCTTGGGATATCTCTCTGGTTGCTTTCATAATTGCCATTTTTACCAGGTCCGAGTATAGTAGTACTTTTATTATTTCCCTGCCATTTGTACTTTCTATAAAGCCCACCTGTCTCAAATCTTTTGTACCAATCCCACTCAGGCTTATACATCTGGAAAAGGTTGACAGCACTTGTGACCTATTTAAAGGGTTCGTTTTCCTCAGTTTCTTACCCCTTTGGCCTGCTTGCGCCGGTTCCAGATATACCCATTTATTATTCTCCATCCCACCTCCTGTCTCTGGGAAGCTAGGTTTGGCTGTCTGATCCTTTCTCTCCCTTGGGGCCCTGCCACTAGCTCGTGTGGCTGTGGTGTTGGAACCGGGTTACTGTGTCTCTGGAGGTTCTGCATTTGACCTTTTAAAGATGGGATTATTCTCTGATTTACGGGGTTGATTTCTGATACCTTCTCTTTTGGGTCCTTACTACTCTGGAACTTCCTTTGTATAATCGGCATTGTTCTTTTGACCTCTGTTGTCGGGGGTCCTTTGGGTACAAAGGACCGGGCAGAGACATTTAGCTTTCCCTCTGCATCTTTTTTCTTACGGTTTTCCTTTATCACTTTTTGCGGGACCTGCTTTTTGCTTGCCCTTTAGTATAGACCCTTACATGTTCACATCTCCTTTTTACCAGCATTGGGCACTTAGATATATATATATATACATTATCTGGTGGCTCTGCCGATTCACACCCTATACTTTGATCGGTTGTTTGTGGGGTCACTACTGGTCTTAACATGAGAGGCATTTGCCCTTTAATTCCTGTCAACTCCTCTTCAATCTTTTTTTAGAAATATCTTTTGGGAGTTTAATACACCATTCTTCAACATTGATACTTCTAAGATTCCCTGGAGGGTTTTCTGTAACATCAGTAGTAAGTCCAATATAGAGGTTGTGGGTGCTGCTGACAGGTCCAAATCCTGGTTGCTATTTCTCTCTGGGCTTACTTGACTCCCTGTCATTAATGAGTCCTGCTGGTTTGGATTGTTTTTCCCCTTACGAAGTTTTAGATCTTGATTAGATAATGCCCCCCCCCCCCCGACGAAGCTAGGCTCATGCCTTTCGCTACCCAATTGCCCTTCGTTCCCCGAAGTTTGCAGGGAAAAGAGTTTTGGGGATGATGAGGGCCGAGGTGCTGCCATTATTGAATTTTGACTCTGGAGGGAGAGGTTTATTAGCAAGGGATCCTCTAGATCTTCTTCCATTTCTTCTTCTGGTACTCCCCTCTTGCTTTTCTCCCCCTGATGCCCCTCCTCCGTTTCTACATTTTTTACGTTCTCGGGCTGGGGCTCGGGCTCCTCTTCAGTTTCCAAGTTTATTACCGGTAGCTTTTGTAATTTATAGTATTTCCCTACAAAGTCCTTAATGGGATTAGAGATTTCAGAGTTCTTTTTCGTAATGGATATTGAGGTACACCCCTTTTTGACTTGCGGGGCTTGATTAATTACTCTTTTATCTTTCCTCTTCTTACGTCGCCCCTTAATCTTGTCCTCAGGGGAGACCTGGCTTTCCTGGCTCTCTTCCCATGACCTTGATCCTGCCAGTATCTCACTCCTCTCCGGGCTATCTTCTAAGGCTTCCTTACGTAGTTTTTGCTTACGTTTTGGGCCCATTGTCCTTTTACTTATGTAATGCTGTGGCACGTGTTCTGGGCTTATCTCCTGCAGCTCTCCCCTGTATGTTCTTACTTTCTAAATTATATATATTTAGTTGGAGAATACTATAGATGTAATACAGCTTTTACTCATGCACTTACCTCTGTGGTGCCACTGCCCGCCAGCCCGCCTTGCCGGAATTATGATGAATTCTCCTTTGGATGATCTTTTTCCCTGTTTAGTGTTGACACTCTGGGACTGCCTCCCTTCATCGGCTCCTGCCCCTGAGTGGGGCGTCTCAGTGTTAATAATTGGGCTAGACTGGCGTTTATCTGCTCAATTGCGCCATGTCTGCCCCCCCCTTATCATACAGCAGCAGGGGCACCACCTCGTCAGGGTACAGCGTCTTCCTTTGTGGCGTTCTGCCCTAATTGCAGGTACACTCGAGTCCTGCCCCTTTGCACTCGCCAAACCGCCGCGCCACACCCAGTTGAAGTTCACAGCATGGAAACCTGCAGCGGTTGGTGTTACCGGCGAGTGCAGACTTTGATGAGGGTCGAGCTCGAGGGTGGGGGTGGGAGCTACTCCTCCGCTCTGCTTCGTGCTCGTACTACCTGCCATTCCTGATTCGCGGCACCCTTCGCTCCTCAGCTCCGTAGTGCTCCTCTCCTCTGCGCTCGATTACCTGTGCTGCGCCGGCGGCTCACTCGGCAGTCTCTCCGCTCTGGTCCGGTCTGGCAAGGCAAAGCTAGGCGTGGCCACAACAGAGTCACTCTCCACAATCGTGGTATTATTTTGAAGCTCTTCCTGTATGTGGTGCTTAGCCGAAATGTAACTGCTGTTTAAATTCACACAGCAATAGATGTAACCAACAACAAATAATCCTCCGGGGCAACAAAGAATATAGGGCTTCGAAGTTTGTGTAGACTTACGAGAGACATTATAGCAGGTGGACGTCCTTCGTGAGTGGTAACAAACCAGAGGCTGATGAGGTCTGTTAGCCCAAAACCGGTCCCAGGATGCTTGTTTCCGGTCCAGGGAAGACATGGCTTGGCAGTTCAGGCTGGACTGTTCCCATGAGGCCCACGGTTAAGACTGATTTGCATATGGCCATGTCTGAACTGGGGTGGCTAAGTGCGCTAAAGAACGACAATGGATTCAACCCAGATCTGTGACTGGGGGTGAATGTCTGAAAAGTTTCAGCACTCCGTCCATCTCTCTTTGTGTTTGCTTAATTAACCAGAGGCAACTTTATCAATATGCAAATTATTCAGAAAGTAAGTTAATCATCTACCTTGTTTTTGGTAACCTGTGAACTCGCACTCACTTCACTGCTATCTCTGCTCTTTGCGCTACAACTCAAACAATTACAACGCAGTTGTTACAACAACCGCGTTGTTATGGCGCAAGCCATTACATCACAAGTTGTTTCTACGACTTGCTGTAGGGGGCGTGCTAAACTAAGGAATAGTATAATTTACTATTCCAACATCTTCCCTACTGTTGCAGACACTGGAGTTGGAATAGTAAATTATACTATGTCTAAGTCCAGAGCGCCCTTTACAGCAAGTCGTAGAAACGACTTGCGATGTAATGGCTTGCGTTTTAATCACATGCGTTGTAGCCCATGCGTTGTAGCGCATGCGATGTAACATCACATATTCTTTTATAGGCCTTATAAGTTGGCGTACAAACAAACAGTGCTTTTTAGTATGATTTCAGCTCCAATTTGACTTCTGGGCAGGAGTCACTGTAGCTACCAAGACCCGCTGTGAAGGACCAGCTTATGGCCGTCATATGTGCAAAAGTTGATTGTGTATTCACAATGGGTTTCAGTAGCGCCTAGTGCAGCACGCTCTGTGTTACATGCATTTCACTACTACTTTATATTGTATTTAAGTACTTTCTGCAAGTACGGTTACACTTGTGCAGTGTGCTAGTAACAACATGGACAACTGATGGACTATATTAGTGCTTTTAACCCCTTCGAGGCTGATGACGAGCTGGGCTCGTCATGGCGCACACCGGTCGTGCGCTGATGACGAGCCCAGCTCGTCATGAGTCCCACCCTCGGGGGAAGCGCTGGCGCTCCCCCCGAGGGTCTCCGATCGCGCTCGTTTTGCTTGGAGTGGCAGCGGAAACTTTCCGCTGCGGCCCCCGCCTCTCCCCATGGGAATCCCTGATGACATCAGCGCGCACAGCGCGCGCTGACATCATCAGGGATTCCCAGCGCTCGGGAAGCCATTTGCTTCCTGAGCGCCGGGGAAGAAGGTGGGTTTTTTGTTTCTGGCCGGGGTTTGGGGCCGCAAAGAGGCATCAGGGGAGAGGAAAGAGATTTTCCTCTCCACTGATGTCTCTTTGCAGGGCATTTCTGCCTCACGATCGCGCACAGCGTCGTGATCATGCGGCGGAAATGCCCCCACTAGCACCAGGGATTTAAATTTAGTTTATAGGAAGCGACCCCTTGGGCAAGGGTCGCTTCCAGGCGGGGACTGATTATCTTTTCGTTTTTCTGCCCCCCCTGGGGGCAAATCGGCCCGTTTTTTCGGCCGTTTTGCCCCCAGGGGTGCAGAAATTCCCCACTAGCACCAGGGTTGTTTTTTGGTGGCAATATGGCGGCCATTTTTGATGTTTACGTTTTTCTGTCCCCTCTGGGGGCAAATCGGGCCGTTTTTTTTGCCGTTTTGCCCCCGGGGGAGCAGAAAATGCCCACTAGCACCAGGGATTTTGATTTTAGCTTTTAGGAAGCGACCCCTTGGGCAAGGGTCGCTTCCAGGTGGCCTCACAAATAACTTTTTGTTTCTCTGCCCCCCCGGGGGCAAATCGGACAGTTTTTCGGCCGTTTTGTCCCCAGGGGGCGCAGAAATTTCCCACTAGCACCAGGGATTTTTGTTGGGGCAATGTGTTTGTTTTGGGAAGCCCCTTGGGTAAGGGTCGCTTCCAGGTGGCCATGATTGTGTTTTTGTTTTTCTGTCCACCCTGGGGAAAATCGGCCCTTTTTTTGCCGTTTTGCCCCCAGGGGGGGCAGAAAATGCCCACTAGCACCAGGGAATTTAAATTTAATTTTTAGGAAGCGACCCCTGGGCAACGGTCGCTTCCTGGTGGCAAGTAATTATGTTTATGAATTTCTGCCCCCCCTTGGGGCAAATCGGACCGTTTTTTTTTACGTTTTGCCTCCTGTTTTTTGGCCCACTAGGCCCTAGGATTTGAGTTTTGTTCCAATGGTGGTTATAATTTTGGTTGTTTTTTACTGTCCGCCTCCCTTGGTGCCGGTTGGTCTTTTTTTGTTCTTACTGCCTTGGCTGGTGGTGTGTGTGGAGTGGTGCTTGGCTGGCGGTGTGTGCGGAGTGGCGCTTTGCTGGTGGTGTGCGTGAAGTGGTACTTGGCTGTCTGTGCACGGAGTGGTGCTTGGCTGGCGGTGTGTGTGGCGTGGCGCTTGGCTTGCAGTGTGCGTGGAGTGGTGTTTGGCTGGCGGTGTGTGTGGAGTGGCGCTTGGCTGGATGGTGTGCGTGCAGTGGTACTTGGCTGTCTGTGCACGGAGTGCTGCTTGGCTGGCGGTGTGTGTGGAGTGGCGCTTGGCTGGATGGTGTGCGTGGAGTGGTACTTGGTTGTCTGTGCACGGAGTGGTGTTTGGCTGGTGGTGTGTGTGGAGTGGTGTTTGGCTGGCGGTGTGTGTGGAGTGGTACTTGGCTGGATGGTGTGCGTGGAGCGGTGCTTGGCTGGCGGTGAGTGGCGCTTGGCTTGCGGTGTGCGTGGAGTGGTGCTTGGCTGGCGGTGTGTGTGGAGTGGTACTTGGCTGGCGGTGTGCGCTGAGTGGTGTTTGGCTGGCGGTGTGCATGGTCTGGTGCTTGGATGGTGGTGTGGGTGGACTGGCGCTCGGCTGGCGGTGTGTGAGTAGATACTTTCTGTTGGTCACAGCACACACTGCTAGTTGAGTGACACTCTACGCAGTCCATCATTTTCTGTAGTTGCTGTGTCAGATATGTGTGCGTGTGAAAGTGATGGGCCCTTGAATGGCACTGGCGGCTGGCGGTGTGAATGTTTTGTATGTGTCACACGTACAAAAGGTGTATGAATGTCCTTACTGCCCCTGTGTAATGGGGGTACTGGTAGGAGCAAAAGACCGACTGACACCAAAGGGGTCAGGCAGTAAAAAAAAATCAAAAAATTAACCAGTGTCTTGATGTTAAACCTCATCTAATCCCAATTGGTCTAAGCCCTATTTGATGGCCCATCTGGGCGAATTTAAATTTGGGGGGCAAATTTGTGTGTTTTTTTTTTTAATTGTTATATTGTTTGTGAAATGTGGTAGTTATTTTTTTTTCTTCTCTATTTTTGTCTTGTTCCAGGCTTTTGCTGTTTGGATTGTTGTAGGTTGCGGGTCTGTTTGCAGCTTGTGTAGTTGCTTGTGCTTGGTAAGTGAATGTATTTTGTACTACTTTCCCTTGATGTTTGTCTTTTTGAAAAAGGTTGTACTTATAGCAGTTTGTGTGGCTCTGTGTTTTTTTTTTCAGCATTAGTGTTTGATGTGCACTTTGTTTTTTAATCTGTCATTTCTTTTTTTCTTTCTAGTGGGATATCATTTCTTTTTGCTGTGTCTCAGCAGAGTAGGTGCTGGTGAGTGTAGCTATATTTGGTAAGAGTGAAATTGTTTTGGATTGTATTGATCTTTTTGTGAAAGCCTTACCTTGTTTACTTCTTACTTTGCACAGTGTAGGTTGTTGTTCACTTGGGTGCGGAGTTCTTCTTGCTTTGTAAGGATAGTGGCTAGTCGCAGGATTACTGCTCAGCAGGTTCTTGGTTTGCTTTTTGAGTCTTCCTCTGACCATGGTTCAGAGACTGAGTCCGATTCGGACCCAGAGATAGGGGCAGAAGATTCAGGCAGTGAGTTTTCTCTTCGCATGGAATCATCATCATCGGATGATGAATCTTCTTCTAGTGCTGATGAAGGGCCTATGGTAGAGGAGGACATTGATGTGCCGGTAGTGGGCCAAGAGGCATCTGTGCTGCTGCCTAGGGCCACAAGGTTTCCTTTCTTTTTACGTCGGCAAGAGGCATGTGGGCTGCAGCCTGCGCCCAAAAGGCTTCACATTGCTGTGGTGCGCCAAGAGGCATCTGGTGCTTTTCGTCTTCCTGCTGGTGTAGTGCAGCAAGAGGCATCTGGGGCTGTTAGGCTTCCCATTGGTGTAGAGCGGCAAGAGGCATCTGGGCCTGCTTGGTTTCCCTGTGGTGTAGTGCAGCAAGAAGCATCTCAAGCTGCTAGGCTTCCCGTTGGTGTAGTGCAGGAAGAGCCCTCTGGGGATGCTATGTCTTCTGTTAGTGTTGTGCAGCCAGAAGTATCTGTGGCTGTTAGGCTTCCCGTTGGTGAACAGCAGCAAGAGGCTTCTGGGCTGCAGGCTGGGGTGGCTGCTCCCCCCGTTGATAGGGATGGCCTCTGGGTTCCCCCTGGCATGGTGCAGCCGGCATTGCCAGAGTTCACTGGTGTTCCTGGGTGTAGAGTGAATACTGAGAATTTTCTGCCAATACATTTTTTTCAGTTGTTTTTTGACGTTGTGTTTTTGCAAGAGATTGTTGATCAAACTAATTTGTATGCAGAACAATTTTTGAGGGACAATAGTGCCAGCCTTAAGCCCCATTCTAGAGCAACCCGGTGGACTCCCACAAATGTTGAAGAGATGAAGAAGTTTTTGGGATTAACTTTTTTGATGGGCTTGCTAAGGAAGCCATCAATGTCTTCATATTGGTCCACTAGTCCCTTGATGGCAACAGCTATATTTCCAGCAGTCATAAGTCGTGATCGGTATATGCTTCTTCTTCGGATGATGCATTTTGTTGATAATGGTTTAGCGTTGCCACGCGATCACCCTGATTGTGACCGTTTGTTTAAAATTCGGCCTGTCCTTGATCACTTTGTTGATCCTTTTTCTGAGATCTTTGCCCCTGGTAAAGAAATTGCAGTGGATGAGTCTTTGCTATTGTTCAAGGGCCGCTTGGTTTTTAGGCAATACATTCCTAGTAAGAGGGCACGCTATGGAATCAAACTGTATATGCTGTGTGACAGTGAGACTGGATATGTCTACAATTTCATGGTGTACACTGGTAAGGAGTCCAGCATTAACCCTCCTGGTTGTCCTTCTACTTTTGGAGTGACTGAGAAAATTGTGTGGGAACTAGGTAGAGGATTATTTAACAAAGGCCATCATTTATATGTAGATAACTTCTACACTGGTGTGCGGTTGTTCAAGGAGTTGGCCAAAGTGGGCATTGTTGCTTGTGGCACAATGCGCAGTAACCGTAAAGGTTTCCCAAAGGAACTTGTTTGCAAAAGACTTGTGCGTAGACAGTCTACTGCATTGCGATGTGGGGAGCTTCTAGCTGTGAAGTTTTCAGACAAGAGAGATGTGTACATGCTGACTACTATCCACGATGAAAGTACTGTACCTGTGCCTGTTTGGAGTCAGGGTGCTGAAGTGCGCAAACCTGTGTGCATTTTAGCTTACAATAAGTTCATGGGTGGTGTTGACAGAGTGGATCAGAGGTTGGAACCTTATGCTGCTCTTCGAAAGGCTTACGTTTGGTACAAGAAGTTGGCTATCCATCTGTTCCCCTTGGCATCCTTTAATGCTTTTGTTGTGTACCAGAAGTCTTGTCCTGAGACGAAGATGCCTTTTGTTAAGTTTCAGGAGTCTATAATAGGCAGCCTTGTACTTGTGGAGCAGGCAAGTGTTCCTAGATTTGGAGTGGTGGAGGATGTGGCTAGATTGAAAGATCGCCACTTTCCTGAATACATTCCTCCCACTACCGGAAGAGACTTTCCGACTAGAAGATGCAGAGTCTGTTGGCGAAGAGGCGTGCGGAAGGAGTCTCGTATGTACTGTCCTGACTGTCCTTCTAAGCCTGGATTGTGTCTGTCAGCTTGTTTTAAATCGTACCACACGCAAAAGAAGTTTTGGGAGTTTTAACCCCTTCGACGCTCATGACGAGCTGGGCTCGTCATGGCGTAGCCTCCTCGCACGCTCATGACGAGCCCAGCTCGTCACGTAAAGTGCGCTTTTCGAAAACCCAGCGTACGGGCGGAATTCCGCCCGCACGCATGCGGTTAATGAGCTGTAAAATGAATTGCCTGGTCTGCATTCTGTACATTTTTTTAGTTTGTTTCAAGGATTGGCATTAGTGCAAAGTGTTTAGTTTTAGAATTTGTGTTAGCTGATTTGTAGGTATTTCCATTTGTTTAGTGTTATTTTGAAAAAAAGAATTCTAAATGTGTTTGTGGTGTGTGCAGGCTGGTGCTTGGCTGGCGGTGTGTGTGGAGTGGTACTTGGATGTCTGTGCACGGAGTGGTGCTTGGATGGCGGTGTGTGTGAAGTGGCGCTTGGCTGGTGGTGTGCGTGGAGGGGTACTTGGCTGTCTATGCACGGAGTGGTGCTTGGCTGGCGGTGTGTGTGGAGTGGCGCGTGGCTGGTGGTGTGCGTGGAGTGGTACTTGGCTGCCTGTGCACGGAGTGGTGTTTGGCTGGTGGTGTGTGTGGAGTGGTGTTTGGCTGGCGGTGTGTGTGGAGTGGTACTTGGCTGGATCGTGTGCGTGGAGCGGTGCTTGGCTGTCTGTGCACGGAGTGGTGCTTGGCTGGCGGTGTGTGTGGAGTGGCGCTTGGCTGGTGGTGTGTGTAGAGTGGTACTTGGCTGTCTGTGCACGGAGTTGTGCTTGGCTGGTGGTGTGTGTGGAGTGGTACTTGGCTGTCTGTGCACGGAGTTGTGCTTGGCTGTCGGTGTGCGCTGAGTGGTGTTTGGCTGGCGGTGTGCATGGTCTGGTGCTTGGATGGTGGTGTGGGTGGACTGGCGCTCGGCTGGCGGTGTGTGAGTAGTTACTTTCTGTTGGTCACTACACACACTGCTAGTTGAGTGACACTCCACGCAGTCCATCATTTTGTGTAGTTGCAGTGTCAGAAATGTGGGCGTGTGAAAGTGATGGGCCCTTGAATGGCGCTGTTTGCTGGTGTGAGTGTTGAAATGTGATGGGTCCGCGGCTAGCGGTGTGAATGTTTTGAATGTGTCACACGTACGAAAGGTGTATGAATGGCCTGTAAAGAGGTTGGTGCCTTGACGTGGCTTTACAGCTCACGAGCTGTGAGTCAGTGGTTCAGTTAATCATACTTTCAATTATACGCAGTGTATTTCATTTTTTGTGAAATTACTTGCGAATACAATTGTATGTACTGAATCATCACTCACCCTCGTGTCAAATCCAACCAGTATGTGTGTGTGCTTGCGGATTAGATGGCTGTGCAGTAATATTTGTTTTTTTTTCTCTTTCTGCAGTAGGGTGTACCTTGTCCCTTATTGTGATTGTTGTAATGTGTTGCTTTTCCTTCCAGATGGTGTCAGTGTTCTGGTTTGTATCAGGTATGAAAGGTGCGTGAATGGCCTGTAAAACGGTTGGTGCCTTGTCGTGGCTTTACAGCTCACGAGTTGCGAGTCACTGGTTCGGTTTTTATGCATTTATTTATTGACAGAGCATTCCATTTTTTTGAAATATCATGTTAATAAAATGTTATGTACTGAACCATCACTCGCCCTCGTGCCAAATCCAACCTGTATGTGTGTGTCTTTGAGGAATAGATAGCCGTGCTTGATTCTTTGTCTTTTGAGTAACTCAGTTATGGTGTATATTATAGCTATAAATAACTTTCTAAATTTAGATATTATTGTTAATTCATGGTAGTATATGGTCATGTCTTTCTGGTGAATTCTATTGTTGTTTTTTTGTCCACAATCTCTTGCAAACTTGAAATTGTCTGTCACAATTTTCATGCGATATTGTCCCCTGAATCGCACGTTCTCCAATTGAAAACTTAATTCAGTCAAAACAATTTGGTTTCGCAAGGGGGTTCCCATGAGTTTTTGGCCCGGGGCTTGGCGGGCATCTTTGGAAACTACCAAACCCAAACAGTTCTGAAAACTAGACACCCGGGGGAGTCCAGGGAGGTATGGCATGCGTGGGTCCCCCAATGTTTTCCTAAACAGAAATCCCTTCAAACCTTAAATGTAGGTTTTAAAAAAACACTTTTTCATACATTTTTGGGTGGGATCTCCCTGCCGGCACAAATGTCCTACCACCCAGCGTTCCCCTTGTTCTCCAGAGTAAAATGATACCTCACTTGTGTGGGTGCCCCAAAGCAGAACAGGCTAAAAATTAATTTGAAAAACATCTAGTATATAGGTTTGACAAATTAAGCACCCCAACCTTAGTCACAGGGCTTTGGCCCACCCACACAAGTGAGGTATCATTTTACTCCGGCAGATCAAGGGGAACGCTGGGTGGTAGGACCATTGTGCCGGCAGGGAGATCCCACCCAAAAATGTATGAAAAAGTGTTTTTTTTAACCTAAATTTAAGGTTTGAAAGGATTTCTGTTTAGGAAAGCATTGGGGGACCCACGCATGCCATACCCTCCTGGACTCCCCCGGGTGTCTAGTTTTCAGAACTGTTTGGGTTTGGTAGTTTCCAAAGATGCCCGCCAAGCCCCAGGCCACAAACTCAGGTGCACCCCCCAAATAATCAAGGTAGTTTTGCTATAGGGTATTGTAAATTCACCACCGTACGATTTGAACCTTTTCCTGTTGAAGCCACTATGCCTACCCACGCAAGTGAGGTACCATTTTTTTCGGGAGACCTGGGGGAACGCTGGGTGGGTGGAAATTGGTTGATCCACGCAGATTCCAAAACTTTCCACCACAGAAATGTGAGGAAAATGTGTTTTTTTTGTAAAATTCTTAGCTTTGCATGGAATTCTGGGTAACAAAACCTGGTGGTAGGCAGTCGAGTCACCCCATCCTGAATTCCCCTGAGTGTCTAGCTTTCAAAAATGTATAGGTTTGCTAGGTTTCCCTAGGTGCTGGCAGAGCTGGTGCTCAAAAACAAAAGGTAGTCTCTTTGTCCAAAAAGGGCAAGATTTCACTGGGAAATTGAGGTGCGACCACGTTGCGTTTTGCGCTGTTTCATGTCGCAGCCACTATGCCTACCCACGCAAGTGAGGTACCATTTTTTTGGGGAGACCTGGGGGAACGCTGGGTGGGTGGAAATGTGTTTATCCACGCAGATTCCAGAACTTTCCACCACAGCAATGTGAGGAAAATGTGTTTTTTTTCTCAAATTCTTAGCTTTGCAAGGGATTCTGGGTAACAAAACCTGGTGGTAGGCAATCGAGTCACCCCATCCTGAATTCCCCTGGGTGTCTATTTTTCACAAATGTATAGGTTTGCTAGGTTTCACTAGGTGCTGGGAGAGCTAGGGCTCAAAAACAAAAGGTAGTCTCTTTGTCCAAAATTGACAAGATTTCACTGGGAAATTGAGGTGCGACCACGTTGCGTTTTGCGCTGTGTCATGTCGCAGCCACTATGCCTACCCACGCAAGTGAGGTACCATTTTTTTTGGGAGACGTGGGGGAACGCTGGGTGGGTGGAAATTTGTTGATCCACGCAGATTCCCGAACTTTCCACCACAGAAATGTGAGGAAAATTTGTTTTATTTGTCAAATTCTTAGCTTTGCAAGGGATTCTGAGTAAAAAAACCTGGTGGTAGGCAATCGAGTCACCTCATCCTGAATTCCCCTGGGTGTCTATTTTTCACAAATGTATAGGTTTGCTAGGTTTCACTAGGTGCTGTGAGAGCTAGGGCTCAAAAACAAAAGGTAGTCTCTTTGTCCACAAATGAAAAGATTTCACTGGGAAATTGAGGTGCGACCACGTTGCGTTTTGCGCTGTTTCATGTCGCAGCCACTATGTCTACCCACGCAAGTGAGGTACCATTTTTTTCGGGAGGCCTGGGGAAACGCTGGGTGGGTGGAAATTTGTTGATCCACGTAGATTCCAGAACTTTCCACCACAGAAATGTGAGGAAAATGTGAGTTTTTTGTCAAATTCTTAGCTTTGCAGGGGATTCTGGGTAACAAAATCTGGTGGTAGGCAATCGAGTCACCCCATCCTGAATTCCCCTGGGTGTCTATTTTTCAAAACTGTACAGGTTTGCTAGGTTTCACTAGGTGCTGGGAGAGCTAGGGCTCAAAAACAAAAGGTAGTCTCTTAGTCCAAAAATGACAAGATTTCACTGGGAAATTGAGGTGCGACCACGTTGCGTTTTGCGCTGTTTCATGTCGCAGCCACTATGCCTACCCACGCAAGTGAGGTACCATTTTTTTGGGGAGACCTGGGGGAACGCTGGGTGGGTGGAAATGTGTTTATCCACGCAGATTCCAGAACTTTCCACCACAGCAATGTGAGGAAAATGTGTTTTTTTTCTCAAATTCTTAGCTTTGCAAGGGATTCTGGGTAACAAAACCTGGTGGTAGGCAATCGAGTCACCCCATCCTGAATTCCCCTGGGTGTCTATTTTTCAAAAATGTATAGGTTTGCTAGGTTTCACGAGGTGCTGGGAGAGCTTGGGCTCAAAAACAAAAGGTAGTCTCATTGTCCAAAAATGACAAGATTTCACTGGGAAATTGAGGTGCGACCACGTTGCATTTTGCGCTGTTTCATGTCGCACCCACTATGCCTACCCACGCAAGTGAGGTACCATTTTTTTTGGGAGTCCTGGTGGAACGCTGGGTGGGTGGAAATTTGTTTATCCACGCAGATTCCAGAACTTTCCACCACAGAAATGTGAGGAAAATGTGTTTTGTTTGTCAAATTCTTAGCTTTGCAAGGGATTCTGGGTAAGAAAACCTGGTGGTAGGCAATCGAGTCACCCCAGCCTGAATTCCCCTGGGTGTCTATTTTTCAAAAATGTATAGGTTTGCTAGGTTTCACTAGGTGCTGGGAGAGCTAGGGCTCAAAAACAAAAGGTAGTCTCTTTGTCCAAAAATGGCAAGATTTCACTGGAAAATTGAGGTGCGACCACGTTGCGTTTTGCGCTGTTTCATGTCGCAGCCACTATGCCTACCCACGCAAGTGAGGTACCATTTTTTTCGGGAGACCTGGGGGAACGCTAGGTGGGTGGACATTTGTTGATCCACACAGATTCCAGAACTTTCCACCACAGAAATGTGAGGAAAATGTGGTTTTTTGTCAAATTCTTAGCTTTGCAAGGGATTCTGGGTAACAAAACCTGGTGGTAGGCAGTCGAGTCACCCCATCCTGAATTCCCCTTGGTGTCTAGTTTTCAAAAATGTATAGGTTTGCTAGGTTTCCCTGGGTGCTGGCAGAGCCATGGCTCAAAAACAAAAGGTAGTCTCTTTGTCCAAAAATAGCAAGATTTCACTGGGAAATTGAGGTGCGACCACGTTGCGTTTTGCGCTGTTTCATGTCGCAGCCACTATGCCTACCCACGCAAGTGAGGTACCATTTTTTTTGGGAGACCTGGGGGAACGCTGGGTGGGTGGAAATTTGTTGATCCACTCAGATTCCAGAACTTTCCACCACAGAAATGGGGCGAAAATGTGTTTTTTTTGTCAATTTCTTAGCTTTGCAAGGGATTCTGGGTAACAAAACCTGGTGGTAGGCAGTCGAGTCACCCCATCCTGAATTCCCCTGGGTGTCTACTTTTCAAAAATGTATAGGTTTGCTAGGTTTCCCTAGGTGCCGACAGAGCTAGGGTGCAAAAACTACAGGTAGGCACTATGCCATAAAAGGGTCAATTTTTAACTGCAAAATTGAGGTGTGACCACGTTGCATTTTGCGCCGTTTCCTGTCGCAGGCACAAGGCCAAACCACACAAGTGAGGTACCGTTTTTATTGGGAGACTTAGGGTAATTCAGATTTGTAAATCAACTGTTATTACCAATTGAGTTTTCATGCATTTCTCCCTTCCCAATGAAAGACATTGTGTAAAAAATAATCTTTTTCAGAAATGACCAATAATTCTCATGCTAGTATGAGTATTCCCAATTTTGAAAATGTGCAATTATATACTGTTTCTAGACTCTATAATTTTTACCCAATTCAGAAATACATAGGTGTCTTTCATACCGATTTTTCCACATATACATTTTCCAAGAATAAGTGCTCTATACCCAGTAAATAAAAAAAAATCATTGCAAGTTGCTGCTCAGTTTTTGGATCTGGGTTCGTCGGGTTCTTGGAGAAACTACAAGTCCTATATATCCCCACAACCAGGATGGTCTAACGAATGTAATGGTACATTGCTTTCCAAGAGCTGTCAAAATTACAAGAAGTTATAGGTGAAAATGTTGAGACAAAAGGCTGTTTTTTTCAACAAATTTTCAATTATTCCAATATTTAACTGTTAGTTTATATAAAGAAACTTTCATGGATTTAGACAAATTACCCTTATTGTAATTCAGAATTTTGTCTACTTTTCAAACATGTATAGCTTTCCAGGATCCCTTATTGCTTTCATACTCGTTTCTACCATTAACTGGAAGGTGGTGAAAAGCTCTAAAAATAGCAAAAATAGGCTATGTCCCAGAAAAATGCCAAATCTGTGTGAAAAATGTTGGTTCTCTGACAAAAGACTGTCATTCCCTAAAAGCTAAGAAAATGGAGATTTCAGCCCCACAAACCCTTTTTTGATACCATTTGCAGGGAAAAACCCAGAGGCTTTCCTTTGCAGCCCGTTTTTCCAATTTTTCTGAAAAAAACAAAAATTTCACTATATTTTGGTTAATTTCTGGGACCCCTCCAAGGGAATCCACAAACCCTGGGTACCTTTAGAATCCACATGATGTTGGAAGAAAAGGGCGCAAAATTGGCGTGGATACCTTATGTGGTCAAAAAGTTACAGGGGCCTAAGCGCGCACTACCCCAAATCGCCAAAAAAAGGCTTAGCACAGGAGGGGAAAAGGCCTAGCAGCGAAGGGGTTAAGTAGCAGCCCGTATGGGCCTGCTTCTTGTTCTAATATGTTTACTATTTGATTGCTCTTTCAGAACTCCCCTCATTAATGTAAATCACGGTACTCTCTAATTAGCATGGTGTTTGCTTTTAGATATACATCATAATAAACGAGTCCTTTCCTTCAATTTGTCAACTTTCGTTGTGTTTCTATTAAGATGGAGATCACATCCACAGAGATGGTGCTTTTAAGTGTAGTTTCTGGATAATTCTGGCCTGACAGTTATGTTTATAAGGTCGAAGACTACCTTACTATTGGCTTTGTGTTTAGTCATTCACATGTGCTTGCTTTCTGTTCACTCACCTTATTTGCTTTTCACCTTTGTTCCCGCCTCCCCCCCAATCCAGCTTAGCCTGTGTATTACCTTTCTGATTCACAGATTCTGTTTTTCAATGAGTGATAATCTTCTAGGAATTCTTTTTTTTTGCTCTGTTTTAAAGAACTTCATGAGTGTGCCTGCTTTTTCAGTTGTCTTCCAGGTGTGCTTCTCTGCCAACTCCAGCACTTCACTTTATTTTCCCTCCTGTGCAGGGTTGGATTAGTAAACCGGACATTGGCAGAGGGCAAATGTTTTTTTCTAGTTCTTTTTAGAGCAGAATGGCGAGGTGGTTGATGTTCATTATGTTGAGGTGTATGAGGGCGGATCCTTCCAGGCATTTGTAGATAAAGCAAATTCCATTGAACTCTGTTTTTTTTTAATTGGGGCCACTGCAGGTCTTTAGTTGGGATGTCACATATTGACGAGTGATATTGCTGGCTGCAGTTTTTGGAGCTGGTATGTGGTGTGTACGCAAACGACTCTAGCCGTAATCAAAGCGGGAGCTAACTAGTGTTACTAAAACTAATGCATCCTTCACTTAGGAAATGTGGGGTTATGGCTCTTTTGTGGAGAATCAGTGGGCTTTTTTTAAGCACCTATCTGATATATTTACACTGCACACATCCCCTCAAAACCAAAACACATAATTACACTCCGCAAAAGAAATTCAACTTTGCAGCATGCCACATAATTCCAAACCATATAATACTACTACACACCATGCCACATAATACTACTACAAACCATGCCACATGATTCCACGTAACTTAACACAATTCAATGCCACACAATTCTGCACAATATAATTACACTCCTCTTAATACCACCGAGCGCCACATTTTCGCACTACACATAATTACACTCTACTCAATACAACATAAATACACCCCACATAAATGCACTCTACGCCACATATCAGCAACCCACATAAATGCACAACACACCATAACACATAATTCCAATAAGCATAATTTCGCTCAACACCACACAGTTCCACGCCACACAATTCAACTCCATACATTTCCAATACACACCAAACCACATATTTCAAATACACAACACAATTCCATCCAAATCCATAACACTCCAAACCAACACAAATAGGTAAAAGACATTGGGGCATATTATCTTATTTATCGCTGGCTATCACTGGCAATTATCGCTATGCTATCGCTGTATAAACAACGCATAGCGCAATGACGATAATTGTCCAGCAATAGCGGTGTTTTCCATGGAACATCGCTGGTTTTCCAGCGATGTTCCATGGAAAACAATGATAATCTTGGTGATATGACCCTGTGGTCGTATTAGCATAATCCACCCCCATTGTTAGGTATGGGTAAGTCAGCATTTTAGCAGACGTTAGTTGTTTTTGCCGAAAACTAACGTCTGATAAAATGCGTGGACCTCCTTGTAAATATTGCGATGTACACTTAGCGATATTGTACAAGGTAATTCGTCAGGGGTACGCTCAGTGACGCCCACTTTGCATCTCATTAGAAATGCAAAGCTAGGCGTAGGGAAAACGGGTGCTAACATGCGCTAATGCATGTTAGCATCACCTTGTAAGTGGGCGATAAAAATATTGCCGCTTTAGCGGCAAAAAGTGCCGCTAAAGCGGCGATACTGCCCTTGTTAATATGCTCCATTACCATTGGCAGTTCGGGCTGGACTGTTCCCATGAGGCACAGGGTCAGGCTGATTTGCATATAGCCATGTCTGAACTGGGGTGGCAGAGTGGGCTAAAGAACGGTGATGGATTAAACCCAGATCTTTTGACTGGGTGTGAGTGCTTGATTGATTCAGATGCTCCGTCCATCACCACCCCCTTTTGTACCATTACCATTTAAAACACCAATAGCTCTAACTCTTGCAAATGCGAGACCTATTGCGTTGCAAATGGTTGTTCTACTTTCCTGCCAGTTTTGGGGGGCGACCCTGGGTCTACCATAGCCATTCGTGTTTTATGGTCTGTCACACTGTTGCCAGGCCAGACAGACTGCGACTTGATATCATATGTGGCATTATATGTTGCTTAAGTTAACTAGCGGTTGTTGTGCTTATAAATGTAAACTCCACTGGCACTAACTTAAATCATTAAAATTAAATAATAGCTTTGCTTGTTGTTTTTCTGCGGTGTTGGCGCTGCTATTGTCAATGGAAACATTCAAATCTCTTGAGTGATCAGTCGAGTCAAGTCGACATTGGAAGATAAAGATAAGCAGCAGTAAACGTCTTGCCTACTTGTAAATCAAAAATTAAGAAAATATTTTTGCATTTTGCTAGAATAACGGATGATAATAATAATTAGGGCTCCCGGTTTTATGGTATTTATGTTTTCTACTTTTCCATCTGTATTTATCCATATTTAATTTGTGTTTTGCTTATACATGAAGTTGTAAAACTGTACATTTCCATTTTTATTTACCTGATAGGAGCACACTCATACTTTGATGTCTGCTGTGTTTTAGCTATTTAAGCTGCCAAATATTACATAGCAATACATCCACTGGTAAATTACTAGCATTATACTATAAATGTATGTTGACATATGCCATTATTTAAAGAAATATCATCCTGATTTTTAATTTTCCATGCTGTCCATCTGCTCAGCTGCTGGCCTATAATTCATGAAAGACAGCACGGAGAGTCACTTAAAATAAAAACAATTTTCTGTATCCATGACTTTTAAAAATAAATGCAGACAGAAAACACAATTTTTTTCACAGAGTTTTATATAGCGCAAACTTGACCCGGAGGTATCGAGTATCAGAGCGCTTTACACGAGCACCACTTGTGTTTGCATGAGGACACATTCATTTTTTGTTAGGCACGGGGAGATTAAGTGATTTGCCCGAATCACAGGATGTTGCGCATCCTTGCCCAGACTCGAACCCGGTTCCCCAGATTTGAAGTCAACCGCCCTAGCCGTTAGGCCATCTCCTCTCCCTAATGTTTTCTGTCTGTATTTATCTGTAAAAATCCATAAAAACGGAAAACAGGGAGCCTTAATTATAATTTAGATTTACAGCACCTGCTTTATTCTTCAATATTGTAGAGCTCAGCTCAGCACAGGCCTGCCCTCCCCCTAGCCCGAGCCCCCGAATGGGAAGCTAATAACGCACATTGTTAGCTCGAGTTAAAACTGTGGTGGATTATTTGAATGATTCACTGGATTGTGTGATATAACATAACATAATTAGCCCTAAGCTTTTCCGTGTCCACGGGCCCATGTTTAAAAATAAAAATACACACACACCCCCTTCCCCCGGTCTGACTGATTATGCATCGTTTCCTTTTGATAATGTGTGTCATGTGAATCCATGGGCTCTGCTGGGCGCTGGTGTTCCTCAGACTAAGAGATAGTGCCTTTCTTAAGCCCCACACTGGCCCTCTCCAAATGTCAGGCAACCCCTACATATGCTCTTGCAATGAATTAGCCAACACACGTTGTTACGTTGTGGTAGATGTTGGCCACAGTTTTTATTTGCATGACATAACGTTAGCTATCGTAATACAAAGCCTTGGGGCTAGATGTAGGTAATTCTTATTTACCACTTCTTAAATACCGAATTTTACCGATTCGGTATTTAAAAAGTGGTAAAATAGAGGGGGGGATGTAGGTATTTCGGAATTGGTAAATACCGAATCGTTAAGATTCGGTATTTACTGATTCTGTAAATACCGATTCGGTAATGCCCATTGATTCCTATGGGCCTTGAAGCCCATAGGAATCAATGGGCAATACCGAATCGGTATTTACCGATTCGGTAAATACCGATTCCAGCAAGGGTGCAGGGGGTGTCACTTTGACACCCTCTAGCACCCCAAAGACGGGCATGTGTGCCATGTGGCACACAGACATGCCCTAAGGGCATGTCTGTCTGTCACATGGCTAGGTGTGCATGCACACATGTGCATGCACACCTGGATTCGGTATTTTACCACCCAATTGGATTGGGTGGTAAAATACCGAATCTGTAAGGCCTTAGGGACTCTAAAGAGTCCCACCTACATCTGGCCGTTACCGAATCGGTAAAAATACCGATTCGGTATTTTACAGAATCGGTAAATTTACCGATTCGGTAAATTTACCGAATCTGTAAACATGGCCCCCTACATACCAAATACCCATTTACCGGTCGGTAACGGCCAAATCGGCCGTTACCGGTCGGTAAATGGCCTCCTACATCTGGCCCTTGGTCATAACTTTATGATTCTGGCCATAAATCATTATCATGGGCTGTCATACATTAGTGAATGGTGGGTAGGAGGAGCACTCGCAATTCAACAAATTATACTGAATTTTCTGGTGTGGTGTTTTTTATATTTTTATTCTCAGCGTGCTGCTAAGGTAGCACGTTTGCCTTATCCGTGCCTACTAACTGACAACCTATCTTAAGTGCCTGTGACACTTAACCTCAGCGCACTGTCGCTCTGCGCGGTTGTAATACAAACACTCCGCCTTGAGTTATACTCAATTAGACACAGTAATTAGTTTGCAAGATGTAAGGTTTATCAAAAAATGATCAAAAGATGATTAGTATTCAGTAACTTTCCTCAGTCACAAAATATTAACAATCAATACATAATTATACAATGAAATGAAATTTACATTGTTACAATTTTAAACATTAGCAATAGATGACTTTGTCTTTGGTGCCCAATGCATTTCGAACTCAATCGAGCTCTTCCTCAGGGGCCTGTGAAATGAATAGTGTGTATGGGTTATTGTTTCAGTCATAAATGAGACAGAAAACAAAACAGCAATATGTACAAGGTGTCAAAAAAAACATCGTAGAAAACGTCCTGGCAGAGTGAAAACACACTTAACCATCACCTAAATGAATGCACCTGACTGTGCCAAACAATATCCCAAGAATGACGAGAAAAACTTACTAATGACGGAATCACCTGTATCTTCAATCTAGACCATGAAAACATATGGAGAACGTGTAAAAAACCATACAAAATAGCTGCTCTTAACCAACAAATGATCCAAGTAAACTAACTGGCCATTCACACGATGCTCTCTTACCTTGGTATAAACGCTCGGTGCCATAAAACATAAGGTTCGGTTCTTGCAGGGATCTTAACTGATCTGTAATGACAAACCGTGTCACTCGACTCTGGGTTCAAAGAAACCTAATTTCCAAGAAACGTCTGTACTGGACGGGTTATGTTAGGACCCCTTACCGAGATCAGTTGAACAATCCTTCAAGTTACTGCTCCACACCTCGGATATGCTCTATAACGGCTACTCAGTACACCGACTCGCTGTGTGGAACACACCGCGGTCTGCTCAATACAAAGCATGGCTCAGGGTATGAACACTGACAAAGGACTCAACTGACCAACTCAAAATCCCGAAACTGCGGGCGCCATATGCAAAAGGTCGGAAACAACTCGGAGAAAACTCACTCAGGCCTAAAAGTGGAAATTAAAATGCAAAACGAAATGAAATGAACCCTAAAAGAGAAAATGTGTGTTTTGTGTAAAATACTCCTACTGGGCATCGTTTTCATACTTTTCAATTGTCATAACATTCTACAAAAAAGCAGACATCATGCTGACACAGACTACAGGGTAAAACAGACTTATATGAAACATGATAAATCAATTTTTTCATTTAACCCTTTGGGTTCCTGGGTGACCAAAAACCTTATCCAATGTATTTCTCTCTGTAGGAGGGATCTGGTGAGATCAACCCCCTCATGCTCTTTAACAACTTCCAGAATGGAGAACCTGATCTGAGCTATACCATGATTATTTTCATTCCAGTGTTTTGCCAGATTACTTTTTACATTTTTATTTCTTATTGTACTTTTGTGTTCTGTGATTCTTGTTTTAAGTTTTCTCTCCGTTTTACCTACGTACATTTTCCCGCAGGGACATTTGATGTAATAAATTAAGTTTTTTGAATTGCAGTCTCCATTATAATGCAGTTCCATGGCTTTACCAGTTTGCGGGTGATGTAATGTTTTTCCAATAATCACATTAGAACAATGAACACAGTTCTCACATTTCTTCATCCCTCTATTGGACATTTCTTTGTCTCTTGTAGGAGTCAACAACAGTTCTTTAAGGTTCTTCGACCGTGTGTATGCAAAAATTGGTTTGTTAGCAAAAATTCCATTAAAATCATCTTCATTCCTCAAGAGATCCCAATGTTTATTGATGATTGTTTTCACTTTTTGAGATGAAGTTGAAAACTTCGATACAAATACATGTCTGTCTGTGTTTTTTTTTTGGTTTTTGGGTTAGTAGATTCTCCCTACTGTTTGAATCTATCCTATTTTTTGCTTTAAGCAAAATTTCATCAGGGTAGCCTCTTTCTTTGTAGCGTTGATGTTGGATTCCGAGATTCTCTTTAAGGTCTTCCTCTTGAGAGCATATCCTTTTGATCCGCATGTATTTGCGATACTGGCAGGTTGTTCTTTAGATTTTGAGGGTGAAAGCTATGAAATAACAATGAATTATTTACATCAGTCTCTTTTCTGAAGACTTGCGTTTTGATCCGAGTGTCCTCGATATTGATCAAGACATCTAAGAAAGGCAGTTCTTTGTCGCTGATGGCATGAGTAAATTCAATGTTGTCTTCACAATGGTTCAGTCTGGCAATTTCATATTCTAAACTCTCCTTGGTTCCTGACCATAATACAAATATATCGTCAATGAATCTACAATATAAAATTGCATGTTCTTTCCAAGTAGTGTTCGTGTAGATGTGGTCTGCTTCAAATTTGGCCATGAAGGTATTAGCATATGCCGGGGCCCCAGCAAATCCCATGGACGTACCGTTCTGTTGGAGATAAAACTTCGATGCCCATTGAAAGTAACTATGATATAAACAAAAATGCAAAAGTTCCAAAATGAAAACTTTTTCTGCCTTTACAGACGGTTGTTGTAGCAGAGCCCATTCCACTGCCTCCATTCCGGCTTGATGAGGGATAGAGGTGTACAACGACTTCACGTCGATGGTACACACAAAAATGGAAGATGTTATTTGAGTCTCCTTTAAAGTCAATAAAAAATCATTAGTGTCCTTAATGTACGAAGGCCATTCTTGTACAAAAGACTGAAGGAATTTATCGATGTATTGGCCCAATGGTTCAAATACTGTCCCACATCCAGTGACTATGGGACGCATGGGTGGATCCAATAGATTTTTGTGCACCTTGGGGAGCATATAAAGACGTGGTCTTCTAGGAAATTGTACAGTCAAAAATTGTTTGGTCTTCGCAGAGATATACCCTAATCCAAGGGCTTTTGTCAAAATGTCATTAAGAGCAATTTGTAAGTCTTCAATGGGATCTTTGTCCAGCTCAAAATAAATGGAAGTATCAGCCACATGTTCTTCCACTTTTTGGTTATACATGGTTTTGTCCATCACTATTATGGCGCCTCCTTTATCGGCTTTCTGTATCAGAATGCTCTGATTTTCTTGGAGCCCTTTAAGCACAGATTTGTCATATACAGAAAGATTCTTCCTTTTTGATTTTTTGACATTCAGGCTTTCTAGATCGTTGATGACTGATTTTTCGAAAGCTTCCAAAATTTTGTGTGTGGTGGGTGCTTGAAATTTAGATTTGGGCCTGAATTCCAAGAATTCAGGTTCTTCTTTATCATTTTGAGATGGCACTATATTAGTGAAAAAATGTCTCAATTTTAAGACTCTCATGAATTTATAAAATGCGACCTCAATTTCTAGTTTGTTAGTGTCATATGTGGGGACAAACCCTAAGCCTTTGTTTAGTACTCTCAGTTCATCTCTGGTTAGTTTTGTCTGAGAGATATTTAGAACCAAATTTATCTCATACTCCTTGTGCGTGCTCCTTCTCCCTCCTCTCCTTGTTTTTGTGCTGATTGCTTTTTTTGTTGTTTCCCTGGCGGTTGGCTGGAGTCCCCTCCCTGGGCTAAAAAAGACTTGCTAGTACCTGCTGTCTCATTTATGACTGAAACAATAACCCATACACACTATTCATTTCACAGGCCCCTGAGGAAGAGCTCGATTGAGTTCGAAATGCATTGGGCACCAAAGACAAAGTCATCTATTGCTAATGTTTAAAATTGTAACAATGTAAATTTCATTTCATTGTATAATTATGTATTGATTGTTAATATTTTGTGACTGAGGAAAGTTACTGAATACTCATCATCTTTTGATCATTTTTTGATAAACCTTACATCTTGCAAACTAATTACTGTGTCTAATTGAGTATAACTCAAGGCGGAGTGTTTGTATTACAACCGCGCAGAGCGACAGTGCGCTGAGGTTAAGTGTCACAGGCACTTAAGATAGGCTGTCATACATTAGTATCATAAATCATTTTCTCCTCTTACAGGTCATAAATCATCCTGGGACAGTTCATTATCACACCCAGTTACTGGGGCATAAATTATTCCTGCCAGTTTTGGGGGTCATAAGTTTTCTGTTGGTTTTCATTCTGATTGCGCGTGGTGGGTAGCCTTTCCCCGGAGTTAGGCCCCAACTCGCTGCCTTGTTTGTCCCATTTGTACCCTGCCATCCGGTGAGTCTGGACTGCGAGAGCTGTCTTCTTTTGCTACCCCCTTTCTCGGCCTACTCACCCTGCTGTAATGCACCCCAAGTGAGTGGCCATCCTCCTACACACTGCCCTGTCTATGTGCTCCAACACCAACAACTGTGCCCAATTATCCACCTTGCCTGTTGTCCAGCACTGAGACGCTGCTGTTCCTTAGGTGTGGGTGGGTGGGTTTTGCAATCGTTGTGGCACCGCTCCCCAGCTCCTTGAGGTAGCATACATGAATTGTGCTGGTGGAGTGGTGCCCTTTAACCCTCCTCAAGCCACCTTGTTGTGGCGGCGGCTCCCCATTTGAAAGTTTGAACCAATACCTGCCTCCCCCCCATTGTCCTGGTGTTCTGGCACCCTTTTCTTGGCCCGCCTGCTCTTGAAGGGGGTGGGGGCCGTCCCCTCACCCCCTTTGTCTCCAGGCATGCTAATACGCCCAAACTGAATTTTTCGAGTCCTGGGTGGCTGTGACGGCATTGGCCCATGATGCCCTCTTTGGGGACGGCCTCTGCAATAACCCCCACACTGGCCCACTTCAAATGACATGCAACCCTTCCATTTGCTCTTGCAATGAATGAGTCAACACACGTTGTTATGTGTGGTCAATGTTGGCCGCAGTTTTTATTTGTATGATATAACATTAGCTCTCGGTAAATACTCAGCCCTGGTCATAACTTTAAGACCCTGGCCATAAATCATCATCATGGACTGGTATACATTAGTATCATAAATCATTTTCTCCTCTTACAGGTTATGAATCATCCTGTGACAGTTCGTTATCCTGCCCCGTTACTCGGGTCATAAATCATTCCTACCGGTTTTGGGGGTCATAATGTAATCCGTTGGTTTTCATGCTGATTGCCTGTGGGGGTAGCCTCTCCCCAGAGTTAGGCCCCCAACTCGCTGCCTTGTTTGTCCCTTTTGTGCCCTGCCATCCGGCAGGTCTGGGCTCCAAGTGCCGGCTCCGTCTGCTACCCCCTTTCTCGGCCTACTCACCCGGCCGTAAGGTGTCCCCAATTGTGTGGCTCTCCTCCTAAACACTGCCCTGTCACTGTGCTCCATAACCAACAACTGTACCCCCTTATCTGATGTCTCCCGGCAGCTCCCCGTTTCTTCCCTTTTTAAAAAAAACTTTTAACGTGCAGCCGGCCAGTGCCATTGCTCCCATAGGTTGGCCGAAAACACCTGTATCCCTTCTTGTGACAGGTGGACCTCGTCTTGTGCATAAATGCTCCAGGCACCCCGGGTTGATGAGGCCGTGCCTGATGCTTTCCAGGCCATTGGCCTGGCAAAATCTGCTAACTGCGATGTTTAATTTCCTACTTGAGTTTTCTTATGGGACTGTGCTCCTCGCCAAACCAATCTGGTTATCAATTCAGACCATGTGATGGTGGTGTTACCAAAACCTCTGGCTGTCTCGGTCAGGTTCAATTGGATGGCGCAGAGGAGATCCTTCTTCCCTAACTGTGCCAGGTTGTTCCCCACCAGATGGATTATCAAGATGTCGGGATGCCATGCAGCCGCCGCCTGCAATCTCTCTAGTGTTGCTGAAAGCTGGTTCCATTTCATTCCCTGATGGCCTCACCACCAGACGCCCGTGTCGACTCGTCTGCTCCTCTGTTTGTGGCCTCCATGTAGCCACCAGGTGTGCATTCAGGAGACATATGAGTGGCCCCCTAACCATACCAAACGAGGAAGCCTCCCTGCTGGGGCAACAATCACATTGTCAGGTGGCACATTGCACACAGGCTCTCTTCTTTTTTAATATTTTTTTTGTAATAACCGGGGCCTCATGTATGTCCTGTAGGCATTGGACCACCACATGCCCACAGACTTGGTACCCACATCTTACATCCCCAGTTGCACTACAGTTGTTGCCACCCCAATCCTAAAGGAATGTGATCCAAAGGCAGCTGTCGGGAGCCCTGCCCTGTGCAGGGCCTGGTGCATGACCACTGTGAATTAAAATTTACTTAGGAGGTTCCTATTCCTATGCCTGAATAGGGGGTCATCCCCAGTGGAGGGTATCGCTATGTAGTCCAAGAGACAGCACCCTGCACAGTACCTGGGGTCGCTGATGCAATCCAGCTGCACCAGCGCCCCCCTGCCCACCTGATCTGTTTTTGATGTTCTCAGCAACAGCTTTACGTGGGATGCTCCTATCTTGGCATCGGCAGCCTGTAGGCATCTTCCAGCTGGGCCACTCCCTGCGGGGGCCATGAATTTACTGACCCCAAATGCCCTGAAGAATGCTGTTGTGAAGGCTGCCCTGAAAAGTGTTACTTCAAATGTGTCTCTTGTCACCCCCCCCAGTGAGTCCATGAGCAGGGCCAATTTCTTAAAGTCTATGAGACACCGGGTGTCATGCTTCTCTCCCTAAGTGCGCTTCTATCCCTTCATTGCTGCCCTAATGTAATGGGTGACAGTGGGCTCACACCCCATTGTATGAAATGCTCCACTGGCTTAGTTGTCTCGCCTCCATCCCCCAGTGACTGAAGCCCCTCACCTGCATCACTGTTCCTGCGTACTTCCTGTAGCGCCTGGCAGCCCCCAGGGTGAGGGCCTGGTTGACTTTTGACTAGTACCGACAAGTCTGTTCTGCCAGGGTCCATAACTCCTCCGGAATAGGATCATATTCACCTCTGCCCCAGGGGCCAGTTCCCTGAATCTGCCCATCTGTGCTCGAGAGTGTGCGCCTGACACTATGTCCGCCTCTCCTGGTACGTGGCGTGCCTTTATCTCTATGTTCCCTCCCTGCTGCTATTTAACCAAGCAACACATTAATATTAGTATGTCAGGGCACCAGGCCGTGCCTTTGTTAATAGCCTGCACCACTCCTTTATTGTCTAACCACAGTGTTACCTTCATGTTTCTCAGTTTCTTTTCCCAGACCGCCAGCAACACCACAATGGGAGGGGCCCTCGATACTCCTGAGTTTCCCCTCTTTATCTATTTTTGGGAGAACCACCTCTGGGTGTCCCAGTGCTGATTTCAAGTTCTTCACACTGCCTTTGGGTAATAGGCCTTGGAACGGAATCACAAATCCCTCCTCAAAACCTTTTACTAACAATGCTGCGTCCTTTTTGTTGTGGGGTCTGTTGGCTAGCCTCCTGAGCTGGTGTGTGTTGATGGGGACCTGGCTGGAAACTGTTCCTTTCCTTTGGGCCCCGCTCCCTCCAGGTCTTCACTATTGCTTCTTCTTATTCTCTTTCTTCTCCCCCGTTGTTTGCCTCGACTGCACTCTCACGCTGGGTGTCCCCCGCTGCAGGCTGACCATATATGTTGGAACTTGCAAGAAGCTCCCCATGTGCACTCGTTAGATTCATATTTCCAACAGATGGCCGCCGGCCGCTGGTGGGAGAGCGTTTCCAGCTGTGGTGTGATTTGGGTCTGTGAAATAACTTGCCCCTCCCTTATAAGGCGTGTTCCAAAAGGACTGCTCACAATTTTGTGGATGAACCCAGACACATCCTCCCCCTTCCATTCTATTTTGCGGTGCGTTTGCATTTTTAGTTTAAAGCCCTTGTCATATTCCAACCATGCCTCCCCTTGGGAATTGCCTATGTGCCCCATGTATGTTAGCCTCGTACAGCCAGAAGTGAGCTACACAGTATGGGGATTTCTCTATGATAATGCATGCCATAATTCTTAATGCATCCTACCAGTTATTGAAACTCAGGGGCATATTAGCAAAGGCGATATTGCCGCTTCAGCGGGACTTTTCCCGCGAAAGCGTCAATATTAGCAAGCTGTCGCTAACAGCGGTTAGCAACATCTTGTAGTCAATAGCTACAGGTTTGGGGCCCGCTTTGCATGTCAGCAATATTTATCGCTAATTACGTGCATTGTGGGCGTATCCAACCTGTTAGCGACTGAAAGCAGTCGCTAACACAGGTATCGCGTATTAGCAAGACAGGCGAAGCAATAGAAAAATGTGCGCTAAGCGCGAATATCGCTATAAACTAATGCCTGCTCAGACCACTTCTTAACCTGCATATCCAATGGGAGGTGGATATTCAGGTTAAGTCCCCATTAGCGATAATGCCTGAATATCACTGGATTTCCAGCGATATTCACGCATTGACCAGCTATCGCTGGATATTTTATCACTTTGGAGATAAACGTTGCTAATAGCACCTTATCGCTGTGATAATAGCCTGCAATAAAAAAAATGTGCTAAGAGCATTTAGCGATAATTATCACTACTGCTTGCTAATATGCCCCTCATTTCTTTCCTCTCTCTTCGCCTTTCCCTCCTATCCTCCTCTTTTTTATCGCACCACACGTGGTCAGGTCTAACCCGCCCAATTGTATCTCCAACAATGAAAAACTGCCAATAAATTCCTTCCTTCCTATCCTTTCCTTTACCAGTAAGGGAAACCTGTGGCTCTAGTGGTCATTGATGGCTGCCCAGGCGATGGCTTTGCGTATGCCTCTGATGTTTGACCTACCTGGGTCATGTTGCCTGCCCTGCTGGCACTGTCCCATGCTGGTAAGGGGGACACCAGTACCCCGCTTAATCCCTGTGGCACCTAGCTGCTTAATTACACGGATCTGCTGATATCGCTATTGCACCCCTCCTGTTGCTCCAGTGACGAGCGACCTGGATCCAGTAGGTGCCATGGGAGTCCCGATACTTTCCCGATACTTTCCCTTGTGGTTCTGTGTCTGTTGAGACCTGGCTCTGTGCTCTTAAGCTGTTAAACCACAAAGGGGCAATAAATGTCAAACACTCTTGCACTATTGCGCCCATATGCTTAACACTTCGTGTTGTTGACTTCGCTGCTGGTGCCCGCGTCGCCGTGATAGCTGCAGGCAGCGGGTCTGCCCTCTTGCATCCTTTCCACGTGACGTCACCTTCTGCGCTTTCTTGGAAGGACTCTGCCGCTCGCCGTGCGACGCGAAGGGGAGCTAAGCGAGACAGCATCTTAGTCCCACATTCCGCGCGAGCAAAACGGTGCACGTAAGCTCCTGGCCGCCCCCCCCTTTCAGGCGCGTCCAATGGGCGCGGGTCACCAGGTGGGAGGGGCGGCCCTAAGGGGTTTAAAGTTAGCGCGGCAGCGAGGCTCGGTCTTTCCTGCCGTCGCGTTCCTGGCTGCTCTGGCGGAGTACAGGGCGATCTGGAAGCAGATGGACAGTAAGGTTACCTCTGCGGCAGAAGGATACAGTCAATAACTCTGCCTGGCACAGTAGGGGTGCCTGAGCCAAGAACCTGGAGCCGAGGGGGTTCCAGGAAACAGCGTCGGCGCCCCGTTAGTCCTTCGGGCGGTCGGGGGGCCTGAACCGACCGGGGGTGTGCCTCATCGCTCCGCCCTGACAGGGGGGGGCGGGAGTGAACGAAAGAAAGTGATAATGGACTGCACCGTCAGAGCATCGACTCGCCGTGCAAGAATGGCTCATTAGGCATGCGGGTCAGCGAGGGGCTGCCGCATTGCATCGCCCGTAAGATGACCCACCTTATTGCTACTTGTTGTGCAAAATAAACCTGCACCACTGCTTTCCCACAAATCTGCCTCATGAGTTTCCTTGGTATGTAAGTGTTATGGTGCGCAAAGTGGAGTAAGCGCTGGGAGTGTGGGCACTATGCCGCTGGCCGCGCGACGCGAAGGGGAGCTAAGCGAGACAGCATCTTAGTCCCACATTCGGCGCAAGCAAAACGGTGCACGTCAGCTCCTGGCTGCCCCCTTCCATGCGCGTCCAATGGGTGCGGGTCACCTGGTGGGAGGGGCGGCCCTTAAGGGGTTAAGTCAGCGCGGCAGCGAGGCTCGGTCTTTCCTGCCGTCGCGTTCCTGGCTGCTCTGCGCTGTTCCCTCCCTGGCCCAGACCTGGGGTTAGTCATACGTGTTGCTGTCTTGCAGCTAGCATCATTATGCCACATTTCTTTCTGCGGCGTCCGCATTAGCCCGCCATGGTCATGGCAAGGGGAAGGCTATACATCATCAGGGTGTCGGCAGCTTGCAGGCCAGAGACATCCAACCGAATATTAAGAAGCAGTCTAAATTTACAAGGACTTAGCCCAAGTATTTAGTCCGCATGGGTACGCAGCTTGTGGGCCCTGTTTGCATCACGCACATTCCCAATACTTGTGGGGATCCTCCGGGCGCATTCAGTTAAGATCAACCCAAATTTCTGTCCATAAGTTTTTGACAACTCGTTTAATAATCCACAATACTTACATCTACGGCCCAGTTGCCTCAACAGTATATGTCTGTTGGAATTAAGTCAGTGTCAGGCAATACTAGCATGAATGAGCATTTAGTGTGACAGCTCTATGCACTTTTTAAGACTGCGCTACTGAACATTGTAGAAGACTGCTCGATATACGAGAGGTTATTTGCGCGGGGCTCGGGGAGGGCAAACTTGGTACCAGCATGCAATATCAGCAAATGAATTTGCCCCCTAGGGTGGCCAGGGCACGGGTAGAGAGCCTGAGTAACAAAGGGCATCGCCTGTTAGATGGGATGGTAATGAATTCCAATGGCACGATACGAAGGGGCTCAGGTAGTGGGGGCAAGAGTTTTGACTGCTCCATTCGATCCACAAAGGAAATTCACCGGTGTTGGCAGCCTCTAATTAATAAACAATTAGACCGTTCCGCGGGGGACCAGAGCAAGACAATTAAGGGGGTGGTTTGTCGGCATTCTAACAGTCGCTCTGACTTCACTCCGTCCCGCCTCGGGGCATCCCTCGTGCCCAGGCTTTATTAACTCTGGCGTGGCTTGACACAGTCGTATCACCCACAAGCCTGAATATTTATCAGAGGGCTGGCTTCTGCGTTCGCGCCGCACGCCTGGAGGCCAAACACGTTATTAATTAACAAACAGGTGCTGCTGATTATTGCAAAGGTATAGGTGGCGTTGAGCATATATTTTGCCTGCCATCTGCCAGCAAGGCACGATGTTACTTCTTCCCAACGATGTTTTATACATCACTATATAACCGGTATGCCGCTTTGTGTGTTGGACATAACAAGGGTACTGACCATTGCTAAGTAAAGGGACTCAAAGGAGTTCTCAGAATGATGAAGGGCTGAGTGGCTTTGCGGAGAGTAAAACTTAGGCATCAAGGTAATAAAGATAGCAACAGCAGGCGCATAGCTGGCTTGTCTGCTGACTCTGATCACTTTCAATTTTGATTGAACACCCGAATAAACTAATTTTGTATGAAAGTGGGGAAATTATACCTTAGTTGCTTAAACAATTGAAGCACATCTCAATCACGACAAATGTTAAAAGTAAAAGGGACTCAAAGGAGTTCTCAGAATGTGAAGGGCTGTATGGCCTTGCGGAGAGTAAAACTTATGGCATCAAGGTAATAAAGATAGCAACAGCAGGCGCCTAGCTGGCTTGTTGCTGACTAAGAAAAACACAAGAAAGGAAGATGTTGGGTGTCTGGAGCTTCCAGAACCATCCCCCGCACCAGTGTACCACAGAGACAATTGGGGGTGACCTAACAGGCAGAACATTTCTTTCCAGGTTGCTTTCAGAACATCACTTTTTAGAGCAGAGAGTGCCTGATTGTAAGTACCTAAGAGAGTGGAGGAAGGGAGCAGTACGCAATTCTACCGCAGAGTTGTATTTAAGACCTAGGGGAATACAAAATAGCACTTATTGAACTGATACAAGCACCTTATCCTGCTGTTGTCCTTCAACAATCTGCTGTTGTGATTGTGTTTATTTACAGAATAGATACGAGATATTTTGTCGAAGACCATTGCTGGTATCTGGTTGTAATTTCACGCACATAATGCCTTCAACACAAATGTCGACATTAAAAGTACCTACAGCAAGACCCAGCAGTTGATGCCCCTATTAGCTATATGCTGAAACATTGGCATGAAAGGAATTGCCAACTGCAAGCATGTCCCTATAAATATGGTAGGTTTGGGGCTGAAATACTAAATTAAAAGAGGTCGGACAAGTCGAATTGAAACATGGTGAAATTACAGACAAACATGGTGGGATTATAGTTTAAGGATTAGGTCTTTTTAGTACCCCAGGTTTGGCCAATGTGACAGCCTAATCCTGTTTTGTGTCATACTCCAATGAGTACAGTACGGTTGGTATTTTGGGTATCTTGGGCGCGCACGATGATCTACTTCTCCAGGAGGATTAGTGGTAAGGCTTAAATCAAGGGGTCACGACGGGAATGATGGGTTCAAGGTGAATGATGCCTCTGTAATAGATCCCGTATGTGACGTGCGGGGGTAAATAACGCCACTAGGTAAACAAAATACATGAGGTAGCCTACTGTGCATTACAGAAGGGGGAAGCGACAAGGCGCAGGTTACAAGAGAAACCAAGTTCAATTGGAGGCGGCATGCCGTACAGGGACAATGTCTGTGAAGAACAAGAAAGCGTATTACTGAGTGTTAAATTTCGAACTGGGGTGATCATAAATCTTTGAACCCTGGAGTTGACAGTGCCCCTATGAAGTTGGGCAGGCGAAGGGAGCTCGAGCTAAGAGCCACCCAAATACACAATGGGGATAGGTGGAATGCTTGTCTGGACTGGGGGTGAACATATCCCTCCTGGATATACAAGTGGTACGTAACAGCGAGGCGAAGTAGCTAAGTGGGTGGGGGGGCTCTGTCATCGACGGGGGCCTCCTCCAGAGCTGTGGCGGAGTACAGGGCGATCTGGAAGCAGATGGACAGTAGGGGTACCTCTGCGGCAGAAGGATACAGTCAATACCTCTGCCTGGCACAGTAGGGGTGCCTGAGCCAAGAACCTGGAGCCGAGGGGGTTCCAGGAAACAGCGTCGGCGCCCCGTTAGTCCTTCGGGCGGTCGGGGGGCCTGAACCAACCGGGGGTGTGCCTCATCGCTCCGCCCTGACAGGGGGGGCGGGAGTGAACGAAAGAAAGTGATAATGGACTGCACCGTCAGAGCATCGACTCGCCGTGCAAGAATGGCTCAATAGGCATGCGGGTCAGCGAGGGGCTGTCGCATTGGATCGCCCGTAAGATGACCCACCTTATTGCTACTTGTTGTGCAAAATAAACCTGCACCACTGCTTTCCCACAAATCTGTCTCATGAGTTTCCTTGCTATGTAAGTGTTATGGTGCGGAAAGTGGAGTAAGCGCTGGGAGTGTGGGCACTATGCTGCTGGCCGCGCGACGCGAAGGGGAGCTAAGCGAGACAGCATCTTAGTCCCACATTCCGCGCGAGCAAAACGGTGCACGTCAGCTCCTGGCCGCCCCCCCCCCTTTCAGGCGCGTCCAATGGGCGCGGGTCACCAGGTGGGAGGGGCGGCCCTAAGGGGTTTAAAGTTAGCGCGGCAGCGAGGCTCGTCTTTCCTGCCGTCGCGTTCCTGGCTGCTCTGCACTGTTCCCTCCCTGGCCCAGACCCAGCGGCAGAGCGGCAGGCATGTTTTGAACTGTTAACGGTCTGTTTTGTGTTGCAGGCGGAGTCACAGGGCGATCTGGAAGCAGATGGACAGTAGGGGTACCTCTGCGGCAGAAGGATACAGTCAATACCTCTGCCTGGCACAGTAGGGGTGCCTGAGCCAAGAACCTGGAGCCGAGGGGGTTCCAGGAAACAGCGTCGGCGCCCCGTTAGTCCTTCGGGCGGTCGGGGGGCCTGAACCGACCGGGGGTGTGCCTCATCGCTCCGCCCTGACAGGGGGGGCGGGAGTGAACGAAAGAAAGTGATAATGGACTGCACCGTCAGAGCATCGACTCGCCGTGCAAGAATGGCTCATTAGGCATGCGGGTCAGCGAGGGGCTGTCGCATTGGATCGCCCGTAAGATGACCCACCTTATTGCTACTTGTTGTGCAAAATAAACCTGCACCACTGCTTTCCCACAAATCTGTCTCATGAGTTTCCTTGGTATGTAAGTGTTATGGTGCGCAAAGTGGAGTAAGCGCTGGGAGTGTGGGCACTATGGTGCTTCCTTGTTGCTGGCTGGCAGTTGGTCTCTTTCGGCCAACGTGTCTGCTGATTACTTGGCCCCTCACCGGCGTCCTTGTCTAGGTCTGCCTGCGGCCAGCTTGTCCCATACACCTCAAATGCAGCCCTGATCTGGCGCAAGAGCTCTCCCAGCTCCCCAGGCCGCTTGTTGGTGCTCTGGTTCTCCATGCTATTTGCGTAGCGTTATGTTGCTAGGCCCGTCACTTGCTGTGAAGGGCTGGGTCGCCTCACCCCTCGATTGGGCTGCCCCCATCCCCTTGCATAGTTCCTTGTAGTGCTTCTGCCCTTGCAGCTGGACCTGCGGGGTGCTGCCACTCACTGTTTGCACCAACCTGTTCTGAGAGAGGCTTGGTCGCGTCACCCTCGGTCTGGGCTGACCCCAGCCCCTTGCGTATTTCTTTGAGGTGCTTTTTCCCCTGCTGCCAGGCTCTGCGGGGTGCTGCCGCTCACTGTATGCACCAAACCAGTTGTTTGAGCTAGGAGAGGAGTGTCACCTTCTGATCGGGCATTTCCCAGCCCCTTGGGTAGTTTGACTTGCTTGGGCCATGATTGCTAGCAGCAGGACTTCCAGTTATTGGACAGCACCTCCTTTCTTTATTTCCTTTTTAAAGCACTTTGCTTCCTCACGTCTTTTCTTCTTTTTAAAACCTTTTTTTTCCAGTAAAGTTAGAAGACTCCCTTAAACGCGGAGTCTCCCTTTAACCATGCGGGGAGGACGTGGCCTTGCTCTGGTTAGTTTCCGGCAGGCTGTCCCTCATTTCCTTTCTCCACATCTTTTCCTCCTCTTTTTCCTTCCCTTTTTTTATACAAAATTCAGGAGTCCCCTTTAGACGCAGACTCTCCCTTAAACTATTGGGGCTGGGTGGGACCTCGTGTTGGTTAGTTTTAGGCAGGCTGCACACCTGCCTGCGGACCCGCTTCTCCCCCTCGCTGCACTCAGAGGGACGGTCACCTTCGCTGGCCTACCTGTCCTGCTTCTGTCATCGGGGGAGGGGTGGGGAAAGATCCGCTACTTTACTGTTGCTTGCTCCCACCGCCTGCTTGATTCTGCTTGATTCCCGGTGAGAGGGGGAAGCACCTTGATCTCACTCTGCGGCATTGCCCACGTCGCGCAACGGATTAGTATTCCCTTGCTCATCTTCCGACACCACACCGCTCTACTCTAAGGCACGCAAATCCACTGTATTATACTTTACTACACCCTACATTATGCCACTCCACTCAATTCCACTCCAGCCTACTCCACTGTACAACACTTTACTTCACTATATGCCACTCACTGTACGACATCCTACTGTACTCTATGCAACTCCACTCTTCAAGACTCTCTACTACACTGTATGACACTCTAGGATACGCCACTCCACTCCCGTCTACGACACACCACTCCACTATATGACACAGCACTCCACTATATGACACAGCACTCTCCACCGCTGTACAACACTGTACCACAGCCCACTGTAGGACATGCCACTCTTAAACATTCTACTGTAGAAAACTACACTGTACAAGATTCTCCACCACTCCACTGTATAGCACTCCACTGAACAACACTGAACTGTAGGCCACTGTACTCCACGGCACTCTACAACACTCTACTCCACGACACTCAATGACACTCGACTCCACGACACTCCAGTCAATGACACTCCACTTTAAGGCACTCAGCTCTACTGTACGACATGCCACTCCACTGTACAATACACTACTCAACTCCACTATACGACATACCATGCCACTCCCCTCAGTAACACTTTACTCCACTGTACACTACACCACTCCACTCCACTCAGCTCCATTGCACTCTACAACACTCCACTCTATGACAGTAGACTCTTCGGCACTCTCCTCCACTATACTTTACGCCATTCCACTTAGCAACAGTCAGTTGAATGACAGTCGACACTACAAATGAAAACACATTTTTATTACACAATTAAAAAATTCAAATTAATTGAAAAACACAAAGGTTGATATACTATTTATAGTTATAGTTAGGACCTAGTTTCCATAGACACATTTTTTAGGTCGAGCTGGAGAAAAGCAATGCGAAGCATTGCGTCCAGCTCGACAACTTATGTTGCCCGTCTCCTGGGAATCTGAGACAGGGGTCGGGCACGCGCGGCGATCGGTTTCTGTGGACGCGCACGTCCAGGCCGGCGCCATGCACATCCCCTGCTTCAGATTCCCTGAAGTGCGCAAATACACACATACACACACACGCAGGCAGGCACAACACACAGACGCAGGCACACACACGCAGGCACATACAAGCGCGCACACACACGCACCCCCCCCCACGGGCTCACGCGCACACACACAGCCACGCACGCACCCCTCCCACCACTCACGGGCTCATTCGCACACACACACGCGCACACACACACACACGCACACAGACACACACACATATCCCCCCATCCACTCACCGTGCTCTTCCTCCGCACTCCCCTGGTGTTTTCTTCGGCTCATCACCATACGCGGGGTTTCCCTCACGCTTGGGATTCCCGCGTCACCGCTGCTCTGTGTGGGCCAGGCTTCCCGCAAAAAGCGGAAGTCCCGCCCTACGACGTGACGATCCGGAACTTCTGTTATTTTTACTTTGCGGGATGCCATCAGGAGCGGCAAGGACTGGTCGGTGGCCAATGGTGCAGTCTGCTTCTGTTGCTGTTGCGGTGGTTCTTTAGGTGCCAGGGTATTAACCGCATGCGCGCTGCGGCGATTTTCGCGCTACGCGGCTTTTTTCAAAAAGCCGCGTTACATGACGAGCTCAGCTCGTCATCAGCGTGCGAGCGGCGCAACTGATGACGAGCTGAGCTCGTCATCAGCGCCGAAGGGGTTAAGGTAGGATTAATTTAGTGTTCGAAATGTCCACTTTTCCTGATCTGCAGCTGCCCCGTCTCTTTCTGTCTCTCTCGCTGAAACGGCTCTTCGTTCCCTTGTGAAATGGATCCAAAAAATAAAGAAACACTTTTGTTGGAAGTGTTTCTGAAATTTTCCAAAGTGCAACCTCGGGCCTCTTGCTACTTGTTTATTTTGGCAGTACGGCATGCTGTAACTATAGCGGCTGTGTGCCGCTTCAAAAGTAAAGATTTCGAAAACGCCTTTTTTTTACTTTACTAGTTTCCCTCGTCAAGGAAGTACAGTGTTTGACTGATACGGTCTGAAGTGAACGGGGCACTCCGAAATTTCATTTCAAGGACTCTGCTTAGGAGAGGCTCCTGGGTTTCCTTAATTTGTTTGTCCTGTCCGGTTCTGGGCTAGAACTTTTCTACAGTCTCCTTTCTTAAGTCTGTTTGCACTCGTTTTCTCGGCCCACTGCATAAAGGCTGATTCTCTCTAGCGAGGCAGGTGTGTCAGATAGGCCTTATTTACACCTGTTTCTTGTGTCTGATCCAAGTTCATGTATTCCCTTCTCTTGATGCCCATTGCAAAGCCCTCTCTTGCTTCGCTTGCAACGCCGGCTCTTGTTTTCCCCTTTGGTTCAGTTTCTAGCCTGACCCAAATCTGCAACCCCACTCACCCACCTTTTATGATTCACATTGTTCTCCATTCCACTTGCCTTTCTGGATGTTCGCCTCGCGTGTTAACTCCTGCTTCCTGAGTTGCTTTAGCCTCAGTGGGTAATTCTGGCACAGACTTGCTGCAAATCCTGCTACCTTCTGAGGTGACAGGTGTGCCCTTGTGCAAAAAATGCAGCATGTTTTATGCAAGTGCAAAGTGTCATTAAGGTTAAAGTACATGATTAAACTGGAATGTTTCTGGTGTAAAGTCCTCCTCTAGCACTTAAGATTTTAGGCACTTTCTATTCTGGTTCTTAATTGGAGTCCATCACTGTATTTCCTAGTAGTCCATGCTCCTGACTGTGGCTTGTCCCTTTCACAAATTCCTGCACGATAGTCTCTGTTTTGATTACTTAGGGCCAAGGGAAACAAATAATGTGGCGCTCAACATCTTTAGGCAAATAGAATATACATTTGCTGCATTTTCAACCCAAAAAATAGTTTCAACCTTAAACGGATCAAATGTTATTAAAGGTTCCTCACAAGAAATGCAGTGCCTATCCCCGACACTTCATGGATGTAACTGCACGCCTTCAGCCATTGTTTGCTGAAACTGCCATTTAAAAAGTTACAGTGTGACTCAGCACATGTAAGCTTCCCCATTTGATGGACCTAGAAAGGACTTTTTTTTGTCTCCAGCAGGAAACAAGCATTTACAATGCAACGGTCTCGCCTTTGCAAAAGTTAGAGCTATTGGCATTGTAATTGACAACATTTTTAGTTATGTGTTGCTTTTGAAAATAGATAAATAAATGGCATTGTCATTTACAATGCCAACAGCTTAATCTCTGGCAAATGCGAGACCTATTGCATTTGCACCCACACAGAGCAACACACAGAGCCACATGCACCCACACACAGACAGAACCACACACACACACACACAGACAGAACCACACACACACACAGGGTGTGCAGTCATAATATCGAGTTTGTTATTTCGACTGGACAGAATATCGAGTAAAAAATATAGAATGGACATAATATCGACTAGACATAATATAGACAACAAAAATATCGACTAGAAAAAATTAATATCGAATAGAATGGACATAATATCGAATCAAAAATATAGAATGGACATAATATCGAATCAAAAATATAGAATGGACATAATATCGACTAGACATAATATAGCCAACAAAAATATCGAATTTAAGGTAAGTTAATAATAATTTTTATTTTTTGTGTAATATAAGTCTGTAGCGGGTTGTGGGTTTATAGGGGAATAGGGTGGGAAGTAATTTAATTATAATTAATTAAATATGTTAATTTATTTATTGATATTTATTTAGAATTAATTGTTAATTAATTATTAATTGGTAATTAATTAAAATATAATTGTTAATTAATTATAATTGATTAATTGATAAATATTTTAATTTTAGTAATTTATTTTCTGTAGCGGGTTGTGGGTTTATAGGGGAATAGGGTGGGAAGTAATTTAATTATAATTAATTAATTTTTTTAATTTATTTATTGATATTTATTTATAATTAATTGTTAATTAATTGGCAATTAATTAAAATATAATTGGTAATTAATTATAATTGATTAATTGATAAATATGTTAATTTCATTAATTTATTTTCTGTAGCGGGTTGTGGGTTTATAGGGGAATAGGGTGGGAAGTAATTTAATTCTCATTAATTAAATATGTCATTTAATTTATTGGTATTTATTTCGAATTAATTGTTAATTAATTTTTAATAGGTAATTAATTAAAATATAATTGGTAATTACAATTAATTGATTAATTTTTAAATTGTAAATTAATTTATTGTTAATAGGTAATTAATTAGTATGAGTAGGCAATTTTTATAATTAAATAATTTTATTTTGTATTTATAAAAAAAAATTTAATATATTTTATACACAAGTAAAATATTTTATTTATTTGTAATTGGTATTACTATTTATGTTATTTATATCTATTTGTGAAGTATTTACTTTCCCTACTATTGCACTCTCTGAAGTTGGAATAGTAATTTTAACCCCTACGCTATCCAACACTTTCCCTACTGTTGCACCCACTGGAGTGGGTATGCAACGTTTACAACGCAACTTTTACTATGCACTACCATTACAACAAAACTTTTACAACGCAAAAACTTTTACAACGCATACATTTACAAAGCATGTTTTTACAACGCAGATACCTTTACAACGCATACCATTACAACGTAAGTATTGGTAAGTATATAATTATTTTTAAAATGTTATATGTTTGGGTTTTTGGGTAAAGGGGTATTTTTAGGGTTCAGGGTCAGTTTTCAGTTTTTGGGTAAAGGGGTATTTTTAGGGTTCAGGGTCAGTTTTCAGTTTTTGGGTAAAGGGGTATTTTTAGGGTTCAGGGTCAGTTTTCAGTTTTTGGGTAAAGGGGTATTTTTTGTGTTCAGGGTCAGTTTTCAGTTTTTGGGTAAAGGGGTATTTTTAGGGTTCAGGGTCAGTTTTCAGTTTTTGGGTAAAGGGGTATTTTTAGGGTTCAGGGTCAGTTTTCAGTTTTTGGGTAAAGGGGTATTTTTAGGGTTCAGGGTCAGTTTGGGGTTTTTGGGGTACAGGGGTACTTTGTAAAAATAAAGTAAAATTACATTTAAATTAAATTAATTAAATTAAATTAAATACAATTAAATTATATTATAATATTTTTAATTAATTTATATTAAAAAAATTATTATATACTTACCAATACTTACGTTGTAATGGTATGCGTTGTAAAGGTATATGCGTTGTAAAATCTTGCGTTGTAAATGTATGAGTTGTAAAAGTTTTTGTGTTGTAAAAGTTTTGTTGTAATGGTAGGCGTTGTAAAAGTATGCGTTGTAACGTCATACATCCCTGGAGTGGGAATAGTAATTTTAACCCCTACGCTATCCAGCGCTTTCCCTACTGTTGCACCCACCGGAGTGGGAATAGTAAATTTTACCTCTACGCTATCCAACACTTTTGCTAATGTTGAACTCACTATAGTTGTTACAATAAATTTTAACCATTTTCTATGCTACGCTAAAAATGTTATATATGTTTATTTAATAATATGTTTATATATATATATATATATATATATATGTATTATTTTTGGTGATATAATTTTTTTAATTATAGAAATTATTTATTAAAATTAACATTTTTAAATAATTATTTCTAAGTTTATATTAAATATATTTATTACTATATTAGTTTTAACTTAATTTTAAGACATTTAAAAAATTCAATATTTTGACAGTCTATATTTTTGTAAGTCGATATTTTGGAGTCGATATTTTGGTACTTACCTGTTTGAAGATAGGGAGTCGATATTTTGTCACTCGATATTTTTCACTCGATATTTGTGTATCTCGATATTTGTGAGGTCGATATTATGTCAGTGATCCACACACAGACAGAACCACACACAAAGACAGAACCACACACACACAGACAGAACCATACACACAGAGAACCCCATACACACAGAGAACCCCACACACACAGACAGAACCCCCCACACACACAGACAGAACCCCACACACACACACAGACAGAACCTCACACACACACACAGACAGAACCCCCCACACACAGACCGAACCCCACACACACAGACAGAACCCCACACACACAGACAGAACCCCACACACATTCAACCCTGTCTCCTCTCTTTGCCAGAGCATGCTGATGAGGTGCTGACAGGCAGGTGCATGGCCTACGTGTGAGAGAGGGGGTGCAGAGGACTGCAGGGGGCGCTGAGGGGCTTAGTGTCCTGCAGATGATGGATTCCAGGCCCTTTTGTGCAATTACTGACGGGGAGCCCAATGAGAGCCCGAGTGCCATGGATGCTTATAACTTGCGGTGTGTGTGTGTGTTTTTAAGATTATTTCGAGATATTTGTTTTTTGCTTATAGGATGGTATAGTGAAAGTCTCAGCCACAACAGGCAGTGGAGATTGAAAACTTGCTACATGACAAAGTTTCAGGTTGAAAAAAAGGCAGATAGTGAGAATGCTTAACCCAATACAGGCGCAGGATACATAAGAAACCAAATAAAACCTTGATGTTTGCGGCATGGGCTAAAAGCTAGGTTTTGCTAATCTCTGAGACGCGAGGGCTGACATATATAAACATCCTAACACTGGGGATCAGAGAAAGTGCACATCAAGGGGGCTTCCCAAAACAAGGTACTTGTGCTCCGAGGGGGTGAGGGGGCTAAAGCGAAGAGGCTCCCTGAGCGACGTGTGCTACGAGGAGGTGTGGGGGGGGACATGTTGAAGCAAGGAGACCTCAGTGTGCAGGGTAGTGCCTGCAGAATTTCTTATCGTTAGGGGTGGAGGGCGGCATCTGTTTCTAATTAGCATGGCTGCGCTAAGGCATTAAGGGCAGTGCTGCTCTCTGAAAGAGGTGCTCGGAGTCTCCAGTGCGTGATTAAGCCTTACTGGCAGGGGGAGGGGTCCTCTCTAGTGAGAAACGCATGAATACTTATGCGGAAGCACTTGGACGGGACCTCGGATCTAGCTGCCGGTAGACCAAACAAGCTCTGCATTTCCGCAGCATTACATTGGTTTAGCAAAACAATTTATTGTGTAGCTAAGCATACATTGGCCTTCCATAGCACTGTGCAGTGACCGGACACTCCAATCCCAGGAAGAATGAATTAATAAGTCACAGCAACATAAAGAGAGCATCTTCAAGAACCACCTCCTGATATTTAGGCAGTTTTTCAACAGCGCCATGTTACCTTACGATCTCCACGGAGTTCTTATGTCTATTTCAAGCAATCCATAATAAATAAAGCAATGCACTGCCTGGTTCGCAGAAGTGTTGACGCACATCACCCGACTGCTCTACTACGAGTTTACAGTAAATAAACATGTAGGCTCGTTTGAGGGACAGTCTCCCGAAGTGGTAACAATGCAATGGTCTCGGCATTGTTAAAGTTAGAGCTATTGGCATTGCTCATGACATTATTTTTATTTATGTTTTTGTTTTTAAAACATAAATAAATGGCATTGTCATTTACAATGGCAATAGCTTAATCGCTCGCAAATGCGAGACCTATTGCATTTGCACCCACACAGAGCCACACACACAAAGCCACCCACACACACACACACAGAGCCACCCACACAGAGCCACCCACACAGAGTCATTCACATAGAGCCACCCACCCACACACACACATAGCCACCCACACCCACATACAGAGCCACCCACACAGAACCACACACACAAAGCCACCCACACACACATACAGAGCCACCCACACAGAGTCATTCACATAGAGCCACCCACACACACACAGAGCCACCCACCCACACACAGAGCCACCCACACACAGAGCCATCCACACATAGAGCCACCTACAAAACAAGCATTTGCCATGCAATAGGGCTTGCATTAGTAAAGTTAGAGGTATTAGTATTGTAAATTACACATTTTTATTTATGTTTTTGTTTTGAAAGTAGCAAAATTAATAACTTTGTCATTTACAATGCCAATAGTGTTAACTTTTGCAAACGTGACACCTATAGCATGTGTAATGCAATATGTGTTGTATTTACATGACTTAGATGTATTAATATTAAAAATAACAATGGGTTATATTTTTTTCAATATTTAATACTTAAATAAAAGTTATTGTAATTTATAATGGCAATAGCTTAAACTTTTGCAAATAACTTTTTGGAAGATTATGTTTAGTGTATTTTTTTATATATATATTTTTTTATTTTAGCAATAAAACAAGAGTAGGCATTACAGATATCAGGTGTCATACTATAAAATACAGAACAGGGACAAGCAGGGGAAATATACAGGCAAATAATCAATGCAATGGGAACATGTGACGTCATCTCGATTACGCATATTGGAGAAAGAAGAACAAACAGTGTATCAGGCGATCTAGAACAATCCCAACCGCAAGACCCCGTCTTCAATGATACAGGATAATTAAAGCCAGTGTAGACACCCAGATGAAGAGAGGATCAGTGAAGGATAAACAGCCCACCTCTCGTGAAAGAGAAAAAGGAAAGAAAAAAGGAGCCATAGAACAAAACAAAGGCAAAATAAGAAACCCCCCCCCACCCTGCACCCCTTCAATGGCTACGGCCTAACCCCACTAGCAGCGTGCCTGTCGCCCAAGAACTTGCCCTAAAAGAAGGAAAGAAGAGAAAGTGGAGGAGGAGAAAGCAAATACACCCCGGCCTCCCGTACCCCCCGCCAGAAGCGACCACCCCGATACATAGTCAAACCAGTATCCAGCAAAATATACAGACCAATCGGGGGAGTTTAGCAAATAGGCACAATCCCGGCATGAAATAAAGCTGTTTTATCAAACCCAGGTAGTCAAGTTCAGCCCTGGCCAGTACGGTCCTTCGTAGGAGTCTGTTTCACTCGAACCGCCATCATGCTGAAAAAGGCAAAGCGTTCATAAAAGTTCATGTCAGTGCTGCAGGATCGAAAACAGGATAAAAGTTCACGATGTCCACTAATCGAACGAGGAAAAGTGTCCAAGAATAGTATCTCCAATAGTCACTGAGAAACTTGGTACAGCATAGAAGACCGTCAATATATGTATTAGGTGGCAGCAGGATCGAGCAGGGGACGCTGGCGATAATCATGGGCTTGCTGGTTGTTAATTGGGAACCAACAAAGCTCATTAAATCCGGGTTTCGCATGGGGTCCTCGATCTCAGGCGTACAGTGCACTGCTGGTACCACAGCTAGCTGAAAACTTAATGAAGAGTCGTCATCCGGCCCCAAGATACCGTCCACTTGCACAATCAGTGTCCGGAACACAGTGATGGTTTGCGAATGGAGCGCCCCAATGGCGGCCATGACGGCCTGCAGCGATGGCGTGCCTTCCGTCCGCTCCATCCCCTCTCACTATGCGATAGAGCAGGACTTGAACCCCGGAGGCCGGCTACTCCGGGGTAACAGGCCATGCAAATCCAATGTCAACAGTGGGCGCTCTGCGTCTTGCGAAATCGACACCTTCGCCGTTAGCGTGGGCCCAAGCCCGAAGGTAGCAGGGTCTCCGGGCACCGGACCCCGACCACGGCAGCCGGTGCGGCACGCTGGTGTGTCCTCGGTGTAGACCGTTCACAGTATCGTCACCAAAAATCAACAATTTACGACACACTTCGGGAGACCGGGCTCAGTCCAGGTCCCTCGGCCGATGTTGATCAACTCCAACCCGGATAGGTTAGAAATTGAGGCCCCGGCTTCCACACGTTGTTAGGCCGAGAATGGAAACACGGCGTATCATCGTCATCCGATAAGATAAAAAACTCGGGATTGCACTTTAGAAGCAGAAAAACTTCACGAACACGGGAATCTGGTGCGAGTTCAGGATTAATGGCAGGATATTCGAGCTGCTGGCAGTGGTCGGCGGAGCCGGGAGCTTACACGGCCATCTTGATTGCTAGCGTAGCTCCTCCCCCATGTTTAGTGTATTTTATTGTGATGAAAATCCAAGAACAGAAGTGAAATATTAACATTTTTTGGTGACATTTGTAATAAAGTTTGAAACATTGAGAGACCATATTTGAATCAGTTGTTGTTGAATGGTTGCACAGATTGATGCTGTGGTGTGTCCTGTTGGCATGAGGTGACTAAGCACACTGCACTGGTCCCGTTACCGCAGCGAAGTGGAGGCCTACCAATCAATGCCAATCAATGCCCTGGTCTGCGCTCCCTTATGGCCGGAATGAGCGCTACCCCTCCGGGCCTTGAGAGCTGTCCTGATGCCTCGCCCCCCCCCTTGCACGATGGAGGCTGCCCGTGGGTGCTTGCAACCACCAAGCCACACACACCAGACAGCGCTTCTGATTTTCTGATTTTCTGTGTAACGCAAGCGCCAACCAAGGGGTTCCGAAGCTGGGGCGTGGAAACACATCCACACAACTCATCCCCCTGTACTATACGGGGATAGCCATCGCTGCAAGTAGGCGCTCCACTGGTGATCAAACCGCGGCCTAAGTGGTGCCTAGTATGTCTCAGTGATATGCTTCCCTAACTATCCCGTTGATTGTGCCGCCGTCACAGGGAAGGGGACCTTTCGCTGTGACTGGCCTAAGGAACCTGCCTATGAACAGCTGGCGGCAGGACAAAAGTTCTGGCGCTGACGCAGGTACAGTAATGCGCAGCGACAAGGGGCGGAAGGCAGTGTAATTCAGTTGCCACGAATCAAGTCAATGTTCTATGTTCCCGTTGACACTGAAATTGAGCAGCTCTACCTTTGTCGTGACTGCCACCCAAACATTATGGATAAGCTACCGACTGTGGAACTGAATGGAGAGCGTGTGCTGGGTGTCCCAGGATGCGGCAGTGCCCCCTAGTGGGCATAACACCGCTAGACTCATTCCAACACGTCAGGACTGACTATGTAAATGGTTTATAGCTGCATAAGGAAGCAGCTGCTAAGGCTTGTGTATTGTCAAAGGAACCTATGGGACCCAGGCCCCAATGAAGGATCGCAGCGACAGTGTGTTGGAGGAGACAAGCCTCTAATCTCACGTCTACCTAGTTTACCTGGGTGACCGGCGGTGGATTCACGGCCGGATGGTGTGGAACCGGACTGCCCCGTTACCTATCCGGTTGGGAGCACTGGTGAAGTCTGCCTGTGAGCCGCACCCTCCAAAACAGCGGGGTTGGGGGGTGTCTGCCTGTTTACTTTGATGCTTGCTCCAAGGCCCTGAGCATGGCGTCAATTCTACTCTTCAATCTGCACACCCTGATGAACCTACATGAAGTGCGTATTTTTATGTCCAAGCTCTCTCTGATGAATCGACCAGCCAAATTACCAGATATACGTGCAACCTATGCACAGGCTATTTCATGGTTTCCGAGAATGGGCACTCAGGGCCTGTGTAACCAGGTGGGAGGCCCCTGTCACTTGGTGTATGTAACACACCTGAGCACCATCTACATCCTGACTTACGATCCTGCAGGCACTAGGGTGCTGCTGCTCAAGCCCCTATTACTTTTTGCTGGTGATCTTCTCTGCGTGGAGTATAGAAGCCTCTGGGCCTTTCCTACGTGAACAGGAATGCTGGTCCCGACCGGGGCTTTCACTGTCCCCCACATTCCCCATGAGAAAAGCCCAGCGCACATGAGCACCCCCCAGAAGCCAACCAACAACCGCTCACCCCTTGGACAACAACGCACCCTCCAGGGATCTTCTCAGGACCCAGGGGACCACGGACAGGCACTAGGCCCGCCGACCGAGCAGGCATGAAGAAAGGTCCCCCAACCCGGCGCAACCACCCCTGGCGGAAAGCTATGTCACCATATGACCGTGCCCCTGCTGCAGTGGGCCATGGGTGGGGCGGCAGGCCAGCGACCCCCCGCGCCACCACTGCTGCCCCTTCTGAACACCTGGTATGACATACCGACGTCACCGGCAGGGCCAACCTGTCGCCTCGTGTTGCCTCCCTGGGCCCGCACGACATGCACGCGCCCAAGCACATGGCTCGCTCCAGGCCAGAGCGTAGGGCAAGTGACTCAAAACCCCATACCCGTGGACTGGGACGCGACGAACGTTAACAACCTTGCGCCTCCCCATGGGGTTAGGTGCCTTGTGCTGCTTTCTGGCACTGGCACCCATTGCTTAAACATGGACACCCCCGCAGTCCCTGTTCGGAGGAGTACTCCTCCGAACTTATGCCAAGTGCTCGTGTGACGACCTCCTCATTCTATTAGGGTCACGGAGTGGCCGCACCATCCCCATCTGGAATTGACGGCTCAGAGGCTGCTACTTAACCTCCAGATCATCCCAAGGCAATTATGCAACCATTGCGGGCCAAGGCCGCTGGCGGACGGCTGTGGTCACAAAGCCCACACCAACCCCACCATAGCTGTCCGCGCAATGGCCCCTGTCCCTGGGGCGGTGCACCATTGCGGATGGGGCTACGGCGCGCTCCCCCATGACTGATGTCGCGTGGCAGTGCCAGCAGCTGCAATCACTGCGGCCTAGCAGCGAACGGTTAACCCCGACCCCTCCCCTCAGGCGGCTCTCGAGCGTGGCTCGGCCGCCCTGTACCGTGTACACCCATCTGGTGCCACTGGGCGGGGAGGGGGACGCATGGATGCACTCACCGTGCAACTCTGATTGGCACAACATGGTGTTCCGATAGTTGCCCAAGACCCCACCACAATAGGCCCACCGCACTCGGCAACTCCCATGGCAGTTCTGCCTTGACCCCAGCACTGCCTGTGTGTAACCCCGCAGGAGGGACGGGGGGGGGCGGATCGGAATCACCGCCGGTGAACGACTGTGCAAGACAGGCCCTCGGTGAGAAGTAGTGTGGGTGAAGCCACGCGGAGCCATTTGGCACGAGACTCCGACCCCCCTCCCGGACAGCCAGCATTACAACTTGCAAGCAATCGGGCGGCACACTGCTAAACACAGATTTTTAGCGTAAGTTTGGTAAAGCCACACCCTTAATTACACTGGCCACGACCATTTGAGAGCCCCCCCCCCCAGTTTTTTCATCCCACTTAAAGCCCTGGCCTTAGGAAGGATTGATCAACAACTCACTGATTGATCTGCCCCTTCGTAGATTTCCACGTCTGTCAGCAGTACGAGTCTGTCAACCTAAACAAAAGCTGGGCAACGAGCCTAAAGTAATTAGGGAGCTTTTGGGATCCAGGAATACATATTATTTCGAAAAATGCACTATGGTCTGACGAATTCCCTAAATTCGCCCCCATACCTAGAACTGAAGCCTCGCTCAATTTGTAGCCCACAGCCACACAGCAGTCTCCTGGGTGGTCATTTGAAAAAGATCAGTGGGCATTTGTATCCGTCTGCGCCTGTCTTGCTGCAGAGCTCCGGCAGCCGATTCTCGTGAAGTGTTGCCGCTCAGCCAGGCTTTCTGCCAGGGCCTGAAACCAAACCTGCTTTTCTAAATACAAGGCCCGCCCGAGCGCATCGTTATCGGGATTTGTGAGAGAAATGAGGTGCCTCCCGAGACCTCTTCGAGTTTTGGGTTAGGGGTTATGATAGTTAAATAGAGCGTGTCGGGGAGCCCTCAGCTTCACTGCAGGCAGCACATTGAGCAACCTCTCGGTGACAGCGGGAGGGGGGCAGAAACAGACACACGGACAGCGGGGGGGGGAACAGTCACACGGACAGCGCGAGGGGGGATGGACAGCGGGAGGATACAACAACGGACGGGGACAAAGTTGGCAATGACGAAAAACATCTGTGAAAAAAAATAAATTAAAATAAACGCCCACCGCCGCATGACTTACGAAAAGGGGTGGGATGAGTAAAAATCGCCGGAACGCCCATGAATCTGCTCCGGCAATGACGGACAGATCTCTCTTCCAATGGCTAGCCTCCATTTATGGAGCTAGCCAATGGAAGAGCAGGCGGGACAAAGCCCCCGTACTGTTGTAACATAAGATTTTGCCTGCGCGAATGCTGCTGCGCAGCGGACGCCAGGCGAAACCTAAAAACAAGTAGGGCCCGATGTAGGTAAATCTTTTTTACCACTTCTTAAATACCGATTCATACCGAATCGGTATTTAAGAAGTGGTAAAAAAGAGGAGGGCAGATGTAGGTAATTGTATTTTTACAATTACCGAATCAGAAGGATTCGGTATTTAACGATTCGGTAAATACCGAATCGGTAATGCCCATTGATTCCTATGGGCATTGAAGCCCATAGGAATCAATGGGCATTACCGATTCGGTATTTACCGAATCGGTAAATACCGAATTTTGCAAGGGTGCAGGGGGTGTCACTTTGACCCCCTCTGGCACCCCAATTACAGGCATGTGTGCCATGTGGCACACAGACATGCCCTAAGGGCATGTCTGTGTGCCACATGGCACAGGTGTGCATGCACAGATGTGCATGCACACCTGGATTCGGTATTTCACCACCCAATTGGATTGGGTGGTAAAATACCGAATCTAAAAGGCCTGTAGCACTGGAAACAGTGCTACCTACATCAGGATTTTTCCGAATCGGAAAAATTACCAATTCGGTATTTTACAGAATCGGTAAATTTACCGATTCGGTAAATTTACCGATTCTGTAAAATATAGCCCCCTACATCACAATGACCCATTTACCGGTCGGTAACGGCCGAATTCGGTCGTTACCAACCGGTATTGGCGACCTACATCGGGCCCGTAGTTCTTAAAAGTAATCCAAACAAGGTGGATAGAATGATTCCCTTGTCACGATTATTTAATTTCCCCTTTATCTTGAAATCAAAGACACTCATCTAAAAACTGCGGTTATTTTAACATAGACACTCAGACATTAGACAAATAATATGTTTTAAATGTTTCATCCTTTTCTATTCTCGCAAATCCTCAATTACTTTAGCGAGACGCGTAAATAATAAATGTGAAACGTAATATGCTGTGCTGAGCTGCTTTTAAAAGAAAGAGGAACCAGATTATTGGTGCGTAATTTGCATTCTGTTGCCTCATAATTTAGTCACGCTGCCGCATAATTTCAGCGTCCAGTTCTCCATAATTACAGTGACCCTCCTCTCACTACGCTAGGCCATTCTCTGCCTACGCCAATTCGTAACATCTCTGTCGCTTGCTTCTCTCTGCTGTTGCATCACCTACAATTCTAAAACAAAGGTCTCAGTCAAATGTAGCATAGCCCCGGCTGCATGTTTCCCACTATATTAAGGGTTCTTATTTGATGGCCCTAGAAGGTAATATATATATTCTGTCTATCCCCACTTACTTCAGTATCCTCCCAATTCTCTTTCTCTTCCCAGTCACTCACCACACACTATATACACCTCTCCAACTTCTTTTTTCCCAACTTCTTTATTTGTGTTAGTTTACTCTATCACTTCATAAAATGTGTTTCCTCCTTTATTGCACCTTTTCCTCTCTCCCTCGTCTACACTTTCTATTTTCGCTTCCACCTCTAGCCCTTCTGTCATCTGATATGTCTACCCACATACTTTTGTGACAAAATACAATTGCATCATCAACAAAACAGACCACACACTTTTTATTAGGGAAAACTGTTGCAAGTTTCTTCATATTTTGTTATGCAGTACACAGGTAGGGTCAACTTACGGGTGATCATACGAGTGCAGCACCGTTTATGACCAACCACTGACTCCCATCCTGAAACATTCGCCAGCCACTGGAAATTAAATTGCTGTCTTTTTATTAATTCGGTGCTGTATATTTCGCATTGGGACTGCGGCTCAATGATTTTAATGGTTGCTGCACCTGTGTCAACACGGAGGGAGGTAAGGCTAACCCCCAGTTGTCAGGATACCAACTGTCCCTTACGGGATGAAGGGGTTGCTGTTGCATTCTACTCATGGCCCCCTGTGGCCTGAGGCTTTCATATTTAGCTGCCCCATCTCCACCCAAGTGGGTATTCATCGCTTTTTGCATGAGGAAGAGGTGTGGCGCCGCGGCCAGGGCGACTGACGCTGGAATCTGGGGACCACGGTTCGATCCCCAGCGCCGGCGGCAGGTTAGCCCAGCACCATGTGACTCTGGGCAATAGCTCGCTTAATCTTCCCGACGGCCCCCCAGCGCCTAGAGACCCTAACGGGTGATTGTGCGCTTTACAAATGTGGACTTTACTTTACTTTATTAGAATCACCCTGTAACTTCGCTTGCAAAGCTGTACAACGATTGGCGGCTCTTCTTAGTTCTCATGTTCTTGAAGGGTGGGTGGCAAATTCCTCTGCTGCTGGTCACCAAAAGAGGAATATCCAGGTGTGGCCCCCACCTAAATACCTTGCTGACCTCCCAGAAGTTACATCGTGCCAGGGGTCAAGAGGGAGACGAGATCCCGCACTCACAGTGGACTGCTTCAAGGCCAAGTGGCCACAGAAAAATACTACCCTGGGCAGTGAGGAAACACTAAGGGGCTGTCCCCTCTAGTGTCCCCCTGCGGGTGACATGGCCGTCCACCTAGCGTTTCCACCCGAAGCCCTTCTGTCATCTGTTATGTCTACGCACATATTATTTGTGACAAAATACAATTGCATCATCAACAAAACAGACCACTGTCAAAACTGTCACAAGTTTCTTCATATTCTGTTATGCAGTACACAGGTAGGGTTAACTTACGGGTGATCATATGAGTGCAGCGCCGTTTATGACCAACCACTGACACCCATTCTGAAACATTCGCCAGCCACCGGGCATTAAATTGCAGTCTTATTATTCATCCGGTGCTGCAAATTTCGCATTGGGGCTGCGGCCCAATGATTTTGATGCTTGCTGGACCCGCGCCACCACAGAGCAAGGTATGGCAAACCCCCCAGTTGTCAGGATAACAACTGTCCCTTACAGGATGAAGGGGTCGCCGTAGCGTTCTACTCATGGCCCCCTATGGCCTAAGGATCTCATATTTAGTGGGCCCATCTCCACCCAATGGGGTATTCATCGCACTTTATCTCAGCTAAAATATAGTGCTAAATGCTGATTTTCTATTTCATAAGAAGTTGATTTTTTTTTTAATTACCATGTTAAAAACGAAAGAGCCACAATGGTCTCGCATTTGGGAGAGTTTCAGCTATTGGCATTGTAAATGACAATGCCTTTTATTTATGTGTTTACAAAAGCTGCATGTGGTGCTTACGTAGCGCTTGCAGCTTTTCTAAACACATAAATAAAAGGCATGGTCTTTTACAATGCCAATAGCTCCAAACTCTCGCAAACGCGAGACCTATTGCATTGCAAATGCTTGTTTTGATTTGCTAATAAATTTGACTCCGTTTGACGAATCTTCACGAAAGTTTCAAAAGCAGTGTACATGGTTCCTTCAGCTGCTGTCTGAAAAGCTTTCGGGGTGATCCGTGAAGCAGGGGCCGAGAAAAAGGAGTGGTCATGAAATGAGTTTTCGCCATGCATTTTATCTTTTAAATTGTTAAATTGTTCACTCCATTGGGCCGTCTATTTTTTACTGTAAAGTATTTTTTACATGGTTTTACTTTGATTAACTACCCAAAGTTCAGGTAAGCTGCCACATGGTATACTGAGTTCTCTTGGGCAGAGGGTGGGACTAGTCCTACCTCCCTCATTTTAAACCAATAGCTAGGTGTGAGCTGTGTTCAGAGCCGCACCTTAGTACACTTTTCAGTGCCATCTTGGTCAGAGCTCTAGCTGCTTTTAGAGTGCTGACAACTTCGGGCCGGGCTATTTAAAGGATTCCAGGGGCACGGGCGCGCAGCGGGCGCCCTGCTGGCGCACCAAAAGCACGCCAAAGGCAAATCCTTCTGCGCCCGTCTGCGCCCATCAGGGGTCAGGAATCCTGTTCTTTTTAAGACAACTAAAATCTGCTACACATCAGAAAAATTATACGCACTGAATACCACTAAAAGAAAACCTTACCATATTGTCATTAACCTGTGCTCTGATAAGTTTAAATGTGAAAAGTGCTAAATAAACATAAACAATATAACCCTTAAAAAAATGGCAAAACATGAATATGGGCAGATGTATATGCTCAACTGCAGATTATAACCTAAGCATAGCCTGGATCTGTTGATCTTCTTCGAAGATGAACGACCAGAGGCTATGTTTATTACTGAGACTTGGCTCAAAGACGAGTCTTTGGGGGATATCGCGCGAGAAACATCCATAACAAAACAGTCATTACAACAACCTACCTTTACAATGCAACTGTTACAGCGCAACTTCCTTTACATCGCATGCCATTACAATGCATGCCATTACAACCCATGTCACTACAACCCATGTCACTACAACGCATGCCATTACAACACATGCCATTACAACACATACCATTACAACGGATGCCATTACAACGCATTATAATGTAAGTAATGGAAATTGTTTTAGTATTAGGGTGGGTATGGGTTTTGGGGTACAAGGTAATAGTAATTTTTACCCCTACACTATCCAACACTTACCCTACTGTTGCACTCACTGGAGTGGGAATAGTAATTTTTAACCCTACACTATCCAACACTTACCCTACTGTTGCTCTAAGAGCATTATGCTTTGTAGTAATGGTGTGCGTTGTAATGGTATGCGTAGTAATGGAATGCATTGTAATGGGAGTTTTTAGAAATGAGTTGTAATGGCATTCATTGTAAAAACATGCAATGTAATGGTAGTTGCGATGTGAAGGATGCGTTGTAAAAGCATGCGTTGTAATTGAAGGCGTTGTAACGTCATATATTCACCATCATTTATAAAGAAGAGAACACAATAAAATGGGACCCAGTACCATTACTCGAATGTGAAAGTGTGTCCTTTGCATTGGGGCTTTCTCTGACCTTCACTTTCTCTGACCTTTTAATCTACCACCCCCAGGCCCCACTAATCATTTTATTTCAAACCTTCCCGATATTGATGCAGAACACAGCCTTAACATGGCCAATTTCACACTCCTAGGGGACATACACCTCCACTTTGAAAGCTTGGACAGAGGCATTACAGCTAACCCAAAGGGTTAAATGCACCACCCTCAGACATGACCACCTGCTTGAACCCATATTCTCCAATATACCTGAATTGACAACAGGTGGCCCCACTGAGATTATTTGGTCGATCTACAAACCTATACCATTTCAAGTAGACTAACTTTTTTGCCAATGTCTCTTTACCTCCCCAGTTCAGATTCAAAACGAACTGGGCTAAATTAGACACCATAACCTGGCAACACTTATTTACTATCTCTATCCCAAAAATGTCATTAGACATTAGTATAAGCTACAAGCGTTTTGAGACTTAGTTGTTGAAGTCCCTTTATAATCTAGTGCCTTTCAACCAACAAAACATCAAACATATTGGGAATATGACACCTTGGTCCTCATCTCAACTTTTAGAATTAAAAAAGTAGGCAAAAAATCAGGGAGGCAATGGAGGAAAAATATAATACAGCAGATAAGGAAATCTTTGCCTCCAAGATTGACAACTCAGCTAATTCCTCCAAGGAAATATTCAATCTACTAAACAGCATGATCAAACCAGCAGATAACAAATCAAGTCCTTAGATAGTTGCTGCGATATGTTAGCTAATTTCTTCCTCGATAAAGTCGAGAATATTCTCCTGACTAGGAAAGAATACAGAAATTCGAAAGTATGATAACAGGAAAAATGTAATATATTCCCCGAAATAGCCAGCTGTGAGATTCTCATATCTCGCAAGTCAGGTATAGATCCAGCAGCTCCAGGCATTATGTTAACTGGAGGAGAAGTAGTTATAAGAAGACTGACGGAGATGTTCAATCTCTCCCTGATGTCAGAAATAGTTCCAGTAGCATGGAAGCATGCCATTGTGAAGCCATTACTGAAAAAACCTTCAGCAGACCCCTCCTTATATGAAAGCTACAGCCCCATTTCGCTCCTGCCTGAATCTAGTAAAATACTTGCAAAATGCATTAATAAAAATCTTTCCTTGTATTTAGAAGCCAATTATATTTTCATGTCACTCAGACAGGACCCAGACCTAAGAGTAGTACTCAGGCCGCTCTATTAGCAGCCACAGTGGTGCTAAAAGCTATTCTTGATGAAGGAGGAACTGCAGCTCTGTTCCTTTTGGATCTAATTGCAGCATTTAATACGGTCTCTCATTCTCTATTAGTAAGAGGGCTGGAGGAAGCGAGGATAGCAGGATCCGCTCTCAATTGGCTTACTTCGTTCCTCCAAAACAGAACATTTCAAGTATGTGAAGAAAATGCAAAATCAGAAATATACCCCATAAATTGCAGGATTCCCCAGGGGTCCTCCTTAAGCCCAACCCTGTTCAATTCGTACGTATGTAACCTCATATTATAGAAGACCATGGTTTTTCCTCCATATCCAATGCAGATGATGCACAGATTATCATCTCGCTTTCTGCCCAATCAGGCAGAACTTCCACTCAACTTAGTCTAAGACTCAAAGGAGTGGTAACATGGATGACAGCTAGCAACCTATTTTAAATTAAATGGCGACAAAACTGAGGTGATGGTAGTGGGGAACAACCTGAGCAGATGGATGAAAGTCAATTGGCTAAAAGATTTGGGCACCCTACCAATGCCAAAACCAGAGGTCAAGAGTCTGGATTTTTGGCGCAATGAGAAGCTTTCCTTGACTACTCAAGCAAAAAGACTATCAGCAACTTGCAATGGTCTAATTAGATCTATGCAGAGGCCTCTCAAATGGCTACCTGAATGATCGCGTAGAATTGTGGTGCAAGTGTTAGTCATGTCCCGTCTTGGCTACGGAAACTACTTTTATTTGGGAAGCTCCAAAATATAAGGTTAAAGACTACAGGTAGTCCAAAATGCAGCCACATGAATAATTCATAGAATTCCTTATTTCCCTTCTGCCACTGAGGTGTTGATCAGGCTTCACTGTCTGCTGTGACCAGAGAAATAAATTCAGTGCCGTATGCCAGGCACATTGGGCTATGTACAACAGAGGGCCAATGCTAATTCGAAAACGTAATATTCCTGATAAGACTGAAAGAACACTGAGCTCCACAATTCAACAGCTTTTTGTTGTGCACAGACTAAAAAGAACTAGAAGTGGAGGAAATTATTTTTCTTTCTTAGCGCCCAAGCTTTGGAATACACTACCCCAGCACATCACGAAAAGTGAGTCTGATCTTAAATTCAGGAAACTAATTAAAACCCATCTTTTCAACTAAATGTTCTCTACCCAGTCCTCTTCTGTTGCTAATGTAGATCTGGGAAGCCCTTCCTGGGTAGCTATGCCCTTTATAAAACTAGAAGAATAGACTAATATAGGGATTTTGAACATGACTACAGCCTGAACCGCGGAATGGAAGCCCACCAAATTTGGCAGAAAGCTAGTTCTCGGGTCAGAAAGACCCCTTTTTAGGTCTCGCCTACGCAGTGCGCATTCGCTGCATAGGCAAAAAGACCTTTAGTTATTGCTTTGGCTTTTCAGCCAAAAACGTGCACGTGTTCCATTGCCTTCAATGGCAACGCGTGTACGTCTGGCGATTCACTTGCGGGAGCGAGCACCGCCATATGGCAGCAATTATCGCTCCTGCGAGGGAATCGCGCAGGCCCCCCTCCTACCCCCTGCTGCCATGCGAGGCGCGTGCGCTTGTTTTTATTTGTTTCATAATGCGTTGCCAAGGAGACGGGGCCATGACTGAAGACTCCGGAGATGACGAGAGAGGGCCGACTGGAAGCAGGAAGAGGCACTGCTGCGCCGAGGGGATACAGCCACTGCTGCTATAGCCGGAGAACGGGTAAGTGTCCAGGATGCTGAGGCCAAGCGTCTTGTGCTCGGTTTGGCTTCTTTAACTAAAGAGCTCCCCGAACGTTCCAGAAGGGCAGGTGCAGCTGGTTATAGGTGCTGGCAGATCATCTCGGGGAGTGCAGTGGAAAAAAACATTCCTGAACGTAATTACAGGCACCAGCCTTACCCAGTTGAAAACATGATGATAACACAGTTTGGCATGTTAGGTTATAAACAAAACATGAAAAGCACACCACTCGCCACCAAGGATAACATATTAACAAACGTGATGAATAATACAGTTTGTGCATGTCAGTTTATAAACAAAACATGGGAACCCTACCACTTGCCACCAATAGATGTCTTATTTGAACAATGTATGCACAACTTAACTCAACCACAAAAGAATACGCCAGAGAATTATATGAGAGGGGGTTAACTTATGAACCGAGGCGTCCTGTGGAAGAAGAACTCATGGTTATGACAGTTGCCCCTTCAAAAGTGTGCCCCGCCATGGGTGAGGATTTTTTTGGGTTTCGGGCATGGAACTGTCGCACTAAACGAGGTGCGTGAACAAGATAGAGGGGTTCCCAAGAATTTTCTGAGGACTCGTATCCTTTCCAGGCTATCAAATAGAGCAAGCGTCCATGGGTTCGTTTTGCATCCAAGACAAGTTGCACTTCATACTCAAGGTGACCATTTACTGGAATTGGGGGCGGAGGGGAATCATTCCATGTGTCTGGGTGGTAAGGCTTTAGTAAAGAACCATGGAAAACTGGATGAATGGTATACTACGAGGGAGCTTCAGCTCGAGGGTGACAATGTTAATAATCTGAGTGATCAAAAAAGGGCCAATGTATGTGGGGTATAGTTTGCGTGGTCTTTCTATTTTTAGTTTCCTGGTAGACAACCAGACGTGGTCTCAAGGTTTGTAGGTTGGTGCTGGTTCTTTTTTTTTGTCGGCTCTGACTTCATTTTGTTGTTATGCTTACTTAAGCACGATTTTACGCGTATTTGAATGTCTAACAAATGGTGCTCTGTGACTACTGGGACAAAAGAATCATCTACTGAGACTGGTAGGGCCTTGGATGCTACCCGGTTAAGAAATAAAACAAGCCTTGGCATAGCCAATAGGTCTCGCATTTGGGACCTTATAAGTATTTAGCCATGCAACAGTTGGTGTTGTTGCACCAAGGATATTCTGCTGCATAACTAAATACTTATAGGGTCCAAAAAGCGAGACCTATTGGCTATTCCAATGCTTGTTGTAATTTGGAGTAAATTCAGTCAGTAGTTTTGGCGTTATTAAAGAAATTTGTACATCTAGGGATGCGAGTCCTCCACAGATACGACACATCTCATGGTGAGTTCTGATTGTCTGCTGACACTTCAACCAGGAATTGGTGACAGCCATTTGGGACTCAGACTCAGCCCATTCCCTAGGAAAAGTTTTTTTAAAAAAAAGGAAACAGAAGGCGCAGAGTAGGAATGCCCTAATCTCCTAAGCCTGGTGGCGGCGTCCCTCCCAAAAATTTCATAACATTTTGCCAAGAAATCATGGAGGATCTGCAAATCTATGGCAAAATTTTACAAGAAAAGAAGAGAGGTCTTCTGTACTTGTTTTCCATTTGCACCCTGGGTGGGCCGGGTCCCAGAGGGAATAATATTTTATTAAATATGGGAGGGCGGGGAGCGTAGCTAGCAGCCGATGTTGGCGGCCGCATAAAGGACAGGCTCCGTGATTGAGGCGACCTCTCCGGCTATCCGACCAGTAATCCGATAAAACTCAGAACTCTGGGACTGAGACCCGAACCCCAGGACCGGGCGGTCCAAAAGGCGGCAACTTGGAGAAAAATCCGAAACCGGGAAGGCAAGTTTTGGCAACATCCCGAAGCGGCCTACGAGAGGAAGAAAGACCGGGGAGTGTCCTCGCGGGAGAGCCCGACAGGAAGTGGTGCTGATCCGGAGTCACTACACCGGAAGTGGCCGACCGAAGCCGAGATCGCAGACGAGAAGACGGCACCCGGAGCTGTTGAGGCGGGAAACCGAGTGAGAGGCAGCGGCTGCACCACCGCGGACGGACACAAGCTGTGAGGCACAACTATCGACAGCGGCTGAAGCGGACGAGGGTGAGAAGGGTGGCCGCCATATTGCCCAGAACGGGACAGAGCAGGACGTAGCTGGAACCCAACATCGGCTGGAGAACGAAGGAGCCGAACCGACCACTGGCACAGGGAGGGACGGTAATTGCGGGTGGCGGTCGTTGGTTCCTGGAACCCGAACCCAGACCGTGACGTGAGCCCCGCCATTCCGCCCCCTGCGGCCGTTACCCATCCTGAGCGCCCGACGAGCCCCGAGGACAGTGGCAGCAGTGGGAGAACCTACACGGACTTACGGAGACAGCACATTCCAGCTGGCCCCCGGGGGCCTGACCTTTTATCCTATGGTGGCGGAAGGCCGCAACAGCCACTGATTTCAACTGCACAGGCCCTCCGAACAGGTGTTCTTGGGGACGCGGTGGTGCAAATCGCCTGCATTTAAGAACAGCAGAAGTCCCACAGTGCTCCAACGACAGGGGACGGCTACACGGCGCACGGAGTTGGCGCATTAAGCAGTGGAAGAGACGGCGGACCCCCGCCCAGTTCTTACGAAAGAACGAACAATGCTCGACCGGCCACAACAGTCCCACTCCTAATGCCACAGGCACAAAACGCACGATAGGCCCCTACTAACTACAAAACTCGCCTGAAGCCTCGCAGGCGCTGGTAGCCCCACGAGTGTCCTCTGCACAGGCGACCACGGCTGAACTTACGACCACGACCACGGACCAGGAGTGATATCATCACTAGCGACACGTCCCCGCGACTGAGTGGGGAAAACGCGGCCTCCTACTCCAGTGCTGGCCTTACGCGGCGCCACTCGCCCTGCGTCTGCAGGGATTGACTACACCCTCGACACCCAGAGGGTTGGAAGACGGTGACAGGATAGTAGTGTGCAGGGGTGGCCGACAACACACCGTCACAGTGCCGACACGCTAAAGGACAGCTCTAGTGACAGAAGGTGCCTGCAGAGGACCCTATAACAATGGCTGGCAGGGGCCCCAAGAGTGTTACCACGCAGACCCGCATCGACAAATATGCGTGTGACAAGACTACGTCCTCCCCGAAGGATGGGAAAACGACGGCCAGCAAATCCGGAGATGGAACGGGCAGCAAAGGGGCGACGCTGGACGGCGTGATGAGAGCATTAACACAGGTGCAGGCAACTGTGGGATCGATCTCCACTGAAATTACGCTGATCAGAGCAGACTTCCATAAAATGTCAGAAAAGGTCAATACGATGGAGATTGTGACGAAATCGTTGGTGGAAGATGTATCTGAACTACAGACGGCGATGGAACACTTGTCCGCTGAGAATAAAGTGTTGAAAGAACGACTGGATGATCAAGAAGGACGCTCCAGACGTAATAACGTCCGCATCCTTGGAGTGCCGGAGTCTGAGGGGACGAGGGTAATGGATCTCTATGTGGAGGAACTGATTAAAAATGAACTGAAACCGAAAGGTCTGTCCACATTCTTCTCCGTAGAAAGGGCACACCGTGTTCCGGGAGGACAACCAAAACCGGGAGCTGCTCCGCGACCTATTATTGCCCGACTGTTCAACTTCCGCGATAGGGACGCGATCCTTCAGGCAGCGCGAACATCCCCTCCAGTCAAGATACAGAACGCCACGCTGGCTTTCTTCCCGGACTATACGGCAGAAGTCGCACGTAGAAGGAGAACGTTCTTCGAAGTGAAGAAAGAACTCAGGACAAGGGAGATTCCATATTCGATGCTCTTTCCAGCCAGACTACGTATTGTGGCGCATAATAGGACATGGTTCTTTGACACCCCGGAGCTGGCACAGGACTGGCTGGAAGGGTGGAGACCGGCTAATCCACCACGCAGATCTAACAGAACACAGAAACATCGGGACAATGGCCACCGTCCGAGTTCCCAGGCATCAGGGGGCGAGGTGGGGGAAAATTCACCACTGCGAGAAATTGAGGGCGACGGAGAGGTCGAGGAACAATAACTTGCCAACTCGAACAATACGACTTTAATACAAGGTTTGCCCGACGGACTGCCATTGGACACTGGGCAGAAGGCCTCCGAGGAGTTGACGAGAGGCCGCCGAATCCGGAGATTCCTTTACCCCAGCGCGCAAGTACACTGTATTGGGGATGGGTCAAGCACTCTGCTAAGTTGGGGGGGCGGGCAGTTCTAAGTCCGTACAGTAGGGGGGCAGGGAGGGGGGGAGTTCAGGGAAGGGGTGTTTTCGACCTTTTAAATGGTTTAACTAGCGAGGTTAATTGTTTGACTCATGACATCATGACACGCCACGAGAATAGCACTGTGGGGGATCACAAGCGGGTAGAATTGGCACACGTAAACGCGGCCACGTCACAGACATCTAACTCACCACGGGTGAAACGCCACAATCCAGGCGAACAGGAAAGGGTTTACCCCCCGGGAGGTTCACTCATGGAGGGTGGGCTGTATTCATTCCAACGGCATAATGATGGCCCCAAGTCGGCATAACGCATTAGGCGAAGTGGACCAAAAGGCCCCGGTGGTGCCGCTCCAAATAATGTCTTGGAACGTCAGAGGGTTGGGGGACAAAATCAAGAGAGGACTGGTACTTCAGGGCATTAAGAGACTGGGCCCGGCCCTGGTACTTCTTCAAGAGACACATTTAGCGGGCAATACTCGACGGGCGTTAGATAGACGGGGGTATCAAATGCTAGCACATGCTGAGTTCACCTCCGGCTCACGCGGAACGGGTATATTGTTACGAAAGTCCTCACAATTTATACCTCAGTCCACCAAGGTAGACGATCAGGGCCACTTTGCTGCTGTACACGGACAATGGGAAGGTAGGCCGCTAAATGTGGTATCGGTTTATGTCCCCCCAGCACTACATGCCGTGGCACTGCCGGACCTCGGCAGGTTCCTACTAGAACTGCCGGAAGGCGATTTAATTGTTGGGGGAGATTTTAATGCAGTCATACACAACACACGTGATAGGTTCCCCGCACGACCGCAAGTAGATGGCGTTAATAGGTTCAGCGGCTTTTTGGAGGCGCAGGGCTTGGTCGATATCTGGCGTCAGACACACCCGGAAGAGCAGCAGTACACTTATTATTCCGCGACACACAATAGCCTGTCCAGAATTGATTATTTCCTCACACTAGGCAATGGTCTGCTCACTATAGATGATGTTCAGATAAAACCGAGGGGAGTCACAGATCACTCACCACTAGTTCTGTCCCTGTCCAGTCATGAGAAGACCCGCAGGAGAGTATATCCGATATATCCGGGGTATTTGAACGTACCGTCCATTGGTAAAGACCTGAGAACGGCTACCCGTCATTACTTTGAGGAAAATCTAGCCTCAGTGGATTCTCCCTCTATCCTCTGGGAAGCCTACAAAACAGTCCTCAGGGGACAAGCCATCTCCGCGATAACAGAATATAAACGTGCTCAAAGGAGAGAGTTGGTAGAGCTCTTACTGGAGCTCGGCAGGGCAAACGCGTCACACATGGCGATCCCCACGAACTACACGCTACACTCCCTACAACTGTGCCAACGCCTCCACGATGACCACTTGAGACGCCAGACGACGGCGGACATTGCAGCAACCACACATAGGATATATGACATAGAAGATAAGGCGAGTAGACTCTTGGCTTGGCTAGACAAGAAGAAGGGGGGCAGCAGATGTATACTAACTTTAAATGACGTACACGGGGAGTCACACACACGGCCTGAGGAGATAGTGGATATACTGGCCGATCACTTCCGGGAGGTGTACACCCCGCGAATGGAGGTGATTGAAGTCACAGCTTTGGCAGCCCTTCGTGACATACAAACACCAACACTGACGGCTGAGGCGATAAATGACCTCGACGCTGATTTGTCGATTGAAGAGATTCAGTTGGCTATCAACGCGACTCGATCAGGGAAAGCTTTGGGCCCGAATGGGATACCCATTGAATGGTTTAAAACGATGTCTGAATCCCTGAGAACACCTCTTCTACGGATGTACACAGAAAGCAGGGAGAAGGGAACACTGCCCTTGATCAAAGGATGGCGACCATTGTGGCTATACCGAAGCCAGACAAACCACCTAGCGAATGCACATCCTACCGGCCCATATCGCTCCTCAATGCTGAAGCGAAAATCCTTGCGAAACTATTAGCAAACAGGCTGCTGCCACACCTGCAACAGCTGATACATCCGGATCAGTCGGGCTTTATGCCCCATAGAAGTACGGCGCTGAACCTCCGGAGGGTACATGGGGTACTGGCAAAAGCACCGTCCTTAGAGGAACCGGCAGCAATACTGTCACTTGATGCCAAAATGGCATTCGACATGGTGGAGTGGCACTACCTGTTTGCGGTACTGACCCGCATGGGGTTCGGTCCCAACTTTATTTCCTGGGTGAAATTATTATACACTGACCCCATGGCCCGAATAGTGGCGAACGGGCACATATCACGCGAGATCCGCTTGGCAAGGGGGACAAGACAGGGCTGCCCGCTGTCGCCCATCTTGTTCGTGCTTGTACTGGAGCCGCTGGCGACTACCATCAGAACAACGCCGCTGCTCAAGGGAATACGCTGGAATAACGACTGGGAGGACAGGGTGTCTTTATATGCAGATGATATGCTGATCTATCTGACAGATCTGGAGAGAAGTATCCTGAATCTTCTAGCAGTATGTGACACACATGGTCAAGCATCGGGATACACTATCAACTGGGCGAAGTCGATAATTTATGTACTGAAAGGCTCCCCCCCTGTGCTTCCTGACACCTGCCCTCTGGCAGTGGCCACCACAGCCTTCAAATACTTAGGTATATACATCACACAGGACTCTGCGGTGTTTTTCGAATCCAACCTGCTGCCTCCCCTCACACGACTCCGTAACGACGTGAAGCACTGGAAGGGGCTTCCACTGACTCTGCTAGGCAGGGCAGCCCTGTTCAAAATGATGGCATTGCCTCGTTTCCTCTACATACTCGAAAACACACCACTTCTAATACCTCAGAGTTACTTTCAAAAAGTGACGGCGGTGATGTCGGGTCTCCTGTGGGGTGATCGCCCAGCACGTATAGCACATATAAAGCTGAATAGGAGCTGGTATGAGGGCGGGATTGCGCTACCAAATATGCAATTGTATTACTGGGCGGCACAGCTTAAAATTATTAATCAATGGCTCCACGCCCCACAGACCGACCCGGCATTCATGGCTGACAGGGCTCAACTGGGTGTACATAGCCTACTGACACCGCTATATCACAAGGGAGCTGCTGGAAAACTGTCAGGACCCACCAAACATGTAGTAACACTGTGGTATAGGGCACAGACGAGACTTAAGTGGGGAGGAGTTATAACAAAAATGACCCCATTATGGGATGCGAAAGTGCTGGGACACCTTAGACGCACTAAAGGCTTCACCCGATGGGACGATATAGGGATTTCGACAGTCGGGGACATGTGGTCGGGAGAAGGGGTGGTCCCATTCTCTTATCTTCAACAACAATACGAGATGGGACCCACAGAAAGATTTAGATACATCCAAATCACACACGCTCTGCAGGCAGCTATCTCATCAGGGACACACATCCCGGAATCCTCACCACTCGAGGATCGCCTACTTCGGACTTTATGCAGGAAGGTGCGACTTCCCTCACGTACCGGAAATTACTTAACAATTTGCCCGATGCGTTGGAGAAGTTGCGAGAGAAGTGGGTGGAGGATGTGGGAGCCTTGGATGACACAGAATGGAATGCAGCATTGGCATCGCCGCGGGAGGCTGGCGTGTCAGCTAGGTTCCGCCTGATACAATTGAAAATCCTGCATAGGATATACTACACACGAACCATACTGCACAAAATGCAGAGGGCAGACCATCCACACTGCCTCAGGGGATGCGGAGAACAGGGTACCTTCATACATACAATTTGGGGCTGCCCGGCCATCGAGGGTTACTGGCAGCAGGTGATGCGTACCATTTCACAGACATTGAACATCTCACTGACCCCCGAGCCTCGAGTATGCTTACTGAACTTATGGGGGCCTACTGATATACCACGGACGGCTGTGGACTACGATCGGTCTCATGACTGCCAAGCGAGACATCGCACAGAAGTGGGGGGCGGCAGAGCTTCCTAATTTGGCGCAATGGTGCAGAAATGTAGACACACTTATGGCAACAGAAAGGGCGGTATACAAAATAAGAGCTAACCCACGTAAATGGAACAAAATCTGGCAGCCGTGGAATACTTACAGGGGAGACATTTGTGACCCATTATCAGAGGACGAAGTGGATAGCTCTGAAGATGAGACAGAGGAGAGCTAATTGATTGCCGCAACTAACCGGGGTATTGTTAGAACTTTGGGTTACCTTGACTACTGTTTAGATTAGGATTGTGGACCCCTTCCGGGTGGGGAATGAATACCCATATCCCGCATTAATGAGATGCCTAGCAGGATAAGATGAAAGATCTATGTAACAAAGTAAGCCGTGTGTAATTTTACTGAGTCACAAGTTGAATTGTTGTTAATATAAAAAAGAAAAGCAAGATGATAACACATGTATGTAATATAATGAATCATAGCCTGATAGATGTTAACACCCGCAGAATCTGTGAACCATGTGACAGTAACAGCCGGCCTCAGGGTTGTAGGCGCACAGATGTATGTGGTTGAAACTTTAATACCTTCGTGCAAAAAAAAAAAAAATATGGGAGGGTGGCACATGAGGCCCCCAATGGCCCCGGGGACCGCAACCCCCTGGGACCTGGCCAATAGTGAACAACGTTAATGTTGTCACTGACATATTCACCAAACTATAACATTACTACCTTTGTTTTTTTCCCGTGAATTTCCAAGTAAAAAAAAAAACAAAAGCAGATCTTTTTATCACACCTCTATATATAGAAAATAATAATAAAACAAATATATATATATATATATATATATATATATATATATATATATATATATATATATATATATATATATATATATATATATATATATATATATATTACCTACTGTTAGTAGCCAGTAGGTATATATAATTAGGACCTAGTTTCCATAGGAAATCCCCAACATTCTATTGGGAATAACTTTGGCGCTGGTTGATGAATCTTCGTAAATTTCTCAAAGAAGATGGCTCGCTCCGCTCCTCTCCTTCCCTGAAAGTTTGGGGGGGATTAGTCAAGTGGGGGCTGAGAAAAAAGGGGGTCCCAAAACGTGTTTTCCCCATGTTAATTTCCATAGGACCTTTAGACACGGCTACAGCTTGAACCACTGAAGGGAATTACACCAAACTTGTCAAAATGGTAGTGTCTGGTACGCAGATCACGCTTTTGGTAAAATAGTGTAAATCCCTCCAGTAGTTCCTGAGAAAATTAGAAGAGAAATCAATTATATATCTATAAGCGCGCACAGTGCGCTCACCCCGCGATTTTTCACAATTTTTTTTGGGGGGGGGGGCTTCTCTCTTTTATTTTAATGTATTTAATTTAATTTCGAGGGTGCCCACCCCTCGTTTTTCCCCCTGAGATCACCGCCGCGGCCCGAGCTGCCTTAAGATGGCCGCCGCCTGGTTGTGGGCGGGGCCGGGTGGACGTGGTTTCCGCTTCGATGTCCGGTCTCCCGTGCCGAGGGGGAGACCGGGTGAGTAAGAAGTGTGGGCTGGTAAACACATTGTTGATTCAAATGCTGAATGTAGTTCTTGTAAAATCCATGACACCCTTTTTAGGTTTCGCTGGAGGGCGGAGCTCTTAGCTCCGCCTCCAGAGAAATCTCTTGATTTCCAGTAAGGAGAATGGAATACGCCCCCCTGTCCCATTGGCTAGCTCCATAAATGGAGGCTAGCCATTGGAACAGAGATCTGTCCGTCAAGGCCGGACCAGATTCGGGGGCGTTCCCGAGATTTTTTCCCAGGGCGGAGTTACGTAGTCTGTCCATTCCCGCCCCCTCCGTGTGCCTCTCCCGCCCCCTCCCGCCGTCCGTGTCCTCTCCCGCCCCCTCCCGCCGTCCGTGTCCTCTCCCGCGCCCTCCCGCCGTCCGTGTCCACTCCCGCCCCCTCCCGCCGTCCGTGTCCACTCCCGCCCCCTCCCGCCGTCCGTGTCCACTCCCGCCCCCTCCCGCCCCCTCCCGCCGTCCGTGTCCACTCCCGCCCCCTCCCGCCGTCCGTGTCCACTCCCGCCCCCTCCCGCCCCCTCCCGCCGTCCGTGTCCACTCCCGCCCCCTCCCGCCGTCCATGGATTTACACAGTTCTACCTATGCTCTTTCTTTGTCTCACATTCCTCGTGCTGCCCTCGTCTGTCTTGTTTTCTCAGTAGTTGACTCTTATGGATCGTCTCCAGGCTCAGAAATGATTTTTTTTTAAATTTTGACCAGCTCTTCATGTATGCTAATGTTCGCTCCCTCTCCTTGGGCTGCAGCTGCCCCCCCCCCTCCCCGCCTCCTGCTTGCCGGGTTCTTTTCTCCCCTGCAGCCCGCGCATCGCTGCTGATCCCTCTCCCCTTGCTTATTCTGATATGCAAACGCTCGCTCCATGGATCGATGTTTTTTTTTACAGCCAGTAACGGGCGTATGCTGCGCACTCGCATCGGTACCCAATTGCTCCTTGTTGTTTCTGGTCTATAATTGTCTTCACTGGTTTACGTTTTGTGTCTGTAAAATCATTGCTCTGTTGTTGCTTGTCTCCTGCTCCCACCCTGTTGTTCGTGCTTGCCCCGTGCCCACTCCACTGTTATTTGTTCTTGTCCCATGCCCCATCCCTCGTCCTCGCTTGGCTGGTGCCCCTTCCACATTCTTCCTTTCCTGTTGTTTGTGCTTGCCCCGTGGTCCTCTTTGCTTGTCCTTTGTTTCAGCTTCTGCCGTCCCCTTACCCGCTCTCAGTTTGTTGCTCGCCCTCCCCTGATGTTGCTTGCCCCTCTTTCACCTATCCTATCCCCCCCACAGTACTCCTGCCAGAAAAAAGTGCTAAGATGCGGCTAGCACAGGCTACATCATATAACTTGTTCCTAGCTTTCAGCCGTAGCTTTGTCAATGTCTTCTTTTTTTTTGGTGGCTTATTGCGCAATTCCCCACAACAACGCACTTTGCACTTATATTGTTTTTTTAATTCGTTGTTTTGAGACGGCACAGCTCCCAGCTGCTCCTGCTCATTTGTTAATTGTTTTGTGATACCACTGCTTCCAACTGAATGTGTCTTCGGCACTGCTCCCAGCCATACTGCTTATAAATTGTCTATTTGTTTAGTCTTTTATGTGTGTCCATTTATCTAGCCATGTATTTATCTAGTTACTTATCGATTATGTATTACAAATCGTTAATGCATGTACCTTTAATTGTTGTATATGAAGTCAATCTACTATTCATGTTTTTTCTTGAAATCGTCATGCATTGATTTAAGTCGAAATCTCCTCATAGAAGTTTCTATTTAGACTGTGTGAGTAGGGCAGCTAAGTTGTTATTGCCAAATTGTGGAATACAGCTTTGTTTTCAGCTACGTTAAGGTTAAAAAAATGATTATTCAATATTTGGACTGGTGACAGGGTGCATAAAAAACATAGTCATGCTTGTGTGTTTGCATGCATCTTTGTAAGGAAGCAGAACATTGAAAGTGTCTGTGAGAAGGGGGTAAGAAAAAGAGGGAAGTGAGCAGGAGAAGGCAGTGAAAGAGAGGTTAAGTGTGTGAGAAGGCAAAGTAAGCAGGAATTGTTAGAAAAAGGAAATTTGAAAGACGAAAGGCTGCGTGTCTGTGAGTATGTGTGAGAGGAGCATTTCAATGAGAGAGCGGGGTGTAATGGTACATACGAGTCGGAATGGGTGGGTAAAAAAATTGTGTGGCACAGAGATGAATATTTGATGGATGGTTTTGAGAATGTTACCTATAAGTAGGCTTTCCTGTTTTCAGTTTTTATTTTTGGTCAATTCTGGTGGTTTTTTTCCCAGTGTTTTCCAGTGATTTCAATACCTTACAAACAAGCATTTACAATGCAACGGTTTCGCCTTTGGAAAAGTTAGAGCTATTGGCAATGTAAAGGACAATGCCATTTATTTATCTGTTTTCAAAACCAACACATAAATACAAATGTTGTCATTTACAATGCCAATAGCTCAAACTTTTCCAAAGGCGAAACCGTTACATTGTAAATGCTTGTTTAAAGTGGGGCATGGATTTTGATGGCGAAGTTCCAAGCATGCCGACAGAGTATGTTATCTTTCTCAACGTACTAAGATGCAGTTTTTTAAAATTATTTTACTCGTACATCAGACCAAGTGGCTATTACTCCATTCACCCTAAAATACGCCATTTTATATTTTCTGTTTTTTTGTGCCTTGAAATATTTCAGCACTTCTAATCGACAATGCTGGGGGAACGATATATTTGAAGTGAAAAGGCAAACATTCAAGGACTGGATCCAAATGAAATACACCCTGACAACGAATACTTTGGACAACTTTTCCTTACCATCCCTCGCTATTAATTCCTCGTCGTTTCCTGAGCTATGCTCTCTACTCATTATGTGCCCTCATGTACTCGGCTTTGCCTAAAGACATTATATGAAACGAACATTCATACACATATAATGATCTCTACATTAGGGCCAGGGATGACAGGCTCTCGCTGTGTGGATTAATGAATGCAGGCTGAAATGATGCCTGAACTCCCTTTCAACAGTGAATATATTACGCTTTTTTTCTAGCCACGTTTGCCATACAGTTTGCTCCTTCCCACACGCCTGTTTATCCGTATTCACGTTCCATGAATTTGTTAGATGAAAATATATACTGTGTGTGCTGCTTCAATGTATGTTCCGTCCTCTGTTGATTTAAAAATGACAAGATATGCTCAAGTAAAATGAGTGAGTTCAGCTGGCAGCACAAATGAGGGTCGTTTCATCTTTCGGCAAATCACGTATTTATTTATCACATAACACACGAGAAGGCACATAGGAGCTGAAAAAACGATGGCGGAATTACAATACTTTAAAAGAGTACTCGAGAGCACGTGCATTTATGATGAACAATATGTTCCTTGCAGATGCTGGTTGAAAACTCAGTTCAAATTTCTCCAAACCGGAAGGCCTGCGTTCTTTTATGGAGTAACAGCATTGTTTGGTAGACGTGTGCTTGGAACAAATTAAGCTGATGCTGCAATTGTTCTATTTAGGGGAAACAGGGAATAGTATCTTCTTCAAAGAACACTAGTGGTTCATTTTCCTGCAATTACATTCTGGTCTCATCCTCTGCGTAACCTCTGGTGAAAGGCAGCAGCACTCTTGAAAATGGCAGAAAAGGAAACAAACGCAACTGCATAAGGACAATTGATTGCCTCTACCAGCCGCTGCAGAATGCGAAAAGGGGCCCTAGAGTTTCCCATGTCTCATGGATATTTACTGGCCTTAGGTAAGGTGACCAGATGTCCCGCATTTCCCCACGCAGTTGCGGTTTTCAGAACACTGTCCTAGTGTCCCCATGCGTTGTTTTTATTTTAGCTACATTCCCGGTTTTGGGGACAAAGAGCAGGTCATCCTGCAAAGCAGAATTAAAAGGTATCTCCCCCTTTCACATTGGCCTCTGAGGTCTCAAATAACATTGAGTTGTGCCAGGCAGCACAGGAGGAGATGCAGTCTGCATCCAGCAGAGAGACAGAGTGGGGATGAGGCGGAAAGGGGCGGAGAAGGGTGCAGGGTGGAGGTTCTGTGGTTGCTAAGGGTATGTAGCCTGGTAAATGTGTGTGTATATATATATATATATATATATATATATATATATATCACTGAAAAAACCATAGGTTTTAGGCCTTATATAGTTAGGAATTAACATATAAAAAACCATTGAAATTCACTGAAAAAACCATAGGTTTTAGGCCTTATATAGTTAGGAATTGGCATTTAAAAAATCTTTGAAATTCACTGAAAAAACCATAGGTTTTAGGCCTTATATAGTTAGGAATTAACATATAAAAAACCTTTGAAATTCACTGAAAAAACCATAGGTTTTAGGCCTTATATAGTTAGGAATTAGCATTTACAAAAACCTTGAAAATTCACTGAAAAAATCATAGGTTTCAGGCCTTATATAGTTAGGAATTAACATATAAAAAACCATTGAAATTCCTCCTATATAGTTAGCTGGACATTTTATTGATATAAAACCAATGAAATTCCACATATAGTTAGTTGCACTAACTATATATTTCGCGCATCCGCAATCCAATGCTAATGATGTCACATATTACATCATTCATGACATGGTCAGTGACATCACTGATGACATCACTGATGACATCTCAAATGACATCACTGATGACATCACTGATGACATCTCATTTAACATCAATGATCCCATCACTGATGATATACTTCATGTGATAATACAATGCACCTCCTTACACTCTAATATAACCTCTGTTACACCTAGTGTAAAATACAGAGTATCATTTTTGAAACTATTGACACACGAATACCATTTACTACATACGCATTCACTGATTCCTACGTCTACACACACATTCATTCATTCACCCATAAGGTCACTCGTACATACAGTTACTCATCATTACAACACTATCATATGCACTCATACACCTATGCAGACACTCACACACTGCCACTCATCCATGGAGTTACTCACACACCTAGTCAGTCCTGTAAAGAATCAATCACACTTTGATTTCTTCATCTATACAGTTAAACACAGAACAGCTTACATTTTCACAGATATACGAACACATACTTACTCACTTATACAATCAAATCCTTCATCCATACTCTTATACATCCACTCATTCTTCAATATGTAAAACATATTTAAACTTTACAAAAACACACAGACACTGGATGATGTCATCAGTGATGTCATTTGAGATGTCATCAGTGATGTCACTGACCATGTCATGAATGATGTAATATGTGACATCATCAGCATTGGATTGCGGATGCGCGAAATATATAGTTAGTGCAACTAACTATATGTGGAATTTCATTGGTTTTATATCAATAGAATGTCCAGCTAACTATATAGGAGGAATTTCAATGGTTTTTATATGTTAATTCCTAACTATATAAGGCCTGAAACCTATGGTTTTTTCAGTGAATTTTCAAGGTTTTTTAAATGCTAATTCCTAACTATATAAGGCCTAAAACCTATGGTTTTTTCAGTGAATTTCAAAGGTTTTTTATATGTTAATTCCTAACTATATAAGGCCTAAAACCTATGTTTTTTTCAGTGAATTTATATATATATATATATATATATATATATATATATATATATATATATATATATATATATGTTACAATTGAGGGAAAGAACACTGGTGCCAGGGCCTGGTTAGCAGGAACCCAGTACACTTTCAATCAAAGATGCTTAAGATACCAGTCAAAAAGTGGGGGTAACCATGTTAACAAGCATTGGAAATGCAATAGGTCTCGCACCATTAGAGTTAGTGCTTTTAGAATTGTTTATGGTTTTTTTTTGTAAATGTTTAGCATTTTTGTTTCCTGTAGCCAATGCTAAAGTATTACAAATAAAAAAAGCCATAAACATTTCTAAAAGCTCTAACTGAAATGGTCTGAGACCTATTGCACTGTGTGAGGGTGAGGGGTTGAGGGTGAGTGAGGGTGGGTGAGGGTGAGTGAGGGTGAGGGGTTGAGGGTGAGTGAGGGTGAGGGGTTGAAGGTGAGTGAGAGTGAGGGTGAGTGAGGGTGAGTGAGGGTGAGGGTGAGTGAGGGTGAGTGAGGGTGAGTGAGGGTGAGGGGTTGAGGGTGAGTGAGGGTGAGTGAGGGTGAGGGGTTGAGGGTGGTGAGGGTGAGTGAGGGTGAGGGGTTGAGGGTGAGGGGTTGAGGGTGAGTGAGGGTGAGGGGTTGAGGGTGAGTGAGGGTGAGGGTGAGGGGTTGAGGGTGAGGGGTTGAGGGTGAGTGAGTGAGGGTGAGGGGTGTATGTTTCAGATAGTGCATGCAGTCCTGTGTGGAGATCCCTATATAGTTCAAATTTATTTTTAGGGATAGTTGCCCAGAGGATCTAATAAAAGGCTAGCTTAAATGGTTTTGGTTTTACTTTAAAAGTATGGAGCCAGTTGATTACAACAATCAGCCGAGGGTTGATAGTCTCTAATGGCGGCCTCTGGGCCCATATAGGGTTTTATTGGACTTATTGCCAGACTCTGCTATCCTCGCCTTAAAATTTGCTTTTTTGGCTAGTTGTACTTCTGAATAATATTTTTTCTAATGCTGCCTTATAAGTCCTTTTGAACACAATGTTGTAATTGCTCTACCATTGTCTCTAGAAGTTTACAGTGCATCTTGGGGGGGCGCTAGAGGGCGCCAAGCAAGATGGCCACACTCGAGTGAGGCTCTTGCAGTTCGGGCGATTCACCCCGTAATTTATCCTGGTTATTGTGCTCCTCTAAATACCAAACGTATAAATGTAAGCATCGGAACTTGGAGGCGGTATATTTCGCTGTGATCATTGCTTTTACCTCTTGACGGGACTGAGGAATCTGCTGCTGACCTCCGAAGCCGTGAATGTACAAAATGGTGGCGCTGCGGACCTGAGGCGGGGAACTGTGCGTCGCCGTGGAGATCGCTAGGGACGACTCACCCTCTGTTTTGTGCTGCCCGGGGGGCCCGAATGTACAGCAAGCCCTGCTACTGACTGCGGAAGAGAGTCTGCTGGTCCCGCTCGCGGCAGGAACTTTTACCGTGAGACGTGCGGTTTGGAGCTGCGAGCCGATGAAGAGGTAGGCAGGCACTGCGGAGCTGGGCCGGAGACCCGGGGGCGATAACCAGAACAGCTAGCGGACTGTATTTGAAGTCCCCCAGGGCCGATAACACTCGCTGCCAAACATCGGTAGTGCGTAAAAGTGAACGACGCCCTGCCGGCACGTAGAGCGCTCTGCCGGGTACCCTGGAGTCCCTATCTGACCTGCATGCACTCCGGGACCGGGACGGCTGCTTTGGAGGAACGCCCTAAGAGGAGAATGGAAAAGGATTTAGTGGATGCGGCGAGGCGACAGAACACCGTGTGAAACTGCACTGGCCCCATCATTGGGAGTGCGATGAGACTGTACAGATTCCGTAGGTAACGTTTAGCGCTTGTGCTACTGCGGTGTTATGCATTATTATATTTCAAAAAGCTTTGAAAGGATTGGCTGAATCAAAACAACCCAATCTGTCCAGAACTTTAAAAAAAACACATTTCCAGGGGGTTTGAGGCAATGTCTGCAAACTGCGGGCAGAGAGAATGTGCGAAATGTAAAGCATGACACGGCGGGCAGGGGAGGGGGCGGAGCCGGGGTGTGGGAGGAGTGCGGGAACAGACGGCGAGGGGAGGAGAGTAGGAGGAGGAGAGTAGGGGAGGCACGGCCTAGCGTCCGTGCAATCAAGAAGTGAGGGGGCGGGAGAGTAGGCAAGGCAGGCGGCTGGGGGCATGTGCACGCGCTTTTAAGCTCAATGCGCATGCGCATTGAGCTTAAAAGTCACGGGCACTGCAAGGAATCGCCACGATTCCTTGCAAGTTGGACAAAGAGTGGATAAGCCCCCATAGTCTCGCTTGCTCGATGCGCATGCGCATCGACAGGCGAGACCTAAAAAGGGACCCTTTCCTAATATTTATATATATATATATCTATACTACTATTATAAAGAGAGAACTAGGAACCTTTGAGGTGGGTAAACTCCAGAGGTACACCACCAATCTCGACACCCAATACAGCGTTGGAAAGGGGAGTTCTAGGAGATGGACATAGGCTATACATTTCTCCAACATATACATTACAAAGGGCAAACAACATTAGGGCTAAAGTAGTTCCTTGTGGGCGTTGTTCTGCTGTTAGGGAGTAGCATGGGCGTGTCAAACTAAACCTGTGGGCGGCAACATTGCCAGAGGGGCATGTCCCAAAATGCTTCAAACTGGGGCTGCGACCTTCAAGCACACAAAAACCTTCAAGCCTTTACACAGGTGCCACTAGACACATAAACAGCGTTTTGTACACTACATGAAAAAACCTTCAGTGGTGTTAGCGTGTTACTGAGGACCGTCCTTATGTGTAAATAAACATGTGGGCGGTAATGTTGTGATAGGGGCATGCCTACAAACAAAAACATTACAAGTTCAATCTGTGCCATGGGCTGTGTACTCACTTCACTCTCAACCTCGATACATTCATGCCTTTCATAAAGCAGGGTTCGGAGCAAACATAAACAAGGGGGCGCGGCTTCATAAGCAAAAGGGGCGTGGATAGAGGGGCAAGCTAACATACGTCAGAGCCGAAGTCACAGCGCACAAAAGGGGCGCCCCTAAACCAATCAACCTATCACGCTCCATTAACTAGAAAAACACAGTACTTCCAACAAAAAGTATGCTAAACGTTTAAACATTGGTCCGACACGCACGTGACAAAAAAGAAATACCACAATGATTGCTTCACGCACTGTTATAAAGTTAGCACACCAGTAGCTGGGAGTGGGAGGAGCTAGGGGGGCGAGAGGAAGAGGAGGAGTGAACACAGGAAGGGGTCAGTTAGAGTAGGGACAAGGTAGGAGTGAGATACATAGAATAAAGCTCCTGTGAATATCATAATTAAGTGTTGTGTTTATTGTAGCTGGATGCTACAACTGGCGACGAGGGGTGGGATTGAGCAAACCCCACTGTGCAGAGCCTCGAACGCCTTGTCCCTAGCAGCTGTCGCGCTGCAAACGCACTGCACACTGGAAGCGTGTGTCCAGAGTGCAAGCCTAGAAGAAAGCAGGAATCGGGAGCCCACTCCGACCCTGTGGAGTGCCCCAGAGGTGTGGAAGACGCCCACGACGTACCGCCAGTAAGCGCTGCTGCGAGCGCTAAGATCTGTGTCCAAGCGAGATTGGACGTCGGAAAACCTCACGCCCGATGCGTGAGGTTTAGGAGGCCATCGGCGGAAGAACGCGGGAACTGCGGAGGCAAGTCGGGAGCCCACCCCGATCTCACCTGATGTCCATGGTGTTGGTGGAGAAGTAAATCCTGGCGTGGACTGCCCCAAAAGCCGACCGCCGGTGAGTGCTGAGTGCCCCCGAGTGAATGAGCCTGGAGAGCCAGCCTCGTGTGTGCCTGCAAGGACGGCGGCCATCTTGAAGTCAGGCGCTGGAGTGAAGATAGTAAGGACAACCCTATACAAGGCAACGGCGGCCATTTTGAAGTCAGGCGCTGGAGCAAATAAGCATTGGCAAGATAAACAAGCATTGGCGACTGAAAGAAACAAGCATTGGTAAAGCAAACAAGCATTGGCGACTACAAGAAAACAAGCATTGGCGAAATAAACAAGCATTGGCGACTACAAGAAAACAAGCATTGGCAAAATAAAACAAACATTGGCAACTGAAAGAAACAAGCGGTGGCACATCAAATAAACATTGGCAAAGACAAGTGAGATCGTTGCAGAATGTCCGAAGAAGATGCTCAACCTCCACCCAGTGGATCGCTGTTGCGAGCACCCGCTCCTATCAAGGTAACAACGGAAGGAAGCATGGGCCCCAAATGGCAAGAGTGGTTGGAAGAGTTTGAAGATTATGTTGAAGGTTCAGACATCACTGATGAAAAAAAGAAACTGATTGCTCTGCGCAACCTGGCGGGGCGAGAAATAGTCAAGATACTCAAAGACCTGCCCGCTGCTGACGTCGATACTTATGTTAAAGCGTGTGAGGTCCTGAACAAGAAGTTTCTTCATAAGAGAAATGTGGACTATGAACGACACACATTTCACTCTGCCAGGCAAGGGAAGGATGAGCCCATGAGTGCCTTCATGGTGCGTCTGCGGAGACTAGCCAAGTACTGTGAATTCGATTCTTTCTCTACTGACGCTGCCATCAAATCCCAGATAATAGACGGATGTCATTCGGATCAACTAAGGAGACGACTACTGAGGAAACCGCATGGATTGGATGAAATAGAGGAGATGACACGAGCGTATGATCAGGCGGAGAAGTACGCCGCCGTCATGGAAACGGAACATAAAGGGAGTCACGAACAGGCGCGACGCGTGCACGCCAGAAGTGACAGTCGAAGAAGCTCCAGAGATAAACAAGGGAGATCACACACATCCTCCCGTCAAGAGCAATCAGGCTATCAACGTCGAGAACCATGGAGGAAGGAGAGACGACAAGAAAGAGTGAGAAAGTGCTACCGATGCGGGTATGATTACCCTCACGTGGACAGCTGCCCGGCCATGGGCCAGAGATGTCGAAAGTGTGGTCGCACTAACCACTTTGAAGCGATGTGCGGGGACTACAACAAAGAGAAGCGAAGTGGCCCCTCAGGTACCACACGATATGACACACGAAGCAGAGCTACAAGAGTGTCGCGGTCCGACACTCGAAGACACCATGCGCGAGCTGTCCAAGATCAGACGGAGCGGTCCCCTGTGTCGTCACATTCGAGCAGAGAGTCACGTCGGTCTCGGTGGGAAAGGAGGTCACCTTCCAGAGAATCCAGACCTTCGTCCCGTGACTCTGTTTACACCATTGAATATCTGAATTTGGCAGCAGACCCGGACCAGCTTAAGAGATACCCTCGGCTGGACATCAAAGTTGGAAATCACGAATCAAAGTTTGTATTAGACTCTGGTGCCTCCTTGAATTACATTCCAGTGACTGAATATGAAAGGATGAATCCACGACCTCCCCTGATATTCGCACCTGTAAGAGTCTTCACGTGGATGGCTAAGAAGCCTCTTCCCTGCCTAGGGAAATTCTCGACGACACTTACACACGACGACACAACCATTTCAGCAGTCATCCATGTTATCAAGGGCCCTGAAGCAGACTGTCTTTTGAGCCTACCAACTGCTGAACGACTCCACCTGGTGGAAATTCTCTTCAGAGTGAGCGACATCCGAGACGTGACTCGCCTGTTTCCCAAGTTGTTTCAAGGCCTGGGCAAATTGAAAAACTGTCAAGTGCGATTGCACATCAATGAACAAGTCAGGCCTGTCGCCCAACACCCTAGGCGAGTGCCATTTCACCTACAGGCCGCTGTTGAGGAAGAGCTCCAAGATTTGTTGACTGCGGACATCATTGAACGCACTGATGGCCCGACCCCATGGGTTTCACCGGTCGTCATTGTTCCCAAAAAGGGCACGGCCAACAAAGTCAGACTCTGTGTGGACATGCGCTTGCCCAACACTGCGATAGAACGAGAGCGGCACCCGGGGCCACACTTGAGCGACATGATCGCCGCACTCAACGGAGCCACTGTGTTTTCCAAATTGGATTTAAATAAAGGTTACCATCAATTGGAATTGGAAGCAGGGTCCAGATATATCACTACTTTTGCAACTCACCTGGGGTTGTTCAGATATAAAAGACTGAGTTTCGGTGTGTCCTCGGCGGCCGAGATATTTCAGGAAATGATCCGACAGGTCATTCAAAATATTCCAAACACGCTCAACTATAGCGATGACATCCTTGTCTATGGTTCTGATGTCAGAGAGCACGACATTGCGCTCAATCGTGTCTGCCATGCCCTATTGGCAGCCAATTTGACTTTGAACAAGGAGAAATGCGAGTTTCACCAGAACACGCTGAAGTTTTTCGGTCACATCTTTTCTGGTGCTGGCATGAAACCTGATCCCGACAAAATCATGACATTGAACAACACCAAGAGTCCCCGGGAGGTTGGCGACCTCAGGTCGTTCCTGGGAATGGCCAGCTATTGTGCTCGCTACATTAAAGACTACGCTACAATCAGCCACCCCCTCCGCATGCTAACCAAGCAGGGTCAGCCGTTTGAATGGACTCCCCAATGTGAGCAGGCATTCAAAGAAATAAAGAAGGCGGTGGAATCAGCGAATCACTTGTCATATTTCAACCCAAAACGAAAAACCGAAATAACTGTAGACGCAAGTCCAGTAGGTCTGGGAGCGATCCTGGCACAATATGAAAATGACACAGATCAACGCCGCATCATTGCCTACGCGAGTCGTAGTCTGACTGAGCCGGAACGAGCCTACTCCCAACCTGAAAAGGAAAGCTTGGCCGTGGTATGGGCCTGTGAACACTTTCATGTCTTTATTTACGGAAAGCATTTCACCCTGATCACAGATCATCAAGCCCTCATCACCATCTACGGAAATCCAAGATCCAAGATGCCACCGAGGATCGAAAGGTGGGGCCTACGATTACAAGAATATACCTTCACTATACTTCACAAACCTGGGAAATCTGAAAATCCTGCGGACTACATGTCCCGGCATCCTCTCCCATCATCAGCTTCCCGAACTTCCATTGCGGAAGAGTACATTCATTTTGTAACGGATCAAGCTCTTCCCCCAGCTATCCCTCTGGAGACTATTCGGGAGATGACGGCACAGGATGTCATCTTGCAGAGAGTTCTTCACAAAATCCGCAACAATAGATGGAGGCATGATCCTCAAGACGATGAAGCTGATTCTTTGACTCAACGTGAACTACAAGCCTTCCGGCATGTGAGTGGTGAACTTTCTGTCACGACTGATGGCATATTGTTGCGTGATCAGAGGATTGTAATCCCTACACAACTGAGACAGGGAGTGGTTGCTCTTGCACATGAAGGACATCGAGGAATAGTGTCGACCAAACGAGCACTAAGGGAACGAGTGTGGTTTCCGTTCCTTGATCAACTAGTGGAAGTCACCTTAAAAGATTGCCATCTCTGCCAACTCACCAGCAAGGGTGACCCTCCAGCTCCTTTACATATGACCAGCCTGCCCAGTGGTGTGTGGCAAGAAATCGCCATAGACTTTTATGGACCCCTGTCATCGGGCAAATATGTGCTGGCCATCATTGATGAGTATTCCAGGTATCCCTTTGCCTGTTTTGTATCATCTACGAACACTGCCAGTACCCTCAAGGTCCTCGATGAAGTCTTTGCAGCGTGGGGAGTTCCCAAGATCGTTAAATCGGACAACGGACCTCCATTCAACGGAAATGACTTTGCTGCTTTTGCGAAACACCTTGACTTTCATCACCGCAGGATCACGCCTCTCTGGCCACAGGCGAATGGGACAATTGAGAGGTTCATGGCCACCCTCAAGAAGACCTTCCAGCATGCTACCGTGGAAGGGAAAGACTTACAAACAGCACTCAATGAAGTTCTTCGAGCTTATCGTACAACTCCTCATGCTACGACTGGCAAATGCCCGGCGACTCTCATGCTGGGACGTCCCATGAGGAATCGCATTCCCACGTGGGATGGAGCCCTGGAAGTATCATCATCTGAGAAGGACTCGCGGGAAATGAGAGCCACTGATGACCGCAACAAAAGAAAAATGAAGGCCTATGCCGACAACCGGAGGAGAGCGCGGTCATTATCATTAAATGAAGGGGACAGTGTCATCGTCAAGCAAGATATGCAGAAAAAGACTGACTGTACATTCAAGGATGAACCACTGGTGGTCACCAGAAGGCAAGGGACTATGGTAACTGCGGAGTCCGAGCAGCGGCGAGTTACGAGAAACATCTCGCACTTCAAGAAATTGCCAACTGATACCTCAAGAACCATGGTGAGTGACACACATAATCCCCTAGTTGAAGAACCACAGTCAAGTGGTTGTGAGAACATTGCTCCGATCCCTGAGACATTGAATACTGATGGTCTGAGGGCCAGGTCGCCAAGACCTCAGCGTGACATACGTCCACCCAAGAGACTGATTGAGGAGATGGACTAAGAAGTCAGTATGCTCTGTTTGTTTTGTTACAAAGGGGGGAGATGTTATAAAGTTAGCACACCAGTAGCTGGGAGTGGGAGGAGCTAGGGGGGCGAGAGGAAGAGGAGGAGTGAACACAGGAAGGGGTCAGTTAGAGTAGGGACAAGGTAGGAGTGAGATACATAGAATAAAGCTCCTGTGAATATCATAATTAAGTGTTGTGTTTATTGTAGCTGGATGCTACACGCACTCTGCCCATTATTGCGGTAGTAAGCACAAACGCGTTCGCGTTCGAGGAAGGGAGACACTTTCAGCCTTTAAACAACTTAAAACATTGGCGCAGGGAAAACATTATCCCCGTATTAGGGACAAAGCCGTTCACGGAGGGATCAAGGAAATTTAGGCAGGGGGCGGACATTAAAATAAAAACATGCCGAATTGATTAAGCTGCATTTACATTGCCGAAACTGGCATGATGTATGCTAATTAACGGCGAGTACCGTTGTCACACACTACCGTCCCAACAAGCATAAAAGCAGATTAGAAAACAACAATTATTGCATAACTAACTGCGCACCTCATTTAAAGACGCAACACTAAAACCTTCAGGCACTCATCACTGTAATTGCAGCACAAAGTAAACAAACCCTTTTGACATTTCAAACGACATCAAAGCTTCTTGCTGGGGGCTGGGCAAAGGGGTTCGCAGAGGAATCACTCTATTTGCTAAGCATTTCCCCTACATCAAAGGTTCAAAGAAGGGGGCTGACAGTGAAACAAACACTTGCCGATTTAAAGAAGGCTCATTGCACTTCAGGAAACAGACGTGCTGTATGATTATTCACCGAGCTCTCCTTATTCGCACTGCTCTGTCAACACCTCAATAAAACTTGCTTCTCAACACACAATGTTTAGAAAAGTGCGTGCGCACATTATTTCAACACTGAACAATAAACAATTCTCGCACTCATCTGTGTAATTGCAGCACAAAGACAAAAACCCTTTCGCACTTAGCACTACATCAGAGGTTGCCAAAGGGGGCTAACATCAAAACACACATCGCAATTTCACATAAATAAAAATATACTTTCTCAATAACAGCAGCTGTATGCAATCTTCATGGTACCTTGCTCTGAAGCAAAATACTATTCACACAATACAGAAAGTTCACACTTCAGGCGCACACACTACAAATAATAGCACCAGGAATTCAAGCTCTCTTGCACACTTTCAAATACAGCCATCTTTGCCATTCCATTCCACTTTCACACTCACAAGACAATACTGCATTCTGCAAGACAGTTAACCATTAACAATGTAAAGCACCATTAACTACAGTCACAAAATCACACTTCCCAATGCTCACAAACAGAACTATAAATAATTCTGGGCCATTATTTCGGTTAAACACTAGCAGCCCCTACCAACGTTGTTCGGGGGAAAAACTTTAACAGTTCTATCTTTATAATAGTAGTATAGATAATCTATACTACTATTATAAAGAGAGAACGTTGAACCTTTGAGGCGGGTAAACTCGGGAACCACAGCGACAATCCAAACACCAGATACATCGTTGTAATTGTCAGGGTTTGCAGATAGACATAGGCTATATAACAAAATAAAATATACGTTTTTTAAAATATTTACGATTAAAAAAATAATAGTCCCTTGGAAGTAGCGCCGGCCGCGACGTGCGTGCTGACATCAGGAGCGTGGGGAGGAGCGGCGTACAGGAGCGCGAGGAGGAGCGGCGGACATGAGCGCGGGGAGGAGCGGGGGACAGGCGGGGAGGAGCGGCGGACAGGCGGTGAGGAGCGGCGGACAGGTAGCGAGGAGCGGCGGACCGGCGGGGAGGAGCAGCGAGGAGTGGCAGCTGAGGTAGGTGAAGCGGCCTGTGTGTGGCTCATTGGGGGCCCTGAAAGTGACGGGTGCGCTCCGGGGGACCCACGGACAATGTCGGGGCGGGCGGGGGCCCTGAAGCCTGAGACAACGTCGGGGCGGGCGGGGCCCAGAAGCCTAATTGCTCCCGGACAACGTCGGGACGAGCTGCTAGTATATATATATAATATATATATATATTATATATATATATATATGTAAAATATATATATATATTTATATATATAATATATATATATATATCTCTATCTACCACCAACAAGAATGCGCTTGCACTCGCCCAAATCAGTAAATTAAGGTTTATTTCAAAAGGCTATTGCCATTGTCAGCACTTCCCACACCTACGCATTTCGACCGGCAGCTGTGCAAAGCGCGCCCTCCGTGCTCGAATGACTTTGGTGAGGAAATACATAAGGCAGGGAGCACTATACCCATGTATGGCATATCGCGTGAGTGGATGTGTCCCTGTGATATCTAAGTTCACCTTTAGACACCACAAGTGCACAGGGAAGCCAACCGAGTACATGAGCTGGACAGCTACATGATTGCTTCACTGTACCCTCAGATGTTTGGTACCAACCATCTCGCCTTAATAAACCCATACTGATGCTGATGTTGGATTTATCAAGAAATGTGCCCCCTGAAAACCTATCAACTACTAGCGTGTTCACTGACTGGTCTCGGACAGCCAACCACTCTAGACAAGTTTATGACCCCCTGGGGAGAGAGTCTTCACTCTCAGAGGTCAGAGACAAAGCCCGCTCTGAGTGGAGGTGTTTACATCTCCTCCCTGCAGGATGAGCCTTTCCAGGGTGGAATGCTTCAAAGGCCTTTTGCCTTTGTTATGCAAAGCAGGCCTTACAGATAGTGGAGTTGCCAACTCTCCTGTCCAGACCCCACTTTTTGGCTGCAAGACAGGAAAATTAGTAAGATTAGGAGGGGGGGCCCGCTGTCAGGCAGCACCATCCCTAAGGTAGACCAGCTGATGTGGACCTCACTTTTCAGATTCCTCCATCTTGATTTGGCAGAATTAGAATTGTAGGATCAGGGTTATGCCCACTTCCCACAGGAAGTGGTCATACAGAGGGTGTAGACACCCTAAAGGTAGGCAGTCCATTGCCTGTCATATCCGTTTAACACCTCTAATTTGAGTATTTAGGCGGCACCCCTGACCTCAAGATTAAGATTCCATGGATCGAGAAAACAAGGACAAAGAAAAGTCAGTGCCTAATGAGAACTGCACAAGAGCTGAGAACTTTTGGTATGAAACCCTGCCTTCATACATTTCTCTCAACAGCTGCAACAGAGTGACTCATCCTGCAAGCTGGAGATCTACCAAAGCCTTGGGTAGCCTGTTATCAATTCGAAAATTACCTACAGGCTCCCTTGGAGCAGAGGAGGTACTCCCTTGCATTCCGCAGGCACCAACAAGGAGAGTCCGGTCCACCGCCTTGCAGCTCTCTGGCTGGACTGACGCCGCAGACAAGCAGGAAACGGTACTCGTGCTCTGGCAGATCAGATCTGTCTCCCCACTGAGTGTGAGACACCAATACCAACCAGAGCCGTGCACCACCGACCCCTGGGAAACCTGACGCCCTTCACCAAAAACCAACAGTAAAAGTCCAGTCCGGATTCTCACTCTACCATGACCTACCAGCTGTCGAGGGATATCAGCATCACTGAGACCCACTTCGTGAATGGCCCAGCTATCCTGATTCGGCCCCTGCTAGCTGTTTGTTCCTAATCATGAGGAGCCTCTTTGTGCACCAGCCCAGTCGCCCTAACCACTCTGCACCAGAGCCATCCAGCCAACGAAGAACTGGTTTTGCCCCCTTGCTCCAAGCCCCCTTGTGAACAAAGCACCCATTTGGGAGGTCCTAGACTTGTCCCCTGTGTAGCCTGCTTCCAGGTGGCCCCCCTTCACCGTAGCACGCCCAGCTACAACCTCACCAGTATCCTGCTCCTGGTTAAACCAGGTCAGTTCCCGAAGAACTACTGGTAGTATTTTGGATCTTTGCCCCCTACAACTCTAAACCCAGAAGGTGAACCCATGAAATCAACTGTCCTTACTTTTACTGCATTTATGACTATTTACTTCCATAGGATTGCATTGTGCGTAAAGGCATGTCTTGCTTGCGCCTATCAGATAATACCACACAATGGCTTAAAACACTGCGAAGCAAAAGACTTTAATACAGCACCTTTAGAAAAGTGTTTTTTTTTCAAAATGCAAGGACTCTCTCTCTTTTAGAATACGGATTGGGGGTTTATTTTACACAATACTCTCTAACAGAAAGGCTTTCCCAGATGCCAAATGCACAAGATTCACATACATTTATATGCAAGCAAAAATAACACACGTGGTAAATATAATGCATGAATAATACTGATGAATAAACAAGCAGCAAATAATATGAAATAAGACTCAAGCAAATATACTGGGATGTCCTGCAAGAGATCAGAAAGCTACATATATACATCAAATGAGTACTTTGGAAGTACAACTTGACTCACTCACACATTACAAAGAACATGCCTCAAATGATCAAAGCCACTGGCCAAACATCACAATGGCAATAACCAAATCTCAATAATTCACCTGGTGCAAACACTGCATCGCAGCCCACTCCTGACTGGGGAAGTTAAACAGCTGTGGTTGAGAGCTTCAGCAACCAGAGTGCCATGCTACGAAGTAAACACGTTCGTCCCCTCTCGGATTCCAAACTCCTGGCTTCTGAGTCAACACCATCAGTTTTATAATCTCAAAACACACTAGAAGGTTCGGGAAAGACTTCCCCCGTGCCAGAGGAATCTTACCAGAACTGGCCAGGTTCCAAGCAAGCACTCTCAAGGCAGGAAGGAGTTCTCACATCCCCTTCTCCAAATCTCACATGTTCCTTTATCTTGACGAAGCTCACGAAAGTACATAAAACAATCTCTCACAAAATGCAGGAATGATACTGATGAATAAACAAGCAGCAAACAATATGAAATAAGACTCAAACAAATATACTGGGACATCCTGCAAGAGATCAAAAAGCTATATATGCATCAAATTAGTACTTTGGAGGTGCACCTTGACTATAATTAGACTGCCATGTCGTACTCTTACCTCTGATCCCGAAGATGGCGCCCCCTCCCCTGATCTGGAGGATCTGCTGAGCATGGAAATAGAAATGGGCCTGCTCCTTTCCAGGTTTCGAGGATCTGATGAGCATGGGAATAGAAATGGGCCTGCTCCCTTCCCAAACTATGGTGGCCATCTTGGATGGGTCATTCATTTTACCTATACTCACACTCCTGGTCCCTGCTTTGTTTGCCCAATATCTCATATTAGGTGGTGTCGCCTATTTTCAAAATGGCATCGGTCAGGCGTTTCCAGGTCTACGCCCTGTGTGGTCCCCAAAGGTGAGCAGTGGGGCCATCTGGACATCAGACATTGTTTTCTTCCTCATCTCCCCGTTATGTTCCCTTCCCTCCCTCCATCAATATTGTTTTTCTTCAAAAGCAAAGTATCCAACTGTAATGTAACTCTAATTAATGTAACGCTGTAACAGGTCTTAATTCTCATGTAAAGCACTCTGATACCTCCAGGTCTAGCCTTGTCTTCCTCGTCTCCTTGCTGTGTCTCCTACCCCCTCCCCACCTCTTCCCTCCTTCATTCTTTGCCTGCCTCCCCCTATTTCATTCCTCTCTCCCTTGAATCACTTTCCCCCTGTAACTTTTACCGAACTACCTACCCCCTACCCCTCCACGCTCTACTCCTCTACACTTTCCTGTTACTGACCTCTGCCCTCACCTATCCTGGCACTAGTCCCTACCCTGTCTCCCTGTGAATTCTCCCTCGTCATTTGAAATCTAGCTATTTTGTCTGATGCCCGATGGAGCTACCTGGTTTAGCTATAGGGGAGACAGGTCGGGGATTCCCTCCTTGGACGTTACCTACCCAGTCTGTCTTTAGCCAGACTTCCTTTCGTCTCCCCTGTCGTCTCTTCCCACATCCTCCCTCTATTTATGTCTCCCTTCTCTCCTCTCTGAATGTATTGAGACTGAACTATTTTGTCTGATGCCCGATGGAGCTACCTGGTTTAGCTATAGGGGAGATGAGCCGTGGACTCCCTCCGTGGTCGTCACCTACCCAGTCGGCCTTTAGACAGACTTAATTTCGTCTCTCCTTGTTGTCTCTTCCCCTATCCTCTCTTTCTCACCTTCCCTGTCCCCTCCCCTCTACGCTCCATTTTTGCCCACCATGTTCTCTAAATGTTTCCCATTGAGACCTAGCTATTTGGCCAAAGCCGGATGGAGCTACCTGATAGCAATAGAGGAGATGGGTTTTGGGACTTCCCCTTCGACCGTCACCTACCCAGCCAGACTTTGGGCAGACTTTCCTTAGTCTTTCTGCTGTATCTCCCTCCCACCCCTTTACCCTGACCCCCTTACCCTCTACTCTTCCCTTATCTCGTTTTCTATGTTCTAGTAATTGTTTGTCTAGCAACTGATGTAAATTGGAACTGATGTAATCGTGTAACTTTGTGGAACCTCATGTAAAGCGCTCTGATACCTCCGGGTCTAGCCAGCGCTATATAAAACTCTCAAAATAAATAAAATAAATAAAACAAAGAAAACGCCTCAATTTATCAAAGCCACTGCTCAAACATCACAATGGCAATAACCAAAACTCAATACTTCACCTGGGGCAAACATTGCATCTCAGGCCACACCTGACTGGGGAAGTTAAGCAGCTGTGGTTGTGAGTCTCAGCAACCAGAGTTCCACGCTACGAGGTAGACGCATCCGTCTCCACTCGGATTCCAAACTCCTGGTTTCTGAGTAAACAACCCTCAGTTTTATATTCTCAAAACACACTAGAAGGTTCGGAAAGACCTCCCCCCGCGCCAGAGGTATCTTACTAGAACTGGCCAGGTTCCAAGCAAGCACTCCCATGGCAAGAAGGAGTTCTCACGTCACCTTCTCCAAATCTCGCATGTTCCAGCATTTATCTTGAGGAAGCTCACAAAAGTACATTAAACAATCTCTCAGAAACCAATCCTTGAACGTGAATAACCCAAACAACTTGAAATCACTTCTGTGCACGCAGAAAAGCTGAAGCAAGGCAGAGTGAGGAAAATGAGGCCATGTCAAAGCCAATAGTAAGAAAGTCATAATTCTCATTAATGTACAACACAAAGCATAACTATGCACAACTGCCTATAGATTCACATACTTCATCTCTCAATGTACAATACCGAGCAAATGTGTGCATCACTCCCCACAACACTGCACTTTGAGACCAAAAAGTACATTCCACACCTCTGTTCTTGGCAAGGCTGTCCTACTCTGTGACAGCTCCCACTGAAAGACAGCAAGATTACAAGAAAGAAACTTGTAAGAGTAGCAAGGCATATGCAGGATCGTCGGACATTCAGGCTAGGATAAAATAACACACTAAAGTCAGTTAAAATAATGGTAGTCAAATGTCATCACAGGCTATTAGACCTCAAGAGTGTCTCTAGCACTACATTCCACCTCATGAACTTTGACTATCATCACAAACATATAGCAAAAAACTGAGGGGCATATTATCAGGGACCTGTGGTAAAATTATCGCAGTTTTATCGGCAGGAAACTGCAGATAAAACGGCAATAATGGGCTTGATAATACACCCTTGTTAATTCCCATAGAAGCCCACGTTGTGGTGTTAACATGGGCTTCTATGGGAATTAACAAGGGCGTATTATCAAGCCCATTATCGCCGTTTTATCTGCAGTTTCCTGCCGATAAAACGGCGATAATTTTAACACCTGTCCTTGATAATATGCCCCTGAATTTCTTAACTGAAAGCACAACTATGATTGAAAAACTGAACTTCTTAACTGAAAGCACAACTATGATTGAAACACATGTTAAAGCAGTAACATTATAGACTCATGAGCTGAACTGAAAGCACAAGTATAATTGAAACACACATTAAAACAGTGAAATCATAAATCATGTAATAATCATTTCAAAGCATGTAAAAGTAGCTCATGCATATCTGGATATTCAGCAAGAATACATGTTTGATGGAGCCACAAAATAAATGCACAAATGGAATCAAGCTTTTGAACTTAGTAATGCTCCTAATGTCTCAAAAGGCTAATTCTGGAACTTCTAATGTGAAGCAGCCAAACCTATATAATTTGTGCTTGAAAATAAAGGCAACATCATCACCTTTAAACCAAAAAAACAGCTACTTCACATCAATTTTAGAACATTTTTGTTGTTCTTTTTTTTCTTCATACTGAACAAAAAATGTCCTCCTGTGTGAAAGACACAGCCTTCTTGCATTTAAACTGATACCTGAAAATATTTAATTTCATGTTTATGATATCAGTTCATGATTCTTGGCTTGGTAGGTCTGTCTGGTTTGTTCAGCCACAGGATGTCAGCTTGCATCGTTGGGTAATCACTCCAGGGTTGGGGAGGGTAGAGGAGGGGTCCCACACCCACACTGGGCACACAAACACAGACAGGGACATCAGGTACACCAACACATTGCAGTACGATGACCTGGAAAAGAAACAAGCATCACTCTTCTTGCAAAAACATTTTTCAAAAAGCGCATGTTTTCCTTTCTCTGTTTTGAGTTTGAAGGCACAATATTATCATTCCTGTTTGCATGGTTCTCTGCTGGCTCTGGGGAATTATCTAAGAATTCTACCCACGCTTCAGCTTCTGAATTCTTGGTATTGAAGTGAAACTCTCCTTTTACCTGCACAGTAAGAAGGGCTGGGGCAGTCTCCTTCCTGACTATTTTTTCACTCACTGCTGAATACGTGCTTCCTTAATCAGATGGCAAAAGTCCAAGGCAATCCATCTGCTCTGTCTGCTCTGGTAATTTTCCTTTCTTCAACTCGCCCTTCACCTTCTGTGGGACTGGTCTGGCTTGTGCATACTGACACATAAGTATCACAGTTCTAGGTAAATCTAGGGGGATATGCATCCCTTCATTCTCTGCCTGCCTGTTTGTATGGTCTTTCTCTCCTAGGTGTTCATATTTAGTCATGCACACCAAATCTGAATCATGTGTTACCACCTCTGCCTCCGAGATTTTAGCCTTTTCATCTGTAAGGGAATTAAAGGTTCTGTCTAGTGAATGTATAGGACCATGAGCATGCACAGTAGCTGCGCTTTGCAGTACAATCTGCCACTTCACTGGGGAATCCTGTGTCTCAAACACCACCCATGGGACCTGCACAAACTGTTCATGCCTGCATATACCACTTAATAACAGTTGCTTCCTCTCATTGACAACTCACATTATGTCTTATTGTCTTGTGGCCAATGTCTTTCAATGCGCAAAAGCACAAAAGCATCTGTATTTGTCCAGCATCTGAAAATGTTTCCGTTAATAAGTTTAAAAGTATTCTCTTCTTTCCATGTTCTTCACAGTAACTAAAAACAGCACACTTCTCCTGAACTGGCGCACAAGATACAGTATCTCCTTTCTGAATTGACCACATGTTTGAAACATTCTGCACAGTCTGTTGTGCAGATTCAAAAGCACATTGCTGCATTTATATTTTCAAAATAGTGTTTTTCCATGTAGAGCAAGGTTCATCATTCACTGACATGTCTGATTTATACCTGCAACCAGTGATCGCTAATTCTAACAGACTGGTCTGTTTATCTCCCTGCACATTCACATTTTCTCGGTTCAAATTCATTTCTGGCTGAGGAACGTCCGCGAAAGGATTAATTAAGACCTTCTGTGAGACTGTCAGATTAACTGGCAACATCTCTAAGTTTACATTTTTCACATATGACTCACCCTGGCTATTTAAACAGCCTTGCAAAACAAACGGCATCGGAGCTTGGTACCACGATTACTGGGAAAATTTAGTCGGAGCACTAACAAACAGAGATTCCCGCAAATTTTGGCGCGTAGTCGCTAATGGCACGGAGGACTTATCCTCCGCAATAGAGCCTAATATAGCCCCCACGGTATGGCAAAGCCACTTTGAGGCGTTGTATGCGGAGGGAGGGGGGGGCCAAAATAGAGCTGGTATCACAAAGACATCTAGCCCCACAGGGGTTTCTTTTACTGAAAAAGAGGTGAGGGAGGCCATCAAAGGCCTGGCTGCTGGTAAGGCCCCGGGACTTGATGGGGTGCATGGGGACTTGTTCAAGCAAGAACCTGGGATATGGGCACCTTATTTTACATTGATATTCAATGCCATTCTGGGGGGAATGGAGGTACCCAATACTTGGTTGGGAGCAGAGGTGGTCCCAATTTATAAAAAGAAATCCCCTCTGCTTCCTGCCAACTATCATCCCATCAGTCTTATCGACATATCCCAAAAACTTTTCGTAAGACTGATTCTGAATCGGCTCCAGGCCTGGATTGAAGAGATGGACATCCTGTCCCCCTATCAGGCAGGATTTAGGCAGGGTGTGTCGACGATAGACCAAATTTTCAGGCTGAATCTCCTTTATTGGAGAACAGCGGTAATCGAGGGCGGCACTTTGTATACTATTTTTGTAGACTTACGTGCCGCCTTCGATTTGGTACCCAGAGCGAGACTGTGGAGTGTTATGGAAGAGCTGAACGTCCCTGGTGATATTCTGGCAGTTCTGATGAGACTACACTATGACAACTACGCCAGCGTAAGGTGTGGCAGAGGTGGCAAGTTAACCGAAAGGTTCCCCGTTCGCAGAGGGGTTAGACAGGGTTGTGTGCTTGCACCGACCCTGTTTTGCCTCTTTGTGAACGGGGTTGTTGCCCACCTAAACAGGATTGCCAACACTGATGCCCCAAAGTTGACAGGCAGCAGGGTGCCAGCAATTATGTTTGCAGATGACACCCTGCTGCTGTCTAAATCCCCTATGGGGATCCAACGCATCTTGGACGGTTTTTTAGAGTTCTGCTCTGAACGAGGATTGGAAATCAACCCACAGAAAACTAAATTTATGATTTTGAATCCTAACCCCCATAATCGAGCCCCACCTAGGCTAGGCACAGTCCAACTAGAACGTGTGCACAATCTTGAATACTTGGGGATTACTTTAAATGAACATCTAACGTGGACGACTCACCAGACTAAAGTGACCATCAAACTGGCTCAGTTGGCGGGTGGCACTATGCGTCTGGCGAATAAATCCTCCTATCGCCCACTAACCCCAATCATTCACATCTACAAAACTCAAGCCCGTGCAGGTGTCACATATGGGGGTGAGCTGTGGGGACACTCTGAATTCCCTAAATTACAGTCAACTGAAAATAAATTTCTGAGACAGGTCGTTGCCCTCCCTCAGAGTACTTCATTGCTTCCCCTTAGACTTGACCTGGGAATTCGACCTATAACAGAGGAGCTAGGACTTAAACCCCTAACATTTTGGAGGCGTCTGTGGTGTAGCCCAGATCTTATAAACTATAGAGAGGAGCTGCAGGAATTCTTGGAGCTACAGAATGCCAAGAGGATCCCGTGGTTGATTTATGTCAAGAGAATGCTAGAGGAGATGGGCTACCCGGAACTTTGGACGGATCCTTCAAACACCTGTCTAAAGACTCCAAAAAAGGCACTTGTGAGAGCATACCACGAATTGATGCTCACAAAAGCTATCGATGCCACTCGTGAGGGGTCCCTGACACATTTGTTCCTAAAAGTGAAAGACTCCTACTGTCTCGAAAGTACTCTAGACGCTATGTCTCCTGTACTAACGAGGACATTATTTTTACAATGGAGATACGGAAGCCTCCCTTTAGCTTCATTTACAGCGTCCTGGTCATGCCGCTCCACCACAGAAACATGCCCAGTGTGTGCTCATCCGAAGGAGGATGACGTTCACGTTGTCTTCTTCTGCAAGGGCTATGAGAGGAGCAGGAAATACTGGTTAGTCCCACTACTTAGGAACTTGGGTTTTAGATCCTTTCAACCTGCTTACAGAGTTTTAAAGACAGACCTCTCCCCCACTGTAGTCTTTGCCCTCTCGAAATTTTTAACCTCCATGTGGTTCACTCGAAGCCGTTGGGTCAAAAGACTTGTATAAAAAGACTCCTTGAAAGTTATATACTGTTTTCGCAGCACCCCTTGTTTTAAAATGTTTTATACTGGATCACATTGTGTTTAATTCGTTTTTAATTGTGTATAAATGTTATGTATCTTTTATGATCTGTGATCGAAATAAAGATTTTGGAATGGAATGGTATATGTTCAACTCTTTTTTCAAAGACTTGATTTCAACCTGAGCGTCAGCCAACTCTCGTCTCAGCTCACTACATTCTTTTTCTAAATGTTCAAATTTATGATACATGCTAAACAATGCATTCAAAATGACACCACTGTTTCTGTCTGAAATACCAAGTTGTTGTCCCTCTTTAAGAGAAACAATCTCCCTCTCAAATAACTCAGTTGGCATCTGTTACTCTGCAACTGAAAACATAGGCATTTTAGAGAGCATTTTCCCCTTTTTATTTTATTTTTTTAATCCTGGCAAGTGACGCCAAGTTGTTTTCCTTGCGCCTATCAGATTATACAGCTACCACACGATGGCTCAACACCCGGCGAAGCAAAAGACTTTAACATAGTACCTTTAGAAAAGGGGTTTATTTTACAAAATGCAAGGACTCTCTCTCTTTTAGAATAAGGTTTGGGGTTTTATTTTACACAATTCCCTCTAACAGAAAGGCTTTCCCAGATGCCAAATGCACAAGATTCAAATACACAAAGCGATATGTATGTTTATATGCAAGCAATAATAACACACTTTGTAAATATAATGCATGAATAATACTGATGAATAAAGAAGCAGCAAATAATATGAAATAAGACTCAAGCAAATATACTGGGATGTCCTGCAAGAGATCAGAAATCTATATATACACCAAATGAGTACTTTCGAGGTACAATTTGACTCACACACATTACAAAAAACATGCCTCAAATGATCAAAGCCACTGGCCAAACATCACACTGGCAATAACCAAAACTCAATGCTTCACCTGGTGCAAACACTGCATCTCAGCCCACTCTTGACTGGGGAAGTTAAACAGCTGTGATTGAGAGCCTCAATAACCAGAGTTCCACGCTACGAAGTAGACGCGTTCGTCCCCACTCGGATTCCAAACTCCCGGTTTCTGAGTCAACACCATCAGTTTTATAATCTCAAAACATACTCGAAGGTTCGGGAAAGACCTCCCCCCGTGCCAGAGGAATCTTACCAGAACTGGCCAGGTTCCAAGCAAGCACTCTCATGGCAGGAAGGAGTTCACACATCCCCTTCTCCAAATCTCGCATGTTCCTTTATCTTGACGAAGCTCACGAAAGTACAATAAACAATCTCTCACAAAACAATCCTTGAATGTGAATAACCCAAACAACTTGCAAGCACTGCTGTGCACGCAGAAAAGCTGAAGCAAGGCAGAGTGAGGAAAAAGGATGAAATGAGGCCATGTCAAAGCCAATAGTAAGAACGTCATAATTCTCATCAATGTACAACACAAAGCATAACTATGCACAACTGCTTAAAGATTCAAATACTTCATCTCTCAATGTACAATACTGAGCAAATGTGTGCATCACTGCCCACAATCATGCACTTCGAGACCAAAAAGTACATTCCACACCTCTGTTCTTGGCAAGGCTGTCCTACTCCGTCACAGCTCCCACTGAAAGACGGCAATATTACCAGAAAGAAACTTGTAAGAGAAGCATGGCATATGCAGGACAGTCATACATTCAAGCTAGGATAAAATAACACATTACAGTCACCCCTAATTTGATGCATAACTTCAACCCACCCACTGGGGTTTTTTTATCAGGCATGATGCGTCTTTATTTGGGAGCGAACTTTGTTTGAATTTATGCAGCCTAATCTTACCGTGAGGACGCCCCACTGCTTATTAAGCGGGTCCACAGCACCAGGGGAAATACAACGCTGCACGAACGGAGTGTCAGATTTGGTGACATTGTGAATGGCAAGGTTCCATGCCTGATAACTTCAACACACCCACTGGGGTTTGTTTATGCATCAAATTAGGGGTACGGCATGCACCCACTGTGGAAGTATGTAACGTGAACTGCAAATACCGAGATGCCACAAGACATACACCCACTGGGGCTGGACTATTTAATGATTACAGGCGTGTTCACGTTTTGAATGCCGTTTTTCTCCCTGCATCTGTGCCAGTGAAAAAGGGTTGTGTAAAGCTTGAAACGCGTCTGGCTTGTTTTTAATTTAGTGAGAAGCAGTTGGCTGTAACTGTTGCAGTCCCCGAATAAAATAATTATTGCATTTCGTTTGAGGCATTTCCATTTTGGAGCTAGCTTTGTTTGAATTTGAGCTGCCTGCTCTAACCGCGAGGATGCCCTACTGCTTATTAAGCGGATCCGCAGCACCAGGGGAAATATGACGCTGCACGAATGGAGTGTCTGATTTGGTGAACTTGTGAATGGCAAGGTTCCATGTCTGATAACTTCAACCCACCCACTGGGGTTTGCTTATGCATCAAATTAGGGGTATGGCGTGCACCCACTGTGGAAGTATGTAACGTGAACTGCAAATACCGAGATGCCACAAGGCATTCGCCCACTGGGGCCGGACTATTTAATGATTGCAGGCGTGTTCACGTTTTGAATGCCGTTTTTCTCCCTGCATCTGTGCCAGTGAACAAGGGCTGTGTAAAGCTTGAAATGTGTCTGGCTGGTTTTTTATTTTGGTGAAAAGCAGATGGATGTAACTGTTACAGTCCCCGAATAAAAGGATTAAAGCACAGCACTTTGTGTGAGGCGTCTTCATTTGGGAGCGAACTTTGTTTGAATATATATATATATACATATATACTAGCAGCCCGTCCCGACCTTGTCCGGGAGCAATCAGGCTTCCCCGACCCCCGCCCGCCCCGACATTGTGCAGCAGCCCGGCCCCCCGCCCGCCCCGACATTGTCAAGCACCTGCCCCTGCCCGCCCTGACCCCCGCCTGCCCAGACCCCCGCCTGCCCGGAGCCTTACCTCAGCTGCCGCTCCTCCCCCGCGCTCCTCATTTCACCGCACATTGTGCAGCAGCCCGGCCCCCCGCCCGCCCCGACATTGTCAAGCAGCCCGGGCCCCCGCCCACCCCATCCCCCGCCTGCCCCGACCCCCGCCTGCCCGGAGCCTTACCTCAGCCGCCGCTCCTCCCCCGCGCTCCTCATTTCACTGCTCCGCCGCTCCTCACTGTTTACCGTTCCTCCCGCCTGTCCGCCGGTCCTTACCGCCATTCCGCCATTTGTCACCGCTTCTCCCCTGAACCATGTCCGCCGCTCCTCCTCGCGTTCCTGGACGCCGCTCCTCCCCGCGCTCCTGACGTCAGCACGCAGGTCACGGCCGGCGCTACTTCGAAGGGACTACTTTTTTTTATGTTCATTTTTTAAATAACGCATATTTTTATACTTTATATAGCCTATGTGGAGTAGTGTGGCTCAGTGGAGTAGTGTGGCTCAATGGTTAGAGGCGGCAGACCCGGGAGCAGAAGTCGGCCCGGGACCAGGGTTCAATTCCCGACGCTGCAGGGTCGTGGACATGGGTCAGCGGACTCGATAATTCTCGCTTCGGTGCTTACTCTAATCAGGGGTTCCACTCGGCAACTCTGGGCGTTAGCTTGCCTAATCTCCACAACGGCCCCATCAATTCTGGGGATGCCTGGCTCCACCTTGGGGACTCCCAGCAGGGCCATACCACAGGGAAAGCCAGGACGGGTTCCCCAGAGTTATACAGCGCCAGGAAACCTACGGACGGGTAGCAGTGCGCTTTACAAGCTCAAATACATTTACATTTACATACATTATGTCCATCTGCACACCCTGACGATTGCAATGATGTATCAGGTGTGTGGATTGGCGCTGTGGTTCCCGAGTTTACCCGCCTCAAAGGTGCAAAGTTCTTCCTTTATAATAGTAGTATAGATATATATATATATTCCACGTACCCGTCTAAGCTCCACACGTTTCCAGGAAAATGACGAAGTCAACCCAATGTTTCCGTGCTATTTCGTGTTTATTGAAAGCCCAGCACCGCCGCCATTACGCGTTTCGATCCTCGTGGGACCTTGATCACATGACACACTACCAGGTACTTTCCACCATTTTAAAGTGACAGTGCAGCATTTTTATAATGGACATAGAAAGCATACTCTGTAAATGTTTTTTTGTGATGACATCTCATCAATGAATAAATACATTCTTTAATATTGAGTATAGTGCCATAAATAATTAATAAATTATGTGCAAAACCTGCCAAATTACATCTCACAGGACTGACTCCAATCTAAAATCAAGTCCATACCTGCAAATAACAAACACGTTTATATTACTCATGCTTGAAAAAGGAGATGTAAAAACATAACAATGTCCATCTTTATATATAATGATATAAAGATAAATAATTAAGAACATTGATTATGGTTTTAAATCCACTCAATTTAAAACACATATACAAGCTACAAAGATTAAAACCAATAAAAGATTCTATAAAACCAATAAAAGATTCTATCATTGGTATCTCCATAGCAGCAGGTAAATTGTATATTGCACAATATTGTAAATGCAATAGCACTAATTTCATCGCAGAAAAATGTACATATATATATATATATATATATATATATATATATGTTCCAAAACAAGCTCCAGGTATGCGAGGGGCCCCGAGGGAGGTGGCGTGTGCTCCGGACGAGCAACCCGGAAATCCAATTACTGCAAACAATAAACGTTTAAACACGCTCTCAGCAGCCGTCACCAAACGCCAGACAGGAGATAGTCCAAGGGTGTTTATTCAATTGCTACTCACAAGCCTTGATCACGCAAATGAGTGTGAATGTGCACAACACATAAGTAGAGTGAATAGTGGTGAACATGAAAAGAGGACTGTAAACAAAGTAAGGCAGACATCTTGGCCTAGTCAAAAGTAAAATACACAAACATGAAAATAGGGCTAGTTGAAAAAGGGCTAGTTGAAAAAATGCAAAACGTAAACACGCAATGTGAGCTAATTTACACAGCATGTAAAAACGTAAATAACATAATATTGCTGGTGGCCATCATAATCATAATGAAAAATAATGCCCGAACCCACACAATCAACCGGCATAATGGGAACAGGTAAATCAAATGCCGTGTGGCCAAATGACAAACATAAATATGTATATGTACCCCAGATCAAAACTGCCGCGCTGCCAAAAAGGGGGGGGGGGCCCAGGAAAATACCGGACACAATGCAAGTGCTGAGACTGTCACCGGGTAAGGGGACAGAAAACAAAATAACGAGTGAGGCGGAAATATGTCCCGTCACTCAGAAGCAGCATACACATCAGCAAAAGGGGGATGCAAGTTACAAAGTCCATGTCAAGGCCCATACTTAGCTCCACAACTGCCCAAATTCAGAAATTGCGTCCAAATCATGTTCACAAAAAGTTCAGTGATGCCCGAGTGGGCGTGCTCATAGATAGAACAGGAACAAATAATCCAAAAAAGTGGGAACAACTCCTGTAAACTGAAAGAGAAAACAGGGTTAAAATCAACATGATACACTCATGTGCACATACAAGTAAACTAGCTCTACAGAAGGAAGAGGGAATTACAGACTAAAGAACCAGGAAAAACATTTTAGGTGTAATTATCTTTGAGGTGAACCGCAAGTTCTTCATCTTGGTTCAATCCTCCTGGGGCCTTGCTGCTGAAGGAAATGATGTATTTAGACTCTATTTGCCTCAGCTTCAATAGTCGATTGCCACCTCTCGGATTCCTGGTTATCTGTTCAAGGATGAAAAATTTCATCAATGCAGGATTCGAGAAGTGGTGCTCACTGAAATGTCTGGCTACTGGATATTTGGGATCTTTATGTATGATGGCCCGGTAATGTTCTAAGATCCGTTTCTTGGCAAATGCAGTGGTACTGCCAATATACCATAGATTGCAGGGACATACAATGACGTATACCACAAATATGGTAGTACAGGTAAGGAACTGGTTAATGGCCTTGCTAACCCCATTATAGGTGACATTCTTAACTGAGGTGCTGGATTTACAGGCCTTGCAGTGGCTGCACGGAAAGAACCCCTTCAAACCCGACTCTAGGTTGCTGGGGTGCCTCGTGATGTCACTGCGAACAATCATGTCTCTAATGTTCCTTCCTTTTCTGTAGGTGATGCTGGGCTTATTATCGATAAGATGACCAATAGTGGCATCACTCGTGAGAATATTCCAGTTTCTCGAAACAATCTTGTGTATGTCTTTAGATTCTCTGCTGTATGTGAGGATGAGTCTGGTAGTATCCTCCTCACTGTTGATATCCTCAACCGGATTCTCACGCAAGGTTTCGCTGCGTGTGATAGAATCTGCTCTATTTTTGGCCTTCTTGAGAACCCACGCCGGATAGTCCCTGAGTCTAAAGCGTTCCATCATATCCGATGCAACCAGTTGGTAATTGCTATCGGTACTACAGTTTCTTTTTGCCCTCAGCAGTTCACCAAAAGGAATACTCCATTTGAGGGGTTCCGGGTGACTGCTGAGGGCATGTAGAATACTGTTGCCGGCAGTAGATTTTCTAAAGAGGGAGGTAGTGATGGTATTATCCAGGATGTCAATTTTGACATCTAGATACTCCGCTGTCTTGCTGTCTATGTTGCTCGTGAGTTTGATATTCTGACTATTGTTGTTGAGAATCTCAATAAAGTCAGATGCCTCTTCTTTGGTGCCCTTCCAAACCATGAAGAGGTCATCGATGTACCTCCACCATGTAACCACCCGACTGGTATGTTCGATAAGCGATGGGTCCGTGAAGATGGTATTTTCCCACAGCCCCAGGAAGAGATTCGCGAAGCTGGGCGCAAAACACGAACCCATCGCTGTACCAATCTCTTGTTTGAAGATGGCACCATCAAATAGAAAAAAGTTGTTTTTTAGACGCTTGAAATGATTGACTTTTGTCTAAAAAACAACTTTTTTCTATTTGATGGTGCCATCTTCAAACAAGAGATTGGTACAGCGATGGGTTCGTGTTTTGCGCCCAGCTTCGCGAATCTCTTCCTCTTTAGAAAATCTACTGCCGGCAACAGTATTCTACATGCCCTCAGCAGTCACCCGGAACCCCTCAAATGGAGTATTCCTTTTGGTGAACTGCTGAGGGCAAAAAGAAACTGTAGTACCGATAGCAATTACCAACTGGTTGCATCGGATATGATGGAACGCTTTAGACTCAGGGACTATCCGGCGTGGGTTCTCAAGAAGGCCAAAAATAGAGCAGATTCTATCACACGCAGCGAAACCTTGCGTGAGAATCCGGTTGAGGATATCAACAGTGAGGAGGATACTACCAGACTCATCCTCACATACAGCAGAGAATCTAAAGACATACACAAGATTGTTTCGAGAAACTGGAATATTCTCACGAGTGATGCCACTATTGGTCATCTTATCGATAATAAGCCCAGCATCACCTACAGAAAAGGAAGGAACATTAGAGACATGATTGTTCGCAGTGACATCACGAGGCACCCCAGCAACCTAGAGTCGGGTTTGAAGGGGTTCTTTCCGTGCAGCCACTGCAAGGCCTGTAAATCCAGCACCTCAGTTAAGAATGTCACCTATAATGGGGTTAGCAAGGCCATTAACCAGTTCCTTACCTGTACTACCATATTTGTGGTATACGTCATTGTATGTCCCTGCAATCTATGGTATATTGGCAGTACCACTGCATTTGCCAAGAAACGGATCTTAGAACATTACCGGGCCATCATACATAAAGATCCCAAATATCCAGTAGCCAGACATTTCAGTGAGCACCACTTCTCGAATCCTGCATTGATGAAATTTTTCATCCTTGAACAGATAACCAGGAATCCGAGAGGTGGCAATCGACTATTGAAGCTGAGGCAAATAGAGTCTAAATACATCATTTCCTTCAGCAGCAAGGCCCCAGGAGGATTGAACCAAGATGAAGAACTTGCGGTTCACCTCAAAGATAATTACACCTAAAATGTTTTTCCTGGTTCTTTAGTCTGTAATTCCCTCTTCCTTCTGTAGAGCTAGTTTACTTGTATGTGCACATGAGTGTATCATGTTGATTTTAACCCTGTTTTCTCTTTCAGTTTACAGGAGTTGTTCCCACTTTTTTGGATTATTTGTTCCTGTTCTATCTATGAGCACGCCCACTCGGGCATCACTGAACTTTTTGTGAACATGATTTGGACGCAATTTCTGAATTTGGGCAGTTGTGGAGCTAAGTATGGGCCTTGACATGGACTTTGTAACTTGCATCCCCCTTTTGCTGATGTGTATGCTGCTTCTGAGTGACGGGACATATTTCCGCCTCACTCGTTATTTTGTTTTCTGTCCCCTTACCCGGTGACAGTCTCAGCACTTGCATTGTGTCCGGTATTTTCCTGGGCCCCCCCCCCCTTTTTGGCAGCGCGGCAGTTTTGATCTGGGGTACATATACATATTTATGTTTGTCATTTGGCCACACGGCATTTGATTTACCTGTTCCCATTATGCCGGTTGATTGTGTGGGTTCGGGCATTATTTTTCATTATGATTATGATGGCCACCAGCAATATTATGTTATTTACGTTTTTACATGCTGTGTAAATTAGCTCACATTGCGTGTTTACGTTTTGCATTTTTTCAACTAGCCCTTTTTCAACTAGCCCTATTTTCATGTTTGTGTATTTTACTTTTGACTAGGCCAAGATGTCTGCCTTACTTTGTTTACAGTCCTCTTTTCATGTTCACCACTATTCACTCTACTTATGTGTTGTGCACATTCACACTCATTTGCGTGATCAAGGCTTGTGAGAAGCCGAAACATGTAGCAATTGAATAAACACCCTTGGACTATCTCCTGTCTGGCGTTTGGTGACGGCTGCTGAGAGCGTGTTTAAACGTTTATTGTTTGCAGTAATATATATATATATATATATATATATATATATATATATATATATATTCTGCTCCGCGGTGCGCCAAAAAGCAGGGCACATACATAAAAGTGCTCAACAAAAATGAGGTCACTCCATTTCACGGGGGAGATTAGTTTGGTGGCAGCAAACTATCTAGACCTAAGATTGGAGATCTTGGATGGCAAAATCACTACTTCCCGTTTTAGAAAGCCCACTGCCGGGAATAGCACGCTTCACGCGACAAGTGCTCATCCCAAAAAGTAAAAAAACAGCATTCCCTACAGTGAATTTTTAAGATTAAAGAGAAACTGTTCAAAGGAGTGTGACTTTGAAAAAGCAGTAAGTGGGAGCATAGACCAATTTCTAACCAGGGGATATGATGCGGGCCTCCTAGAAAGTACCTTAAAGAGAGTAAAAACACTTTCTAGGAAAGAATTACTGAAACAAAAATCATATAAAAAAGAGGAAACAGGGAAGTTTAGAATGATTACCACCTATTCAGATGACTTAAACACACTCCGGAACATCATGAGGAAAAACTGGCATATACTTAAAACAGATAACATCATTGCAACTGACATTCCAGCAGGGCCATTAATCACCTACAGAAAGGCCCGTTCTCTAAAAGATAGCTTGGTTCATAGTCATTTAGAGAATACTTCTCCCGGGCAGGGAACTTTAAAAGACATGAGGGGTTTCTTTCTCTGTGGGAAATGTAAGGCCTGTGTCTCCAGTAAAAGGGTCTTAACGTACAAAATCAAGGGACTGAAGGGGGACAAAAAGATCAACAAATTTATGACTTGCCAAACTACTCACGCAGTATATTGCCTTACGTGCCCTTGTGGATTAAATTACATAGGGAGCACAATAAATATTGTGAAACTAAGAGTGTTAGAGCACATGCGTGCCATTACAAAAAAAGATTTCAGTTACCCAGAGGCGCGCCACTTTTCTGTAAAGCATAACAGTAACAGGGATCTGTTACGTTATTTCGGTATTGATCATGTACCCCCACATATAAGAGGAGGGGATAGAGTATTGAAATTAAGAAAGCTAGAGTCCCGTTATATCATAGACCTGGGTACCAAATCCCCAGATGGACTGAATAGCGGGGAAGAACTAATAGTACACCTTGGCAAATAATGATGAAACATTTCAATTTAGAGAAATCATGTTGATACAGTTTCTTTGTTTTTTTCTTCTTTTATTGCAGTTGGTCCTTTGTAGTTTATCGGGAGCATTAATTTGAGGCCTATATATGGCTTTATTGTATGGGACTGAGGGCATCTTGCTAGCAACCGGTTATACAACGGTTGCCAATGCCGATCCACTGCAAGATCACGCACATTGCAAATTGCATCTGAAAAGATAAAAATGTCGGGTTTTTAATTGTATGTACCTGAGATGCATTGTTGTGTAATGAAATGTTTTGTTAAAATTGGATATTTCTCCTACTAATATGGCGCCTATCCCTGATGGAAGACGCGTAGGCCCCCTTTTCCATTTTGAAGAAATGAATATGCTTTCCTTTAAAGATGGCGATTGCAAACTAAACTGTCAACACTGACGAAGGAAAAATCTTTTCCGAACCGCGTCTGTTTTGTTTGGAATAAACTGCTACTGTGAAAACAAAGCCCCGAGAGTGCAGTTTTTCCTTCTAAACTTAGAAGAGGAAGGATTTTGGAGCTTGATGTTAATTGCGGAATGCCACCGCAAAGACGACACCCGCCCAGGGTGTCCCCGTTTTTTGGCGTACCACGGAGCAGAATATATATATATATATATATATATATATATATTCAACCAAAGTTCGCTCCCAAATGAAGACGCCTCACACGAAGTGCTGGGTTTTAATCCTTTTATTCGGGGACTGCAACAGTTACAGCCATCTGCTTCTCACCAAATGAAAAAACAAGCCAGACGCATTTCAAGCTTTACACAGCCCTTGTTCACTGGCAGAGATGCAGGGAGAAAAACGGCATTCGTAACGTGAATATGCCTGCAATCATTAAATAGTCCGGCCCCATTGGGTGAATGCCGTGTGGCATCTCGGTATTTGCAGTTTACGTTACATACTTCCACAGTGGGTGCATGCCGTACCCCTAATTTGATGCATAAACAAACCCCAGTGGGTGGGTTGAAGTTATCAGGTATGGAACCTTGCCATTCACAAGGTCACCAAATCAGACACTCCATTCGTGCAGCGTCGTATTTCCCCATGTGCTGCGGATCTGCTTAATAAGCAGTAGGGCATCCTCGCGGTCAGAGCAGGCCTCTCAAATTCTGTGTCTGGAGCCAGGTCAGGGAAAGGCAGTGTCTTGTGTGCTACAAATACTTTTCTTTGAAGTTTGTCTATTTCAAAGGCCGAAACTGGTATAAGTACTGGAGCTGTGATACCATAACTTCAGAACACTTCTGGATTGAGGAATTTCAGCCTGGAAGAAGAGCTGTGTTACTGTCAGTAGGGACTACCACTTTGATGTTTGCTTTTCTGTGTTGGCCTTCTGCTGTTGCTTCTGTCTTGGGCAGTAAAATGACTGGACTTTGCTTTCTGTGTCCTGCCTTCCAAGATTCTCCAAGAGCTTGAATTGAGCTTGCCTTCTGTTGCAGAAGTCTCAGGGACACCAAAAACGTTATCCACATCTAAAATCCATCATTCTTTTGCTCACCATGCCACCTCAGTTTAGACCTGGCCATATGCAAATCAGTCTTGACCCTATGCCTCATGGGAACAGTCCAGCCGGAACTGCCAAGCCAGGTCCTCCCTGGACCGGAAACAAGCATCCTAGGATCAGTTTTGGGGTTTCATCCCTCTTCAGCCAGATAGTTTGAACCCAGTGGCACAGTGAACCCGGGACCCACGTCTAAGCATACCTGGCGCACTTAGCAACAGCAAAAGATGAGCTCGGGAGTGTACTGGGATGAATGTATGACATTGTTCTGCATCCTGTCCATCAATTGTTCTTTTTGCACTGTTCATGAATGACATCACAGCCCCTGATTTGCTGACGACAGCATCCTCGACCCCGACTTCTTCAAACAACGCTGACCTGTACCTAAGCTGAGGGCACCGCTCGTGAAGAGCACGACACATGACACCATCTCACATGGCAGCCCCGGGTCTACCGATGACAGCGCTCAGCAACGATGCTGCACCGAAGCCGTGGTCACCACTCGTGAAGAGCACAACGCATTGACCGTGATGACATTGCAGCTCCGACGCTTGCACTCCTGACCTCGACATGGAGGAGCTTGATCCCCAGCAGGTGGGTCTCCAAGGCCTCAATGTCATTTACAATCTGGGAGGAGATGGGGGCACGGTACCCAGCAGAGGGCATTCAGTTATTCATGTATAAAAAAATGTTTGGGGTGAAGTCATTGCCGAAGTGCAGCATTTCAATTCCTGTTGGGGGCTGTGGCAATACAATAGCTAGTTTCAGATGGCATGGAAAGTGGACCGACATAATTACTTGATCAATATACAAAGCTTTGCGTCACATGCAAAATATGGGGAATTTCGACCACCACAGTTTGAGAGCGAAACTGAACAAAGACCAAGGGTGGACATCAAATTAATGATCTGGGGCACTACGTACGAGAGGTTCACATAGATTACTTTCTGTTGTTTTGATTATATCCAGTAGTGTAGCATTAAGGGACCTGGTGGGTGTTCTGAGGATCTGCAACCCCCCCCCCCCCCCCCCCCCAAAGTAGGCATTTCGGAATTTAACAAGGCGCTACTCAGCTGTTGATCAAAACAGAAGTTCAAAACTGCATAACGCATTTGTGGTGGAACAAACTGAGCTACTACAGAGATTGTTGTAATTTTAATAATTCCAAGAGGCATTGAAATATTTTAAATGTGCTACTTTTCAATGGATAAATATACATGTCGGATTTTTTTTTCCTCCAAACAAAATACCCGGATTTTAATCATTACAAGCTGGAGCATGCCTGTTTTCTCATGAGTTGCCTGTGAACTGCTATAGCCCGTGCTCTTACATTTCCCGACTGCCGAGAGAGCACGTAAAACACTGCAATGAACTTTCATAAGCATTCAATTCCTATCGGCTCAGGGCAAGGGAGTGGCCAGTCTCGGGCTGGAAACTATGTACTTTGAACCGCTTATAGTTTTACAAAAGTTCACGAGCCACCACAATCAATTAAAAGTTTACATTTCTATCTTCTGAGTTATCCAGTACGTGGCAGATAAGGCTGGTAACCTATGTGCCCTGTATGGTGCACGTGGCCGCACCCTACACAGGCCATCTGCTAGAGCGCACACGATAGCTTTTTAAATCATTAACAATTAAAGGAAACTTTTTCTTGGTGCGCCTATTATAGGAGCAGCACACCTGCTGTTCCATAACTGTACTGATGGGGGCCACTGGAAGGGGAAAGTATGTCTTCGCTGGCAATTAACTTAACTATGTCGCCTGCTCCCCTGCTGGTGTCCATGTCAGCTCCCTTTCATGCAGAGGCGTAGCTAGAGCTTGTGGCGCCCGAGGCTATCGCTCAGATTGACGCCCCTGGGGAGGGAATTGGCTTGGGGAAAAAGGATGGCGAGCACTTGAAAGAGGTCCGAGAGACACGTAGTATTGCCGCTAATAGTTACCTCGATCATGAAAGTTACATGCACATACATGACACGATACAAGTCTACACAGTTGAATACACCGGGTGCATGATCTATCTGCGGACTCAGAAAAACCGCATGTGACATCCATCAGAGAGTTTGTGAACGAATACCTGGTAATCTCCTTAGCACAATGCAAACATGCACATACATGACACTGTTTGGGGATCCATCATCTACAGCTGATATTAAATGACCAAATATCACGGTCCACCCAATTAACTGGCTTCATTTTAGCTTCTGTATTTAGTAAATAGAAAACTTTTCAATTGCAGGAAAGAAAACAATGAGCAAACACAATATATCTATCTTTCCATCGATTTATCTATGGGCAAAGTGTAATCCATTATTTGTCAGCAATGTACTGGATGGGAGGGGAAGTGATTTACAAGAAGCAAAGCCTCAAGTGGGTCACGAGGACTATTTCCTAACTCAAAATTGGTAGTATATAACACGTTACCCTTTGCATACTTTATGTATGGCTTGTTTAGTAGACCTACAAAATCCGAAATCTTGGATAAAGAACGTAGCAGTGAAAATTGATTTTTGCTCAGTATGAGACAGAAAATCTGGCAAGGAAAGGAAAATTGTCTTTTCTTGAGTCCCCTCACTCACCGGGGTGTTCCCACGGTGACATGCTTCATCATAGGGGCCATCTCAACCCGCTGCAGGTTGAGGCGTGCTACGACTTGCGGAATTACGTAGGAGCACTGTTTGTGAGGAATTATGTGCGGTGCAGTGGTGTATATGGAGTGGAGTGAGTTAAACATATCTAACTAGTGGGCGTAATAACTTTATTCTTGCTCCTAGTTGATATGTTAAAAATGGGGTGGGTCTCTAGGTGCCTGGTTTCAATGAGTCAGGGGTCCCTAGTAGAAGTCAACATGTTTCGAGCTTCCCCAATGCTCTTCTTCTGGACGACACAGGGTCCAGCCCTGTGTGTACCACTCCAAAAGTGACCTAAGGTGAGGTCAAATGTGATACAAAAATGCTACCTAATAAGCATAAGTTTAACAAAACATATGACACTTATTAGTCATGTTGTATCTGAAATAAAGAATAAAAACATTTGTTCAGGATAACAACCTGCCCAGACAGGGTAGGTTCTAAAATTAACGCAATTCCATGATGCTCCTCACAGTGTGTGCCTAGTTGTAATGATCGTGTCTTTCGCCGTGCTGGACTGTGAAAGAAGAAACAACTAAACATTGCTTGCCTAAAATCCTAAATAGAATAAAGAGGCGCTGTGATTCAGTGCGCGGTAAAAGTGGCAAGTTAAAAAGTTACTCCACGTTACTATGCCGTGATAAAACATAACAAACAATACAGACAATAACATGAATAACATACTTATAGAGAAACAAATCTTTGCCTCGTGGTCAAGGGGGGCATGAGAGGGTTCCAACTGGAAATCTAGAATGGAAGGAAAACATGGTTACAATGCCGTATTAGGGAAGGGACTCCTCTCGAGTGAAAAAACGCGTTGTACTGAGGAAAAAACGCGGTCCGTCCGAATCTCGCTCATGTCCTGCTGTCAGGAATTCCCGTCGTGCGGGGAGGTAAGCGCCGTGATCGGCGAAACAGACTACAACTCCCAAGAAGCTTAGCGGACAAGGTTATGCAAACGGGAAAGCCGCTGCATAACAACAGAGTAACACGCCCATAAAAGAGGAACCGGGAGGAGGAAACGCCGTCAGATATTGTGATTACCGGCACTCCTGCATCCTTGTCAGAGGCGTCGGAGAGAAGAGCGGCAGGAGGAGCACCCGCGAACACGGAGGTAGGTCGAGACGTTTTCTCCCAGGGGCCGTGTCTCGCCAAGCTCTCCCTGTGTCGGCACGGACGCACAGAAGAGCCAACAGCCTCACGCCGTGTGGTATTGGCGGATTCAACACTCCGGCGTTGTAGACACTGGTTGGAGCCGTGACTCCCATCTCTGCACGCTACGCAAACAGGCATCCGCTGTGACGCACACCGGGAGGTGTTTTGCCGCGTTACAGCCGACGGGTGTCCAGGGGCGATCGAGCGGCTGCTCTCGCCTGCTTTAGACATTTTGGGGAAACAGCGGAGACGCAGCACCAGGAGGTGTTCCGCGTCCCAGGGTAAAGAGAGGAAGAGGTCGAGCGGCTGCTCCCTTCGGGTAGAAACCCCGGCTGGGTGTCTCCCTGTCTCCTCTGTCAAACATCCCCCTTGTCACCCAGTATATCGAGTGGTATTGTCGTCCACTGGTTGTCTGCCCTCTGTTGGCATACGCCGGGACCGGCGTATATGCAGAGGACGGTTTGGTCAAACCGTGCTGGGTATTAGTATAACTTCCAGGAGTAGTCAGAGGAAGAGGTCGAGCGGCTGCTCCCTTCAGGTAGAGACCCCGGCTGGGTGTCTCCCTGACTCCTCTCTACACACCACATACTAACAGAGTACCACACAGTATATATAGCGCCTTCGTGCTATGGGTTGGTAACCACGAAGACTGGAAGATTCCATTGACACTTTCATTTTGCCTTATTGTAGTTTTCGTTAATCATTCATTAAAGTCCACAATAACTACTTTAGTGTTGTGTCCTCCTTGCAAGTGTCTATTACCGATCCCGAGACCATCAGGAAGTTACACCTGCAAAGGAAACAACTTACTTCGTAATTACTCCTCTCCGTCGGTGGACCTGAATGGTGCCTTCGAGACTGCATATTAGCGTGTCTCTGTCGGGAGCTGGTACTTAAGGAAGTGTTTCCGCCCAGGGTGTGTTACCGCTACAACGCATCTTTTACAACGTAATGCTGTTACAACGCAGCTATTACATCGCAAATACCATTACAATGCATGCCATTACAACGCATGGCATTACATAGCAGATGGTATTACAACGCATACCATTACATCGTAAGTATTGGTAAGTATTTAATTTTTTTTTTTTTTTATTTAATATGTTATTATTGATTTAATTATTATTAATTATAAAAAAATATTTATTTCGTTTTTAAATATTATAAATTAAATATATTAATTTAAGTATTTTTTAAAATAAGTATGACTATAGGAGTATATGTTTTGGGGTACTGATGTATATGTTTTGGGGTGTTTGGGTATTTTTAGGTTTTAGGGCAGTGTTTGGGTTTTGGGGTACAGGGGTGTTTTTAGGTTTTAGGGCAGTGTTTGGGTTTTGGGGTACAGGGGTGTTTTTAGGTTTTAGGGTAGGGTTTGGGTTTTGGGGTACAGGGGTGTTTTTAGGTTTTAGGGTAGGGTTTGGGTTTTGGGGTACAGGGGTGTTTTTAGGTTTTAGGGCAGGGTTTGGGTTTTGGGGTACAGGGGTGTTTTTAGGTTTTAGGGCAGGGTTTGGGTTTTGGGGTACAGGGGTGTTTTTAGGTTTTAGGGCAGGGTTTGGGTTTTGGGGTACAGGGGTGTTTTTAGGTTTTAGGGCAGTGTTTGGGTTTTGGGGTACAGGGGTGTTTTTAGGTTTTAGGGCAGGGTTTGGGTTTTGGGGTACAGGAGTGTTTTTAGGTTTTAGGGCAGGGTTTGGGTTTTGGGGTACAGGAGTGTTTTTAGGTTTTAGGGCAGGGTTTGGGTTTTGGGGTACAGGGGTGTTTTTAGGTTTTAGGGCAGTGTTTGGGTTTTGGGGTACAGGGGTGTTTTTAGGTTTTAGGGCAGGGTTTGGGTTTTGGGGTACAGGGGTGTTTTTAGGTTTTAGGGCAGGGTTTGGGTTTTGGGGTACAGGGGTGTTTTTAGGTTTTAGGATAGGGTTTGGGTTTTGGGGTACAGGGGTGTTTTTAGGTTTTAGGGCAGTGTATGGGTTTTGGGGTACAGGGGTATTACGACTTTATATAAATTAAATTAATTAAATTATTTTTATTTAATTCAATTAAATTAATAACAATATTTACTTACTGTTTTAAAAATGTTATATTATTTTTATTATTTTAAATTAATTTAATTAACTTTATTACATTTTTTTTAAAAAAAATATACTTACCAATACTTACGATGTAATGGTATGCGTTGTAATACCATCTGCTATGTAATGCCATGCGTTGTAATGGCATGCATTGTAATAGTATTTGCGATGTAAAAATCGTGTTGTAACGGAACGCGATGTAATAACATGCGTTGTACTGACACCAATCCCCGCCCAGTCATGTTGGTAATGACTGGAGTGGCAACCTTCACAAAATGGCCGCCCTATTATGTGCTAATGGGGTGGACCTGTTGGTAAAGTAACGGTAAAGGCTTAAGTGCTTAATTGGTAACTCACAACACAAAACACACAACGATGACCGACGGAGAGGAGTAATTACGAAGTAAGTAAATCGTTTCCTTTGCAGGACATGAGCAACGGCGGACTGCCGTTTTTCCTCAGTACAACTCGTTTTTTCACTTGAGAGGAGTCTCTTCCCTAAAACAGCATGGTAACCATGTTTTCCTTCCGTTCTAGAGTTCCAGTTGGAACCCTCTCACGTCCCCCTTGACCATGAGGCAAAGTTTTGCTTTTCTATAAGTATGTTATTTATGTTATTTGTTATTGTCGGTATTGTTTGTTATGTTTTACCACGGCATAGTCACGAGGAGCAACTTTTTAACTTGGTACTTATACCGCGCACTGAATCACAGCGCCTCTTTATTCTATTTATGATTTTGGGCAAGCGGTGTTCAGTTGTTTCTTCTTTCACAGTCCAGCAGTGTGAAAGACACGATCATTACAACTAGGCACACATCATGAGGAACATCATGGAATTGCGTTAATTTTAGAACCTATCCTGTCTGGGCAGGCTGTTATCCTTAACACATTTTCTTTTTCTTTATTTCAGATACAACATGACTCATAAGTGTCGTATGTATTGTTAAACTTATGCTTATTAGTTAGCATTTTTGTATCACATTTTACCTCACCTTAGGTCACTTTTGGAGTGGTACACATAGGGCTGGACCCTGTGTGGTCCTGAAGAAGAGCATTGGGGAAGCTCGAAAAATGTTGACTTCTACTAGGGACCCATGGCTCAATGAAACCAGGCACCCTAGAGACCCACCCCATTTTTAACATATCAATATGGAGCAAGAATAAAGTTATTACGGCCACTAGTTAGATATATTTAACTCACTCCACTCCATATACACCACTGCACCGCACATAGTTCCTCACAAACAGTGCTCCTGCGTAATTCCGCAAGTCGTAGCATGCCTCAACCGGCAGCGGGTTGAGATGGCCCCTATGATGAAGCATGTCACTGTGGGGAAACTCAGGTGAGTGAGGGGACTCAAGAAAGGATCATTTTCCTTTCCTTGACAGATTTTCTGTCTCATACTGAGCAAAAAACAATTTTCACTGCTAGGTTCTTTATCCAGGATTTTGGATTTTCTAGGTCTACAATTAGAACTGGAGGGTGGACCTAGCATATCCCTCTACCTCCCCCCGTTTTTTGATCTTGGCTTGTTTAGTAGTTATAAACAAATACATTTATATATAATAAAAATTTAAGAGGATATAGTGGATTAAATCTGTACAGTGAGATGCAAGCACACTGAATAGGCCTTGTGAGCATCAGCAGATATAGTGTACTCTAAAGACTTAGGGCCAGATGTAGGTAGGCTTTTACCGGTCGGTAACGGCCGAATTCGGCCGTTACCGACCGGTAAATGGATTTTGAGATGTAGGGGGCATATTTTTACAGAATCGGTAAATTTACCGAGCGGTAAATTTACCGATTCTGTAAAATACCGAATCGGTATTTTTACCGATTCGGTAAATCTGATATGTAGGTGGGACTCTTCTGAGTCCCACAAGCCTTACCGAATCGGTATTTTACCATCAAATTCAATTTGATGGTAAAATACCGATTCCGGTGTGCATGCACATGTGTGCATGCACACCTATGCCATATGACAGGCAGACATGCCCTTAGGGCATGTCTGCCTGCCACATGGCACCCGAACCTGTTTTGGGGGTGCTAGAGGGTGTCAAAGTGACACCCCCTGCACCCTTGTGAAATTCGGTATTTATCGATTCGGTAAATACCGAATCGGTAATGCCCATTCATTCCTATGGGCTTCAAAGCCCATAGGAATGAATGGGCATTACCGGTCGGTATTTACCGAATCGGTAAATACCGAATATTACCGATTCGGTAAATACAAATCTGTATTTACCTACATCTCCCTCCTTCTATTTTACCGATTCATAAATACCGATTCGGTAAAATTCGGTATTTATGAGTCGGTAAAATAGATTTCCCTACATCTGGCCCTTAGTGGCAAATAATCTCTGAGGAAGAAGAGTGATTTTTCCACATTAGATGGGTTGCTCTATGGCAATAACATAAAATCTGACATTTGTTCTGTGGCATAAAATGGGAGAGGTGGGGGAGGGCATACATGTATTAGTATACATTCCCCCCAGTAGCCTATTTAATTTAGCCACATTTGTTTTCACTGTCATAGCATAGATCTATATAGTGTTCCACTAATATAGATGCCCATAGATATAAACCTACATACCCATTCTCTTAATTTATACACATAAATATGTACAGATCAGAAGAGCAAATGCAATTCAATATACTGCTATTGATTGGGAATGATATGAAATCTGTTGCCTATTGTGAATACACACTTAGGCAACCGTTCTCTTCTGCTCCAGAGCCCAAACTTGTTCTGCTTCAGACTCAACACAAAATGGCTTCAGATTCTGCTAAATTATATAAACAAGCATTTGCAATGCAATAGATCTCGCATTTACGCGAGTTTAAGCTATTGGCATTGTAAATGACAAAGCCCTGTGTTTCTGTTTTAAAAACTAAAACACAAATAAAAGGCTTTGTTATTTGCAATGTCAATAGCTCAAACGTGCGTAAATGCGAGACCTAACACATTGCAAATGCTTGTTTTATAGGAATTGTCTGTGAACTGTCTGCCACTCTGCCAATCAGTAAAGATCCTTTCCTCCCCTCTGAAAACCATTTAGCTCCTACCTCACTCAGCCTCCTGTACTCCACAGTGGTGGCAGCCAGGGTCTCCATGGTAGGGGTTGGTTCACTTCTGCTGCAGCTGCTATTCGCCCAGCACTGCCCAGCACTGCCCTGCCCCAGACTCGACTTCTAGTGAGAGCGCGTAGTAGTAAAGCGGTGACACGTCACTGCTATGTTCTCAGCACGAGGGCTGGCCAAAATGATGCCCAGGGCCATCCCTGGTAGCACTCGCACGCTACAAGAATGACGGCCCTGGGACGGGCCCACAAGCAACCACAAACGTGGTACGTAGAGGCGGCAAATATCACAGACATAAATTCAAACTTCAAAGCCTGTAGGTACCACAATGCAGACCCTTGCGTGCTTCCGTTTTCTATAAAGGGGAGGGCTCGTCGGCTGGATCCCTGAGTTGAGAGAGCTCATTGGACTTTCCCCTCTGACCTCGGTTGCGGCACGCGCACCACACCATCACCACCACGCTAGGTGGTGGTGCGTGCGCTGCAGGCAGCAGTTGCAAGCAGGTGCGACCATGTGCTTGCACTTCAAATGGTGCCGCGCGCGCAGCACTGTTGGCCCATAGCGGCACCCTTTATAATTTATTTGGGGACACTGAAACTACTGTAAAATATGACAGTGGTGTCAGTGAGTGTCCCCAAATAGATGATAAAGGCCGTCACAAAGGGCCACCAGTGCAGCGCGGCCGCTGCTCCCTAGATAGTGCCGCCTGGAGCTGACCGCTCCCACCACCCCCCCTAGCTATGTTGCAGCTTTCATGGGGCTTCTGACTTTGGGGCTGAGAACCAAGGGCCATATTTACAAGGAGTTGAATCATCGGAACGTCACTTTTTGTGATGCTCCAGTGGCGCAATGCCCTGCTCCATATTTACAAGGAGGTGCTAAGCCACTTTGCGTGGCTTAACACAGCCTTGTAAATATCATTCTCCTAGACGCAGTCTTCAAAGGGGAGTACTATGGGTGTTGCTGTGGGCGTACCTATGCAACACCCCTTGCTTTTTGACACTGCTCCAGATTTACAAGGATCTGTAAGTCTGAGGCAGTGCCAAAAATGTATGCCTACCCTGGGGGATGCATAAGAGTGGCACAACGAGGAGAAATAATTGTATTTATCCTCCTTTTTTGCTCTTTCTGTGTGTGCTGCATTCTCCAGCACACACAGTAGGAGCAAAAAGGCCCTTTTGATTGCTTTTGTGCAGCAAGGTGTCCCTTCCACAATGATCAACAACAAACATCCCTGCAGTACAGGCACTTTTGCATCATGGTGCAAGGGTGCCTGCACGGACATAGGCAGCTTTTTTTTTGCCGGTGCAAGAGTGAGCACAGGAATGTGCCATATTGTTGTAAATATGTCACATTCCTGCACTTGGCGCAACTCAGTGCAGCAACATTGCTTGTGGCACTGTGCTGCGCCAATTTGTTATAAACATGCCCCCAATTTCGATTCTCACATTGGCTCAATATCCTGTGATTCTGGGCAAATCACTTAATCTCACCATGCATAAAAAAATACAAAACACATGTGACTTTGTGTAATAGAACTGGTGCTCAAGTAAAGTGATCCAATATCTTTTGCTAAATAAAATGAGCAGAAAAATGCTCATAGTGGTAAAAACCAAAGCATTAGCATAAAGAAAATGCAAATAGATATACGTTTAGTGGCTGATTTGGACAAAGTGAAACCACAAAACGTGGAAAAATCATGGCTTCACTGGTTAAATTATGGATCTTAGGCAAACACTTTATTTTAGTAAAACTTTTTCATTTTTAATTGCATATGAAAGCACTTTCAAATATATGATTTCAGAATACCAGTTGTAAAAAAACCTTTTATATTTGATTTAAAGAGCTATTATGTTGCTCTTTACTAATGTGTGCCACCTACAGGATTTACATGCCTCTTAGTACACCAATGGTTCAAGTACTTCTCTGTGCATTGCTATAATATGACATATGTCAAGCTTCCACATGTTAAAGATGTTTGTTGTATGATTTACATAGCAAATATTTTCGGGGCTTGGCTCGAGTACAGACTTTAAGAGCCAAGCCAGACCCTTGGCTCGGCACTAAATCATCTCTCCCTGTTAATATGTTGGCTCACGCACCTCTACCTTAAATAGTACGAAAGAGAGAGCCGGGTAGCCTGAGTCAGAGTTTCTGACATTGATATTTCCAAAAAGGAGTTATCTTCTCATTATAACGTCTGATTTTAATTCCCAGCTTCTAGCGCAAGTTATGCCAGTCTGCCTTCATAACAAAAATGTACTGCTCCTAGGGGACTTCAATATTCACTATGACGACAGCAAAAAAACCCTTGCCAAACAGTTAGTAGAGAATATGGAAATCCTACAATTGTCCCAGAGAATCGACCAACCAACACACAAGGCTGGACATATTCTAGACTTGATGTTTTCCAATATAAATCCTATACTCATCAAAGGGATAAAGTCATTGGCATGGACGGATCACTCCATGATCGAGTTCAATATCCGCCTATCGGTTAAAAATACCAGACACTCATATCCAGTAGTGACTCAAAGGAGGAGCTGGACAAAGTTTAACGTAGAAACTTTTCGGAAACACTTCACCTACTCCTATGCAGGAAAAACAAGCACTAACGAAGTAACAGATACGCTTCAGAACCATATCACGAAAGCACTTGAACATTGCTCAGTGCTTCGCCTCAATACCAAACCCAGGCGTACCATCTCAGAAAACTGGTATGGGCCAGAACTAAAGGCAGCAAAAAGAAAATGTACACTGCTCGAACACAAATGGAGATTAATAAAAACTCAAGAGACGAGACTGGCATATAAGAAAGAACTCACACAATACATCAAAGCCATTAGGAAAGCAAAGAAGGATTACTTCTCTCGCAGAATAACAGAAAATAAAGATTCGTCTACAGAGCTTTTTAAAATAGTCAAAGAACTATGCAGTCCTACCAGTCTCTCATCAAATCTGACTCCCTCACAAGTAGGCTGTGATAAAATGAACGACTTTTTCTGTGAGAAAATAGACACGATCTATTCGTCATTTTCCACCCTCCAATGGGATGGCTCGGCATTTTCCAGCCTCAATGCGGATGGCTCGGAGGACTATGACCCACCCCTCTTTCAGGACGGTTGTTCTAGCTTTGGCCCATTCTCGGATGAGGAAGTGGGCAAAGTTATGCTAGAAATCAAATCAGGCTCCCCTCTGGACCCATGTCCCCACCATATCTTTTCGCAACTCACCCCAATAATTTGCCCAGCAGTGACTCAATTACTGAACCACTCGCTGGAAGCCGCGGAATTCCCAATCAGCTGGAAAAACGCCACAGTTACCCCTCTGCTGAAAAAAGCAGGTTTAGACATCAATAACCCAGCCAATTACAGACCTATATCTCAGCTATCCTATTTATCTAAAGTACTAGAACAAGCATTTACAATGCAATAGGTCCCCCAGCTTTAAAGTTTGAGCTATTGGCATTGTACATTACAATGTGTTACATTAATTTGTTATCAAACTCTGAATTGTTGTATAAAGATGATTTGCAAACTGTCAAATGTTGCTGAATAGTAAGCAATGTTGTGAATAATATTGTTTGCTAGTCATCCTTGGGTACCAGAGTACTTCACTTGAGGCAGCTCACTACTCTGCACTCACTACTCTGCACTCACTACTCTGCACTCACTACTCTGCACTCACTACTTTGCTCTCACTATTCACTACTTTGCACTCACTACTCACTACTTTGCACTCACTACTCACTACTCTGCACTCACTACTCACTACGCTGCACTCACTACTCACTACTTTGCACTCACTACTCACTACTCTGCACTCACTACTCTGCACTCACTACTCTGCACTCACTACTCTGCACTCACTACTCTGCACTCACTACTCACTACTCTGCACTCACTACTCTGCACTCACTACTCACTACTCTGCACTCACTACTCTGCATTCACTACTCTGCACTCACTACTCACTACTCTGCACTCACTACTCAATACTCTGCACTCACTACTCTGCACTCACTACCATAATAACAGAGCATTGGGTGAAGAGGGCTGGCCGGAATAAATATATATAATATGTCTCAAGGTAGTAAAGTCAGCTGCACTTGGCTAACGCCAGACCTAAAATGTATAGTAGTAAGTCAGTACGCAGCGCCTTTGCAACAAACAGCTGGACATCTCAAACTGCACTGACATGTATCACATTTTTTTGCATAACAATTGCTGACTCCCAATCCAAAAATAAATATCACATGCTTTATATAGCTCGGTGCAATAGGGAAAAACAGGAGCCTTTGTGTGACCAAGTACTTTAAAAGAATCAATGCAAACCTATTAAAGGAAAGAAAAATTGACTTTCATTTAGAGACTGTTAAGAGATGAAAGCTTTGCTCCCAATTTCGGAGAGCTCTCTTGTTGCACAGTTTAAGTACAAAAAGGCGCCAGAAATGTAACACCTATTTTAACATCTACTGATAATTGAAGTGCAGACAGTACTTGACCCTTTCCGGGCACTCAACCACAGAGTAGATCCTCACTCAACGGGCCTGCCCTGTACCCTTTACCCCAGGTAATGCACGAGAGAACGCAACGGAGGCCCTAACGGAGGGGCAATTAATACAGTGGCAGGCCCTGCTGCTAAGTGCAGAAAAAGGATGTAGAAGTTCAGATGATCTGAAAGTTTAATGTGTTTAGACCAGGCCAGCTAGAGTGGTGCTATGGCCCTTTAGACCCTGCTCTATTGGATTATTTAAGTAATAGGCGTAGCATTCTTTCTGAAGAAAAGCTGCACCTCATTATTGACCGCCTACCCTCCGTTAAAAATATTTGAGTAAACTTGGGGAGAGGTGTGCATTAAGGCTGGCTAGCCAGCCATCTAGTGTTATGGCTTAATTACAAGTCTGGCAGTCGACAGACTGCCAGACTCGTGGGAGCATGACAGCGGAAGTCTCCTAAACGCCCTAATATGATTAGCGCAGTAAGGCAGCCATTGCCCGATTGTATTATTGTTATCATTTGTTGGCCCTATGTTGCGAGTGAGATAATGTCTCAAGTAAAATGAGGAATGTTGAGCCTTGGCTTAATTAAGTTAATACAGCTAGGTTTTTTCTACAGTCACTTGGATGCCTTCAGAAAGCAATATAATGCATTTAATAGTTTGTTCTTTTAACAAGCCAATCAATTCTTAACTGCTAACAGATTTACAGTCCTGGCTGATTTGGAGGCTAATGACTGACGACGCCGCAGGGAGTAGGAACAGAATTATGAAATTGTCCTGCTCCTACCCTCTTCCGCTGACACTGCCTGCTCTTTTACTACACATTGACCATTTAGTCCTGCAACTCTAGCCAACTCTGTATCGCCTATTGGATCAGTGGTTTCCATCAATTTGTAATCAGACAATGAGCATTCTGAGATCGCACCTGTATCTGTTAGACCTTTAAAATGCAAGCAGCTTTGTTTAACCATTATCTCTTACTCTGTATCAATTGAGCTGAATCAGACTACCACACAGCTCTTATCCTCTGATTCTAAACTAAAGCTGCTGACTTGAAACACAGCAAGCAGGCTTATCTTCCAAAGTTCAAGTTCACCTCGGGTGTCGTACAAGGTGTATAAGATAGAAAGCCGGCTGGACTTGGCCCACATTACACCAACTCAGTGTGTATGGTTCCTTGTCAGATCTTGGTCCTGCCCGTCTCACCCAAAGGCAGGGTCATGCCAGTTCGCAGGAGACCGGCTGGGTGCCAAGCTCTGACAACCACCCAGTACAATAGTATTTGCCAGATCCTTGATCCGGATACACAGCCTGCTTGAGCTATATAAAAAACGCAGAGGGCGTTTCAAGCAAACGAAAATACGAACAGTTAACAGGAAAACATCTTCAGTACTATGCAGCAGTCAAATTCCTAGACCGAAGGGCAGAAAGCCCAGTTGTATGCAGCCTGACAATTCAATGAAAACCGGGTCCCTCCAGTCCGTCCTTTTGCTCCTTCACATCTTTAGCGACAAGGCCACTATGCTTGCCATACTCTACAGACATGCGCTTGGGCATTTATTGTACAAAAGAATACACTCCTCACAAATGGGGATTCGGACTGACCGAAAGGCCTATCCAGTCAGCCAATTTAATCCAGTCTGTCGATGCCATACAAACGAGCGATCTGTACATTTGCCACAGAGGCATTCAAACATTGTACCATGATTTACGTGAATAACTACATCACCGAGTCCCCACCAGTTTAGTATGGTGCTCCTGAGATGCCGCATATCATTTTCGTCAAAACTGTAAGCACAATTAAATCCGTCAGGAGCTCTGCCGCAATAAAAAAACATCGTACAAAATGTGGTACATTAAAGTCACTCTAATAGTACATGCGACTCAAAAAACAAAACGGGAGGATTCACGTCACCACGCACGAGTACAAAAACAAGACGTGCGCGCAAAACGAAACCTATCGTGTGGCGGGACTTCCGTTTTGTGAAGCCCGCGCCCACGGAGTCCCTGGAGGAGCAGTGGTGACGCGGGGCATGGGAGAGCCCCGCGGTCGGTCGGAGGCTGCAACAGAACGGAGTGCCGGTGAGCGGGGAAGGGGGGATGCCTGTATGTGTGCGTGTATGTGTGCGTGTGCGTGTGTCTGTGTGTGCGACGGCGGAGGGGTGGGGGGGGATGTCTCCGTGCGTGTATGTGTGCTTGTGTATGTGTGTGCGTATGCGTGCAGTGGGAGGTGTGCCTGGGTATGTTTGCGCTTCCCAGGAGACAGCCACGGCGAGCGCGTTCGCGCACGCGTGGCCTGCGCCTTTCGCCTTTTGCGAGATGCGCGCGGCCAGGTGCTGTCTCCTGGGAAGCAGAGTCAGCAACAATAGATCTCCTGGCGGACACAGCGCTGACGCGCTGTTAAACGCCAGGAGACCTAAAAACTGGTTAATAGGCAGCTGACCAGCTTTCTTGAAACAAACAACTTACTAGATATCTCACAAACGGGTTTCAGGGCCAACAACAGCACGGAAACTACACTCCTGTCCGTGCTGGACAATATCAGAATGCATGTAGATCAGGGGAAAACAGTTGCCTTGATATTACTAGATCTCTCGGCGGCGTTTGATACCGTACCACACAACCTGCTATTAAGAACTCTGGCAGCTAAAGGTATCAGGGACAGAGCACTGGGGTGGTTGCAATCCTTCCTATCGGATAGAACGCAATCAGTGCACATGGGCAATTTTTCATCCCCGCGCCGGAACATCAAATATGGGGTCCCACAGGGGGCCTCATTAAGCCCAATGTTGTTCAACGTATTTGTGTCTTCCCTGGCAGCAATAGGCAGAAAGTGGGGTGTCGAAATCTGTTCTTACGCAGACGACACCCAACTAACTGTAATCCTGGATGAGAGGAACGACCCCAGGGATAGGCTACTAAATTGTCTCTCAGAACTGTCTGATTGGATGCACAACCATTGTCTCAAATTAAATGCAGACAAATCGGAGATATTGCTGTTCGGCGGACACACCCAACTGTGGAACAACAGCTGGTGGCCAGAATCCCTGGGTACTCCACCAACTCCGACACTAACAGCAAGAAACCTAGGAGTAATGCTGGACACCTCCCTATCTATGAAATCCCACGTATCCACTATATGCGGCAAAGGCTTCGCTGTACTAAAGATGCTCAGAAGAGTCTTCCCCTGGATTCCCGTAGAGTGCAGAAAGATCCTGGTTCAGTCTCTGCTGATGAGCAGGCTGGACTATGGAAACTCCCTGTTCATAGGCATGGCAGAATATCTCTTCACTAAACTTCAAATGGTGCAGAACGCAGCGGCTAAGGCCGTTTGCATGAAAAGAAAGTTTGACTCAGCCAAGAGCTGCCTACGTCAGCTTCATTGACTGCCAATGAAGCAAAGAGCAACTTTCAAAATGATGTGTATAACACACAGAGCATTGCACAATACTGGCCCACTTATTCTTCGAAACAGGATTCAGTTCTATGCTCCCACCAGAAATTTTCACTCTCAATTCACGGCAAGAGCAAGAACCACTCGGGTGAAGAGAGCCAGGATGGGAGAGCGAGCCTTCTCTCACATAGCCGCAACCAAGTGGAACGAACTGCCCGCGGCCCTCCGACTCACGGACTGCCACTTGGCATTCAGGAAACATCTGAAAACTTTCCTCTTCCCTAAACCAGACTAATCTAACACGACCTATGTCAACCCACCACGTACAATAGTTATTACAGCGTCGTGATATCCTACTCTGGATGATTGTTAGCGCTTTATAAAAAAATATATATATATTCTTCTTAGGCTATTCCCCCTAAGAACATTAAGACACTCCATGTTTGTATTGGGAGAGTGAACTTTATTTCCACACATCTGCAAATAGATCTGTGTGTGTGCTTAACTATTATGCAGGCTACCTTGACCTTGGCTTATAAGATTGAAAGGTTATGAATTTCTTGGTACCAAATTACTTTGTAAAGCAGCGCCTCCATTATATTAATAATAATTTTAAAGCAAGTAGATACTGGTTGGATTAAAAAAAATGTTTACTGACAATTTGTAGGCATAAATATATCTGGCTGGTGTAATTCTTATGATGTCGTAATCCTTAAAGCTTTTAAGGTTTGTTTCTCCACATGCAAGTGGTGTAGTGCAGTCCTGACAATACTCACCTCATCACAAGTCAAAACTGTATGTTCCAAAGAGCTCAATTGTGTGTGTCAGTTGTATGTTACTTGGCCAGTGTTTTTTTTGGCAGACTGCTGATCAGGAGCAACTTAAGGAAGTTCTTCTCAAGAGGGTTGGTACCACAGAAGGTCTTTGCCTCTCCCTTCACAGTGCACGGGTACCACACCTGTACAGACCCATGGCACTGATTTCACTCCTAGGCGTAGAAATGAAGTCCATCACATTAAACCATATGCATTGTCCTCTATATGCATTGCTTGTTTCCCTCCATAAACCCTATGCTAGACTAGGACTTTTAATATCTTTCTCAGGTTGCCCTCGATAAACATTCTTTGTCCAAAGCAATGTTCCTCATAGTAGGAGGCAATGGGGCTGTCTCTAAGCTGGAGCACCTACAACATTGGCACAATGGAGTATGAGATCTCAGCACCTGCCTGTCATCTTCCTTTCGAAGCATCAGTCAGGGGCAAAGGACATACCTGACCTAGAAACGTCCTAACCTTGAAAAACAAATGTAGGAAGCTGTCTCTGTATATACTATACCAAAGTAAGGTCCAGGGAGTCCGCAGGGGTAGAACAGAGGCTAAATAAGGTAAGTACTAACAGCTCTGTTTGTGGTGGTGTGGGCATGCAGAAATGCTTAGCCAGAGGGTGTGTTAAGCATTTATTGAATTCACTCAATCAAGACTGAAGGCACACACTCAGAAACTGAATCCAGACCAATTGGGTAAGTATAAAAAGGAATACTTATGTTTTATTTTTAGAAACAAGCAGGAATTGGAACATGTAAATATAATATACTCTCAAATGTTGGACTTCACAAGGAATTTCAGTTGTGGATGAATTTGCAATAGTTACAGGTAGATATTGATTCAAAAAACAGTTTATATTACAGAATAATTACTTTTAGAATACTTTCCAGTTACTTTTAGATTACTTTTAGTCTTGTGGGTAGTATGCCTAGATACCACACATAGGGATCTCACAATACAAGGTAAGTAAGACTTTTCTTGGCTTGAATTAACAGTTTTTTTACTGTTCAAAATGTGTTATTGATTGGTAAGAGGATTCCGCTTTCTCTCTGCTGTTACAATGTTTTGCTGTTTTCCCAATTGAAACATGTACATTGATTGAGTGAACAACAACTACAGAAAACAAGCATTTGCAATGCACTAGGTCTCGCATTTAATAAAAGTTAGAGCTGTTGGCGTTGAAAATAAAAACATTTTTACTTTTGTAGGTAAACACTTGTTGAAATCCTTAAGTATGTGGTCAATTAAATTGTAAACTAAAGGGCAAATAATTGTAAAGTTGAACACCTGCCATGGTATGATGCTGTCTGATCCCGTTCTGGTTTTACAGCATCAAGCACCTTGGGAGCAGTTTCATTTGGGGTCTACAAATACCAGAAAGCTTTGTGTTACTTGAAAATGTATGCCTGGATATAGTCATCAAGACATGGGGTTGGTCGATGACTAGCACACTGATATCAAAGTTGCTCTGCAGACTTGGTACTGAAGCAGGGAGAAGTGTGTTAACACGGACCCACACAACAACACACAGCACATAAATCACAGCAACCTCATACCGAAAGGCAGTCTGCACCTTGACAGTAATAGGTTTACAATTCTCAGCAGAAAGCCCCAGATCTACAGAGCTATGCTGCTCCCTGAAACCTGTCCATTTTTGTGACGGTTTTCCGTCTTTCTTGAGCTCTGTCTTTCCCGAACTCTGTCTTTCTTGTCTGTTTTCCCTCTCCTGCATCTGTTGAATGAAAACGAGAGCCAGTCTGAAAAATCGAGAGCTGATGGATCACTGCAGCCACCGGCTCAAATTTACCACCAGGTCCCACCTGCAGCCACCGGCTCAAATAAAGTCTTGTCTAAAACAGAGCAAGAACCAGAAAAATATGTGTCAACCGCACTGCCTGTCTGCCTGATGTCATCACAAATAATGTTTTACACATTTATTCTCACACAGTGACAAGTCCCACTTCTGATGTTCTACTAGCTGGGAGCCTATGGATTACAATTAGAGCATGTTTTAGATTAACACACCCAGAACAATGGGCAGAGATGCATGCACTCTGGATAAGCACCTCAGCAGGGGCTAGATGCGCTAGATGGCAATAAGAACTAGCAAATAAATGTACTGCATATTATATGGATAAACAAAGAATCACTAAAGTCATCAGTGACGAACGCACATCTGGAAGTACCCTTAACATGTTTCAGAATAATTCTCTATATTCCTACCTACCTTACATTTAATGTAAGAGCAAAACCATATTGGATACTTTATAAAACAAGAACTCTATCAGGAGACCAGTTTCTACTTTCAACAACATAGTAAATACTATCCCATGTACCCTACCTTGACCCAGTTTCAGTTTCAACAACTTTTATTCGATTATCAGTTTGAATAATCATAAAAAGTACATGATAAAAAAGCTTCAAATACAATTTTTTTTTAAAAAAAAGACATCGAGATCATAGAAAGATTAAGTCATTATATAAAAACAAAGGAAAGAACATTTAAAACAGTTAGATTATTCTTATAGTTTATAGCGGTACTGGTTTAGCTAGGAATATTGCGACGCGTTGTTATAACTAATTTAAGAAAAGTCGCTATGCATTTGGCTTCATGTGGCGATTTTAAGGATTGTAAATAAGAGAGTGCTGGGTAAGATTGTCTGAGTCCACTGGAACGAAGAAGCGGAATGATCCATGTCTTCCTTGCTGGCTTGTAATGTTTACAGAAAAGGAGGACGTGAATCGTGGTTTGTGTCGAGACTCCGTCACAGGGACACCTCATCAGGTTATGAGACCAGTTCTGCATCTCCGGAAAGGATACCAGCCGAAAGAATACATCAAAGCGTAATCTTGTAAGTAAGTACTTTTCGTAATTGGATAAAAAGTATGTCAGATAAGGCTGAATGGCTTTTCCAGGCTGTTGTACACATATTTTTTCATTTTGCGGTTTGATGATCTCTGCCTGATTACGGAGGCCTCTCAGATGGCCCAGGCACATTTGCTTTAGTTTTTTCCTGGAAATATCTTCTACTGAGGGCGGCTCGATTAAATATTGTTCACATTCCAGGTCTTTGAAGAAATTGCATATGTAATTTAGCCACGGGATTTTCCGCCAGTTTGTCAGGCCTAGACAGTCAGTAATGAGGGAGCGGGTTAAATGGCTTTCAGGGTTGCACCATATCCGATGCCACAGTAGGATGGGCTGGCATCGTATGGTGTCAATGATATAGTCCATGCCGAGCTCCCGGTGTGAGGCAAAAATCGGAGAGCTTTGGGGGAGGGCTAAAATATATTTTATAAAAGCATTTTCAGTGACCTGAAGCTGGTCAATGCGACCATAACCCCAGATGCCGGCTCCATAAGTAGCCACACTGTGGCATTTTGCATAATATATAGTTAAAAGTTCGGGTGGTGCCGGTTTCCCCATTTTCCTCGAAAAGGAGGTTAGTGCTGATGTTGCTCGACGAAAGAGTAGATTCCTGGCTTCAATTGCCTTTTGCCAGTTCATTGCATCGTCCACTAGGATGCCCAAGTATGGATATGCCTGGGTTTTTTCTAGTCTGTTGTTATTTACCATTATGGGTTTGGAAATTATTGTCCTGGGGCCAATTGTCATTGTAAATGTTTTCTTGATATTGATTTTAGGATCAAGTGAGTCCATAAAAGATATATATTTATTTAGTTGTGACTGAAGTTGATTTAGGGTCCGCGCTAAAATTACTGAATCATCGGCGTACAAGAGGGTGGGTATCGGCCGTCGATTTATCTGAGGCAGGTCCTGGCTCCCTTCCAACAATGCCTGTTCAAGCCCATTTGTATATAGGTTGAACAGGAAGGGGGCCAGTACGTATCCCTGTCTTACTCCCTTCGATATTTGAAAGGGTCGTGACAGTTCACCGCTGGTGCCAAATCGGACTCGACCTTCGGCAGTTGTGTAAAGTTCTCTTAGGAAGGTTAGTATCGGAGGGTCAACACCAAAATCTGATAATAGTTGCCAGAGCTTCGCATGCTGGACACAATCGAATGCCGCGCTTAGATCGACGTAAACAAGGAAGATGTTTCCTCCTTTAGCGCGTGCATATTTTCCAGCCAGGAGGACAAGGTTGAGAGCCTGCTCCACAGTCCCAAGCCCCTTCTGGAAGCCATATTGCAGGTCGGTTATGATGTTGTTCTCCCGGGCCCAAGATTGCAATCGGTCCAGGAGTAGTCGACCTGCGATCTTGCCCATGGAGTCCAGAAGGGAGATTGGTCTGTAGCATGCGGGGTCATTTCGGTCGCCTTTTTTGAAGATGGGTAATAAAATTGAGGTGGACCAAGATTGGAAGAGACCAATTGAAGCTGCTGCTGACATGACCCGTAGGATTATTTTAGACCAAAAATCCACATCATGGAGGAACAGGTCCATTGGGACCCCATCGGGGCCTGGGGCCTTACCAGTTTTTGAGGCCTTGATTGCTTTTGTGATTTCGTTAAGGGAGAAACGTATGCTGATCGGGTAAATATCGTTTTGCTCCGAACGAGAATCATTGGTTGGTTTGTTTGGTGGTGCATCAGATGAGGTTCCAAAGATCTTTGAAAAATGGAGGACCCAGTCATCCTCCGTTATTGCCACGTCAAAGTGATCGGGTCGGTGCTGTTGGCCATGAATGGTGATCTTACGGTTTCCCAGAATGTAGTGCTATCTTTCCTTTGGGCACTGTCATGTAGGCGCAGCCAGAGGTCTCGTTTAATCTGCTTTTTCCGGTCTTGCCGAGCAGAGTTATAGTTTTTCCTCAATTGAGAGATTTCGTGGGAGTCTCTCGTGGGCTTGCGCAGAGCTTCTTTTAAGGCTGTAAGTGCCTTTCGGCAGGCAGTGTCAAACCACCTCGTGGTCGGGAGCTTAGTCTTGTTTTTTAGGTTGACAAATAACTCGTCCCTTATTGTTTCCTGGATGCTTTGGAAGCATCTGACTATCGTTTCCGGTGGCGCCTCTAGAGACATACATTCGGATAGCCAGTGGTGGGTTTTTGCACGGATCCTCTGCCTCATCTCTACGGGGTCGATCTTTGCCCATTTAATTGTGTACCCATTCAGTTTCTTCATGGACACTTGGTGTTGATCGAGGAGACTAAGCTTTGCGGGATGTGCTGCTGCTAGCATCGTGTGGATTTTAATACTAAGTGGATAGTGATCACTTATTGGGTTTGTGCCAATTTCATAGTTCGTTAGTTGACCTTTAAGTGAGTTTGATGCTATTATATAGTCAATAGTCGTGAAACAGCCTCGTCCGTGGAAGGTGGGCAGGTAGTCACGCTGCGGGTCGACTAATTCATTAACGAAGTCCAAGTCTAGAGAGAAGATGATTTCGTTGAGTTTATTTCCGCATAATGAATGTGCAAAGTGGGGGATAGGATTACCAAGTTCGTTCTGAAGACCGCAGTTACCGTTTTTGTGCTTCGTGCACAGAGAGGAATTGAAGTCACCGCCCCAGATATAGTAGGTTGGAGAGGTTCTGCTGTCATGTTGTAGGGAGGCTAGAAATGCGGCTATCTCAACTAAATGTGACCAACATTCCAGGGTACCTGAGTTGTTGTAATAGTTTATGAGTATAAGTTTATTTTCTTTAAGTTCTACTGTCTGCGTGACTTGCATAATTTGGAAAGTGGGTGACTCCTTTAGTGATTTCACTTTGAGTGGGAGGGTGTTAGCGATATAAGTTATGAGCCCCCCTTTTGGTCTGCCCATAGTTCCGGGTACTGCCTGGGTAAAGATAGTTTTATATCCCGCAAGATGTAGTGGGGTTGTGCACCAGGTTTCTTGCAGACACAGTATATGATGTTGCTTTACTGTGTCAAGCCACGAGGACGATGTTATTTTTGAGGTCAAACCTGCAATGTTCCAGTATGCGATGGCAAGGCCCGGTTTTGCGGTGGCCGTTGGAGTGTGTGATGAAGTTGTCAGAGTATTAGCAGACATAGTTTCTGGTGGTTCTCGTGGGATAGCCGGGTAGAGTTCGGCTGGGACCCTAGAGGCTACAGGTGACTGATGACACGAGTCAGAAGTGATTTCACCTTCTGGTGGAAAGGTTGCATGAGTAGCTTTTATCAAGGCGTTCTTATTAGCAGTTAATGTTCTCCGTAATGGCTTGTTAGTGTATTCAGGTGGAGACTCTAGGGGTACTGGGTATTGTGCTGGATTTACTGATTGAAGTGAAGTGTAGGGTTCCACGTGACTGGATTCCTCCCTGAGTGGTCAATCGACCATCTCTAAGCAGTCAAAGCGATTTTGGGTTGAAAGGCCCTGCCATCCTTCATAGGCTTGATAGGGTCTTTCTTGCCAGTATTGCCTCGGCCGATCTCTCGGCCCATTTCTACCTCCATGTTCGTAGGTATACTCCATATGATCCCATGGCTCTTGGTTCCATGGTTCTTTGGGAATCTGGTGCCAGGACCATGGCGGGGTATTGCGATGCTGTCTCGCTGGGGGGTAGAAGAACGAGAGATGACGGGCGTCAATCCCTCCCTTTTTTTCAAGAGATGGCCAGGCGCAGATATAGTCCACTGTGGAGGGATCTCTGCATGTTACAATGATGCAGTCTCCGCGGACTGTTTTCGTAGTTTTGCCTACCCAGGCTACCCTGCGGATTGTAGAGATTCCTCCCGAAAGATGGGATTCTAGGGGTCTGTTGATACTTAGCCACTGCATGACCTTGTTCTTAAGTGACCATGCAGTTTCAAGAGTATCGTCAGTTTTCTCTGGTACGCCTGTAAGAACTATTGTATAGGGGGTAGCTCCTGGGGGCAAATGGACTGGGCGTCTGGTTGCTGGTAATTTTTTCGTAATGTTTTTGGGAGACGGCTGGGAGGCGGATGGTTTTGGTGGGAGGGATACTGGCTCTTTTCCAGAATAGGCCCTGATTGAGTTGTTATTTTCCGCTGTTCCTGGGGTCTCCAGAGTAACTTGGTCCGTGTTTTGCGGTTGGTGATTTGAGACAACCGGGGTATTACTCCGTTGTGGTTGGGGCGTTAGAGATGGCAGATGTTGATTTACAGTCTTTTGATTATGACTTTTTTGAGGTTTGATAGGTGGATTTGGATGATTTGCTGCTTTACGTGGTTGCGCTTGAGAATGCGTCTTGGGTAGCTGAGGTGGATTTCGCTGGCCCTTTACTTCTATGCGCGTATTGGTGTCAAGGAGTGTTGCAGAAATTATATTCAACTGGGCTTCTACATTTCTGATACTAAGTTGGATAGGTTTCAGGTGTTGGAATAGGAGGTCTTTTATTGTAGTCAGAACTTGTGCGGTGACTTTACATGTTCTGCAGGAGTTTTCTGAGGCCTCGGTTGAAGTTTTCAAAAATGGTAGATTGGTTACGGGGGGGGGTAATGTGTTTAGTTGGGTTATGGAGTATGTGTGAGTTAGGACATGATCAGGACAAGGGGCAGTAGTAGCGGTATTTCCTGATAATGTTATATTGATTTGTTTTGGGATGGCTCCTTCCCTTACTCCTTGAGAATAGAAGTCTACGTTTGCACTGGCTTCCCCCTGGGTTTGGCAGATCTCCAGATCAGGGGTTACTTCCAGGTCCTCTGGAGTTTGCGAGGGGTCTGACTCAGATTGTGTTACAGACAGGTCCACTACAGATGGTACTGTGTTTATGTCAGGGACTGACAGAGTCACGGGAAGGGAACAGTTTTGTGAGTTGAGGTAGATTGGAGAGGTAGCGTTTGCTATGGCGCCTAAAGAGGAACGTTAAGCGTTAGCGTTCATTAGATCTAATGACACTCTTTTCTCCATCAGGGCAATACTCTGATTTATTGCCTCGTGAGTCCGTGTGATAAATAAATCGATGGGACCCGTAATTTGAGCAACCTCTTGTGCGTGTTTAGATTTGGTCTTTGAGGTACTCCTAGTTTTCGCTGGCATGATTTTTAACTGTTGACAGCGCTTTCAATGGTGAAAGGGGGGTAGCCCGGTCCGGTCTCTGCCGGTCACTAACGGGCAACAACGGGCCCGGGCTTCGCCCCGGGCTACAACCCGCGCGCGTCCCGCGATGCGCGTTGTGGGGCTTGCTTAAGTCACTGAGAATTGAAAAAGGGGGCGGGCACTGGGAGGGGGCGCGGCTCACGCGGGAAGAGGAAACAGCTGATGGACTTGACGCTGTTCCTCGCAGTCCCGGGGCCGCGCCTCTCACCTCCTCTGCGGCCTCGCGTTGGCTTCCTTCTCCCTCTTGTGGACGGTGAAAGTGTTTTAAAGTTGCTACTCCTGTAGCGCTGGTCTAGCAACAGCTAGGGTGTTTGACAAAGAAACCTCAATGCGAGCTACCTTGACCCATACATAAAGTAAAGCATTTCACATGCTCACATTTGGAATTTCAAATAGCTACAAGGTGACGCACAATAGGCTATACCTTTTCATTGTAAAACAGAAAAAAATAGTCAAAGCCAACAGGTCTAGCTCCCAACCAATGTACAATGCCGTATCTTTTTACTAAAATGTATCCAATATGCAATAACAAATCTATAAAAATAAAAAGTGGCCCAGGTACGCAAGTCCTGAAACTAAAGTGCACACTTTTTCAAGAATATATGATTATACAACGCTTACCGGTACCACTCATGGCTTTACCACGCAAATTTTACTACGCATGTGTCTTTACCACGCAGCATTTGAGCACGCACGACTATACACCGCCATATTTACGTTACGATCGTAACCAGCGTCAAAACACGTCTTTCAAAATAGAGATAGGACTTCTATGTTGACGTACACGCCACGTCGTTGAGGATCTTTCCTTTCTCTCCTTTTGTTTTTTAGTGGGGAGACCCTCCTAACCCCCCCCCCCCTTTATATTGTCCCTTTCTCCTTCGTCTCCACGCAGGATGAAGGAACAAAGACTGGAAGGAATGAAGCTTGTGTTGCGTGGTAAAAACGTTCGTGGAATGCACCCGCGGTGAAAAGACGTTTGCGTGGTAAGTGACCCGTTGTAAACGTAACGCGTGGTAATGCATTCGTGGTAAATGATGTTTCCCCTTTTTCAAGCATGTGTGCACGAAATCAGTCAAAAGCGTTCACTCACAGTGCAAGGCAGCCAATGGCTAAAGACTGCTGGCACATTGTCCATGCTATATTGATGGTAAGTGGAAACTGAATGTCTGACAGTTGAACAGGCCAATCGATGACTACTGCTGATTGAAAGACTTCTATTTATGCATTTATGAGGTTCGGTTATAATAAAAAGAAAAAAATACAGCAGGAGGTGCGACAGCTAAAGCCACGTTTAAGTCAGACCAGGTAAGGAGTCCTAAAGTGCTCCTATGGCAAATGGTGCAGCTCACAATGCAGGTCTGTGGGGATTGCTTAATTCTCCTTGGTCAAGCCAACCACAAGTACTTAGAGCTTCCGCAGAGGAGGACAAAGTCTGTTCAGTGCCTACGAACAGTAGCCAAAGCGGAATTCACTTCTTTGCTTTCCAGGCAGCAGGATATAACACAATAAACTGATATTATGCATCTGGGAGAGAAAGAGGGTACAAAGAGCTATTGTTTCAAATATTAGCCGATTAGGAGGTAATATTTATCTGCACATTTTGTCAGTATTGTGACAAAAAAGCATCAGCCTTTCGATTTCGGTCCCAGCCTTGGGCTGTGGTTTCTTCGGTTAGATAAAACATCGTGAGAACAACAGCCTTCTCACTTCTTTTTGGTCATGTCAGACGTGGTTTCGCTGAAAGGAAACATTGAAAGGCATTATGTGCCCTTGCTGTAGGAGACCAAAGTGTCCTAAACTGTCACCACATCTACAATGTAGCGTTAATGACCACTCTAGCAGGCATTGCCATGAGATAAGTGCCTGCACATGACGCTAAAGGAGGTGCACATAACGAGTGTAGACTCAGCAGCGGTGCGTCCATTGGGGCGTAGGGGCGTAGCCCCACTAAGCCCTGGACGCACCGTGACAAGAGCAGCCAGCACCTCAATTAAATAATTACACAGGAAAGCCCCGCAGCGCTGCGCTTCAGTCCGGGGAAAAAAACAGATGCTTAGGGGGTGGGGCTGGCCAGCCCAGCTTGAGTGACAGCCTGAGTCTGCAGAAGGCCAGCAGCAGTACATGCGCAGAGACACTGTCTCTGCGCATGAGGATTTTAGGGTGGCACCTAGCCGACGCATGCGCTACAAGGCTGACACAGAGGGACCGAAGGGGCGGGGGGGGGGGGGTTGCTGCTTTAGCCGGGCCCGGGGTTTCAAAGGCACCAGAGGGCGAGTAGGCAGTGTGCCCCCCTAGCCAGGATTGGCTGGTGGTGGGTGGCACACTGCCTCAGCACTGACTGCATATCATGGCCAATCACAGCATGTGAAGCCATGCAGTGATTGGCCATTCGGGATGTGCGCGCGCCGTGACGTCGTTGTCACTTTTTCAGTAGTTAAGTTTCATTCGTGTAGCGTCTCAGGAGCGGCAAGGAAAGAACTGGTCGTGCAGCCTGCTTCTGTTGTGGAGGTTCTTCATGTGCCAGTGTATTAAGGTAGAATTCATAAAGTTTTGAAATGTCCACTTTTCCTCATCTGCCGTTGTCAGCTGCCCCGTCTCTTTCTGTCTCACTCGCTGAAACTGTGCTTCGATCCCTGGTGAAATGGATCCAAAAAAGAAAGAACAACTTTTGTTGTGATGCCTGTTGTACAGTCTGTAAAGTAGTGCATCACGTATATTTCCGTATAAAAACATCTGGAATCATGGAGCCAGGATTCTGCAGCAAATGGTGGATAATGGTGGTGGTTTTTGTTCGTTTGTTGTATTTGAATTTCAGGATGGAGAAAGATGGACTCGGTGAGAACTTAAAACATTTTTTGGGGGAGGGGGGTTTCGAGAACACACAGTGTCCCTCCTAAAGGGCGTCGGGTTTGGTGTTTATTCAGGCTGTGGGTGGTGTATATAGGTCCAATTCCAGATATTGGATTATTGAACACGTCACCTTCATTACATCAGAAAAACGTGTAGGAAACCTCATGCTAGACAACAAGGAAGTGAGGCTGGGCGAGTCGCAAAAAGAAAGCAGTCAAGTTTTCCATCCTTCGAACTAACCCAGTTCAACTAGTATTTTATTCCAAACGACGTCAGGATGACGGAGGTGGAGAGGGACTCCTTAAGTACACGAACACCGGTAATAAGACAGGATGTCGAGGCTGGATTTACACAGTTTTGTTTTTGCCACTTTATATATCCAAACTAAACCCATGTGTACCATTCACTAGTCTTGGGAGCTTCCCGTAGTGCCAGTCAGCCGTCACCTATGCCCCGACCTTCCGAGGGTAAACACGTAACCTGGTATGCACTTTCCTACCTTTTTTAGCAGCTCAAAATCTACCCTGTCAGATACGTTTCAATGGAGAGGTGTTTATGGAACTCTTCACCACAGCATCATAATTTTGTAAGGTTCTGATGATCAGGGTTATACTTGCAGAGTTGTCCCAACGAATACTGTAATTTTCAGTTACAGTAAGCAACGCCCCCTCCCCCAACCACCTGCCCAGGGAATACCCTGGTTGTCAGGAGAACACCTCTCTTGGAAGCAACCTTATCAATACTGTTGTGTAGCAACGGCGGCTTGAACGACGTTTTACTGATTTCCACGCTTCTCAACCAGTCATTCAAAGTGTTTCTCTGTTCCGGTAATTTCAGTAATATTTTTTTCGCCCAAAGGCTCAAGCTGGTGTCGTGTATTTCTATAGGTTCTGAATCAGTCCCCCTATTCCTGACCCTATTCTGGTTAAACTAACTATCAAGTTAACTAACAGTCAGCCCATGAGGCAAGAAAACCCCCATGATGCAGATACCGTTATCTGACGCAGTCACACTACGGCACAGGAACGTGTTATCTGATTAGGTCATAACGCTTGAGATCTAATTAGACAAGCGACATTCCTCCAGCCCCTGATAAGGCATACGACGTTCTCATAACAAATCAAACCTATGACAACCTGGATAATCCGTGCGGCCATTGTTTTGATTTCACAGAGAACTTTAGTAAAGAATGTGCTAACGAGCAAGTCGTATGACATCTTTATTGACGTATCTATGTCCATCCTTACGTCAATCTCGGCACCTTTAAGGTATAAATATTGCCGACCTTGCCCTATGCAAACACACGCGTGGTGACAAGACGGAGCAGCCACACTTGCCGAAGCCGAGAGCAGAAGCAGACCCCGCTGGCAGCAGCCCCGCCTTCCTGACGCGCTGAGAGACGCGCTGCTATCTCAAGCCGAGAGACCCAGCACCGGCGCTTTCGGGCAGCCCTCGCAGGCAGCCTGGAATATCGAGAGCAGAGAAAGAGATACTATTCCTCATCCATCCTAAATTCCAGGTACAGAACTGAATAACCCCTCACAGAGAATTCTTTAGTTATTCACTTGGCAAAAACAAACTTAACTTAAACTGTAACTTTCTATTCCCGCCCACGCATTAGACTTAGGTCAGGTACACGGGGTAGGCGTATTTAGAAACACCAGTTGAGCACGTTTAGTCGAAATGTATATGTGTATGTAAATATATTTTAATCATTTTAAACATCATATGGCTCAGAAACCATATCAATGTTTTTACAGTATTATTTTATACTATTGCTTTTAATGTATGCACTTTACTTAACTATAAGTATTGCAATAATATCGATCCATTTCTCATGTATGAGAAAAGAGACTGATCAATAAATAACATCTTTTATTGAACACGCCCGTCTCTTCCTTTTCTCTACATTCTGATGAGACTAAGAATGCACGTACTGACTGAGTAAAATAATTGCCTTGTGCTCACACGACTCTCGAGATTGACTCTTGATTAGGGGAGAGCAAAGTTGTCATGTTCTATGGTTGTCAGAAACTAAATCCCTTCTTGTCTAATCAGGGGAGTTAATTCCTTCCTTGAACATTCGAGAAAGTTTCTAGCGAACTCTGAGCTTAGCTGGCAAACCCAAAAATTAAGTCTAGTATCGACAGTAGTAGACCTAGTTAACGTCTGGCCTAGGCCTTTACTGCTGTAGGTACTATTCCAATGCGCAGAGCCTATTGGGAAAATAGGAGCTACACTACATGGCGCCCAACGCGTTTGGAAAGGGCGATAAAACTAACGTAAGACATTTAGAGTAACTCAGTCGTGCTTTCTCACTCAGACCCCTTTTCCCAAAAACTCCAAAGACGCCTGGAGTGGGTGAAAGGTAATATCCTCCAAAACCTCGCAGGAGGGAACTCCTATGTAAGGTTCTTGGTTTAGTCAACGTTGAAGGATAAACAGTTCCAAAATATTGTGCATCTAATCTTTGTTCCATAAAGAAACCTGATCTGCAAATAGACATAATACCATCCTGTCTGTAAAATGGGAGACAGTGATGAAGAAAGAGAGGCAGTTAGATTAGCAACTGAACTCGCAGATGCTGATGCTACCATGCAAGCAGCAGACCCGAATATAACACTCATTCCGGTCATTAAAAGGAGATCTATAACCTTAAAACTTATAGAAAATGGACTGACACCTAGAGGTGGCACAGTCATATTCGTAATTGAGGCACACGAATATCGGCAGACAGAGGTATACTATTCATGGATACATTTTCCGGCAGCAAATGCTGTAACAAAGTACTTCCACTATTACAAAGTAGAGGAACCTCCTGAAACGTACACTCCTTTCGAGGAGGTGGAAGTACCACTCAAATTCCAAGAGCATTTGCTCTTATTTGATGGCGCCCTAAAACATAACAATCACATTACAAGGCTCGGTCCTTTAGGAAGACCAGGAGCAACGTGGCCGGTCTTAGCCGGATACACACCACATCCAGACATCGAAAGAATGCCTGCAGCAGAGCTGTTAATACAGCTAAAACAACTACTAAAAATTCATAGACAATTAGTTCAGTATGTAATGCGGACTTCAACAATTCAGCCAGCGATTAAACTTCCACAGCTGACCCCTCACCAGGGGAACACAAATAAAATTACACCACAGAACATCCAATCCTGCCTAGGTAAAGTTCCAGCTAAACGGGAACAGATACCATTCTGGTTGGCACAGAAAATTACCCAAATAGAGGCGGTGTTTCCTGACACCACCCCATTAGAAAAACACAGGATTCTGACTATATGTCTCCCAATGGGAATCGCACCACACATAGAGGACTGTGACACTTGGGGTACAGTCTTTGCTTCAATCTACACAAAAACGCACGGTGTTCCATCCATTTCGGTAATACCAGATGTGCTAAAACAAATTCAAGATGAATACGGTCCAGAACCTGCTTTAACTCTTGGTATGAAATTACTGAAAGACTTCAAGCAGGTCTCGGCTATATTACTAGCCAACATAAAAGGTGAAGCAGCAAACGTGGCGATCCGCCAGAGGTTAAAAGAGACAGATATAGCAGACCAACCAGCTGAAATTGCCAGAATCATAGAAAAATCCTATGAGGAACTAGGTAGAGATAGTCTAGGTGGAATACCAGTAAAACCGCAACTGACTACAAGTCCAGAAAAAATATTTTTTTAAAATAATAATTCACCAAAAAAGAACTGGGATGGAAACAAACAATCCAATCCTAAAGAAAAGAAATTCCAGTCCCGAGGAAGGTCTCCTAGGCGAAGAGAGAAATCTCCAAACCAAAGACAAAGGTCACCGCAGAGTGACCCCTCTGGGAATAGATATAACCTTAGAAATAGGGATAATATTAAAAAACCTGATAGATATCAAGACATTGATACACGTCCCTCTCAATCTTTTCAGAATTCCTCGCAGAAATCGGAAAGAAGAGGACGATCAGAAGAGCACGCCAAGTCCAAAGACAAGGAACCTGCTCAGCTAAAAAAAAATTACAATTTCCAAAAAAGAAGGTAGCCAGTATCAAGGTAGTTAAAAATGCAGAGAATACTGAGGACACAACTGAAAAACGGAGAATGGGCTCAGACAATGCTAGACAGCGCAGCAGAGGTGAGCATAGCTCGCAAAGTCCTTATGAATCATCTGGAGACAGTGGACACGAATGAATACCTTCAAGTGGAAACTGCAGACACCAGAGTTAGCAAGCCCCACAAGATATACGAGATAACATTACGTATAGAGGGAGATAAGACTAGGAAAATTAGGGGACTATTTTGGGATAACCTCTCAAAGGGTTATGACATCCTTCTAGCTGAAAAAGACTGGCCACCAGAGTTTGTCAGGGAGTGCCCTCATGGCGAAGAAGTAATTATGCCTGCCTTCTCGAATCAGATACCGATTCATAAAAAATACACACTTGCTAGAAAGTGGGCAGTGGCCTTAGCACCTGCTTTATATAAAAATCATGTAGGATGGGATGAGGACTCTCCTCCTCACAAAATCCAGTTAAAATCACAACCTACTGCACAAAGGCAGTATCCAATTAAGCAAGAAGCTAAAAAACAAGTAAATGAAATACTAGATCAGCTAGAATACCAGGGGGTGATTGAAACTTGCACCTCACAAATGAACAATCCTTTGTTTCCGGTCTCCAAACCAGACAATTCATATCGTCTAGTTTTGGATTACCGACACCGTAACACATGTTGCAAAACCTTTGCAGTGCAAAACTCACACAGTGCTGCACTAATGAATAACATAGTGCGCAAAAAATACAAAACAACCTTGGACATCTCCAATGGATTCTTTTGTCAAAACATAGCACCAGAGAGCAGATATTTAACTGCATTCTCAGTAAATGGCACTCAAAAGCAATTCTGTCGGTTAGCCCAGGGGTACAAGAACAGCCCGGGGGTATTCTCAGCGAGAGTAACAGAATTACTACAACTATATGATGATGAAGCATTATCTTATGTCGATGACATTTACTTAACAGATGATGACTTGGAGACTCACTTGAAAAGGGTGAACACCATAATACTTGGGTTCGCTGCAGAGGGTTACAAATTCAACTTTAAAAAGTCCAGAATTGCCCATCTGACGGTCCTATTCTTAGGATATGAGTTATCAAGTGAAGGCAAAAGCCTGGCAGACAATTTCCTAGAGAAATGTGCCGTAATCCAAGCCCCTAAAACACTAAAAAACCTACAGTCAATTCTAGGCTTCCTAAATTTCGGAAGAACATACATTGCAAATTACGCAGAAAGGGTCAAACCCCTTTATGATCTAATTAAACCAGACTTTAAAAGATCCAATTGGACTCAAACACACACAGAAATTTTGAGATCCTTACAAACAGACATGCTAATTAAAACAAAATTAGAAACACGTGATAACACACGCAACCTTGTGATCCGAGTCATCCCAGGGAGATGCGGATTCACATACCTGACCTCTAATGAGGGAGAAAAGGTACCAATTGCATTTAAATCACACTTGTACACTAAGGCTGAAATGAAATTTAGCCCAACGGAAAAAATTCTTACAGCAACATAGACAGCTATAGCAAAAGAACGAGCCCTGGCACAAGGTAAACGAATAGTAATCGTGACACCAATACCAGCCTTAGAGGCGGTAACAAAGGCAAGCATTCCAAATGCTAAAGCACTCCATCCGAGATGGATACAATGGGCTAACTCTCTTGCTGCAACAGACGTGGTGTACGAATTTGATCCTTATTTAAAAACACAAGAATTTCTCCAATATGAATTTGAATGTCCTCCGCCAACCGAAATTCTGCCTCTAGATCACTACGGCTGTATAATATATACAGACGGATCAGCACAACCCGCAGTAGGGGGTAAACAAGCTTACAGTGCTGCGTGCGCGATTGTTAAAGGTCGTTGGCACGAAGGGAAATTTAAACCAACCCTCACTAAAACACAATCCCTAGGAGATTGTACAGCTCAGCGAGCTGAACTAATAGCATTCAAGATGGCGCTTGAAAATACCGATCGAGAATTCCCCACACTCATAGTGTGTGATTCGTATTATTGCGTTCAGTCTTACAATGAATACTTGCAGATCTGGCTTCAGAACGGTTTCAAGGATGCGAAAGGTGGCACAATCAAGCATAAAATGCTCTGGGAACAAGTAGCTCTTTTACAAAAAGAACTACCAAAGACTCACGTGATACATACACTGAGTCATCAACGTGATGGCGTTCACGTTGCAGGGAATTCATTGGCTGATGAGGCCGCGAAGGCAGCTGTGCAAACGGCTTCCGTAGCTGCCGTCACCAGGTCAAAAACAAAAATAGACAGCGAAATATTACAAGCTGTCAGCGCTTCAGAAAAGGATTCGATAGAACCACTCCCTAAAGGCTTTCCAGTAAAATACTCATACATAACTGATGCAAACAATGTTCCTTTTGCTCAAATTCCTGGAGTGGGGGATAGGGCAATTCCAAACATGGAACATAGGTTAGGACTAATAATAGCGGCACACGAAGGGCTAGCTTCTATACATGCTGGCGTCTCAGCCACAGTATCATTATTAAAACAGAGATACTGGTGGCCACAAATGAGAAGACAAACAAGGAACTATGTTCTAGCATGTGAAATATGTCAAAAAATGAAAGTATCAACGGTGAGACGTCCAGCACAGACGCCCCTTCTAATCTCGGATAAACCATTAGCCTGTGTTTATCTAGACCACTGCGGTCCCTTACAAAGGGATGGTAACTATAAATATATCTTGGTCACAGTGGATTCATGCACAAGATTCATATGGATGTGGCCCCAGCGAACGGCTGACGCCAGAACTGTTATAAAAGATTTGCGAGTCTTTATCGGCACATACGCAATTGGCATGCTGCATTCGGACAATGGTCCTGCTTTTAGCTCTCGGGCTTATAAGGAGGCCATGGTCAGCATGGGCGTGCAATTGCGGTACTCTTGTCCATTTCACCCTGAGGGGAACGGAATTGTTGAAAGAAAAAACCGTGACATAAAGCAATCTATAACGGCAAAGGTATTAGGTTCGGGAGCTGGGTGGGTCAAACATCTAATAAGTGTCCAACGTAGTCTAAATAACTTGCCAAGAAATTCTCTGAAGGGATTCAGTCCGTACGAATTATTATTCGGAACTAGGATGTTGATCTCTGACCTTGATAGTCAGACTTCAGTGGTAATAGAAAAAAACCTTTGATGTCAAAGACCGTTTGGCTATTTTGCAGGACTTAAACAAAACAAGAAAAGACCTGAGCAACATACAGTTGAAACAACAGCCAACGACCACTGAAGAATCACCACCTGTCCCAGCAAGACCTGTCTGGATTCCAAAAGTCGGGGATCTAGTCAGGGAGAAGATCGCAGTAAAGAAGGAATTTGGGCCTTCTTACAGAAAAGCAGTTCCTGTCTTGTCTGTCAACGGGACAAGATCAGTTGTACTACCGCCACTTGCTGGTAAAAAGGAGAACCGAGTTGTATCCATCGACCTGGTAAAACCACAACATGTGGCCGATAACAAACAGTAGGCCAAGTGGACTCCCAATAAGTAGCAGAACACCAAGGTTTGCTACCAGCACAGAGGTCCTAACAAAAAGGCTAATCACATTCGAAACGCCTAAAGAAGAACAAGAAGGACTATGCAACAATGCAATAGAACTCAGACCTCTTAAAACCCAAATAAAGACATTTAGCAGAGACACACCAATCTACAATGAAGTGCCGAGTGACAATGCAGAAAACAAAAATCCTGAACCAATTGGAACAATTGACAGAACTGCATCCGGTTACTTCATCAACTTCGATGATTCCTCTGACGGCTTCAGTGAATCAAAGACACAGCCATCATCAAAATCCTTTAAAGACAAAGCTAAGGAACTTTTGAAACAACTGAAAGAAACATATCTGGTTTCTCCATGGATTGAATTTTGGGTGGGTTTTGGTGCATTTATCCTCATACTTTGGCTCATCATTGTATTTACTTTGGGACGCTTCATTGAGGGAAAATATGCTAAAATGGACACAGCAAGTCAGAACATCAACTTGGTCCTCAAACCACACACATCTTCACACGTCGAGAAAAGAGAACTTTCTTCAGAACTTTCTTCAGCCAACTTCACAGCCAATCCTATACCTGGTGGGGTAGCCTGGGACAACACTGACTATGAAATTTATGGTCCGGTCGAGATCCTGAAATATCCACACCAAATCAAGATCTCCTTGAGTGACTTTGCAAAACCAAACTCATTTGCTGATGATTGGGACTTCGAAAGTATTAACAACATGATGTCTGACTTAGTAATGTCTGCTAAATTTACAAAACATGATTATTTGCAAGGTTCTACAAATTATGATAGTATGTATTGCTATAACCATTATGGTAACCATTATTTACATAAATCTGCACAACCTAGAAATGTTTTAAGTTATAATCAATGGGAACATTGTGCGACACCTCCAAAAGGAAGCTCTAGAACCGTGTATGACAAATATTCATATTTTTCAGGTTTTAACACAAGTAATGCTGAAACATTTTATTTTAAATTGTCAAACAAGACAGGGATGAAAACCATGATAACCAACACAAAATTGATATATTCAGATTCATTCTTTGAAAAAATGAATACATTTGGATTTGATTATTGGGACAAAAATGTTGATTTGAAAAGTGTTTGGGGTACAAAAGAATGGCAAGTACAGGGTATAGAAGCTTTGTTTAGAGCCTGCATGATCCCAGAACAAATGATATTTTTAAATGACACTGTTCAACAAACCACCTGTCTTGGCTTAGCCAAAATCAAAGATTTAAATTTACCGTCTATTCCAAAGCCAACAATGTTTAGCAATAGCTCTGATACAGATGAAGAGATAGACGTAAACCATATATTAAACCAAAACAGAACACATCCTGATTGGAAACAATGGTTGATCTGGCCCACAGATACAAATTACTGTCAAGATAGATTCCTGAATAAAACACAGGGTTTCAAAATGACCAGGCCAGACCCTAGATATCCCCAAAGACATCACCCAGGGATAATAACAACCTACAGTGTGGGCAAATTATGCCTTCAGTGGCTACAAACTTCCACACTGCCTGAAATTAAGCAACACCTAACTTTACTTACTGATGGTGCTGACTTGCGTGATTTCATAATGGGACCACGCAAACAGCGTCAAAAGCGTTTCATAGCAGCCTCTGTATATGCAGCATACAATGAGGCCTGGAAGGTTACTCAAATTGAAACAGCAGAAAGAATACGGGAAATTGACCGTATTAATTTGGAAAAATCACTATCTGTAGTGGACAATGGGTTAATGACTCTGTCCTCCAGAATTTTTTCATTGGACAGCATTGTGTCTTCAGCAATCGATATATTATCGCAAGACTTACTGTTATTACAACATGGTCAGTCACAATTGCGTTCTATTGTACAGCTTGGCTGGACGTTACAAAATCTGCGTTCAGGCTATGTGCCTTGGCGTTTAATCAACACAACGTCACTATTCCAAATCTTTAACCTTACTGATAGACAAATCGGTATGGCGCAAAAGGGTGCTGATTATACAATCTTGAGCATTGAAAAACTAGAAAGATTACCAATGACAATGTCAAAACGACCTGTCAGTGAATGGATAATCCACGGAATCATAAATATTCCAATCTCAACCTTCAGGTTTCAATACTGCCAAAAATATATACAGGCTGGCATGTACGAGAAATTGGGAAAGGGGTACCTTAAAACAACTTGGAACCTGCCCTATTCACATGCATGTGTCAGTAATAAAGGACAGAAAGTGTTTCTTAGTGGCAACAATTGTGCTATGTCACTAAGCGGCACGCTTCTGTGTAACGGAATTAGTTTGCATGGAGCCTGTGAAGGGAATTCATACAACCTTTCATGTCACCAGCAAGGCGCACCTGCAACTGAAATAGAACCATTCTTTCAAAGACTCTATAATGGGAGTTACATTCTTATTGTAGACCGCAGATGTTGCAGTCTTATGCCCGGGACTCCTTATCTAGTAACTACAACGGCGAAGGTCAAGTGCTGTGGACGTTCTTTATTCCCCAGCTCCTTTCCAGACAGGGAGGCAAGGGCATGGCCCAGTTTGAAAATTACTTCTATTCGAATAGATACTTTAAGCAGAATGAAAACAGTGCTTCTTCAGACGCCTACAAGGCTCACGTCATCAAAAGAAACGTATGATCTACAAGTCGCAAGGACGACTGCAGAGATACATACATTATTATCAACTAATTCCCCCGTACATTTCGCGGAAATCCTGAGCTAAATCTTAAATATTTCTGATACCAATGGGATCTCAGGGGTATTTAAGAAAGTATTTTCGATGGCATTAACACCATTCAAAGCCATACTGGGTATTTTTCCAGATTTCGTCCATTCGATTTTTGGCGGACTTCCCCTGATCCTGGGACTAATTGCAGGAATCCTATTCCTAGTCCTTATTTTTCGTTATGGCAACCCATGTCACAGATCAAACTCTCGCGACAATGGAAGATACGATCCTAGCCATTGGATACCGGGACCGGATATCAAAAATCCTGGGACTCTCCCGGCTTAGAGACCTAAACATGACTTGGTTTCTATCATTTCGACCAATGTGGCAAAGGTGTGTTTTACCTGTACTAAGGTGTCTGCTATGCGGAGAAGAATGCGTTTTAGACACCTGTCTGACGCTACAATCGGATGCGCCAGTGGATGCAGATACACTGTTGGTTCCTACCAAGGTTCACGCTTTGTGCTGCCCTCAAAGGCTGCCAATCCTGATGACGGCATTCCTGGAATCTTCACCTCTGCGATTGAAGAGTAGTGAAGTTCAAGATGAAAGCAACATCGAACAGGTACGACCTTCTGTCAGCAATGCGAATCAGAATGTCAATGGAGACAATCATGCGCACGAATGCATGGTTACCCCTATTTCCGACTTAGTGGAACTTTCCCATGAAGCTGTTGACAGTTTTTTCGAAAGCCTGAATGATATGATGTTCTCTCCAGAACAGAAATAGAGACTTTTGAGTAAACTCGCACACGGCGTTCCCTGAATTCGGCCTTCAACTTTAAAAATAAAGTCACATGAACAATTTCACTCCAGCTCACGGACAGCAATATTTTTCAGCAAGCCCCTTAAAATATTTTTCTACATATTTTTTTCCCGGGACACTGATCTTCTGCTTAAAGTAAGAAACTATTCCTAGAGAACTAAAATTTCTATTTTTAGATACTTTATAGACTTTAGCTGCTCGCTGGGATGTTCACAAATATTTTATTATGTGATGAAATGGTCTCGAACTTCCTTTCTGTATAGCCATATTAAGAGCCATTTCATGTGTATTTCTCATATACCAATAAGCAATAATGCATAAAAATGCGTGTTTACTTTTGCATTTAATTCATAGCTTAAGTGCATACAATATATATGACTGCAATTTTTCAGTATATTTGAAAATTTCGAAATGCATTTATGTATTTTGGGGTGGTAAGGTATACACTATACTCTATAGTATGTTGTACTATGTTATACTATGCATAGATTAGTAGATATGACCATAGTTAGTGTGGAGTGGGTGTCGTGTATTTCTATAGGTTCTGAATCAGTCCCCCTATTCCTGACCCTATTCTGGTTAAACTAACTATCAAGTTAACTAACAGTCAGCCCATGAGGCAAGAAAACCCCCATGATGCAGATACCGTTATCTGACGCAGTCACACTACGGCACAGGAACGTGTTATCTGATTAGGTCATAACGCTTGAGATCTAATTAGACAAGCGACATTCCTCCAGCCCCTGATAAGGCATACGACGTTCTCATAACAAATCAAACCTATGACAACCTGGATAATCCGTGCGGCCATTGTTTTGATTTCACAGAGAACTTTAGTAAAGAATGTGCTAACGAGCAAGTCGTATGACATCTTTATTGACGTATCTATGTCCATCCTTACGTCAATCTCGGCACCTTTAAGGTATAAATATTGCCGACCTTGCCCTATGCAAACACACGCGTGGTGACAAGACGGAGCAGCCACACTTGCCGAAGCCGAGAGCAGAAGCAGACCCCGCTGGCAGCAGCCCCGCCTTCCTGACGCGCTGAGAGACGCGCTGCTATCTCAAGCCGAGAGACCCAGCACCGGCGCTTTCGGGCAGCCCTCGCAGGCAGCCTGGAATATCGAGAGCAGAGAAAGAGATACTATTCCTCATCCATCCTAAATTCCAGGTACAGAACTGAATAACCCCTCACAGAGAATTCTTTAGTTATTCACTTGGCAAAAACAAACTTAACTTAAACTGTAACTTTCTATTCCCGCCCACGCATTAGACTTAGGTCAGGTACACGGGGTAGGCGTATTTAGAAACACCAGTTGAGCACGTTTAGTCAAAATGTATATGTGTATGTAAATATATTTTAATCATTTTAAACATCATATGGCTCAGAAACCATATCAATGTTTTTACAGTATTATTTTATACTATTGCTTTTAATGTATGCACTTTACTTAACTATAAGTATTGCAATAATATCGATCCATTTCTCATGTATGAGAAAAGAGACTGATCAATAAATAACATCTTTTATTGAACACGCCCGTCTCTTCCTTTTCTCTACATTCTGATGAGACTAAGAATGCACGTACTGACTGAGTAAAATAATTGCCTTGTGCTCACACGACTCTTGAGATTGACTCTTGATTAGGGGAGAGCAAAGTTGTCATGTTCTATGGTTGTCAGAAACTAAATCCCTTCTTGTCTAATCAGGGGAGTTAATTCCTTCCTTGAACATTCGAGAAAGTTTCTAGCGAACTCTGAGCTTAGCTGGCAAACCCAAAAATTAAGTCTAGTATCGACAGTAGTAGACCTAGTTAACGTCTGGCCTAGGCCTTTACTGCTGTAGGTACTATTCCAATGCGCAGAGCCTATTGGGAAAATAGGAGCTACACTACACTGGGTCCATACACAAGTTTTTTCTCCAAAAGCACTCTGGCGGTAGGCGATGAGATGTGAGCCCCTCTTTCAGAATGACCCCAAAAAGCAGTTTGTGTAGCTCTTAATGAACATGACTCATTTTAGATCGGGAGATGCAGCTGTGCACTCTTTGAGCCAAAATAAAGTGTTACATGTTGACATGGGAAGGGAATGTCTCCTGCATAATGTAGAGCCTGCCCTCTGTACCCAATCATATCTGTGATCCTGGCATTTTGGTGGGGACAGCCACCACCAACCTAAAGTGGAGGGCCGACCGAGGGTTTAGGGGAGTCCAAAAATAAAAGAATTACCTGCGCTAACGCTGCCTCGCTGCTCTTCTCCAGCTCTCCTCCGACCTCGCGGCAGTCCATGGACTTCATCACAGGCTCCCCACCCAATCCAACCGCTGCTGTCATGCTTGCCTGAGAGAAGCGCCTGGATTGGCCTGTGCGGGCTGGCCTGACGCTCGCTCGGACACAGGGAGCCTGTGACTTTACTCCAACAGAGCTGTGCAGCACAACTGCGTTGGAGAAATAAAAGTGTGCATGATAATTTGGCCGACCTAAGACATTGTGACATGCCAATCTGACATGCATGCTTCGGAGCTCCCAGTCAGTCACTGCTCTAGTTTTCTGATGCCAATTCGCAGCAGATGACACCCCCCCTCTTTTCTTCCTGGCTTGGGCAATCCATAGTGAAAAATAAAATGGCAATGAAATCATTTTATTTTACATGTTTAGCCCACAGTGCTTGGGGGCAACGCCCGAATGAAGAAACCGCTGCTGCTTTTTGATCATCCCACACACCAATCCTGTGTGCACCTATTGTCCAAGGCCTGGTCTTTCAACATTGATAGGTGCTGAACCTGGAGGGGAACACCAAGAACACCCTTCTAGTGACGGTGTAACCGTCTCTCTCGCAGGTTTCGTGCAGGTAGCATGGTGGGTACAGTATACCGTATTAGTGAATTCCAGTGACAGGCATGTGGTCGGCCCGTGAAGCAGAAATAAGCGCATGCTGACATATTCCCCACAAGTAGACTGCCTGACCATGGCACTGCCAATTGTGTTGTTACTTTGGGGCCAGTCTGGAAGATTCAATGACCCGAGATATGCCCTCTGACGCCTCTTGAAAAATGTAGGTTGTCACCTCCAGACACAGTATCCTGTAGATAGTGCCTGATACCCGAATTGGCTGCGGCAGGTGTATGGCTGTGGCGCTCAAGAAGAAGCTCCAACTAGTTGTTGGAATGAGCTACATTGTGATCAAGTACACAGCTGACCGTCGGAGTGAGCCGCGATCTGCAGGTGCTGCTCAGAAAAGGGCACAATGTTGGAAGCTTCTGCTCCTGCCACAACCCTCCAAGCGACGTGCTGTGCTGCTGGCCACTGGGCTTCTCCTGAAAGGAATGCTGCCTTGTGGATCCCGTTGCTGTCGAGATCCCACTGCCATGGGACCCTGTGTTGCTACTACAAACTTGGTTAGAGACTTGATAGACCTCTGCCAGAGAGACTAAATGCCAGCAGCGGTGCGTCCATTGGGGCGTAGGGGCGTAGCCCCACTAAGCGTTCACAAAGTGGCCAGATTAGTTTTAATAACACCCAAACACAGTAGTGCCACTTTACAGAGTTTGCCAGCGAAGCACTGCTTTTTGTTTTCTCCTCTTTCTTTGAACAGCATTGTTTTCCCTGGGTGATGAGGTGCACCATTCCTGGAGGTACTGCAATACCTGGTAGATGGGTGGAGTGGAAACCGATTAATGTGATCCTTATCCGCTTTTTTCCTTATTTTAGTTTATAAAATGCGTACCACAGCTCTGTGTTTAGGAATGTAGTCTTTTTAAACCATACTGCTCACGGTTCATAGGATATAAGCAATGGACCGTGATACTGGTCCCTCCAGAGATCTGTAGTGGTGCTTAAAGTTTCAGTAAAAAACACTCTTGATTTCTGGATAATGAGTTTAAAAGATTTAAGGTAGCCATGTTGTTCTACTTACATTTCACATGCTTTACTTAATCTTGCATCCATATGAGGGTTTGCTTTTTCCAGGAAGGTACTTTTTTTTCCAAGCAGCATATCACTCCTGTGCATAATTTGAATTGAGCCGCATCCAGGTATATATAGCCGGGCACTACTGGGTTGTAGCTGAAGGCAGTGTGGGTGTCTCAGTGGGATAGTATGGTGTTCATTGGGGGATGTGGCACTACGCCAGAGCTGCCGAATTTGGTTCTGGGGAAGCAGGTTCAGCCTTCATGAACAGTCCACCAGAGCACATTCCCATGGTAGACCTTAGAAGCCCCAGCTAGACCTTTAGAAGCCCAGGCCCAGCCCCACAGCACAGCCCGATGGCGGCACGTGACATGAGTGAGAGTCACGACGCCGCAGCCGCACTACAGTGAGTGAGTGAGCTCAGCTGACCTCCGGTAAGTGGGTCTGGGTTACGGACGGTCCCGGGTGGTATTAACTTAAAACTGCCCACAGACTTCTCCCACCCTCAGCTGCCACCTGCCAGCCTGGCCTGTAGACTTTGCTGATTTTGCCTGTCTGGTGTCCTATCGGTCTCCATTCACGCTATGCTTTTGCTCTTCTTGTGGTATTTGCGCTTGCTGTAGGGAGTGTTTGTGGTAATATCAGGGAAATCCATAGCAAACGTTGGCCCACCAGACGATAAAATGGGCCCTCAAAACAGAAAACACGTCTGCATACTGATTTTTCAGACCAGTCCTTCTGGCACTGCTCGATGCACTGTAGGCCAGCCTCCCTGGAAGATGGTAAACAAGAATTGATGCAATTGTATTTAGTGATAATGTAAAACCTAATAGTGATTGTATGTAGGTTTAAGACAACTGTGGAGGGGTAAAGAGCGTATGGTACACAAGAGAAAACTGGCCCACTTGCATTGTAAATGCTTCATGTTATTTAAAAACATAAACCACTTTTATCAGTTTACAAAGCACTTGGAAGGGTCAAGTCAGTGTCCAGAATCTATTCTGCTGAAACTAAAATAATGAATTCCACAACAATGAGATTTGTTATGGTTTTAACCTTTGGGCAAGGGCTGATACATGCATGTAGAATTTATGTAATCTGTATAGGAGACACCGTTTTAAATCCAGTCTCATTCGGAGCAGCAGGAGAGCGTAATGTCCCGCCACAATGCAGCAGCAGCACCTTCACTTTCACTGCAGGGTCTTTCAGTTCTAATATTACATTTTAAATATGTGGAATTGAATGTCAGTTACACAGCGGAATAGCGTGGGTTGGTTGCCAGCGCCAGGAGCAGGGCAAGTATTCTTTCACTTTTCGTTAAAAAATTTGCGCCTCTAAAAATGCCCCTAAGAATTTTACGCAAGCCGCCAGGGCAACTGCCTCTGTGCGCCCCCCCCACCCCCTCACGCTGCACCACACGTCCATATCCAAATTGACTTTACCCTCAGAACAGGAAACTACACTAAGATGTAGGTTTCATAAATTAGTACAGAGAATATAGTTTTTTAATACCACTTACATATGTTTTCGCATTGATAACCTTTCATACGATTGAGTGTCTAATGTGTAATTTTGCTAACTTCTAATTCCCATATTAATTTAAACCATCTGTCTTCCTGGCAAAGATCTTTATAAGGCAGAATATTACCAGCACTGTTTGCTCCTTTCTTATCCGTCTCAGTGCAGTGCTGGATGAACAATGTGCTTCTGCATTTACCAAAGCAGGCCTTCTACCTTCTAGTTTGCAGCTGCTTACACCCTCACATGGTTTCTGTGACCTCAAAGCTAACATTTCATACCATCGTTGCATTGTGTGTATTAGTCAGACAGTATACAGTAGAGAGTGTGCATGCATAACACAGGATGTCCTTCTTATACGTAGACTCTGGTCAGTATGCAGGTCAAGGTTTAAACCTTTTTATATGTGTGACCTGTGATCAGTTCACAGTCAAGCAATATACACTTTCATAAATATGTCTTGTGGTCAGGGTACGGTTCTAGGACTGGATGTTTTGATAGATGTAATGTGTTGCAAATGTGCAGATCTGTTACTGGAAAAGCTCAAACACATGGCCTGTGGTCAGTACCAGTAAAGGAGTAAAACCTTTTTATTTGTGTGACTTATGCTCAATGTGTGGGTCTCAGATTGGACCTTTTCATATCTGTCACTTGTAGTCAGTCTGCAGGGCTCAGACTGGACCTATCATACATGTGACTTCAGGACCATGTGCAGTCCAAAGACTTGATCATTTCACATATGTGGCTTATAGTTTGCATGTAGGACAAACAATGGACGGTTTGATATACATGATTTATGGTCTGTGTGCAGGCCTAAGACTAGACCCTTCATGGCACATTCCCACCATAACTATGGCCTCAGCGCCTATTGTGAATGCTGCCGTCTTTGCTGTTCTCTGTTGATTTGGAATTTAGTGGAGTTTCTTGTTCTCTTGAGGAGAGTAGTCTTACTGGATAGTGGTTGGCATGATGGACCCGATTAACTTATTGCCCAGTGATTGACTATGTTGGAGGAGGTGGTGGCTAAATCCTCCTACTGGTGGTTTCTGTGTTCACCACCCTCCCTGTCTGGCTTTGCTATTCCTTGCTCCATGCAGTTGTTTCTGAATTTGTAAAGGCTGTTTCCCAACTGCTGTGCAACTTCTGCTACTCTTAGAGCTGAGATTTTCATGAAAGTCTTATAGTCTGAATTCAGCAGCGTAATAGGACGGAATGTATGAAGCTCTGGTTATACTGAATAAGCAGCTACCTATGTTATGCCATCTATTAATGTAATAACTGCACTTTCACAATTGCTTTATTAACCTTCCTGGTTTCTCAAATTTGCTTGAAAATGCATGATTTTTCTTCAAAATTTTCTTGGGGGGGGTTATCCCCCCAAACCCCCCTTTTGGGGTTCGGCCTCGCTCGCTGCGCTCGCTCGCTACCGTGCTGTATGCAAATCACTTGCGCTCCACCACATTCAAATGTCACCCACCGCCCCTGGTGTAGAGGGCAATTTTCTCAAAGTTAATGCCCTCTAGAACTTTTATTAATTATTGGATTGTCGCGTTGAAAGCAGCAGTTTGGTATACTTTATGAGGGGTGCTTTAAAAATGTGCACATGAATGGTGTGATTTTGCCGAATGTACTTGGTAACAGCAACATCATAGTGAGTCACTTATGGACAAAGCAATAGTAGAACAAGTCTGAAGAGTCACTTCCTGATTGACTAGGGCAATGTTATTGCTTCACAAGAGTTAGAGTGTGGAAACCTTGTATTTTTTTTAACAAGTAGAGCCATCCCTTGGAGCATTCGGATTGGTTCATTCATGGACTGCAAGTTCTAAAAGAGGTACCAGCCCAGGAAACAATACTCTATGTTGGTTGCAATAACTATTTGGGATCAAATCAATAAATATAGAACATTTGGAAAAATAACAGCTTTAATGCTTTTGTCAAGACAATGAGGGTCATTTTAAAGTAATTGCACGGGTCCATAACATTTGCAATATTTTACAGTACCCCAGGGATTCTAACTCTGTAGACCGTGACTTCAGTGAGGTCTGTAGAACACAGTCCTGGGGTCACTTAGGTTTGACCAGGTCACCATTTTAGGAGAAAATTCTAAATGATCCCACTCAAAGTGAGTCTGGATGATCCTGAAGCAGTAGGGGTAAAGTAGGAGTCCCGAGATAGATTCTCGGCGCACATTTACCCTCTACTCTTCCCTTATCTCGTTTTCTATGTTCTAGTAATTGTTTGTCTAGCAACTGATGTAAATTGGAACTGATATAATCGTGTAACTTTGTGGAACCTCATGTAAAGCGCTCTGATACCTCCGGGTCTAGCCAGCGCTATATAAAACTCTCAAAATAAATAAATAAATACAACATTGGTCTGTATGCACGTGAAAATAGGCCCTGCGTGCGAGGTTAATCAAATTTAACCAATAGCCAACCCGATAATTAAAAAAAAAAGTGACTGAGTCACGACGATATGATTAAACTTTAGCTACTATACTAAAGGATACCGTGGATAAATCAATTTTTAAAAAATACGGAAAACCTTTCCCCAAGATTACTATACTCCTAAAAGTCACTCACTTCTGAGAAAAGGTGGACCAGCTTACCAGTGCCCTCCTGAAAATTCTGATTGTACGTGCCCTGGTAAATTCATGGTTAGAATATGGTAATTAACTATAAAGAAAATCATCTGCCAGCTCTAAGGTGCTTAAAATGGCATAACGGGCACTACCTACGGTATCAGTAAGCGAGATAGTCTCTCTAATGCCAGCAGAGGAATCCCTGCCTCCATGCTCAAGGTCGGAGTGAACTGAAGGGGTGTCAACACTGCCCCTCCATATAACTTAAGAGCCTATAAACCACTACAACCATGAGATCAGCTACAACAGGGTTTTTACACCCACTTGCCTCCGGCGAACAAACATAGGCGGCTGTATATAATGTGTATGGCAATCAGCCTGTGGAACACTTAACACAAAAGCCTGCAGCATCAGAGCTCTCAGGTTTCCATGCTCATGTAGGTTATCCTGTCCAGTTTGTTGTTCCTTCGCATTCTGGGATGTGTTGTCCTACCACAAAATTAAGACTGCAAGTCCTAATATGCACCCCAAACACCTATTCTGGATGAGCTATGAACACATGAACCTGGGAAACTTAAAAGCCGTGCAGAACCAATCGATCATTTTGAAATGCAAGGACACCCTAAAAAAAGCGTGTGCAATTAATTTTGTGTTGTTGTATCACTTTGAGCTTGTTAAAAGGTTCCCAATGCTAGAGTTATTTTATGTAGGATGTTCAATACAGAAACGTCATCATCTAAGATATTTCAGGGAAATAGCTGACTAGCAAGAAGTTAGCATACAGAGAGAATCCTACTCCGTACGCGCGACCATTCAAGCGAGAGGAGGCTGGGAAAGGTAGTCCAGGACTGATGTCCATCTCTGCAATCACGTGGTGCAGACAGCATGTGTGCACCAGCACTCAAAGTGTGCAAGGGTGAGGAGACATGTCAGGCAAATCGTCATAAACGGTATCTCCTCAAAGGACATCCTAAGAGAGGGCAGGATCATGAAGATTAAAGGATCTGCGTTTTAAGATTCCCTGTTAAGAAGGACTCTCGTTTTGTTGCCAATGGATGCAGACCAAGGCAAACAAGTATTTGCAATGCAATAGGTCTCGCATTCGGAAAGTTTGAGCTGTTGGTCTTGTAAATGCCACTTTTTTTATTTATGTGTTGGTTTTGAAAATAGCTAAATTAATAGCTTTGTCAATTACAATGCCAATAGTTATAACTTTCGCAAATGTGACACCTATAGCATTTGTAATGCAACATGTTTTGTATTTACGTGACTTAGATGTATTGATATTACAAATAACAATGGCTTTTAATTTTTTTAATTAATAAATACTTAAATAAAAGTGATTGTAATTTATAATGGCAATAGCTTAAACTTTTGTAAATAACTTTTGTGAAGATTATGTTCAGTGTATTTTATTGTGACGAAAATCCAAGAACAGAAGTGAAATATTAACATATTTTTGTGACATTTGTAATAAAGCTTGAAACATTTAGAGAACATATTTGAACCAGTTGTTGTTGAATGGTTGCACAGATTGATGCTGTGATGGTGTGGAGTGATGTTGTGGTGGCGAGAAGTGATGCTGTGGCGTTCAGTGATGCTGTGGTAGCACATAATAGTGTTGTGGTGCCCCTGAGTGATGCTGTGGTGGCCCTGAGTGATGCTGTGGTGGCTCTGAGTGATGCTGTGGAGGCTCTGAGTGATGCTGTGGAGGCTCTGAGTGATGCAGTGAAGGCCCTGAGTGATGCTGTGGAGGCCCTGAGTGATGCTGTGGAGGCCCTGAGTGATGCTGTGGTGGCGCATAGTGATGCAGTGGTGGCGCATAGTGATGGTGCTCCAGAGTGATGCAGTGGTGGTGCTCCAGAGTGATGCAGTGGTGGTGCTCCAGAGTGATGCTGTGGTGGTGCTCCAGAGTGGTGCTCCAGAGTGGTGCTGTGGTGGCGCTGAGTGATGCTGGGGTGGCGCTGAGTGATGCTGGGGTGGCGCTGAGTGATGCTGGGGTGGCGCTGAGTGGTGGTGCTGAGTGGTGCTGTGGTGGTGCTTGCTGAGTGATGCTGTGGAGGGCCTGAGTGATGCTGTGGAGGGCCTGAGTGATGCTGTGGAGGCCCTGAGTGATGCTGTGGAGGCCCTGAGTGATGCTGTGGAGGCCCTGAGTGATACTGTGGAGGCCCTGAGTGATGCTGTTGTGGCGCATAGTGATGCTGTGGTGGCGCATAGTGATGCAGTGGTGGCGCATAGTGATGCAGTGGTGGTGCTCCAGAGTGATGCAGTGGTGGTGCTCCAGAGTGATGCAGTGGTGGTGCTCCAGAGTGATGCAGTGGTGGTGCTCCAGAGTGATGCTGTGGTGGTGCTCCAGAGTGGTGCTGTGGTGGTGCTCCAGAGTGGTGCTGTGGTGGTGCTCCAGAGTGGTGCTGGGGTGGCGTTGAGTGATGCTGGGGTGGCGCTGAGTGATGCTGGGGTGGCGCTGAGTGATGCTGGGGTGGCGCTGAGTGATGCTGGGGTGGCGCTGAGGGATGCTGGAGTGGCACTGTGGTGGTGCTTGCTGAGCGGTGCTGTGGTGGTGCTTGCTGAGTGATGCTGTGGAGGCCCTAAGTGATGCTGTGGAGGCCCTGAGTGATGCTGTGGAGGCCCTGAGTAATGCTGTGGAGGCCCTGAGTGATGCTGTGGAGGCCCTGAGTGATGCTGTGGTGGTGCATAGTGATGCTGTGGTGGTGCTGAGTGATGCTGGGGTCGCGCTGAGTGATGTGGTGATGCAGAGGGCAGAAAGGCACAAAAAACGAGTCTAACAGAGGGCAGAAGGGCACAAAAAACGAGTCTAACTGAGGGCAGAAAGGGTGGCATGGTGAGCAAAAGAATGATGGATTTAACCCAGATCTCTTGACTGGGGGTGAATGCTTTGATTTGTTCAGCATTCCGTCCAGCAATTGTGTGTCTTTTGAAAATAAAAGGAAGACACAAACAGTGGCACCGTTTACCAAATGTGAAGATGTTATAAATATTATGTAGTATAAGCTAATAGGTTTGGAATTAGCACATGAAAGTTGTGAAAAGGTAAAACAATCATTTGTACTCTTAAATATACAAAGGTCATTGAAAGCAGTGCCAACAATATCTACAGTTGATTTCCTAAATGTAATACTCCTTGTAGAAATATGAAATGGAAAAGTTTACGTTTTGGAAGTACGGGTTTATATCAACTTTTTCAACCTTCTTGCTAGTCAGGTCAACAAACAGAGACTGTGTTTCACTCTTCATCCTTATAGGGCTGTCTCCTGCATGCTACGTAACATGTAGGTGTCCTTCCTGGGGCACTCAAAGCTTCTTTCAAGAGGTGTGAACAGTTTGAAAGATACTGTACTTAAAAGAAACAAATGGCTGCCTTTTATGGAGCTGTGGAATTCATCCTCTGGCCACAACCCTCTGTGTTGTTTGCATTTTGTTAAGCTTTGTGTTTAATTAAGGAAAAAAAGCGCCTATCAAACACACTGGAGCCACAAAATGACCTTGAATAAAAATTAATTTAAATTTAATGAGAGTTGCGCAGAACATTGGTTAAGCTGACCCCCCTAGTTTACCGGTATTTATTTTTGCAATAGAGCAATTAAACATGCATTGTAAATGCATACGTGGTCTTATACTATAATTTAAATCCGGTAATGATAAAACGCAGAAGCTTAATTAAAGCACGCTAGCACTGAGAAATGTTTACGCTATTTTATATACACAGCAGAGAGTCAGGGAAAGGGTTGCTCCATTTAAACTGGAGCATGTGCGCACGAGTGAGTTGTTTAGCAGTAGAAAATAAAGTTAGATAAAATGAGTACAATTCCGATAGCTGCTAACAGAGTGCTTGCTTCTCCAGGAAGCGATGCATGTCACCCCAGACAAATGCTTCGTGTGTCAGGGTTTGTGTCTGCGCCGGGACTTAATTCTAGAAACTGTTTGAAGCCTGAATTTTCCAGCATCCCTTGCACACGTGAGACAAGAAGACTGACAGATAACAAATAATGTTTTGGAGGCAGAATATTCTAAGATTCCATCTAAAACATGTTTGTATATTTTTTGTGTCTGGGCACACACAGGTTTGTTATGCGCTCTATATAAATAACCAATTTGTTTCTCGGTGTTGTGGCTCACCCCCTTTAAGTTTGCTGTTAATTCCTGTACAGGTAGCTCTGCTCATCTAAAACACAGAGGCCAGATTGATGGATGGGGGGGAGGCATGCAGATTAGATAAGTGGGTGGGGAAATGGATGTTAAGTTACGGCTAAACAAACAGCCTTATATCCTGACATTCAAACGTTACATATGAAACTTGCGTTTATGTAGCCAGCTCATAAATATTTTTATATGTAGCCCTAAAATAATAACAATGTTGGCAGTGCTTGATAACACACATCTGCTGCTTCTAAGCGCTTCAAATAACAAGCAATGTCCTGAGCAAATGGTGGGGGCCTGAAGCAGTGGAGTGGGAGAGGTGAGGGGGGAGTCACGGGGAGATTAAGGGACAGAAGGCAAGCAGCCTTTGAAGAGCCAGAGTCACGGCCTGCGGCCGTGAATAAGTGAAGTGAATAATTAGGGGAGGAGAACTGGCAGGCTGATAGGCAGAAGGCTCAGGCAAGCTCGTGCACGAGGCGTGCACTTCCCAAAATCCGCTTTTGGGGGGAGCCCTTGGCCTTAAGTTGTGGTTTAGCTGCATTAGGGCTCTTTTTCCTATTCCTGCGGAATATGAAAGGGGCGAGCCCTAAAAAATACATCTATATGAAAAGTAAAAGTGCCAATATAAAACATAACCCCATGTAAGCAACACAGAACAAACACCACAAGAACAACATTATACAGTGTAGTGTTACGTCGACTCATTCTGCTTCGCTGGGATGAAGAAGGTTTGGGGAAGCACAAATATAACATCGCCCACAATGATGATTTATTTGCCTTAAGGGGTATCTCTGCCTGCAGCCTTCTCAGATAAGGTACCATTTCTGTCTACATTATGGTGTACCTGCCCCGAGTAAATAAAAAACAAGGCCCGAGTTTCCTCAGCTCTCAGCCTTGCTCCTTGAAGCTTCGCGCCTGCTACAAAAAGGAAGTGCGTGCCAGGGACAGTAGCCAGCATTTATTGATCTGGGCTTTGTGAACGGCTCTCCTCCCTCTGTGTGCACACAAAAGCGGCGATAGGCTATCAGAGCACGCTCGCTCTAGCAGTCACCGCAACCTCCCACGCAGACTAAGCCAAAAATTGCATTTATTGCGACACGTTGCAGGAGACAATCTAAGACGTCGCCCTTCAAGGTCACTTCACATCTAGACCTGCTAAGAGTCTTCTATTTACTATATTGCACCACTTATACAAGAGGCAGTCCATGGTATCCGATTGATCCGCAAGTAAAGTTTATGTCTGTCAGTAATATAAGAGTGATTCCATGAATCATACGGTGCCCAATATCTCAAAGAGAAATCTATAAAAAAGAAAACCTTGTGATACTAGCACAGTTTAAGCACATGCAAATACAGCACACAACATTTCAATAAACTGAGTGTGCAACTTCATTACATAAAGAACTCGAATAAGGAGGCAATCCTGTCAGAAATAATGCAAGTAGCCAGTGGCCTCAGCAATCACGGCCCCTTACAGTGAGACAGCATTAGCTGCCACGTTTAATTACACAAAATGCTGTGCCGGTGAAGGCAAGCACAGGGGGGCTGCAGAGCTAGTAAGCCCCTCAGCATGGCACGTGCACAAACTAAAAGCACTCTTAGCCAACTCGGGGTGAGCCGGCCTCTGGAGAGGAAAGGGCGGGCGATGCTTTGTGCTCAGCAGTGCCTGGCTCGCACATGGGCTGCAAGAGCCGGGCTTTGTCCCAGATCTCTCCGCTAATATCTGGCCCCAGAAACAAGTTTACATGGGCCGCAAAGACACACCACGCCGCCTCCCACAACCCCAGCCCGGTGGCTGATCTCGAGGATAAAGAATAAATAAAAGAGTGAAAGGCGAGGGACTGGCAGGAGGAGGGCGACCGGCCTCAGCCCCGCTGCCGATGTGGCGGAGTTGGTCTCTGCCAGCGAGCTCTCCTGCTCACTGCGGCGGCTCTGAGGTGCCGGGAGAGGCAGCCATGAGTTCCCCTTCTACCTCAGAGGGCGCTGGAGCCCTGGCGGGCGCGACAAAAGCCCGCTTTCTTCTCTGGCTCCACTCGGGACTGCTGGTCCTCCCGCTCCCGCCGACCCCGCTTGGCTGCGCTCAGTGCCGGTGGGCGCAGCAGAGCAGGCTCCAGCTGAGGGGGAAAGTAAAAACAGTGGGTGGATTCAGAGCTGCGTATGTCACCTGTGACATCACCATTGTTTGAAGCCTGATGACTCACTGAGGTAGGCAAATACCGGCATTGTAAAGCTGGATGGTCATATTGAACACATGAAACAAATTGTTGAAAAGTATCCCTACTGTTTCACGCTCCTGAAGAAAAGAAAAGATGCATACCACAATCAACTAGCTGCTCTCACACGCACAATGAGTGGTGCGCGCATGCGCGCAACTGCAACCCATATGCTTTCCATTATCGTGCCTGTGTCTGGGCACGATAATTGAAACCACGTGACGGCCTATTGGTGTCTATTACACGGAGCAATGCGCCCGCCTTTGGCCAATGCATGCAGTCTTTTATAAAAAGACGCAAGCAAAGGCCAATGGGGTAGCAGAAAAGAAATCGCACACGCACAAGCGTGTGCGATTCCTAGGTCACTGCTGAATCCCCGGTTTTTCACTTACTAAATGCCTCGCGCTTCGCAGTGCAACGCTACGCGCGAGACCTAAAAAGAGGAAAAGTAAAAAGGCAAAAATAATGGACAGTACTGCCTTAAAACAAAACTTATTGTTTCGAAGAAATATTTATCCGTCAGCAAGTGATCTACAGATCCCTCTGTGTCAATTTCTAGGCATAACTCCACTTGATAACTATTTAATAAACCATTGTTTTCTACAATGGTTCGTAGGTTTACAGTAGGTGCTCCCTCCAGCATGCTAGCCGAGTAGCTTACAGCGAAAATAATTAATGTAATATTGGCCAGATTACTAGGATCCAATAAAGATTAATTCATTAGTGAATTCCAAAAGTACACTACTCTAGTAGCAGTGGACTCATTTCCACCTTTATTATAAGAAGAATCTTAAGGAGCGAAAGCCACTAGGTAAACACCTGTGGTTTACTGACAGATACTTTTTTTAAAGTATTTTATTATTTTATTTGCATAGTTACAACCTTTAACTGAGTGTTAGATGCAATTAGTGGATTGATTCGACTAGTTACAATAGTGCCTATACAATATTCTGGAGAACATCATGGGTAATAGAATCACTATATCATAATCCTTGGTCTTCACTGCATGGGAAAACATAAAAGGGTATATATAGGCTATTAACTCTAGAGTGATTAAATTAGAGGTAGATATCAGAAATGATGGGGTTATAAATCTGTGTTATTTACATTGAAGAAATACATTACAGATTTCAATCTCTCGCTGTTGTCTCTTCCCTACTTCCCTCCACCTCTCCTGTTTCCTTTCCCACCAGGTACCTTTGATAAGGTAGCCAAATATCCTTTGGGCGGTTCTGTGGTGGGAGAAGCTCATTGAAAACATTTGAATGCATATTGCAGAACACCATATCTCTGTGCCATTCCCCAGTGCATGGCCACTGTTCGTTTGGCCAAGAGAAGGTCAAGGTCAACCAACTTTCTGACTTCTTTCCTGACCTCTCTAATTAATCCTAAAAAGGCCATCTGTGTGACTGGTTCTAGAGTGTACTCTATGATCAAAGAAAGTTTGTGGAAAATCTTAACCCAGAATGTCATAACTCCAAGGCAGTACCATGCTAGGTTCAGTAAGTGTGGGCGAATTTTGCAAATTCGCAAAAAAAAATTCCCGCGAAATCACGGATTTTGGGGCAATTGCACTATACTCGACTGGAGTACTTTCTCATCAGTAAGTGCTACCTCGTTGGGTAAATGTATCGTGCTTTTCCGGCACTACAGCTGCTTAAAGGCACAGAAGAGTTGTCTCCAGTGACCCCGTGTGTCTGTAACTTTGCCACCGCGCCCGTAGGCGCCGAGTACCCTCGAGTGAGCTGTCCATCACAGTGGGGGAAAGGGCGGGAAGAGGTTGCATAGCCTAGTGTGTGTAGGGCCGGGCTTCTGTGCGAGTTCACATGCCTCTTGTTTATAAAGGGTCAGACACCGATCAGAGCAGCAGATGAGGTAAAAGCAGTAAGTGCTACCTCGTTGGGTAAATGTATCGTGCTTTTCCGACACTACAGCTGCTTAAAGGCCCACCAGTGACCCTGTGTGTCTGTAACTTTGCCACCGCGCCCATAGGCGCCGAGGTCCCTTGAGTGAGCTGTCCATCACAGTGGGGGAAAGGGCGGGAAGAGGTTGCATAGCCTAGTGTGTGTAGGGCCGGGCTTCTGTGCAAATTCACATGCCTCTTGTTTATAAAGGGTCAGACATCGATCAAAGCAGCAGATGAGGAAAAAGCAGTAAGTGCTACCTCGTTGGGTAAATGTATCGTGCTTTTCCGACACTACAGCTGCTTAAAGGCCCACCAGTGACCCCGTGTGTCTGTAACTTTGCCACCGTGCCCATAAGTACCAAGGTCCCTCGAGTGAGCTGTCCATCACAGTGGGGGAAAGGGCGGGAAGAGGTTGCATAGCCTAGTGTGTGTAGGGCCGGGCTTCTGTGCGAGTTCACATGCCTCTTGTTTATAAAGGGTCAGACACCGATCAGAGCTGCAGATGAGGAAAAAGCAGTAAGTGCTACCTCGTTGGGTAAATGTACCGTGCTTTTCCGACACTAAAGCTGCTTAAAGGCCCACCAGTGACCCCGTGTGTCTGTAACTTTGCCACCGCGCCCATAGGCGCCGAGGTCCCTCGAGTGAGCTGTCCATCACAGTGGGGGAAAGGGCGGGAAGAGGTTGCATAGCCTAGTGTGTGTAGGGCCGGGCTTCTGTGCAAGTTCACATGCCTCTTGTTTTTAAAGGGTCAGACACCGATCAGAGCAGCAGATGAGGAAAAAGCAGTAAGTGCTACCTCGTTGGGTAAAGGTATCGTGCTGTTCCGACACTACAGCTGCTTAAAGGCCCACCAGTGACCCTGTGTGTCTGTAACTTTGCCATCGCGCCCATAGGCGCCGAGATCCCTCGAGTGAGCTGTCCATCACAGTGGGGTAAAGGACGGGAAGAGGTTGCATAGCCTAGTGCAGAGGTCTTCAAACTTTTTTAGGGCCAGACCCCCAGGCAACATTTTTTAGGAGCCGGGCCCCCCATCACTATAATTTCTGGAAATTGGGATTTGGCCTCTTTGACAACCGGTTTATCCCTGAGGCGTCAACTGACAACTAATTTTCACAATAGCAAAACAACATTAGCAGGGTTTTGTGAAGTCAAGATTTGGGAGTTGTAAATCTGGCCCACAATCACTGAACTCATTCAACACCCTTTGATGGGAAACTTTCTTTTGGGGAAAACCACCACAAGGCCAGTGCATGCACCCCCACCTTTCAGGACCACATATAATGCCATGCAGCCTGATCTAGCGAACAAGCAGAATGATGGCAGACCTGGCAACCACATCATTCTCGGGGCAAGGTCTTTGCTCTGAAAGTACATCTCAATCAACTGAAATTCTCACTGCCATATATGTTAATTTTGTATTATCATGTAATAGCAGTATAGATACCCTGGGCCCCGGTACAGGTAAAAAAAATGACCTACTTGACTAGAGCTGGGATAGGAATAGACAGCAACTGTCAGGTTTTAATGGGCCGAATCTACATTAAGGCTGTGCAGGAGGCTTCTTGACAGCACTATCACACATGAACAGGAATTGGTGTAAAACTGCAACAAATGACCTGAAAATGCTGTATTATGGAAAATACTATGGCAAATGGTCAAATGTAATTTCGCCTCAAGCTCTGAAAATGCTTGCATCACAGCAGATTTGCAGAAGCCAAACCCTTCTGGTGGTGTTTAAACCCACCCACGTTTCGTGAACATTTCCCTGTTTTAAGTACATGTACAGTCCATTGAACTGTTGCATGCCTTACATGTGTGTGTATGTTTGAAAGAATATCAGCTTGTCTAGTAGTGTGAACACCTGTTGAGTGATTATGTTTGTACAAGGGCTGTGCAGTGAGGCAAAACGCAATTTATGTTTGGCAGTGGTAAAAAAACATAAGTAGTGAGAAGATGGGGGGAACAAGGAAATTATACTGCAGGAAAATGTTTACATTTGACCTATGAGTCGCTTCAAATGTCTAGACAGCTGTGCAATGAACCGATGTAAAAGGCAGCAGCAAGGACGCCAAAAGGCACCAGCAAGAAAAGCTAAGGCACGGGAAGATGCACCACACAAAGCAGCATATGTTTTTAAGTTTCATTTTGAGTGAAAGTGAAATTCGCGGCCATTTCCTGCCTTTTGTCTCGGATTAAAGGAAGGTCAAAGTTGAAGCCTCCACATATTTATTATTTGTTCTGACTGCTGCCCCCAGTCAGAGAGAGTCCTGTTTTCGATGGCAATGATTCTCGAGAATAAACGTAAAGGGGAAATCTTTCTGTGAAGCTCGCACCCCCCCCTGGGATGTTTCCTCGCCCCCCCCTGGGGGGCGCGCCCCACAGTTTGAAGACCTCTGGCCTAGTGTGTGTAGGGCCGGACTTCTGTGCAAGTTCACATGCCTCTTGTTTATAAAGGGTCAGAAACCGATCAGAGCAGCAGATGAGGAAAAAGCAGTAAGTGCTACCTTGTTGGGTAAATGTATCGTGCTTTTCCGACACTACAGCTGCTTAAAGGCTCACCAGTGACCCCGTGTGTCTGTAACTTTGCCACCGTGTCCATACGCGCCGAGGTCCCTCGAGTGAGCTGTCCATCACAGTGGGGGAAAGGGTGGGAAGAGGTTGCATAGCCTAGTGTGTGTAGGGCCGAGCTTCTGTGCGAGTTCACATGCCTCTTGTTTATAAAGGGTCAGACACCGATCAGAGCAGCAGATGAGGAAAAAGCAGTAAGTGCTACCTTGTTGGGTAAATGTATCGTGCTTTTCTGACACTACAGCTGCTTAAAGGCCCACCAGTGACCCCGTGTGTCTGTAACTTTGCCACCGCGCCCATAGGCGCCGAGGTCCCTTGAGTGAGCTGTCCATCACAGTGGGGGAAAGGGCGGGAAGAGGTTGCATAGCCTAGTGTGTGTAGGGCCGGGCTTCTGTGCGAGTTCACATGCCTCTTCTTTATAAAGGGTCAGACACCGATCAGAGCAGCAGATGAGGAAAAAGCAGTAAGTGCTACCTCGTTGGGTAAATGTATCGTGCTTTTCCGACCCTACAGCTGCTTAAAGGCCCACCAGTGACCCCGTGTGTCTGTAACTTTGCCACCGTGCCCATAGGCGCCGAGGTCCCTCGAGTGAGCTGTCCATCTCAGTGGGGGAAAGGGCAGGAAGAGGTTGCAGAGCCTAGTGTGTGTAGGGCCGGGCTTCTTTGCGAGTTCACATGCCTCTTGTTTATAAAGGGTCAGACACCGATCAGAGCTGCAGATGAGGAAAAAGCAGTAAGTGCTACCTCGTTGGGTAAATGTATCGTGCTTTTCCGACACTACAGCTGCTTAAAGGCCCACCAGTGACCCCGTGTGTCTGTAACTTTGCCACCGCGCCCATGGGCTCCGAGGTCCCTCGAGTGAGCTGTCCATCACAGTGGGGGAAAGGGCGGGAAGAAGTTGCATAGCCTAGTATGTGTAGGGCCGGGCTTCTGTGCGAGTTCACATGCCTCTTGTTTATAAAGGGTCAGACACCGATCAGAGCAGCAGATGAGGAAAAAGCAGTAAGTGCTACCTCGTTGGGTAAACGTATCGTGCTTTTCCGACACTACAGCTGCTTAAAGGCCCAGAAGAGTTGTCTCCAGTGACCCTGTGTGTCTGTAACTTTGCCACCGCGCCTATAGGCGCCGAGGTCCCTCGAGTGAGCTGTCCATCACAGTGGGGGAAAGGGAGCGAAGAGGTTGCATAGCCTAGTGCGTGTGGGGCCAGGCTTCTGTGCGAGTTCACATGCCTCTTGTTTATAAAGGTCAGAGGCCGATCAGCGCAGCAGATAAGGAGAAAGCAGCCTCCTGGTTACTGGAAGTACAGGGGGATTGCGCTCGAGAAACTCGTGGATGCCTAGACCCCCATCACGGATTACAGATAATTGTAGGCGGTAGATCTGGGGAGAAAGCACACCTGCCTAGCATCGGTACTCACTAGATTCTTGGGCTGATTATAATGCGTTAATGAATTTTAGCTTCAACCCAGGCACCTGCTTTTTTTTATCTGTAAGTGCTTCCTGCTGAGGTTTAATTGTTGGGACAGACGCCTCGTTGCCTAATTGTAAGTAATCTCTGACCCTGCTTCGAGGGTCAGAGCAGGGTCAGAGAATAGTTGCAAGTAGGCAACGAGGCGAGGCGCCTCAGGAAGCACTTACAGGGTTACAGCAGGTGGCCAAGTTGAAGTTAATTTCTTTGTAACCATTTTGTAAATGGTTACAAAGAAATTAGCTTCAACTTAGACACCTGCTGTAACCCTGTAAGTGCTTCCTGAGCAAAATTCGTCCTGCTCGCGGATTCGCGGATTTTGCCGCGATTTCACACGATTCGCGGAACGCGAAATCGCGGAAAATCCGCAAATTCCGCGAGCGGAACAAATTTTATGCCCATACTTAATGTGCAGAAGATCTGCCCCCGGAGCGTGACAGCGGAGACAGTTTATCAGCTCTCTAAGACTGTATTGGTGCAATCTCGTAGGTGTAGACGCAATTTATATATTTGAAGTTTTTGACTCTATGCCTACCATTGAAAGAGAATTCACATGTCCTCGCACAACAGTATTGCTATGTGTTGTCATCTAGTGGCACCTCAAGCTCTCTCTGCTAGTCTGTACGAGCCTTATTTCATGGTTGGGCTTCTAGCCTCCTGTACACGCATATACAATCGGGAGACCACTCTCCCCAGGTCTCTGTTGCAAATCAGGTGAGACAGAGCTGTTATCTCAGGGGGTTCCTTCATGTCATCACCCAGGAGGTTTCTTAGCATGCTGCGGACCCTGACTTATTGAAATTTAGTCAGAGTGGATTGCTCAAGGATTCCTAAGGTCGCTAAGTCCCAACTCTTAAAAATGACCTCATTAAAGAGGTTTCCCATTTTATGTATACCTAATGAGTGCAGGGCATTGGAGACTGCCTTCTCTTTCCCGTCATGGAACCAAGAACACCACTTGAATAGAAAATGGGGTAAATACAAAAGAGAACCTTATTGTTGTATCAGCATTCTATGCCAAGCCTGTATGGTAGTATTTAGTAAATACAGTGTGCTGTGTCGTCTGTTTGGTTCCCTAAGAAAGGTCTGTGATAGTGTATGTGGGAGGGTGGTATCACGTTCAACCTCTAGATGGGGGAGGTTGGGTGGGCGTGCAACCAGTAATGGGCGTGTAAGCCTTGTGCCGCATTATAATATTGTTCTAGGTCCACGCATTTAGTCCCCCCATGTCATATGGCAGAGTAACGACTTCACATTTGACTCTGGATTGTTTGCCAGCCCATGCCAAAGTGACCATCAACGAGGGCAATGTGACAAACAATGATTGAGGTAAAGCAATAGGGATATTTTGGAATATAAATAGGATGCGGGGCAAAACTATCATTTTCATCAAAGCAATTCGTCCAACTAAGGACAATGGTAGTTTTATCCAACGTGATATGTCAATCTCAAGTTTGTGGATAGCCTTACCTTAATTTTCAAGTATCACTATAGAGGGGTTAGTATGGACCATTATACCTATATAACTGTGTTGAATCTGTTTTCCATTGAAGGGGACATTCTATCACTGGTTTCTAGGTAGATGGATTCAAGGGGAAGATAGTAGATTTGCTCCAGTTTATTCGGAGTCCGTATAGGGCCCCAAATTGTATAACTTCCCTTAACACAAGGTTAATATTGTTGTTGGGATTACGGATAAACAATTGTCCGTGTATGCTGATATGATAAGTTGATGAGCAGGGAAACATAATCCCCTGGGTGCATAGTATTCCCTCAGAGCACAAGCCAGTGGTTCAGCTACAATTACATATATTAGAGGTGATAGGGGCATGCCTGTCGGGTACCTCGTTTTAGTTCAAAGGGTGCTGTGACCAGATTGTTTACACATACTCTAGCAGTAGTAGGCGCCTTGTTGAGTAACGCAATTAGGCGTACATTTACTTCTCCCGCCCCAATCCTAAGTAATACTGCCATCATGAATGTCCAAAGCTTTTTAAGCATCTAAAAAGACAGCTGCGGCTTTCATTTCTGGGTCGACCTGTTAGATCAAGCCGAATACTGTGCGAAGGTTACAGGTAATATGTCTGCCCTGGACAAAGCCCTCCGGTTCCAGTTCGGCAACGCCTGGGATAAGGAGGGTAAGCAGTTAGCAAGTATCTTAGCATTGATTTTTACATCACCATTTAGTAGCGAGAGGACCTGTATGAGGCCCAACATTTGTACTGTTTATTAGGTTTTAATAGAGCTACTATGACGTCTCCCTCATGGAGAGCGGAATGATTCCATTGTCTGCAATTTCCTCAAAGAAAGTAACTAGTTGCGGGACTAATCGATCTTGATAGGTCTTGTAAGATGCAACTGTAAGGCCATCTGAGCCAGGGGCGTCTGAGACTCGCATTCCCTTCATTGCAGCACGTGTTCCCTGGTATAAGCCAGGTCATTTGAATGTGTTCTAAGTAGTCCGTCACATCATCTATGTCAGGTGTGGTATGGGAGTGATAAAGTGCAGTATAATAGTTGTGAAACCCTTTGCCTATATTTTCGGTATAATGTATTGGTGAATTGTCTTCATCTGGTATTTCCATGATAATTCCAGATTCTTGTCTATGCCGCATTGTAGCAGCCAAAGTGGCACCTGGAAGTTCACCCTCCCCATACACTTTAGTAGAGGCCTATTTACCCAGATGTTTGGCTTCAGTGTCTGCTGTCTCATTGAATTCTTCTTGCTTGGCTCTTATATCTGTAAGTGTACGAGAATTGCCTGTCAGTTGGTGTTCTTTTTCTAGTTGGGCAATTTTTTTCTCTGGTTTGGTCACCCTATTACGTAAAGATTTCAGCACTCCTGAGTGCTTAGAGATCACAGCGCCTCTTATGTAAACTTTGAATGTTTCCCACACTGGGCTAAAGCTAGTAACTGAACCAATGTTATTTTGGAAGAATTTCTTAATCGCCTGCGCTACTTCAGCTTTCAATACTGGGTCTAATAGGGAGGGTGGAGGAAAGTACCAAGCAAATGCAGGTATTCCCTGAGGCCGTAAGGTTATATCTAGTACCCGGGAGGAATGATTGTATAAAGTTCTCTGGAGTGTCTCACAGTTAATGACTCTGGTTTGTATACTATGTACTGCTGAATAGTGAGTGTATCCTGCACTGTCAGTGAACCGAAATCTCCATATATCTACCAGGTCCAAGAATTCTGTTGTCTCAAGAATCGCTTTGGCAGAAGCCAAGGGACAACATGGGGGACCTCCTGAGTTGTCTTTAGTTCGGTCCAATATACAATTAAAGTCGCCCTCCAGATCTGTGGGATATCATCCCATTGTGTGATGCAGGCAGCTAAGGAATTGTAAAACTGTAGGTCGTCATAGTTGGGTCAGGACACTCCTGCTACAAGGAACGCATCTCCTTTTTTGTGACATTTCGCTATAACATACCTGCCCTCTTGAAATATACTGAGCTCATGCATAGTTATGCCGGATTGGTTATTGAGCCATATTAGCACTCCAAGAGCATGTGAAGTGAATGCTGCTGCACAAAAAAGCCCTGAAGTCTCCTTATTTTTGGTCTCGCCTAGGCAGAGCATGCGATGTCTCTCCGAGACATCAAGTAATCTATATGTTGGGTGAAACGCCGCCTATTCCTGGGTAATATCTTCTGCCGCTCGCCATTTGTTTAACGTTGGCATACCTCTTGTAGCCGGGTTTTTACTGGCCGTTGATCGATACTGACTTCTGTGTAGCCTGGAAGCAGCAGCTCCTAACTACTGTTTTCGTTCTCTTTTTTGTTTGATGTGTGTTTGAGGGGAACTTTTTAAAATGCTGTTTTCAGCCCAGCATGCTGAGCAGCTCTATAAACACTGTTATCTCTCTTTTAGTTTTCTCTCCCTCCCGTGTCCTCAATGCTTTTTAGGTCTTGACCTACAGCATTGCTTTAGCAATGCTTGTTTGTCGAGATTATAGTAAGCGGCCCGAAAAGTCTACCTAGCTGCGGATCGCGTACAGTTCATGTGAGCCAGGCGCGTGCACATCAAACACCATCGGCCTCGGCATCAGACTTCAAAGGAAGACGCTCCCCCGCCCCCCCCCATCAGACTTCAAAGGAAGCCGCTCCCGTGTCACGCAATGCTGAGAGCTTGTTACATTTTCTACCCCCAGCTCCTGCTCAGTTACTTTCTCTTCCCTAATGCATGGATCTCTCTACTCTTGTAGCCCCAACCCCTCCACAAAGTTTTGTTTCTTCTCTCTGCCTCTCTCCTTGACTTTCGTTTCTTCAGCTTTCTAAATTCAGCGGGATGGGCACTGTTAACTTCCGATCTAAGACATTTCTCCCTGTTATCCGCCTTTGGGCCCCGCCCCCATCGTGCACCCATCACAGTTCTACAGCGAGCCCCCAGGGTTACAGCGCACGGGCTAGGAGCTCTCTCACCATTAACCCGCTCCCCAGCCCCCCCATCAGACTTTAAAGGAAGCCGGCGCCGTACCACGCAATGCCGAGAGCTTGTTACATTCTCTACCCCCAGCTCCTGCTCAGTTTCTTTCTCTTCCCTAATGCATGGCTCTCTCTGCTCTTGTAGCCCCAACCCCTCCACAAAGTTTTGTTTCTTCTCTATGCCTCTCTCCTTGAAGTTGACTTTCATTTCTCCAGCTTTCTAAATTCAGCTGGGTGGGCACAGTCTTTCTGAACTTTTGACTTTCTCAAAACTGTTTCATAATAGGACTAACACGTGGGATAATTTAACACATTTTGGGCGTGCTACTAAAAAAAAAAAAAGACTCATTTATTTTATTTTCAGTGATAATTATGGTTGTGCTAATATAGTTTTACAGATATGTGCCAACATGTGTGGACTTTGCTAACAACAATCGCGTTATGTTTGCAAAGCTGGTTTTAACTTGCATTCTTTCCCAAATGGAATACACTCAGAGCCGGTGTCCAGAGTTCAGGGGTGAATTTGTGCATCCATAAAAGCAGTTCGCATGGCATTGGACTTTCCGGAGCTAAGTTTTTATTGTGAGTTTTGACACTAGTATATTACAGTTGCTGTTTGACTTTTTAAACACTTTGCATATGAATACTAAGAGGCATTATGGGACTAGCAGTCCCGCTTGTTTTGACATGCTGCTCACGGGTCGACATCAGACTTTCACATCACGCATTAGGTGTCATATTTCGTTTCTCAGTCTGATAATGCTTTCGAACTTTGACCCCATTTGTGCCTGCATGTGTATATTTAACTCATCACTGACCAGAGATTTACGGGCCCAGCCTCGAGTGAGTTAATGGTTATCAAAGGGATTAAGTGTATTCATTTTTATCTCACTGGCGCTTTATGTTTACACAGCATGCTTTTTGTTTTTTAAGTGTTACAAGAGAGGTTTGCGCAATTCTTTTTATTATGAGACAATTATAGTAGATGTTCTATCACATTGAAAAAAGATACATTTCCAATACAATTGCCAATTCTATTATTGTGCATGTATATTTTAGTGGTCTGACGATGCAATATGCATGTAATTGATTTATATTAATGCACTATGCATTTTTATTTATGGTTTTCACTTACTTTTGTGACCACTAACCAAACCCATGTTATTATATGTGACTGCATTAGCGTGCACTTTTTCGTAGTATGTACCTTTTTTAATTAGAAACATGAATTGTTTTCTATGTCTATGATGGTGACATTGCATAAATGGTTAAAGAACAAGCATTTGCAATACAATAGGTCTCGCATTATTAAAGTTTGAGCTATTGGTGTTGCATTATTTAGCAATGCCAATAGCTCAAAGTTTAATACTGCGAGACCTATTGCATTGCAAATGCTTGTATTTCTTTATTGCACACACACACAACTCCACACGCATACAACCACCCACACACAAACCCAGACACACAACCAGATACACACCCAGACCCCTCACACACACAACCCACCCCCACACACACACACAACCCCACACACAACCCCCCACACACCACCACCCCCCACACACCAACCCCCCACACACAACCCCCCACACAACCCCCCACACACAACCCCCACACACACAACTCTACACACACACAACCCCACACCACCACCCCACACACACCAACCCCCCACATACAACCCCCCCACACAACCCCACCCACACAACCCCCCACACACAACCCCCACACACAACCCCCCACACACAACCACCCCACACACAACCCCCCACACACACAACCCCCCACACACACAACCCCCCTACACACACAACCCCACACATGCACACAACCCCCACACAACCCTCTACATGCACACAACCCCCCACACGCATACAACCCCACACGCACACAACCCCACACAACCCCACACGCACACAACTCCCCACGCACACAACTCCCCACGCACACAACTCCCCACACACACACAACTCCTCACACACACACAACTCCCCACACACATTTTAAGTTTGTGTAATACTGTGTATTTTAAAACTGTAAAACTTACTCGCTGCACAGGGAGCACTTCTCCGCATTTATTGACACCACCGCCCAGCTGATTACAAGCTGTTGCAGGCGAGTGTCGAGCAAGTCTTGCCGCCATCCCGGGCTTTGCTGACACGCCCACCCGCGCCGGCCACGCCCCCCTTTCTTTGCATTTAAACGCGCGCTGACTGAGAGCGCTGCGTTTACCTTACCGCTCCTGAGGCGAAAAGCCGGGAGTTTTACTAATTCGCATTTTAAGTTTGTGTAATACTGTGTATTTTAAAACTATAAAACTTACTCGCTGCACAGGGAGCACTTCTCCGCATTTATTGACACCACCGCCCAGCTGATTACAAGCTGTTGCAGGCGAGTGTCGAGCAAGTCTTGCCGCCATCCCGGGCTTTGCTGACACGCCCACCCGCGCCGGCCACGCCCCCCTATCTTTGCATTTAAACGCGCGCTGACTGAGAGCGCTGCGTTTACCTTACCGCTCCTGAGGCGAAAAGCCGGGACTTTTACTAATTTGCATTTTAAGTTTGTGTAAAACTGTGTATTTTAAAACTGTAAAACTTACTCGCTGCACAGGGAGCACTTCTCCGCATTTATTGACACCACCGCCCAGCTGATTACAAGCTGTTGCAGGCGAGTGTCGAGCAAGTCTTGCCGCCATCCCGGGCTTTGCTGACACGCCCACCCGCGCCGGCCACACCCCCCTTTTCCCTTCTCTGTGCTACCATATAACATGTGTTCACACTGGAAGCGCAGCGGACGAGCGCAGCGGGCGCGACGAAAGCGCGCCGAAGGCGCGCTTAAGGCAAGCTCGTCTGCGCTCGTCCGCGCCGAGACCACGCCTGAGACCAGCCACCCTGATATGGGTAAGTCATTTGGGAACCCTATTACAAAATTTCTCACTTACAATTCTGAACAACTGCGGAATTTGAACTGCTCAACAGAAGTGATGCACCCCCTACCCCACTTATTCTTTACCGATCCTAATATAGGGCCTTACAAATGCCCTTGCTGCATCCCCCCTATGCATCCGTCTATCCCCATCCCTAAAATTTTAGGAGCCCTTGTAAACGTCCGTTCAGTCTCTAAACATAAAACTGAAATCCGGGAATTTATCGAGTCACATCACATAGACCTCTTATTCATCACCGAAACTTGGGGTGATGATTCTTCAGGCCCAGATTTTAAAGCTGCTATGCCCGAAAACTATTGCGTTTGTAAACTTGACAGGAAGAAACGCAAGGGTGGAGGAATAGCAATATTATACAAAAACCATCTTAAAATTAAATTCCTCGACCTAGAGGATAGCACCTGCGAAGCTGCTTCCTTCTCTATTACTATTTCTGATACTCAATCATGCTCAGGTATCTTACTCTATCGCCCTCCGGGGTCCAGAGCGAAATTTCTTCAAAATATCAATAATTTAATTGAGCTCTCAGCAGGAGCAGCACATTTCAACATATTGGGCGATTTCAATTTCCATTTAGAGACATTTTCCGATCCGGACACCTTGACTCTAATAAACGATCTAGCTGCTGTCGGCCTACAGCAAATTGTTACGCAGCCTACCCACATAGCCGGTCATACTCTTGACGGGCTATTTACTAGTAATCCTTACTTAACCTTGTCAAACGTGACTCCTCTTTCATGGACGGACCATTCAGCAGTCTGTTTTTCTTTAAAACTGACTTCTTTGCCATCACATCGCACATCCCATTCTCCTATTACGACAAGAAACTGGAAAAATGTCGAACTGGCTCACCTTTCAGCCTTGTTGCTTGATAGCTTCACTACCACGGAACATGACCCCTCTTTGGCCTCTGATAACTTTTTGCACAGCCTTAACAAGGCATGTCATATCTTAGCCCCCCCTAAAACCGGCCATCGCACTAGACTCTCCCCCTCAGCCCCCTGGTTCACAGAATCACTTCGACTGCAGCGTCAACAGTGCAGAAATCTTGAGAGACGCTGGCGCCGTCACTATAATGAATCAGCAAAAACTACATATAAAAGCGCCCTCATGATATATAAAGATCTCATCACCAGGGAAAAATCTTCCTATTACACATCTCAGATCACTCAGGCTAAAAACTCAGCCAAAGAACTATTTCAGGTAGTCACGCATCTCTCTAATCCACCTTCCCCCTGCTTCAATGGAACCCAATCCCTTTGCGACTCTCTCGCAACTTTCTTCAAGGAAAAAGTTATTAATATTTTTTCAGCCTTTTCCCTTGCGCCCCCGATACCTTAATTAATCCCCCTGGCAATAACGATATACCTCCCCTTTCGTTCTTTGAAGCTGTTACGGAAGAACAAGTTTATCGACTTGTTCTGAATACAAAATCAGGATCACCTCTAGATCCTTGCCCCCCTGCCATTTTCAACTGCATTCCTGAAACCATCTCTCCTATCTTAACATCTATCTGTAATTCCATGTTCACAACCGGTGTCTATCCCTCAGTATGGAAAGAGGCTATTGTCAAGCCGCTTCTGAAAAAACCCACTCTCGACCCACTTCTTCCTGCCAGTTACCGTCCTATTGCTTGTCTTCCCTTTCCAGCCAAGATCTTCGAAAAGGTGATGAACCTGCAATTATCTAATTTCATAGAAGAAAATAACCTACTAGATGAGACACAATTTGGTTTTAGACGTGGCCACGGAACAGAAACCGCGTTACTTAAAGCAGCAGATGAAATAAGAACAACTTTGGACAAGGGCGGTTCTGCGGTATTGATATTATTGGATCTTTCTGCAGCTTTTGACACGGTCGATCGTGTCACTCTGATCGACCGTGTCTCAGCTATAGGAGTCAAGAACAAAGAAAAAGATCTTTTGGCATCTTTCCTAGTTGACCGTCATCAAACTATCAAAATGACCAACTTTACCGCCCAAACCTTCACTCTCCCTTGTGGTGTCCCTCAGGGCTCTTCGCTGAGTCCGACACTTTTTAACATTTATGTTTCGGACTTAGCAGAGTAATAAAATCTTATGGTATCGCCCTGACAACCTATGCTGACGATACCCAACGTGTGCTCTCGGTACACAACAATGGGACAGAAGTGGCCGCAAACTTTCAAATGGGAATGAAGGCCATAAGCTCCTGGATGTCATCTAATTGTCTCAAGCTAAACTCTGACAAAACAGAGGTGATGACATTCGGGAGGTTGGACCCTATTTGGTCCTCTCACTGGTGGCCAGTAGAGCTAGGAGACCCACCTCAACCTGTCACCAAGGTTCGTAACCTTGGTGTCATATTTGACGACAAATGGACATTTCAGCACCACGTCAATTCAGTGGTCTCTTCATCTTTTTATGTTCTAAGAAGAATTAAAAAACTGCTCCCTTATCTCCCACCATCGGCCGGCAAAACATTGGTTAGTACATTGGTTTTCTCGAAAACCGATTACTGCAACGCTCTGTTACTGAATGCCCAGAAAAAAGTTATAAATCAACTTCAACTAATTCAGAATGCCGCGGCCAGAGTTCTTTTAAACATTCCCAAATCTAAATCCATCTCCTCGCACATTCGCCAATTACATTGGCTCCTGGTTAAAAACCGAATAATGTTTAAGGCATGTGTATTACTTACAGGGCACTCAAAGACACTGGCCCACAGTTCCTTAGAACATCTTTCTGCCTGCTTGATCATCCGAGAACACTTCGCTCCTCGTCGGCACATATGCTGAGAGTCCCTCGGACAAAAAAGGTTACATGGGGTGACAGGTGTTTCATTACTTCTGCGTCCAAACTTTGGAACACACTGCCCCTCCACATTAAAACTGCCCCAACCCTCCTCAGTTTCAGGAAGAAACTGAAAACTTGGCTCTTCCCAGCTTAACTTATCACCTCAGCAATGGTTTGGTATCCTAGCGCCGAGACACCCACGGGTATTTGCGCGCTCTAAAAATGGCACAAACATAAACAAACATAAACATAAACACACACAACTCCCCACACACACACAACTCCCCCCACACACACAACCCCACACATGCACACAACCCCCCACACATGCACACAACCCCCCACACGCACACAACCCTCCACACGCACACAACCCCACACACACAACCCCCCACACACACAACCATCTATCTATCGCCCTCACTTTATCTATCTATCGCCCTCCCTCTATCTATCACCTTAACTCTATATATCTATCGCATTCACTCTATCTATCTATCACATCACCTCAGCATCACTCAGCAACACCACAGCATCACTCAGGGGCACCACAACATCACTCAGCGCCACCAGAGCATCAATCTGTGCAACCATTCAACAACAACTGGTTCAAATATGGTCTATCACTGTTTCAAGCTTTATTACAAATGTCACAAAAAATATATATATATTTCACTCCTGTTCTTGGATTTTCGTCACAATAAAATACACTTAATATAATCTTCACAAAAGTCATTTACAAAAGTATAAGCTATTGCCATTATAAATTACAATAACTTTTATTTAAGTATTAATTATTTAAAAAAATTAAAAGCCATTGTTATTTGTAATATCAATTCATTTAAGTCATGTAAATACAACACATATTGCAGTACAAATACTATAGGCGGCACATTTGCGAAAGTTAAAACTATAAGCATTGTAAACGACAAAGCTATTAATTTCGCTATTTTCAAAACCAACACATAAATAAAAAAATTGTCATTTACAAGACCAATAGCTCAAACTTTCCTAATGCGAGACCTATTGCATTGCAAATGCTTGTTACCCTTGGCGGAGCCCTCTCCCTCCTGAAGCGCAGCGTTAGTTTTGGCATGGCAGCCCGCTTTAAGGGCCGCCATGCTCATAACTTTTAGAATGAAAGACAGTAAGCAAAACCCTTGGCGCCGATGCTCAGAAAACAACCACGCATTTTAGCAAAGAGCAAAGGATTAAAAGGCATGGAACAAGATTCATGAATGGCAGCAATCAGGGGGCGGGGCTGAGCCAAATCGCCTCCTTCTCTTCTTGCAGGCTTGAGCCAGGAAGTGCCTGCCCTTCACGGACATTCATTGTATGTTTTCGAGCACCGTGGATATTCAGAACGGTGCCCGCTCTAAAAAAAAAATATTTAACACATGTTCCTATTGAGGCACTCTATGTTGTTTTGCTTCATTTCATGTTCGGGCGCCACGCTTTATATTCAGCACCACACCAGCTTTTAATTTGTTTTTACTCTTGCACTCTAATTGTATTTATTTGGGCACCGCAGATATTCAGCATGGCGCCCGCTTTTAAAAACATTTATTTTATGGTGCACACAACTTGTATACGGGCACCGCGCTTTATATTTAGCACGGCGCTCACTTGTATGGGCAGTCAGAGGGGAGATTAATATAACGCCAGGCGTGTCTTCCTGCAGCTAAGTACACACAACTTTGCAAAAGCTGGAAGCTTTGTCCCTCACTTCCTGGCACTGCATATTTTCACGCAGTAACTTTCTCCAAATGCGTTTTCATGTGTTATGTAAAAATTAGTGAAACAGGTTCAGATTCTGAACGATTGCCTTTTTTTTCACTTCAAACATTAATAATATAGTATGCCACCCTGGAACTGCTCAGCACACTGACTCAGTCAACGAACTCACAGACCAGATGCTAATTTGAAGGCAGCCGACTTTGGTGATGGAGACCAGGGTTCGAGCATTGGGGTCGCATCCACATTCTGTGAGTCTGGGCGAATCACTTAATCTCCTCGTGCCTGAATGTGTAATGTAAATACGGTGCTCATGTAAAGCGCTCCAATACCTTCGGGTCGAGTTTGCGCTTTATAAATATGCAAAAAAAAAAAACTTTCACAATGGGAATGGGTCTTTGCAGGAACAGAGTACAACATTTTCTAGCTGTCGCAACAAGAATTTTAGATTCTATTAAGGACACGGAGGCGAGGATTATGCTTTCTCATTTCTTTACTGCAAAACACAGCAGCCAACGAAAGTAAAACTACATTAGTAAAAAACCACAATACCCATAAGGCTTTTAACAACGCCTCCAGTATTACATCCAATCACAGCATGAACAAGCATACAAAGTAGAGCGACACTAATCCTGCCTCCTCTTTCTTTGCGTGAAGAAGTCCAATAAGAACAAACAAAGTCTTTGCAATTCTCAACGGAGAAATAAACAGTTCCTGTAAGAAGTTCTCAACGGAGAACAATCCAAAACCAGCAAAGGCGTCCGCTTCCATGCTGAAGGCACGTCAACTCCATCCGGAGAAGGCACTCAACTTTTGTTGGACTCATTTCCTATAATAGAAAAATAAGGTTGAGAAAGGGAGCCCACGGCTGCATTTCTCATTGGGGGGGCATAAAAGTTGTTAAACAACATAACATCAAACAACTTTACAGCTGTATAACTGTCCCAACGGGTGGGATAATCCTCGCCTCCGTGTCCTTTATAGAATCTAAAATTCTTGTCGCGAGGGAGGAGCCATGCTAGCAACCAAGATGGCCGCATAAGCTCCCGGCTCCGCCGACCTCCGCCAGCAGCTCGTCAATCCTGACAACTATCCTGAATCTGCACCAGACTCCCGTGTGGCTGACGCTTTCCTGAGTCTCGAGATGCAATCCCGGGATTTCCAGCTTTCTGGATAACGAAGATATGCCGTGTTCCATTCTCGGCCTAACCCAGCGCGAAAGCCGGGGCCTCGATTTTGAACCCATCCGGATTTGAAGTGAACAACATCGGCTCTGAGACTAGGGTCGTGTCCGGTCCCCCCCGAAGGGGAGTATATCCTGTCTGGTTTGAACAGCGATTTGATGGTCGGTTGAATCCGAAGATACGACGGCGTGTTGCACCGGTTGCCGTGGTCGGGGGTCCGTTGCCCGGAGACTTTGCTCCGCCCGGGGTCGACGGGCTCGGGCCCTCGCGGGAGGCGACGGTGTTGATATTGTGGAATTGGGAGCGCCCACTGTCTCCATCGGCCCCACCTGTGCCTGTTACTCCGGAGTAGTCGACCTCCGGGGTTCAAGACTTGCTCTGTTGATCTGCCAGAGGGGATGGAGCGGGTGGAGACTAAACCGTCGCTGCGGACCGTAATGGCCGCCATTGAAGCGCTCCACTCGCTGATCACCGCCATCATCCAGAAATCGACTGAAACAGCAGACTCGACCAGTTTGACACCGGACGTCGGCCCTTCGATATGTCTTCAACAAGTTTTGTTGCCTGCGGCGCGGATTATGCCTGTGATCGAGGGCCCCGCGCCCCAGCGTGAACTGGTGTTTTTTGACCGTTCCCACACAGTGGCTAGTGAGCCAGTGACTATCATAAGCTCAGCACGTTCAAAACCGGTACCGCCCGAGATGGACAGAGAAGTTCCTTTACGCCAAACTACGTTTTTCGGAGACTATTGGAGTGATTTCTCGTCCTTTTCTTCCCAGCTGATGCAACCCTTTTCCTGGGACTTCTCTGTGATGAACGGTTATCTCCGTATGATTAGTGGTCTCCGAGTGCGGACGTCTTGGCTTCTCTTCCACCACATTGACTTTGACTTTATCGCACATTTCACTCTTCTTCTTGATATGGCGGTCCGATTGGAGAGGGTTCGTACGAAAAGTCGGCGTGGCCAAGGTTGATTTGATTGTCTGGGTTTGACGGCAGGGTTTCATTCGATGCGGGATTTGTAGCCTATCATGATGTGGGAGTCTGGCGATTCTTTTAAACTCCCCCGATTTTTGATAATCGTTGCTTGAACTTGTACTGTTTATATCGGGAGGGGTTTGCTTGCGGGGGGTAGGGGAGACCGGGGGCCTGTTTGTTCTCTCCTCCTCCACTTTATTTCTCCCTTCTATTAGGGCAAGTTCTGGGGCGACAGGCACGCTGCTAGTGGGTTAAGGCTGTAGCCATTGCAGGGGTGCAGGATGGAGGGTTTTGGGGGGGTTTTGTTATTTTGTCTTAGTTTAGTTCTATGGCCTTTTTTTGTTTTCTTTTCCCTCTTTGCAGGAGGTGTTTTGTATATCCTGAATCGTGTTTTCTTACTCATCTTGGTGTCTTCTTTGGTTCTATTTATCCTGAGTCGTGGGTGGAAGGGTTCTGCAGACTATGCCTTATTGCGCTGATTGACAGTATTGTCTCTCCTGTTCATATATTGCATTCTGTTGGTATCTTCGCTTTTATGTACTGATTTCTCTGCATTTCCTTAAACACCTGCCTAATGTTGTATTGTATTCTGAGTATGGCACCTGATTTGTGTAATGTTCCTTCTGCCTTTCTTCAATAAAAATATATATTAAAAAAAAAAAATTCTTGTCGCGATAGCTAGAACATTTTGTATTCTATAGCAGGACCGGAGGCTTCTGATTATGCTGGTTCAAAGCTCATCAATCACAGCATCAGAAACATGAGGAATAGGTTTATAATAAAGCACTTTAAACATTGAGTCTGAAGACCAATCAGCTGCCTTAAGAATGTCCTCCAGGAGGGACCCCAGTAAATAGGCTTTAGAAGCCATAGCTCCTCTAGCGGAGTGAGCACCATAAACAGAAACATCAATGCCAGCTTCAGACATAATCCACCTGACCCACCGGGATAGAGTAGCAGCAGCGACAGGTTTGAATGGCTTTTGCACAGAAATTAACAACTGCCCCAAGGGATCAGCTCTGTGTGAAACAGTACGCTCTTCATAACATTTCAAACACTGCAACACGCATATCTTGCTATTATGTGGAAAAGCAGGGTACTCCACAGACCTAGACATGGTCTTAGTCCTTCTTGTGATTATGAAAGGGACACCCTGTGGAGAAAACATCCTACCGGCCAAGTCTAAGGCCCTAACATCAGAAACCCTAAGACATGATATGAGACAGAGTAACATTGTAAGCTTAGCAGACCACTGCTTCAAGGAAAGATCACCATTACCGGGCCAGGATTCCAAAAGATTAAGAACTTTCGTAACATTCCATAAAGCGGAATACCTGGGCCGGGGGGCATTTGCCACACGGACTCCTTTAAGTAATATGCAGACCAGGGGATGCAACCCCACAAGCTTACCATCAACATGATCATGACCAGCAGAAATAGCAGACCTGAAATTATTGACCGACCTGTAAGCAAGGCCCGATTCTGCTCATTCAGACAAGAAATTCAACACATCCGTTAAAGATGATCCCACGGGATCCACCTGTTTTGAAAGGCACCAACCCACCCATCTCTTCCAGGAAGCAGAATATTGTTTCCGGGTGGAAGGAGCCCACGCTTGGTGCATAAAGCTGGCAGCCGCCTGTGAAAGACCTGCAATGCTCTCATGTCTCCGGAGAGCGTCCACACCATCAAGGTTAACTGGTTCTGAAGGACCAATGGGTGACAAGACCCCACTGGGTCCTGGAGAAGCGTCGGGACTGTTGGGAGTTGGAAGGGAAGGTCCACAGATAACTCCGAACAACAAAAAATACCAGAGGGTCTAAAATAATCTGGGCCCTCCCCGTGAAAGATGAGTGGCACCCTCTATGGTGGTCTTAAAGGAAACCCAAATGATGAAGGGCGGTTTCGTGTGGTGACTGATGGGCATCCTTGCTTGACCACTATGTGGGTTTTGTTTAAGGGTGACCGTGGGTGGACCATACAAGAGGGATGGTGATATAGTTTCTTGTTAGTTCTTGTCTGGCGTTCACTTCGTAGTTTTTAGACCCTCTGGTATTTTTTGTTGTTCATTGTATTTCTGGGGCGTACTGGAGCTTGGTCTTTAAAATCCCCTTTTGACCCTAATAAAATAATTGTTGTTGTCCACAGATAACTCCAACAGAGTGGGAAACCATGACTGAGTCGACCACAACGGAGTCACTAACACAAGTGAAGCCTTCTGGTGCCGGACAAAGGCCGCCACCCTCGGGATCAATGCAAACGGAGGGAAAGCATAGTTCCTCTGCTGTCCCCAAGGCTGCAGGAACGCATCTGTTCCTATCGCCATCGGGTCTGGTCTCCAACTGAAGAACCGGGGAAGTTGGGCATTGAGGCGAGAGGCAAACAGGTCTATCTGACATGGGCCTCGCATAACCATGATCTGAGCAAACAGCGAGGGAAGAAGTTTCCAGTCGCTGTAGTCTCGAAGGAAACAAGAGTTCCAATCCGCCACCTGATTTAACTTCCCGGGGGAAATAATCCGCCACTACAGAGATCTTGCAATCCAGGCAAAAATGCCAAAACTCCTTCACAATGTGTGCCAACATGCGGGATCTCGTCCCCCCCAAGCGGTTGATGTATATCACCGCTGAGACGTTGTCCATCCGAAGCAGGATGCAACAATTGCTCTTCAGCGGTGAGATAGACCTGATGGCAAAGAACCCTGCCAGCAACTCCAGGCAATTTATGTGTAATTTTAGTTCTTCCGCGGACCATCGTCCTCCTGTGGTAAACTCTCTACAGCGAGCTCCCCAACCACACATGCTGGGGTCCGACTCGACAACCACGTCCGGGGCGGAGCCGAAGATTGCTCTCCCATTCCAAGCTGTCATGTGGTCCAGCCACCATTGAAGCTCTTCTCGTGCTTCGTGAGATAGGGGAATGAGATGGTCGTAATGAAACTTCCTCTGTAAGTAAAAGATCTTTAGTCTCTGCAGGGCCCTGCAATGCAAGGGTCCCAGGAAGATAGCCTGGATCGAGGATGCCAGGAGACCCACAATTCTCGCCAGAACTCGCAAGGAAATAATCTCCTTGGTCAAGGTTGTTCTGATTTCTCTCTTTATGGACCTGAGTTTGCTCACTGGCAGAAGGAGTTGCGCAGAAACTGAATCTATCAGAAACCCCAGGAATTCCATCTGTTGGCCTGGTATCATCACAGATTTCTTGACATTGATAACAAACCCTAGATTGTGTAACAGGGACGTCGTCCACTCCAGATGAGTGAGAAGGAGATCCCGATCCTGTGCCAGAATTAGCATGTCGTCTAGATACACAATAAGATGCACCCCCATTTCCCTGAGGCGAGAGACCACTGGTTTGAGAAGCTTGGTGAATACCCACGGAGCTGACGAAAGGCCAAAGGGGAGAGAGCGATACCGGTACCATTCTCCTTTCCATGGAAACTGCAAGAACTTTTGATGTGAGGGGCAAATTGGGACCGTGAGGTAAGTGTCTTTCAGATCTAGGCGGACCATCCAGTCCTTTTCCAACAGGAGGTCTCGCAAGAGATGAATGCCCTCCATCTTGAAGTGTCGATACACTACAAAGGGATTGAAATCTCTTGGATTGAGTACTAGACGCTGGCCGCCACCCTTTTTCTGCAACAAAAAGACATTGCTGCAAAATCCCCCGGGAATGAAGGGTCCTACAGCAATAGCCTGTTTGGCCAACAATTCATCCAGTTCTGAGTCTATAAAACTCTGTTCTAGATGGGAAAAATGGAGAGGTTGAGGAGAAAATGCTTGACGTGGACACTTCAACATCTCTATCTGGTAACCCTGCACGGTCTGAAGGACCCAAACATCTGAATTGAGATTCTCCCAGGTCACCAGAAAATGCCGTAACCTGCCCCCCAGAGAAGTGGTAGGACCCACAAGACTTACTAGAGGACTGATTGTCGAAGTTCTTGTAGCCTCTGTTGACACCCCGATTAAAGCGGCCTCTGTAGCCGCGGGATCTGGACGGGTAAAAGCCCGCCTGGTCGGGCTCCTGAGTATACCCTTTGCCACGTCTGAGGGCATATCCTCTCTGAGGACTGGTGTTGGAGAAGCGGCCGGTCGAGCGTCCTCTGCCACGCCCGGCCCTTCCAGAGACCTGATGTAAGACTCTCTTCAGTGAGGCTTGAGACTTATCGAGCAAGGCAAAAGTGCTAACAAATGTTGCTATGTCCTTGAAAAATTTGTCCCCAAAGAACTGTCCTTCAGCCAAAGAACCTGGCTCTGAAGAAGCCAGCTCCACCAACTGTGGGTCGATCCGCTGCAGGACAGACTTACGTCTCTCAGAGGCAAGAGCGCAGTTAGCGTTCCCAAGCATGAAAATAGATTGCTGCGCCCAACCAGCCAGGACTTCGGGATGGATGGAGGCGCCAGTCTCTTGAGCTTGCAGGGCCAATTCCAGAATTTTGGCCAACGGACCTGAAATGTCGAGGACCTTGTCCTGGCACGCTCTGAGCGCGCGATCAGTCCCCTTCTTGGGGTCCTTCTTATATTTCTTGAGCGAAGTAGTCATGGAAGTGTCAATGTCGGGGGTAATGGCCACTTTGTGGGCAAGGTCGGGACGAGGGCATTCTGAAGTATGGGCGAAAGTTGCGAATTCGCGTTCCGCAAATTTGCGCGAAATCGAACTCGCAATTCGCAAAATCCGCAAATTTGTGCGAATTTTTCTTTTTTTGCGTGTTCGCGAGGGTTTTTGCCAGTTCGCGAGGGTTTTTTACAAGTTCGGGAACGCAAACTTACTTGTGTGGTCGCAACGGTCACAACCATGTTGTTTCTATGTGTCCAGCCTGTTTGCGACCCTGTGGTTTATCGCGGCCACCCTCTGGTTCACCACTGCCACCCTCTGGTTCACCACTGCCACCCTCTGGTTCACCACTGCCACCCTCTGGTTCATCACAGCACCCTCTGGTTCACCACTGTCACCCTCTGGTTCACCCCTGTCACCCTCTGTTTTACCCCTGCCACCCTCTGGTTCATCACAGCACCATCTAGTTCCCCCCTGTCACCCTCTGGTTCACCCCTGCCACCCTCTGGTTCATCACAGCACCCTCTGGTTCACCACTGACACCCTCTGGTTCACCCCTGCCGCCCTCTGGTTCATCACAGCACCCTCTGGTTCACCACTGTCACCGAGCACCGTGGATATTCAGCACGGTGCCCGTTCTAAAAAAAAATATTTAACACATGTTCCTATTGAGGCACTCTATTTTGTTTTGCTTCATTTCATGTTCGGGCGCCACGCTTTATACTCAGCACCACACCAGCTTTTAATTTGTTTTTACTCTTGCACTTTAATTGTATGTATTTGGGCACCGCAGATATTCAGCACGGCGCCCGCTTTTAAAAACATTTATTTTATGGTGCACACAACTTGTATACGGGCACCGCGCTTTATATTTAGCACGGCGCTCACTTGTATGGGCAGTCAGAGGGGAGATTAATATAACGCCAGGCGTGCCCCTTCCTGCAGCTAAGTACACACAACTTTGCAAAAGCTGGAAGCTTTGTCCCTCACTTCCTGGCACTGCATATTTTCACGCAGTAACTTTCTCCAAATTCGTTTTCATGTGTTATGTAATAATTAGTGAATCAGGTTCAGATTCTGAACGATTGCCTTTTTTTTCACTTCAAACATTAATAATATAGTATGCCACCCTGGAACTGCTCAGCACACTGACTCAGTCAACGAACTCACAGACCAGATGCTAATTTGAAGGCAGCTGACTTTGGTGCTGGAGACCAGGGTTCGAGCATCGGGGTCGCATCCACATTCTGTGATTCTGGGCGAATCACTTAATCTCCCCGTGCCTGAATGTGTAATGTACATATGGTGCTCATGTAAAGCGCTCCAATACCTTCGGGTCGCGTTCGCGCTTTATAAATATGCAAAAAAAATAATCTTTCACAATGGGAATGGGTCTTTGCAGGAACAGAGTACAACATTTTCTAGCTATCGCGACAAGAATTTTAGATTCTATTAAGGACACGGAGGCGAGGATTATGCTTTCTCATTTCTTTACTTCAAAACACAGCAGCCAATGAAAGTAAAACTACATTAGTAAAAAACCACAATACCCATAAGGCTTTGAACCACGCCTCCAGTATTACATCCAATCACAGCATGAACAAGCATACAAAGTAAAGAGACACTAATCCTGCCTCCTCTTTCTTTGCGCGAAGAAGTCCAATAAGAAGATACAAAGTCTTTGCAATTCTCAACGGAGAAATAAACAGTTCCTGTAAGAAGTTCTCAACGGAGAACAATTCAAAACCAGCTAAGGCGTCCGCTTCCATCCTGAAGGCACGTCAACTCCATCCGGAGAAGGCACTCAACTTTTGTTGGAATCATTTCCTATAATAGAAAAATAAGGTTGAGAAAGGGAGCCCACAACTGCATTTCTCATTGGGTGGGCATAAAAGTTGTTAAACAACATAACATCAAACAACTTTACAGTTGTATAACTGTCCCAACCGGTGGGATAATCCTCGCCTCCGTGTCCTTAATAGAATCTAAAATTCTTGTCGCGATAGCTAGAAAATTTTGTATTCTATAGCAGGACCGGAGGCTTCTGATTATGCTGGTTCAAAGCTCATCAATCACATCATCAGAAACATGAGGAATAGGTTTATAATAAAGCACTTTAAACAGGATGTATGACATTACAACGCATGCTTTACATCGCATGCCTTTACAACGCTGTTTTTACAACGCATGCCTTTACAACGCATAGTGCTTTGGGGCGCTGGATAGTGAATAGTTTAATTTACTATTCCAACTCCAGTCCCCGTGGATAGTAGGGAAGGTGTTGGACAGTAAATTAAACCTATTCCCTATCCTAGAGCGCCCCCCAGCGCAATGCGTTGTAATGGTTTGCGTTGTAAAAGTTGCGTCGTAAAGGCACTGCGTGGTAAAAGTTGCCTTGTAAAGGATGTTTCCCCTTTAAACAATGAGTCTGAAGACCAATCAGCTGCCTTAAGAATGTCCTCCAGGCAGGACCCCAGTAAATAGACTTTAGAAGCCATAGCTCCTCTAGCAGAGTGAGCACCATAAACAGAAACATCAATGCCAGCTCCAGACTCCTTTAAGTAATTTGCAGACCAGGGGATGCACCCCCACAAGCTTACCATCAACATGATCATGACCAGTAGAAATAGCAGACCTGAAATTATTGACCGACCTGTAAACAAGGCCTGATTCTGCACATTCAGACAAGAAATTCAACACATCCGTTAAAGATGATCCCACGGGATCCACCTGTTTTGAAAGGCACCAACCCACCCATCTCTTCCAGGAAGCAGTATATCGTTTCCGGGTGGAAGGAGCCCACGCTTGGTGCATAAAGCTGGCAGCCGCCTGTGAAAGACCTGCAATGCTCTCATGTCTCCGGAGAGCGTCCACACCATCAAGGTTAACTGGTTCTGAAGGACCAATGGGTGACAAGACCCCACTGGGTCCTGGAGAAGCGTCTGGACTGTTGGGAGTTGGAAGGGAAGGTCCACAGATAACTCCAACAGAGTGGGAAACCATGACTGAGTCGACCACAACGGAGTCATTAACACTAGTGAAGCCTTCTGGTGCCGGACAAATGCCGCCACCCTTGGGATCAATGCAAACAGAGGGAAAGCATAGTTCCTCTGCTGTCCCCAAGGCTGCAGGAACGCATCCGTTCCTATCGCCATCGGGTCTGGTCTCCAACTGAAGAACCGGGAAGTTGGGCATTTCGGCGAGAGGCAAACAGGTCTATCTGACGTGGGCCTCGCATAACCATGATCTGAGCAAACAGCGAGGGAAGAAGTTTCCAGTCGCTGTAGTCTCGAAGGAAATGAGAGTTCCAATCCGCCACCTGGTTGAATTTCCCGGGGAGATACTCCGCCTCTAATTCCGCTGACCATCGTCCTCCTGTGGTAAACTCTCCACAGCGAGCTCCCCAATCCCACAGACTGGCGTCCGACTCGACAACCACGTCCGGGCCGGAGCCGAAAATTGCTCTCCCATTCCAAGCTGTCATGTGGTCCAGCCACCATTGAAGCTCTTCTCGTGCTTCATGAGATAGGGGAATGAGATGGTCGTAATGAAACTTCCTCTGTAAGTAAAAGATCTTTAGTCTCTGCAGGGCCCTGTAATGCAAGGGTCCCAGGAAGATAGCCTGGATCGAGGATGCCAGGAGACCCACAATTCTCGCCAGAACTCGCAAGGAAATCATCACTGGCAGAAGGAGTTGCGCAGAAACTGAATCTATCAGAAACCCCAGGAATTCCATCTGTTGGCCTGGTATCATCACAGATTTCTTGACATTGATAACAAACCCTAGATTCTGTAACAGGGACGTCGTCCACTCCAGATGAGTGAGAAGGAGATCCCGATGCTGTGCCAGAATTAGCATGTCGTCTAGATACACAATAAGATGCACCCCCATTTCCCTGAGGCGAGAGACCACTTGTTTGAGAAGCTTGGTGAATACCCACGGAGCTGACGAAAGGCCAAAGGGGAGAGAGCGATACCAGTACCATTCTCCTTTCCATGGAAACTGCAAGAACTTTTGATGTGAGGGGCAAATTGGGACCGTGAGGTAAGTGTCTTTCAGATCTAGGCGGACCATCCAGTCCTTTTCCAACAGGAGGTCTCGCAAGAGATGAATGCCCTCCATCTTGAAGTGTTGATACACTACAAAGGGATTGAAATCTCTTAGATTGAGTAGTAGACGCTGGCAGCCACCCTTTTTCTGCAACAAAAATACATTGCTGCAAAATCCCCCGGGAATGAAGGGTCCTACAGCAATAGCCTGTTTGGCCAAAAATTCATCCAGTTCTGAGTCTATAAAACTCTGTTCTAGATGGGAAAAATGGAGAGGTTGAGGAGAAAATGCTTGACGTGGACACTTCAACATCTCTATCTGGTAACCCTGCACGGTCTGAAGGACCCAAACATCTGAATTGAGATTCTCCCAGGTCACCAGAAAATGCCGTAACCTGCCCCCCAGAGAAGTGGTAGGACCCACAAGACTTACTAGAGGACTGATTGTCGAAGTTCTTGTAGCCTCTGTTGACACCCCGATTAAAGCGGCCTCTGTAGCCGCGGGATCTGGATGGGTAAAAGCCCGCCTGGTCGGGCTCCTGAGTATACCCTTTGCCACGTCTGAGGGCATATCCTCTCTGAGGACTGGTGTTGGAGAAGCGGCCGGTCGAGCGTCCTCTGCCACGCCCGGCCCTTCCAGAGACCTGATGTAAGACTCTCTTCAGTGAGGCTTGAGACTTATCGAGCAAGGCAAAAGTGCTAACAAATTTTGCTATGTCCTTGAAAAATTTGTCCCCAAAGAACTGTCCTTCAGCCAAAGGACCTGGCTCTGAAGAAGCCAGCTCCACCAACTGTGGGTCGATCTGCTGCAGGGCAGACTTACGTCTCTCAGAGGCAAGAGCGCAGTTAGCGTTCCCAAGCATGCAAATAGCTTGCTGCGCCCAACCAGCCAGGACTTCGGGATGGATGGCGGCGCCATTCTCTTGAGCTTGCAGGGCCAATTCCAGAATTTTGGCCAACGGACATGAAATGTCGAGGACCTTGTCCTGGCACGCTCTGAGCGCGCGATCAGTCCCCTTCTTGTGGTCCTTCTTATATTTCTTGAGCAAGGTAGTCATGGAAGTGTCAATGTCGGGGGTAATGGCCACTTTTTGGGCAAGGTCGGGACGAGGGCATTCCGAAGTAGGGGCGAAAGTTGCGAATTCGCGTTCCGCAAATTTGCGCGAAATCGAACTCGCAATTCGCAAAATCCGCAAATTTGTGCGAATTTTTCTTTTTTTGCGTGTTCGCGAGGGTTTTTGCCAGTTCGCGAGGGTTTTTTACAAGTTCGGGAACGCAAACTTACTTGTGTGGTCGCAACGGTCGCAACCATGTTCTTTCTATGTGTCCAGCCTGTTTGCGACCCTGTGGTTTATCGCGGCCACCCTCTGGTTCACCGCTGCCACCCTCTGGTTCACCACTGCCACCCTCTGGTTCACCACTGCCACCCTCTGATTCATCCCAGCACCCTCTGGTTCACCACTGTCACCCTCTGGTTCACCCCTGTCACCCTCTGGTTCACCCCTGCCACCCTCTGGTTCACCCCTGCCACCCTCTGGTTCACCCCTGTCACCCTCTGGTTCACCCCTGTCACCCTCTGGTTCACCCCTGCCACCCTCTGGTTTATCACAGCACCCTCTGGTTCACCACTGACACCGTCTTGTTCACCCCTGCCGCCCTCTGGTTCAGCACTCACCACTGCCACCCTCTGGTTCATCACAGCACCCTCTGGTTCACCACTGTCACCCTCTGGTTCACCCCTGTCACTCTCTGGTTCATAACAGCACCCTCTGGTTCACCCCTGCCACCCTCTGGTTCACCCCTGCCACCCTCTGGTTCAGCTTTAACACTGCCACCCTCTCTTCAACACAGCACCCTTTAGTTCACCACTGTCACCCTCTGGTTCACCACTACCACCCTCTTGTTCACCATTGCCACCCTCTGGTTCATCACAGCACCCTCTGGTTCACCCCTGTCACTCTCTGGTTCATCACAGCACCCTCTGGTTCACCACTGACACCCTCTGGTTCACCACTGACACCCTCTGGTTCACCCCTGCCACGCTCTGGTTCAGCACTCACCACTGCCACCCTCTGGTTCATCACAGCACCCCCTGGTTCACCCCTGCCACCCTCTGGTTCAGCACTCACCACTGCCACCCTCTGGTTAATCGCAGCACCCTCTGGTTCACCACTGTCACCCTCTGGTTCACCACTACCACCCTCTTGTTCACCACTGCCACCCTCTGGTTCATCACAGCACCCTCTGGTTCACCACTGTCACCCTTTGGTTCACCCCTGTCACCCTCTGGTTCACCCCTGTCACTCTCTGGTTCACCCCTGCCACCCTCTGGTTCATCACTGCCACCCTCTGATTCATCACTGCCACCCTCTAGTTCATCACTGCCACCCTCTGGTTCATCACTGCCACCCTCTGGTTCACCACTGTAGATTATGGGGGGAAAACAAGCACACCTGCCGAGCCTCAACTGAGATGAATTAATTTGGGGCTGGTTAATGTGTCACTGAATTTGAGCTTCAAGTCCGGCACCTGCTTCCTTAGCTGTAAGTGCTTCCTGTTGCAGTTAAAAAATTTTACAGGAGCATTGTGCCATACTTGTAACTATTCTCTGACCCTGCTTTTAGGGTCAGAGAATAGTTGCAAGTAGGCAACTGAACTCTGGAGGGGCTCCTCAGGAAGCACTACAGGGAATGGTTACAAATTAGCTTGAACTTTTCCACCTACTAAGTGCTTTCAGTTTTGCAAAATTCGTTTTTCTGCAATTTTGCGAGATTCGCGGGGCGCGAATTCGCTCGAAATCGAACTTGCAATCTGCGAATTCGTGCAAATTTGCGGATTTTTTTTGCGTGTTCGCGCATTTTTTTGCTTATTCGCGGACTGCTTGCAGCGCACCGACCGCGAGGTTGCCCATGCGCGGCCATCTTGGGCGCGTTGCGTATTTCCGTTTCCGGGCGCTATTGGCAATGTCGCGTTGTGTGCGGTGCGATATTACGAGTTCGCGCGTGTTTTTGCGTACTCGTGGGGGAAAAATCGCGCGAACTTACCCACGCAGTCCTCAATGGCCGCGGCCATCTTGTTTTTCATTCATTGCTATGGTTCTGTGCATGCTTTCTAATCCTCCTTTCATCATGCAATCCTTTGTTTCTTTGGACTTTTTTTTTAATCTTTTCTACTCTATATCTATCCCTCTTTTTTTCTAGATCTATATTTTGTGTTTTTTTCAACTTTTTGTTACTTTTAAAGCTACTTAAAAAAAAATTACTTTACTTTTTCCCTATTCTTTCATTTTTTTTTCTTTCTGCTGTACAGGACCATGGCAAAGGGAGCCGGGAAGGGGAAGGGTCCCGTACCCGGCTCCCATGCGGGCGATTGCGGGGGGAGCAAGTCACAGCCCGGGAGATCTTCAGCGCGGAGGAGGTGGCCGCACTGGTTTACTATGTGCAGCGCCGCCTCCCCAAGACCATCGCAGCAGGCGGCAGGATCGCTAGCGGGTACGGACTCTGGGAGCGTCGGGAGCTGTGGGAGAAGGTGTGCCGGGCCATGTACAAACCCTCTCGGGTCCGGCGCACCTACAACCAGGCCACGCACCGGTGGTCCGACCTCCTGGACCGTGAACACGACCTGCTCGACCTACTAGGCGTCGAGATCCCCGGGCTTAATGAGTAGTAGTAGCTATTTAATCACTACTCTGTTTTCTCCTGCTCTATGTGTTATCATATTGCAATTTTTTTTTTTCTGAAGAGCAATAATGCTGCTGATTACATTGTAGGTAAATTATGTTTCAAAATGTTCTGTGATTGCATTTCAGGTGCACTGCTCTCCTGCTCAGTGGCGGTGCTACTATGCTTATTTGTTTTCGATTTTTTGTGCTCATTTCATTGGCCTGAGTAATTATGCATGAGTGTACTTTACAGAACTGCGTAATGCTAGACACTAAGGGGCAGATTTACAATTACTGGCGCATCCCTGCAAATTAGCAGGGATGCGCCAGTAATTGTGCCCCACGCCTCCACCACCCATAGTGCGCCGCATTTACAATGCGGCGAACCATGGGGCAAAAACGACACAGAAGCGTCACGCATTTGTGCCCTAAAGGCAGCGCATTGCTGGAGTTGCGTCGCAACCACGACGCAGCTCCAGCAATACTCTTGGGTGCCCTATCTCCCCAATACTGCGTCAAGTGTACGTCTGCTTCAAGCAGCCGCAGGGTTTTGAGTGACGCAGCATTGGCCTAAAAGTGACTGAGTGAAATCTTGTAGATTTCACTCAGCCACTTTTAGGATGCGTTCCTGCGCAGGAACGCCCCACCTTGCGCTGGAACGCCCCCTTATGGCGCAGGGCTTTACAACGTGATGCATCGCCCAGATGCATCACGTTGTTAATATACCCCGCACCATGGCGCCTCTTTTGCGCTGCCGCTGCGTCACAAAAGTCACGCAACGACGGAGCAAAAGAGCCGCAAGAGACTTGTAAATCTGTCCCTAGAGACTCAAATCCAGTCCTTCCTTTGTACACCTGCCACTAAGAAGAGATAGTGGTGGTGGATTGATAGTTTGAGTATTTTAATGACTGGTTATGTAGTAGGAAACTTACTTTTTAGTGTTCTCACTGGTCTGCAATCACGATGGACTTTGTCACTTCGCGTGCTGCGGGGTGCTGCCTGCTAGTCCTAGTCGAACCTTTTTGTAGTTGGTTTAGTGAGTTACATAACTTTCCAAGTTGACGGTCCGCGAATCCAGCAATACTAATATCCTAGTAGACCACATCAGATAGGTCAATAAATGTAGTGCAATTGTTGTCTATTTGCTATTTCCCCGAAATAATTTGTTATTGTTCTTTTGAAATGTTTGATTTGGTTGACAACAATCATCCATGTTTGGGTCCTTCTTTCATGTTGTATATCAGCTCCCCCCAGGGGCAAGAGGACAGAGGAGGAGGTAGCGGCGCCGGCGGAGCAGGAACAGGAAGGCCAGGATCGGTACGGCGAGGGCTCTTGTGCTGGCCCCAGTAAGTTTTCATGTTAATATTAATAATTATACTTCCCTATCTTTTAGAGTACCTATTTTGTACTAACGTTCCTCATTCGATTTTTTCTGAATCGTCTTTGATCTTCTTGTAGACTGTTTCTAAATTCTTATCCTGCCTCTACTATGACTCCCTGTGGTACTACTAGATTATTATTATTAGTCTGTCTGTGTAGCTAACTAAGCTTGCACAGTTGACAAAAGGTGTTAAACGAAACTCCCATTCTATTCAGCAATAGCTCTATGCACTGAGTGCAGTCCTCTCAGTTGTCCATAATGTCTTTTGAAGTCTTCTAAATGTTTATGCTTTGACAATTCCCAACAATAAACTGTCAATGACCACCAAGAAAGAATAAGATACTAGTATACTTTTTGATTGGATAGGAGGACAATCCATGCTACTATTGTTGCAGGGACAATTCTGCACAAACAGAACTATGGACACTAAATAGTGCATTGTTTATCAATTTTAATAAGCACAGTTAGACTTTCCACATGCCTCAGTCATAACAGAACTTGAACCCCCAATCTCCTTACTGACTAGCTAGTGTGACAGAGTCATTTAGCTCCCTAATTCATCGATGATTGATCCCCAATGATGATTATTCAACCCAGGACATAAGACTACGGAGTCAGAGTCCAAAACCTTGCTCATTGCACCATCAGGATTCAAGCAAGCCGGGCCGAAGAAGGCTGTGATGCCAGAAACCGGTCCCCGGAAGCTTGTTTCCTTCCCAGTATAAGAATTGGCTTGGTAGTTTGGTTTGCCCTGTTCCCATCATGCACTGGCACAGGAACAGACTAATTTGCATATAGCCAGGTTCTGAGCTGGGATGGTGTAGTGAGCTAAAAAACGGTGATGGATTAAAACCATGATCTCTTGACTTGGTAAGAGTATTCTGCATCATTCAGAAACTCTGTCCATCACCACCCCCCTTTTCCAGAACTGTCAGTGCCACAGACTCCTGCTTGCAAATTGCAAACCCTTTCGCTCACTCACTCATGACTAAAAACCACAGAGTCTATGTAAGTTTTAAAGCTTTATTAAAAGTAAAAACATTTATTAAAAACAAGTTCATCATACAACATAAACGGTGGATTGAAAATGGAAAAGTGCTTAGTGATTTCACACATTAATTGTGGGTGAGCCCTCACCTTGTTGGAACTTCAAATCTTCTTTGTGGTGCTGAATCGTTGCTGACTCCTTCCTAGTGATGATGATCTGATCTTGCTCTTGTTCTTAAAAGGGAAGCTTCTGTCTGTTATGAGAAAAACGGTGCGTGTTAAAAAGCAAGCATTTATCAGTTGTGTCAAAAAGTGTAGCAAGACAACACCCTTCCCTGAAAAAAGTGCAATTTTTAGTTTTGGCTAGACAGTCACAAATTATTCAATTTGTTTGTGTAGTCGTAGTGACATTTTTTCATTCCTAGACAAAATACTAGGGAGTGGTGTATTTGGCACCTAAGAATCTGAAATGTATTTTCTAGGCAGAACATCGGCACAACCATCCACCGGTGCCGGGGCCAGCGCGGAGGTGGGCACCGCTGGGGCGGAGGCGGTGCAACAGCCAGCGGAAGCTGCTGTGGGGGATGCCACGGTAGTGGCAGACATTGGTAAGCTATTATATTTCTTACTTATTGAGATTGCATGCAGACTGCAGAGTGTGCTCTCTGCACGGGTGTATATGTTTTACAGTACAAGTATACTATACTATTAAGAAGACTTACAAATTTAGAACTAAGTTTTTATCAACCAGGTAGTAGCCTCCTCTAAATTGACTTCAACTCAGCTGTGAAAGTTTTTTCGAGAATCCAAGTCAGATCAGAGATGAACTTAATCGATGGGATGAACGAAAAGGGAAAGAAGGGTGTAAGTAAGTGTGGAAGGACGAGCGAGTTAAAAGTAATGATGACTGGCAAAGAATGACACGTGTTTTTGAATGCTGCCCGAGGTGGCTGGGAATATGATGCATGGCCGGTTGAAGGATGAAGCAAGGATGGGTGGAAGGAGAAAGGGAAGAGGACTGCCTGGGTGGATGAAACAGAAACTGTATGTGAGCGCAATATATCCTTTGGTTGAAATTCAAATGCAAGTCAAGCACGGATGCATGGCTTGCGGTTTCCAAAATAAAATGAAAATGTTCTTTTGCCGTGAGAAAATGTAAGGTTTGTCCATTTGAGACATTAAGAAGAATGATTGACATTTACTTTGAATGGATGGATGCCTGGATCATGGTACTATCTGACTCATAGATAGCATATGTGTATGTAGAGAGAGTAGATGGTCACTGGATGAACTAAGTGTTACTTTGAAGAGCATGTAACACCGCACCCGCACGTCCGTTCCAGTGTATGAAAAGCAAGGAAAAGAAGTTGTAATTTTTCCGAATACTACCATGAATAGTAGCAGTAGTTTGTATTGCAAGCACAGCATATATCCGGCGATTACGGGGGCCACTCACTACCTCTGTTAATAATTTTAGTACAACTCTGTCATTCATGCGTGGCCTATCAGTGTTCACTCAATAAAAAACAAAGCACCTAAAGTCATCCCATATGTAATCAAATACATATCCTGTGAAGGGATAGATAATCCTATTATTTATCTTCTTCATTTTCCTTTTCTAGTAGTCATTGGCACTGTAGGGTGAAAGTTAAATTAATTAAGCAGTAGCCCTTGTAACAGAGTATTCTCAGTGCCACCCATAATAGAAAAGTAAGAGCTTCACCACCTGCATGTACTAGACTGGTACAGTAACGCAAGCCTGTGTCATCATGGCGTGCGTCTGTTTTTCTCGGGTGCAAGTTGACTGAGCTGGCATTATGCCGGCTTCCAGAAGTTTACGTACCAATTTCGCTAAACAAGAGAGAAGAAGAAGAATAAGACTGGTGTACTGTCATAGTCGACTCTAATGTAGTGAGTCCATAGTGCTCGTAGAATTGATTCCTGAAACTCCCACTAATGTTAGAGCAAGGCTGAAGAAGTGGGAGGTTAGATAGATACAGGCCACAAATGTTATGTACTGTGCTTGCAAGTTGCTAGTTCTACTGTGACACAACATTCTGCTGAATTATTTTGTGTTAATCTTAAAGAGCATTGGTTACAGGCTATGTTTTTCTTTCTTCATATAGATGCTTCTTAAAAACTGTCACGGAAGGAGCTGGCTAGACGGGCCCGGCAACGGAAACTGGAGGCGACTGTCTCCGAATATCGGCGGCTGGTGGCCCAGGAGGAGGAGGACACGCAGTCGCAGACTACCACAACATCCACAGCGACAGCTGCATCCTCCTCCGCGCTCCCTGGGTCAGCCAGTCAGCGCAGGCCTCCAGCTGTACGAGCCGGGGTACCGCAGCCACCCGCCACCGCCAAGCAGCCAAAAAATCAGCTGCCCCCCACAGCAGGTGCAAGGCACGCGTGCACCGCCTAACCCTCAGAGTGTCCTACCTTGAGCAGGAGCAGAAGAAAATGAGAATCCTGCTCAAGAACCTCCGCAAGAAGCATGACCACCTGGCCCGAAAAGTACACCGCCGGCGGCATTAGAGGAGGAGAGACCATCCCTTGCCCCTTTTTTAAAGACTTTTGGGGGGTGGGAATTGGGAGTTGGGTTTTTTGGACTTTGGGGACTTTTTATTTCACGGACATTCTTTGGGGTTAGGTAGGGGGGGGTGGGTCGGGTCTTGCGGGATAGTTTATTTTTGTTAAAGATATAAATAATTATTACTTTCAACTTAAACATAGCAAACGTGTTTTTTACTGCACTTGAGGGGGGGGGGTTTAACTGTAAGTTTGCTTTCCTGAAACTTAAGTGGCTTCTTGATTCAAATTGTGTAAGTAATTGCCCAAATGTTTACAAAAGTAAGTGCCTCTCACAGAGTTAGTGAATCCAATTGTCCTAGGACTTTACTAGTACTACCGCCAGTCTCTCGTCTCTCCTACTACTCCATTATTCTTCCTCCCCCCAAACGCTTATCTTACCTGTAATTCGTGTTTGAAAATAGGGCTAGGCACAAGGCTGGCTGCATGGCAAATGGCGATTAAGGTTGGCAATCCTGGGCGGTTGAAATGGCATAATTGCGGTGGTACTAGTGGTGGTACACAGTGGCAGTTGCAGCATATGAAAAAAAAGAAATTAAAACCTTGATTGGCCTGAGCGGAGCATTAGAACGGTACAATAGATACTATTGCACGTGACAGTACACTAGAACAGTGCCATAATGTAGCCTTACAAATGCTAAAGTATTGAAAGTATAACTACTACTTGCGTGGAATTTGACATTGGCTACTACTACAAGAAATAGTACTGAAGGTGAAGGACACAGCAGCGTAATCATTTGCCACGTGTAGGAGGAGGATGTTCTTCATGATCAATCCAGTTGATGGCGCCCATGAAAATATGCTTTGATTTGCCAATAGTCATGGGTCTGTGTCAAGCTGAGTAAGAATATATCCTCAGATTCCTTCACCAGCCTTGAAATGTAATTCATTTATAGTTGCTATGACCTTATCCTCCCCAGCAAATGTGTGGAATTATTGCTGTCATTTACTCACACATCAATGAAAACCACACGGCCCGGGGGAAGAGGGTTAGGGTTTGGAAATTGGATGGGAATGGGGTTTTTTGGGAAAGTTTTGTTGAGAGAGGAAAAAAAAACACAGCATGGGCAAACAACAAATGAAGATAAACAAATCTTTGGATACGAAGATATCCATAAATATTTTAAGGGACATAAAGGAAGTGCATGCACTACTGCAGGCATGAAGTTGATTGCTACATGGATGGTTAGGTTACTTAAACTAAGCAGTACTTTCTAATGAATGAAAGAATGCGACAGTACAGGGCTGCAGTAATTATGCGTTTTCACTTGCCTATCTCTGCACTCAGAGAAACACTTTGTTCATTAAATTATTTTGAAAAATAGCAAAGTAAAACTATCCAATGGCTGGAGGGATGAATTTAGAAGCAGAGAGCAAAGAAATGCAGAGTCACACTTATAGAAGTTCACAGAAATAACATTACTTAAAAGATAAGTAGAAATGAATGGATACTGTTACTGTATGTTGTTGTACTTGTCCTGTTGAATTTGGGAAGTTGCATGCATCCAGCCATTCCTCTTATTTGCGGTACTCCTCCGTTCCATCTGACGCTCCGTCGAACAATGTTGGTGACCAGAAGACACCCTGTCCACTGCCTGCCTGGCGGATGCTGAATTGCGGGTCGCTAATGTGAAGCCTGACTTCATCATTTTTTCCATTGCACACGGTGAAAGCCGCCCTGTAAATGTTGATGGAAAAACAGGAAGTGATATTAAAACACCACTGAGAAAAAAATATAAGGTATGTACGCTGTGTAGTGGAAAAAGTCACACTTTCAGTTTCAGAATCGACAGTACTATAGTTTCGAAAGGGCGTACTCTGAGTCTCTTTTTGAAGGATAAATAAGTATGGGTGAATTTTGCGGATCTTGCCCCTCAAGCTAGGTGTACTGTAAACTACGATTTTAGAACAACATTTGACCTTCCCAGCAGTGCTCCCAGACCCTTCAACACAGACGCTAAAATGTAGAATACACCCAATCAGACCCCAAAAAACATGCGATACTGCTACCTGTCTGAGGCCTAGTGGAAAATGATGACAAAACGTACTTTGAAAGTAAAGTAGGCCCAAATCCCCCCTTTCCCACCATGGATTTTTGTCAAACCACTTGCAACCAAAATTAGACATTTCTCGACAAGTGCTCCAAGAGTAGACCCCAGAACCCAGTTGCCAAAATCTCGAACACCCCCAAACACATGCAATACTGCTAACCCTAAGAGCCCTAAGTTAAAAATAGTGTCAAACACTTTCTTCAACTAGGCCCTAACTCCCCTTTGCCACCATGGATTTTCTCCAAACCACTTGCAATCAAAAGTATCCATACCCAGCGTTGCTCCAAGACTCCCCAACCCCCCCCACCCCCCCAAACACCAGGAACACCCCCAAGCAGGCCCCCGAAAACGCTAAAGTGAGCGAAATGTCTGAAAACTGAAAAACGTATTCACCATGGATTTTCTCCAAACCGCTTTTATCCGGTATTAGACCTTCCCAGCAATGCCCCCAGACCTGTCAACCCGGGCGAAAACAAGTTTAACACCCCCAAACAGCCGAAAAGCAAAACCGCAAAAAGTGAGACTTAGCAAATTTCGGGCCTATCTGGAATTCAGTCCAAATGCGCTGTGCAGCTAGGCCCTAACTCCCCTTTTCCACCATGGATTACCTAAAAAACAAATGCAATCAACATTAGACTGTGCCAGCAGTGCTCCCAGACCCCAAAACCCACCCACAAAAACCTAGAAGCCCCCCAAACAGCACCCCAAAGACAGGCAAGTGAGCAAAAACGCAAAAACATTTTCGCCTCCGATTTTCTCCAACCCACTTTTATCCGGTATTAGACCTTCCCAGCAATGCCCCCAGACCCGTCAACCCAGGCGGAAACAAGTTTAACCCCCCCAAACAGGCAAAAAGCAAAACCGCAAAAAGTGACAGAATTATTTAGCCCTCAATCCCAAATCACTCAGTGCGCGCTCTGCAGCTAGGCCCTAACTCGCCTTTGCCACCATCGATTTTCTTCAAACCTCTTGCAATCATAAGTATCCATACCCAGCGTTGCTCCAAGACCCCAAAACCCCGCCACAAACACCAGGAACCCCCCCAAACAGCCCCCCGAAAACGCTAAAGTGATTGAAATGCCTGAAAATGGAAAAACGTTTTCACCTCCGATTTTCTCCAAACCACTTTTATCCGGTATTAGACCTTCCCAGCAATGCCCCCAGACCCGACAACCCAGGCGGAAACAAGTTTAACCCCCCCAAACAGCCAAAAAGCAAAACCGCAAAAAGCGACACAATTATTTAGCCCTCAATCCCAAATCACTCAGTGCGCGCCCTGCAGCTAGGCCCTAACTCCCCTTTGCCACCATGGATTTTCTCCAAACCACTTGCAATCAAAAGTATCCATATCCAGCGTGATCGTCCAACCCCCCCCCCAAACAACAGGAACCCCCCCAAGCAGGCCCCCGAAAACACGAAAGTGAGCGAAAACTCTGAAAAGTTAAAAACGTTCCCACCATGGATTTTCTCCAAACCACTTTTATCCGGTATTATACCTTCCCAGCAATGCCCTCAGACCCGTCAACCCGGGAGAAAACAAGTTTAACACCCCCAAATAGCCAAAAAGCAAAACCGCAAAAAGTGAGACAGCAAATTTCGGGCCTACCTGGAATTCAGTCCAAATGCGCTGTGCAGCTAGGCCCTAACTCCCCTTTTCCACCGTGGATTTCCTAAAAAACAAATGCAATCAACATTAGACTGTGCCAGCAGTGCTCCCAGACCCCAAAACCCACCCCCAATAACCTAGAAGCCCCCCAAACAGCACCCCAAAAACAGGCAAGTGAGCAAAAATGGAAACACTTTTTCACCATGGATTTGGTCCAAAACTCTTGATTCCGATATTAGACCTTCCGAGCTATGCCCCCAGACCCCTGCAGCCACCCGTAAAAAAGCAGAACACCCCCAAACAGTCAAGAAGCAAAAATGGGCCTACCTTCAATTCAGTCCAAATACGCTCTGCAGCTAGGCCCTAACTCCCCTTTTCCACTGTGGATTTTCTGAAAAAAAAATGCAATCAAAATTAGACTGTGCCAGCAGTGCTCCCAGACCCCAAAGCCCACCCCCAATAACCTAGAAGCCCCCCAAAGAGCACCCCAAAAACAGGCAAGTGAGCAAAAACGGGAAAACTTTTTCACCATGGATTTGGTCCAAAACACTTGATTCCAATATTAAACCTTCCGAGCTATGCCCCCAGACCCCTGCAGCCACCCGTAAAAAAGCAGAACAACCCTAAACAGGCAAAAAGCAAAAATGCAAAAACTCATGCTTAGAACATTTTCAGCCAACCAGTCAACATCGGTCCAAACGCGCTCTGCAGCTAGGCCCTAACTCCTCTTTCCCTCCATGGATTTTCTTCAAATCACTTCCAATCAAAATTATGGTATCCCAGCAGTGCTCCCAGACCCCCCACACCCTCCCCCACAAATCTAGAACACCCCCAAACAACCCCCCAAAAACATGCAATACTGGTATATTCAAAACATGGCAAATTGCGCTGTTCACAAAACATTGCTGTTTTCAGCACTTCCACTACTTCGATCCTCTTGAAACTTACCTGGACAGTCACTTGTTCCAGCGATTCACAAGAATCTCAGCAAGGCAGAACAAGAAGAAGAAGAAGAAGAAGAAGGTCTACGGCTAGTTTTCACTTAGTTTTCACCCAAACACACGCGCCCGCAAAACACCCAAAAAGGCAAAAATTCTGCCAATTCTGGACCAAAGAACACCAAACCCCCCTAAAACATTACCAACATCATTATAAACGAGCCTGCATTGGGCCCCGAGCCCTAGAATCAGCGTGAACCATACCAACTTAAACCCAAAAACCCTAGTAAATCGCAATGAACCCTAAACCGTAGATATGCTTTGTCTGTCTGTGTCAAAGAGCCTAGGTATGCTACAGCAGGAGGATGCTTCACTCAGTGGTGCCTGCCTTGACCGTCTGCATGGCCCTGCCGCAAGCATGGGCCAAAAATCCATTCCGCTCAAGAATTTGCGATTTTTCGGTACTTTTGCGAGATTTGCGAAATACCGAAAAACAGCAAATTTTGAAAACATAACGGATGTTTGGCCCAAGCTTGAGGCAGTGCCATGCAGAGGGTCAAGGCAGGTACCACTGAGTGAAGCAACCTGATGTAGCATACCTAGGCTCTTTGTCAGACAGACAAAGCATATCTAATTGTATGCAGCAAGCCACATAGCCCCGATTTTACATGAACTGCTGTCTGGAGTGGACTCTGCCTGGCATAACAACAGTACACTGCCTCGCCCTCCTCCAATACATACCACGAATAGACAGACATGTAGTCCTGCTGTAGTAGTTGTTGTAGACTGGTTTACCTGTTTGCCACTCACGAATTGGCCATAGTTCTTCCGTAAACCGACGCTGATGATCCATCCATTCCAGTGAGTGACTGTAAAGAAAAAATATATATTATTTAATCAATCATCATGGTATATTGGCAAGTGAGTCCGCTCCAAGGACATTGCATATTTTGTGAAATGCAATATAGTGGCCCCTGAATTTGAAGTACAATTTTAATTAAACAAGGTAAAAAAATAACAGAGTTGTTGACATGAGTTACAATTACTGTGTAAAATATTAAATAATAACTAAGACAAGACATATGAATCATCATTTCATGCCCAAAAAAAACAGCAATTGGTTTCATCAGAGCCAGACAGCCATTGCTGTCCACTGCATGCCATCTTCTCAATTATTCATTACCTGTTCTACTTTTTGTCCGCATCTTCTTTGGAAAGTGAGGGCCCACAGGGCAGCCTCTCCTGTTAATATCAGAAGTAACTCTGTCAGCAATCAGCAAGCATTTTAGTAGTCAGTCAGTAATTTCAGTCCCACTTGAGGGGACTTGTCGTAATCCATCCATCTGCCTTGAGGGAAATGGATAGGGGGAGTCTGGAGGAGGAGTGTAAAGGAGCATGATTGAGTTGTGAACTTGTGAACCTCAGGAATGTAGACTGCGGCACCTTCAAATCAATAAGGAATATAAGATGAAGACAGTGCTGCTGATGGACTTGTTGTGATTAGAGTTTTGTTGTGGTAAAAGTTGCAAAACAAAGAAAGACACACAGGAATAAAAGTGAATAAGGACGAAAAAAAGGAAGTCATTTTCAGGGCTCGGTGTCCGGGAAGTAGAGCTCGTCCTCAAACTCCATGAATTGAGACGGGAGTAGGTCAGGTAACAGAGAAGAACTTCCGTCACCTAAGTCGGTGTCCTCTTCTTCCTGCGTGCATTCACGTATTTTGTAATCTGGTGGTATCAAGTGCTGATTCATCTTGATCAGTGTTAACCTCTCCACATTTTTGGCCGAGAGGCGGGTCCTTTTTGAAGTTACAATGGCACCAGCAGCACTGAAAACACGTTCAGAAGACACGCTTGTGAGCGGGCAAGACAAATAATTTATAGCAAGGTTGTTGATCAGTGGCCATCGAGCCATTTTCCTGTACCAATACAGCAATGGGTTCGTATTAACAAAGACCTCGGTTGGGTCATCCAGATAGGCCTGCACCATCGACTCAAGGTTCTCCACGGTTGCTCCACTTTGCGTACCATCTGTGGCCTTTGCAGCACTGGAACGAGCAAACCCTTGATGAGTTAGCCAATCCGCTTCCGACAATATTATGGCTGGGCCTGGTGCAGGTGAGGATGATGATACGGTTGCTGCTGGTGTCGTTAACGGCTGTGAGGGAAAGTGACTCCCTTCGCCCACAGATTCAGAAGTAGAACTTGACGCTGGATGGTCTGCTGATTCAGTTGGACTTCTGCCGGCTCCTTGAATTTTCTGCCGCTCTTTTTCTAACCGAGTGGCTGACACAACTAGCCAATGTTTGTACTTTGAAACATCTGCTTCATCAAAAGGAATGAATGCTTTGCTGGCAACTGCCTTTTTATACCGTGGATCCAGAATAGTGGCACAAATGTAATGTTGTTCTGTATGTATGTTTTGAAGCCTTTCATTGGCAACTAGGCGGCTTAATAAGCTCTCCGCCAACTGATATGCGTCTTGCTTTTTTTCACCAGCATCTCTGAACGTTGAAGACACCGCCTTCAGTTGGTGCTCTAGCATGACCAACAATGGGATAGCTTTGCCCAAAGAACAGTCCTCCCTGCTGACTTCACGCGTGAAGACCTCAAAAGGACGAAGCATGTCTGTCAGGCTTTTAACTAGCTTCCATTCCTCCAACTCTAGCCTCATGTCTTTCATAGTAGAACCTAGTTGAAAGACATAGTCATTGATTACCATGCACTGCTCAGACAGACGCTCAAGCATGTAAAAGGTTGAGTTCCAACGTGTTGCCACCTCCTGGATGAGTCCTTTGACTGGCACTTTACGTTCATGTTGAATGCTCCTCAGCTCCTTCCGGGCCTTAAAAGAATGGCTGAAATGTGTGCAGATTCTTCGGCAGGTGATCAGTAACTTCTTGACTGTGCTTTCAGTTTTCAAGAAATCTTGCACAACCAGGTTTATACAGTGCGCCAAACACGGCACTCTGAAATATTCACTAAACAAGAAAAGAGTGTCCAATGGTAGTATTCAACCACCGTAAGAAGCAGGTAAACGGCTTCACTTAAAGCGTTAAAGAAAGCCCTCACTCACCACCTAGTGATGACATGCTTCATCATCGGACCCCACAAAAGAGACCAAGTGTCTCTTTTGTGTGCTACAACGCCAGATCTATTGCGGAGCTGGTTGGTGAGTTCAGGCAATGTTGTGCAAAGAAAACTAGTGGTGGTGGGTAGTTAAAAATAGTCAGTAGTGTATCAAAATTTAACTTTATTCTAATGATCACTAAGGACTTATTGATTAAAATTATGTGTTGGAAATTCGTCCACAGTTAATTAAGTGGTAGTTTCCTAATTATCAGTCGACAGGTTTCAGCCACGAAACGGTATGAATTTACCTGGCATTCATCAGGACTCAGCGTGTACTAAACCCTGGTGGAATGGACTCTCTAAGGCCCACCCTTACCTAGGGACGTGAAAGTGAAAATTAACAAAAAAGTGTAAAGTGCAAAATAATTACGAGAAAATAAATTTATTCCTAATTACTCCTGGTTTAGGAGGATTCCGAACTTACGGTTTCTGCACTTTAGTGGTGTTAAGGATTCACACCATGGGCAACAGGAGGGGGGGTGAGAACGTAATTGGCACACCGCCCTCGACGCTCGGCACCCGCTGTGTACCTGCATCTACCCTCGACTGGACCCCGAAATATTCACCTTGATGCATGGCCTTAACTATATTACTGCCATTATCCGTGGAAACATAACCAACTATGCGATTTCTTGGTTGCAGCCATTCAGAGACCTTACTGTTAAACTCCTCCAAAATGTTTTTTGCAGTATGAGTTTTCTCCATGGCAAACATGGCTAATGTTGCATGTTTCCGAGCAGCTTGAAAAACTGTCTCCAGGTCAAAAACTGCACTTGACTTGTCTCTAACCCCTGCAAAAGACCCTGCAAAAGAGACCCAGTGTGCAGTGATGCACATGTAATCAAGGGTTTGGCAACTGGTCCACATGTCTGTTGTCAAGTGGATAGTGTGAACAGCACTCTTCTGCAAAGCTGCCCCAATCACCTACAGTACATCTTGATGTAGTGCTGGAACCGCAACTCTGGCAAAATAGGACCGGCTAGGAACCTTCCATTTAGGGCAGACTGTTGCCACTAATTCTAGAAACCCCACCCCTTCCACGAAAGAAAAAGGGAGAAGGTCCAGCGCTAGCATTTTAGCCAGCTTTGCGTTATACAGACGTACCGTTGGGTAGTTGCATTCAAATGGCGCCTCCGACCACAACATTCCGCGAATGGTGGGCTGGATCATTTTACGTGATGATGATGATGATGACGTCTTCAAACCAGTTAGGCCCAGTGATGTAGTTTTTCGCATTGGTGTCTCTCCCACACTCTTAGTGTGCCTCATAGATTTTGCAGGGGTAGAGGGTGTGGGCGATACCACTGCAGTGCTGCTGCCAGCAGACCTGGGTGTACCAGAAAAAATGTCTGTCGCTTCTTCACTTCCCCCCTGCACGATCAGCCTTTCGTCATCATCAGATGCAATATCAAGAGATACATTTGGATTTGTTTTTCTTTTGCCTTCCTCGATCTTCCTCATGTGTGCTTCCCAAATGATAGTGTGGTGTTGCTTGAGATTACCTCTCTGGCCTCCGGTACCATAGTTGGTACCAAGCTTACCCCGACTAACTAATGTTTTACAAATCGAACAAACAACCATGTTTTCCGCCGTTTGGCTAACAGTAAAGAAGTCCCAAACTGGGGACTGGTGATGTCTGCTGAAGGTGGAGGTGCTACTTTGACTTTCAATGCCAGATGAAGTGGAGGATGGGCGTGGCTGAATTTGTTTCTGTTGTTCACTTACAGCACCACTACTTGAGGTCGAGCTGGATGGAGGTCCATGCCGGCCCTTCTGACTAAAAAAGATGGAAGCTGTAGGTCGTGTTGGTGTTGTAGTTAACGGTGGTGGTACCAGTGCCGCGCCGCCCATATCCCGCTCAGCAGCCATTCGGGATAGGGACAAAATGTGTGTCTGCTGCATGCCCGCTGGGGCTGGAGGGACGACTGTGATGACTGGGTCGTTGTCAGACTGTTCAACAGCAGCAGAAGACACCACTTCTTGTTCGTCGTCATCACCCATAGGTCGAATCTTTGCGGGAGCCTTCCTTTTAGGCTTAGCTACCTTTGTCGGCTCATGGCGTGACTCACTCTCAGACTGCATGGCTGGGTTCCAATCACGATCAAGGTCATCAGAATGAAGGGGGCTTGAAGAAGAACTTGTAGTAGTAGTAGTATCCCTCCTTGACCTTTTTCTTGCTGGGGATCTGGAAGACAATGGATAATCATCATCAGGAGGAGTGGCTTCCTCGGATGATACCTCCTCTTGAATATCAATTTCCTGATGTGCCCCTACTTCTGGAGGAACAAGCGTTGTAGGCAGTTGTGCAGCTCCATGAACCTCTAGTTGCACCTCTCCATGCACCTGTCCATGCGCCTCTCCTTGCGGCTCTACTTGCGGCTCTACTTGCGCCTCTCCTTAGGGCTCTACTTGCGCCTCTCCTTGCGGCTCTACTTGTGCCTCTCCTTGCCCATGTACTTGCGCTTGTACTAGGTGCACCTGTGTTTGTGGCTGTGGTTGTTGAAAACTCGTCAGCTGAGTTACACCCGGGATGGTACTTTCGTGTGATGAGCCAAGATCACTGGTCGATGGTGATTGAACAACCAAAGTGGCTGCCGCAGCAGCACTCATGATCTTGGACCTAACTTGGCAAGTTGGCACTGAGCCCAATGAAGCGGAGGTGCTGCTTCCAGCTTGGTCCCCGGCGAACACCGCTGCTGCTGCAGGTGTAGTTTTTGTTTCTCCCAAAAAAGGTGTCGGTGGGCACACCAGTCTCCTTGGAAGGTGGTGCCACTTGCTTCTTCTGCTGCTCCTTACTGGCAGTGGCACTGGCAACTTTTTTCGCTGAGGCGCTATGGCCAACTTTCTTTGGGGCCATCTTCTTGAGATGTCAGAACAGCAGGCCGCAGTTGCACGAGTTGCAGAGTTGTCTTGTCTGTGGCCACACGTGACGTCACGTGACGTTGTGCTGCACACACCGCTGCAGGACTTCTTCCTGGCACTGGTGGTTCTCTTGTGCACCTAAAAACAATGAAAGCCAGAGGAACATCAGTTAAACACCCCAAAAAGTCGAAAAACACACATAAATCACCACAATCCAATGCCATCCATGCCCTCAATGATGTTTAAATTCAAGACACCCCACAGAAAGACTAGGTCCATGCACCACTGAGTACCCCTGGGGATAATGGATGAAAGCAAGGCAAAATGGGTGCAGGTCTGAGCACACTGCCTGGCTTCAAAATGGCCCCGTGACTCCCACCACATGGCCAGGCCCTGCCTGTACCAGGGCTCAAAATGGCCCCCACCCACATGGCCAGGCCCCAACAACACCCCAAAAAGTCAAAAAACACATATAAATCACCATAATCCAATGCCATCCATGCCCTCAATGATGTTTAAATTCAAGACACCCCACAGAAAGACTTGGTCCATGCACCACTGAGTACCCCTGGGCATAATGGATGAAAGCAAGACTAAATGGGTGCAGGCCTGAGCACACTACCTGGCTTCAAAATGAGCCCTTGACCCCCAGCCACATGGCCAGGCCCTGCCTGGACCAGCCCTCAAAATGGCCCCCACCCATATGGCCAGGCCCCAACAGCACCCAAAAAGTCGAAAAACACACAAACATCACAACAATCCAATGCCATCCATGCCCTCAATGATGTTTAAATTCAAGACACCCCACAGAAAGACTTGGTCCATGCACCACTGAGTACCCCTGGGCATAATGGATGAGAGCAAGGCAAAATGGGTGCAGGCCTGAGCACACTGCCTGGCTTCAAAATGAGCCCTTGACCCTCAGCCATATGGACAGGCCCTGCCTGGACCAGCCCTCAAAATGGCCCCCACCCACATGGCCAGGCCCCCAAAACACCCCAAAAAGTTGAAAAACACATACAAATCACCACAATCCAATGCCATACATGCCCTCAATGATGTTTAAATTCAAGACACCCCACAGAAAGACTTGGTCCATGCACCACTGAGTACCCCTGGGCATAATGGATGAAAGCAAGGCAAAATGGGTGCAGGCCTGAGCACACTGCCTGGCTTCAAAATGGCCCATTGACCCCCACCACATGGCCAGGCACTGCCTGTACCGGGGCTCAAAATGGCCCCCATCCACATGGCCAGGCCCTAACAACACCCCAAAAATTCGAAAAACACATATAAATCACCACAATCCAATGCCATCCATGCCCTCAATGGTGTTTAAATTCAAGACACCCCACAGAAAGACTTGGTTCATGCACCACTGAGTACCCCTGGGCATAATGGATGAAAGCAAGGCAAAATGGGTGCAGGCCTGAGCACACTGCCTGGCTTCAAAATGAGCCCTTGACCCCCAGCCACATGGCCAGGCCCTGCCTGGACCAGCCCTCAAAATGCCCCCCACCCACATGGCCAGGCCCCAACAGCAATCAAAAAGTCGAAAAAAACACACACAAATCACCACAATCTAATGCCATCCATGCCCTCAATCATGTTTAAATTCAAGACACCCCACAGAAAGACTAGGTCCATGCACCACTGAGTACCCCTGGGCATAATGGTTGAAAGCAAGGCAAACTGGGTGCAGGCCTGAGCACACTGCCTGGCTTCAAGATGGCCCCTTGACCCCCACCACATGGCCAGGCCCTGCCTGTACCAGGCCTCAAAATGGCCCCCACCCACATGTCCAGGCCCCAACAACACCACAAAAAGTCAAAAAACACTCAAAAATCACCACAATCACATGCCATCCATGCCCTCAATGATGTTTAAATTCAAGACACCCCACAGAAAGACTAGGCCCATGCACCAGTGAGTACCCCTGGGCATAATGGTTGAAAGCAAGCAAACTGGGTGCAGACCTGAGCACACTGCCTGGCTTCAAAATGGACCCTTGACTCCCAGCAACATTGCCAGGCCCTGCCTGGACCAGGCCTCAAAATGGCCCACACCCACATGGCCAGGCCACAACAACACCCACAAAACTCGAAAAACACACAGAAATCACCACAATCCATTGCCATCCATGCCCTCAATGATGTTTAAATTCATGACACCCCACAGAAAGACTTGGTCCATGCACCACTCACTACCCCTGGGCCTACTGGCTAGTGAGGCTTTACAGGCACCCCAAAATTAAAAAAAAATCAACATATTACAGTGAGCTAAAATTCCATGACATAAATGAGAATTAAGTTACATAAAAATCACAAAAACAGTTGTATCATGCACCCATGACTAACCCTGGGCCTACTGGATACTGTGGCTACCCACCACAATATATATTTTGTTAAAATTGTGAAAAAAGTTTTAGAACTGGAGTTGCCTCAACTGCAATGCCCTAAACAAACAACACCAACTTACTTGTAAAATCTCAAGTCCAAAAGTAATCCAAACTCCAAAGTCCAAAAAGTCCTCAAATACAAATATCCAGCAGCAGCCACAAAAAGTAATCCTTCCAGCTCCACACCCAAATGAAAAGTGACCAGGACATGGACAAAGCACTGGGAGGAGCCTGCTGGACAGGAAGTTGGAGACTCTGGGGCACTTCCTTCCTCCCACCCCACCCCAAAAAATTGACTCTGGCACCAAAAAGTGCAGCCAAATGTCAATCTGAGGAGTTATTCTGATCAAAATCATCATTTTCACAAGGTTTATGCTTCCTGCGGTGGATTTCTTGTGCAGAATTGCAATTTTGGCAATTTTGGGAACGCGAGCTGTTCAAATCTCCCGCCGGAAGTCAGCTGCGCGCCGCATCTACGTGTTCGGCATTGTTTACTCCCGCAATGCGTGATCGCGGGCCTTTATGACGTACTCGCGTTGTCAAACTCTCGCTGTGCAAGATGGCAAGCCGCGATAACGTAATTGCGTTCGAAAAACTCTTGCGCAATCACGCAGCAAGATCAAAAATGGCGCAGCACACGCAAAACCGGGAGAAAAACAACTCGGCGGACTCAAGGTCAACGCCACGCGTGCGATATTGTATTTTTCAAGCGCGACCAAGCAAAATAATTCGTAGCTTGCGTATTTGCGGAATATTGGGCAAATTCACGCGATTCGCGGATCGTGAAATCGTCAAAAATTCGCCCGCGAAACGGATTTTACGCCCACGCTTAATTCCGATTTGAGGCGGGCCCTAACCTCTTTGTGAGGCCTTGCGCAGGTGGGTTTCTAAATATCCTGCCACAGCCGGGGCTGGAACCCTATCAGAGGACCTGGGATGGACGATGTCAGTAGGGTCAAACAAGAAAGGGGACGGAGTGACGGGGGAGAAAGCGTGCTTACGCTTCTTTGCACGTTTACGCGTCTTGGACTCATGGGATGAGTCTGTGTCTGTGTCCGTATCGGTAGTGGTGTCCACCACAGGGATAGGGGATGTTTGGGGCAGGGGAAGGGGCTGGGCGACATCTTTGGAACATTCTTTAGCTTTGTAAAGCTTACCATAGGAATGGACATGCGGCCAAGAAGAGCCAGAGGGATCGTCGGGGCTGGGAACCGGGGGTTGGCCAGAACCAGGTGGAGGGATATCTCTGGGAGCAGGCAGGATAAGCAATTCTAATTTCTGGGTTAAGGGTAACAAAGCAGAGGATAACGCCCTATCTAGTTTGGCGTCAAGCTTCCTATCTATAAGGTCTTCCATGGTCTCACCATTATAATACTCCTCATCACCCTGCTCACCAACAGCGTCTACTTCCTCCTGATAGTAATCAAGGTCTGCCATCTTCCAAATAGAATACATTCTTAATCAAAAATCCCCAGAGGGAAGCTTAATTATCAGCCCTAGACCTAGGGCGTCTGTTGGGAGTGTGCCTGGCGCAGGAGCCAATATAGAACACTACCAAACTGGGAAAGTAACTCACAGTCTTTTCAGTCCCCTTCTAGGACTAATGGAGGGGGAAAAGGCCCTACGCTGCAGCTGCAGAAGGACCATCCAAAAATTGCAGGCAAAAGAGGTCCTGGTACCTCGAGGGTTAAATCAGAGGATTAGTCCGGTAATCGGCTGTTAAAACTCTGACTCCACTCTCTTTAAGGCCCCTTAATTGGCTCCTGGCCGCGCTTTGGTGACCCTTATTCAGCCCGGGGAATGGCGTCTGTGATCGGCACTTTGCAAGCCCTAGAGACGTACGCAGGGCCCCCGTGAAGGCCCCGACGTACGCTCACTCCCAGCGGTGGGGGCCAGTCTCCTCCGGCTCGCGGACCGCGAGGGCAGAAGCTGCGGTGTCGGCGGCCGGAGGGGAAACCAGGTACAGAAACCTACAGCGCAACACGCGCTGACAAGCGGGCGCAGGGCGGGAAGCGGAGCGGGCAGGGAAGGCCTCGCTCCAGTCCCGAACCGAAAGGAACGCGCGGCGCACCCATGATGAAAGAGCACAAGCCCTGAGAAATCGGCAACATAAACAGGGCAATATTTAATTACAATATAATAATGCACTATAATAAATCATTAGCCATGTATGCAAGTCAAAGAACAATGCATAGAAAGTAGAGCGGCACTTATCTGGGCTGCGGAGCAGCAAAGAAAGAGGAGGCAGGATTAGTGTCTCTCTACTTTGTATGCTTGTTCATGCTGTGATTGGATGTAATACTGGAGGCGTGGTTCAAAGCCTCATGGGTATTGTGTTTTTTTTACTAATGTAGTTTTACTTTCATTGGCTGCTGTATTTTGCAGTAAAGAAATGAGAAAGCATAATCAGAAGCCTCCGGTCCTGCTATAGAATCAAGGGCACAGCGTGACACACACATGGTGCAGGCTACCATCATCTCACAAGCCACTCATGGAGGGCAGAAAACAGTACCTGGGTGGTATCCCTGGAAACTCTAGCCCCATTTTTACTTTTTATAGTTTCGCTACTAATTATACATTTATTTGGCTAACTCATTTCAAACTGACATGAAGCGTTTCGTCCACTTAAAAGCAGAACACACAAGGCTAAACTGGTGGTTAATCTAAATTATTCAGTAGAAAAAATAAACATCGTAAAACCTTAACAGTCTAATAGGATTTTGTCTAACAAGTGTCCATGTCTTACACGTAAATGGTTCAGTTGCACAAAAGAAAAAAAAAACTCACGATTTTCATATTTTTTTTTCAAACCACCTTTATTTGGTTTTTGCAACAAACCTTATTTAAGATGTGTACTCAAATGCAATGTGCATGCTATCAGAGAGCCATACATTTACTGGAGGATACCAAGTACATAGGGGCTTATTTATGATGCCTAGTGACTAATCACTAGACTGCCTAGTCTTTATTGCACACTGCTGATTCTTTAACTCATTCATGCAAGTTAGATTTCAACTGTTTTCTCTTTGCCTCTCAGTTTTTCAGACTTTCTCTTTCTCCTTCTTCACTCCTTTTCTAACTTTCTGTCTCACTTGCTCAAGGTCAAAGTCCGATTTTGAAAAGTAAGTCCTAGTTCCCAAAAACGAGCGCACTTATAATTGGGGCAGATCACTAAAAAGAAAGCATTTGCAACAAGCATTTGCAATGCAATAGCTCTCGTATTTCAGTTTGTGCTATTGGCATTGTAAATGACAATACATTTTATCCTTGTGTTTTGGAAACCTGCAAGCTGTGCATAAACACACAGTTAGTATGGCTAGTCCTTGCTTACAAGAAGCAAGGTTGGCAGTAAAAGAGGCGCAGTTACTGCCAGCCTTGCTTCTCGTAAGCAAGGACTATATGTACAAAGTGCCTGTTTAAGCACCGCTTGCAGGTATTCAAAATGCATAAATAAAAGTAATTGTCATTTACAATGCCAATAGCTCAAACTCTCGCAAATGCGAGACCTATTGCATTGCAAATGCTTGTTTTAATAGCCCCCTGTTTTTGAGTAAATGTGTCTGCTGTAAGATACCTATGGCAACTCTGTGTCTTCTCAGATATGAGAGCACCTTACAGAGTTTTCTATGGTCATTTAATCTCATCACGGTCCAAGTGAGGAATCTAATAAAGGTGGAAACCTATGATGAGTTAGTTTCATTATAGGAATCTCCCGTCCCTTCCCAACATTAACTGGACTATTTGTGTATGTTGCCGGTCATTGTAGTAGTCAATAAAACATGAAAATGTGTTTGTTAGATAAGTCCTATCAGGACACACCCACTCTATGCATACCCAAACATTGCATAGAAGAATGTACTCCCTCCCTGAGCATCCCAAACAACCCCTGCAAAACAACAAACAAAGAAGCATTATAATGTCTTGCGGGACACACATGGGGCAGATGTTCCCAGATTACTATCTAAGCATTCAGCCTTGGAATAAGTACATCCCAATCAGGAGGTTCCGCCCTCATTTTTGTTTTTCTCTGGTTTATGAAATACTCTCCCAACACTGAAAGATTAGTCACCTCTACCGAGTGAAAAAGTAGATTGTCTTTTCATTGCGACATGTCATTATCTTAGTTGGAAACCTTCCCTGGGGAGCCTTTCCTGGGAGTTGGGATTATTATGACTTTTGACGAACTGGAGCACCTTTATCGGATCCGTCAAGAAATATGGTTTCCCTTTGGGAAAAATGCAGAGCTTTGCTGGATAAAGCATGCTGTAGTCAAAGTTCAGTTCTCACACTTTCCTTTTTACTTGTAAGAATTGACAACATGCTTCTTGAACATGCTGCGTGAAGTCTGGGTATAGCGATAGGTCCATGCCTTCATAGCACAGCACCTTAAGGTCTCTAGAGTTTCAAAGGGCAGCGTCCTGGTCTCTGTAGTTCATTAGGCGTGCGATAATAGGGCATGGGCTAGCACCAGAAATAGGTTTCGGAATAAGTGCACAATGGGCTCTTTCAACAACAAAAACTTCAGAGAAAGTGTCAATACCCAAAAGTGCCTCCAATAGCTGCTCCACGAATCGTTCCATATTATCAATATTAGTTGACTCTGTCACACCTACTAAGCGTATATTATTCCTCCTTGAGCAAGCTTCTAAGTCTTTAAACTTAGTTTGCAATGCGCTAAGTGCTTTGTCCAGCTTAGAGTGGGCTGCTGTACTATCTATATCGGTGTCTTCCGCTTCCGAGACTCTTTTCGACTGCATCTGGTCTCTCCATATGGTTATCTAGCCTCCAGTCATGAGGTCTATTCTGTAAGTTAAGGCGTCTATTATACCATCCATTTTATTTAGGCTGCGTTTCATTACCATCCGCATTTGTTTTACATCTTGATCCATAGGTAGATCGTTGGACTCAGAGCCTGATTCTGTTGCACCCGAGTGTGTGTCCCTGAGTGTTGGTGTCTTGTGGGGCTCAAAATGGAGCTAAGACTGGGATTTTTCGGTTTTGCCCATCATGTGTAGCGCTAGTGTTGCTCCAAGTGCAAGGTGATTTCAGAATCCAGGTTAATTATACTGTTCTTCAGTGACACTGGGGTGTGTTTGTAGGTGTGTCTGAGGTCACTTATACCTATTGGGCTTGGCGTGGAATATTTATGAGGAGACTGTGGTGTTATTTGGTGGATTACTGGGTCCAATAGGAGTTAGTCATTACCCCAGGGTGCAATGAAAATAATGATGATAAATAGTTAGCTGAATGCTAGCTCTTAGCCCTGCGGCAATGTGTTCCATATGGAATGGTAGTACCCAACTTCTTGCTTAGTATTGCGTGTGTCACTGGTGTCCATGGGGAGTGGGTAGCCCCCTGCGTCGGCCCCTTTTCCAGCAGTTCAGCACTGCTTAAGAATCCTCCTTTGTGCTCCTGGGGACAAAGTCAGGGCCTTACCATCTATGCGTAGCTCAGGCCTTCCCCATTGGCCTCGACAGACCCAACAGGCCTGACTGGATGCCTGCCTCAGTAAAAGGATGGGAGACCCTTAAGCAGGTTGTAGGGGCAAGCTCCGCTGATCGCTGGTGGCGTCACAGTCTAGGCTGATCTTCTGGATACAGCAGCGGTGCCAGTGCTGCCCAACTGGGCCCCCGTCGTCACTCGCTATCCGCCTGGGGGGAACACGAAGAAAGGGAGGGCACAGCTCACCCCCATGGCACGCAATCAGAGCTCCGCTAGCATCCAACATTGATTGCTCCGCTATCCAGGAGCCCCGCCCAATCCTCCAGGTCTCTGATGGATCATCGGAATCCCCACGAGCAGGGGCTCCATCTGGGCCCACAAAGTCAAAGTGCCTCCTCTGTTGTCAGGTAATTTAGGCCTCAGTCCTCAGCTTCACTGGAGCTGCTGAATTTTAGGGAGAGTCCGCTATGTGGGCAAAATCCCACTCGGCCAAGGGGACCCGGAAGGGGCTGGTCGTTACATTCTTGGTCAGGCGCTGGCGGGACCACGGCCCAGGCCGATGCCTCCAGAACAGCAGCAGGTCAGTTCATGTGTGACAATTCACCAGTAGCTGAGCAGCACTCACCAGTGGTGCACAGGGGCCTTGAATCTGAATGTGCATAGAATTCAAGGAGTGTAGCATTTATATTTCGAAGCGGAGGGCTGCTGATGGGCTGTAGGATGATGTCATATTAGTGAATGGTCTCGCAGAGCTCCACTAGTCTGTGGCCATCTTGGAGCCAGGCAAGCTCCTCCCCCCGGCTTGAGTTAAAGTTACTATTTTCCCCATACAAAACAACAGTTCAACACAACATTTTAGGCCCAAAATCTTATAACATGGGTTCGTATGGGAGAAAAATGGTTATCGGTGTCACAGGTAAGTAAACGTCTTACAAGTGGGAGTTTTGGGGGTTAGGACCAAGGTTCCCCAAGGTCTAGGTTGGCACTCGAGTTTTAACACCAGCAGCACTGGGGCGGTCAGGTGCAGAGTGCAGGGACCCAATGTTAGCCTATTGGGCTGAAGGGGCCTTCGATTAGGGACTGCTGACAAGCAGGCCAAGCGGGTGTTGGAGCAAAGCTTGTGAGGTTAAGGTCAGCAGTGCAGGGGCCAACATTCAGCACAAGAGCTGCACCACCAGTGGCACAGGGGCAGCCGGGTGCAGTGTGCCAAGAGGACATTGGGGACCCAGCAGTTTCAATGGAGACCTTCAGTTTGGCAAAGTTGCTGCAGGCTCGGGCGGGGAGACTTCCTGAAGGTGCCCACCAACTGTAGAGGTAAATTGCGTTCTTGGGGGATGCCTAGACACCGTTGGCTGGGCCACCCATAAGTGGGGCGTCAGGTGCAGGCGTGTCGTCTCGCGTCGGGTTTTCTAACAGCTCTGGTCGCGGTTGGGGGACCCTTCAGGTTGAGGCTTGAGGCTGCAGGTGTTGGCTTGAGGGATGTTGGGGATCACTAGATCCCAGGCCAGGATCAATGTAGAGACCTCCTTGTGTTGTTGGGCCACTCGAACTCGGGACGTCGGTGCCGGGTGCAGAGTGGTGCAGAGTTGCAGAGTCAACGGAATCCGGATTCTGAGGATGAATCTTGGCTTGAGCAAATCAGGTGATCACAGGAGACAGAGTCTTTAAGATGGTTGCAAGAAGGGCCTCCGGGCTCAAGGGGGCTGCAGGCTGCTGGACACGCTAGGGTCTTCACTGTAGGCAGGTCAAAGGCTGACAGGCCGGTATGGCTGGGGCCAAAACAGTAGGTGTCCTCTTTCTTCTGGGTCTTCGCAGCTCTTCGGTCCTTCTTCTTTCTTCCTTGAATCTGAGGAAGCAAGGTTCAGGGTAGACCCTAAATAATAGATTCAGGGGGGTTAAAAGGGGTCTGCTGGTCGGGACAAATGGGTCCGTTCCTTGGGGTGGGTACACCCCCCTATTATGCCACCCTCCAGTGGGATGGGGGCATGAGCCTCTTCCTAATTGGCTGGGTCTCCTCATCTTTGAGATGGAGGGGACTGAGATGTGTGCTTTACCTCACGTCCCCCACCTGAGGGGTGGGGTTGGCAAAGGTGGACACACCTCCCCTCCTAGCTTGGTTTTCCTGCTGATTCTTCTGGCAAAAGTGGGGGACAGAACCAAGGGGGAGCCAGTTGCAGGGGTAAGCAAAAGGCATGGACAGCTCACAAAGGCGTCAGGCCTATGAAACTTGCCCTTCGTGGACCCAGCCCATTCTGGGGAAGGCTGCATGACAACTCTGCCCAGAATGAGCTTGTTTCTGAACCCAGAGAGCGGAGGCTCTCTACCCAGGGGTCCCGAAACCTGTCTGATGGTGGCAAATGGTGTGTAGCCATTCAGGAACCACACCAGTGCTGGTCGATTTTCAGGGGGTATCTCTAAGATGCCCTCTGAGTGCATTTACATAAAATTTCACACTGGCATCAGTGTGGGTTTAATGTACTGAGAAGGTGGCTACCAAACTTCCCAGGTTTTAGTAAAGCCATTATGGACTTGTGGAGTTCGTAATGACCAACTCCCAAACCATATACTCTTTATGGCTTTACTTCACTTGCAATGCCTAAGAATGGACTTAGACACTGTGGGCGTACAGGGTTCATGCCACTGTACCCTCACCTGTGGCTTACCTAGGGCTCAGGCAGTGGGTTGTAGGAATGGCACACAGGGATGTGTGCCACGTCGACTCTTCACTTTTCTCTGCACCAAAACACACAGCCTGCAATGGCAGTGTGTGAGTGTTAAGCTACAAGGCCTCTAAGGGTGGCACACTGGGAGCTGCAGCCCTTAGAGGCCTTTCCTGGTCACAGTGCCATTGGAACCCATGGCACCTTTTACAAGGGGCTTACCTGTGGCCAAGGATGTGCTAATTGTGGGTACAACGGTACAGGCTTGGCAAAGAGCACAGGTCCTGGGGGCCTAATTAGCATGGACCCAGGGCACACCAAGTCAAGTTACCTCAGATGTCAGGCAAAAAGTGGAGGTAACCATTCTAAAAGGGGTACTTTCCTACAATAACTTACAGCCAACTATCCTCTCCTTGCTATTCACTAAGTGGCAGTACTTATCTGCATCTTCTTGTTAAATGAAAAGCGTAATAGAACTTTTTAAGGTAGTCCTGCCTCTCCCTCCCCACTTCAGTGTCTTGGTTTCCTCCCTCCAGCTACAAGAATGCAGACAATGCACATCCGCTGTCGGGGAAGCTATTCTCACTTTCAGATTATGCCATGCTAAACAAGGCACATCCTAATGCTTTCCTTACATACTTAGGCACAACATTTCTTAAGCACGTTAAAGCTAAACACCAGAAAGCATGACTCCCACATTTTCAGAATCTCATTTCGATGTTTGCATTATTTACCCTGTATTTCCTCTCATGTTGCTTTGGTTACAAGGGTATTGCATCATTCTAGAGTAACATAAAGTGCTCTGTAGTGCACTATATATCCTTCCAGCCATGACTTTACGCTTCAAACTCCTCAGCTCAGTTGTCCATGCTGAAGAAGTGGTCTAGCAAAATCATAGAAGTGGAGTTACTGATCATCTGATCCCCAGGTGCATAATACAGAACTATTTCACATGCAGATATTGATGTTTCTTCTTATAGTTTGGTGTCTCGGAGTGCATGTTATGTCAAATGTCTACTCTATGTGCCTAAAACCCTCGCTGAAAGTTTTAACCTTGACTTAAAACCTTCAATTGCCACCCTTGCTTTTTTGTTGAAAGGCTTGGTCCCTGTGTTCATCCTCTGCATGCTTCCCCTCTGAGTCATTTTCACGTTTGCCGTAATCTCTATTATTGCATTTGTGCAAATTCCACACACCTTCTCTCAAAGCTGGAAAACTGTCCTTCTTGGTAATTCAGACTGTGCAACCTAGGAATGCCTATTATGCTCTAGCTCATCTACTAATCCCACCGAGCATCTGCATGAACTCATATACCCGCACCCACTTATGATCATACCAAACTGATACTAATTTTAATCCATCTCAAAGACACTGGAGTGGACATGGAGATATGGAATGTTATCCTTCAGTGAACCAGACTAAACCCTTTACAAAAATAACTGCTGAATGAATCACTTACCTTGGTTCCCGAGCAAAGTGCTGCTTCGCATAAAGGACTTAAACATCTTGTTAGGGCTAGTAAACACTATATGAGCAAGTTATTTCCTTCGGTAACGCCTTAACTGGTTGAGGCAATAATTTACTGCAGATTCGTTGCCTTTGAATTTCTCCAGGCGTCAGACTGGATCCAGAAGATTTTTCTTGAGCAGTACCCATGCACACCATTAGGTGGTGTCGTTGGCTCCATGTGGAGTCATCCGCTTCGGATGTGACATCCATGTCACCTATATAGGCATCACCTTGGTGTGCTGATGTCAGTTACTTTTCACAACTTTCCATGCCAGAAGCGCAAAGCCATGAAGTTCACTGACACTGGTGTGTCCAAACTAGGGTCCTGAAAGGGATCAGCCCTGACCCTAGATATCAGTGCACAGAGCACAGAGGATTGATGGGTCAGTAAAAAATCTGCAGTTAGATATTATCTCTACCAGTTAAGGGTTACCGAAGGTGTAGGAAAGTCGCATCTGCTTTCATAGTTACCCCAACTTTTTGCTTGGTGTCAGTGTGTTTTTGACCTTGTCTGATGGGATCCTGCTAATCAAGACCCCAGCAACTGTGCTTTCTCCCCTAAATTGACATTATAAGTACTTTGGTACCTCCACAATTGTCTACTGATGTTTCCTTATAAGTCCCTAGTCTATGGTACTGAGGTAGCCAGAGCATAGGTACACCAGGGGTCTTCCATGAGCTGCAGCATGTATTGTGCCACCCATGAGAGTCCACTTAAACTGTGACTACAGGACTGACATTGCAGCCTGTGTGAGTTGCTGCTTGCACCTCTGAATACAGATATACGTTTTTCTTATATCTGAGATAACTGCACTTAACACAGATAAGTCACCCCTATTGCAGGCTCTTCAGTCCTGAGAGCAGGGTGCTTGGTTGCAAGTCTAAGGGTGCCACTGCATGAGCAGGACCCCACAACAAACCCTGGAGTCAATTCTCCAGGCTTCGTAAATGTGGTCAGCCATTTTTAGACATATAGTGGACATCAGTCATTATAAGATGTCTAACTATATAGTGGCTGCACCGAAGCCTATCATGTTTGATATCAAACACGTTAGAATCACACCCCAACACCGATTCTGGTGCAGGACGTATGATCCAATGTACTGGGGGACTCCTTAGGGGACCCCCCTGTACTACCGGTAACAGCCTTTCAGGTTCTGCCAGCAATGTAGTGATGCTGCCGACCACAGACACGATTCTGCCCTCTTCTGATGCTCAGCCAAACTCGAGCAGGTGAAGGCAGAACAATAGGTTTCCTGCCACAGGGAGTTGTGAGTGACCCCCTCCCAGACAGGACTACTTCATGCTGGATAGAAAGGCTTTCAATGCCAATCGGATCCCTCAGAGCTCCAGCAGGTTAATGTGGAGCCTGGAGTCCTCTGGGGACCGGAGTCCTTCGATCTCCACCCAGATAATTGCCCCATCGCAGGAGTGAACCATCTGTGGTGGGGAAGTGAGAGGGGTCTGCCTGCCTCTGAACCAATCGCAGTTCATTAGCCACCACTGCAGGTCTTTTTGCAGTTCCCTCTGAGTTCTGGACCATCTTAGAGAGATTCCCCTGATGCTGCACTCCCTGGAACTTCAGGTTCCACTGCAGAGCCAGAATATGCCATTATGGCATGTGTCACTAGCAGGACACAGGAGGCCATGAGGCCCAGTAGCATCATAGTCAGTCTCACCGAAATCCAGGATAGAGTCTGAAACATCAGTATCATAGCCTTAATATGCTGGACTCAGTGCTCGGGGGGATAAGCCCGAAACTGCTCTGTGTCCAGAACAGCTCTGATAAAAAGGAGCATATGAGAAGGAGTCGGGTGTGACTTCAGCACGCTGATAGTGAAACCCAGCTAATGCAGGAGGCCCACCATTGTCTGGAGGTGGGATACAACAGCCTTGGGCAAGCCCGACTTCAGCAGCCAGCAGTCGAGATGGGAGAAGACTGACACCCCTGAACTGCGCGGATGAGATTCGTCCACCGCCACCACCTTGGTGAAGACTCGAGGGGCGCTAGTAAGGCCAAAGGGGAGCAGGTCGAACTGAAAATTCTTCTGGCCTCATGTGAACTGCAGGTAACGCCAATGGGCAGGCAGGACGGGTATGTGAAAATAGGCTTCTTGCAAGTCCAACGCTATCATCCAGTTTCTTGGGTCCAAAGCAGACAAGACCTGAGCGAATGTGAGCATCTTGAATGTCTCCTTTTTGAGGAAGTAGTTGAGGGCTCAGAGAGCTAGGCTAGCATTAAGGCCCTTGCCCTTTTTCAGGACCAGAAAGTAGAAAGAATTGCAACCACAGCCGACTTCTGGAACCGGAACCCTCTCTATGGTTCCCTTGGCCAAGAGCGCCATGACTTCCTCACGGAGCAGAGACAGATGATCCTCCATTAGGTGGTCATAAGGTGGAGGCATGGAGGGAGTGCTAGTCTCAAAGGGAAGGGAGTAGGCTCTTCGGATGATCTGCAGAACCCACCTGTCCGATTGTATGGGCTGCCAGTGATGGAGTTGATGGCGAATCCTGCCATGAACTGGATGCCTATTGTAGGAATGAGCCTCTTTTTGGACATGGTTAGCACACTCTTTTTGCCTGGAAATCGATGTAACTTCAACTGGAAGTGCACAGAGGCCCTACTAACCAGGTCCCCTGTGCCAGAGCTCTTTGCCTAAACTGCACCTTTTGTTTCTCAATTGGCACAATTTCAGTTCCCCTTGTAAACCCCTAGTAAATGTTACCCCTGGTATCTAGGGCATTGGCACTGAAGAGGGACCCAAGGGCAGCAGCACAAATTGTGTCACCCCAGGGTCCCCTCACCAAGCCTATGCAGACTGCGTGCCTTGGAGAAGACAAGAACTGCCCACAGACGCTGCATGGGATATAGGTAACACACCCCTGCAATATCCATGTCAATTCTTGGATATTGTAAGTGAACAGGGAAGTCATAGAGACTGCATAGGCTGGACACTCATCATTACGGCTTCACTATGTTATGGGATGTTTGGTGCCAAACATCTTGTCTTGATAACCCTGCTGTGTCAGATTTATTAATAACCACACTCAGAGGACCCCTTAGAGGGGTTCCTGAAACCTACCAACCCTTAGTGTGGTCACCAACTGGCCTAAGCCAGCCTGTCACCACCAGACAGAGTTCTGATGCCATGCTGTGAGTGCCTGCACGCTCAGAGATCGAGAACAATGCCTGCCCTCTGGCGAAGGTGTTAACTCCTCACCCGAGTCAGGAAGAGACATTTGTGGAGGGAAGGTTCAAAGGCCTTGCTCCCTCTGAAACATGACCCCAGCCTCTCCTCGCTGCTTTTGGCAGGAAGACTGGTGGGAAAATGAAGAAAGAGTAGGTGTGCCCCCCTCTGCCAATTCCACATTTTTCAGTGCCCACCTTCTTGAAGATGGTGGGACTGATCCAATCAGGGCTGGGGCTATATCCCACTCCCACATGAGGTGGACATAATAGAGGGTGTAGACACCCCAGGTAAGGGCACCATTGGCCACAACCTGTCACTCCCTCGTAAACACCCCTAAATGTAGTATTTAAGTGGCAACCCCAGACCCTGAAGAGTAGTATCAATGGACACAACAAGAAGACAAACAAAAAAAATGTGTTGGACAGAGAACTGCTGATCTTGTGGTGGACTTTAAGCGCAAACTCCTGCCTGCCACCACAGAACTTGACAATCGCCATCCTCCAGCTTGTCTCATCACTGTGTGGCCTCCACAAACCCTGCAGGATCATCAGCTCTTCTCAAATCACCAAGGAACTCCCTTGAGATAGAGGAGCTATCTCAATAAAGCCACAGACCCCAAAAACAGCAAAGTCCTGTCCAGCATCACCTAGCTCCGCAGCCCGACCAACGTCTTCGATTGCCCGCCAAAGGTCCACTTTGTTTTGAGGGTCAGTTCAACCCAGCACAGGAGCTGAAAGGCAAAAATACCCGGGACACCAGACCCCTTGCTACAAAAACCTGCGAAACTGGGTCCAGGTCGACTTCAACTTTTCAGCAAGGCAGCAACCAACGAGGGACATCGGGACTCCAAAAGAACCACCTCAGCAGTGACCCAGTAGCTCCAGAATCATCGCTTCATGGTGCCAGCCCCTGACTGCGAGCAGCATATTTGCGCACCAGTGTCCAACTGCACATCTTCACTGCGCCCAGCCTGCCTGGCCAGGCATCTTTGAAGCAGCCAGGCTTCCGTGACCCCAGAGCCCTTTGGACCTCTACTTTACCTTAAGATTAATCTAACTTGCCTTGCCAGTCCTCTTTGCTATACTTTTCTAGCTGGCCCATTTTCTTCGTCGCACACCAGCTACATAGTCCCCTTTCTCATTGCTCCCGGTAAAATCCGGTAAGTTAACGATATCATGGCCTTTGAACTTTGGGCCTCGGCCCTCGAACCTTCTGATGATTCCAAAAGATGAACCACTGTATTGCATTGTTTTTCTGATTGCCTGTTTTCCTTCCAGTCCTTCCTCTGCTTTTTGGTGCTGCAAAAAAATAAAAAAATATTAACATGATGTTATTATCATTTTATTTTTATGTGCTGAGGCAGTTTTGCAGGGCGGGCGGGGCTTGGCTACTCAGACAGCAGGAGGAGTAGTGGTTGAAACATTTTTAAGTGCACATGACGGTTTAGACTGCTGTCTTGGGTTGGAGAACATACTCAGGCTCCCAGACCCTGTCTGAGCGCCGAACCATGGCGCTCAGACCAATCACGACCCTGCTGTCATAGTGGCAGCAGCGTTGTGGTTACCTTAGGAGAGTCTGGGTTCGTCCTGCTTCCGGTTCACGCAGAAGTAGAGGACGGCAGGTAAGTGATTTTTTTTTGTAAAGCCCCCCACCCACTACTACTGCCCAGGAGCAGCCTCCACTGCTTCCATAGAGAATATATTGGGCGTAATTGCGCAAAACTGTGGATCTTGCATTTACTGTGGCTTTTCTATCTTCGAAAAGTACTTACCTCGAACTTGAAGTTCTTGGTATAAAGATTTATATAAAAAGAAGTCCTATTTTTCTAATTTGGTCTTGACTTTGTTCACTGAGTGTGTGTTTCATTTATTGCCTCTGTGAGTATAACAAATGCTTAGCACTACCCACTGATAAGCGTATCTGCTCACCCACACTACCACAAAATAGAGCGTTAGTATTATCTACTTTTGCCTCTGTAAACCAATAAGGGTCTTATCGACCTCTCTGCACAGTGTACCCTATTGTGGTGCACTGTGTAGAGAGGTGGGCTTCCTACACCCATGATCTAAAAGGGCAGGACTAGAAGAACTTGGAGGCTGCTGCTGCAGGTAGGTTACCTAGAGAAAAACAACGACGACAACACCACCACCCTGCTCGACAACCTGGCCAACTTCGGACTCAAGCAACTGGTCGACACACCCACCCACAGCGCTGGCCACGCGCTCGACCCCATCTTCTCCGCCAGCAACCACGTCCCCTTCAGCTACTCCACAGAACTACACTGGACCGGTCACAGATGCATCCACTTCACCTTCAAAAAGAGTACATCCCACCACCGCACACAACAAATCCCCCGCAGATGCTGGAGCAAAATCACCACAGGCCAGCTCCTCTCATCACTAAGCCAGAACCCGCCAGCCGACACCGCTGATCCTAACAACGCAGCACACAACCTCGCACAATGGATCACTAACTGCGCCGACGAACTCGCTCCACTGAAGAACCCGCTAGGCACGACCGGCAACAGGAAAACATCATGGATCACAGACACCCTCAAAGAATCAAAGAAATCCTGCCGGACCCTCGAAAAAACCTGGCTCCACGATCGGACTTCAGAAAACATGACAGCCCTCAAAAACGCCACCCGACAACACCACCAGCTGATCCCCACCACCAAAAGGACATCGTTCAAAGAGCGACTGGACAAGAACACCCACAACAGCAAGGAACTCTTCAGCATCGTCAAAGAGCTCTCCAACCCCAGCGCCAGCAACAACGACATCACACCGTCACAGGACCTCTGCAACTCCCTCACCACATTCTTCCACCGTAAGATCGCTGACATACACATCAGCTTCGGACCCCAAATTCCGCCTCCAATCACAGAACCAACGACCCCTACCACCACCCTAAACGCATGGACACCCATCACCCATCCGCACAGAAGACACCACCCACGTCATGAACACCATCCACTCCGGATCCCCCTCTGACCCATGCCCTCACCACATCTTCAACAAAGCCGACAGCATCATCGCACCCCACCTCCGGAACATCATAAACAGCTCCTTCACGTCAGCCACCTTCCCGGAGAGCTGGAAGCACGCAGAGATCAACGCCCTACTGAAAAAACCCACGGCGGATCCCAGAGACCTCAAGAACTTCCGCCCCATCTCTCTTCTTCCCTTCCCGGCCAAAGTCATGGAGAAGACGTCAACAAACAGCTGACCGCTTTCCTCGAGACTAAAAACTCGCTCGACCCGTCCTAGTCCGGATACCACAGCACCGAAACCGCTCTCATCGCAGCCACCAACGACATCAGGACCATGATAGACAACGGAGAAACAACCACCCTCATTCTCCTTGACCTCTCGGCAGCCTTTGAGACCGCACCCTAATAACCCGCCTCTACAACACTGGGATCCAAGGAAAGGCCCTGGACTGGATCACATCATTCCTCTCCGACAGAACCCAGAGAGTCCGCCTCCCTCCCTTCCGCTCCGAAGCCACCAAGATCATCTGTGGCATACCCCAGGGCTCCTCACTCAGCCCAACCCTCTTCAATATCTACATGATCCCTCTCGCCGCCATCGCACGCAAACACAACATCAACATCATCTCCTACGCCGACGACACCCAACTGATACTCTCCCTCACCAAGGACCCAGCCACCGCCAAAACCAACCTCCGGGAAGGAATGAAAGATGTCGCAGAATGGATGAAGCTCAGCCACCTGAAGCTGAACTCGGACAAGACGGAGGTCCTCACCCTCAGACAATCCCTCACCACCTGAGACGACACCTGGTGGCCCACAGCGCTGGGCCCCGCGCCGACTCCCACGGACCACGCACGTAACCTAGGATTCATCCTGGACACCTCCCTCTCGCTGACCCCGCAAGTCAACGCCGTATCCTGATCCTGCTTCAACACCCTGTGCATGCTCCGAAAAATCTTCATGTGGATCCCCACAGATACCAGAAAGATCGTCACCCAGGCCCTCGTCACCAGCCGACTGAACTACGGAAACGCCCTCTACGCAGGAACCACAGCCAAACTCCAGAAACGACTTCAGCGCATACAAAACACCTCCGTCCGACTCATCCTCGACATCCACAGCCACATATCCGCCCACCTAAGAAACCTGCACTGGCTCCCCGTCAACAAGAGGATCACGTTCAGGCTCCTCACCCACGCACACAAATCGCTCCACGACAAAGGACCAATATACCTCAACGACCGCCTCTCGTTCTACACCCCCACCCGCCAGCTCCGCTCAGCCAGCCTCGCCTTCACCACCATTCCACGGATCCACAGAACCACCGCTGGAGGAAGGTCGTTCTCCTACCTGGCCGCAAAGACATGGAACTCACTCCCCGCGCACCTTCGACTGACCCAGGACCACCTCACCTTCAGGAAGCACCTCAAGACCTGGCTATTCGCACAATGACTGTACCCCTCCCTTTAGCGCCTTGAGACCCTCACAGGTGAGTAGCGCACTCTATAAATGTATTGATTGATTGATAGGTTGGTGGCTGGACCAGACCGCTGGTTACCCGACCCTCAATGCCAGTAGGAACCTGTGCCCTGGTCCGCGCAATGGCTGGGAAGCTTGCGTGGTCAATGGCTGGAATAAGTTTGGCATGGTTGAAAGCCCCTTCCGTGGGCATGAAAGGAATGAAAGGCAGACCGGGACGAGGGGCAGCCAAGAGGCCTAAGGACCTGGCCAGGCCCGTGAGTCCTAAAATCGCTCAGGTGCTGCATCTGCTTTGTCTCTGAAGAGATGGGTGCTATCGAAAATATGTCCATGAGAGAAGACTGGACATCTCCAGAAAACCCAGATATTCTCAGCCAGGTGTGGCATCTGAGTGCCACTGTCGACGAAACTGCTCTACCCTTTGAGTTGGTCATGTCCATACCACAGTGTATAGTGAACTTTGCTACATCCCTCCTGTCAGTCACTACTTGATAGAGAATGACCCAAGCCTTCCCTGGAACCTGTGGCAGCACTTGCATAACCTTTTCCCACTGCGTGTGGGAATAGCAGCTCCATAAGCATGCCGTGTTCACTGACTGCAATGCAAGGCTTGCAGAAGAAAATGTTTTCTAACCCAAATCTCTCTGGGGTAGGGTGTTGGGTGAGAAAGTTTGGGCCCCCTAGAGCATGGCGGTGGGCAATCATCCTCTTCAATGCAGATAACATTTTACTCTATGTATCTAATCCTCAAACCTCAGTTCCTGCCAGGGCTGTCGTAACAGCATTATAGGCCCCAGGGTAAACCAAATCACTGGGACCTACCTACACACCCACTCACAGGAATAAAAATGTTTCACAGAAAATTAGTGTTAAATTTTGATATGCATGGGGCCGCAGGCAAATGCCCAGCATGCCCTTGTGTTAAGACGGCACTGGTTCCTGCTTTTCTAGACCTTTTATCTAACTACTTTTCAGTTTCAGGTTATAAATTAAATACAGACAAGTCAGAAGTACTTCCTCTTAACAAATTATTTTTCAAAGAAATGTTCAAACATACAGGTTTTTTATGAAATCCTTCCAAGATTAAATATTTAGGCTTTTTTTATACATTCTCCATCAAAGATAATGCAGCTGCAAATCTGGAGGCTTTAAAACATAATGTTTCACCCTTTCTGAATTATGGTTGCAGTTATTCATCTTATCGTGGGGTAGATTGGGCATAATTAAAAAAATATATTTTGTCTGTGCTTCCTCTTAAACTTCCACAGAACTTAGTTAGATCCATTAATAGTTATCTGGTCAAGTTTTTATGGAAAATGCAACCTGCTTGTATCTCCTTATCCAAGCTTACGAAGTCAAAAACAAATGATGGTGTTAATTTTCCTGACTTTACTCAATACCATTCTGCCTTTACTCTCAAACAGATTCGGCCCTCTTTAGGGAAACCACACTCTCCAAATACTTTGTTCTGGTTTTCTCTAGAGTTTTCTATAATTTCCCCTTTTTAATTTCTCAAGTAATATAGCAAAAAAGTTTTTTTCTCAAGCATATAAACACTCTGAAATATCTTTATATCCCCCCATTTGGTAAAATTAAAATTGCTCATAAAGTCCTTAGATAGTTTACCTTTATGGCCAACGGCATTACAAAGATTTCTCAGATAGTCTCTAATATAGCTTTATAGCTCGCCGTAGCAGGCTACACCCGCTATTAAAGGCCCGCTCCAGTGTTAAAGGCCCGAGCCGAAGGCGAGGGACTTTAACAAGGGAGCGGGACATTAATATCCGGTATAGCCTAGCTACGAAGGGCTATAAGGCTATTAGAGTATTCTGCCACTACAAGGCAGAATGTTCTAACAAATTAACCAAGGGGCCTCTCGGAGTTTGAGGGGTTTTAAATACCCTCGAGCTCCGAGAGGCCTTTATTCACAGCAATAGCTGTGAGCAAAAGCAACATTGGAATGTTACTTTGAGGGCCTTTTCCGGCCCGTAGAAGCAGGGTGCACTCCATTGTCTTCAATGGAGTGTTCCACATTCCAATGTTCTAATAATTGATTCATTCCCATTGCAGATTTATGTAATCACTTTCATATCCAAAATATGTTCCTGAAAAAACATGATTAACTCTTAGAAATTATAAGACAAAACATTATAGATCCTTCTTCACCACAGTACGCACAAGAACCTTGCATTTTTGTGGGCAAAACAATAGCCATAAGAATACATATTTATTTAGCAATCCCTTCTCTTATAGGCAGGGCAATGCCCCCTTTTAGCATGCTCTGGGATGTGGTCCAACAGTAAGGCAACGCCTAATTGTGCAATAGCCATCAATGAGAATGAGGAAAAGAAAGCCAAGAACTTTCAACTAACAGAATATGATGTAGATAAATATAGAAAATGCCGACTTAACATTACATTGTAAAAATATGATTGGGACTCCAAATTCCTTGGTAAGGACTTTTTTTCCTCACGACAGTGGCTCTAAACATGTTTCACAATGAGACATTACAAACGTCTTATTGAAGAGACCTATTAAACGGTGCCACTCCAATTACAATAAGAAACTGTGCACTCCTCTTACCATATCTTATGAAATAAGCTATTTAACTGCATTTAGACCAGAGTGTTGTATGTAGGATCAAGTCAGATCCACATTGGATTTTCAAGACAGCCACACATAAATCTACATCCAGTTAATCGAAAAGAAATTCCTGCACACTCCATGTCTTGACCATATCTACGTTGACAAATTGCACCGCTGCATGTTCTCATTTCCAGAATGTGCATCAGGGAACACATCAAACCATATTCATTTTCTTGATGGAAATAAGAAGAATCAAGTAAAAGGACTTCTATTTAAGGATGTCTTGGAAATCTGGACCAGTAGTAATATTAACCTAATGCATATGGACAGGATATACCTGTTCACAGATGACTCTCAATAATGTATGCACTTTTACACCCGCCCCTTAGTTGTAGCTTTAAAAGTATTAGGACAGGCATGATCTCCTCCATCCCTTCCCCCAGGCCTGTCCTACTCAGCACCTGGATGCCCTCATGGGCGAATAGCCGCGCTCTACAAATTCACATAACATGACACACAACAGGAATGGCCTTACATCAAAACTGTACTAAGACCACCTTGTCCATCAAACACGACATCCTCTTTTGTTTAGCACTAAGTAATGCTCTTCTGTTATCCCTACATGCTTTTATTAAAAGATGTTGCTACTACCCAATTTATTTAATGCTAAAAAGAAAACTACAGGTTCCAGAGTGCAATGCGCTGCATGAAAGACAGGCACAGCCGAAGGATAACCCAATCTTAGATTGCTACACTGATAGGCCCTAAAACATGTAACAACCCAAATACACAGGCATTCTTTTTAGCCTCTTCAGATACAAATTGTTGTAGCCCGTTCTTCTCTTTGCTGGGGCAGCAAAACAATAAATAAATCAAGCACTGGCAAAGTCAAGAGATCTGGCAGTGGCCAAGAGCCTTTTGACTTTGGAAATTTGCCTTTTGTTCTGCCATGATTTTTACAAAACTGTATTGGTGGGGAAGCAGCTGAGCCCTCATCAATCTAAAAACATTGAGTAAAGGAAAATATATGTTGTAGTCTGAAAAGGTGCACAATCCCATAGGTGCCTGTCTGTGTATGGATGTGCTCCTTGTAACTCCTTGTAGCTCACAGTGAATTCAGATAACAGCTAAAGTGGTGTGTGGGTAGAAAGAATTGTGAATGAAACCACAAAGAACTTTGTATGAGGTCTGGCTGAAAACCCCTATAAGTAACCATGTAGAGATAGATAGATAGATAGGTAGATTAAAACCTCTGGCCTCTGGCCATAAAAATCAGCCCATCATTGAAATCCTTTAGAAAGGAAGTGAAAACCTGGCTTTTCTCCGCATAGCTCTAATTAACATCTTCAAGAGCCAATGGTCTATCTCAGCGCCAAGACGCCTTCGGGCATTCGCACGCTCTACAAATAGATAAATCAAATCAAATCAAATCATAGATAGATAGATAGATCCACCCCACCAAAGCGGACCACAACCATCTCAGATGCATACTACTCAACACCTGCTCAGTTCACCTGTGCGCTGTCGAACTGGGACCTGCTCGATTCATCCTCCCCGGACATCGCCTTCCTGACAGAGACCTGGATGAACGCCTCTTCTGTGCCTGACATAGCTATAGCCATCCCGGACGGCTACAAGATCACCCGCAGGGACCGAAACAACAAACCAGGAGGAGGAATCGCCATCCTCCACAGGAACACCTTCAGAATTTCAACCAACAGCGAAGACTCCCTCAGAACGTCCGAACACCTACACTTCCAGATCCACATCGATCACACCACCACCGTCAGAGGAACCCTCGACTACAGACCCCCAAGACTCCGACCGCAGTTCAGCGATTCCATCACCGACCTCATCAGCATGCACGCCCTCGCCTCCACAGACTACATTCTCCTCGGAGACCTGAACTTCCACCTCTAGAATGCAAACAACAGCAACCCCACAACCCTGATCGACAACTTCGCTAACCTCGGACTCAAACACCTCGTCACGACACCCACCAACTCCGCCGAACACACCCTTGACCCAATTTTCTCCGCCAGCAACCATGTCACCTTCACCCACATCACCGAACTCCACTAAACCGACCACCACTGCATCCATTTCTCCTTCGAGAAACACACCACGCACAACCAACCTCAACGAATCCCACAACGCAGCTGGAACAAAGTCACCGAAGACCAGCTTATCACCACCCTTGCCCGAGGCCCTCCATCCGAGCCCTCAGACAATGGATCGACGACTGCGCCAACACCCTTTTCCCGATCAAGAAACCCTCAAACAAGCGCACAGTCACAAGAGCCATCTGGTTTAAAGCCGACCTCCGGACTTCCAAGCACATCTGCTGAAGACACGAGAAGCAGTGGCACCAGGACCAGACAACCATGCAGCCCTCAAGAACGCCAGACACAATCACCACAAACTCATCTGATCCCCCAAAAGGACTTCCTTCAAGGAACACATCGACAACAACGCACACAACAGCAAAGAGCTCTTCAACATCGTTAAAGAACCTGCCACCCCCAGCTCCAATGACATTGCGCTGTTGCAAGAACTCTGCGACTCCCTGGCCACCTTCTTCCACCGCAAGATCGCTGACATTCATGGCAGCTTCGACACCAAGACACCGACAACAGACGCCAACACCCCCGAATCAACGCCCACCAAACACACCGACCTCCTGCTCTCCTGGAACAACGTCAACGACGAAGACACCATCGAAATCATGACCACCATCCACTCCGGCTCACCTTCCGACCCCTACCCCCACCACATCTTCAACAAAGCAAGCTCCATCATCGCACCCCAACTCCGGGAGATCATCAACAGCTCCTTTGAGACCGCTACCTTACCGGAGAGCTGGAAACACGCCAAGATCAACGCCCTACTCAAGAAACCCAAGGGGGACCGAAAGGACCTCAAGAACTTTCGACCCATCTCCCTGCTCCCGTACCCAGCAAAAGTCATTGAAAAGACCGTCAAGAGACAACTGACCCACTTCCTTGAGGAGAACAACATCCTGGACTCCTCCTAATCCGGCTTCCATAGCAATCACAGCACCGAAACCGCCCTCATCGCCACCACCGACAACATAAGGGCCCTGCTGGACAACGGGAAAACCGCGGCCCTCATCGTCTTGGACCTCTCGGCCGCCTTCGACACCGTCTGCCACCACACCCTGCGCACACGCCTCCAAGACGCAGGGATCTGAGACAAAACCCTGAATTAGATCACCTCCTTCCTCACCATCAGAACCCAGATAGTTTGCCTCCCCCATTCCGATACAAAGCCATCACGATCACCTGCGGCGTACCCGAAGGATCACCACTCAGCCCGACCCTTTTCAACATCTACAGGGCACCTCTCGCCAACATCGTCCGAGCGTCCCACTGGAACATCATCTCGTACGCCGACGACACCCAACTGATCCTCTCCCTCACGAAGGACCCGGTCTCCGCCAAATCCAACCTCCACGAGGAAATTAAGGCCGCTGCAGAGTGGATGAAGACCAGCCCTCTGAAACTTAACTCTGACAAGATAGAGGTCTTCATCCTCAGCTCCACCCCCTCCACATGGAATGACTCCTGGTGGCCAGCCATGCTGGGAACTGCCCCAACACCCACCAACCATGCTCGCAACCTGGGGTTCATCCTGGACGCAACGCTCTCTATGACCCAGCAAGTCAACGCGGTCTCCTCCTCCTACTTCAACACCCTCTGCATATTCCGCAAAATCTAGAGATGGACCCCCACTGAAACCAGAAGGACAGTCACCCAACCCCTTGTCAGTAGCAGGCTGGACTACGGCAACGTCCTCTATGCGGGAGTTACGACCAAACTCCAGAAAAGAATTCAATGCATACAAAACACCTCCGCTCACGTCATCCTCGGAATCCCTCGCCACAGCCACATCACCGAACACCTGAAATACCTGCACTGGCTCCTGGTCAACAAGAGGATCACCTTGAAGCTCCTCCCCAATGCTCACTGAGCACTCCACAACGCCGGACCAGCATAACTCAACAAATGACTCACCTTCTTTGCCCCGAACCGCCAGCTTCGCTCCGTTGACCTCGCCCTCACCACCATTCCACGCATTTACCGAACGATCATCGGCCGCAGATCATTCTCCCACCTCGCTGCCAACACATGGAACACCCTCCCCAGCCACCTGCGACAGACCCAGGACCTGCTGACCTTCAGGAGACTTCTCGAAGCCTGGCTGTTTGATCAGTAGCTGCCCCTCCCCACCCCCCCTCAGCACCTTGAGACCCTTACGGGTGAGTAGCACGCTTTACGATACGAATACTTGATTGATTGATAGACAGCACAGCCTAGATTCCACTTGTAATATAATAATAAAATATCTATATAAGCACAACATACAAAAGCACTAAAAGCAAGCTAGAAAGACCTATTAGCATGACATTTAAACTAAGTTAGTTTACAAGTATAGCTGTAGTCCTCTATTAAAATACATACAGGACTGCAGTTGCAAATGCATTTCATTATGTACATTCAAGTTCAAGTTCAGGTATTTATAAAGCGCACTACTCACCCAGAGGGTCTCAAGGCGCTGGAGGGAGGGGTTTATTTTTTATCGAATAGCCATGTTTTCAGTTCTTTTCTGAAGGAGATGTGATTCTGAGTGAGGCGGAGGTGGGTGGGGAGTGAGTTCCAGGTCTTGGCAGCCAGGAAGGAGAAGGATCTGCCACCCATGGTGGTTTTTCGGATGCGCGGGACTGCGGCGAGGGCTTGATTGGATGATCTTAGTTGGCGGGTGGGATAATAGAAGGACAGTCGGGTGTTGAGGCATTCGGGTCCTAGATTATAAAGGGACTTGTGTGCGTGGGTAAGAAGGCGGAAAGTAATTCTTTTGTTGACGGGAAGCCAGTGGAGGTTTTTTAAGTGACCAGTGATGTGCTCTTGGCGCGGGATGTCTAATATGAGTCTCGCTGATGCGTTTTGGATGCGCTGGAGTTTTTTTTGCAATTTTGTTGTAATTCCGGCGTAGAGTGTGTTGCCATAGTCCAGTCGACTCGTGACCAGTGCATGGGTGACAGTCTTTCTTGTTTCGAGGGGGATCCAGCGGAAGATCCTTTTGAGAATGCGAAGGACGTTGAAGCAGGAGGACGATACGGCGTTGACTTGTCTGGACATTGAGAGGGAGGAGTCTAGAATGAAGCCAAGGTTACGTGCATGGTCTGTGGGTGTGGGCGCAGATCCCAAAGCGGAAGGCCACCAGGAGTCGTCCCAAGCTGAGGGGGAGGATCCTAGGATGAGCACCTCCGTCTTGTCTGAGTTGAGTTTTAAGCGGCTCTGTTTCTTCCATTCGGCTACTTCTTTCATACCTTCGTGAAGGTTGTTTTTGGCGGTGTTGGGGTCTTTGGTGAGGGAAAGGATTAGCTGGGTGTCGTCGGCGTAGGAGATGATGTTGAGGTTGTGCTGACGTGCGATGGAGGCGAGGGGACTCATGTAGACGTTGAAGAGGGTGGGACTGAGTGAGGAGCCTTGAGGTACGCCGCAGATGACTTCGGTGGGCTCTGAGTAGAATGGGGGGAGTCGGACTCTCTGTGTTCTCCCGGCTAGGAATGAGATGATCCAGTCCAAGGCTTTTCCTTGTATGCCGATGTTGTTGAGGCGTTGTATGAGGGTGTTGTGACAGACAGTGTCGAAGGCGGCGGAGAGGTCGAGTAGAATGAGGGCCACTGTTTCACCGTTGTCCAGGAGTGCTCAGATGTCGTCGGTCGCCGCAATGAGGGCGGTTTCGGTGCTGTGTTTGGCTCGAAAGCCGTTCTGTGAGGGATCCAGGGAGTTGTAGGATTCAAGGAAGGCTGCTAGTTGGCTATTGACGGCTTTCTCGATGACTTTAGCCGGGAAAGGGAGTAGGGAAATGGGTCGGTAGTTTTTCAGATCTGAGGGGTCTGCTGTTGGTTTTTTCAGAAGGGCGCTGAGTTCGGCGTGTTTCCATATTTCTGGAAAGGTGGTGGAGTCGAAGGAGCAGTTGATGACATCGCGGAGTTGGGGAGCGATGATGGAGTCAGCTTTGTTGAAGATGAAGTGGGGGCAGGGGTCAGAAGGTGAGCCAGAGTGGATTGAGTTCATGAGGCGAATGGTGTCTTCAATGGTGATTGGGTTCCAGGAGTTGAGGTAGTTAGTTGGAGGGGTGGGATCTGAAGTGGGTGGGGTGAGTTGGTCATTGGGAGTATTCTTGAAGCTGTTGTGGATGTCGGCAATTTTGTTGTAGAAGAAGGAGGATAGCGCATCGCAGAGGTCTTGGGAGTTGGTGATGTCGTTGGATGCTGCGGGAGGGTTGGTGAATTCTTTGACGATATTGAAGAGTTCCTTGCTGTTATGAGAATTGTTGTCGAGACGGTTCTTAAGTGCTGATTTCTTGGCGGATCGGATCAGTTGGTGGTGTTTGCGGGTGGCTGTCTTGAGGGAGTCCATGTTGTCTGAATTTGGTTCTTTTCTCCAATTCTTCTCCAGGGTGCGGCATGTCTTCTTGGATTTTTTAAGGTCATCATTGAACCAGGGAGCTTTTTTGTTGGATGATTTCGACTGGTGTTTTTTCAGGGGTGCTAGTTCGTCCGCACTGTGGGTAATCCATTGCCTGAGGTTGGTGGCCGCTAGGTCTGGGTCCGTTGCCAGGTGGGAATGTTTTGGCTGAGTGATGTGAGGAGTTGTTCGGTGGAGATTTTGTTCCATTTTCTTCGGGGAATGGGTTGTAGACGGTTGTGGGTCAGGGTTGTTTTGTAGCTGAAGTGAACACAGCTATGATCCGTCCAGTGGAGGGCTGTAGTATGATCGAAGGAGATGTGCTTGCTGGAGGTGAAGATAGGGTCGAGCGTGTGTCCGGCTATGTGAGTGGGGGTGTCAACAAGTTGTTTGAGTCCGAGATTGGACAGGTTGTCCAGAAGGGTGGTGGTGTTGTTGTCGTGAATGTTGTCAAGGTGGTAGTTGAGGTCTCCTAGAAGAATGTAGTTCTCGGAGGCGAGGGCGTGCGGGCTGACGAAGTCAGTGATGTCGTCACTGAATTGAGATCGGGTGCCTGGGGGCCTGTAAATGAGTGTTCCTCTAAGTGTGGTCCTGGGGTCGGTGTGGATCTGAAAGTGGAGGTGTTCGGCGGTTGCAAGATTTACGTCAGAGCTGGTTGTAATTTTGATGGTGTTTCACATTGCAAAAAAAGAATCACTTTACAAAGAATGGATTCAAATGAACACAATCTGGCATACTCTGAAATAGCAGCAATCAGATTAAAAGCATTGGCAAAGCCAATTGGCCTGGCACCGCCAACCAGCCTTTTGGAAATTGTTCTGTCATTGATTATGCAAATCTTTATTGTTTTGGAAGTGGCCAGAAGTGTCAAAATAAAAAAAATGGACTAACTCCAATGTTGTTTGTTGGTCTAAAAAAAATAACACATTGGCTTAGTACTTCCTGGCACTGAAGGGAACTAGTGCACGTGTGTGGATGAGCTCCTTGTGAAAGGGCAGCAAGTCGTAACTCATAGTGAAGTCAACCAATTGCTGAAGTGGGGTGATGTGTTGCCCCTTGATACATGCTTGAGTGGTTGGAGAAAAATGTGACTGACTCAACCACAGGCAAATGGGTGAAGTGTGGCTGAAAATCCTTATAAGTAACTAAGTCATACACATAATCTTAATAAACTCAAAAGGTCTAGGCTAACACAGGCCTAAAAAAGCCACTCATTGTGCAATTGGCTGCCAATCTCTTGCCTTTAAGAAAAAAAGAAGGGTTGAAAGCAGGAACAAAACAAAAAAGAAAGAAGGGTAGAAAGAAAGAAGGGAAGAAAGAAAGAAGGAAGGCAAGAAAGGAAAGAATGTAGCAAGAAAAAAAGGTCTGAAAGAAGGAAGGCAAGAAAGAACGACCGCAAGAAAGAAAGAAGGAAGGCAAGAAAAAAAGAAATAGAGAAAGACAGACAGAAATAGTGAAGTAAAGAAGGATAGGAACACAGAAAGCAAGAAAGAAGGACAAAGGAAATGAAAACAAGAAAATAAAGAAAGAATGAAAGCAGGAAAGAAAGAAAGAGAGAAAGAAGAGAGAAAGAAAGGAAAAGAAAAACAGAAATAGAGAAAGAAAGAAAAAGAAACAAAAAATAGAGAACAAAAGCAAGAAAGAATAAAAAGAAAAAAGAAAGGAAAGAATAGAATAGAAGAAGGAAAAAAAGAAGGAAAGCAAGAACATGGGAATGAAAGCAAGAAAGAAGGCAAGAGAAAAAGAAATCAAGAAAGAAGGAATTAAAGAAGAGATAAGAAAAGAAAACAGAAAGAAGGGATGAAAGAAAAGAAATCAAGAAAGAAGGAAAGATAAAATCAAACAAAAACAAAAGAAAGATTGAAAGAAAAAATAAAAGAAGGAAATCAAGAAAGAATGAATGAAAGAAAAAAGGAAAGGAAGGAAGAAGGAATGAAAGAAAATAGCAAAGAAAGATGGTATGAAAGAATGAAAGAAAAAAGGAAAGAAGGAATCATAGAATGAAAGACGAATGACTCAACCACCAGCAAATGTATGAAGTGTGGTTGAAAACCCCTATAACTATGTCATACTCATAATCTTAGTGCATTCAAAAGTTCTAGGCTAACACAGACCTAAAAAAGCCACTTGTTGTGCCATTGGTTGCCAGACTCTTGCCTTTGAGAAAGAAAGAAGGGAAGAAAGCAGGAACAAAAGAAAAAAGAAAGAAAGAAGGTTAAAAAGAAAGAGGGAAAGAAAAAGAAGGAAGGCAAGAAAGAAGGACATTAATTGGCAAGTAAAAAGATCTGAAAGAAGGAAGGCAAGAAAGAAGAACAGAAAGAGCGAACTTATGAAAGATAGAAGGAAGGCAAGAGAGAAAGAAGGAAAGACAGACTTCCAGAAAGTGTGAAGTATAGAAAGAGAAAGCAAGAAAAAAGGAGAAAAGGAAATGAAAGCAAGAAAATAAAGACGGAACGAAAGCATGATAGAAAGGCAGAGAGAGAAAAGAAAAACAGAACAAGAGAAAGAAAGAAAAAAGGGAAAAACTTGAGAGAGAAAGAAAGCAAGAAAGAATAAAAGAAAGGGAAGACTAGAATAGAAGAAGGAAAGAAAGAAGGAAAGCAAGAACATGGGAATGCAAGCAAGAAAGAAGGCAAGAGAAAAAGAATGAAAGAAAGATGAAAAAGAGAAAGAAATAAAGCAAGAAACAAGGAATGTAAGACTGACAAGAAAAGAAAACAGAAACAAGGAATGAAAAAAAAAGGAAAGCAAGTAAGAAGGAAAGAAAAAATTAAACAAAAACAAACGAAGGAATGAAAGAATGAAAGAAAAAGGAAAGGAATGAAAGAAAAAAGCAAAGAAAAATGGAATGAAAGGATGAACGAAAAAGTGAAGAAGACATGAGAAAATGAAAGGAAAGAATTTAAAAAAGGAGGAAAGCGAGAATGAAAGAAAAAAGCAAGAAACAAGGAAAGAAAAATAATGGAAGAAGGAAAGAAAGAAATTAGACAAGAAATAAGGCAATTAATAAGTATTATGGTTGAGGTGCTTTTTCCAATTTTTGTACTGGCTAAGACATTAAAATACTAGTCCTGCTGGTAAAAAAAGACCAAGTGGCATCGCTATTCTCATCAACCCTCCATTTATAAGGGCTGCCCAAGGAGCTTTGTTTTAAGACAGGTGAAGGTGGTAATCTGACTCCCATCTTCCCTCACTGGTGGTGGGGTAAACAAGATGTTTTGTTTGAGAGGCTTATCAAATCCTGCCTCTCCTCCCTGTGTGAATGATTAGCCTCAAAGCCACAAGGGGGTACTGCTGTGTTTTGGCATCAGCTAAGTACTTTTGGAGTTATAATTTTTACAGAACAACAGTAGACTAGCAAAAGTTGTCAGGTTTGAGGCATTAGTCTCGAACGGAGTAATGTTATCCTATGGGAGAAACTTACACTGCATAGGTATACTGACATACGGTTGTCAGGATTGATCTTGTGGACTTAAGGTGCTTAGGGGCCAAGGTCTATAGAACCACCAGCAGTTAGGGTTTAACTGCCCTGGTGTGTCCAGGTGAATAGGTGCTGGGCACAATGGTAGCATCACGATCTACATGGTCAAGTCAATGGAGACACCTGTAACAAGAAACAAGCATTGGCATTGCCAATAGGTCTCGCTTGTGGGACCTTATAAGTATTTAGTTTTGCAGCACAATATCCTTGTTGCATAATCGGATATTGTGCTGCAAAACTAAATACTTATAAGGTCCCACAAGCGAGACCTATTGGCAATGCCAATGCTTGTTTCTGTGGTCACTTTTCATCACTGCCGCGTCTCATCTATAGGTCTCCTGTAGGTACCAGGTTTCTAAATGGAATGTAGCTGCTTTGTTTGCAAGCCTATTTATGTGGGTGTTTAGATAGCGCTAGGTATCTCCTTGCAGCTGCTTCTCAGCGCTTTGTCAGGATGGAAATGCAGTTAAGAGCGAGAATCAGAGCAGAGTCCAACGAGTGCGTGGACGGTTCCCACACATCATTTGTCATGGACCGTTACACTACTAAACAAATATAAACTGAGAACCGGTTGTTAAGCGCCCCGAAGTGCGATCAAATGCAATTCAATGGGAATTTATGCAAACAAAGTTTTTCAAGGAAACATCACTGGCTGCACATGCAGTGATTCGACAAGCAACAAAAAAAAAACATTTTTTGATTGAAATGCATTTAATTTCGCAACAGTGTTCTAAATATGGTTTATTACTAAAAAAAAAAAATTAGAGCATTTAACGCGTACAATATGTTTTGTAAACACCAAATTCCGAGTCGCTGCAAGATACTAAACTATGAAGAATGACTGTTCCACTGATTTTTTTTTCACACTCTGAAAATAATATACTAAAATACACAGATTACTTTTGCTTAACTAGGTGTTCTTTGTCGTTTTGCCACACATTTGGAAATTTAATGTGCTACCTATAACGCCGGTTGTCTATTTTCGTGGAGTTTTCTTCCGATTTAAGATCGTATTTAATTTACAGCGCTTCCATGTTTCCGGGGGGGAAAAACCTTTTCTGTAATATCGAGGCGAATTTTACCTTTCTTATTTATTCGTTTCCGCCAAGTTATATTCAAAGGAGATTACTGATTTACGGAACAACGGTCTGTGCATTTAGCAAGAACAGGACAGTTTAGGATTGCGGGAAGGGCCTGGCGGTGATTTGTTTATACTCCAGTTTAAGAAATATTTCTTTTAATGTTTATCTCTCCGAGTTGCACGGGAGTAGAACGCCTTTGCTCGAATTAATACAACAGCAGTTTACAGCATCCTTTTGCGTGCACTAGTGCTTGTGGTTCACTGGGTTAAACTCTACATCATGCAGAGTACTATAGGCAACAGCTGCTGATAGTAGGAGCCGGCAGCGCACAGTGGGTGAGGCAAAGGTACCCCAATAACGCATCGGAGAGCTGAGGCTCAAGAGGCTCAAGAGCTGAACACAAGCCCCTGCTTTAAACTCCAGTCCAGAGAGACAGCTGAACGTCGTTCTGCCTTTCAAGACGTGTGAAGTGGTCTCACCATCGATGTAGAAATAATGAACTCAACTTTCATTGGAGAAATGAGAGCAGCGTCCGACAGGGACATAAAATCGGCCCCAAAATAAAAGTTCCCAGGTGGGCCAGCAGCCGCCGCTCCGGGCACGGAAATGCCTGCGCTGATGATATCTTCCCTGCACTTTATGTATCCAACTTAGTGAACGCTCATAGGTCATTTGTTAGTGACCGTTTACAGCATCTCCTCGGCGGGAAAGCCTGCCTGTTGGAGTTGTCAAGGAAGCTATAGTTGTGATTGATCTTGTGATGTGGACTTTTTTCAGAGGCTGAAACGTGATCTGTGCTTGAAACGTGCGAGACAAGGATTTATGTCGCTCTCAGAACTCGGGCCTTTCAGAATGCTACATTTAATCACACGCATGTTTATTTTTCCAAAGCTTGAGAAAACCTGTTCGATAAAAAGCTGAAGGAGGAGGGGGTGCGAGGGATGAGGGAACACGGCCTGGGGGAAGCTGGCTGGGGAGGGGGAGGAGAAATGCAAGGAAGGCTGTGTGTGGCGTAATTAGGGGAGGAGAAGCCGAGAAGCTGCAGAGCGCACGCTGGGCGAAGCCCTTTGATGTGCTGTGCGGCAAATGGAGGGAGGCTGATGCGCGTTCATGTTTGAACACGTGGTTCACGTGAACTTCATGAAAACGCCAGCAAAAAGCTGGTGGTTTCATGAGAATTTTCGCTACTTGAATTCTCGCTCGCAAGACCTAAAAAGCTACGAGCGAGGACAAGTCCGGTAGAACCCAAGGGGGGTCTCAGGTCTTGAGGGTCTCTGGAGCAAGGGGTCACCATCGGTTGGCTGTGAGGTTCAGGTGCAGAGGTGTTTTATCCAGCGGGTCGCTTGAGTTGGAGGCTGTCACTTGTTAGGTTCGACCTGGTGATGAAGGCAAGCAGGAAAGGAAGGCAACTCTTTGAGCTGGCCTCAGTGATACTGACGTCTCTTGTCAGTAGCTCGGTCTTGGCAGGATTGGTGTCCGGACTGGACAAGCCTTGGCTATTGCAAGGGCTCCTGTACCCAGGGTATTAGTGCTAGAGAGCTCCTGGTGGGTCTAGCAGCCTCAAACTCACTGGGGAGACAGGGCTGACCTCTGGGAACCTCAAAGTCCATCTTTGGAGGTGCTGCTTCCTCAGTTTACCGGGCAGATGCGGTTGGTGTCTGCAGACTGAGGGGAAGGAACTTCTCCACTTCAAGGGAGATGCTGACTGGCTGACAAAGTGAAAGAAGCCCCCCCAAGGCTTTGGGAGGGGGGCACAGCTGCTGGGCGAGTCGGGTCCTTGCAAGTGTCAGGACAGCAGCAGGCAGGCCGCGTTTGGTGCCAATTCTGGGGTTAGTACAACATTTTAGCATTTTCGGCTTTTCTTGGCCCTTCTTCTGTTCCTAGTAGATAACTATGAATTCCTGGTGTCAGGGGGGGCCCTAAATACTGATGTAACGGGTATTTAGGGGTGTGTAGGATAGTAACCAATAGGCTACTTACTCCTGGGGTGACTACACTCCCTATATGACCACTTCTTGTGGGGAGAAACAGATGTATTTTGGTGGCAGTGGATCATGCCACCGGGTAGCCTGAAGCAATATCACTGGTTTAAAGATGAAGGGGCCAACAATTTCAACCCTACCATTACAAAGGGAATTCCAACCACTAGTAGTGGGTTTAAGGGGCCTTTGGTGTGCCACCTGTCTTGTCACTAGCTTGACAGATAAAAAAGGAGTTACAGAACTCCTTGACTTTCTGGGACATATTGGGCCAGTAGAAGTGGGCATCCAACCTTCTCCTTGGCTTAGTCTGGCCACGATGCCCAGGTAAGGGGTATCATGGGCCAATATGAGTAAGAACTCGCTATGCTGCTGAGACACTATCACTCTCTCAGTGGCACCAAGTTTGGGATCTCTGGCCTCAGTGTATATGAGTTCCCTCCACCATATAGGTCCTGTGGGAGCCACTGACATCCCCACTTTCCTGTGCAGCAGCTTGCTGTCTCAGGCCTTCAAGTGTGGGACAGGGTCTCCCTCCCAGATGTTGTAATTTGGCAGCGATCAAGGGTTAGCATCAGCTGTAGCCATCTTTGTATTTCGGAAGCCATCTTGTATTTTGGCAGCCATCTTGTTTGCTATGTGCTGCCACATGCTCACCATGTGCTCTGTCCTACTTTACTGTTTGCTCTTGTATTCTACCTAGGAACACACTATATTTAGCCTCTCCCACTTTGCACATGCTCAGTTGAGCTTGCAGCTGTCCATGCAGCTACTTCGGGTCTGTAAATGTCAGGAAGTGTTCACCAGAATTAGCAACTGTTAGCTCCTCCCACTTGTTGACTGTGCATTTTTCTTTTCACCTTATATGTATCTAAAACCTTCTTTTTGTACTTGTACCGCCTTCTTTTGTGCCCCTGTGTGGGTATAAAAGGACCAAGCTCCTTCCATTCCGTGTGCTACTTCATACACTACCGAAGGGTGTTGTGTGAATGTAGTTCCAGCTCATGAGGTTTAATAAAGCTTTTGTTTCTATTCCAGTTTCCGTGCCAACTTCTATCCTATTGGTCTGAGGACTTGTGCAGAGAAGGGCGAACCCCTAGCACTGGTAGGCCTTGCTGAGGCCCACCTCCCACAAATTGGCGCCCAACCAGTGGGGCTCATCTGCGACTCGGATGCCCGAAGGAGTGGTCGAAACGAAGGATTGGAATCTCGCTATGGATGATCATTGCCCGAGGAGACCCGCGTCTTGGCAAACCACTGCGTTTTTCCTCTCTTTCTCATCTGACCATCCAGGTGGTGCCGGTACTCGACTGAGATATCTTCTTTTGATTCGCCGCGCAGTGACCATTTGGTCGATTTGTGAACTTGGCAGTTGGAATCTGGACACCAAGTGATTGGTAAGCGTTGTTATGCAACACTTGCTGTTGGTTTGATGCCTGGGATTAGTAAGGTCGTTTTTGCGGAACTTGCTGTGGCTTTGGAAATGTGTGTTGGACAACTTTGGATTTGAATGTGATTGATATATGAATTGCAATTTATATAGGCAGGTAATGAGGAGAATTTTCTGTTTTGAATTGATTTGAATGGCACAACGTACTAAGAGTAGCTTAAGTGCTACTTTGGTGATAATACTGCATATTCTGCACTATTTTTGGCATGCCTGTTTCTACCACACTTCGTAGGATGTGTTGCTTTTGTAGTGGTACCGATTTGAGACTCGATGAAGCACAACCGCCCCCCCACCCCCGGAGGGGACGCCTATTAGGGACATGTATATTAAATATGGTATTTCTTCTATAATGTACAGCACGTTATGGAATAAATATACTCGTAAGGATCTTGAGTTGCGTTGGCCTATGCATGGGACATTTGATTTACCAAAGATTCAGTATGTGGAACAATGTGTGTTTGAGTGAAAGACTAGGCAAAATATGTTTGACTGTGTACAAATGTGGGAGAAAGAAGTGCGTGAACGAATGAAGCGTGAACAAGCCTTGATTGAAAAAGAACAGCGAAAGAATATTCATGCGAAAACATTAGAAATGAAAAATAGGAGTGAGGCAAGATGGGGGACACGGCTGTGTCCGAGTAAGACAGGCTGCCGGTGCTCTCCTGTCGCATCGCTTCTCTGACCCCCTGCCTACGTGAAGACACCACGATTTTTCGTAAGCTAAACGGATTGTAGTGACCTGGTTTGTAGGAAAATTCTGTTTATCTGCTCCTCCTGGCTGCTCCTGCATCGCATTACACTGCAGCGCAAGTGGACTCCCGGTAGTTAACCCGACCTCAATACGGGCGTCATAACTTACCCCGCTATGTTGCTATGCTGCTGCTGCGACCAGATCCGCCTGCCAGAAACGCCGGCTACAAGCGCTGCTGACTGTTGGGTCCCGGCGTTTTGCTCCCGGTTTCTTTTCGGGCGTTTCTGGCGCCATTGATGGTGAGAGTGGCAATACTTACTGTGTTAGGCACGTGAAGTCTGTGGGGCATGTGAGACTCCGTGGCAGTGGAAGAGGTCCATGTGCAGCTTGCTGTTGGGAACAAGAGACCCCTCTTAGGGTGAATAACGTGACTTGGCGGCAAGCTGCTTTTTCGACCAGGGTGTACTTGGAGGATTCCTGGCAAAACCCGGAGTGGAGTAGAGGCCTGTGTGCAGTTTGCTGTTGTGAACAAGAGACCCCTCTCAGGGTCAATAACGTGACTTGGAGGCAAGCTGCTTTTTCGACCAGGGTGCACTTGGAGGATTCCTGGCAAAATCCGGAGTGGAGTAGCGAAGTACACATAATGAGATCAAAGAACACAGGCTCCAACACAATCTCAAAAGGAGCGACCACAAGGGCGGCGGCTGCTGCAAATACTCCAGGGGAGGCAGTACCTGGTTCTGGAAGCATGGATACACATCCGCAGATTGGGAGGAAAATAGATAGATTAAAGAATGGTGATAATGGCCTTCGCGGGACTGGGAATCATGTAGTTTCCCCTGCTTCAGCCTCTTCAGTTGGATCCTCAGCGGCACCTGATTCCAATGAGTCTACGCAAGGCCTTAAGGTAACAATCCCTTCTATTTTTAATAAGAAGAAGAAGAAGAATCTGCAGAGAGAGGATAAGAATGCATTGTTGGTGGTGGCTGAGCTACCTACTACTAGTGCTGATACATTTGCGGGGAACTCTCCTCCTTTGGCCTGCAATGCTCCTGACCCACCCAGTTTTGAATCTGCTCCCACTGACTCTGATACAAGGGCATTGCCCGAATTGGCGAATCCCCCCTTTGAAAAATAAAAATAAATTCTGAACGACCTAGACTCTTGTGACTCAGGAGGGAAGTTTTATTCAATGTCTGATGTTTCGGTGGTATCAGAGGGTGAGAGTGATGGTGATTTGGACCTTGACTGGGCAGATGATCGAAGCCTAGCAAGTTCTGCTCTCTTGGAGGAGGAAAATTTCTCAAGTTCACCCGGGGTGGGACAATACGGTACTAACTGTTCAGGAGGTTGGCAACACTATACCACTACAGACTTCCACTGATCAGGTTCTTCTTCGGATGTGAATGGGGTTGCAGCAAGTCAAAGACTCCCCCTTGACGACATGGGTAGCAGTATCTCCTCACAATATATCGGCCATCATGACACATCGGGAGGAGACGAAGGCGGAGAGTCTCCGTATTCATGGTGCAGTGCGGAAATTGCAGAACTCAGTGCGTTGTATCGCAAAGACAAGCTCTGAACTCTCTACTAGAGTGGCTGAGGCTGAAAATAGAATCTCTACAATTGAGGATCACTTTTCTGTGCGTAAAGCCGATGTCTCAGCCTTGCACTCAGTTCGTGATGATATTAGCTGGAAATTGAGTGACATGGAAAACAGGGCAAGGAGAAATAACCTCCGAATACCGGGGGTTCCTGAAGGCTTGGAGGGGAAAGATATCCATCAGTTTGTTATTGAGCTCTGTATTGAAGCCTTCCCTGAGCTAAAGGAGTGGGAATGGGAAAGGGAGCTCCAAAGGGTTCATAGATTCCCCTTTCAGGTTCGGGCGGGGCTGAGGGGTGCTGAAAATAAACCAAGGGCAATTCTTATTTGGCTTAATAATTTTTTATTACCTGAGCAAGTATATGACCTGGCCTGACCTGATCGTAAACGTAAGGCAAAAGGATGCAAATTTTTTGTCCGGCCAGACTACTGTCAGGCAACAGTACAACAAAGATGGCACCTCCGCCAACTTATTTCAAATTTCAAGGTAAAGGGGCACAGGCATTTCTATTAAACCCCGCTAAGCTCAAGGTCATCTCCAGAGATAAAACAGTGTTTTTTACATCGGAAATTAAGGTGAAGGAGTTCATAGATACCCTCTAATGATTAGCTTTACCTTGTTCTGTGTAATCTGCTTGTGTATCCTGCTTCTATTACCTGGTCACATACGGCTATATTTGTAGTGTCTTCTTGTCTTCTTTTTGTTAATACATCCCCTTTTTTTTTGTTCTCTGTTTTTTTTCACGGTTTCTTTACTAGTGGAGGATTTCTAGTTACTGCAGGGGGATGGGGGTGGTAGGTGAGCGCCCACTCCTTTCTTTCCATCACACATAGGGACAGTCCAGTCCCTCTGCCTCACAAGGGTGGGTTTGGTGGGTTGCTGAGGGGGGAGGGTTGTTGAGGGGTGGGATGTTCATCAGGGTGGGGGGTGGGTAGGGGTTCAGGGGGCAAGGAACAGAGCTTGGAAATCATTTCATTATTTAAAAATGCAACAGCGATGTCGTAATAATAAACTGTCAGCATTGTCTACTCGTTTTCTTTTTACAATGGTTAAATTCTCTATTTGTTCTTGGACTGTCTGTGGGCTGAACAATAGAAAGAAAAGAGGGGTTATGGCACAGTTTCTCACAAATATGGGGTACAGCTTCTTTGTGTTCAAGAAACACATATTGTTTGGAACAACAGGGCTTGTTTGAAAGATTTGAGTTTTGATCTGTGGCCTGTACTCGACAGGGAGCAACAACAAGAGGGGTAGCAATTTAAAAAAACGCGCCAAAGCGGATCAGCACGGACGATGGGTGATTGTTGAGTTGAGGGTCAATAACTCTCCAATTACCTTATGTTCTATATACGGTCCTAATTTAGATGACCCGGAAATGTTTAATGATATCAGTATCGAGCTTGCTTCATGGCCCTCTCCTCTTGTGATTTGTGGAGATTTTAATATGCATTTACCTGGAGATTTTGATATTCGTAACAATAGCTGCTACGCTGGTAGAAAGCACAAGGTCTTTAAAGCCACTAAAGGCATTATTAACGAGTTTGGGTTAGTGGATGTTTGGTGGCTTAAAAATTCAGGAACTCAGGGTTATACTTTTTTTTCTGCCCCACATCAAAAGCATGTCCGTATTGATTATTTTTTTGCCCCTATAGAATTATTAACCAGCGCCAAAATGGATATTTTCCCCAAAATTATATCAGATCACAACCCAGTTATTCATGAATTAGCATTAGATATTTTGTCTCATTGTAACAGGAGCTCATGGACTTTCGATCGTCAGCTACTGGTGGATCAGGCTTATTTACAACATATGGCCAAATGGATTCCAGAGTTTTTTGAGTTCAACTCTGGCTCCGCTTCAGTGGGCATAGTCTGGGACGCTTTCAAAGCGGGAGTCCGTGGGGAAACATTACGTTTCTCTATAAATAAGCAGCATAAGATCAGCGCTAAACAAGACAAGGATTTGACCAAATTGCGTGATTTAGAGCTGGCGTTGATGCAACTAACACCTCCAATCAAGAACATGAACAGCAGGTGCGTGACCTTGCCGCTCAAAAAATGAAAATATATGAATGTTTTGCTGAGAAACTAGCTGCTCAAATAGCGATACACCGTGCTGACATGTACATGGTTGGGGAAAATTCAGGACGACTATTAGCTAAACGGTTAAGACAGAAGGCAGATATTAGTAAAGTAGATGCTATACAAGACGCTAATGGTCTAATTCATACCGAGCCCGAAAAAATCTTGGGAACATTTAAGGAATTTTATAGTGATCTTTACTTAAGTGAGGATTCCCCCGACACCGCAGATGAGCTCGCTGAGTTTCTGGGGGATCAATAAATCCCTAAACTTACTGTTATACAGAGGGAAGTTCTAGAGGAGGATTATACCGCACTGGAACTTGAATTGGCCATTTTATCTGTAGCGGTCGGGAAAGCGGTTGGCCCTGACGGGATTCCTTTGGAATTTTTTCGAACCTTCTTTTCAATCTTGAAGGAATATTTGTTGGAAGTGTGTGTTACTGCACAAAGAGGTTCACCTCCAGCTTCCTGGCAAAAGTCAATAATAATGGTGTTTCTAAAGAAAGATAAACCTTCTTTGCTGCCATCCTCATACCAGCCAATATCTTTAATTAACGCTGACAGTAAGCTCTATTCTAAAATCTTAGCTACTCGACTTTCCTCAATGATCTCTTCTTTAGTATCACACCTACAACATGGTTTTATCCCTGGTCGTGATACGACAGATCATGTGCGGCGAGTCATTGCTTTAATGGATTGGGCAGAGGTGACTAAAACCCCTATAGGTGTGACCCTGTTGGGTGCCAAGAAGGCATTCGACAGGGTTGCCTTGCCTTACCTTTGGGAGGTGCTACGCTTGAAGGGGTTCGGTCCACGAATCCTCCAGGCAATTAGAACCTTGTACCTGGCTCCAAAGGCATCTATTCTTCTAGCTGGAATAGAATCGGACCTCTTCCCGATCTTACGTGCCACAAGGCAAGGCTGCCCTACGTCACCTTTATTATTTGCACTAACAGCCCGTCCCGACCTTGTCCGGGAGCAATCAGGCTTCCCCGCCCCCCGCCCGCCCCGACATTGTGCAGCAGCCCGGCCCCCCGCCCGCCCCGACATTGTCAAGCAGCCCGGGCCCCCGCCCGCCCCGTCCCCCGCCTGCCCCGACCCCCGCCTGCCCGAAGCCTTACCTCAGCCGCCGCTCCTCCCCCGCGCTCCTCATTTCACCGCACATTGTGCAGCAGCCCGGCCCGCCCCGACATTGTCAAGCAGCCCGGGCCCCCGCCCGCCCCGTCCCCCGCCTGCCCCGACCCCCGCCTGCCCTGAGCCTTACCTCAGCCGCCGCTCCTCCCCCGCGCTCCTCATTTCACCGTTCCGCCGCTCCTCGCCGCTTACCGCTCCTCCAGCCGGTCCTCACCGCCATTCCGCCGTTAGTCACCGCTCCTCCCCGCGCCATGTCCTCCGCTCCTCCTCGCGTTCCTGGACGCCGCTCCTCCCCGCGCTCCTGACGTCAGCACGCAGGTCGTGGCCGGCGCTACTTCGAAGGGACTACTTTTTTTTTAATGTTAATTTTTTTAATAATGCATATTTTTATACTTTATATAGCCTATGTCCATCTGCACACTCTGACGATTACAATGATGTATCGGGTGTGTGGATTGGCGCTGTGGTTCTCGAGTTTACCCGCCTCAAAGGTGCAAAGTTCTTCCTTTATAATAGTAGTATAGATACATTTTGACATTTTTAAACTTGATACCACTGTCTGTGCATTAGTTGTACCTCATTACTACCAGTTTAACACCCAAATATAGCAATAAGTTATAGAAAGGTGACCAGTCAATCTTTGCGAAGGTCTTTCCACCGCGCGGCGACATGTCGCTGTGTTTTTTCTAACTTTTCAACTGAGCTAGAAACTTTTTTTGTTAAACTCTGCAGATTATGAGGCAGATGATGGATGGAATATGTGGCAAATGCGGCAAATATACAATTATGCGAAAAGCCCTGCAGCCCCACAGTCACATAACTCCAGTGGGCCTTCCTATAATTCATGAAAGGCAAAGGGGTGTAAGAAGGGGACTGCTCAGTGACCAAGATTCCCAGAGAGTGAGGTCACCTTGAATCTCCACACTGCTTTGCAGATTGCAACTGCCTGCACTGTAGCATGCTTCTGATAAATGTGCGCACACTACTCTGGGTGCCTGGAGATGAATGTTGTCTGTTTGTGTGAGAGAAAACAATTGCATGCTTCCAGTGACGCATCCCTTTTACGGGTAAAAAGCAATTCACAGCGGTATCCAGCTGGCATGTCCTTGACCCTCCCTGTACATCCCAGCAGTGCCACAGAAGGATTATCTTTCTGCCACCTTTGGAGGGGGCGGGAAACATGCGTATTAAAAGGCAGATGTGGGCAGAGAGCGAGGCACGGGAGACCTTTTTTTTAGCTTTTACTTTATGCAACGTCTAACCGTGTGTCATCAAATTCGCGCACAAATTCTCCTTTAATAATGCTAATGCAGAGATTTCTCCAATTAAAGCTCGGCAGCTCTGATACCTGGCGCCAGCTTGCCTGCTAATGTAGCAAATCCCGAGAGATTGAGTCGGACGCTGAGAGTAGCCCTGTCGATCTTGCTCGTCTCACCTCCCTCCCTCCCTCCCTGACTTTCTCTTTGTTTCACTGTTGGTTAAGAGGGAAGTCACATCAGGGATCCTTAGCTGCGAGCATCCCAGCTGGGATCAGGGCTGAGAGCAATGGGTGGGGAAGGGGAGGCGGCACTCGGGGATGGAGCGCACCGGGTAATGAAAGCATGAGGTGGCTTTTAGGCAGCAGCTGGCGGAAATTTGGACATGCTGGCAGGGGCACATACATGCCGCTTCTGGAAACTCACCTTCCTGGACGCCGCTCCTCCCCACGCTCCTGACGTCAACACGCAGGTCACGGCCGGCTCTACTTCCAAGGGACTACTTTTTTTTAAATGTTAATTTTTTTAAATAACGCATATTTTTATACTTTATATAGCCTATGTCCATCTGCACACCCTGACGATTACAATGATGTATCGGGTGTGTGGATTGGCGCTGTGGTTCCCGAGTTTACCCGCCTCAAAGGTGCAAAGTTCTTCCTTTATAATAGTAGTATAGATTAAATATTGTTTTTTTGGGGTGAAATTAACAGAATGTATACATATCAAACCAGTTAGCATACGTGAGGTTGAATACAGAGCCCTTGCCTATGCAGATGATATTGTTGTCATAACCACTGATCTCCCGCCTGCGTTGTCAACTGTAGACGTTTTGGCGAAGCAGTTTGGTCACTTCTGCAGGTACAAGTTAAATATAAATAAGACTCAGATTTTGTATGTGGGGGGTGGCTCTCCGAGAGATATAACGGTGGTAACAGAAGCAACATATCTAGGGATCAAAATTACCTCACCAGTTAGTAAGATTCCTGAGATTAATATTAATCCAGTTTTAGATAAAGTCAATTCAACCTTAGAGCGTCTCAATCATCTTCACCTATCATTACATGGAAGAGCAAATGTCTTCAAAATGATGGTTCTCCCCGAATTTCTTTATCTATTCAGATCCGTCCCATTAGAATTTCCTTTAATTTGTCTCAAAAGACTTGAAAATATCTCCTCAAGATTTTTGTGGGGCTACAAGCGGCATAGAAGGGCCTTAAAAAAAACTGGCACTGCCTAGATCCAGTGGGGGATGGGGTATTCCGTATTTTGTATTTTATTATTGGGCATCTGTCTTGCAATTTATTTCACCTTTAGTTGTAGGCAAAAAAAACAAGTCATTACCATGTCATAACCCATCAATATACAAATTTGCTATTGGAGAGGAGGCCAATGGGTGTCTTTTGAAAATACTTGAACCTAGTTATTATGAAAAAACTAAGTTTTAGGTTCTGATTGCTGCATTTTCAATTTGGAGGCAAATCAAGCATTACTTAGGGCTTCCTCAAATAAATCGCAATACTCCTTTTGATGCAGCGGGAATCTTTCCCAGTATTTTTCGAGATGCAACAACCAGGAACTGGCACCAGCTAGGTATTAGCAATTTAGGGGATTTGTTTCAAGATCTTCAACCACTGTCTTTCATTGAGATACAATGTAAATTTGGTATACATAAGAAGGATTTTTTTAAATTCTTACAAATCCGTAGCTATTATGGGTTGTTGGGGCAATACAACATTCGGTTCAAAATATTCCCTTTGATAGAGGGGATTGGAAAAGGATTCCCCATTGTTTTTTTTATTCTAATTTAATTTTGACACTCCCAGAGGTTTTAGAGCAATGCCAAGATAAATGGAGAACTAAATTAGATGTAGCGACAATTGACCTTCATACCTCTATTTCTCTGGCTAATGATGTTTTGATTTCCGGGAGGATGAGGGCACAACATTATATGGTTTTGTATGATTTGTATTACTCTCCTAGGAAAGTCTCCAAATGGAGTACTGGAGCTGGGGCCAGCTGCAGCAGATGTGGCTGTTATGCTGCCGATGCGCAACATATGTTCTTTTTATGCCCTAAGCTTGCAGAACTACTAAGTTCTATTCAACAGTTTTTGATAGAAATACTTGGACCTCCAGTTTGCATATCTGCAGAGCTGGTCATGTTAGGCACTGATTCAAATGCTCTAACTATACCGGAGGCACGTGCTGCTTTTCTTTTTATTTGTATGGCTGTTCTGCATGCCTCTATTACTAAGGATTGGATACCTCCAGATCCCCCGTTATTCTCTTCCTGGAGGGCCCAGTTATTATCTATGTACAACATTGAAGTTGCTATATTTAAAACTAAGAGTATTCGCAAGAGAAGTAGAGGGTTAAAAATATGGACCCCTATAACTGAATGGATTTAACTGATTGTAGTATTGCTCCTATTCGGCCAATTGGTTTTTGTTCCTTTTTTTGGGGGGGGGGGGTATTTTTCGAAATATTATCTGCACATTTTTTTTTTCCTTTTTGTTTTTTTCTCCTTTGTTGTTTCATATAAAGTGTCTTGTATGTTCTTACAAATCCTGGTGCTTGTTATATCCTCTTGTTTGTTATCCTTCGATGTGCACATATGATCCAATTCAATTCAATTAATTTTATTTTGTTTTGGCTCTCAAAAGAGGGCCACATAAAAGTGTACAAACTTCAACACACAGCAAATACATTTACAAAAAAGGAGAAAAAAGCAAGCACCAAACATATACCATTTGAGAGCCCTAGGATGAATACAATACTAACATGTGCACAAAAACTACACAAAGTCGGAACGTCAAAACATCTCCCGGAACATATTAATAAATAACTAGGAAGCCTTTTAAAAAAAAAAAAATATGAAAGCAGAACATTTCATTGGGAGGGCAATAAAGTGCAGAGAGGAAGCCATTCAATGTGACAATGCCCAGACGAAGACAGATAGTTTTTAACCATCTGAAGCGCAATTTACGAAGCGCAGGGCAGATCAATAACACATGCATACAGTCCTGAATATTCACTTTACATAAATTGCACAGAGGAGATGAACCATTCCATTTAGATAACAATCGATTAAGGGGTATTAAATCGTAGCGTAGAAGAAACCAAAATCTACGTATACCATGCGGTAGGGACCATAAAACATAGGGTTGAAGTTGTTTCAACTGATAAGAATCAAGGAGAAGAACTACATTCCTTTTTTCACAAATTGATTTTTTATCAGATAGAAAACATAGGTCCCATGAGGCTGCTTTCAACACCGACTTTAACTGTAATGGAGAGTACAGGAAAAGAGTAGTTTCATCTAGATTTAACAGAGTTACAGCTTTTCTAAAATTACAAACAAGTTGAGAGAACTCATTACAATTACCCAACAATTCATTTCTGAGGAGAGCTCTCATTGTCCCTACTTCAGCTCTAGCCAGGCAAGCCACCCATCTTACAAGGGCACATAATCCCTGGACCCAACTACTCCTAAGCCCAAAGTCGAGCCTACAGGCTGCCAGCGAGCACGCAGTATTCAAGGAAGTGAGAGATCTTAGGAGCTTCCCCTCAATCTTATGGCAAAAGTCCCATTTTTTCACCTCAATAAGTTCGATACCATACAGTATTGTAGCGGGGATTTTGGATCTGTATACTTCCAATAAACTTGGAAAGTGCTGTTTCCCCGTTGCATGGTATAGGGAATTTAAACCTTTGCCATGGGCAATAGCTTTGCGTGTACAATGCTCTATATGGAGCTTCTCACTCAAGTTAGCTGTAACAATTTTCCCTAAAAAAGTATAAGACTTTACCACCTCCAGTTTTTGATCCCCAATAAACCAACCATAATCTACAGATCGGCACCTCTTCCTGCCAGCTATACACATGACTTTACTTTTGGTAATGTTGATCTTCATGGCATGGGCTGCCGCAAAAGAATGCAAGGCATAAAGCCGATTGGCTAATCCCTTAGGAGTTAAGTCAAGGATGACGACATCATCGGCATACATCATACAAGAGATCGATGCCCCCCCCACCACCGGGGCAATGCCCTCCCCGGCAGCCAAGGCGGCAGGTAAGTCTGCCGTATATAAGGAGAACAAAAGGGGAGCCAATAAACAGCCTTGTTTAAGGCCATTCGAAGTTAATATTTTATCAGACAACCCCCTTTCGCCCCCCAACGAGACCCTGCACCAGGTCTCTGTATGTAAAGCCTTCACCAACTCCAACAAATAGTGTGGGAGCCCAAGCACTACCAATTTTCTCCACAGCGTTCCACGATCAACTTTGTCGAACGCTGTGGAAAAATCAATAAAGGCGGCATACACAACCCCTCCTCTCACCTGAACATACTTATCTGTAACCACATGAAGGGCTGTAAGGTTATCTAACGTACCGTGGTTCCTACGGAAACCGGTCTGTTCTATTGGCAGAATATTGTTCTCCTCGACCCACTCGGAGAGGGAGGTTAAAATACATTTCGCAAATACCTTTCCGATAGAGTCGAGGAGCGCAATCAGACGGTAGTTACTAGGACTATCCCTAGTACCCTTCTTAAAGATAGGGACCAAGATACTTCCCCTCCAAGAGGCAGGTACCATTTTAGACAAAAAACAGGCTCTATACAGCGGATACAAGATTTTACTCCACCTTGCAGGATCAGATTTCAAAACCGTCATTGGGAGTTCATCTGGGCCCATTGCCCCTGAGACGCGCATCGATTTTATAGCCATCTCGATTTCTTTTTCAGCGGGGTAATTACTAAAACCCACAGAAGTGGCACCGCTGTCAGAATCATTACCAATGGTAGGGCCGTTGGTAATCTCATCAATTAAACTCCCATTCCATGAGTAGAGATCCCGAATATAGGTAGACCATACCTCTTCCGCTATAGCGATAGGAGATGGGCTTACTCTAGAGCCACACCCCCTGCCGATTATTGCCCAAAATTCTCTGATCCTGCCGTGCACAACTGCTTCCCTCAGGCTAATCCATACCTTATCCTCCCCTTCCTTTTTTATTTTTTGCCGGAGTCTACTTCTCTTTCTTTTTAGCCTGGAAATTTCTTTTCCGCGATCCATGACTCTGTCGAGATATTGTTCACGGACTAATTTGTTTATTTCCCCATTCAGGCTACGTAAAGTACTGGGGACCACCACTCCGTTTTTGGGTCGGGGCATTTTTTTTGCATACGAAGTGATTTTTCGCATAAATTCTGCAAAGTAAACCATTTCATTCCCACGCCACTCATCTAAAACTAATAGGGTATCGGATAAAAAATCCTGCACCCCATTAATGGCTGAAGGATTCCAAAAGCACCTTCCAGAAGAAACATGGAAGGCCACATCACTACCGTGCATAGACCAAGGTGCGATTGTCAAAGGATTTAAAAAAATGGTTACAAACAATATGCTATGATCACTCAGAGAGTTAGCTATGACCTTAAGGTCCAGAATAGAAGGAAACAAACCATAGTCTGTGATTACATAATCTAGGATAGAAGACCCAAAGGGAGACTTGTGAGTAAATTTAGCAGGCACATCCGACGGTAATCTCCCATTTAATATGAGTCCGTCGACGACCGCTAGTTCATTTAGCAAAATCTTCCCACGTTTATTTGTCACTAATTTATCCGGGAAGAGTGATTGAGGAATGAAATACGCCTCTTCCTTAGGTTTATTCCTAAAGTGTTCCAAACTAACATTGGAGATTTTGCAATTCAAGTCTCCCACCAACATAATTTCCGGAGGAGATGGAACATTCTTGATTTAAACAATATATTGAAATACCTGCTTTAATATCACATTAAAACACTCCTCAGGAGGAATATAAACATTCAAAATCACAATAGGGGACTTTATGCCGTTGTTAAACAGATTCTCAATGGTTATAGCATGGAACAATTTGCTTGGATCAATATAATGGGAAAATCTCCATTGCATTTTGTTTGATAGTAGGCAAGCAATACCCCCCCTAGCATGACCTTTCTTGGAGGGGACAGCAGGCACTTCCAGGGCATAATAGTCCTTAGAAACCTTCAACGTATTAATACACCACGTTTCCTGTAAACAGATCACATCAGCTCCCAGGGAATATAAAAAATCAAATTTCTCTGGGCTACTGTGAATCCCTGCCGCGTTCCAGGAAATGATATTTAATGAGGTGTTAAAGATGTTGAAACAGTCTGGGATTATCTTTAGTTCTTGTAGATAAGGCACTTTGCAGCCAGTTCCACCGATTATTGTCCTCAGAAATGGAGGAAATCTGAGTCAGCGGAAGTGGCTTTACTTGGGAGACCGAGCGTTTTCCCTTAGATACCCAAATCCTCAGGTCTCTAAGAGGAGAGGCTGCACCGTTTTGCTCCACTCCTCTGAATACCTCCCCAGAAAACAGGTTTGTATTACCAAGCTTGAAAATCGGAAGAATATCAATACCTGTACGTTGAAAGTGATCCGCTTGTTGTAATATCAAATTTACAATGATAGGTGAATAAAATTTAACCCTTATACTCGTTACCTTAACTTCACCAAATAGGGAAACTAACTCAATGTCCCTAGTTTGGATATGACGGAGACTTTCTATCTCATTAAAACGTTTAAGGAGCCAAGCTCTATTTAAGGGTAGGTCCCCGTCAAAAAGAGGTAAGAAGTCTAACTCAAGAGTTTCCACTGGAGCTTTTAAAGCTGTTACGGGGCGATCCGAAACATGGCGATCTCCCCTCTCAGCAACTACTAAGAAAGGAGAGGCCAAAGGATTAAGAGCCCCCGATTGGTATTGAATGGAATCTCCAGTCGCAGTCGGTAGAAAGAGACTAGGGAGGGGGCCCCCCCTTTGTGGGATACCATCCAAAGATGTTGACGGACACAATTCACTTTCTACCTTAAAAAAAGTAGAAATGGGGGGGTTCAATTCCATATCAATAACCGCATTTGCGGATATAGAAGAAGGATCTGCAACGATCACTTCATTCTCCAGTGTGGTCGGAGAATTTTGAAAAATTATCCGACGCTGCCTTTTCTTCTTGTATTTTCTTAATGGTTTCTTTTTATTCCCCTTATTCTTTCTGAGTTTACCATTTATAACCTTTATCTCCTGTTTATCATTTATAGGTTCTTTGTTATTTTCAGACATGAAGATGGGAAAAAGATCTTGAGCTGCATTAAGGCCAGATGTGGATTTATCTTCCTCCACAATCTCAAGAACTGAGTTGTTAATACAGTTGGGCACTGCAGTTTGGGGCATAGCTACAGTGTGTGCTATCAAGACCGATGTCCCCACTTTCTTGTCAAGATCCCCTGGAGCCACATTTATTTCCCCCAATGACAAACCATGTTCAATCACAGTGGGGGGGACACTTCTCGTTTCAGATGACTTTTGTAACAAGGACTTCAGTATTTGGGTGACAGACTCCAAAATACAATCCGAGTTACCAACAAGTTTCCCTAAAAGAGATAAAATAGAGGCTAATAATTGTTCCAAAGCAATCATTGATTCAGAAATTGGTTTTTCACATGCTTCCCCTGGCCGGCAAATACCTGATAGATCAAGACCCGGGGGCCCGGAAGCAATTAACAAATCGGACATATCCTGACCATTCAACGAGGGGGTACTACTGTACAACAATAGACCAGATGGAGTAGCACCCCCCGAGGTTTTAATAGGGGCTAGAGACTCCACTTTCCCTGTACTTACATAACGGCCGCAAAGATCAAAGTCAATGGATAGTGATGACGAATCTCCACCCAACTGAACCTTCGGCGGGGTTTGGGATGCAGATGGTAGATTAGATGGTAAGTGAGTGAGTTCCCTATCAAGTACTGGAAAAGCGAACTCACTCTCATCATTCCCCTCCGAAAGGACACGGGGAGGAGACACCACTGATACAGACTGTTGTAGTACGGGCTGCCCGAGATAGGGCAGCGGGGGTATAGTGGCTTGACTATGGACCCCTAAAGCCATGGCACAGGCACCTTTTTTTGTAGATAAATTAGCGGTCTTAGGGGAGGGCAAATCCCAAAACTCAAAGAGTTGGCATTGGCCCTTCAAAGGGGGGTTATTTACAGATTTATTTCTGGTGCGATTAATATCATTGTTCACAACAGATATACCACCCACTTCCCTACCAGACCGCAATTTCTTAGACATATTCTAAACAAATGTATCCACAAAATGATCTTATAAGAATAAAATTACTCCTGAAGAGAAAAACACAGAGTAATACGGTCAAACACAGAATAATATGGTCCTCCTAATAAAATAAAAAATATAGTCCAGGAGATGCAAAAATGACTGCCCGACGATGAGGGCAGAGAAAGTTACAAAACAGTTTCAATAAAAAGTTACTTTCTCCAACAAACAGGCGTATTTCCCATAGGCGAATGAACACCGGATGTAAATCACTGTTGATGAAAATAACTGGGCCCAGCCCGGCCTACCTCGGCCACTGAGGGCCACAGAGGGTCCGCCCTTAGTCCGGGCTTTGTCCCGGGATCTGTCCCGCACACGCGTCCCGCTAACGCGTGGTCCGCCCAGGTTAAATGCGATACCAGGTATAGGGGGCGGAGACACGGGAAGAGGCAACAGGTGTGCTTGGTGGGACTCGCACAGCCTGATGGGCCTCGCAGTCCCGTCCTCCGGCGCTTGCAGAAGTCCCACGCAGATTTCAATCTCCAAATGAGGCTCCAAGCAGGCAATGCACTACAGAGTGCTCACAGACCTCGAGGCACACAGAATCTCCTCGGCGAGCGGCTCCCGCGGAGCGGGGGCCGCGAGGAGTATAAAGGCAAGCAGGGGGGCGGAGACACGGGAAGAGGCAACAGGTGTGCTTGGTGGGACTCGCACAGCCTGATGGGCCTCGCAGTCCCGTCCTCCGGCGCTTGCAGAAGTCCCACGCAGATTTCAATCTCCAAATGAGGCTCCAAGCAGGCAATGCACTACAGAGTGCTCACAGACCTCGAGGCACACAGAATCTCCTCGGCGAGCGGCACCCGCGGAGCAGGGGCCGCGAGGAGTATAAAGGCAAGCAGGGGGGCGGAGACACGGGAAGAGGCAACAGGTGTGCTTGGTGGGACTCGCACAGCCTGATGGGCCTCGCAGTCCCGTCCTCCGGCGCTTGCAGAAGTCCCACGCAGATTTCAATCTCCAAATGAGGCTCCAAGCAGGCAATGCACTACAGAGTGCTCACAGACCTCGAGGCACACAGAATCTCCTCGGCGAGCGGCACCCGCGGAGCGGGGGCCGCGAAGAGTATAAAGGCAAGCAGGGGGGCAGAGACACGGGAAGAGGCAACAGGTGTGCTTGGTGGGACTCGCACAGCTTGATGGGCCTCGCAGTCCCGTCCTCCGGCGCTTGCAGAAGTCCCACGCAGATTTCAATCTCCAAATGAGGCTCCAAGCAGGCAATGCACTACAGAGTGCTCACAGACCTCGAGGCACACAGAATCCCCTCGGCGAGCGGCGCCCGCGGAGCGGGGGCCGCGAGGAGTATAAAGGCAAGCAGGGGGGCGGAGACACGGGAAGAGGCAACAGGTGTGCTTGGTGGGACTCGCAAAGCCTGATGGGCCTCGCAGTCCCGTCCTCCGGCGCTTGCAGAAGTCCCACGCAGATTTCAATCTCCAAATGAGGCTCCAAGCAGGCAATGCACTACAGAGTGCTCACAGACCTCGAGGCACACAGAATCTCCTCGGCGAGCGGCTCCCGCGGAGCGGGGGCCGCGAGGAGTATAAAGGCAAGCAGGGGGGCGGAGACACGGGAAGAGGCAACAGGTGTGCTTGGTGGGACTCGCACAGCCTGATGGGCCTCGCAGTCCCGTCCTCCGGCGCTTGCAGAAGTCCCACGCAGATTTCAATCTCCAAATGAGGCTCCAAGCAGGCAATGCACTACAGAGTGCTCACAGACCTCGAGGCACACAGAATCTCCTCGGCGAGCGGCACCCGCGGAGCGGGGGCCGCGAGAAGTATAAAGGCAAGCAGGGGGGCGGAGACACGGGAAGAGGCAACAGGTGTGCTTGGTGGGACTCGCACGGCCTGATGGGCCTCGCAGTCCCGTCCTCCGGCGCTTGCAGAAGTCCCACGCAGATTTCAATCTCCAAATGAGGCTCCAAGCAGGCAATGCACTACAGAGTGCTCACAGACCTCGAGGCACACAGAATCTCCTCGGCGAGCGGCTCCCGCGGAGCGGGGGCCGCGAGGAGTATAAAGGCAAGCAGGGGGGCGGAGACACAGGAAGAGGCAACAGGTGTGCTTGGTGGGACTCGCACAGCCTGATGGGCCTCGCAGTCCCGTCCTCCGGCGCTTGCAGAAGTCCCACGCAGATTTCAATCTCCAAATGAGGCTCCAAGCAGGCAATGCACTACAGAGTGCTCACAGACCTCGAGGCACACAGAATCTCCTCGGCGAGCGGCTCCCGCGGAGCGGGGGCCGCGAGGAGTATAAAGGCAAGCAGGGGGGCGGAGACACGGGAAGAGGCAACAGGTGTGCTTGGTGGGACTCGCACAGCCTGATGGGCCTCGCAGTCCCGTCCTCCGGCGCTTGCAGAAGTCCCACGCAGATTTCAATCTCCAAATGAGGCTCCAAGCAGGCAATGCACTACAGAGTGCTCACAGACCTCGAGGCACACAGAATCTCCTCGGCGAGCGGCTCCCGCGGAGCGGGGGCCGCGAGGAGTATAAAGGCAAGCAGGGGGGCGGAGACACGGGAAGAGGCAACAGGTGTGCTTGGTGGGACTCGCACAGCCTGATGGGCCTCGCAGTCCCGTCCTCCGGCGCTTGCAGAAGTCCCACGCAGATTTCAATCTCCAAATGAGGCTCCAAGCAGGCAATGCACTACAGAGTGCTCACAGACCTCGAGGCACACAGAATCTCCTCGGCGAGTGCACATATGATCAAATTGTATTGCTGGTGGTGCAACAGTATGGTTTATTGTCTCTGTATCTTGTCTGTTCCTTGCATAAAAAAAAATAATAATAAAATAAAAAATAAAGAAATGAAAGAACTAAAAGAGAGAGAATATAGGGAGCGCCATTTGCAGGTAACTGGCCAATACGCTGTTCGCCGACACCTCTATCCTATTCATTTTTTTTTTTTAAAGAACCTTTATTGTCGTAGCACGGAGATACAAACATGGGCCTACAACCAGTCCGGCCGGCCGCTATTCAAATCGGTTAAAAAAGGAATGTGGCATGGAATTATACAGCGGTCCGGAGTTCAAAGGCTGAGTAGCATCCAGGATATGACATATAATGAAAGTACCATGCGATAATAAGGATCTGAGACGGTTCATTTTGCAATAACGAAAAATAAAATGAAAATCAATGTCGTACAATCACGCACGCCCCTAATACAGCTAACTAAAAACAAAAAGTGTTACGCCAGTGATGTACATAGATCGAAAGGGATGGGGGGAAGGGGTATAGGAGTCAGGATAGATGCAAGAAACACATAGCAATCATGGCGATCTAGCCCCACCCCTCGAGGGGAAACACACTATGGGGGACATGGAAGACGACGACATCGAAAAAGGAAAAGGGCAAAGCGCCATAGAAACAAATAGAGAACAAAATAACAAACCCCATCCCCCAACCCCCAACCCTGCACCCCTGCAGAAGGCTACGGCCTACCCCCCCAGCAGCATGCCTGTCGCCCTAAATAAGAGACCCGAAATACAGAGAAGAAAAAGAGAAAAAGAAAGAGAAAAAATTCAGGAGAAGGGCCCTCGGTCTGGTTATCCGGTCCCTCCCACCTCCGCATACAGAAATTGACTAAACAGTAACGGTAAAAGAAGTACAAGTAGCAGCAATCACGTGTAACGCAATCAATTACATCCCCACTAAGCACCCCTTAAATCACCAGCAACCATCTATGAGTCCCTCCAAGTCCCAAGCGAATTCACCGCTGGCCCCTTCTGTCAATAGTACCAACGTTGAGCCATCCTGCAGACGGGAAACAAAGTAGCACAAAGGGTCCGATTGCACCGGGAGGATCAGGCAGTGTCGCCGCTCCACAGGATCCCAGCCACCGAAATTTCGCCGATGGTGCATGGCGGAAGTCCAATAGCGAGAATATCAGCACCGCCAACAGCCTCGAGTCCGAACACAGTCCCGCCAGGCATGGAAAAGGAATCACACGATGCGGGAAGCGCCGAAACCCCGCCGGGGCCTTCCAAACCGTGGATCGATGCTGTTCCCCCACTCGCCGATCAAAGAAAGGCCCCGATGAGACAATCACATGAGCAACAGGTGTATCCACAGTAAGCTCATGAGCCAAATCTATCCGCGTCTCCAAGAATGTAGACTCATCCGGGGAATATGTCAATGAAGCAGAGGCAGACACATCGGCGCCTCCTTGAGAGCGATCCGTGCCGTTACAAGATGGCGGTACAACAATGGCGGCCATCCTGTCTCCCAAATCTCGGGCCTCCCGGATCAAAGTAGTCTGCAGGGTTGTTAGTGCAGCCAGTATATGTCTGGGCGTGGGTGTTTTCTCGCGTAGCCAAACCCCGGGATTCTCTTGTGCACCGGTTTCCCTTCCCGGAGGAGGGGTGCGCAAGAAGGCATCATCCGCCATTCCAGCCGTCACGTTCTCTTTCTCCTCCACCTCGCCTCAGGAGCGGGTCCGACCTCCGGGATCAGCAGGATTCACAACGGGATCTCAATAGTCGGAGCAGGCAACAGAAAGGAGAGTCACCAAAAGGCTAAACAAGCTCCCCACTGCTCCCCGGGAGTCACCCACCGGTTCCCGGGGGGGCTGTTAACATGACCGGGTATCACACCGAAGGGGAACTGGGCATCATGGACTCTCTCCGGCCCAGCTATATCACAGCTCCCGCAGGGCAACCCACTATCGGGAGTGGGTTGGTATCATCTCTACCGGCTCGCAGATTTCAGGTTCTCACCGACCGGCTTCCCATCGCAACCAGAGGCCGCTGGTGTTGCAATCACGGCCGGACACTCTCCGCACTCGAGATCCCGGTCTCAGCACCTCAAAGGCCGCCAAACAGACGGGGACATTTCCTCGGGACTACTGCACGGTGGAGCCTCAGAAACAGATGGTAAGTGAATGCTTTCCTTCACCTACTTAGATCAGCAAATACTGCTCAGGATTATCGCCAGGATATATGTGCGGGGCGGGAGGGCTCGCGGAGCCAAGCGTTTATGCAGCCATCCCGATCGCCATCTTGGCTCCACCCTCTATCCTATTCTTAATAAACCTCAAGATGATCTCTCGTTATTAGATCGTTCTCTGCCTCCGTATATATTTTCTGCTGCTCCTCATGAGTCAGGATGAGGATTCTACGACAGACCAGGAGTAAGCACGAGAAACTCGTTCTATGTTGTCTGCTGAGCGTTCTGCTGAGCTTAGATCAACTGCTCGCAAGTCCGCCCGTAATACTGCTTCTGCTTCTGAACTTTTAGATAGCATGAAGGATTGGCAGGAAAGGGAACAAACAGAGGTGTTAGCCGCAGAAGTTGTTGAACGGTTTAGGAAACATTCTGACGATTTGGAGCCTGTTGATATAGCAAATGATTGTAAGCAAATGCGTGATGGTCTTTTTGTCTTTTCTCAAGTGGCTGACTCAATCAGGAGTTTGGTTAAATTACATGTTGAGACAGTCCGTTTGCGAGAGGAGAAAAAGGCAGCAGACCCAGCGGCACAAACACCTCAGACCGGAGTGGCACAAGCTTCTATCTTTGGAACAGATAAGACTATGATAGGTAATGCGAAACCTATGCGGGAAGCCCCACCTTTGTATGTTCCTCTTAAAGGAGCGGGTACGAGTGATGATAAGGCTTCCTCTGATGCAAAGGGTTATTTTATTTATAATTGGGTTTACACTCCTTGGAATAGAGCGGATCTTATGGCTCTTAAAACTGCATTACCGGATCCGCGGAAAAAAACAGCAGCTTTTTATGAGGAAGTTGAGGGTGCTATTAGCTCTTGTACTATGACTCTGCCTGATATTGACCTGTTTTTTGGATTGATATTCCCCCCTGATATGTGAAGAACTGTATGTAAGGTTGATGATCGTGCGACTGGATGTAGAAAGGTAACCCGCACTGAAACCATGTCAGTTAATTTTAGATCTTCCTGAAGCTATATTAGTTAAGTTAAAGACAATCATTCTCTCTAAAAAGATAGACTGGACTGTATTAGCGTCTTGTAAGCAAAAGGCAGATGAATCGGTTTCTGACTTCTTTACACGTTTTGATGAGGCATTCCACGATTTTAGTGGTCAGTCATTGACGGATGACACAGGCAGGCATCTGTTCATTGATAAATATGTCGCAAACCTGTTGCCAGGAATAGATACTCACCTAAAGGCCAGTGAGAGCTCATGGACTTCCTCTTCTCCGGTTTCTCTTTTGACTATGGCTCAGTATTATGAACGGCAAGAATTAGAAGCGAAGGGTAATGAGGATAAGAAGACTAAGGAGTTAAAAACGAAGGTTATGATGGCTCAGGTTTATGGTCCTCTACGCATTTGTATACATCCGGCAGAAAGATTTACGGCAATATTCTTCGTTGAAAAGGCTCCTGTTACGGTGTACAGACAGGTTAATTCAGTGACCCCCGAAGAAGGGCAATGATTGGCCGAAATGCATTGGGTTCTAGTTAATAAAACACTGCTTTTTACGAAACTTTTGCATCAATCATGTTCTTTTAAGAGGCCCGGAGTGGCACAGGCAGAACATTAGAAACCTGGAAAAAGGCATATGAAGTCATGTGGGGACGATAATCCAAGTGAGCTAAAACAAAAAGATGAGAACAAAGACGAATAAAATGAATTAAAGTGGTTTAAAAAGGAATCAAGCAGAGCCAAGGTGGCATAATTCGCTGTGCGTTTGGTCTGGGGCGGAGAATACGTCCCATTTCTTAATGTTGTTAATCATTCAGTGTCTTTTGGGCAGGACACTGTGACTAAGCAGCACGCAAAAGGAGTACGTTGAGACAAACTGAACTTGAGACAGTGCGAATAGGTGTGCATTCCACACCCCCCTGCATTGTTCAGGTTTATGGTCCGCCTTCTAGAGGTAATGATAGAGGTGGACGTGGATCTTATGGTTCATCTTTTCCCTCTTATACTCGTTCGAATTTGTCTGTTGACCAGTGTGCGTACTGCAGGAAATTTGGGCATTGGGCTTCTGATTGTCCAGCATTGCATGCTCAGCAGTATCCATGTGGACGGGGACAAATGAGAAATCGTTCAGGATATTCAGGGCCTAGAGGGAGCACGGATGATCGTGCTAGGTTTGATGCTAATACACGTTGGCAGGATGGGTTTAACACTTTTGGTAGACAAAATCAATATCAAATGTCTGATTATGTGCCGTCTGATTTGAAAGATTTTGCTTATGCATAGGATTGCCTAGGAGGGATAAGGAATCAGTTGAAGTTCCAGTAAATCAGAAGTGTCCCTATGTTACAGCACATGTTTTGGGTTCTACTGATCAGTTTCTGGTTGATACAGGAGCTACTCGTAGCGCCCTATCTAAACAATTGGGTCCAAGGGCTCCCCTGTCTGGCTTAACCATTACATCGATAGGTTCCTTTTGCCCACTATCACAACCGCTTGCATTCATTGTTGATAAATTTACTGCTCCATGTCCGTTTTTGCTCTCTCCAAACACACCAGACAATATTGTAGGTCTTGATGTGCTCAAATATTTCAGGGCTATGATACGATGTTCTGCTGAAGGTGTACGTGTTATTTTGAATGACAATTACCCTGTGATTGAGAGATCTTGTCCTGTAAAAGAGGATATTGCATTAGCTTCACTTCCTAGTACTTTGTGGGCTACTTCAGACACAGATGTAGGGCAAATGGTTATTCCACCAGTGCATATTAGTGTCAAGGAGGGTGCTTCATTGCCACGATTGCCGCAATACAAAATTTCTCAAGAAGGCGAAGAAGCACTTATACGCATTGTTCATGATTTGATTAAAGTGGGGGTTGTGGAAGAAGTTCCTTATAATGTTTGCAACAGTCCTATTGTACCTATTTTGAAAAAAAGACACTGACACTAGGATTGTGGAGTGGTGTGGCTCAATGGTTAGAGGCGGCAGACCTGTAAGCAGAGAACAGCCCGGGACCCGGGTTCAATTCCCGACGCGGCAGGGTCTTGGACCAGGGTCAACGGACTCGATAATTCTCGCCTCAGTGCCTACTCTAACCAGGGAACACACTCGGCAACTCTGGGCATTAAGCTTGCCTCATCTCTACAACGGCCCCCCACAGACGCCGGGGATGCCTGTTTTCACCCTGGAGATACCCAGAAAAGGAACCATCTCACAGGGAAAACCAGGACGGGTTCCCCAGCGGTCTATAGCGCCAGGACACTCAGGTAGAGTAACAGTGCGCTTTACAAGTATCCCACATCCATTTACAGATTCATCATTGATTTGAGAGAAGTTAACAAGATTGTAGTACCGCAATACCCTGTGGTTTCTGACAGAACAACACTTCTTACTTTGGTTCCTCCGACAGCGACCACATTTACTGTGATTAACCTGAAGAACGCTTTATTTTCGATTCCTATTCATCCTGATAGCCGATATTTGTTCGGCTTCACTGTGAATAATCGATCGTACAGATTTTGTAGAATTCCTCAAGGGTACACTGAGAGTCTTAGCATTTACAGTCAAGCATTGAAAAGATAACTTGATTCTTTCACTTTGCCTAAAGGAGTGGCTCTCATACAATATGTCGATGACATCTTGTTGGCAGCTGATACGCCCGAACAATGTGAAGAATGTACTTTGTCTTTACTTTCTTATCTTGCTACACACCATCATAAAGTGTCACGGAAGAAATTGCAATATTGTAGACCGAAGGTTACCTATTTAGGTCACCTGCTGTCTAAGGAGGGCCTTGCACTTACACCAGATCGTATTCAAGCAATTTTAGACACACCAGTGCCTTCCACTCAGAAAGTTGTTTGTGCATTCATTGGTCTGACTTCGTTTTGTAGGCAATGGATATTAGGTTATTCACACATTGTTAAACCCAACGCTTTTGACTAAAGACACTCCAATGCCCCTTCCATGGACAGATGAATGTCAGAATGGTTTTTATCAGTTACGTCAAGCTCTTTGTTCTGCACCAGTGTTAGGTACTCCAGATTACACAAAGGCCTTTACACTCTATGTGCATGAGAAAGATGGATGTGCATTGTCGGTTTTAGTACAGACATACGTTGACAAGCAGCTTCCCTGTGCGTATTTTTCAGCAGTTCTTGATCCTGTTGCTCGTGCATTGCCTGGGTGCTTTCGTTCAGTTGCAGCAGGAGCTGTGTCCATACGTCAGAGTGAAGGGATAGTTTTGTCACATAAACTGTTGGTGCTAGTACCCCATGCGGTAGATGCCATTTTAAATCAGACCAAAACGCAACATTTAACTAGTGCTCGCCTGACAGGATACGAATTAACACTTTTGGCGCCTCACATTACCTTAAAGAGGTGTGCGACTTTAAACCCAGCTACTTTGTTGCCATATCCTATGACTCAGTCTCAGTCAAGGGACCCTCATGTTTGTATATTCCTTACTGACGAACAGACAAAGCGTTGTGTCGATTTGCAAGATACGCCCTCTTCAGATGTAGATGGGGAACTGTGGGTTGATGGGTCCTGTTTGAAGTTACCAGATGGCACGACCTCAGCTGCATATGCAATTACGACACTTGAGACAGTAGTGGAGACAGCTCGCATACCACAGAAGTCGGCTCAAGCAGCTGAGCTAATAGCTTTGACACGAGCGTGTGAACTTAGCACTGATTTGCGTGTGAATATCTAGACAGATAGCCACTATGCTTTTGGAGTGCCCATGATTTTGGCCTGCTTTGGAAGGAAAGAGGCTTTCTTACATCCCACGGAATGCAGATAATGCATGGAGAACTAGTGCATAATCTTCTGACTGCACTTACATATCCGAAGAAAATAGCTATTGTGAAGTGTAGCGCACACAAGAAAGTGACTGATAAGACAGGACAAGGCAATGCCTTTGCAGATCGCGTAGCTCGTGAGACACGTCTATGTACGTAGTGAAGTCACAAGCTGAACGTTGGCATGATGCTAGACAAGAAGTACTAGACACACAGAGATCTGCTTCTGTGGAAGAGCTTGAGCAATGGGCCAAAGAGGGAATATTGGATGATGAGGGCTGTTGGCGCAATAAAGAGATGGATAAGTGGAAATTGCCCATAGCTTATTTACAGCCTATGGTTCAAATGGCACAGGGGCCGGCACATGTTGGAGCTTCTGCAATAACGAAATTGCTTACGCAAGTTTGGGAGCATCCTGAAATTGCCGGCACAGCTAAAAGAGTAGTACAGTCCTGTTTGATCTGTTGGCAGTATAATCCTGGTAAAGGGACACAAACTCCTACAGGAGGGTTTGCTACACCAACTGCAACTTTTGAAGTTTTGCAGATGGATTACATCCAACTTGAACGCTGCAATAATCTGAAATATGTCCTAGTGGTGGTATGTGCCTTCAGTAAATGGATAGAGGCATACCCTACAAAGGATAATACAGCTCTCACCACAGCAAAAGTGCTTTTAAAGGAGTTTTTCTCTAGATATGGTGTTTGTAAACTTTTGTGGAGTGACAACGGACCTCATTTTATTGGGCAAGTTGCTGAGCATGTCCTGAAAGGATTAGGGATCAAACAGAAGTTCCATGCAGTCTTCCACCCACAATCAGCAGGGCTAGTGGAAAGGTATAACGCTACTCTGAAGCTGAAATTTGCGAAAATACTGGCTTCCACGTCTTTGAAGTGGCCAGATGCGTTACCTTTGGCATTGTTGTCCATAAGATCGGTGCCACATTCACGATCTGTGCTTACACCATGTGAAGTGGTATTTGGGAGACCGATGAATATTTGGGGAGTTCCTAAACCACGCCACATACATGATGTACCTTGTGTTCTGATGAATGATTATTTAGCACAGTTAACTGACAGTTTGATCTCTATCCATCAACAGGTTCGAGAAGCTCTTCCTGACAGATCTACAGGTGAGGCCCACGGACTCCGCCCTGGTCACCATGTGATGGTCAAGATTTTTGAGAGGTCGAACAACTTGGAACCCAGGTGGCAAGGACCGGAGCAAGTGCTCCTGGCCACGAGGACAGCAGTCGAGTGACTAACAGAAAGAACTGGACAGCACTCATTGCAAGCGAGTGTCGCCTGCTTTGGTGGAGCCTGCTGTACTGACCAACCATCGAGATATCCTGGATACGGAGAAAAACCAAGCCATATCACCTGACGAATCTGAGGAAGGCTTCCCGGACCACACGATTGCTGGAGCATCGCAATACCAACTGAGACCAAAGAAAGAATCTGCAGTGTTGAAAAAGACTGGTTAGCTACCGCCCTGGGTTGGTGGAACGGAGTGCCGATGTGGCAGGGGGGATCAGTCCTGCGAAGTGACACCCGTCTTGACCCTGGGTGAAGAAATAAACGGCTGCCCAGGGCTAAGAGCTTCAACGATTGTTTCAACGATAAAGTGATCATGTCTGCAGAAAGAGCAACTGTTGCTAAAATCAATACTAAGAAGATCATTTGTGTTGTAGGATTTGTTGTTGCTATGGGAGCTATAGCAGTGATAACCTGGTTTGTTGAGAAAGTGGCTCCTGCTCGATAGCTTTTGATAGCCACTACTCCAGTACCAGTTGAACATCATTTCTTTACACTTCCCTATCATGAGCAGAAGCACCGACAATCCTACTTGATTAACACATTCAGTCAGATGCTGCATCATACTCACAATGCCACAAATACTACCGATTGTTGGGTGTGGGATGATACCTGCGCACCAAAAGAAAGGAGGAACACCTTTTATTCCTCTTCCCTTTTCACATAATGGTTCTTGCCAAGCATAGTTTGCGCTTTTGTTTGCCTCTGAAAAGGCCAACATTACAGAGATGACAGTAGGACAGATTAATTATCACCTCAATAAAGTATGTTATCCTGATGAAAATGGTTACCCTCAAGCTAAAGGGACTAAATGGGAATGGGAGGAGTACCAACCTGACAATATTTCTGTACCACATGTTTTCACAAATACGAGGACTATAAAGAACAATGGACCTTTTGTGATTTCTGTGACCAGAGCTAAAGCAGGTTTGTGTATTAGTAGTGTTAGGAGAATTCCAGTGGGGAGAAGTGAGCTTTATTTTATCGCATAATACATATTTTGGCTGCGGTAACAAGGGATATTACCAACTGCCTGTTGGTTGGTGAGGTGTATGTTACATGTCCTTTCTGTTGTCCCCTGTGTTTTTGGCACCTGCATCGTATCACAGAGATTTCAAGTTGTACGTCGACATTTCCAAGAACAGAAATAAGAGGACAATAAGTATGGATGAAGTGGACCAGACTGACACCACTTTGCAACAATATGTCGATTTCAATTTGGGCTTATTTTTCTTTGTGGGTGCTGCATTAAACAGCAGAAAGATAAGACGATTGGCTCGTGTTGTGGAAGCTGTTACCAATCAGACAGCTATGGCACTTGGGAACATTACAGAAGAGCTGCAAGTGGCGAGGATTGTAGCACTCCAAAATAGTATGGTACTTGATGTGATTTTGGCTGATCGAGGTGGTGCATGTCGCATTATTGGCAGCAGCTGTTGTGCTTACATTCCGGATCACTCACCTTCAGTGTTTAATGAAATCTCCAAACTGCATAAGATTGCTGCAGTGATTCATCCAGAGACTGGTACATGGACTTTTTCAAACTGGATGTGGACACTCTTGATTACTTGGGGCTGGAAGCTACTGACTATTCTATGTATACTACTGGTGATATTATTTACATGCTGTATATGTATACAATGTGGTCCCATGCTTTGCTCCATTTGCATCACTGCCTGTGTACCTGGTAAAAGAAATTTTGCAGAAATAAAAGCCCAACAGCTGCTGAATAAAGAGGTCACTGAGATGATGAACATCAATTTACAGGATGCATATCTAGATTACCCTAGATGAACGAATGTCTTCAGCTAATACTTAAAGGGTTGTCTGTTGTAATTTGGCAGCGATCAAGGGTTAGCATCAGCTGAAGCCATCTTTCTATTTCGGAAGCCATCTTGTATTTTGGCAGCCATCTTGTTTGCCATGTGCTCTGTCCTACTTTACTGTTGTTTGCTCTTGTATTCTGCCTAGGAACAAACTATATTTAGCCTCTCCCACTTTGCACATGCTCAGTTGAGCTTGCAGCTGTCCATGCAGCTGCTTCTAGTCTGTAAATGTCAGGATGTGTTCCCCAGAATTACCAACTGTTAGCTTCTCCCACTTGTTGACTGTGCATTTTCCTTATGACCTTATATGTACCTAAAACCTTCTTCTTGTACTTGTACCGCCTTCTTTTGAGCCCCTGTGTGGGTATAAAAGGACCAAGCTCCTTCCATTCAGTGTGCTACTTCATACACTACCAAAGGGTGTTGTGTTAATGTAGTTCCAGCTCATGAGGTTTAATAAAGCTTTTGTTTCTATTCCAGTTTCCTTGCCAACTTATATCCTATTGGTCTGAGGACTTGTGCAGAGAAGCACGAACCCCTAGCACTGGTAGGCCTTGCTGAGGAGAAGTGTGGCTCAATGGTTAGAGCGGCAGACCCTGATGCAGAGGTCCGGCCCGGGACCAGGGTTCAATTCGTGCCTCGGCGGGTCTTGGGCTCAATTTCCTCGGACCTGATAATTCCCACCTCTGTGCCTATTCTAATCATGGGTCCCACTCTGCAACTCTGGGCAATAGCTAGCTTAATCTCCACAATGGCCCCAACAGCGCTGGGATGCCTGGCTTCAACTTGGGGGTGCCCAGGAGTGGGCATTTCACAGGGAAAAGCCAGGAAGGGTTCCACAGCGGTATGCGTTACAGCACCAGGACACCCCAGTTGGGGTATTAGTGCGCTTTACAAGTACAAATTACATTTACATGTACATTTACCTCCCACACAGGTACAAATCTTCCCTAGAGGACCCCCCTGGTCCTAGGAGCTCTGCTGTGTAAGGCCCAATCTTCTGAGACTCAGTTTCCTCAAGGGCTGACAGGTCTACTTCCTGAGGAGAGGCGACCTGAGCTTGTATCTTGTCGGAAGTTGGTTTCCTAGACTCGATATCAGTTTTTCAGTCACCATGGTGGCACTTGTACCTGAATCCCTAGTGCTTCTACTTCAACCCTAATGATATGTGGCTTTGTCAGTATTTCTCCATGAAACTGCACCAGACAGCCAGGGTAGCTATAGCCGGTATGCAACCTTTAGCACGCATTTTTTACAACGCACTACCATTACCACGCATCTGTTACAACGCATACCATTACAACGCATAGCGCTTTGGGGCAATCTGACATAGGGAATGGCTAGTGAATAGGTTAATTTACTATCCAATAACCTTCCCTAGTGTCAACGGGGACTGGTGTTGAAATAGTGAATTAAACTATTCACTATCCAGCACCCAAAGCACTATGCGTTGTAAAGGTATCGCGTTGTAAAAAATGCGTGGTAATGGTATGCGTGGTAAAAGTGTGCGTGCTAACGTCATACATCCGCTATAGCCAATCCACCCTCTGAAAATAAAATATCTTTAGTGTGCTCTCTGACCAGGTCAGGGCAAACCAAGGATCCCATCTGGAGACGAGCAAATCATTTGGGTGCTCAACAAGTGGTAACCTTTTTGGGACAATCAGAGCCCCCTGTCTGGTGGCAATTCTGCTTACAGAGATGCACCCATGCCTTCTTGGGATCCCAGTTTTTACCCTGGTACCCACCCTTGAATCGGGTAGAGTCTCACCCTCCTGAACTGTGTTTTGGGGTCTTTTGAAGACTCTTTGCGGTTTTCCCCTTTTTCTGTCCACATCTTTCCCTTGGGGGGAGTAGTAACCCCTTTCTTTTGGTCACCCCCACTATAGGACTTTCTAGACACCCTGGTTTTGACCTCGCGGTCAGCCTTCTTCCCCAACTCTTGAGGAGAGTCTAACCCTAAGACCACTAGGTACTGATGCAGTTTTTGAGAAGTACAGTTACTTAACAGATGCTCTTTCATGATCAAATTATAGACACTTCATAATCATGCACCTTACTGCCTTTCAATCAGCCTCCTAGTGTTTAGTACCCATGCCCTAGGTATCAGGGATACCACTTACTAGGGACTTACAGGTGTTCTAAAGTCCTTGTTAAATGGATCACAATTAGACTTTTACCTTCTTTTTAGGTACTTGGGGTCATTCAGTCAAAAACATACTCTTAGATAGAGTGGTATAAAATGAGCGGGAGTCAACCATCAACTCTACCTTCATTTTCCTAATGGTAAACTCCACTGTACATTTATTCATTCTCACAACACTTTCTTCACCTACACACAAAACTCTGTCTGAATTTGCGCTCATAGCCACAAAAGGTATGTTCTCCCGTTAACACCGCAACCTTTCTTTACTCATTGTCCCTGCACATTCTAACAAAATGCCCCTTATGTCCACACTTTCTGCATTCCTTTCCAATGGCAAAACAATTTGTGGCATGTGACGTATGATAACTACTTTCACATTTGTTGCATACTCTGTGTTAGAAATTGGATTACTGGTTGACTGGGGTAAAAGCCCTGGTAAAGCAATAACCACAGCCCTAGTCAGAGTAAAAGACAGGCAAACTCTAATTTGAACTGTGCTCACCCTCTGGTTGCTTGGCACAGAGTGGTCTGGCTTAACTTTAGAGACTGTGTGTAAAGTGTTTGTGAAACACTTCCAACAGTAAAACTGTGAAAACACCACAGAAAAAGATTCCACGCCAGGTTAGAAAAATAGAGCAACATTTACTAAATAAGATCAAAACAAGAATAATCCAATAAGTAGAACTTGGGTTATGAATTTTTAAGGACTAAACTGTAAAATTGAGCTTAGAAACAGGAAGAGCGAACCGGGGATATCTAGGAGTGCCGAACCGAGACAAAGTCAATAGTTTAGGCCGACCGCGATGAAGTGTGGGCCGTCTACAGGGAACCAGTTAGGCCCACTGAACCAAAGTACCTTAAATCATGGTTGCAGAGCATTTGTGTGGATCCACATCATAGATGTCACTCAGCAGAGGCAATGCCTCCATTCTGAGATGCGACAAGGCTGTGGTGCAAGGTCCTGAAGCATCAGCGTCAAGGATCCTGTCCACGAGGCTTGCGATGCAAAGTCCGGTGTCAAGGATGCAGCAGTTCCTAAGAGCGGTCAAGGATGCCATAGACGAGAGATGTTAGGAGCTCATGCTGTGACAAGCGTCGCGCAGTGGCAGTTCCGAAGGTGATGCATCGGTCCCAAGATGTGGAATGCAGCGGTGATGTGAGTCTTTTGTGACAGGTCCAATCCACACAACAGTGGTGATGCTTTGGTTCTGCTTGAAGATTCTCAGCTCAGCCGAGGAGATGTGTAGGTTCTGCTTGGGAATGCCTCACTAAGAAGAGGATGTGTCGGTTCTGCTGAAGAAACACCATGGGCCCACTGCCAAGGGTCAAGGACTGGGTTGGCACCAGTTGGCAGGGTATACTCACAGATGGCAGAGTCTAGGTGCAGAAGCAGGTTTGTTGGAAGTCCTTTTTCACTATGAGGACATGTAAAACTTAAAAGTACATTTCCTGCCTTTTAAAGACTTTGCACCCTGATTCTGGGTTGCCCATGGCCTACCTTAGGGGTGACATATAGCTATAAAAAGGGGAAGTTTGGGCCTGGAAAAGGGTTTATTTTGCCAGCTCAACATGGCAGTGTAAACTACATGCACAGGCGTTGCAGTGGCAGACCCGAGACATGGTTACAGGGCTTCTTAAGTTGGAGGCACAATCAGTGCTGCAGGGAAACTATTAGCATCCAAATGTCATGCTATTTGTACAGGGGGTGCCATTTTACTTGGGACTTAAAAATAAATTAAATATACCAATTGGTGATGAAACAATGTTTCCATGTTTAGGAGAGAGAACACAAGCACTTTAGCACTGGTTAGCAGTGGTACAGTGCACAGAGTTCTAGTACCAGCAACAAACTAGGTCATAAAAGTGGAGGAGGTAGGCAAAAAGTTGAAGGGAAGACCAACCTAAGGCTGCCAGCTCTAACACTCTGCTAGAGGATGTATTGTTATAAACCCCCTTCCATGCTTTGGCACCCCACTTAGAGGTTGTTGCCACCTCTCCTTCACATTTGTCCACAGTCGAAGCCAGATGGGCACAACTCTTTATTGAGTCAAGCTACAGTAAACAACGGCCACTAGTACCCTTACTCTGAGACCAGCAGTGGTCTAACTGTATTGTTAGTACCTCAAACATCACACAGCAGCCCCAATCACACCCTTTTAATAAACAAGAAAATACATTCTGTTTCACAATTTACTGGGCCCAATTTTACTCCTATCCTTATTTTGTGCAGTTGCCCACTTATACATCTCAGCCCCATTATTGCTCACCCTTTTTGTATCTCACCCACCTTTTTCCTCGAACACTCTTATTTTATTTGTCAGCAATTAATAATGATCCTTTTCACTCCCTAGTTCTCAAACAGCTTTTCAGCTTCAATCCTCCATCATTCTTTTGAAAGAGTGTTGTAGTGTGCGAGGGCCGCCTTATTGTCAATTGTGAAACTGAACTATTTTAATATTAACATGACTGTGTTAGATAGTGGATTAAGAGCAGGTCTCCAGTCTGAGCTGCCAGGGCCTGATCTCCTCTATTGCTCTGTACATCTAGGGCCCGATTCACAGAACTAACTTAAGACAAAATCCTAAACTTACTTTAGACAGACTTAAGTTAGGATTTTGTCTTAAGTCTGTCTTAAGTTTGTCTTAAGTTTGTCTTAATTCAAACGTAAGACAAAATCCTAACTTTACTACTACTAAATGCCTTCTGTGAATACCAAAAGTAGTACGTTTAGGATTTTGTCTTAAGTTAGTTCTGTGAATCGGCCCCCTAGTATCGGGCCACTACTCTTGTCAGGCCAGTTTCTAAGGATTTGGAGGCCACACTTATTGTTGGGTGCTGGGGAAGACCAGGACATTACCTGTGTAACACGAGCCACAGTTTTCTCAGGACACTGTTTCCTCCCAACCTCCCATAGGAAATAAGCATTCTTCTGGTCTATTGTCATTAAACCAGTCTTGCTACTCGTTACAGTATGTGTCCTGGCAAGGACATACCTGTGAGTCTGGGATCGCCCTCTCTCACAGAGAAGCCTTCATTACAAAGGCATGAGTTACTTTAGTAATGCCAGATTCCACCCTGTACGGTGCATCCTCCCTAAATTAAACAAGCCATGGTAATGCCAACAGGTATGGATTATAACTGAAATGGCCCAGAATATTCTATTCATTGTCACTTATCCATCAGTTCATGCATTCAATCAAGTCCTATGCCCATTTACTCATTCTTGTATTCAATCACTTGCCATTCATGAAGGCACACACAAACTGATAAACTAGAGAACAGGCATTTTCGATTACCAGCTCAATTGGCTGTGCTGCTTCTTTGTGAGGAGTGTGTATGTTTTAGTAATTGTGACTGCTACTGTACTTTATTTCTTTTCGCACTCTGATAACTGGCCGAAGACTTCCTAAATGCCTATTGAGACGTGGGGCTAATAATTCATTATTAGGAGCGGCAGTGCATACAAAGGGCTACAGGTACATTTGGTAGAGCATCTTATGATGTGTAATTATTGTGCATGTGAATGTGCTAAAGTATACTTTAAATACGTTTTTGAATACTTTATCATATGAATTTTAGCCACTTATGTAAAGTCACCTGCAAGGCTACTCATCAGCTACTTTAGCTACCTCTCTAGAAAACTACTGACATAACCAAAGGCTACTACCTCATAGTGGAGCCCTGTTACATCTAGTGCACAGCCACACATGCCGTTACCATCGATGCACTTCAATGATGACTGTTAGAAATGAGATCTCTGGTTGGCTAAGTCTTGCACCTAAGCCAGGCAGAAACCACCATTCTAGTCAGGGCAAGGGAGTTACACGCCAAAGATAACCCCTGCTCACCCCCTTGGTAGCTTGGCACGAGCAGTCAGGCTTATCCCGGAGGCCATGTGTAAAGCATGTGTGCAACCCACACAGCAACAACATACTAGGCACACCACAAAAGGAACTCCACACAAGGTTATATCAAAAATAGCCTTTGTATCATCATAAAACACATTAGAATAGTAATCACACAATATACACTGTGCCAATTGGCACTGGGCAATATTTACAGGGGATTATACACATGATAGGGCCACTGTCTGAACCATCACTTAGTAAAGATAGTAAATGTAGAACATGTACTAGACGTAGAACACAACCAGTAATTACTGGCAAACACTGTACTCAGCATCATCCTGTAACGCAAACCATATTATACACAGTATCACATTTAGGTCTGCACCAACCTCCCCGGCATAAACATTATGCAATCTTTCTCATAAGTCTAAACGCATTAGACCGTAACCTACTAAGCATAACTCACATTAGGGGTATAACTCACAGTAGGGAATAATCTCACTAGCATAAATCACAGTATGCAAATACCCTCCTACCTATACCATATTTAGAGGCATATATCACAGTAAATAATAGTGCAGACATAAATACAGTATGCACAACCTCATAATCATAAAACCACACTAGAGGCATAAATCAGGGTGCGTAAATCATAATACATGCATCACATTTCTGAGCACCACATAGATCACACTAGGGCCTATAAACCTAACAGTCCCCCTGGCAACTGGCCTTCTTAAAAGGGCTCAAATGCCTTATGTCCAAAGTGTCAGGGCGGCTGCCAATGCAGTAGAATCCATGTGCGCAATTGCGCAGACCTAAACGATGCAGCTGGCACTACATGCTGCGCAGCTGTGAAAGTACTGAGACAGAGGAGTGCATCTCACTAACATGCCCCCAAAGAACTGTGGGACTAAACGGAGCAGCTGGCACTAAGTGCTGCGCAGCCGTAAATCTCATTGTAGACGTGGGTTCTCACCAGGACTCCTATCACAAAGAAAGGCTGCCAACCGTTGCAGCTGCTCGCGCTGGTGCGGCACAGGTGTGAGCAAAGTAAATGGGGCTCTCTAAATAAAATCACCCTCTCTGTGCAGCTGCACTCTGCAGCGAGGCAGCTGGTATAAACAAACTGGAGTAGACCTGGCACATCTGTGCCTTCGGGCCCAACTGGGCTTGTAAATTAAATTGGCCCCCATCGTTGGAGCGATCCGCAACGGCGGGTCCACTCAGCAATTAAGCAAAAGGGATAACATCAATCCCTCTCTTATCTGGCTCTCTTGGCTTCACCCGGGCCCCCTCCAGGTGCCCGGGACTTTGTTGTGGAGCCTGCGAGGCTCCGGGCTCGTGGAGTCAGGGTAGGCTCCCATCCTCCTCTTGTCACATGCAGCGGGGGCAGGCTCTGCTCTCTCGTGATGGAGCCGTGTTGCATTTCTTCACCTGAGCCCCCTCCTGGGACTTCATTGTGGAGCCCGCGAGGCTCCGGCCGCACTGCTCTTCTGTCTGGGCCCTCTCCTCGGGCTCAGAACGTCTCAGTTGCTTCGCCCGGTCCCCTCTCTCTCGGGACCGGGACTTCGACTGGGAGCCCGCGAGGCTCCGGACGTGCATGGGGCGCTGGCCCCGCCCACCACTCTATTTCCGGGTCGTACTCTGCAGCGGCCCGGGGATTCCTTTGGCGGTAGTACGGGGTAGGCTCCCGTTCCCCTGGGACAATGGTGGGGTGGCACCCGACAAAAACAAAGCACATAAGCAGGGTTGGCACCCGCAAAGGCCTCATGGCGCAGGGTGCCCAGCCAGAACCAGTTCGGTGTGGTCCTGGAGCACTTAGTTTACAAGGCTGCATCCTGCCTTTCAGGAAGAGGGGGTCTGCCATCAGATGCACAGTGGGAGGTGGAGCCATCATTCACCTTGCCAGGCACAGCCCTGCTTAGATCAAAGGGTCACCCCTCCCCATACTCCAACTGCAGATCTCACTATTGAACCCACATCTGGCTCAGCCTGCCCTGTCCCTCCAAAACCAGACATGCAAATCACATCAGGCAGGCAGACATATAGCACACAAAAATGCCAACTTCTAAAAGTGGCATTTCTCACATAGTAATAATAAATCTGCGCACACCATTGCGCAGCATTTATTTTCACAATTTCATATATACCAGACTTGACCATACTGCTACTCTCATAAAAGGAATTACCACTGACACACACTGCACAATATCAACAATGGTTCTGTTGGGCGAAAAATTCCTTCTAGTTTTCATGTATCATTTCATTGATTTCTTAATCAGCAGTATCAACTTGCTTTCAATTTATCAAACAATGAATATAAACACGCAAATCCAAAACAACCAATAGGTTACAAAATGATTACTTTATGAATTCAATGTAATTCATAGTAACCCTGCATCAAATATATACATTTATAAATTCTACAACAACGGCGCATCAGAGTAAAGTGATAGTGACATATTAGTGCAGTGATCTATCGTGCAGTGAAAATTTTTAAACAGTGGAATATGTACAAGTGAGGGAACAATTGGGGTTTAAAAGCGGCCACATCAATATTCAATCGGAAAAATTCCCATGGGCCACTCCAGTTGTCAATTGTTTATGGAATATTCCGTATTGGTCCACAGACTTCTTTAACCGTCGACGTTTCGACCCTAATGACGCCTGATTCGTGGGTCACAACGGGTCTTCATCAGGACTGGGGGATTGCGGTTGAATAAGACTGATGTCGCCTCTGGGGTGCCCGTCCGTAGTATGGGGCACAGACCCAGACCTCCACTGGTTCAATGGCAGTATACTCTGGTTCCAGTGGTCATCCTAGTCTGTAATTCAGTGACGCAGACTCCTCATGCGTATGTCCTCTTTCACGATGTGTTCAGTCCAACGAGCGTTGCAGCGTCCCTTTCCTTCCTGCTTGCAGCGCGATGCGTCCCTCATCTAGTGTGCACACCATTGCGCAGCATTTATTTTCACAATTTCATATATACCAGACTTGACCATACTGCTACTCTCATAACAGGATTTACCACTGACACACACTGAGCAGGGAATCCCCTATGCATTCCTATGGGAGGGCAGGCCACTCTCACTAAATGGAACACAGAGCTCACGCACTTTACACTTGACCACAGTGCTAAGGTGCCCAGAGGCCTAAAATCACTGGGCCCGATTTACAGAACTAACTTAAGACAAAATCCTAAACTTACTACTTTTGGTATTCACAGAAGTTAGGATTTTGTCTTAAGTTTGTCTTAAGACAGACTTAAGTTAGGATTTTGTCTTAAGTTAGTTCTGTGAATCGGCCCCACTAACACTACACAGAGAAAAAGGCTGGGAGAAATGCAAAAAGTTTAGGGGTGAACCTGCAAAAAGGGCCAAGTCCAACAATGACCATTACAACACAGGTAAGATCTTGACGTATTTGCAACAAGATTCACTTTAAAGCATGGTGCCTTTAGAATGAGGCTATGTATATGTGCGGGTGGTAAGGGACCTTTGTAATATGCAATCTGCGAGGCAAAAAACTGTGTTTATCTCATGCCTGTTCACTGTGGTGATAAAATTGGAATTTGATCTTTGCGCTGTAGTGATGTGTGAATGTGTGTTTATTACTAGTTACTGTCAGACCACCAAATAGCACTCACCACACCCACTTGAATCATTCCACACTCCACATCAGTGAAGTCGCAAATCCTAACACAAATCACTGCCTCAACATTTTCTCACAACATGACTGACTCGTACCAGTCACTTTATCACAACAGTCAGTCACATACATACACTTAATCATAATTTCACGGTACAACACATCAATTACATAATATTCACCACTCACAGCTCATTTACATAAAGAAATGTGATGTGCCGTTTGTAACCTAAACTGTGGACATACAAAGGTGAATGAGACTAACATTCGCTTCTCCCATTCATGAAATAGCATGTTTTTTTCTAATGAAATTGTAATTATATTGTATTTTTAACACTGTTATGTTATATGGTTTCTTGTAACGCGCACTGCTAGTCAAGACTGTCCTGGCGCGAGAGAGGATTCGGATGGCGGCTAATATAAAAGCAGGTGGTCTACACGAGTTGCCTAAATAGGTAGGTTTTTAGGTGTTTTTTGAAGTATGTGAGGTTTGTCGTGTGTCTGAGAGGGTCGGGGAGATTGTTCCACATCTGAGCAGCTCTAACTACCAAGGAATTTCCCCCTAGTCGAGTTCTCTTGAATCTGGGGGTAACCAAATGTCTCAGGGTGGCAGAACGCAATTGACGCGGAGGATGGTAGAAAGCAAATCTGTCCCTTAAATAGGGAGGACATGGGCCATGTAAGGCTTTAAAAGCCAGTGTCAGGATCTTAAAGCGTACTCTCAGTGTTACTGGAAGCCAGTGTAACTCTGAGAGCTGCTTGCGTACACTGAGACTCCTGGGAATGTTGAACAGGAGCCTTACTGTCGCGTTCTGGACCACTTGCAATTTGTGAAGCAAAAAGTCAGGTGCGCCTATATAAAGGGTGTTGGCGTAATCCAGATGCGAGAGGATAAGTGCTCTGGCTACTGTTTCTTTTGCCTCTTGGGGGAGAAGGGGAAAGAACTTCCGGAGGGTGGTTAGGGTCCCATAGCAGGTTCCCGCCAGTCGTGTGATCTGATCTCGGAAACATAAGTCGGCACCGAACCAGATCCCTAGATTTTTTGCGACCCCACTATTCCCAGTAGGGCAAGGCAGTCCCCTGGGCCAAATGGATTCTTTAAAGGCCGCTGGAAAGTGGCCATACAGAAGAATCTCTGACTTGTCCTCGTTACATTTGAGACAAGCCCGGGCAAGCCAGGCAAAAACTGAGGACAAGCACTGCTGGACTCCCTCTGTATCGAGGTTGCTCTTGTCCCAAGTAAAGAGAAGTTGGGTGTCGTCGGCGTAAGCCATTGTTTTCGCACCCAAGCTCTCAGCAAGATAGACAAGTGGCGTCAGATATACATTAAAAAGTAAGGGACTCAAAGTCGACCCTTGTGGAACCCCTGTATCTACCCTGCTGTTCGAGGAATGATAGGGGGGTAGCCAGATTTGTTGGTACCGGTCTGTGAGAAAGGATTCGACCCAGCTGAGAGCCGCGCCCGTGATGCCAATGTCCTTCAACCTAGAGAGAAGCTGGACGTGGGGAACCGTGTCAAACGCGGCAGAGAGGTCCAATAAAATTAGAGCCGCTCTGCCACCCCCGTCCAGACATTCCCTAATGGCCTCGGTGACTTCCACGAGCGCGGTCTCCGTGCTGAATGAGGTGCGGAACCCAGATTGGGCAGGATGTAAGGCCCCCGTAGATTCCACAAACTTTTCCAGCTGTCGAAACGCAGCCTTTTCACAGGCCTTGGCTAGGGCCGGGAGAAGGGAAATGGGCCTATAATTGGAAGTAATCAGAGGGTCCGCTGAAGGTTTTTTGATCAGTGGGAGGAGTTTTGCTTGTTTCCACTGAGGTGGTACAATGCCGGTTTGTAAAGACTCATTAACCAGATCAGTTACTGTAGGAGCAATAACCTCCGCCACACCGATCAGAACTCTCGCAGTGCAGGGATCAGCAGGAGACCCAGACTTCAGCGCCTTAAGAATGGCCAAAACGTCCTTCTCTTCAACTTTTTTAAAAGAGCACATTGTGTCTTTCGGCTTTATGCCGTTAGTTGGAATAGAAAGTTGAAGAGAGTCGTCTTGTTCTAGGGCCTCCTGAACTGATATAGAGTGATCAGAGACAATAGGCTTAAGACTCTCTTGAATTTTTTTTATTTTTTCTATAAAATAAGTGGACAGTTCCTCGCACCAGCCCTCGGATATAGGGGCCGCCTGAGTTTCTGCCACAGGAGACGTAAAGCTTTTAACAATAGAGAAAATTTCTTTACTGTTGTTTTTGGCCTTTTGAATCCTGTCTGCGTAGTAATCTCCCTTAGCCTTCTTGATTGCAGCGTAGTAGTCTTTTTGCACTGCTCGAAGTTCCGTCTTGGCTAGTGCGCCGTACTCTCGCCTCCAAATTCTTTCTTTCTCCTTACAGCCTTTTTTTAATATTTTGAGATGTTCCATTTACCAGGGGGAGGGAGGAGAGGCTCTAGGCCGTTTTGTATCTTTGGGCTGAGGTAGCAGATTAACCGAGGATCTGATCCATGACGAGAAATTCTCAACCATTTCTTCTAGATTTCCCGACTTGTCCGGAAGAGAATGGGATAGGGATGCTGCTAAAGCTGGGATACTAATTTTCTGGGGAAAGGGGACCTGCTGCTCTTTGACTAAGGCGCGAGTCCTATCCACTGTGTAAAACGAAATATTTTTGTTACAATATCTTTCAATAAAGAAGGAGATATTTGTATATTACTAGCAAGGCATTTCATTTTTATTTTGAACAGTTCATTGTTACCTGTCTCAACCCATTTCTTTTTGTTGTCTTGAAGGGTCTCTGGGGCATATTATCAAGCAGGGTGATAGGCAATTATCGCCGCTTTAGCGGCCGTTTTCGGCTGCTAAGCGGCGATAATTCTATCGCCCTATTAGCAAGCTGTCTGATGTTAGCGACAGCTTTTAGGCGATAGCGAGCGGTTTGGGGCCCGCTTTGCATGTCAGCGATGTTTATCGCTAATGACATGCAAAGTGGGCGTACCCAACAAGTTAGCGACTGAAAGCAGTCGCTAATGTCGCTATCGCCTATTAGCAAGGCAGGCGTAGCGATGGAAATATTTGCGCTAAGCGCGATTATCTCCAAATACTAACACCTGCCCAGACCAGTTCTTAGCCATGTTATCCAATGGGAGGTGGATAACATGGCTAAGAGCATTTTGTCGCTAATCCGTGAATATCGCTGTATTCTTGGGGATATTCACGCATTTCGCCGCTATCGCTGGATATTTTAGCACAATGGGGTAAAACGTTGCTAATAGCATGTTTTCTCCGCTAACATATCCAGCGATAGGCAGCGATAAAGAAAAATGTGCTAAGCGCATTTTGCGATAAATATCGCTATTCCTTGGTAATATGCCCCTCTCCCTTATTGTTTGAATGTTGTAAAGAACCACACTTTACCCGCCGTTCCCACCCTCAATTTAGGAGGGAATAGCATGGAGTATTTTAATTCATGGTCTCTCAATTCTTTTTTGACGTTTAAAAAGCTGCGTCTCTGCTTCGAGCTGTTTCTAAAACATACTGGTGGAGCTACTCTTGCCATCTGAAGAATGAGGTCACGATCTCAGAAGTTAAAGATGCGGGCCAGGATGGGTCTGGGAGGGGCATCTGGTTTAGGTCTACCACCCGGGACGCAGTGTGCCCTCTCCACTTAGAAGTGGTGGGATAGGCCTCTGGGCTGCAAATGTTGCTTAATAAGGTCTTCCACAAATAGGTCCATTGCCGCCCCCCGTCTTCTCTAGCACACCAATTATTCTGACGTTGTTACGCTTTGATCGGCCTTCATAATCATCTAGTATTGTGGTCATAGCTTTGGTTTCAGCTTCTAGTTGGCGCACTTGGCGTCTAAGTGTAATGGTGTCTGAGCAAAGAGTCACCGTTGTGGTTTTTAATTCCGCTACTCTGGATCTCATGATTTTGAAGTCGGCTCGGATCAGTGAAAGTTCTACAGATATTGAATCTATTTGTGATTCAAGGGCAGTGTGTACTTTATTTAATGTAGATAATATGTCTTGTAGTGTAACCTCTGTCCTTTCCGGTGAGGTATTGTCCGGTGCGTGTGCAGTAGGTTGGTCCATTGTCTCTTGTTGGGTTTTGTCACATGCTAATTTGTCTAGCTTGGTCTGGTGTGCAGTGCGCTGGCCTTGTCCCCCCATCGATGTAAATTGTAAACTGAAAGATACATAGGTGGCAGTACTCACCGCTGCCTGCCTCTGCAACACACCGTTACAGGCGGCCTTTCGGGTTTCCTACGACCAGTTAAATGCACTGTTGTTCATGCTCAGTAGGGCAGAGAGTTCAAGGGTGTTGCATCTGGCCCCCCTGGGTGGTACAGCACCAGACGTTGGTGATGCCGTACTTTCTTTTCTATGAGTAATGTTTTGCGGTCTCTGTATCTTGTCCGAAGCGTCTGTGTTAGTAACCCCCTCCTCCCCTGGTACCGGAGTCTCTGAGGCTCGTCAAGGGCGGCTGTTTATAACCCCAGGTTGGATCGCCTCACAATCGCTGTTGCATACTTTTTGCTGGTGTGTATATATTGGACGTGTCTCTTAAATATAGCTGAGAGTCACAGTTGTGCTGTCTGGGGTACGCCACCCCTGGTGACTATTGTGTCGTATCACCAACCAGTAATCAAGGGGTTGTAGGGGGGGAGAGGATCAAGAGCCACGTTCCCGAATCTGGCAGACCGGTGTTATGCTGGGGTGCGCCACTTCGTGTGTTTCAGGTGTCAATACTGGGGCCGTCCGCGCCAGTGAGGCCACTCCAGATTCAGGTGGTAATGGCGCTGGGTTGGCATGCTGCGCCTGGGCTATATCTTCTGTGAGTGTCTTGGGTCGGGGGGACCGTTGCCATGGGTCGCAGGACTCACCCAGTCATTGGCTTGAGTTGCAGCGACGTGGAGGGTGTCTCCATTTCTAGCCGTTCCGGCCGCAGGGGGATGTCCGTCTGCTCTTGTGGTCCGGGCCCCACAAGTAGGCCCGCATTTGGTCCGCAATCACTTTCTTCAATGTTGCCACACTGCTGGGTATTCGTTTTGCTTCCAAGATAAAAACAGAGACAAAGACAAAAGCAAAGATAAAGAAATGGAAATAGAAAATTAAAAAATCATTGAAAGAAATAAAAAATGCCTTGGTGAAAAAGAGAAAGCTCAACAAAAGGATAAAGAGAAGGAGAAATGCATTGAAGCCAATGATGATGTGGAGTTAATGGCAAAAAAAGACAAGCAACTTCAAACTATTAAGAATCTGAAAGCAAACGCTAAAGCTACCGAACAAGCCAATACACTTCAGCCTAGTATATCCAGTATCTTCAGCCCTATACCCAAGGAAGCGGCGAAAAAAGTTTCAAAACATCCAGCATCGGATGAATCATCTAAGAATGAGGAGAATAGGATGATACATTTGGAACCAGACTTTGTAACATCAACAAAGTCTCTTTTAAAGCAAACTGGTTATAATGAGACTCCCAGCTCCTTACGCAATCCATCTATTGCGAAATTGAGACAATCTGAAGCGAAAAATCCATCTGAGTGATCGGATGCAGATATATACGAGACTGGTCTATCTACAACAAGTGAGATTAGCGATGATAATATCAATCCAGCTCGAGGTTCAACACCCGAAGGCACAGACTCCTTAGACGCCAAGAAATCCAGCGCTTCAGATCAAGGTCATACCCCGCGGGGAAAATATTTTGAGAAAAGGAGAACAAGGAACCAACGGCTCAATAAGTCAAACTTTGAAGAAAGCTCAGACCAAGGAAGCATCACTGGGAAAGTAAGCAAAAGTAGGAATAAATCCAATAATTCAGAGGAAGCTGTACCGGCTCAGCACAGGGAAGAGGAATTAAATGGGAGCGACAACCAACTACAACATGGATCGGCTGTAAGAAAAGGGAAACTGGTTGAGCCTTCTTTAAAAGATCTCCTTATAACTATCAGAGACTTCCATAAGGATATAAAGAAAGACAGTGAAAGGAATCATGCCGCTATTCAGAAGTTAGAAGGGGTGGTCAACAAAGTAGGTAGTACTTGCACCGAGATATCGGAAAGGATGGCATCTCTAGAAACTCGTACTGAGTATTTAGAGAAAGATGTTGCCTGCCTCCAAAAGCAAGAAAAATCTCAAGAAAGGATCATTAGAGATTTAATGTTCAAGGTTGAAGACCAGGAGAATCGCTCCAGGAGAAATAACCTTCGTTTTCTGGGCATTCCGGAAGCCGTGGAGAGGAATGATCCTAGGGGATATATAAGTAACCTCCTGAAAAAAACTTTCCCGGAATTAGAATCCTGGGATATGAACAAAGAAATTCAGCGGGCCCATCGTTTTCCCCTCACACAACGTAAACAAGCTGAGAACTCCACCAAATACCCAAGGGCAATGTTAGTGTACTTTGGTAACCTTCTTTTACGAGAAGCCATTTACGATCTAGCGCGGCCTACCAGCAAGTGGGAACATAATGGATTCTTCTTTTTTGTAAGACCAGACTATGCACATCCAACAGTTGAAAGAAGATGGAGAATGCGTCAGCTCTTCACCCCTTTTGAAAAAGCTGGTGCCACTGTGTACTTACAAAACCCTTCCCGTTTGAAAGTAATTTTCAAAGGTACTACGCATTTTTTCAACAGTGAAATTCAAGCGGAAGGATACTTGCAAGAAATATCGGACACTGCAAGGAAGGATAACTGATAAACATTATGAACTTAAAATTTAATTCTATTGGGGATAAATTAATTGCCGGAGATTCGTAATTAACTATTGTTATGCTACAGGCTTAAGCTTTTATTTCTCTGATTTGTTTTTTCCTCCTTTCCTCTGTGGCTTTGGTGTTCTTTCTTTAGTCTCTAATGGCGGGGCCAGAGGCTCTGAGAGTGATCGTTGGTGTACGGATCACACAGACGCTCATACCTGGATCCAGTCGGACCCAGGATGCCTCAATGGGTGGTTGGGGGGGGCGGGAGGGACTGGGTGGTGGAAGTAGGCAGGGAGGGAGGGTTGGGTTGGTGCTGGGGGGGTGCAAACCTAAAAAAGAGAATTCATGATACTATTGTAATTATAATCAGGCTGAGATTTAAAGCTGTAACAAGGTATGTAGTCAAACGTGTCTTTACTATACTAAGCGGAAGGTTGCATAGAAGGAAGGATCCAAGACAGAAGTATGTCAAAGCTTAGGATCTGCTCTATGAATACAGGGGGCCTAAACGATTGGAAAAAAGGGGAAGACTAGAGGAATTTGTTAAATTTACACGTACGGATATTATGTGTATACAGGAGACCCATTTGCCATGGGGGAAAAGGCACTGTCTAAACCTAAAGGGATTCAAGACGCTTTCTTGTTCCTCCCAAACGTCTACTATTAGGGGGGTCGCTTTCTTTGGCAAGGTGGGTCTGGGGGGAGCTAAACGATCCAAGGCTGACACTATGGGGCAGTGGGCATTATGCGAAATGAATCTGGGCATCACTATTTGCTGTATTTATGGGGCTAACAGTGACGACCCTGATACCTTCGACCGCATTGAGAAGGAGCTAGCAAGCTGGCCAGCACCCATAGTGGTTTGTGGGGATTTTAATATCTCTGCAGATTTCGAAGGGGGAACCGGATATACCGGGCGTAAACCCCGGGTGTATCGGGCAGTACGCTCAATGATGGATTCACACGGCTTGAGGGATGTCTGGGGTAGTATTGAATCAGGGAACTCACGTTTTACATATTTTTCGCATCCATTTAAGAAATATTCCAAGCTAGATTATTTTATGATTTCCACCACAGAGATTAGCACAGTAGAAATCAGTAAATTACCTATGATAATATCAGACCATAATCCACTGTTATTAACAATAGCTCTCAACAGACCAGCTAAACCAATGAGACCATGGACTTTTGATAAGAAGCTTTTAACAGATAGTACTTATATAGCGCATATGAAGAATTAGTCACAGGCCTTTTTTGATGCAAATCGATATAGCGCATCGCAAAACTCTGTTTGGGACAGCTATAAAGCTGCCTTAAGGGGAGAAACCAGTAGCTATACCTCTCACAATTGGAAACGACTCAACTCAGAAAGAGAGCAATTAATGAATAAATTAACAGTGGCAGAAGAACAGCACAGGAAAGATATATCCCAGGGAAGGCAGGACACCAAAAGCTTAGAAAGAGTGAGTACTATTAAAGCCGGTATAAGCAATCGCAATGGAGCGCACACCGCTAGCCCCTCCTCCGGATCGCCCCTCGGGAATCTGGTACATGGAGTTCTTGAGTGGTTCACCCATGTGGGTGCAAGTAGGTACTTGTAAAACTGATGATCTCTAGACCCGATACATGTCCCGGGTTTTTGGATATCGCCCGAGACATGGCTCGGGTTTCGGGATAACTTCCCTCATCAGTAGAGAAAATAGTTAGGGGTGGAAGAGAAGGCCGCCAAACAACCGTCAATGGCCTCGATGCCCGAACCGGCACGCAGGTGCGTCGTCCAGGAGCCCGTCGGCTCAAAGCTCAAGGGAGCCAATTTGTATAAGCAATCGCAATGGAGCGCACACCGCTAGCCCCTCCTCCGGATCGCCCCTCGGGAATCTGGTACATGGAGTTCTTGAGTGGTTCACCCATGTGGGTGCAAGTAGGTACTTGTAAAACTGATGATCTCTAGACCCGATACATGTCCCGGGTTTTTGGATATCGCCCGAGACATGGCTCGGGTTTCGGGATAACTTCCCTCATCAGTAGAGAAAATAGTTAGGGGTGGAAGAGAAGGCCGCCAAACAACTGTCAATGGCCTCGATGCCCGAACCGGCACGCAGGTGCGTCGTCCAGGAGCCCGTCGGCTCAAAGCTCAAGGGAGCCAATTTGTATAAGCAATCGCAATGGAGCGCACACCGCTAGCCCCTCCTCCGGATCGCCCCTCGGGAATCTGGTACATGGAGTTCTTGAGTGGTTCACCCATGTGGGTGCAAGTAGGTACTTGTAAAACTGATGATCTCTAGACCCGATACATGTCCCGGGTTTTTGGATATCGCCCGAGACATGGCTCGGGTTTCGGGATAACTTCCCTCATCAGTAGAGAAAATAGTTAGGGGTGGAAGAGAAGGCCGCCAAACAACCGTCAATGGCCTCGATGCCCGAACCGGCACGCAGGTGCGTCGTCCAGGAGCCCGTCGGCTCAAAGCTCAAGGGAGCCAATTTGTATAAGCAATCGCAATGGAGCGCACATCCCGAAACCCGAGACATGTCTCGGGCGATATCCTAAAACCCGGGACATGTATCGGGTCTAGAGATTCATCAGTCCTACAAGTACCAACTTGCACCCACCTGGGTGATCCACTGAAGAACTGCAAGTACCAGTTTCCCGAGGGGCGATCCGGAGGAGGGGCTAGCGGTGTGCGCTCCATTTATGACGAAACACAATACGGCTCCCTTGAGCTTTGGGCCGACGGGCTCTTGGAAGACGCACCTGCGTGCCGGTTCTGGCATCGAAGCCTTTGACTGTTGTGTGGCGGCCTTCTCTTCCACCCCTAAACAATTCTTTCTCTACTGATGAGGGAAGTCATCCCGAAACCCGAGACATGTCTCGGGCGATATCCTAAAACCCGGGACATGTATCGGGTCTAGAGATTCATCAGTCCTACAAGTACCGACTTGCACCCACCTGGGTGATCCACTGAAGAACTGCAAGTACCAGTTTCCCGAGGGGCGATCCGGACGAGGGGCTAGCGGTGTGCGCTCCATTTATGACGAAATACTATTAAAGCCGAGATACAAAAGCAACTAGCTAAAAAAGCAGCTGCTGAATATCAAGCACAAAGAAGGAATATGTATGAGACGGGGGAACAAGCCGGGAAAGCATTGGCACTACGTATCAGACAAGCGACTTCTAAAAATATTATTACATGTATAGAAGAGCAGGGTAGGACCTACGAGGAGCCAAAGGATATTATAAATGTCTTCAAAAGATACTATCAAACATTGTATCAGGAAGATCTGGTTATTGAGGAACCAATGATTGAGTGGATAGGATTGGGGACCAAAGTGGCTCAGGGTGACAGAGAAATTTTAGAACAATCCATTACTATGGATGAACTCTCGGAGGCCATACAAGAATTAGCAGCAGGGAAGGCTGCGGGCCCTGATGGTCTACCAATCGAGTTCTTTAAATGCTTATTTGAAGAAACATCTACACTCCTGTTAGACCTTTTTAACGGGATTATAAATACAGGTTTAATCCCTGAGTCATGGATGAACACCAATATAGTGGTGTTCCATAAAAAGGGCAAGCCCACGGAAAATCCGGGTTCATATAGACCCATATCTCTAATAAACGCGGACAATAAATGATATGCTAAGATCTTGGCAACCCGCTTGGGACGGATCATTGGGACCCTGGTCTCTCCCTGGCAGCATGGTTTCATTCCTGGTAGGGGAACCACCGATCATATCAGACGAGCTATCACGTTGTTTGATATCCATGCTGCCGGGGAGGGAGGGGTCGCAATGATCCTCCTAGACGCGGAGAAAGCTTTTGATCACGTCAGATGGGAATTTCTGTGGTGCGTGCTCGCTGAAAGGGGGTTTGGACCGAGGTTTATGAAGGCTATTCAGGCTATGTATTTCACCCCAGTCGCGAAAATTCAAATGATGGGTGAGAGTTCGGATAAGATCTTCATTACGAGGGGGACAAGGCAGGGATGCCCATGCTCACCCATTCTATTCGCACTCTATATTGATCCTCTAATACGTCAAATAATCAATAACACAGCAATCAAACCGGTAGTCACGAAGTGATTTCAAACAAAAATCTTGGCATATGCCGATGATTTGGCTGTCATTACTACTGATCCCGAAGCGGCTATGCGAGAAATGGTGGGCACTACGAGCAAATTTGGTGGACAATCAGGCTATCGCTTAAATGTGGGTAAGACGCAGGTGCTCTGCTCCAAGAACATAAATAAATCAGACTCCAGATTCGTTGATTCTGTGGTTTATCTGAGGATAACGATCAACGCACAGCCGGAGTTGATAATTAGAGACAACTTCATTCCTCTTATGAAATCCATGAGGGAGAATCTGAAAAGAATGGATACATTACAACTTTCAATAATAGGTCATGCCAATGTCATCAAAATGACTATGTTCCCCAAGGTGTTATATAAATTCCGGTCGATCCCCTTTAAAATAGAAGGGAAAATTATCAAAGAAATAGAATCCATCTTTATGAATTTCTTGTGGCAATATGGAAAGGTTAGAAGATCCATGAAATATATGTCTTTGCCTCAGGAAAGGGAGGGCTTGGGACTGCCAAACCTCAGATACTATCATTGGTCTTGTCTTCTTACACAGATGGCTATATTATTCAATCCAGTGGCAAGCAGCACAAACTCCCCGAGTAGACAAGATGTGATCCCATCTATCTTTGAATTGCTGCTTGGTAGCGAGGCTACTGGGGTATTATTAAGGAGAACAGAAAGAAGATATTACAATAAGTCAAGACTCAAGACCCTCGAAGGGATATGGGGGGTCTGGGTAGCAGCTCAGAAAGCACTGGCAATTTCTAAATATAATCACCACACCCTACTTTGGAAATCGGGCCTCTTTCCTAACCTAAGTAAGGATGGGTCTTGGAGACACTGGCCGCGACAGGCTATCCTGACACTGGGGCACGTTATGGTTAGGGAAGAGTGTAGAACTCTGGAAGAATTAAGACAAAGGCACTCCCTCCAGGGTATACAACATTATAAAAAAGCTCAGGTGGTCAGTACAATCATCTTAAGGGAGAGGTGTAAGATATTGGATTATTTGAAGGGGGTGAACCTAGAATTAACGGTGTGTATAGGCTGTTTTGGGAGGAATCCCAGGACAATATGGGCAAAACTGAGGCAGCCTGGGCTTTAAAACTGGAGGATCCGAACATTGACCTGGACAGAGCCCTCGTAATGGATAGAAGATTCCTACGCTCCTCCAATTTAAGAGCGCAGCACTTCAAAACATTATTTAATCTGTATTATACCCCCTCTAAGCTTTATGATTGGGGTAAGAGGGAGAACAGCAACTGCCACAGATGCTGTAAAGGTCCAGCTTACATTATCCATATGTTTTATCAGTGCGAGAAACTTGAATCAATTAAAACAGAGATTGAAACATTCTGGGCGGGGCTGCTGGATGCTCAGATAACCTGGTCTCCGACACTCATGATTATAGGATGCCAATGCAAATTGAAATTAAATATTGAGACTGAAGCTTTAATTTTTATCTCCACAGCTGTACTTAGAATTTTAATTTCAGCAGCTTGGAAAGACACTGAGGCCCCAACCTTTCAAATGTGGTTGTCCAGACTATTGGGAATACATAATGTGGAGGCGGCTCTGTATGAACTCAAGGGTAAAAATTTAAGAGAAGTGGGGATGAAGACCTGGGCACCAGTGGCTGCTTGGCGTGCTAGCAGATTGTAGCAAACGTATTGATTCTTAGGACTATGGCTACGGCATTGCTCTTATTTTCTTTATCCTCTTCTCATCTTTTTTTTTTTTTTTTCTGTTTGCGGTAGCCGGCATAATGTGTACAATATTCATATTAATAACATTAACTATTTCATGATTTACAAGAATTAATTCAATCAGATACTAAGCTATCTAATTCGACAACCGACCTCTACATTAACTTTTTTTATTGTTAATTTTGGTGGTTTGTTTATATTGTATCGTGTCCCTTTCATTTAAATAATGTATATTGTTTTCTTAATATGCCACATGGATTCTAAATATAAAAAAAAAAAAAATAATTTAAAAAGGGTATTCGTTTTGCGTCACGTGCTGCATATCTTATGCCCGGTTCGTTCCAACGTCTTTCCCATAGCTGAGATGGACAATTGGTCAGCGGATTAATGCACAGATATTGGGGGATGTCTGCGGAGGCACGGAGCTGCTCTAGGCAGTGGCCATTTTATTTGGCTGCCGGCAACGCCCCCATGACATAGAATTTTTAAACATTTATAGAAAAGAGTTTATTCTTGTATAAAAAGTATGAGCTTCATTTATCAGAAAGATGAGAAATGTTATGGTGAACAGCATTGTCAGAATGGTAAACAGAATGAACAATTCAATCATGTTAATTGTTGCTGATGTTTGCCTACTTCTATCCATGCCGAACACTACACTGTAAAGTGCATAGTGAGAGTGCCCATCTGACACATCAATTGGGTAGTCTAAGACCCATGTCCCAGTGTTAGATGTCTGGAAACTGGTACAGGTTATCATCCTGGGCAGGATGGAGGTCGGGGTCAGCATAGCTGCATTGGAGTCGTAGGGCCCGATTCACAGAATGAACTTAAGACTCAATCCTAAACTTACTACTATTTTGGTATTCACAGAATGCACTTACTACTTTTGGCATTGACAGAATGCACTTACTACTTTTGGTATTCACAGTATGAATTTACTACTTTTGGTATTCACAGAAGTTAGGATTTTGTCTTAAGTGTGTCTTAAGACAAATTTAAGACAGACTTAAGACAAACTTAAGACAGACTTAAGACAGACTTAAGTTAGGATTTTGTCTTAAGTCTGTCTTAAGTCTGACAAACTTAAGACAAAATCCTAACTTCTTTGAATACCAAAAGTAGTAAGTGCATTCTGTGAATACCAAAATAGTAGTAAGTTTAGGATTGAGTCTTAAGTTCATTCTGTGAATCGGGCCCACAGTTCACAGGTTCCACAATAGTCCCAGTAGAGAAGTGCTCCTCTCAAAGAGCTCCAGCGCAGAGGCTGTTTTTATAACAGCATGATATTCCTATTGCTGTGACAAAAACGCAGAGTAGCTCATCTCGTACTGTCTAACTAAATAACGCGTCTCCTACACGCCACATCAAGCAAGTAAAAAAAAAAATTTTATTCAGAGTTTTATATAGCAAAAACTTGACCTGAAGGTATCAGGTATCAGAGCGCTTTACATGAGCACCAGTAGCTTTACAGAAGGACACGCTCACTTTTGTTAGGCACGGGGAGATAAAGTGATTTGCCCACAATCACGGGACGTTGAACTTCCGTGCCGACACTCAAACCTAGTTCCCCACATTTGAGATCGACCGCCCTAGCTGTTAGACCACATCCTCTTCTCAAGATTGAAGTCCTAAATGTGCAACCCTGGAACTATCTGTACAGACTACAGGGTGCCAATGCATTTCAGAAATGCATTTACAGCAGAATAGAAGTGTTTAAAAAGTCATTGCAGGTAAAAGATGTCAGTTTAAAAAGTTTTCTCTAAAGTGGAAAATGCATGCAAGCAATGCCACACAACAAGCTGAGCTTTCAGGTGGTTTCTGCTTGTCACTCTCGCTTTAAATTCATGCACAAAGAGATGAAAACAAAGTATTAACATCTGAGGTAAAATGGAGAGACAAATAGCTACCCATTCAATGGCTGATTTGTGCAAAATTAAACCGTTAAACCTGGATTAATCACAGCTGATGTGCAAATTGTGTGATCTTAGGCAATTATTTTATTTTACCAGTCTTTCTTTTTCTTTACTATTACTTAAGAAAGCACCTTCAAATTGGAAAGTTCAGAATATCATCTGTAAAAAAAAAAACTATAACATTGCTCTGTCTGTAAGAATCAGGGCCACATACAATTGTCTCGCCTGCCTCGTGGTTCACTAATGGCACCGTCACCAGGTTGAGGGCGGGGGCCAAATTGTTCCAAGTTTGTGTTTAAAAGATATCACTTTCAACAAGCACTTCTCCATGCAGTACTATAATATGATTTATTACTGTCGTAGTTTTCAGAAGTTAAAAAAAAACTTGAAATTTGAAGAGAGTATCATGTTTTAGGTGGGTTGTTTTATGATTTACATGGCAAACATGTTCAGAGCTCGGCTTGTGCAGGGTCTAAGAGCCAGGCCAGGCCCTTGCTCCGCTGGGCTCGCTCTGTTAAGGAGGTCCATGTTCATGACACTGCCTTGCTCCAGTGCTGAAGTTCAGTGTTTTATGAACGTGCAGCACGTGATACTGCTTTGTCCTGATATGAGAAGGCTGCGCCTGATGCTGCTTTCACTTTCATAATGAGTGCACCTTTACGGAAACCGGAGGCTGAACTAGAAATACTCGGGCAGGGCGAGGACTTGTATATAAAGCAGAACACGTCCCCTATCACCACATTTTCACAATCCTGACCACAGCCCTGGCCCTGTCTGAAGGGTAAGAATATCTGTTGATGCCGTGTTTGCGTTTGTGCCCTCAGCAAGCTAAGCTGCCCCGGACCAGTGCTTTGTTATGCTTTTTAAAAGTTGTGGGAATCGGAGTTGGAATTGCTGCTTTGGGGCAATTTTGAGCATTTCCCCAGTCCAGGGGCGTCCTGCGCATAGCGAGGGGGGGCTGAAGCAAGCGCGCGTCTGCATGGCAACGTCGTCGACTCCTGTTCGATGGAAGACCTCCAAGTTTTTCTCTTTGTTCTTTATTTTCTGGAAGTTGTGGTTTGTTTACCAGATTATTACTTCAGGACTAGAAGTGTAAGGGTTCAACTAACGAGAACTGGGTGAATTACTCATGTCTAACCTGAGAAAGCGAGATTTGAAATACTTGTCCAAAGTTCATTTTCCACTGAATTTTTCACGCTGGAAGAATAGAGCAGTGTGTCACTACAGGTAGGAACCTGGGGAGATTAGGACCAAAACTTGAGATAGCATCTCTCCGAATGAGGGTATTTTTGAGAGCGCTGTGAAATAGAGTAGGGTAGTGGGTGCATTATATGAGAGGCGCACCGGAGGCGTCTGCGAGAGAGTTCTGCTCTAGGAATCGGTGCCAGGGATGGGATGGGATGTCGGAAGGAGGCGCCGTAAAGAAGGATGGGGGAGAAGTGTCCGAGAGGGTGAAGTGCCTTACTGAGCGCCGGCCCACCTGTCTCATCAATCGACCAGGGTTTGTAAAGCGCACTACTCACCCGTGAGGGTCTCAAGGCGCAGAGGGTGGGGCGGGTGTGTCTGAACGGAGTGACTCGAGCTCACCGTGGTAGGCAAGCACTGGTGATCCTCCGACAGGAAGCCTCGAAGATCCAGGGCCACCTCGATCCCACGAGACTGAACAAAACAACCCAGATATTGTGTTTGTTTTCAAGAGCACATTTATCTTATCGTCCGTTTTTGACCAATAAATGAGTTTTACAACACTAATCCTTTATGAGTTCCGGAGTGGCGTGCTACTCGCTAGAAAAGCGCTTCAACACCCATCAGGGGTAACAAGTGCTATATAAATACAAACCTTTTGTCCCCTTTTATCCCTCCGATATCCTTCTCACTCCAAGTAACTGACTAATATCCACCACTGAAATTACTTCTTATTTCACCATATTAATTCACCACTAATCCTTTATGGGCTTCCTGAATAGCGTGCGTCAACAAGCGCTATATAAATACAAACCTTTGTCCTCCTATATCCTTCTGCTGTCATTCCAAATCCAAATAACTGACTAACCTATCCACCACTTAAAATGTACTTGCATGTTTCACTATACTAATTCAACACTAATTCTCTATGGGTCCCGGAGTAACGCGCTTCGACGCCTCGTCAGGGGTAGTAAGCGCTATATAAATGCAATTACAATTCAATACAATACAATGTGTGCTGAAACTTGGCCGGTCAGAGCCAATGGAAACACCACTGTGCTGTTCAACCGTGTTGCTCAGTGCGTTTCTTGAACAAGACACATCGAAATGTAGTGCCGTTAAAGCATGCGCTTCCTTTAAAGATTTGACAAATGGAGTGCAGTTGTAATAGATCTGATTTATAATTGAACAGTGAAGCCATCAGGCTTTGATAATGTTTTTCCGTTCTTATACAAAACTTACTTAGACAAGCTAAAATCACAGCTTAATAGAAGTTCATCGATCTTTAAGGAAAGAAACTGTGAATTTCAACAGCTAAACAAATCAAGGGAAGTGCTTCACATTTACCCTACATACTTGAAAACCCTGCTGTCAAGTCTTTGTTACACTGAGGCTTAAATAGATCGTGAAACTACCGCGAGCCTCAAGGCTTAGAGAGTGAACCAGTCAACACAACAAACATTTGCCCTGGGGCAAACTGAAACTTGAATCAGGCTCCGCCACTCATATGACCCGTTCTACTACACCTGAGCCCCCTCCTGGGACTTCATTGTGGAGCCCGCGAGGCTCCGGCCGCACTGCTCTTCTGTCTGGGCCCTCTCCTCGGGCTCAGAACTTCTCAGTTGCTTCGCCCGGTCCCCTCTCTCTCGGGACCGGGACTTCGACTGGGAGCCCGCGAGGCTCCGGACGTGCATGGGGCGCCGGCCCCGCCCACTGCTCTATTTCCGGGTCGCACTCTGCAGCGGCTCAGGGATTCCTTTGGCGGTAGTACGGGGTAGGCTCCCGTTCCCCTGGGACAATGGTGGGGTGGGCACCCGACAAAAACAAAGCACATAAGTGGGGTGGGCACCCGCAAAGGCCTCACAGCGCAGGGTGCCCAGCCAGAACCAGTTTGGTGTGGTCCTGGAGCACTTAGTTTACCAGGCTGCATCCTGCCTTTCAGGAAGAGGGGGTCTGCCATCAGATGCACAGTGGGAGGTGGAGTCATCATTCACCTTGCCAGGCACATCTCTGCTCAGATCAAAGGGTCACCCCTCCCCATACTCCGACTGCAGATCTCGCTATTGAACCCACGTCTGGCTCAGCCTGCCCTGTCCCTCCAAAACCAGACATGCAAATCACATGAGGCAGGCAGACACATAGCACACAGAAATGCAAACTTCTAAAAGTGGCATTTCTCACATAGTAATAATAAATCTGTGCACACCATTGCGCAGCATTTATTTTCACAATTTCTTATATACCAGACTTGACCATACTGCTACTCTCATAACAGGAATTACCACTGACACACACTGATCAGGGAATCCCCTATGCATTCCTATGGGAGGGCAGGCCATTCTCACTAAATGGAACACAGACCTCACGCACTTTACACTTGACCACAGTGCTAAGGTGCCCAGAGGCCTAAAATCACTAACACTACACAGAGAAAAAGGCTGGGAGAAATGCAAAAAGTTTAGGGGTGACCCTGCAAAAAGGGCCAAGTCCAACAATGACCATTACAACACAGGTAAGATCTTGACGTATTTGCAACAAGATTCACTTCAAAGCATGGTGCCTTTAGAATGAGGCTATGTATATGTGCGGGTGGTAAGGGACCTTTGTAATATGCAATCTGTGAGGCAAAAAACTGTGTTTATCTCATGCCTGTTCACTGTGGTTATAAAATTCAAAATTTGCAAACATTCGTGACAAGAATTTTCAATTCTATTAAGGACTAGGAGGCGAGGATTATGCTAGTCTAATTTCTTTATTGAAATGCCCAGCAGCCAAGTAAAAGACCACATTACCCAGAAACACTTGGGTGATAACCATAGAGTCTTGCACTATATATAGACATGTAGACAATCCCACTTCCTCTTTCTTTGGTGAGGAGTAAATCCAGGAAAAACAACAAACAGTTCAAGAAAGTCAATGTAACAGCAAACCCCAGTCCAGGGAAAAGGACGGAAAAGTCCATAACCGCAACAGCTGTAGGCAGAAAACAGGATCCATCTTCAAAGAAGAAAACAGGAGCTTCCACGTTGCACTGTAGGCACATCATTTGGGATCAGAGCCTGAAAAGAGACACAAAGCCGTAATACACGTCCAGCATATACAGGAGCATGTCGAAACAAGGGTGGGAAAGAAGACAAGGCAATAGATACTGTGGTAACAGAATAATGCATAAACATTTGTCAGTAAACACAATGTAGAAACCACGGGTGGGATAATCCTCGCCTCCTAGTCCTTAATAGAATTGAAAATTCTTGTCATGAATGTTTGCAAATTTTTGAATTCTATTTCAGGACAGGAGGCTCCGATTATGCTTGTTTAAAGCTCATCCAACACCACAGAAGCAACAGTAGCAACAGGCTGAGACAGTAAAAGATCTTAAACACAGAATCTGTTGACCAATCAGCAGCTTTCATAATGTCCCCCAAGGTGACTCCCAATGAAAAGGCCTTAGAAGCCATGGCCCCATGAGCAGAATGAGCACCAAATACAGAAACATCAATGCCCGCCTCTCCCATAAGCCACCGTACCCAGCGAGCCAACGTAGCAGGAGTAACGGGGCGGAAGGGCTTCAGCAATGCAATCAACAATTGACCTTGCATATCAGAGCGAAGAAGCGAAGTACTCACCTCATAATCTTTAAGGCATTGGACAACACAAAGGTTGGGACGAGCCGGAAAAGATGGGTAAGAAACAATCTCAGTATTAGTTTTGGTGCGCCTGGAAAGGCGAAACGTAACCCCTTCAGGAGTGAAACTGCGTCCAGCAAGATCTAATGCGTGAACATCTGATATTCGTTTGCAGGAAAGCAAACACAGCAACATAGTAAGTTCGGCCGAGAGTTGTTTGCGAGATAGCAAGGAATTGATCGGCCAGGCTTCCAAAAAACGTAAGACAACCGAAACGTCCCATAAAGAAACATATTTGGGACGTGGAGGAACAGCCATAGGAATACCTTTAAGGATTTTAGACACCAGAGGATGTTCCCCTACAGGTTTTCCATCAATAGGAAGATGGCCCGCCGAAATTGCGGAACGGAAATTGTTGACTGTACGGTACGCCAGACCAGAAGCTGAAGACAGAGAAGCCAAAAAATTGACAATTAAAGAGACATCAGCTGATGTCGGATCAACTTGCCGTTGAGCACACCAATCACTCCAACGTTTCCATGAACCTCTGTAACGTTTGTGAGTAGCCGGGGCCCAGGCGTTGCTGAGGAGTCTGGTAGCGTCCGCAGAAAGGCCTGACACTGCCCAACGTTCCCCGAAATCCGCCACGCCAGGAGAAGGAGAGAGCCTGACTGAACCAGGGGATGCGGATTCTGAAGCGGATCTAACAGGAGATTCTGCGTCCGAGGCAGAAGAAATGGCAATGCGCAAGTCATTTCCAGGAGAACAGGGAACCACGGTTGAGCCCGCCACAGAGGAGTAATCAGAATGAACTCCGCCTGAAAGCGTGTCGCATAGGCCAGAACCGCGGGGATCATCATAAATGGGGGAAACGCATAGCACAGGGAGGACGGACACGGTTGAAGGAAAGCATCCGTTGCCAGAGCCTCCGGATCCGGTCTCCAACTGAAGAACCGGGGAAGTTGGGCGTTGAGCCGGGACGCAAAGAGGTCGATCTGACAAGGGCCCCAAGTCCGTAGAAGTTGTCGAAACACCCGCGGATGGAGTCTCCAGTCGCTGAAATCCCTCAGATACCTGTAGTTCCAATCCGCCACAATATTGCGACAACCCGGAAGGTATTCCGCAATAACTGTGATCTTGTTGTGAAGACAATAATGCCAAAACTCTTTGGCTATCTCCGCCAACAACCTCGAACGAGTCCCTCCGAGCTTGTTGATGTAACGGACAGCTGATACATTGTCCATCCGGAGAAGTATGCAGCAGCGGGACTGAAGAGGAGACAGACATTTGATCGCGAACGATCCCGCCAGTAACTCCAAACAATTGATGTGGAGAGAAAGTTCCTGCGGGGACCAACGTCCCCCTGTCGTGACCGAGCCACATCGGGCTCCCCAGCCCCAATGACTGGCATCTGACTCGATCACAATCTCCGGAGAGGATCCGAAGAGGGCCCTGCCATTCCAGGCCTCCATGTGATTCAACCACCACGTCATTTCCGACTTCGCTTCCTCCGACAGAGGAATGTGGTCGGAATAGCGAAGGCCCCTCTGAAGATGTTGAATCTTCAGGCGCTGCAATGCTCGGTAATGCAGCGGAGCCGGAAATATCGCCTGCAGCGAAGACGCTAAAAGACCGACAACTCGTGCCAACGATCTCAATGACACTGTCGGACTCGAGATAACGGAACTCAATTCCCGCTTGATGTAACGAATCTTCTGACGAGGTAATAGAAGTTGGCAAGAGAGGGAATTGATTTGGAACCCCAAGAAATCTATCACCTGAGTAGGATGAAGCACAGATTTGGGAACATTCACTAAAAACCCCAGAGACTGAAGAAGGTCGACGGTCCACGTCAGATGAGTCATAAGCTTGACTGGACAATCCGCCAGCAGGAGGATGTCGTCCAAATATATGATCAAGCGGACTCCGCGGCTGCGGAGGGACTCCACGACTGGACGCAACAGTTTCGTGAAGCACCATGGTGCCGACGAAAGACCGAAGGGAAGAACCCGATATTGATACCAAATCCCCAGCCACTGGAACTGAAGAAAGCGGCAATGGGGCGGAAAAATCGGAACAGAGAGGTAAGCATCTTTGAGGTCTAGACGGACCATCCAATCTCGTTCCCTCAGGAGATCTCTCAACAGATGGATACCCTCCATCTTGAAGTGGCGGTAAACCACTCCCGCATTGAACTCCTTCAGATTGAGGACCAACCTCGATCCCCCTCCCTTCTTCACCACCAGGAAGATTGAGCTGGCAAAGCCCCGAGGGTGGCGCACTGTCGGCACAATCGCCCCTTTCAGCTCCAGTGACTTGAGTTCCTCTGTGATGAACTCTTGACTTTGCCTTTAGAAATGGAGAGGAAAAGGAGGATGGGACTGACGAACAGGCTGATAAAACTCTAGTTTGAAACCCTGAACCGTCTCCAGCACCCATGCATCGCTGGAGATTGATCGCCAGTTCTCTAGAAAAAGGCGAATCCTGCCCCCCAGAACAACACTGCATGCAGGAAGAATCCTCACCTGAAGTGGCGGAATTGTGATATCCGCCGGAGGAACCACCAGCACGTCCTTTTTTATACTGGCCACAGCCTTTTCTTGATGGATAGAAGTTGGAGCGCTGGGTATAGCCTGAATCCTGCTGGCCTCCACGCTGGGACTGATACCCCCTCTGGGAGGGCTGTTGCTGACCACGGCCGGAGGAACGTCCCCTACTTCTTCCGGCCCTGTTGAAAACCGGACGAAAGGTCCGGCGCAGAGATGCCTGTGCCTTATCCAGGCCACTGAAGGTATTGACGAAGTTGGTCAATTCTTTTAAAAATGGTAGTCCGAAAAGCAGACCCTGAGCCGCAGGGCCCGACTCAGAAGTCGCCAATTCTGCCAGCTTAGGGTCTAGCTTAAGTAAGATGGAGCGGCGCCGCTCACTAGAGAGCGCACAGTTGGCATTACCCAACTGGCAAATGGCGCGTTGAGCCCATTAAATGAGTTCATCAGGGTCAACCATCCTGTTCGTACTCTTCGCCAGAAAGCCAAGGTCTAACATCTTGGTGAGGGGCCCCAATAGATCCAAAACCTTATCTTGGCAAGCCCGCCAAGATCTGTCGAGACCCTTTTTCGGATCCTTTGCAAATTTGCGCAAAAATGTTGTCATGGTGGGGTCCACCTCAGGGGTCTCTGCTAGGTGGTCTGCCAAATCGGGTCGTTTGCATTCGGAACGGAGACGGGCACGAACCTCCTTCTCGAATGGTTGACGAATGTGCTGTTGGACGTAGTCCGTCACAGCCGGGGATGGAAGCCAAGCCGTGGACTGGGGGTGGACAATGTCCGCCGGCTCAAAAGTAAGCACCGGAGGGTGAGATGATGCATCAACAAAATGCTCCTTACATTTTTTCTTTTTAGGAGGGGGAGGAGCGGGGTCCGAGGACGAAGAGGATAGCTGTACATCACTCTCGTCATCTTCCACAATAGTGGCAGGCTTGGCAGAGGACAAGGACTGCGCCAACTTCCTGAAGTCCGAAGCATGCGGATTACCAGGAGAAGAGGAAGAAGACCTCTTGGCCGCAGGGACCCAACCTTGCTGTCGGGCATACTTAGTCAAGTGCCGCTTTAGAGGCGTTATAGCACGTACAAGGGCCTTATTCATGGAGTGCTGGACCCCCCGGTCTAAAGCCTCCACAAGATGCTGCTCCATGGTGTCAGGAGCCTCCTCATCAAATTCTTCCTCTTCCTCATAATAGAATTCACTCATGGTTCACGAGGTCGTGAAAATCAAGCCCACAAATGAGGAAGGAAAATAAATATATGCCAAAGGCACAATCAAAGGGGAGTGAAAAAACCCTCACAGTAAGCCAACTGTAGAAAAACCACAGACAAAATAGAAATAAAGAGTGGAGGGAGGGCTCACTGCCACAAAAAAACGTCACTCTAGGCAAAGCCTATGCAAATTGTTACAGCCGGAGACTTTTGTCAGACTCCGGCGTCAAGAAGGGGTTAAATCTGAAGGCTGTGGGCAATAACGCCGTGAAAGACGTCTGTCAGAGAAGCTCCGGTGAAATGTAAACACGGAGCGCCGGAAATGCAAGAGCGTGCATGCGCGAAAAGCCGGCTGCCTTCAGGAAACAGGATCGCTCGCGCGAGCAGCGCGAGGCCACCGGAGACCCCTAAATCCACTCCACAATACCGGACAAAGAGCACAGGCACAAAGCGCCCGGCCCCTGGAAGGAGAACCCTCGCTCCCAGCCGCGTGACGCCGAAAATAAAAACGGAACAATGGAAACCCAACGCGGCGAAAAGCGCAAGCAGAGCTCACTATAAAGCACACACAATGCAGCAATACAAGCAGATTAAAGCGCAAATACAACAATAATAAGGTAAGAGCACTTAACTGGCTGCGGAGCAGCAAAGAAAGAGGAAGTGGGATTGTCTACATGTCTATTTATAGTGCAAGACTCTATGGTTATCACCCAAGTGTTTCTGGGTAATGTGGTCTTTTACTTGGCTGCTGGGCATTTCAATAAAGAAATGAGACTAGCATAATCGGAGCCTCCTGTCCTGAAATAGAATTGGAATTTGATCTTTGCGCTGTAGTGATGTGTGAATGTGTGTTTATTACTACAGTTACTGTCAGACCACCAAATAGCACTCACCACACCCACTTGAATCATTCCACACTCCACATCAGCGAAGTCGCAAATCCTAACACAAATCACTGCCTCAACATTTTCTCACAACATTACTGACTCGTACCAGTTACTTTATCACAACATTCAGTCACATACATACACGTAATCATAATTTTACGGTACAACACATCAATTACATAATATTCACCACTCACAGCTCATTTACATAAAGAAATGTGATGTGCCGTTTGTCACCTAAACTGTGGACATACAAAGGTGAATGAGACTAACATTCGCTTCTCCCATTCATGAAATAGCATGGTTTTTTCTAATGAAATTGTAATTATATTGTATTTTTAACACTGTGTAAAACGAAATAATTTAGTTACAATATCTTTCAATAAAGAAGGAGATATTTGTATATTACTAGCAAGGCATTTCATTTTTATTCTTAATTGTTTACATATTGGGGCACATTAGACTGAGTGTGTATGGATGAGGATAGTCTGAGTAGATAAGAATACCAAAGGGAACAGTTCATTGTTACCTGTCTCAACCCAGTTCTTTTTGTTGTCTTGAAGGGTCTCTGGGGCATATTATCAAGCAGGGCGATAGGCAATTATCGCCGCTTTAGCGGCCGTTTTTGGCCGCTAGGCGGCGATAATTCTATCGCCCTATTAGCAAGCTGGCGCTAACTGATGTTAGCGACACCTTTTAGGCGATAGCGAGCGGTTTGGGGCCCACTTTGCATGTCAGCGATGTTTATCGCTAATGACATGCAAAGTGGGCGTACCCAACCAGTTAGCGACTGAAAGCAGTCGCTAGCATCGCTATCGCCTATTAGCAAGGCAGGGGAAGCGATGGAAATATTTGCGCTAAGCGCGATTATCTCCAAATACTAACACCTGCCCAGACCAGTTCTTAGCCGTGTTATCCAATGGGAGGTGGATAACATGGCTAAGAGCATTTTGTCGCTAATGCGTGAATATCGCTGTATTCTCAGGGATATTCACGCATTTCGCCGCTATCGCTGGATATTTTAGCACAATGGGGAAAAACGTTGCTAATAGCATGTTTTCTCCGCTAACATATCCAGCGATAGGCAGCGATACAAAAAATGCACTAAACGCATTTTGCGATAACTATCGCTATTCCTTGGTAATATGCCCCTCTATCTTAATGTTTGAATGTTGTAAAGAACCACACTTTACCCACCGTTCCCACCCTCAATTTAGGAGGGAATAGCATGGAGTATTTTAATTCATGGTCTCTCAATTCTTTTTTGATGTTTAAAAAGCTGCATCTCTGCTTCGAGCTGTTTCTAAAACATACTAGTGGAGCTACTCTTGCCATCTGAAGAATGAGGTCACGATCTCAGAAGTTAAAGATGCGGGCCAGGATGGGTCTGGGAGGGGCATCTGGTTTAGGTCTACCACCCGGGACGCAGTGTGCCCTCTCCACTTAGAAGTGGTGGGATAGGCCTCTGGGCTGCAAATGTTGCTTATTAAGGTCTTCCACAAATAGGTCCATTGCCGCCCCCGTCTTCTATAGCACACCAATTATTCTGACGTTGTTACGCTTTGATCGGCCTTCATACCCATCCAGTATTGTGGTCATAGCTTTGCTTTCAGCTTCCAGTTGGCGCACTTGGCGTCTAAGTGTAATGGTGTCTGAGCAAAGAGTCACTGTTGTGGTTTTTAATTCCGCTACTCTGGATCTCATGATTTAGAAGTCGGCTCGGATCAGTGAAAGTTCTACAGATATTGAATCTATTTGTGATTCAAGGGCAGTGTGTACTTTATTTAATGTAGACAATATGTCTTGTAGTGTAACCTCTGTCCTTTCCGGTGCGGTATTGTCCGGTGCGTGTGCAGTAGGTCGGTCCATTGTCTCTTGTTGGGTTTTGTCACATGCTAATTTGTCTAGCTTGGTCTGGTGTGGGTATACAACCGTTACAATGCAACTTTTACAACAAACTACTTTTACCACGCAATTTTTACAACGCAGGATCCATTACAACGAACTACCATTACAACGCATGTTTTTACATCGCAGATGCCTTTACAACCATGCCATTACAACGTAAGTATTAGTAAGTATATAATTTTATTAAAAATGTTATAGGTTTGGGTTTTTGGGTAAAGGGGTATTTTTAGGGTAAAGGGCTAGGTTTGAGTTTTTGGGTACAGGGGTATTTTTAGGGTTCAGGGCTAGGTTTGGGTTTTTGGGTACAGGGGTATTTTTAGGGTTCAGGGCTAGGTTTGGGTTTTTGGGTACAGGGGTATTTTTAGGGTTGAGGGCTAGGTTTGGGTTTTTGGGTACAGGGGTATTTTTAGGGTTCAGGGCTAGGTTTGGGTTTTTGGGTACAGGGGTATTTTTAGGGTTCAGGGCTAGGTTTGGGTTTTTGGGTGCAGGGGTATTTTTAGGGTTCAGGGCTAGGTTTGGGTTTTTGGGTACAGGGGTATTTTTAGGGTTCAGGGCTAGGTTTGGGTTTTTGGGTACAGGGGTATTTTTAGGGTTCAGGGCTAGGTTTGGGTTTTTGGGTACAGTGGTATTTTTAGGGTTCAGGGCTAGGTTTGGGTTTTTGGGTTAAGGGGTATTTTTAGGGTTCAGGGCTAGGTTTTGGGGTACAGGGGTACAGGGTAAAAATAAAGTAAAATTAAAATTAAATAAATACAATTAAATTATATTAATTTTAATTAATTTACATTTTTAAAAATATTATATACTTACCAATAATTACGTTGTAATGGCATGCATTGTAAAGGCATCTGCGATGCAAAAACATGCGTTGTAATGGTAGTTCGTTGTAATGGATCCTGCGTTGTAAAAATTGCGTGGTAAAGGGTAGGCGTTGTAAAAGTATGCATTGTAACGTCATACATCCCTGGTGTGCAGTGCGCTGGCCTCGTCCCCCCATCGATGTAAATTGCAAACTGAAAGATACATGGGTGGCAGTACTCACCGCTACCTGCCTCTGCAACACACCACTACAGGCGGCCTTTCGGGTTTCCTACGACCAGTTAAATGCACTGTTGTTCATGCTCAGTAGGGCAGAGAGTTCAAGGGTGTTGCATCTGGCCCCCCTGGGTGGTACAGCACCAGACGTTGGTGATGCCGTACTTTATTTTCTATGATTAATGTTTTGCGGTCTCTGTATCTTCTCCGAAGCGTCTCTGTGTTAGTAACCCCTTCCTCCCCTGGTACCGGAGTCTCTGAGGCTCGTCAAGGGCGGCTGTTTATAACCCTAGGTTGGTTCGCCTCACAATCGCTGTTGCATACTTTTTGCTGGTGTGTATATATTGGACGTGTCTCTTAAATATGGCTGAGAGTCACAGTTGTGCTGCCTGGGGTACGCCACCCCTGGTGACTATTGTGTCGTATCACCAACCAGTAATCAAGGGGTTGTAGGGGGGGGAGAGGATTAAGAGCCACGTTCCCGAATCTGGCAGACAGGTGTTATGCTGGGGTGCGCCACTTCGGGTGTTTCAGGTGTCAATACTGGGGCTGTCCGCGCCAGTGAGGCCACTCCAGATTCGGGTGGTAATGGCGCTGGGTCGGCATGCTGCGCCTGGGCTATATCTTCTGTGAGTGGCTTGGGTCGGGGGGAACGTTGCCATGGGTCGCAGGACTCACCCAGTCATTGGCTTGAGTTGCAGCGACCTGGAGGGTGTCTCCAGTTCTAGCCGTTCCGGCCGCAGGGGGATGTCCGTCTGCACTTGTGGTCCGGGGCCCACAAGTAAGCCCGCATTTAGGCCGCAATCACTTTCTTCAATGTTGCCACACTGCTGGGTATTCGTTTTGCGTCACGTGCTGCATATCTTATGCCCGGTTCGTTCCAACGTCTTTCCCATAGCTGAGATGGACAATTGGTCAGCGGATTAATGCACAGATATTGGGGGATGTCTGTGGAGGCACGGAGCTGCTCTAGGCAGTGGCCATTTCATTTGGCTGCCGGCCACGCCCCCCATGACATAGAATTTTTAAACATTTATAGAAAAGAGTTTATTCTTGTATAAAAAGTATGAGCTTCATTTATCAGAAAGATGAGAAATGTTACGGTGAACAGCATTGTCAGAATGGTAAACAGAATGAACAATTCAATCATGTTAATTGTTGCTGATGTTTGCCTACTTCTATCCATGCCGAACACTACACTGTAAAGTGCATAGTGAGAGTGCCCATCTGACACATCAATTGGGTAGTCTAAAACCCATGTCTCAGTGTTAGATGTCTGGAAACTGGTACAGGTTATCCTCCTTGGCAGGATGGAGGTCGGGGTCAGCATAGCTGCATTGGAGTCGTAGGGCCCGATTCACAGAATGAACTTAAGACTCAATCCTAAACTTACTACTATTTTGGTATTCACAGAATGCACTTACTACTTTTGGCATTCACAGAATGCACTTACTACTTTTGGTATTCACAGAATGAATTTACTACTTTTGGTATTCACAGAAGTTAGGATTTTGTCTTAAGTGTGTCTTAAGACAAACTTAAGACAGACTTAAGACACACTTAGGACAGACTTAAGACAGACTTAATTTAGGATTTTGTCTTAAGTCTGTCTTAAGTTTGTCTAAAGCCAAACTTAAGACAAAATCCTAACTTCTTTGAATACCAAAAGTAGTAAGTGCATTCTGTGAATGCCAAAAGTAGTAAGTGCATTCTGTGAATACCAAAAGTAGTAAGTGCATTCTGTGAATACCAAAATAGTAGTAAATTTAGGATTGAGTCTTAAGTTCATTCTGTGAATCGGGCCCACAGTTCACAGGTTCCACAATAGTCCCAGTAGAGAAGTGCTCCTCTCAAAGAGCTCCAGCGCAGAGGCTGTTTTTATAACAGCATGATATTCTATTGCTGTGACAAAAACGCAGAGTAGCTCATCTCGTACTGTCTAACTAAATAACGCGTCTCCTACACGGCACATCAAGCAAGTAAAACTTTTTTTTTTATTCTGAGTTTTATATAGCAAAAACTTGACCTGAAGGTATCAGGTATCAGAGCGCTTTACATGAGCACCAGTAGCTTTACAGAAGGACACGCTCACTTTTGTTAGGCACGGGGAGATTAAGTCATTTGCCCACAATCACGGGACGTTGAGCTTCCGTGCCGACACTCAAACCCAGTTCCCCACATTTGAGATCGACCGCCCTAGCTGTTAGACCACATCCTCTTCCCAAGATTGAAGTCCTAAATGTGCAACCCTGGAACTATCTGTACAGACTACAGGGTGTCAATGTATTTCAGAAATGCATTTACAGCAGAATAGAAGTGTTTCAAAAGTCATTGCAGGTAAAAGATGTCAGTTTAAAAAGTTTTCTCTAAAGTGGAAAATGCATGCAAGCAATGCCACACAACAAGCTGAGCTTTCAGGTGGTTTCTGCTTGTCACCCTCGCTTTAAATTCATGCACAAAGAGATGAAAACAAAGTATTAACATCTGAGGTAAAATGGAGAGACAAATAGCTACCCATTCAATGGCTGATTTGTGCAAAATTAAACCGTTAAACCTGGATTCATCACAGCTTATGTCCAAATTGTGTGATCTTAGGCAATTATTTTATTTTACCAGTCTTTCTTTTTCTTTACTATTGCTTAAGAAAGCACCTTCAAATTGGAAAGTTCAGAATATCATCTGTAAAAAAAAAATATATAACATTGCTCTGTCTGTAAGAATCAGGGCCACATACAATTGTCTCGCCTGCCTCGTGGTTCACTAATGGCACCGTCACCAGGTTGAGGGCGGGGGCCAAATTGTTCCAAGTTTGTGTTTAAAAGATATCACTTTCAACAAGCACTTCTCCATGCAGTACTATAATATGATTTATTACTGTCGTAGTTTTCAGAAGTTAAAAAAAAAACTTGAAATTTGAAGAGAGTATCATGTTTTAGGTGGGTTGTTTTATGATTTACATGGCAAACATGTTCAGAGCTCGGCTTGTGCAGGGTCTAAGAGCCAGGCCAGGCCCTTGCTCCGCTGGGCTCGCCCTGTTAAGGAGGTCCATGTTCATGACACTGCCTTGCTCCAGTGCTGAAGTTCAGTGTTTTATGAACGTGCAGCACGTGATACTGCTTTGTCCTGATATGAGAAGGCTGCGCCTGATGCTGCTTTCACTTTCATAATGAGTGCACCTTTACGGAAACCGGAGGCTGAACTAGAAATACTCGGGCAGGGCGAGGACTTGTATATAAAGCAGAACACGTCCCCTGTCACCACATTTTCACAATCCTGACCACAGCCCTGGCCCTGTCTGAAGGGTAAGAATATCTGTTGATGCCGTGTTTGCGTTTGTGCCCTCAGCAAGCTAAGCTGCCCCGGACCAGTGCTTTGTTATGCTTTTTAAAAGTTGTGGGAATCGGAGTTGGAATTGCTGCTTTGGGGCAATTTTGAGCATTTCCCCAGTCCAGGGGCGTCCTGCGCATAGCGAGGGGGGGCTGAAGCAAGCGCGCGTCTGCATGGCAACGTCGTCGACTCCTGTTCGATGGAAGACCTCCAAGTTTTTCTCTTTGTTCTTTATTTTCTGGAAGTTGTGGTTTGTTTACCAGATTATTACTTCAGGACTAGAAGTGTAAGGGTTCAACTAACGAGAACTGGGTGAATTACTCATGTCTAACCTGAGAAAGCGAGATTTGAAATACTTGTCCAAAGTTCATTTTCCACTGAATTTTTCACGCTGGAAGAATAGAGCAGTGTGTCACTACAGGTAGGAACCTGGGGAGATTAGGACCAAAACTTGAGATAGCATCTCTCCGAATGAGGGTATTTTTGAGAGCGCTGTGAAATAGAGTAGGGTAGTGGGTGCATTATATGAGAGGCGCACCGGAGGCGTCTGCGAGAGAGTTCTGCTCTAGGAATCGGTGCCAGGGATGGGATGGGATGTCGGAAGGAGGCGCCGTAAAGAAGGATGGGGGAGAAGTGTCCGAGAGGGTGAAGTGCCTTACTGAGCGCCGGCCCACCTGTCTCATCAATCGACCAGGGTTTGTAAAGCGCACTACTCACCCGTGAGGGTCTCAAGGCGCAGAGGGTGGGGCGGGTGTGTCTGAACGGAGTGACTCGAGCTCACCGTGGTAGGCAAGCACTGGTGATCCTCCGACAGGAAGCCTCGAAGATCCAGGGCCACCTCGATCCCACGAGACTGAACAAAACAACCCAGATATTGTGTTTGTTTTCAAGAGCACATTTATCTTATCGTCCGTTTTTGACCAATAAATGAGTTTTTCAACACTAATCCTTTATGAGTTCCGGAGTGGCGTGCTACTCGCCAGAAAAGCGCTTCAACACCCATCAGGGGTAACAAGTGCTATATAAATACAAACCTTTTGTCCCCTTTTATCCCTCCGCTATCCTTCTCACTCCAAGTAACTGACTAATATCCACCACTGAAATTACTTCATATTTCACCATATTAATTCACCACTAATCCTTTATGGGCTTCCTGAATAGCGTGCGTCAACAAGCGCTATATAAATACAAACCTTTGTCCTCCTCTATCCTTCTGCTGTTATTCCAAATCCAAATAACTGACTAACCTATCCACCACTTAAAATGTACTTGCATGTTTCACTATACTAATTCAACACTAATTCTCTATGGGTCCCGGAGTAACGCGCTTCGACGCCTCGTCAGGGGTAGTAAGCGCTATATAAATGCAATTACAATTCAATACAATACAATGTGTGCTGAAACTTGGCCGGTCAGAGCCAATGGAAACACCACTGTGCTGTTCAACCGTGTTGCTCAGTGCGTTTGTTGAACAAGACACATCGAAATGTAGTGCCGTTAAAGCATGCGCTTCCTTTAAAGATTTGACAAATGGAGTGCAGTTGTAATAGATCTGATTTATAATTGAACAGTGAAGCCATCAGGCTTTGATAATGTTTTTCCGTTCTTATACAAAACTTACTTAGACAAGCTAAAATCACAGCTTAATAGAAGTTCATCGATCTTTAAGGAAAGAAACTGTGAATTTCAACAGCTAAACAAATCAAGGGAAGTGCTTCACATTTACCCTACATACTTGAAAGCCCTGCTGTCAAGTCTTTGTTACACTGAGGCTTAAATAGATCGTGAAACTACCGCGAGCCTCGAGGCTTAGAGAGTGAACCAGTCAACACAACAAACATTTGCCCTGGGGCAAACTGAAACTTGAATCAGGCTCCGCCACTCATATGACCCGTTCTACTACACCTGAGCCCCCTCCTGGGACTTCATTGTGGAGCCCGCGAGGCTCCGGCCGCACTGCTCTTCTATCTGGGCCCTCTCCTCGGGCTCAGAACTTCTCAGTTGCTTCGCCCGGTCCCCTCTCTCTTGGGACCGGGACTTCGACTGGGAGCCCGCGAGGCTCCGGACGTGGATGGGGCGCCGGCCCCGCCCACTGCTCTATTTCCGGGTTGCACTCTGCAGCGGCCCGGGGATTCCTTTGGCGGTAGTACGGGGTAGGCTCCCGTTCCCCTGGGACAATGGTGGGGTGGGCACCCGACAAAAACAAAGCACATAAGTGGGGTGGGCACCCGCAAAGGCCTCACGGCGCAGGGTGCCCAGCCAGAACCAGTTTGGTGTGGTCCTGGAGCACTTAGTTTACCAGGCTGCATCCTGCCTTTCAGGAACATGGGGTCTGCCATCAGATGCACAGTGGGAGGTGGAGCCATCATTCACCTTGGTAAAACGGAAGAGGGACCCTGAATCTAAGAAAAAACTACAAGAGGGGAACAACCCGCCAGGGCGAGAACAAGAGGAAAAAACATGAAAGGGGTGTTCCCTAAATAACAAGGATCAAAGTTTAATTAATATCAACAGTATACCCAACACACCACAAAAAGAATACATTTATTCAAAAGAGATTTTAAATTTTCATTTTGAAAATCAGCATGTTTTTTTTGTATAATAAATAAAGTGATTACATTTGAGCAATACAAAACATTTTTAGAACAATATACAACATCAGAAAAAATATAAAACCTAGGACACGCAATGACACTTCAAACAGGGCAACAAATAGATCCACTCATACATCCAAACATCCCTTTTAAACAATCCAATTCATACTCAAACATTCACATCCATATCACTACACACAGAGACAAGAAAAGCGCCGACGCGCGTTTCGGGCAAGTGCCAATAGAGGCTTCCTTCATCAGGGCGCACTTCAGATAAAGCACAGACCAACAGAGTAGATAATGTCTGTGACACGGTCCTGACAAGCGGTCCTAGTAGCAGCAAGGCTGTGGGTGGGTGGGTATTCTAAATACCCTACAAATATGTAAAATAGGTCAGCAGATTCAACAATCATGAGGAAGTAAATCGCAATCCCAGGGTTTCACCGGTCAAAAATTTCGCATTTTGGAATAGGCCCACAAAGGATCCATGTGTATGAGGAAACCAGGTTTAAAAGAAATACAGCGAAAACATTCCAGGTATCTCAAAAGGAATAACATACACTGATATAGTACAGGAAGTAGAACCGGAGCCAACAATAAAAAACGACCTCAAAACGACAGAAATGGCCGTCCTTTGATAGCGGTGAGACGAACAACAGTGACGTCACGATTTAGAACGACTTCAGTCCCGGGGAATAGGGGGCCTGAAGCGGCCCGGCGGCACAAGTACAAATGGGGTCCTGGATCGGAGGGAACACGGTGACTCCTTCACCTTCGGAGTCACCGTGTTCCCTCCGATCCAGGACCCCATTTGTACTTGTGCCGCCGGGCCGCTTCAGGCCCCCTATTCCCCGGGACTGAAGTCGTTCAAAATCGTGACGTCACTGTTGTTCGTCTCACCGCTATCAAAGGACGGCCATTTCTGTCGTTTTGAGGTCGTTTTTTATTGTTGGCTCCGGTGCTACTTCCTGTACTATATCAGTGTATGTTATTCCTTTTGAGATACCTGGAATGTTTTCGCTGTATTTCTTTTAAACCTGGTTTCCTCATACACATGGATCCTTTGTGGGCCTATTCCAAAATGCGAAATTTTTGACCGGTGAAACCCTGGGAATGCGATTTACTTCCTCATGATTATTGAATCTGCTGACCTATTTTACATATTTGTAGGGTATTTAGAATACCCACCCACCCACAGCCTTGCTGCTACTAGGACCGCTTGTCAGGACCGTGTCACAGACATTATCTACTCTGTTGGTCTGTGCTATATCTGAAGTGCGCCCTGATGAAGGAAGCCTCTATTGGCACTTGTCCGAAACGTGCGTCGGCGCTTTTCTTGTCTCTGTGTGTAGTGATATGGATGTGAATGTTTGAGTATGAATTGGATTGTTTAAAAGGGATGTTTGGATGTATGAGTGGATCTATTTGTTGCCCTGTTTGAAGTGTCATTGTGTGTCCTAGGTTTTATATTTTTTCTGATGTTGTATATTGTTCTAAAAATGTTTTGTATTGCTCAAATGTAATCACTTTATTTATTATACAAAAAAAAATGCTGATTTTCAAAATGAAAATTAAAAATCTCTTTTGAATAAATTTATTCTTTTTGTGGTGTGTTGGGTATACTGTTGATATTAATTAAACTTTGATCCTTGTTATTTAGGGAACACCCCTTTCATGTTTTTGCCATTATTCACCTTGCCAGGCACATCCCTGCTCAGATCAAAGGGTCACCCCTCCCCATACTCCGACTGCAGATCTCGCTATTGAACCCACGTCTGGCTCAGCCTGCCCTGTCCCTCCAAAACCAGACATGCAAATCACATGAGGCAGGCAGACACATAGCACACAGAAATGCAAACTTCTAAAAGTGGCATTTCTCACATAGTAATAATAAATCTGTGCACACCATTGCGCAGCATTTATTTTCACAATTTCTTATATACCAGACTTGACCATACTGCTACTCTCATAACAGGAATTACCACTGACACACACTGATCAGGGAATCCCCTATGCATTCCTATGGGAGGGCAGGCCATTCTCACTAAATGGAACACAGACCTCACGCACTTTACACTTGACCACAGTGCTAAGGTGCTCAGAGGCCTAAAATCACTAACACTACACAGAGAAAAAGGCTGGGAGAAATGCAAAAAGTTTAGGGGTGACCCTGCAAAAAGGGCCAAGTCCAACAATGACCATTACAACACAGGTAAGATCTTGACGTATTTGCAACAAGATTCACTTCAAAGCATGCTGCCTTTAGAATGAGGCTATGTATATGTGCGGGTGGTAAGGGACCTTTGTAATATGCAATCTGTGAGGCAAAAAACTGTGTTTATCTCATGCCTGTTCACTGTGGTTATAAAAGTGGAATTTGATCTTTGCGCTGTAGTGATGTGTGAATGTGTGTTTATTACTACAGTTACTGTCAGACCACCAAATAGCACTCACCACACCCACTTGAATCATTCCACACTCCACATCAGCGAAGTCGCAAATCCTAACACAAATCACTGCCTCAACATTTTCTCCCAACATTACTGACTCGTACCAGTTACTTTATCACAACATTCAGTCACATACATACACTTAATCATAATTTTACGGTACAACACATCAATTACATAATATTCACCACTCACACACAGCTCACGCTAATAGATGAGGCTTTTAAATGGGGACAAGCTGTTAACTCCCGCACATTGGCGTTCTCAAGGGCCGTTGGTGCACTGAAGGCCTTTTCACTTCGTCTAGGGAAGAGACCGCCGACAGTACTGATCAAAATATATAACGCAAAGTGTCTCAGCATCACGACCTATGGCGCCGGGGTTTGGGGCGAGGTCAATGTAGAACAGCTTCAAAAAATTGAAAACTCTTTTTTAAGGTTTATGCTGGCAGTCCCAAAAAGCACCACAACATATGGTTGCCATCTTGAACTTGGATTGGACTATATTTCGGACATAATTAAAATCCAACCAGTTATCGTGTGGCGAAGGATATGGGTAACGGAACAATGCCATCTTACGAGAACAATCGTCCAAGATTGTATGAAACTAGACAATATGGGAAAGATAAGATGGCTAGTATACGTTAAAACTTTCCTTACCGACATTGGTTTACCAAGATTTTTTGAGGATCCTCCATCAGTAGCAGAACTTTCAAAAACAGATTTAAAAAATGCATGCTTGTCGCACCTCTCCCAGAAGCGCTTGTTAATTGAAAAAAGGAAAACAACTGTCCAACATTGTTTACTTGTACAAGTTGCTCCTACTATCCAACTATATTTACAGCTTAATTTAAACCATTATGCTACATTCTTGTTGACCCGTTTTAGGTTTAATATACTCCATCGTATGATTACCTTTCCATCCCAAAATGACTGGTCTGTAAAATTTCCCCCTTGTCCCTGTGATTCTATTTCTTTACAATCAACTATCCATGATGTCCTTTTTTTTGTAAATTTTATGTTATCCCACGCAGGCGTTGGATAGTACCAATTTTAAAGGCTTTAAAGTTGCGTCAGTGCCTTCCGGCCTATTTGGCTTTACAGTTTCTGGATAATGAACTCATAACAAGGTCCATAGTTCACTTTTTAAGATTTTGTGTCAGGCATCGTACCAATTTATGATAAGAGGATAAAACTCTTTTAAATACATATGAACTCTGGAAAAGTAAAAAATGTGTAGTTTTAATACATGAAGCTCAAACTCATGAATTTTTTAAATGTAATTAATATGTTTTTATACAAAAATGTAATTGACCTATTTTTATGAACTTTTATGGTTTTTCAAAATAACGGAAACCGAATAAAGATGATTGAATTGAACATACACTTAATCATAATTTTACGGTACAACACATCAATTACATAATATTCACCACTCACAGCTCATTTACATAAAGAAATGTGATGTGCCATTTGTCACCTAAACTGTGGACATACAAAGGTGAATGAGACTAACATTCGCTTCTCCCATTCATGAAATAGCATGGTTTTTTCTAATGAAATTGTAATTATATTGTATTTTTAACACTGTGTAAAACGAAATAATTTAGTTACAATATCTTTCAATAAAGAAGGAGATATTTGTATATTACTAGCAAGGCATTTAATTTTTATTCTTAATTGTTTACATATTGGGGCACATTAGACTGAGTGTGTATGGATGAGGATAGTCTGAGTAGATAAGAATACCAAAGGGAACAGTTCATTGTTACCTGTCTCAACCCAGTTCTTTTTGTTGTCTTGAAGGGTCTCTGGGGCATATTATCAAGCAGGGCGATAGGCAATTATCGCCGCTTTAGCGGCCGTTTTTGGCCGCTAGGCGGCGATAATTCTATCGCCCTATTAGCAAGCTGGCGCTAACTGATGTTAGCGACAGCTTTTAGGCGATAGCGAGCGGTTTGGGGCCCACTTTCCATGTCAGCGATGTTTATCGCTAATGACATGCAAAGTGGGCGTACCCAACCAGTTAGCGACTGAAAGCAGTCGCTAACGTCGCTATCGCCTATTAGCAAGGCAGGGGAAGCGATGGAAATATTTGCGCTAAGCGCGATTATCTCCAAATACTAACACCTGCCCAGACCAGTTCTTAGCTGTGTTATCCAATTGGAGGTGGATAACATGGCTAAGAGCATTTTGTCGCTAATGCGTGAATATCGCTGTATTCTCAGGGATATTCACGCATTTCGCCGCTATCGCTGGATATTTTAGCACAATGGGGAAAAACGTTGCTAATAGCATGTTTTCTCCGCTAACATATCCAGCGATAGGCAGCGATAAAAAAAAATGCACTAAACGCATTTTGCGATAACTATCGCTATTCCTTGGTAATATGCCCCTCTATCTTATTGTTTGAATGTTGTAAAGAACCACACTTTACCCACCGTTCCCACCCTCAATTTAGGAGGGAATAGCATGGAGTATTTTAATTCATGGTCTCTCAATTCTTTTTTGATGTTTAAAAAGCTGCGTCTCTGCTTCGAGCTGTTTCTAAAACATACTAGTGGAGCTACTCTTGCCATCTGAAGAATGAGGTCACGATCTCAGAAGTTAAAGATGCGGGCCAGGATGGGTCTGGGAGGGGCATCTGGTTTAGGTCTACCACCCGGGACGCAGTGTGCCCTCTCCACTTAGAAGTGGTGGGATAGGCCTCTGGGCTGCAAATGTTGCTTATTAAGGTCTTCCACAAATAGGTCCATTGCCGCCCCCCATCTTCTATAGCACACCAATTATTCTGACGTTGTTACGCTTTGATCGGCCTTATAAACCATCCAGTATTGTGGTCATAGCTTTGCTTTCAGCTTCCAGTTGGCGCACTTGGCGTCTAAGTGTAATGGTGTCTGAGCAAAGAGTCACTGTTGTGGTTTTTAATTCCGCTACTCTGGATCTCATGATTTTGAAGTCGGCTCGGATCAGTGAAAGTTCTACAGATATTGAATCTATTTGTGATTCAAGGGCAGTGTGTACTTTATTTAATGTAGACAATATGTCTTGTAGTGTAACCTCTGTCCTTTCCGGTGCGGTATTGTCCGGTGCGTGTGCAGTAGGTTGGTCCATTGTCTCTTGTTGGGTTTTGTCACATGCTAATTTGTCTAGCTTGGTCTGGTGTGGGTATACAACCGTTACAATGCAACTTTTACAACAAACTACTTTTACCACGCAATGCCTTTACAACCATGCCATTACAACGTAAGTATTGGTAAGTACATCATTTTATTAAAAATGTTATAGGTTTGGGTTTTTGGGTAAAGGGGTATTTTTAGGGTAAAGGGCTAAGTTTGAGTTTTTGGGTACAGGGGTATTTTTAGGGTTTAGGGCTAGGTTTGGGTTTTTGGGTGCAGGGGTATTTTTAGGGTTCAGGGCTAGGTTTGGTTTTTTGGGTACAGGGGTATTTTTAGCGTTCAGGGCCAGGTTTGGGTTTTTGGGTACAGGGGTATTTTTAGGGTTCATGGCTAGGTTTGGGTTTTTGGGTACAGGGGTATTTTTAGGGTTCAGGGCTAGGTTTGGGTTTTTGGGTACAGTGGCATTTTTAGGGTTCAGGGCTAGGTTTGGGTTTTTGGGTAAAGGGGTATGTTTAGGGTTCAGGGCTAGGTTTGGGTTTTGGGGTACAGGGGTACAGGGTAAAAATAGAGTAAAATTAAAATTAAATACAATTAAATTATATTAATTTTAATTAATTTACGTTTTTAAAAATATTATATACTTACCAATACTTACGTTGTAAGGCATGCGTTGTAAAGGCATCTGCGATGCAAAAACATGCGTTGTAATGGTAGTTCGTTGTAATGGATCCTGCGTTGTAAAAATTGCGTGGTAAAGGTAGGCGTTGTAAAAGTATGCGTTGTAACGTCATACATCCCTGGTGTGCAGTGCGCTGGCCTCGTCCCCCCATCGATGTAAATTGCAAACTGAAAGATACATGGGTGGCAGTACTCACCGCTGCCTGCCTCTGCAACACACCGTTACAGGCGGCCTTTCGGGTTTCCTACGACCAGTTAAATGCACTGTTGTTCATGCTCAGTAGGGCAGAGAGTTCAAGGGTGTTGCATCTGGCCCCCCTGGGTGGTACAGCACCAGACGTTGGTGATGCCGTACTTTCTTTTCTATGATTAATGTTTTGCGGTCTCTGTATCTTCTCCGAAGCGTCTCTGTGTTAGTAACCCCCTCCTCCCCTGGTACCGGAGTCTATGAGGCTCGTCAAGGGCGGCTGTTTATAACCCTAGGTTGGTTCGCCTCACAATCGCTGTTGCATACTTTTTACTGGTGTGTATATATTGGACGTGTCTCTTAAATATGGCTGAGAGTCACAGTTGTGCTGCCTGGGGTACGCCACCCCTGGTGACTATTGTGTCGTATCACCAACCAGTAATCAAGGGGTTGTAGGGGGGGGAGAGGATCAAGAGCCACGTTCCCGAATATGGCGGACCGGTGTAATGCTGGGGTGCGCCACTTCGTGTGTTTCAGGTGTCAATACTGGGGCCGTCCGCGCCAGTGAGACCACTCCAGATTCGGGTGGTAATGGCGCTGGGTCGGCATGCTGCGCCTGGGCTATATCTTCTGTGAGTGGCTTGGGTCGGGGGGAACGTTGCCATGGGTCGCAGGACTCACCCAGTCATTGGCTTGAGTTGCAGCGACCTGGAGGGTGTCTCCAGTTCTAGCCGTTCCGGCCGCAGGGGGATGTCCGTCTGCACTTGTGGTCCGGGGCCCACAAGTAGGCCCGCATTTAGGCCGCAATCACTTTCTTCAATGTTGCCACACTGCTGGGTATTCGTTTTGCGTCACATGCTGCATATCTTATGCCCGGTTCGTTCCAACGTCTATCCCATAGCTGAGATGGACAATTGGTCAGCGGATTAATGCACAGATATTGGGGGATGTCTGTGGAGGCACGGAGCTGCTCTAGGCAGTGGCCATTTCATTTGGCTGCCGGCCACGCCCCCCATGACATAGCATTTTTAAACATTTATAGAAAAGAGTTTATTCTTGTATAAAAAGTATGAGCTTCATTTATCAGAAAGATGAGAAATGTTACGGTGAACAGCATTGTCAGAATGGTAAACAGAATGAACAATTCAATCATGTTAATTGTTGCTGATGTTTGCCTACTTCTATCCATGCCTACTTGCCTACTTCTATCCGTACAGGTTATCCTCCTTGGCAGGATGGAGGTCGGGGTCAGCATAGCTGCATTGGAGTCGTAGGGCCCGATTCACAGAATGAACTTAAGACTCAATCCTAAACTTACTACTATTTTGGTATTCACAGAATGCACTTACTACTTTTGGCATTCACAGAATGCACTTACTACTTTTGGTATTCACAGAATGAATTTACTACTTTTGGTATTCACAGAAGTTAGGATTTTGTCTTAAGTGTGTCTTAAGACAAACTTAAGACAGACTTAAGACAGACTTAATTTAGGATTTTGTCTTAAGTCTGTCTTAAGTCTGTCTTAAGTTTGTCTAAAGACAAACTTAAGACAAAATCCTAACTTCTTTGAATACCAAAAGTAGTAAGTGCATTCTGTGAATGCCAAAAGTAGTAAGTGCATTCTGTGAATACCAAAATAGTAGTAAGTTTAGGATTGAGTCTTAAGTTCATTCTGTGAATCGGGCCTACAGTTCACAGGTTCCACAATAGTCCCAGTAGAGAAGTGCTCCTCTCAAAGAGCTCCAGCGAAGAGACTGTTTTTATAACAGGATGATATTCCTATTGCTGTGACAAAAACGCAGAGTAGCTCATCTCGTACTGTCTAACTAAAGAATGCGTCTCCTACACGCCACATCAAGCAAGTAAAACTTTTTTTTTTATTCGGAGTTTTATATAGCAAAAACTTGACCTGAAGGTATCAGGTATCAGAGCGCTTTACATGAGCACCAGTAGCTTTACACAAGGACACGTTCACTTTTGTTAGGCACGGCGAGATTAAGTCATTTGCCCACAATCACGGGACGTTGAGCTTCCGTGCCGACACTCAAACCCAGTTCCCCACATTTGAGATCGACCGCCCTAGCTGTTAGACCACATCCTCTTCCCAAGATTGAAGTCCTAAATGTGCAACCCTGGAACTATCTGTACAGACTACAGGGTGTCAATGTATTTCAGAAATGCATTTACAGCAGAATAGAAGTTGTTCAAAAGTCATCGCAGGTAAAAGATGTCAGTTTAAAAAGTTTTCTCTAAAGTGGAAAATGCATGCAAGCAATGCCACACAACAAGCTGAGCTTTCAGGTGGTTTCTGCTGGTCACCCTCGCTTTAAATTCATGCACAAAGAGATGAAAACAAAGTATTAACATCTGAGGTAAAATGGAGAGACAAATAGCTACCCATTCAATGGCTGATTTGTGCAACATTAAACCGTTAAACCTGGATTAATCACAGTTTATGTGCAAATTGTGTGATTTTAGGCAATTATTTTATTTTACCGGTCTTTCTTTTTCTTTACTATTGCTTAAGAAAGCACCTTCAAATTGGAAATTTCAGAATATCATCTGAAAAAAAAACCTATAACATTGCTCTGTCTGTAAGAATCAGGGCCACATACAATTGTCTCGCCTGCCTCGTGGTTCACTAATGGCACCGTCACCAGGTTGAGGGCGGGGGCCAAATGGTTCCAAGTTTGTGTTTAAAAGATATCACTTTCAACAAGCACTTCTCCATGCAGTACTATAATATGATTTATTACTGTCGTAGTTTTCAGAAGTAAAAAAAAAAACTTGAAATTTGAAGAGAGTATCATGTTTTAGGTGGGTTGTTTTATGATTTACATGGCAAACATGTTCAGAGCTCGGCTTGTGCAGGGTCTAAGAGCCAGGCCAGGCCCTTGCTCCGCTGGGCTCGCCCTGTTAAGGAGGTCCATGTTCATGACACTGCCTTGCTCCAGTGCTGAAGTTCAGTGTTTTATGAACGTGCAGCACGTGATACTGCTTTGTCCTGATATGAGAGGCTGCGGCTGACGCTGCTTTCACTTTCACTTTCAGAATGAGTGCACCTTTACGCAAACCGGAGGCTGAACTAGAAATACTCGGGCAGGGCGAGGACTTGTATATAAAGCAGAACACGTCCCCTGTCACCACATTTTCACAATCCTGACCACAGCCCTGGCCCTGTCTGAAGGGTAAGAATATCTGTTGATGCCGTGTTTGCGTTTGTGCCCTCAGCAAGCTAAGCTGCCCCGGACCAGTGCTTTGTTATGCTTTTTAAAAGTTGTGGGAATCGGAGTTGGAATTGCTGCTTTGGGGCAATTTTGAGCATTTCCCCAGTCCAGGGGCGTCCTGCGCATAGCGAGGGGGGGCTGAAGCAAGCGCGCGTCTGCATGGCAACGTCGTCGACTCCTGTTCGATGGAAGACCTCCAAGTTTTTAGGTTTCGCTGGAGGGCGGAGCTCTTAGCTCCGCCTCCAGAGAAATCTCTTGTTAGGTTTCGCTGGAGGGCGGAGCTCTTAGCTCCGCCTCCAGAGAAATCTCTTGATTTCCAGTAAGGAGAATGGAATACGCCCCCCTGTCCCATTGGCTAGCTCCATAAATGGAGGCTAGCCATTGGAACAGAGATCTGTCCGTCAAGGCCGGACCAGATTCGGCGGCGTTCCCGAGATTTTTTCCCAGTGCGGAGTTACGTTTTTTCCCGTTCCCTCCCCTTTCACTGACAGTCTGTCCGTTCCCGCCCCCTCCGTGTGCCTTTCCGCCCCCCCCTCGCTGTCCTGTGCACGTTTCCCGCCGTCCGTGTCCTCTCCCGCCCCCTCCCGCCGTCCGTGTCCACTCCCGCCCCCTCCCGCCGTCCGTGTCCACTCCCGCCCCCTCCCGCCGTCCGTGTCCACTCCCGCCCCCTCCCGCCGTCCGTGTCCTCTCCCGCCACCTCCCGCCGTCCGTGTCCTCTCCTGCCCCCTCCCGCCGTCCGTGATTCAGATTTGCTGTCCATTCCCGCCTCCTCCCGCCCCCTCCCGCCGTCCGTGTCCTCTCCCGCCCCCTCCCGCCGTCCGTGATTCAGATTTGCTGTCCATTCCCGCCTCCTCCCGCCCCCTCCCGCCGTCCGTGATTCAGATTTGCTGTCCATTCCCGCCTCCTCCCGCCCCCTCCCGCCGTCCGTGATTCAGATTTGCTGTCCATTCCCACCTCCTCCCGCCCCCTCCCGCCGTCCGTGTCCTCTCCCCCCCAGTCGAGTGCTTGTAGATTTGTTTTGTTCCGGCTATGCGGGGAAGTGGATTTTAGCTTCGAGGCAGTGTTCATATTCAAGGAGTGCACTTGGGTACCAGTAACATATCAACTAGGTTGGTTTTTTAATGGCTTGTGGCATTTATTATTAGTGTCTTTATAAAACGTGTATCTTGAGCTTGTCCAGTAGGTGGTAGCTGGAAACTGGTAACCAGAATCTGAGCTGGGAGTGCGTAGCCCACACCCTGACAGCACCGACTCCTCTATGGATGGGCCCAATGCCGATCTGTTTGTGATGAGAGCAGTAGTGGTGATAATATATTCTATCCGACTGGATGTCTGTAATTCGGTTTTGTTGATTTCTCAAAAGTGATCATAAAACCGGCTTTTATCCTTAAATGGCGGTGTTCCTCCAAATATGGCGCCACTTGGTCGAATGTGATGCAGCTCATCCAGAGATTGGCCACTTATTGAAAAGCAACGTTTCTCAACCTAAGGTAACGTCGCTCATCCAAAGATGTCATGGTTCACGCAGTGTGATGCCCCTTACCCAAAGATGTTGCCTCTTATTCATTGATTTAGTTGGTGTTCCCGGGACAGGCAGGCCCCTGATCTTTGGGTGGCACCCTGTGTAAGACTGCATGCCTCGTCCACATTTGCCCCTGCTTCTTCGCTTTGCCTGGCTCGCTAACGAGCCTGCAGTGCCTCCGTGTGGGCGGGCTCCTGCCGCGGCGCGAGGCTCCTCCGTCCCCGCGCCAGGTGCCCCGGGAGCCATTGCTCACGCTCCGACCTCATTTGGCAGAGCGCGTGTTGACCGAATTGCTGCTGTGCTGATTACTAGCTCTTCTCGCGCGGCCACAGTTAGCTCATTGCGAGCTGGTAATCGGAGAGCTACCAGTGTCATTAAGGATCTCTCAGCACTTGGATACAGTGGTAACGAACTGTGAAGAAAATAGCATTCTATAGCCAATCAAAAAGAGATACTTGTAAACTCATTTCAGGCGACGGAGTGTGTCAGAGCGCGCGCCCAATGAGGCTCATTGCAGGAGAAATTAAAGATACACTTAGATGCTAACAGGCAATCGGGAAATTACTTCCTGAATTAGTACTTAATTGATTTGGTAATTCCCTTGGCTCTATGCAGTCTCTCTTTGTTACTCTCCCCACTTTTCCCTCTCTCGTCCTCGCTCATCATTCTCTCTTCTGTGCTCCCCTTTATCACTGTCCGCTGGGTTCATTCTCTTGGTCGCGTTCTTCTTTTGCTCTTCATCGGCTCTTTATTTTTTCTTTCTTTCTACCTCCCGGTTTTCCACCTCAGTATCGCAATCCCCGCTCTCATTCTCTCTTTTCCTACTCCCTACTCACCACAGAGACACCCAACACTTGCCACACTGCAAACATGCATTTTCTACCCCTACAAAACAGACTTGGTATCCTCTCACCTGACCGGCCAGGGGGTCGCTTTAGGTTCATGAAAGTGGTATAGAGGGGCAATACAAGTGCTACTCTATTACTTATTTTTTGTTAGAGTTTTATATAGCGCAAACTAGACCCGAGACATTGGGTATCAGAGCGCTTTACATAGCACCAGTTTCGTTACAGAAGGACACATTAATTTTTGTTAGGCATGGGGAGATTAATGATTTGCCCAGAATCATGAGTAATGGTGCGGTTTCTCATGTTGTTTGAACGTCTTGCAAGTATCTAAAGCAGCTCGTGAATGGCACCGGGGTCCTTAGGAACTATCAACAAATAACAGAAAAAAATACGACCCCAGCATAGAGCAACAAGCATTTACAATGCAACGGTTTCGCCTTTGGAAAAGTTAGAGCGATTGGCAATGTAAAGGACAATGCCATTTATTTATCTGTTTTCAAAACCAACACAAATACAAATGTTGTCATTTACAATGCCAATAGCTCAAACTTTTCCAAAGGCGAAACCGTTGCATTGTAAATGCTTGTTCTCTTTGTTCTTTATTTTCTGGAAGTTGTGGTTTGTTTACCAGATTATTACTTCAGGACTAGAAGTGTAAGGGTTCAACTAACGAGAACTGGGTGAATTACTCATGTCTAACCTGAGAAAGCGAGATTTGAAATACTTGTCCAAAGTTCATTTTCCACTGAATTCTTCACGCTGGAAGAATAGAGCAGTGTGTCACTGCAGGCAGGAACCTGGGGAGATTAGGACCAAAACTTGAGATAGCATCTCTCCGAATGAGGGTATTTTTGAGAGCACTGTGAAGTAGAGTAGGGTAGTGGGTGCATTATAAGAGAGGCGCACCGGAGGCGTCTGCGAGAGAGTTCTGCTCTAGGAATCGGTGCCAGGGATGGGATGGGATGTCGGAAGGAGGCGCCGTAAAGAAGGCTGGGGGAGAAGTGTCCGAGAGGGGGAAGTGCCTTACTGAGCGCCACCTGTCTCAATCAATCGATCAAGGGTTTGTAAAGCGCACTACTCACCCTTGAGGGTCTCAAGGCGCTGGGGCGGGTGTGTCTGAACGGAGTGACTCGAGCTCACCGTGGCTCTCTCGGATTCCCCCGCCGCCTCTGCACTTCCTTGTTCCTCTGGACGTGAGGGCACTGTACCACCGGCGGCACATCCGGATTTAATCCCGGACCCCTGGTGCCATGGTCGGTGATTGATAGCTGCTGTATCGACTGAGTGGACAGCCTGGCCCCCCTGCAGTGTGTGATGATGAGTTCTGAGAGTAGTGCGGCAGAGTGCAAAGAGATACATTGTCGCGCTCTCAGCCACTACACAGAGCTGAGAGCTGCAATCTGGTTAACTGTTTAGGAACTCTGCTGAGCACCACCTCTCTCAGAACAGCAGAGAGAGGCCGGGCACAGGCGTAGCTGGCGCGCCTGGCACAGGTGGCAAAATGTGTGACAATGCATTTCAGTGCAGTGATGCGAATCACACCTGTTGCGTGACGCTTGGCAGGGCTGGGTTTTACAGAATCGAACATAACCCGTGGCCGGGCAAACTTTTCATCTACTCCGAAGCCTATTCTGACCGGGGTTCGCAGGGATCACTTTTGAGTGTTGTTCAGTGCATGGCTTAGAAATTATAAGGTCCCAAAAGGCGAGACCTATTGGCTATGCCAATGCTTGTTTTAATAGGGAACTAAACCCTTTTTTGTAAATATATTCAATAAATCTATAACAATCAACAAATGACAAAACAAAAATAAATGCAACTTTCAGAGTTATGAACATCAGTATATTTGGACAAAAACATGCACATGTTGATTTAATTTGAAGCAATCTTTACTCCCCAGCTATTAAAATCCAGGAAACTCGGCCGGAACAATTATCACAAAAACAATTATATCGCCACCTGTAGAGAAAGGTAAGTGTTTCCTAAACAAGCACATCAAATCCGCCTCAACTCTACAAGGCGTTTAACAAACATACACCGAGAGATTTCGATGTTAAGCCAATGTACTCCCCAAGAAAGCTCAGTAAACAAACAAAGCAAGGTTTGACATGTGAACATTTTTATAAATAAATGTGCATACGCACAAGGTAAGATAGCACAACGCACACAGTGAAGATAAGGTTTTAAGCAAACAACCAAGAGCTCTTTCCTTGTAGCACAAAGCATCTTCATTTGACTTTTGTTAGCAACAAGAAATAATTAATGCCCCTTACATGGCCTCAGTGTTTTGGGGGAATTTCCTGATTAAACGAAATGCATTGTGGGAAATTTAGTTAGTTAAAGAACTTTAAAGAAAGTAGTGGGTTTGAGAATGCATATTAGTCTCCTTTCCTGCAATAAAATTGTCTGAGTGGCTGCGAAACAATTCTCAAAAATACTAAATCTGTGAGTTATAGGTCCCCGAACATGATTTTGCTTTCACAGCAGGTTATTTTTCGATGTTGGCTTTTAAATTATATGCTTTGCTAATTGAAATTGGCAAAGATTTTAGACAATCCAGAGAATCTTGTAAGGAAATCTTTGCCACAAGATGAAATGTACTTTAGGGGCTGCCTTAGTGCTTTAAAGATTAGTTTTGATGTGTTAATGAATGATGGTTTTATTGCTTGCAGTCTTGAAACTATGAAGGATAAACGTCTTACAGGACTATGTGAAATAAACTGTTTTCAGGACGATAAAGTGAAATTATTCATTTTGGTCCATGTTCATGACACACCGGAGGTTGCTGTTGTCATTGTGAAGAAGGGAGAGTTTACAGACGGTACATACTCCAGTGCTGTAGTTCAGTTTGTCATGAACGTGCAGCATGTGATACCACTCTGTCGTGGTATGAGAAGGTGGCGCCTGAAGCTGCTTTCACTTTCAGAATGAGTGCACCGTTTATGGGAAAAGGAGAGGGAAAACTAGAAATACTTGGGCCGGGCGAGGACTTGTATATAGTAGTAACACGTACCGTGAGTGAGGTAGTAATTCAGTATTGGGGTGCGTGCAGCGCCAATGGGTTTGAATCTGTAGGTGGAGATGAAGTGATGGCATGTGTATCTGTACTACTTTCCCTATCTGCCTTCTACTTATGCAATATTCCTATGAAATCACACTTACCTGTTAATGTATCTGTCCTCATTAAAGTCCTGACTTATCCTGTATTCTTGCCAAGTTAACCTACACACATGCTTTTCTCTACCTGAAGCTCAAGAAAACGTGTCTTCCTTACATCTTCAGTGCACTCACTGTACTAAATCCAACTCCTTCCAGTTTGTAGATGCAAGTTTGGGGTATACAAGAATGCCTCGGAGGCCGGTTTTCCTTGAACTGAGTGAGCCTATCTACCTTTGAAACTAAGGCAAACATGCTGGGGAATACTGCCTAAGCTCCCGCAAGTAATAAGCCAAACAAATGTCCTGTGGCGACTCTTTCACCTACATTTCTACTTTTGCTTTGACAGTGTGAAAACTAAATTAGTAACTTGTATTATAACCAATGTGTTTGAAAAATGGTATAGGGCAAAATATCTTGTATAATGATTGTTTTCACATTTTTAGTTTAAGGACAATATACATTTCATTATGTATCCATATTACTGCGGAAGCTGCAGTGCTCAGACAGTGAACAAGTATAAGTACAACATAGAACAATACACTGAACAGATCCCAAGGTTACATTGGATTTAATATAAAACAAAACATAAGCGGAGATCCTGTATGTTAATAATATGGAATCTCCTGGCTTATCAAAACATGTTTTGAAAGCAACTTAGGAAGAGGATGTTGAAGTTTTGACCTGTAGTTAGTCTTTAGGTCTCATCATAACAAAGGTCATCTGACTAAAGTGCCCTAGAAACCATTGAATATTGGGACCTTCAATAAAGCATCCTGTAAGCAATACATGCAAAAATACTTCAAGACAGTCTACTATGTATACCGGTCTGCTGGGTTAGTCGGACAGTTCTGGGGGGTAAACAAATTATTCAGGAGAAGTACACCGTTGTATTGTGTGGAGAAAGTGGTCGCACCTCACATACAAGAGTATTCCTAGACAAAGCCAGCAATGCGAAATGGGGCACTTGGTTCTTTAGTCGGTCCCACAGATGTAAATGGATTACTCAGGAAAGCACACCTTTGTGTCATGCTGACACATGATCTCCAATCATGTTGGTGGCTTGACACAATGCAAAGGTGTGTCTCTCTCAACTCTCTCTCCACTCTCTCTCTCTCTCCACTCTCTCTCGCTCACTCTCTCCACTGTCTCTCCACGCTCTCTCCACTCTCTCTCCACTCTCTCTCCACTCTCTCTCCACTTTCTCTCCACTTTCTCTCCACTCTATCTCCACTCTCTCTACTCTGCCTCTCCACTGCCTCTCCACTGCCTCTCTCTCCACTCTCTCTCTCTCTCCACTCTCTCTCTCTCTCCACTCTCTCTCTCTACTCTCTCTCTCTACTCTCTCTCTCTCCACTCTCTCTCTCCACTCTCTCTCTCTCTCTCCACTCTCTCTTTCTCTCCACTCTCCCTCACAAAGTAGTGTGCGTTCCATGGGCGTCCGCAGAAATGTTCCCGGGGGGGGGGGCACATTTTTAACTTCATCACCATCCCCCTTGCACCCTTCTCCCCTCTGCCTTGCACCCTTCTCGCCCTCACTTTTGCACCCTTCTCACCCTCCCCTTGCATCCTTCTCCCCCTCCCGCTTGTACCTTACTCCACCTCCGCCTCTCACCCTTTTCTACCTTGCACCATTCTCCCCTCTGCCTTTGCACCCTTCTCCCCTCTGCCTTGCACCCTTCTCCTCTCTGCCTTGCACCCTTCTCTTCTCTGCCTTGTACCCTTCTCCCCTCTGCCTTGCACCCTTCTCCCCTCTGCCTTGCACCCTTCTCCTCTCTGCCTTGCATCCTTCTCCTCTCTGTCTTGCACCCTTCTCCTCTCTGTCTTGCACCCTTCTCCTCTCTGCCTTGCACCCTTCTCCCCCTTCGCCTTGCACCCTTCTCTACCTTGCACCCTTCTCCTCTCTGCCTTGCACCCTTCTCCCCCTCCGCCTTGCACCCTTCTCTAACTTGCACCCTTCTCCCCTTTGCCTTGCACCCTTCTCCCCTCTGCCTTGCACCCTTCTCGGACCCCCCTTGTCCACCCTCCCCCCTGTGAACGTCCACATGGTGCTTCTAACAAGAGTGCTTACCTGAGGGCTCCATTTTGCAGCCTCATCCCTTCTCATATGAGCTTTGCCCTGGAGAATGCTCTCTCTGGGGGCCCCCACTCCCACCCTTGTCAGGGTCCTGAGCAGTGCTCTGTGCTGTCTCCTGCTCTTGCTCTCCGGGGATGGGGCCCCACCCCACCCCATCCTTGTCCCTGTCTCTTCTCTTCTCTTGTGGGGTGGGCTTTGCATATGGAGAGGAGAGAGTGGAGCTCTGTGCTGCCCCAGAGGAGCAGTGCAGGCCGACCGACACGTCCCCGCAGGGGACACAAGTAAGAGGACGGCCCCCTTTGTGCCACAAGATGGCACATGGGGCAGCCCAGCGCTTTGAGACCCCGGAGGGTCCCGTGCGTCACTTCTGGCCTGGTGGGGGCGGGGGAGAGTATATATTCCTCCCCCGCCCACCGAGCGGCCTCTTTGTCCGCTGTCCCCTCACCCTGACGCCGTTTGTTTGCCCTCGGGTCGTCCGACCAGAGAGGCCTGGTCTAGCGTCGGTGTCTGTTTCCCTTCGGTGGGGTGAGTCGTCCCCTTTTGGGGATGGGTTTGTGTTTTATTGTCCCTCGGGATGTGGCGTGCGCTTGCGGTGTTATGGGGAGAGCAGGCAATTGGGGTCGTGTGCACTTTCAGGTCTCCACGCCAGCGGTTCCCGGGGTGAGCTGAGGTATGTAGGACCGCTGGGTTGTTAATAATTTTAGCTCTGATGCCGGGGTGTGGAGCGGTTTATGTTGGTGCTTTTTGTTCCGCAGCATTATTTGAGTTTGGGCCGGAGGGCTCAGCGAGTTTTACGACTGCGCCCGAACGTACACGGGGACTGCTGGGATCCTGCTGCGAAGTCCTCCCGAGGCTTGTGCCGGGAGAGACTTACTTTATATTTGCTCGTATGGACGTTTTGCACATTATACCCGTTTATCGCTGTATTTTTAAACTGTTTTAATTGTTTTAACTTTGCGCAGTCTACACTCGTCCACTCAGCTGTCTGTATCTGTGCAAGAAGTCTACCGCAGGGTGTTCTCTGGACTTCCGATTCTTTGGCAGGCATTCTGGTGGGGAGTGAGGTCAGCGGGATTTCTCTCTTGCCTGCCTGGTAATTTTGTCATGCTACTGGACAGACTTTGACCAGTGAGCGGAGCATTGTAAGTGTAGGGCGAGGTTTTATTCCTATTTTAGGGATGGTTATCTGGGAGCGCTAAGGCTGCATTGAAGTGTGACTACAGACTTTTAGGCTTCGGCCACAGTATTAGGAAAACCTGTGGGTGGCCAAATGTTTTACTGTTTGCTCGTGCATGTACAATCTCCGGGTGCGGTAAGGCGTTTTCACCACTGGGTAGCGCTGTCCCTCGGTCATTGCTCCTGCACGCCGGAGCGTGTTAATAGTGCATGGGGTTTCCTGCATCCCTTCTCTACTTTGGTATAGAGGATTTTCAGTCCCGGTGTTACGCCTCTTTTGGGGCTGGTCGGGGAGTGGTGATGCCGATCCCAGGCTCTGTGTCTTGTTTTGCGGGGCGATCATGGGGACATCTCGAGGTCCAGCTAAGTCCAGTCTGGAATCGCGTATATTTTGGAAACAGGCTTCTATTGGCGCATGTTTGATGGTTCTTACACAGCTGTGATGCGCTTGGCTGGGCTTATAGCAGGCCTCGCCCAAAGCCCCCCTTTTCTGCGTGTGCACACCAGGTCTTGCGTTTGAGGTTGGTGTGGGGGCCTCCTGGCCAGGCACGCGCTGGGCATTTTGACACAGGCTCGTCCTTCCACCTTGGCACCACCGCTTGTGCTCCAAATTTTCGAGTTAGCGCAGGGTCATTGTGCTCAGTTGGCAGGCAGAGGTGGTTGATGGCTTGGGCTGCCTCCTCCACGTGCGACGGGACTTGCCCTTCCCCGAGTAATGCATCGGTCCTCCGAAGCGCCCCGACTCACGTGGGGCTCGCAGGGATTTTCGGGGACTATTCCGCCATTGTGATGTCGCTACTATCTCGCTGTAGCTAGTGCTGGCTTTCCTTTTGTCGGGGTCGTAAGCTTGGTGTTCCTTTAGAATTGAGGATTATATCCTCGGATGGGTGCAAAGGACCCCGTGTGTGTATAGTTATAGGTTTCACTGAATCAAACGCACGTATTCCACTAGGCATAGGAATACATTAGCGGGGCAGAGAGGGCTGTATTTTCTCTCAGGTTTTGTCACGATTACCGGGGATCCGAGATCGTGATAGGGGTATTGGCCTTGTTTTATTGGTGGCAGAGTCTTTTGGGACAGGCGAGTAATGGCGCCAGGGAGCGGCCATCTTGTTGACCGTTGCAGCTTTTGGTTTCTGCCTACATGGGCAAGGGCGCCAGGTTGCGGCCATCTTGACTTCAGTGCGGTTTCAGGGGTCTGCACGCGAGGGCGCCTGGTTGTGGCCATTTTGGCTTTCCTTTCCTTTCCGGGTGGGCTTTACTACGGGTGAATGGTAGTAGCCGCTATGTGATGTGAGGATGGTGTTTACCAGGGAAGCGGAATCACATAACTGTTAGAAGCGTATTATGATATATAGGTAAGCATGGGTATTTTATAGATAAGGCACTTTTCCCCCGCGCCTGTAGGTTTAGGCAATGGGTGACATTGTAAAGTGCTCCTAGAACCTCCGGTCTAATCGCACCATTGTAAGAGGAAGTATGAGAATGTAATCAACATTTCACCCGGGCCTTATGCTTTCAATATCGATGCCCATGCAAGCGAGCCATTCCCTCTCGGTTTCCCTTGTGCCAGACAAGTACACGACTTGGGCAAGTTAATTAGAGTGCCCATATAGCTCCATTCAGCGAGTGTTTGCCATTTATTTAATGGTTCCCAGTTCTGTCCTCCCTCGGCAGATGCCGTTTTGACCATATTTTCACCCCCAACACGCTTAACGTGGATACTAAATAGACCTTCCTCCGTGCCACTTGCACGGTTTAAACATCAGCGGAGGTTATTTGCACGGCCCTGGGGGTGCTGCTGGGAGGATTGGTAATGGTACAAGTTTGCTCGACATCGTTGCAGTTACCTGGATTTCAGGCCAGGGTTCGAAAATTTAGTACATAGGATGCCTCAGGACCAGTAATTTTACTCTGATTTGAGCAATTTGGTATTGTTAGCCTAGGCTCTGCAGTAGGGTACGTTCGCTTACAGTGAGTTACGGGGAAAAGTTGGCAGACTCTGCTCTAATTCACGTTTTCCCACGCAATAGCACTGCTTTGTATTTGCCCATTTTCCTTCCCTGCACAGCACCACGTTGTGAGATATTGCTTTGCAAGTAGGGGCCAGCTGTCATTAGTTATGCCCAGGGACCGGGGAGGCTCCTGTTTGCGTCAGCAGTGCTTTGCGGGAACGTGGATGCTTTAGAAGTTTCATGGACTCTAGCACGGCACTCATTATTGACCATACTCGGCTTTGTGGTGTCACTGCAGAGAAGCTTTCTGCGTCTGGCTAGTGGAACAGGGAAATGGTGCGTTTTAACAATGCTGTTGTCAGTGTTTTGAGTTCATTTGCTTGAGTCAGCGCGGGTCCCCCTGCCCCCAAGCAGCCACCGGCCGGTGTTTCTTATGCTGCTTGGGGCTTTCTGTTTTGGTTGGTTCTGCCCTTACATCGGGTGCTGTAGTGTATTATTGTGTTTAACCTGGGTACTTGGAGGCAGAGGGCACCTTTCTTCCTCATGTACGGGACAGTGTTTCTTTTGTAAGTTGGGCTCCGGGCTTGTGTCTTTTAGAAGGACGGTAAGGGGGGGACTTTATTTGGCGGAGTCGCGTCCAGGTGAGGCAGCGCAGTGGAAGCGACGACCCTCGGACAAGTGCTTAGGCCCCCCCCTCCTTCCTTTGGGGTATGCTTTGCTTTCATTGTGTGGGTTGTGCGCTGCAGCGCCTCTGTTGCCTCGTGCACCCGGGTCCGGGGGCTGTCCGCCGCAACGGGGTTGGACAACGGGTAGCCAGGGGGTGCGTTGGGCCTCATTTGGAGTTTCTCAGCGCATCCGTCCTGGGGGGGCATTTCTCCAGTTAGGTGCCTGCTATCTTGGGTTCTTTTGTAGCGAGGCTTGCAGGACTAGGATTCGGAGTGCTGCATTGGGGCCACGTGGCGGCCTGTTGACTCAACGTGGCAATGGCGTCCAGGTATGGCCATCTTGTGGGGCAATAAGGACGGGGCAGATGGCCGCTGTCGCACAGCGCGGCCATTTCAGACACTGTTGTCGCGCGACCATCTTATGGAACGTCGTTGTATATTATTCTCTAACTTGTTTCCACATGTTTAGTTTAATTTTCTACCGTCTCCGTCTTTTTCGGGGCACTCTCGCTTTCTGTAGGGGGATGCGGTGCTAGTGTTCAGTGTAGTTTAGTGGCGTAAGACGCTTGGCGAGTGTGTTCAGTGTTGTGGTCGGCACTAGTCCTAGACCCCTTTAGCCGTGCAGTCGTGTATTTGGCTTATAAAATAATTCACAAGTGGTCGTCGTTTGAGTGCTTCAGCATATGCAACAGCTTTGACCTGTATTAACTTTGAGCGTTGCTTTGGGGGGCCGCATCCTTTGGGCTGCTCACGCAGGTACGAGGGATAGTCGGCCTATCTGGCGACACATCGGGGATGTGTGCTTACAGCAGATCGCGATGTGCCGCACGCATGGTCTTGGACTGCCGGCCACCTCCCCCCTTAAACACTGACTGAATTACCCAATTCAACCAGTCAACACATGGGGGTCTTTGGAAGTCAAGGGGGGGTACAGGGCCCCCCCCCCTGGCCGTATTTATTAAAATATAAAACAAATCAAAAATTTTAATCAAATAAACATTTCTGACAATTATTAAAATGCACACTTTTCAGAAGATTAGATTGACATCCGTTTCGACATGGTATGATGGGCTAACCTTAACAAATAGCTAGTACAGCGTGTTTCCTAACGTAATCTAATCATCCTGAAAATTAAACTGCATTCTAATATTTTTAATAAAGTCCTACGGCAAGGTCGCCAACCGGTGTCAGATCCTTTTACAGCTGCGCTCTCACGTTGAAGATGCGCATGCGCAACCCAGGGCACGTTACACCCACGTGCGCTCCCTGAACTCCATTTAACCATAACAGGAGGGCCCAGACACTCGCGCACCTTAGTGACGTCATAGTGTTGTGAGGGGTGGCTACCAGCCTGAGGAAAGCGTAGACTCCCTCCCCCGCACCCTTTAAAACGGGATATCATATCCTGCCCCTGAAGTTCTGAGAGAGACCAATGGCCCCTCCCGCGGGCGGCCCCTTTCGTGAATGGGTCCGCCCCCCCGTAAGGACCTTAAAATGCTGCTCACCGATTAATGACCTTACCGCCAGACACACATAATAAATACGACATTGCTATTCTAAAAGGAAAAAAGGCCTAAGGAGAAAAATTGTTAATACACAGCAAAGCACAAAACATATACATATACAGATACTCCTGTAAGCGGGAAAAAAGGCCTAAGGAGAGAATAATTTAAATCTTACGGCACTGCACAAAATGTTTACATCTGTTCTACCTTCCAGTAGACGGGAAATTCAAGGCCTACTGGATCAAGCCCCCTAAACCTATAGTCCGGCACATTGACAAACCTGATACTTACCATTTGCCAGGCCCCAAGGTCTGCTAACAAGGGATGGAGGGTGGGGAAAATTACACGGCCCCACGGTGGGGCGAGGAGCGAGCATGGGAGCGCGGGCACAAAGAGGCCGCTTCCCGCGCTCCCCAGGCTTTTAACCCTTTCGCCGCCGCGACCCCGCCCCCTCGCCCCGGAAGCACACCAGTACTTCCGGGGCGAGGGCGCGGGGCAAGCGGCCCCGAAAGGGACGGGGTGTGGGAGGGGCCGGGCCCGCCATGCTTGCGTGGGGGCCTATTGACCCCCCCTTGTATCATGGTCTTGGACTGCCGGCCACCTCCCCCCTTAAACACTGACTGAATTACCCAATTCAACCAGTCAACACATGGGGGTCTTTGGAAGTCAAGGGGGGGTTCAGGGCCCCCCCCTTGGCCGTATTTATTAAAATATAAAACAAATCAAAAATTTTAATCAAATAAACATTTCTGACAATTATTAAAATGCACACTTTTCAGAAGATTAGATTGACATCCGTTTCGACATGGTATGATGGGCTAACCTTAACAAATAGCTAGTACAGCGTGTTTCCTAACGTAATCTAATCATCCTGAAAATTAAACTGCATTCTAATATTTTTAATAAAGTCCTACGGCAAGGTCGCCAACCGGTGTCAGATCCTTTTACAGCTGCGCTCTCACGTTGAAGATGCGCATGCGCAACCCAGGGCACGTTACACCCACGTGCGCTCCCTGAACTCCATTTAACCATAACAGGAGGGCCCAGACACTCGCGCACCTTAGTGACATCATAGTGTTGTGAGGGGTGGCTACCAGCCTGAGGAAAGCGTAGACTCCCTCCCCCGCACCCTTTAAAACGGGATATCATATCCTGCCCCTGAAGTTCTGAGAGAGACCAATGGCCCCTCCCGCGGGTGGCCCCTTTCGTGAATGGGTCCGCCCCCCCGTAAGGACCTTAAAATGCTGCTCACCGATTAATGACCTTACCGCCACAGGCCAGGTAGTTAACCGACTATCTGGCCCCCCCCCCAACCGCCTACACTGAAAGGTCATAACTTCCTAATCCAAAACCCTCTACCCCTGCTATTTTGTTCCCTACCCCTATGGCATCCCTGACTCTGTCCACTGGACCCCCCACCCTGTGAGTAGAGCCTCTAATAAACGTCAACTCCTCATTACCAGCCGACTGTTAATCTACTTGGTCCTGAGATGACCCCTTGTGGGATATTCTGTCATTAATGTGTATGAAATAGTTTCTCCAACCAAGTGTAGATCCTCTTTATCGAGTGATTCTTCACCGAGTGACTCCGTGCACTCGCCTAATTCCCCCCCCCCTTTTACGTGCAGCCGGGGGAAAACGCAGCCCCCCATGGTGCAATCTGGGTCCTATGATCGTTACCCCATGTCCTAAAATGAACGAGGGTGTGGGGGCACGCCTCTCGAGGGTCCCTGCAGATGCTGTGACCGGGGGTATCCTGGTACTCCCATTCTACTCTTCCCACTGGCCTACTGTACAGTCTGCTAACCATCCACACCTAGCCACTACGCTCTGGAAAGTGTTAAGTGTATGGTACTACTTTTACCATGGAAGTCCCCACTTCCTGAACTGGGGAAATGAGGCGTTGCATAGGCCTATCATTCCTGTGGTTGCCGAAGCTAGGAATGCACACCCTTGTGTACTGTCCCATCTCTACCGTTGTCACTTACCATTTGGTGATCTATGCATATCATGCTGACACTGGTGGCCCTGCGTGCACAGGCGCCGTTACTGTAGGTATACATTTTTCCTGTTACGGCAAATACTGCCATTTTGTGAAACCACATCCTGCTACATTACTGCCGCCAGCCCAATATAAGGGCTTACACACCGAAACAATCAACTCTGTGTTGGCACCTCCTGCGTCTTTTGATCGCTCGCCCATCACACTTGCGTTGTTGTTTGCCATCCTCTACCTGACGTCAGCATCCCTTGGGCTGTCCACCTGTAGCAGCTGTTGTGATGCGGAGCACTCCAGATATCCACCATGGACCCGGCCATACATAAATGAAAAAGATAAACACAAACCATTAGTGTTTCTGGTGATAACTGCTGTACCGTGCTAGTCTTACATTGCCATCCCTTGCCACGTTTGAGATACGATTAGCGTCAGATGCATACTCCTAAACACTTCCGACTAAGTGTTGAGCATAGCCTCACTTTGTGTCCCCTGTAGCGTGACTGTATTAGTGTTACGAAGAGTGCCCTGTAAAATGTCCTTCATTAACAAACACTACCCAGTGTGCAGTGCAGTGACACAAAGCATGGAGTCCCCAGTGCATACCATAACGCCCTCATGACTCCTTAAGGATGATTAGGATATCAGTTAAAAAGGGACAGTCCGTTTGTATTGGCACCCACCCAATCACAACTTGATGAGATATACGTGTTCTAAGTATCGAACCCCTTGCGCCTGACTGTTGGCTTGGATCGTGGCTGACAGTGGTAACGCGTAATATAACTAAGGGGCAACCATAACCTATATATCTTATTCTCATGATCCCAGACTGAGCATCATTTCCTTCACGAGTTGCAAGTAGCAGGTGGCCCTCCCGCTGCCACACATGATTGTCCAATCAATTCATAGTATACCGCCACCTATTGTAAATCATGATGCAACATTAGTTTCAACAGATCAGGGTCTAATGTGTTACCGTTCATCAACCCATTCTGCCTCCCCCAGTTCAGCCCTGTTCATCTGCAAATCTGTCTGACCCTCCTGCCCGTATAAGAGCACCAGCAGTATCAGAGATGGGATTTAGGCATGGTCACGACCTTCCTCTTTAGATCCACTCTACTATAGTGAGTTTTTTGCGTGCTCTATGTCCTCTGAGGAAATTACCTGAAACTAACAGGTCTACTATGGAATGGCAATTTCCTGGCTGACCTTTGGTATGGCTGACTTACTTAGGCAAAAAACAGGTGGGGAAGAATTAAGTGCCAAATGCTGTTAGGTCGACACGCAAGTGCATATAGGCCTAGGCAAGCACGTACGCAAGTGTAACTTGAATCAGCAAGCCCCCCGGTCACCCCGAACTAGTATTGTCGATTACGTAGACCACTCTGCCATGTTACCGTTGTAAGTAGCGGGCAGATACCCAGGTGAAGTGGAAACACATTAGGCAATAAAACAGGGGGGGAAGAATTAAGTGCCACATGCTGTTAAGTAAACACGCAAGTGCACACAGGGGACCCAGAACTAGCATCGTCACTATTCCCGATAGATATATCCCTTACGTAGCCCCTTATCATGTTACCGTTGGTAGGTAGCATTACCTTGGTCCGGGGTCGTCAAATGTTTTCTACCACTGTAACCAGGCTTAAATCGCACTGTGCCTGGTAACTTGTGCTACACATTTCCTAGATCTGGCTAGGTCAATGTTTAAAGCATTTAGCACCATCTACAGAGCATCTCAATGAAAAGGAGTACCACTATAAACCCACTGTAAGTAATTCAGACAAAACAGGGCTCCTCGCTCAGCGGTGGCACTTCAGATTCCAAATTTAGGTTTCCATAAGAAATCCACTGGAGGATTCACTCTCTTGGTCCGAATGGTAAAGCCCTGGAAGTCAATGCCACCTAAGTCTCGCTGCATTCAGTGATGCATAAAGTTCAGAAGAGAAGAGTTGGATGTTCATGAGACAACCATGTGACGCACCCACCACAGGAATGAGCAATAATTAAAACATCAATACCAGAGCCATCCTGAGCTCCGGGCCCGTCCCATCCGGCTAGTTCAATGTTTAAGGCCTTCTGAACCACCTACAAATCATCTCGAGGAGGAAAGGAGAACGCTACCTACAACGTATGCACTGCAGACAAAAGGGGTGGCAACACCTCGGATAGGTCCCAATGGCCAAGCCCTGGCAGTCATAATCACCTAAGGTTCGTTGCATTCAGTAATGCATAAAGTTCAGAAGAGAAGAATTGGGTGTTCATCAGTTAACCATATGGCACACCCCCCCCTAGTCTTGAGCAACATTCGACCATCAATACCAGTTCAATGTATGTCATCTGCGTCAATCAGCGTGAACTAGCTGTAGGAAAAAGGTATAATGTGCAACGCAACCCCCCATAGGAATGAGCAATAATTCACATATCAGTACACGAGCCATCCTGAGCTCTGGGCCCGTCCCAACTAGTAGATGAAGAAAGAAAAAGCAAACACAGGGACTCGTTGCCTGTATGTGTGCTCACTTCACGTTAGGGGAGAAGTTTTGGCATGACGTCATGGCCTATGAGCCTTCACCAGCTAACAACCTTTGAAAACCTTGTAGGTATGATGTTACTTGTTGTTGTATCATATATCTGGATGCAATGGCAGAAACATCAAAAAACACAATTTAAGGCAGAACACCATGCTAAGCCCGGATGTTTGGCTTACGTAATTTTAAAAATGTAACATCGAAGTTCTTGGTGTCCCTACAGTCTGGAAAAACAGGGCACCTGTGATAGGGCTCAAAACAGAGCCCGCCAAAGACCAGTTTCGGGCATCCCCATGTGAAGAAAGCCCCCCTTACTCATGCTAGCTACCCCTCCATCTAACTCGTCGGACCATCATGAAAATACAAATGATTCCGCACTTTTAAACTTGACCACTAGATGGTAGCGCAGGCAGCTAGATATAGCTTCATGTATGCCATACAGAAACCCCATTCCAGACTTTCGTCCATGCAATCTCCATTCCTCTCCCCATACATGCACGTGTGCACACACATATATACTACACATATGCATCTAGACATAAACACACACACTGTCCCTAGTCCCCACTGGACATGTACACATGAAAAGAAAGAAAGGAGCTAACGAACCCTGGTGCAATGTTGTGTTCTGAGCTCGCTAAGCAATCATGGGAAGACTGGCACATGGCCCAAACAGTGCTGAGTTAAACCAAAAGGCTTTGAGAACCCACCCGTCCGTCTCCATAATATAGTGCAACCGCACACACAGAGCAGCACATTTAGAAGCCGTCCACTGCTAAACCTGCGTCCCCTACATACAGTGTCCTGCCTCCATATCTATGCAAAATGTTCTATTGAGCAGACGATTATTCATGAATCTCGCAAATTTGGAAGAAAGAGGGAAGTCGCTTAATACACAATATGTGATAACATAATCAAGCCTCCACAAACATTCAACAGCACCTCCAGACTATTGCGAATAAAAACCAGGACATTAAACAACCTGGAAAGCTGCTGTTTTGCATTATTGTCTGTACCTACAAACTGGACGAGTACATTCTACACGCCTCTTCCCACTGCGATACATAGACAGGTACAGAGATGTCTTCATATACACTATTCCTGATACAGGACCGATGTGCGCTCAGAAACACAGATACACTTACACACTCGTTCATGCAGTGTAGGTGGGTCAAATCACTACTCACTCATGGACAGTCACACTCTCTGTTCCCTGCTTACTGAACAAACAAGGCTGTCAGGTAACGTGCTTAGCATCACTCTCCTGAGAGTACATCTGAAATGGGACGTTATCTTTTCATGCCCCCACTCTACCTTAGCGGCACCCTATTTACGACTACAGCAGCCAGCAGGTCTGCGATGATCTCACAGCTCTGAACAAGGTACCACTTTATTTCGTTGGGACAACGAACAGGTTCAATATCAAATCTTACATTCCTACATGAAATGATTAAACCCAACTCAGGATCCCTGCATACTGCAACAACGTAGTGCTCCCCTAAGTTACTGACCAGTAGGCAAACACGTGAACACCGTGTTCTACTATAAAGCGCAAAGATGCACGCAGAGCCATGCAAAAGTTACTAAAATTGAAACTAAAATTAGCCCAAGGGAAAACCTTAGCTCCAGGATTCGGCTATGTGTAGGGAAAATATCACTGGAATTGTTTTGAGCTCCAATTCCCCGAGATGGGCCTGCTGAGCACATGCTTCTAAATCAGGATATAAATAACTAAGGAAAGTGTGACACGGGCACGGCAGGATTTAACAAAGTGCTTTAAAACCAGCGTTATGAAAAAACATACTTGAATTGACAAAACATAAACTTTGGCTGCTCTCGTGAAACTGCAGTTAGAACTGAACTGGTGTGTCAACAGCGAGTACCACATCCTGACAAACATATCTAACAAAATATTGGACGAACATTGGTTCTTACAGGGAAAGACACAGTTTGCACCTACCACCTAAACTCTTGATTATCACAAAAGTCATTCAACATTGCTGCACGCCAAATCCTTAACCAACAATTTCTAAACTGTGACATTGTTGTACGGCATCTGATGCCCTCTTTCAAACAAAAAGGGCATCTGTTCGTGAGCTCACTACCTGCATGAAATGACGAGTGTTCCCACACGCGTTGCTCCGCCTGGCCGGCCCCGCTCCAACGATGAAGCGACTCTGCCCCTGCTGCTCTACCGGTCTTTTAGCTTTTGAGCGGAACCACCGCCGCCAGGACAGCCAGGGCCAGACACGCACCGTCGCTGTGATGGATGGCTTCTTCCTCCTGCAGTCCGACAGGCATGTCCCCGTCCTCCCACGTGCATGCCCCAGCCCACCGCGAAACCGGCTGGCAGGCACCCGACGAACAGGAGAAATCAGCTGCTGCTCTCCCGGGCTCCGCATCTCCACTCCCGCCGATTGTGACCTACAAAACAAAGAAAAGAAAATTACACGGCCCCACGGTGGGGCGAGGAGCGAGCCTGGGAGCGCGGGCACAAAGAGGCCGCTTCCCGCGCTCCCCAGGCTTTTAACCCTTTCGCCGCCGCGACCCCGCCCCCTCGCCCCCTCGCCCCGGAAGACACCAGTCCCCGAAAGGGACGGGGTGTGGGAGGGGCCGGGCCCCGCCATGCTTGCGTGGGGGCCTATTGACCCCCCCTTGTATTTCCGCGGGTCGCATTAGCGAGTTTTTGCGGCATACAGAGCGGGGTGGATGGCTGTTTTTCGGATCCCTGGGCCTGGCAAGTTTGCGGTCTGGGGGCATTGGCTAGCGTCCTTGCTGGGTTTCCTGAGTAGGACTCCGGCAATTACACTCGATGGGATTTGGGTGGGTTCCCCCTCACTCAGGGGAGGCAGCGACTGCACTGTCTTTAACGTATCTCTCTCTAGTGTGTACTTTATATATTCGCTTAGTTTCAGCCTCAGTTTCATGTTCTGGTTGGCATATTAGCTCTGGAATATGTCATTATTATGCGTTGCTTATGCACGCGCCTAATAGGGCTCGTAGGAGTGCGCTACGTTATAAGTGCAGCTAGTAGGATTATGTTTATAGCTTTGGGATTTGTTCTATCTTCCCTTGTTGAACTCCCCTAAGTGCCGTGTGAAGATACTCTTATCACACTTTATATAACATTTTACCCGTTCTGCCAGATCGAGCTACCTTTGCCATACAAGGGGGAGGGGCCCTCACTTTTTCCCCGATCAGCTAGTTGCGGGGTTTCCTATTGTCACTTAGTAACTTCATCCCAACAAGGCGAGAGAGTCCAGCCTGGACTCCCGGGAGTGCTGTTCTGGCCCGCAGGCTATTCGCAGCAGCAAGTTCTCCGGCGTTCTATACCTTAGGGCGGTTGTTGCTGTGCGCGGCATCGTCCCTCATTGATCACGATATTGCCGGCCTGGCTTTCAGAGAGGCTGCTACTACAGCCACGGTTAAGCCAAGAGCTTGGTGTCAATTGCCTTGTGATATCTTGGTTATTTTCGGGTGTCCAGAATTATTTAGACTATTATTGGCACGCGCCCAGCCAAATTAGGTTTGGAGGGCCTGTGTTTGTCTGGCGAGGTGTCACTTGCAGGGTCCTAGGTTGGCAACTTTTGACCTCAGTCTTTTCGAGTTGCTGGGGTTCACATGCAGTGGAGGGCCTTGACTAGAGGCACTAGTAATAGTTCGGCCTGAGTCAGATTATTTGATTTGTAATTCAGGACCTAAGATGGAGAGATCGTAGGTAGTATTCCACACCAGGAAGTTCACAGTGAGGATTTAGTAGGGTCTCTAGTCGCCCAGCTCGATCTTTCAGCTGTCTTTGGCCGCCTTGGGTCCATCGAGTGCCCTACTGGGATAACTGGCATAGAGACAGCACTAAAAGTCACTTGGCACGTGTACTAGTAGAGTGATTGCCTAAGTAGGTCCCAACCAGCCTTTACACATGCCTATGAAGTAAGCCTGGTGTTTAAGGGACGGGTTGCCAGGGTGGTAGCTTTGTTGGCCTTCACAGGCTGGGGGCGTTTATGGCCTTGTAGGCAACTTTTTTGATCTACCTTCTTGAAGGGTACGGACGTGGGCAGACAACTTTGTTTATAGTCAATTTTATACATCTGGGGTTGACACAAAGTGGAGGGGCCTGGGGTAAGCCCTCTGGTAAGCTTTCGCCTAGACACATGTGTCCCACTTGGCCGGCCTTCACAGGCTCGGTGCGTTATGGCCTCATAGGCAACCGTTTTGTATTGACTTTCTCTAAGGTTACGGTGGGAGGCTATGGAATTTTAGCCATATACCAGGCAAAGTTCAGCACATCACCTGACTAGATGGGTAGCCCTGCAGATTAGATGGGCCTGCAGGAGCCACACATTTCTCATACATCCTGGCCCACGCCGAGACACTCGCATATTTTTTCCACAGCTTGCCAGTTTTCTATCTCGGGCAAATTGGCACTATGGTGATACTTTGTCTATTTGCACAGAATGTTGTGCCTGCATTAGTCACACATACCTCCCCAGCCTGATCCCACTAAGACCGCTCAGTTCTGGCGCTGCTGTGGTTCAGGCTGATTCACTATTGCCTCTACTTGCTTATTATCGTGGGACACATGTGGGCACTTACGCGGCCAGGTTTGCGATTGCTTTAGCTCCTTTTACCTGAAGGGTCCGCAAGGGGCAGGCAATTTTCACAGTCTAAGTTCTATTTCAGGCGTTGACTCGCATTGGAGGGCCCTTGGCCATGTGCCTGGGTAAGCTTTTCAACCAGACAGCATCTGTTTAGTTAGTTTCAGGTACGAAAATCGGATTCCTTTTACAGTGTTCACATACCAGGTAGTAAGAGGAAGAAGTATTATTTCCCCTAGTGGCACTGCTTCTATATACAGTTGTATAGGCTGCTTGTTTAAGCTTCATAGGGTTCTACGAAGGCCAGGCACAAGGGTTCGACTTGTACAAGTGTCATTTCCTTTCCAGGTCATAGATAGCCAATCTTTAGCTAGAGCCTGTGGGGGTGATAGTGTTCGAATCACAGTCTGGGGGTTTTGGGCCAGTTTTCCCTCGCCATGCGCTGCGGGGGGCAGCGGGCTCTAGGTGCCTCTGAAGATCAGGCAAGGGTATTCTGGACTGAGGTGCGTGTAACTGTATTTACACTTTCTCAGATGGGTTCCAGCGGATATTCCACCCACCAATTGGGAACCTTGTGACACACTATCTTTATTCGACACCACCCCGGTGTATAGATAAGGGTCTCAAGTGGTTAACAGGGTCCAGGCTTCTGTGACCAGGTGATTGATCTGCAAGCAGCGTAGGTTGACACGTTGCAAAGTTTTGCAGTGTATCATGATCAGGACTCTCACTCTATACTCTCAATCCCCCAATACTGACCGTGACACCTTGTGTGTGCACCTAGGTCCTTTTACTATGGATTGCGCTGGTCATTGCAGTATTCTACGCCACCTGATAGAATGACCACATTGAACTTACGGTGGGCTTTGCCACCAGTGGGGGACAGGTAAATTTCAGTGGTCAGACATGTCTCCATCTCTGCAGGCAAGGCGCTGGTCGGGGGAGGCGCTGGAGCCAATACGCAGGAAGTCCTGCGCTGTGTGTAATTCAAGGGGCAGAGGAGACAGGGGCGTCATTAGACTTGGGAGACCTTACGCCAAGCGCTAGGGGCGTTGGGAGGATATTTTGACACTCCTGCCCGATTTATCTTGGACCGATTTTGGTTGGTTAGGGGTGAGGCCCTAGAAATAACACGCTAGAAATAGTAGGAAGTATGCCGGCCTTGGTGGGGGGCCCTGGCTGCGACGGTCGCCACACCCAGGGCTGTGGCGGAGTTACAGGGCGATCCAGAGGCAGAAAGGTACCCGGGAGTACCCTCTTCAGGAGCACAATAGGATGCTGAGGCCTAATATCCCCAGGAAGTCTGTGCGGTGGACCCTGGGGGTGCGACGGCGCCCCGCTATCCTACGGGCGGTTGGAAACCTGTCCAACCGGGGGTCGCTTGAACGCTCCGCCCCTCGTGGGGGGGGGGGGCGTGAGCAAGAGGGTGGACCAATGGTTCACCGGATATGGGAGGGGCTATCTCCTCACCACAACCGCTATGCAACGATTGGATAAGGCCACATTGCAAATTGGCCCATCAGGTGGTAGGTCGCGAGGGGCGGTTTGCCTTTGGATCGTCTGGAAGATAACCTACCTTGTTGGCATGTGTATATGCTAATAAACCTGCAGCTACTTTTCTCCAACAAAAAGTTGTCTGGTCTGCTTATTTCTGCGACATGCATGTTGCTGCGAGCGGGCTGGTGAGTGGGCCGATATTGGCACTATGGTGAATGCTGTCTCTGGGCCCCCACCCTTGTCCCCGTCTCTTCTCTTGTGGGGTGGGCTTTGCTTATGGATAGGATAGAGTGGGGCTCTGTGCTGCCTCAGAGGAGCAGTGGAGACTGCTGTCTCTGGGGCCCCCACCCCCACCCTTGTCCCGGGCCTGCCTCTGACTGAAGAGAAGCAATGTTGATACTTTGTTTCTCTTCAGTCAGAGGGAGGGGGCGAGAGGCTCAGAGCAGGCTGCACCTGCTTTGGAGGGAGAGAGGCTTGCTTCAGCGCAAGCCTCTCTCACAGCTCTCAGAATAGCTGAGGGGCCGGGGCCCCCTTCATTAACTGTAGAGAGTGCCCCCCCCCCGCACTGCTGGGTCTGCAGGGGCGTTTGTTACGCCCCTGCCATCCACCTTTGTTAGTTGGAGACCAGAAAGAGTTCAAAGTCCAACATATTCTTGACTCAAAATGAATATGGGGAAAACTGCCCTACCTTATAGACTGGAAAGGATACTCCCCAGCTGACAGGTCCTGGGAGCCTGCCTGTAATATCCACGCCCCTTGTCTGATTCGACAATTCATGCCGGTAATCCTGACAAGCCTCGACCCATTAGTCGGCCTTTCGGGGGTGGGGGGAGAATACTGTTCAGAAATTGCTCTGCTTTTGTGATCTGTTTCATATATCTAGGACTCTAGCTGATACCTTCCCATTCATGAGTTCTGTATTTCCCTCATATGGACAATGTATCCCCTCCTAGGCGACGCCTATCTCAGCTAGTGATGCATTCTTCCTATAGGTGTTATGCCCCTCAGGCCACGCCCACCACAACCACTTTGGTATATCCCATTCTTCCATTCGTGTACGAAACACTGGCTTTTAGCACCTCTCAAATGTTTTTTTTGTCCTCTTTTTAGCCATCACTCAGTTTCCTTATGTGTCCAAGTGAGACTCGAGATCTCGAGCACCCTCTGGATTCATCAGCCATCTTGGGGTGCAGTACATAAGTACTGCTCCCCAGTCACATGCCGCTGCTTGGCTTACTAACTTCAGAGAGAAGACCTTGCATTTATTTCCAGCTTCCCGCTCCAGCATGCCTGTCCTACTTCCATGTTCTCCCCTCACCTCCTTTTTAGAGAACTCCGTATTCAGGTTCCATGGAAGAACCTCCTCTTCATCACCGTCACTGCTGCTTCAGAAAGATCTAAGACATTGCAGTTCAGAAATAGTTGAACACAATTTTGTGGATTTGCATCAAGAAGGTCAGTGCACTGAACCATAGAGAATTACAAGAGCAGAACTTGGCATATAAAGGAACTGGTAACTGCGTCTCGTTTTTGTTATAACTTTGATATCTCCACGTGGATGATAAATGAACTATTGGAACTGTCAAACCAGCCCTTTACGCAAGTTGAAACCTGAGCACTCATCAGCGTTTTTCTGCACCAATAAGATCAAGGACGTAATCTGTGCACTCAATAGGAAAAGACACAGTACTCTGATTAATAGGGCACATCAAACTATGCTAAATTGATGAGACACAGAATAAGAGTTGAGATGCAAGGATGAGTGCACATATAATATCACAAATGATGTATGAAAAGCACCATAGAGGTTGAGGAGTAATATCAGAACTGTATTTAAGCTCTCGTTCCCTCTTTTGTGTGTCCATGTTAGTGCCTGATCACAGCTTACTGCAGAAGACTTGATCAAAAAGCTAACCATACACAAAACACCCTAGCTGCCACATGACGGAAGGAGATATCCTCCTGCACATGTATCTCTCTTCGCCATCCCTCATTTTCCTGAAAGGTGGATTGCTGACACTTGTCACACCCCCCAGTGTTGAGGGTTGACAGACTGGGGGACTGGGCGGACAGTCTTCTATCCTGCAGAGCTGGACATTCAGGCGAGTGGTTCTTGACACGCCTAGTGTGGGAGGGCAACCTACAGGGTTTAGAGTGGAGTCCTTCCCTGTGTACCCTCTCAAGCTGTACACATAACCAATAGGACTCTCACGCGGCATGTACAGCTTGATGCCATAGCAGGCACTTTTGCTTGCAATGTACTGCCTAATCAGCAGTTGCCCTTTCTACAGGATCAAGGATTCATCAATGGTTATATTCTTACCAGGAGTATAATGCTCTGGAAACATGGCTGAAAATGTTCCATGGCAGGCCGAATTTTGAAGAATCTGTTATGGTCTGAATGGTCCCTTGGCAATGCAGCAGAATTGTCATTGAAATGCAGCATGCGCTGCAATAGCAAATCCGATCTCTGCTCATGTAAGGTGTTTCCCAAACCATGTGAATAGACCAGTAGGACTGCAAGCTTGGTTTGTGCACAAACCCTATTTTAAGCACTAGGCCCAAAAATAACTTTGACCCCCTCAAGTGAAGTGGGAGTGCCCTAGAATGAGGCCATAGAGTACCTCTGAGCTCCCTCAGAAATTGTTTGGCATGTAAATTTGTTTGCTGCACAAATTGCTCAAGGAAGTCCTCATCCAAAAAGAGATTGAAGTAGTCAATTGGCAAAAAATTGGCTGTACTTACTTAACATTCAGCGGCACCAATGATGAGCGGAATTTGGAGCTGAACTAAATTGGGGGGCTGCCAAGAGAGCACTTTGTCTGTGCTTGCTGCCACACATGCCCGCGCTCTGGGCTAGTCTACCCTGCTTTGGTAACTTTGCTGATCATATTGTGCTTGTGAAGGTACGGCACAATTGCCTCATCATGTCCCTCAGAATTGCTTTAAGATACGTAGGAGGATGCAACTCCACTGTAGGAGGCTGGCTTAGTATATGCTGCATACTTATTTAAGTGAAGCATTTGAACTAATCCAGACAAACATTATGGTGAATTTAGTGGTCTTTGACAACCTTAGAAAGATCTCTAAGTGGTAACTGTGGAGAGCAGCCTTCAGGTTACCACAGAGGAGTGTTCAGCAGCTTGTTTTCACAGTTCCAATCATGTAGTGTAGGTCAAACTAAAAAGAACCACAGTGTGTTTATATAAAAATATATTTATTACACAGTACTTATCTAACACATCGGTATATCTCCTGTCTGGAGATATTACCCAAATACCCAAAAAAAGCACAACATTCAGAAGTCTCAAGGGAGAGGCCAAACCATATATTAAAGAAGTGGAATGCAAACTTCAACTGAAGTTGGGACTGAGATGAGGAGACTCTGACGAGTTGGGGACACGTGGAACCACCCAAGGTAAGAACCCAGGGCCCCACAGATGCTGTGTGCAGAGTGGAAACACAGCTGCATGCTCAATACCACTCAATGGGTAAGTCACAGTTGCAGTTTTAGGAGAAGAGGACCCTTTGCAATGGACCCTGAGGCAACCCTATGGAAGACAGAAGGTTTGAGAGTCACCCCACCATGGATACCCAGAAACCAGGGTACCTACACCTGGGAGGCTAGGTGCATATGTGACTAGTGACGTTGGAACCCACCATAGAGGACTTCAGGAAAGATGCCACTGGAGAAGACTTGGATAGTGTCCAGTGGAATCCAAGGGTGGATTTGGGACGAGGAGAACCTGTAAGCAGAGGGGACAGAGTATATGCCACCCAAAGGTGACCAGGGGGCACGGAAGAGCTATGCTGACCGAGGTCGGATGTTTCAGCATTGGTGACGGTGCTGTTGCCGCTGCAGCTGTGCAGACCAGATGACGCCGAAGAAGCCCAGGAGCCGTCCATGAGCTGTCCCACAAAGGAAGTCGAGAACCAGGGGTTCGGTGACCGGCGGGAGCACCAAGAAGCCTATGCAGCGACAACTGGAGTGGAAGCGATGCAGGAGCAATGTTGGGACCAGCAAGGTCCAAGGGACTCACCACAAGCAGGAGAGTCAGAGCAGGCCCCAAACAAGCAGAGGATGCCACTGGAGCAGAAGAAGACCCTCAAGAGGACCCACAGGCTGGAGGCAAAGAAGTCACAAGAGGACCTCGAGCATCTCATCAAGAAGGAAGGCCCACGGTGCAGAGGATACTGCGAGGATGCTGTACTTGGCAGGAAGAGATCCTGGAGGCTGGAGCTTTGTGTAGCCTGAAGATCTCTGGAGTGCAGAGCCCACAAGCCTTGGCAACAGCAAGTTAATGCAGTGCACAGTGGTTCTGACAAGGCATACTGACTTAAAATTGCAGAGAGGACAGGTCAAGCCTCTCGGGAGTTGCAGAAGCACCACCTGTGTTGCTGACCCTTTCGAAATCTGTGGGATGTCAGGAGCAGCAGACTGGTCAGCTTTGTTACAGTGCCTGCAGTTGCAGTGGAGGGACTCCTTCACTCCAAGGGACATTACTTTGGGTGTCTGTGATACCCACAGAGAGACAAGGAGCAGCAGGAATCTTCCTTGGTTCAGTCTCGGTTCCAGGCAAAGTCCAGCGCAGTCCAGGTGCCCAGACGGTGGAAGATGATGTGGTTCTGGGCGTGAATCTTATCCCATGCTGAATCTGAGGAACCACCCAAAGGTAAGCCCTTAAGTACCCTTGGGAGAGAGTTGGAACGATCCAGGGGTCCATCCCAGAGGAGAGGCTGGACAGAGGAGAAGATACTCCCATGTCCTTTGTCCAGTTTCGCGCCAGAGCCGGAGCCAAGGTCTCCTTGACCTGGCTCAAACTGGGGTATGCAAGGAGGGCACCAAATGTGCCCTTCATAGCAGTCTGGCACTAGCAAGTGCCCCCACCTCAGCCCAATACACTAATGCCTGTCTGGGAGGTGGTCACACCTCCCTCTGTCAGGAAACCTGTTGTCCTACCTTTGCCTGCTCGAGCTTGGCTCAGCAGCAGGAGGGCGGAATCGTGTCTGGGGTCGACAGCAGCACTAGCTTGCTGTCAGACCCTGAAAGGCTGTTAAGGGTTTTACAGTGGGGTAACCCAAGGGAGCCCCCCCAGGACATGGAATCCTGCTTCCAACACTGGGATCGGTGTTGGGGTAGTATTTCAACATGCTTGATATCAAACATGACCAGGTTTGGTTCTGCCACTATAGAATTAGACGTCTTGAAGTCCACTATATGTATCAAAATGGCTGACCACACTTACAAAGCCTGGAGAATTGACGCCGGAGTTCGTAAATGTGTCCTGCTTATGCAGGGGCACCCTCACACTTATAACCTAGCATCTTGCCTTCAGGATTGAAAGGCCTGCCTTAGGGGTGACTTATAGGTTTTAAGTGCAGTGATCTTAGATATAAGGAAACATATATCTGTCATGAGAGGTGCAAGCACCAACTCACACAGGCTGCAATGGCAGGCCTGTAGTAACCGTTTTTAGTGGTCTCGCAGGGGTGGCACACTACATGCTGCAGGCCATGGGAGACCCCTGGTGTACCTATGCCCTGGGTAACTTAGTACCATATACTAGGGACTAACAAGGGTACTTCAGTAGCCAATCGTTGATCTACCAAAGTACTAACCAATGTTCATTTAGGGAGAAAGCACAGTGACTGGGGTCCTGATTAGCAGGATCCCAGTCAGACTAGGTCAAATACAGACTGACACCAAGCAAAAAGTGGGAGTAACCATAAAAGCAGATCCTACTTTCCTACTTACACCGACTGAAAAATCACTTCCAAATTCTCCCATTTTCCTTTCCCTCAGATTCTGTATCAGAATTTGCTGTCTCAGTCTCTGATCCTGCCTCAACAGAGTCCTCCATAAACTGAGTTAGGGTTTGGGCAGCAGTCATCCACCGATACACCGTCTCTGCTGACTGGTTAAAACCTTCCCCAAAACACTGTCTTACGTAGAAGTCAGAAGTATTATTGTAAATCAGGCTGTGAATGTGCACGTCTGTGAGATGTGTGATGCAGTAAATAACCAAAAAAGATTTATCTTTTCAGTGAATCTCTAGGTTCTCCAAATACACTAAAAAAGATGAAAAAAGGCACTGTATTACTTCACCTTGCCACATACCCAATACCACAGCATACGTTTGTCATGGCAACTTTATTGTTGGGGGACGTGCTGGGCCATTGCCAGTAAAAAAGTAATTTCCATGAAGCTACACATTTTGGGGGGATCTCAAGAAGCAGACATTCACATAGTAGCCGCTGCAGCTTTATGCGCAGGCGTGCTCCTTGTGAAAACTCAGTGCCATCACCAGGTTCAATAGAATTACATGGCAGAAGAGCACCAAATTCAATCAGCTCTCCCTATCTGAACAGGTTAAAAACATTACTTCCTCCTGCTTTTTTACTTTAAAAGTCCCTAAAAAGATTTTACCTTTTATCCCCATGGCCCTCACAAAGACAGTTATTACTACATTGATACTGTCTAAAATTGATTATTGTAATGCTCTATTTAGGAGCAAAGAAGAACGTGATACGCAAATTACAGATGCTACAAAATGCGGCGGCATATTTACTTCTTAAAATTCCAAAGTTTAGCCCTGTAAGCCACGCCTTTCGTGACCTGCACTGGCTACCAGTCCAGGAAAGGATTCATTTAAAATCTATGTGCATTCTGCATAAGACTCTGCACGGAGCTCGCTCAGCCTACCTTAACTCACATATCAGGCGCTACACACCACAACGAGAGCTTAGATTTGTAACCGCCTCTCGGCTGGTTCCAAGGATAAAAACATTAAAGTGGGGTGGCAGAAGTTTTCTACATCTGGCCCCAAAACTATGAAACACGATGCCCATTAATCTCAGGAAACAAACCAATTTGTTAATGTTCAGAAAGGCATGCTTTGAAGACATGGCTGTTCGCTCACAAATCTTAGCCGACTAGCCCAGCTTCTTGCACAGAATCTGGACAGCTAGGACTAAGACGCCACAGCAAACACGCTCTTTATAAACGCTATAGTTAGTAATTAGTATTTTAAAAAACCATAGAAATTCATGGAAAAAAACATAGGTTTCAGGGACGTTATAGTTAGTTGGACATTTCACTCGTACAAAACCAGAGAATTTCGGCCGTTATAGTTAGTTGAGCTAACTATAACTCGCGCCCCTATAATGCACTTCTGATGACATCACATATTGCATCACTTGTGACATGGTCAGTGACATCCCTGATGACATCTCAAATAACATCACTGATGACATCATCTGCTTAATATCTGATGCACCACTTCACACACAAATATAACCTTTTCCTACACCCACTCTAAAATACAGACTACCATTCTCAAACCATACACACCAATACCAGTTAACACATACTCACTGATTCATAGGTCTACACACGTAGTCACTCACCAATACAGCCACTGATATATGCAGTCATATACCTATACAGATACTCACACACCACCTCTCATCCATAGAGTTACTCACACAACAAGTCAGCCATCTAAAGACTCAATCACACTGCCATTTGTTCACAAATAAGATTATACACGCACCACCTCACTTATTTATACAGATACTAACACATACTTACTCTTATGCAATCAATGGAACAAGCATACACTCATCCATACAGCCACTCTCCCAATCACTCACTCTAACATATAGTCAGTTATACACTCACATATACTGTCTTTCACATATGTAGGTATTCTCATATACCACCGAGAGATCCATTCACTCACCAGCACAGCCATACACACACTCACTCATACAGCCCCTCACAGACGTACTCATGAACCCATACAGCCACTGAATCACCCACTCACACATCCATGCAAGGAGTCACACACCACCCACCCTCCCACACAGACACTTAGGACCCATACAGGTACTCAGACAACCAATCATTACCCATATAGATACTCCTGTAGCTATTCACCAACCCATGCCGCCACTTACACACCAACTGACTGACTGATACAGACATTTACACAGATTAGCATTCACTAAGACACGTTTAATCACTCACTTATGCCGTCAGTCATGCACCCACTAAATCATCCATTCAGACACTCATTCACCCGTTCATTCTTCAATACACCTTGGCATATGTGTGTATATATATATATATATATTTATATAAAAAATGTGTAACATTTTTAGAAACACTTAGTCACTGGATGATGACATTAGTGATGTCATTTGAGATGTCATGCGTGATGTCACTGACCATGTCATTAGTGATGTAATATGTGACATCAGCAGTGCATTCCGGGGACACAAGTTATAACTAGCTCAACTAACTATAACGGCCAAATTTCTCTGGTTTTGTACGAGTGAAATGTCCATCTAACTATAGCGTCCCTGAAAATGATGTTTTTTTCAGTGAATTTCCAAGGTTTTTTAAATGCTAATTTCTAACTATAACATCCCTGAAACCTATGGTTTTTTCAGTGAATTGCAAAGGTTTTTTAAATACTAATTACTAACTATAATGTAGTAGTAGTGTTTGCAGAGTGTGCAGAAAGGGGGCTGGGCCTCCGAACAGCGCTCCTAAATTCCGCTGCGTAGGACTTACAGGAGGTACTAGGAGGGCTTCTTTGCCCCCCAAAGTTCCTCAGGAATAAAGTGGACTTCATCTCCCAACTCGTAGTGTGCCAGGAGGCTCATTTGCAGAGTGGTGGAAAAAGGGTGGAGTGGCCTCCGAAGACCTCTTAGCAATCCCATTGTGTGGGACTTACTGGAGGTAACAGGGAGTAGATGGCCCCCCAAGGACAACCTTGGGTGCCAACTACCCCTCATATTACCCTCTGTAAGTCCCACACAGCAGGATTGCTAAGTTCTCATAGCATGCCCCCTTTGCCCACCACTCTGCAAACGTACTCCCTGGCACACTCTTGGATGGGGATTGAAGTCCCCTTAGCTGCTGGGGGTCCTTAGGGGACAACTAGCCTACCTGACACCTCCTGTAAGCCCCAGATAGTGGGATTGCCAAGAGGTGGACACAGGCCAAGCCCCCTTTCTACACCACTATGCAAACATGCCTCCTGGCGCACTGCTGCTCGAGGGCTGAAGTCCACAGGACCTCATCGCCCCACCAGCAGTGCGCCAAGAGACTCATTTGCAGAGTGGTGTAAAAAGGGGCGTGTCTTCGGACCACCTCTCAGCAATCCCACTATGTGGGGCTTACTGGAGGTTCCTGGTGGGCTAGTTGGCCCCTAAGGACCCTTAGTATTAAAGGGGGCTTAATCCCCCAATCCAGAGCGTGCGAGGGGGCGTGTTTGCACAGTGTTGCAGGGAGGGGGCGGGGCCTCCGGCTAGATGCAGCTTATGGTATTTTTAGATTATTGTTAGAAGGGCGGCTGTGTGCCCCTCTCTTAATATGTTAAGGTCCTGGGGACCCCATCCCCCATGGCTAGACTCAAAAAACAAAAAAAAAGGGAAGAAAAGGGAAGGGGGCTGTGGGGTCCCCCTCCCAATGCCGATTTTGGCCCCAGGGACCCCACCCCCTGGGACATGGCCTAGTTTATATATCTTTTTTATTTATACAAGAGGGGGGCGTGTGGCTCCCCTTTCCTGTGCACCCCGGGGCCTGGCCAGCCTTTATTTTTAATTTTAGAGGGGGTCACGTGGCCCCCCTCCTGAGGCCAATTATGGCCCTGGGGACCCCATCACCCGGGGGCGGCCTTCCGTAAAAAAAAAATGTAATTAAAAGGAAGGGGGCCAAGTTTCCCCCCTCCCGGGCCACTTCGGGCCCCGGGGAAGCAAACTGCAATGTCCAGGGGGTGGGCACCCCAGGACATTGCTGGAGCCAGCCCTGGGGGGTGGCGGTTCCCAGGGCCAAAGAGGGATCTGGGAGGGGGGCCTCATGGTCCCCCTCCCTTCATGTGCAAAGCCCCAGGGAGGTGGTGGTCTCCGAGGCCCACAACGGACCCCCAAACTTTATGTATTCCCCGGGGAGGTGGTGGTCCCCAGGGCCATTTGGGGGGGCTCGAGCCCCTCCCCACATTTTTTTAAAAATCAGAGCCCCGGGGAGATGGCGGTCCTCAGGGCTGCGTGCTCCCCGCATGTTATCAGCATGGCCCTGGGGATGTGGCGGTCCCAGGGGCTGCGTGGGCCCTGCATTATATTTTTTGATTGCCCCCGGGACCTGGCCCGCCCGGGGGCTGATTAAAACCAAGTGCTGGAGCCTGCGCTTGGTTTTAATCCCCTGACCTAGGGGGTCAGGGTGTTTGTACCCTGTCCCCTTTTCTTTTTTTTCACCTTTTTTCTTGTGACTAGGTTCTACAGAGTCACAAGATGGCTGACAATACTTCTTGGTTTGAAGTGTTGGCAGCCAATAAGAATGAAGCCCGTGATCGGGAGGGTTCGCAGATCCACCGGTCACCAGGTATCGATATTGTTTATTTCTACATTTCTCAGGAACTACTGAACAGATTTACACCATTTAAAGCAAAGAGTGCACTCTGGACCAAGAGCTACCTCTCTGCCAAATTTCGTTCAGCAGTTCAGGCTGTAGCCACGAAAAAAGTTCCTATGGACATTAACATGGAGAATGTGTTTTGAGACACCCTTTTTTCTCGGCCCCTGCTTGACAAATCACCCGAAACTTAGAAGACAGGAGCTATTCGGAGTGGGCCATTAGTTTTGAAAATTTCACGAAGATTCGTCAAACAGCGCCAAAGATGTTGGCAAATCAAAAAACGCTTTTCCTACGGAAACTAGGTCGTAACTATAATTACCTACTGGCAACCACACACATACATACATAAACACAGCTATAATTTGGGTAACAGTTCATGCCCGGCGCTAGTATCTCAGTTACGGGTCCCCACCAGTATTTTTTAAAATCATATCAAACAAACAATATACTGAGATATCAACAGTCACATCCAGTGGCAGCTGGTCCATAGGGGCGCCGGGGCAGTGCCTCACAAAAGAAACTGATCACTGCAGTTCGGGTAACAGGAATGTAAGCAGACGAATTGACAGACTTCACAATTCGTCTGTTTACATTTCCGGGCCGGCCTGTGCTTCACGGGTGAAAGTTCGCATGTCAAGGCACAGCGCACGCAGGCGCGAGCACGAGTCCAGAAGATGGTCTGACTGCACATGTGAGAGAGGAGCGTTGCTCCTCACTCACATTCACAAACCATTAGGTATGCTGCGCATACCTAGTGTAGTGCAGGCGTCTGAAGATAGGCTCCTGCTCGGGAGGTGACGTGTTTTTCGCAAAGTCGCCCCATGCCCTATCAAATGCCAGGATACAGAGTAAATATGGGTCAGCCGCCCGGCCACCTGTCACATCCAGTTTCCTGATTTGGCAGTTAGTATTTCCTGTTGAGCAGCAAAAGAAAAGAGCGTGGAGAGGTTAGTTCCACCACATTGCAGAGGAGGCATGATGTGACGTGGGACCGGCGGGGATGCCTGGTAAGGTTTACTCATTATATTAACCCCTACCCCGAAGCCTTAATTTGAGCTGGTGGTTGTGAGTGTTTGTGTGCTTGAGGTTGTTTGCCATTTGAGAAAGAGTAGCGGACAGTGAAGGTGGGTGACAGACGGGGAATAGGGAGAGTCATTACGGGCCTTTGTAATGTTTGGCATTCAGTGAAATAATGATGATGAGGTTAGAGGAATGGTGCACCTGCGGCGGCTAGTGTCAGGAGTTGTGATTGGCCCACGCTGCACATTGCTAGCTCCTTTAGAAGTGGAGCTGCGGCATTTGCTCCCTCGTGAAATGGATCCAAATATCCGAGTCAGGCCCAAAGCGAGAGATATATGCTTGCTGTGTAACATGCTTACAGTGGCCAGCCCTCTGATGTATGGCATTAAAACTGTCCCTGTGCCCAAGTTAACACGGATGCCAAAACATGGATTGACTTGCAACAATGAATGTTAAAAACGTTGAGAGAATAACTTTCAGCGATTTATTCCCCTTATTTTACATGTTTACTTGATCTTGCATTCCCCACGAGTTAGCTATTTTATAATGTTGTTGTTTATCTGTATTTTATTCTGTGCATGCTTTGAAGCTTGAGCCATGCCAGGTGTTTGAGGGGCTTTGATTGAGCACGCAGGCACGAATGCTAAAGCCAAACAAGGTGCCTGTCAGTGGGTTGGCCTCTCTGCAGAGCACACAGAACAATATTTGTGTATTCCTTTTGCAACTGAAATTCTGTGGAAATGTGTGTGAAGGGGGTACCCGGATGTTAAAATATTTGCAAGACAAAAGTAAGAGAAATTAAAGTGCTTATATTTGAGGGAGTGCAGTGCATGTTGAGGGTAATGAAGTGACAGATGTCAGGAAGGGCATTCGAGGAAGAGTAAAAAGAGGATGCTGAAGAGGAAAGAGAGGGGGTTGAAGATGTGCAGATGGACAAGATACGCAGAGAAAAAGAGGATACATATCTAACATAAAGCACACAAATAATTGAAGGCCAAAACTCCTTCCACAGGCCTCAATGCCATTTAATTCACAGGCCACTATTTCAAAATTTCAGAATTTAAATATTTTCAATGTTAATTATTTATAATTAATCATTGTTGTTACTCATTTATCTTAAACAGCTAACACCCAGTGACAAAGCCAATCATGCTGACAGGCTTTAGGCGTATGTCAGTTGCTGCGCCATTTATCTGGATAAAATGACATCTTAGCGAGAAACCAAAATACCGGTCTGTTGGCACACTATGGGAATCACAGAAATGTGTTTGGCATGTTCCTTTATAGGGAGCACCCACTTTTTTCATCTCACTTAAAGACCTGTCTGCACATATTTCTATATGACTGATTACAGCCAGCAGCTGTCGGTGCTTCCTGAAGTCTGGTTAGAGCATATTTTTCCAAAGTTAATGCTGCATGCAGTGCAAGATACGGGGCAGTTTTTAATATGTTTAATATTTCCAGACTATACGTTGCCACTGCTTAATAAGCCGTGCTTTATCGCTGCATTCATTTGCTTTAAAATGCACCATTTGCCAAATCTTTTTTTAATTTCTTTCTCAGGAGAGGGACTCTGCCTAGACCCCAGGTTTGTCCATTGAACTTGTTCACATCGCTAACTAGTGTTTTCTATTGAAAAGGGTAGAGCCAAAGCAGTCTTGCTGAGTACCCTAGCCCCCTTCAGAAGTCAGGCTTGTTTGGCAACCCAGAAATTCTCTGAAATAATGTATGAGTTTTCTTTTATGAATGCCTAGAAGAACTGAATTTCTAGTCCATTTATCACAGAAACAGTGCTGAAAATCGCACCAAAAAGAGGCCAATTTAAAAAAAGAAATTTGAAGGGGGAGAATCTCCACCCCCCACCCCGGCATCCCCCCCGATTGCCGCCGGGCTCGCTCGCGTTGATTCGTTCTGCATATGCCTCACCACTTTCATATGCCGCCACTGTCACAACCCTCAAATCAACTAAACAGTCAGGAGTTTTGGGGGTGAGGAAATATTTCCCCAGGCCTTCTGGATATTGAAATCTGTTGAATCTCACTCATGTTTTTCTTATTTCCTGAGAGTTTGAAATCTAAGTCTTAAGTTTTGTTTCTTGACACTTTTACTCTCTGCCCAATGTACTCCACAGTACCAAGGGAAATGCCAGTTCAGTGCACTTAAACAGCCAATCAAACCCACATGTAATCTTAAGCAGGCTATGGGTTTCTACCTCACATTCATTATTTTTTTACAGGATGAACCATGGACAGGAAGTGCGGGAGATGTGATGCAGAATGTACTGCAGAAGAGGCTCTTTGTCCAAAATGTCGGTATTCCAATCCTCTGAACACAAATGATGATACTTCAACCCAAACAGGAGATCCAGAGTTTGCAACAAGCTGTAAGTTGTTTGGCAAACATTTGAGGTTCCTACACATTACCTCCTCGTTCATCTTCCTCGTTCCCATCCTTGCTTGTTGAAAAGCTCGAGCTTCAAGACCTGCATCTTTAGCTTTTAATTCCCTTCAATTAAAAATGAGTGTTTCTGTGTACACACAGTCTAAGGATATAGTCTGTCTCTTTTGTTATATCAGCAATTCCATAATGCCCTGCTCCACCATCCCTGTTCCTTTTTAGTTTGTTTCCTGTCCGAGAAAAATATAGTGAATATAAAACAAAATGGTGAGTTACCTTTTAATAATGCTTTTTTTCCTGTAAATGTGCTGCAAACTCTCCTCAAGCCTCATTTGTCAGCTTAACTATATATAGTAAAGCGGCGATCCACTACAGCAGGGCTCCAGGCTCCCCGAAGCTCCAGGGAGTATATCATACTGACATTAAAATATTCACCCAGACGTTTGCAGATCTTTTTAATGAAGAGCATGATTCACTATCAATTTCATGTACTGGTCTTTGGATTGTCAGCATCTCCAAGAGTGTTTGCCCTGAATAAGCCAGTTGCTCCTTTTTTGCGTGAAGAAGTTCTTGACCTGTCAGCCTTAGGATGGTCTTCCCCCAGACATTTTGCCTACTTTTAAAAAAAATTGTTTTTATTAGCATTTGATACAAAGAACAACCTAGAGGCGGAGGCCTCAAAATGATCAACAGAGAATGGGGAGGGAGAAAAAAGAAGGGTGTGGGGGGAGCGGGGGGGAGGGGGAAGTAAAGGAGGGAAGAGGCAGGTCAGCTCATTAGAGGCATCATAGTATCCCAGGATTACAAATAATGAAAGATAGATCTGACAGTCTGTAAGTTAGAGACAGAGCTTAGGGGAGTGTGGGCACCTCCAAAATGTGGAGTTGTGAGTCACTCCACCAATAAGGCTACACATCAGGGGGAGGATCAACCAACCCTCCATAGTGCAGATGTATCTGTAGGGGTACTGCTGCTGCAAGATCCAGGGAGCGGGCTTGGAAAGGCAAGTTCCCTTCTGCCATGGATCGGGAGGGGAGAGGAGTCTCGTAGTCATAAATACGATAGCAGTGGTTCCACAATATCTTTAGGACGAGAGGTCGGCTGCATTAGTTGGCCAGTTGCTTCTGACAGTAGGCTGCATCCTACAGCCAGGACTCGACTTTGGGTGCAGCTCTCCTCCCCCAATGCATAGCAACTCGACTCTTAGCCATAAGCAAGAGCATAGCTGTAAGGCGTTGAATCTCAGAAGGTATGTCTCTGACAAAGCCCAGAAGGCATATCAGCGGGGTTGCATTATGGAGTGGTCAGTAACCTGTTGTCATGTATTGTTCGGCATGTGGCATGGATCTGGTGATAGAGCAAGAAGTCTACTGCTGTGGGACGCGGGGTTCATTCAGAGAAAACAGGGCGGAATTGACTCCTAGGGTAAAGGTTAGCAAATGAACCAATCCAAAGAAGGGGGCCCCCCGGCAGAGGTGAGGTAGAGGAAAACAGGGGGAATGAACCAAAACAATTTCAATAGAAGATTCTCTATCTAATTTCAATATTGTAAATAGTCAATGATATAATAACGCAACAAGGCAGTGCACAAATATAACAGTGAACCACAAAAAAGGATAGAAATATATCCAAAAATTATTTTTATTGGATACATTTGATAGCTAAGGAATCATATCATAATGAATCAAAACATCAGTAGCACATCCCACCCAACACTCAGTCAAATCTCAAGCACACAATCTCAAATATTCCCATTCTCACACAATCCAAATGGATCATTCATACAAGACAAACATAAGAGGGTTCAAACTACTGAAAATAATAATATGCTGAAATCTCATATAAAGTTAGGGTATACAATGATTAAAAAAAGGCACATATGTCAGACAGATACAATCCAAAATGTAGATCACAAATAATTCATAGAATAACATCAATAATTAATCCAACGTGACTGTTAGAGACATGGAATGGATTACATTTTCTAAAGACTCCTGACATTCCAACTATTGGAATCCTGCGCCAACGCGCGTTTCGGTGTTTGCTAGACATTGGGCATCACCTTCCTCAGGGTATCAGAGTCAGAAGCACAGAAGAACAGTGGGATGTGCCTGCAATAGAAATAAATATTAACATAAGGATAATGATACAATTGCTGGATATCAATGTTAGGCAAGATAAAGGGGGTTCACACAGCACTGAAAGTCTTGTTGAAAAACAATGTAGAAATAAATGAAAAAATAAATGAAATGACTGCGGGGAACCTAGCCACAAGGACACTCAATATAATGACAGAAATCTAATATATACAACAATGCAACAACACATGAAGTTAACCTAGTCAGATGAGAAAACATCATCTCACAGATGAAAATAACATACATGTGTTGAAGAGTTAACATCAAGGGGCTGATCTACAGACAACAAATTACAGACTGTGCATGACGATCGGAAACGGGTCCGATATGATCCCATTTAAGTGTAGTCTGGCAGTTGGGGGAAGTATATAGTAACTTGATATGGTGTAAAAAATGCAGACTGTGGCCCAAAGGAGTAAGAATAGAAAAGGCCATTCCAATGAATTGAACGTCTTTATGGCGTCTCGTAGAGCAGCGATCACAGCGAGATGGGACTCCATGCTGTGAATAACAGCAAACAGGGTGCGAAGATTGTGTACTGTGGACCACCCTGGCACAAACCTCTATTGGTCTGGGCGAACTATGTCTGGTAAGATTGAAGAGGCAGTTGGCAATGAGTTTTGTGGATATTTTTGTTGTCTATGTTTCTCATTGACAGTGGCCTATAGGAATCGCACCGATTCGCTGGCTCTTCGGGTTTGACTACCGTACCGATGACTGCCTCACGAAGCTGTGGTGGCAGTTCAGAGAATTTCTGAGAAGCATAGCGAGCAGGCGAGGGATCAGTAGGATGGCATATTCCTTGTAAAAGGAAGTTGCAAGCCCATCTAGGACAGGCGCCATCTCGCCGGGGAGGCTCTGTGACATGTAGCATTTCATCCTCCGTGAAGGGGGAATCCAAGTATAGGCGATGGGCGCAGTCAAGCCAGAGTAATTATATAGTATCCAAATAAGTCTCAAGCTCCTCCGTGCTCGGTAAGGTCGTGGCATTAAAGACTCGAGAGTAGAAGGAGGTCATTGTGTGTAGCAACGTGGTGGGGAATGATTGTCATTCTATTTGATGATCAAGTAGTTCTACTACATAGTCTAAGGCCGCAGAGCATGTTAGACAGTGTTCTACCACGGTGATCTCCCTCGCCATAACGACGTGTCGTCAATTCACGGGTCAAGTAATGGAACTCTCGCCCTGCCTCTTCGTTATAGTTAGTACGTTTTTTGCGAAAAGTTGGTATGGTGGCAGGATCCATAGAGGCATGGCATTCTAGTTCGAGCACTCAGAGGTCACTCTCCAGCATGGCGAGGCAAGTTATGATCGCCTTGAGAACACCGCCTTGCACACTCCTCAGATCACAGCCTTGAAGGCCTCCCATAAAGCCGATGGGGAGGAACTGAACCCTCATTGGTGGAAAAGTGTCAATAATGGTGAGTTTGAAAGACAGTCTCAGCGTGCTGTAGAGAGCAGTCTCCATGTGAATGCCCATGGAGTGCCCGTTGGCGGGGAAAGTTCCAGGATTGCGGAAATGTGGTCCGAGAGTGTACAGGATATGTGTGACACATCATGGGTAGTCAACAAATGATCTAAATCCTACCACATGCCATTTGCCTATGTAACACAGGTGCCCTCCTTACTACACCCGTGCGTGTCCAAATAATTGCAAGGCAATTATCGTTAATTAAGGTGTGCAGCTGTTCAGCCGCGATGGGCTGGGGTTGACAGGGAGCGCCAGAGCGATCCATATTTGGGTCCAGTAACACAATAAAGTCACCCCCCTACATATCACAGCGCCTGGCCGCAAACTAGCAATTTATCGCCATACGTCTGCAAAGAACACCTGGTAGTCAGTATTCGGGCTATAGATGGAGGCCAGTATAACCGGGTGCCGGTGTAGCGAACCAGCTAGGAAGATGCAACGCCCTTCAGTGTCGTATATGGCTTGAGTCAGGTGGCAGGATAGGCCCTTACGTAAAGGTATGGCAGTCCATTGCGCGTAGTAGGAGTTGGGGGATACATGCGGTTCTGCGCACTAGCCCGCCCTGAGGCGGGATGATGTTGAATGAGTGAGTTGGAGTTCTTGAAGAAAACCAATGTCGATATGCTGTCTGGTAAAATAGATGCATACTAATTTGGCCTTCCAGTAGTCTTTCAGACCGCGGACATTCAGAGGCAGGCACTTAGTGGCTGTCATCATAGTGTCTAGGGGGGTAGTGTGGAGCGTGGAGGCTGACCCTGATAGGCCTGGATGCAAATCATGAGGAGGCGAGAACGGGATTCATGCCAGGGAGAATGGTGGAGAGTAGGGAATGTTGGAATACAGTGAGTCACCGGCTGGGGAAGCCTGCTTAGTGCAGAGAGCTGTAGGGAGGACCTCCGAGCCACTGTCATGGGTAGGGGATTGGAGGTTTGTCCTGCCAGGGATGTTAACGAGGAGGATCTGAGAGTGGAGTACAGCGAATCAGTGGCTGAAGTGGAACAGATTGTCAGGTTGCAGGAGGCAAACTATGCCAGGGTGAGATGGGGCCCAAATGGAGAACTGACTGACCGGATCAATATAAATAGAGGTGTTAGACAAGGATGCGTGTTGGCACCGACATTGTTCTCCTTGTATGTAAATGATATACCAGATACCCTCTTGGGCTGCGACCAGGATTCTCCCAAGATGGGTGGTGACTACGTGCCCGCATTGTTATTTGCAGATGATACTATTTTAATATGGCAGACACCAAAAGGATTACAAAATTTACTAGATACCTTTTGGTCTTACTGTGAGACTAAAGGATTGGAGATTAACTTGTCTAAAACTAAGTATATGGCGGTTAATCGTCATAGAACTTTAAAAAAAAACACTGACTGTTAATACAGAAAGGATCGAATATGTGCAAAATTTTAACTATTTAGGCATTGCTTTAGACACTAAACTAGACTGGAAAACTCAAATGGATAAAAGTAAAACAATCCTCACCCAGAATCTAGTTCCGATAGCAAGGCGACACAGGAGTAGCTGCTCCAAAGCTGTGTCTCCAGCATTGGAATTGTATAAATACAAAGCCCAATCGGCCTCTCTTTATGGGGCCGAACTATGAGGTTATGCAGCTAAACACGCCTTTATGATACAAGAGAACATTTTCTTTAGGAAATTACTAGCCATCCCACGGCGTACACCTTTACTCCCAATCATAATGGACTTGGATATCCATCGTACTGATGACCATGCGGCTTTACGATCCCTGCTGTATTGGGTCCGCGTGTGGTCAACAGACAAATTAGTTGATTACAGAGAAGCCTTAAAAGAAATTTTGAAAATAAAAAACACTACGAAGCTGGTATGGCTGAACCATATTGAGGATTGGTTTGTTAAGCTGGGGCTGAGCCACTACTGGGAAGATCCCGAAGGCCTAAATCTGAGTTGTAAAAAGGTGTTAAAAGTAAGATACTGGGCGTTTGCTTTAAACTTAAGACTACATAACCCTGAAATGGGGACCCTAACTTTGAGATATCTTGCTATGAAGACAGAGAGCAGATTTGAATCCTTCATGGATGAGATCTTACCAGGCCTAGCTAAATCGGTGTATTTAAAGTTCCGTTATGGCATATTACAAATCAAAGCAAATACTGCGAGATGGGTATGCAATAAAGGTAACGCAGGGAAGGATGACCTAGTTAGATGTGAACTGTGTAGTAATGGCGCCATAGAGGATGAAGCGCACGTACTATTCTTCTGTTCTGCGTATACACACCCCAGAAGAAAATGGATAAAGCCTATTTGCCGTCTTTTGGGCTTCAGTCGTTTCAGTGAGGCGGAAAGAATTTTTAGAACTGAAACAACACAATCCATTGTTTTTAGTGTAAGCAGATATCTTTTTTCTGTGGAGATAGTACGAAGGAAATGGGGTTTTAAGCGGGAGTGTCCCCTGCTAGACCCTTAGTTGAGTCACCATAAGTATTAGAGGTGGGATGAGGGTCTACGAGTTTGTGTCTGTACTGCCTATAATTTTTATAAATCTAGCTTCTTTCTTTAATAGAAAAAAAAGGAGGAATATCACTCATACAAAGCACGTTTTAATGAACTGCTTTGATTTAGCAGCAGCAGCAGCTTGTACCTGTTGCACCGCCGAACGACGGCGGTGCAACAGGTACAAGGCAGGCTCTGACTAGAAAGGCTGGTCATCCCCTTACCGCTTCTCTCCAGGAAGCACCAGCTGCTAAATCAAAGTGTATGCATGAGAAGGGAATGACCCTTCCACACATAGATAAACACCTTAGGGAGTGTAACACATAGGGCCCGATACACAGAATGAACTTAAGACTCAATCCTAAACTTACTACTTTTGGCATTCACAGAATGCACTTACTACTTTTGGTATTTACAGAATTAACTTACTACTTTTGGTATTCACAGAAGTTAGGATTTTGTCTTAAGTTTGTCTTAAGTCTGTCTTAAGACAAACTTAAGACAAAATCCTAACTTCTGTGAATACCAAAAGTAGTAAATTCATTCTGTAAATACCAAAAGTAGTAAGTGCATTCTGTGAATACCAAAATAGTAGTAAGTTTAGGATTAAGTCTTAAGTTCATTCTGTGAATCGGGCCCAGTGTCTGCATTACACCCCCCACTTTATTTATTTACCACCACAGTCATTTTTAAGGTCCTGAGGAAAGCCAGAATAATTTAAGGCACTGGCTGAAACATGTCGACCAACTGAAGGATGTAAGTGGTAGTAACTCGCCACCGTATAACGTCCTGTAGCCTTAATTTTAACCGCTGACAGTCATTAAAGTCTAATTTACCCTCTGGTACTGGGACCCTCGCCAAGCCGTTTTAACCGACACTTCACCAAACACCCCACACTGCATTTTCGATAACATACCAGCTCTGCTGTAATCAGGCATCGTAGCACACCCGGGACATACTAGGTGTCACTGGGTGGGCCCGATGATGAAGCATGCCACCAACTAGGTTGGTGGGTGAGGGCTTCATGATCACACCTACAAGGTGCCCGTTACATAATAAGCAAGAGTCCTTTAATTAATGGTAATTTTAAGCTAGTCTTCTTTGATTATTACATATAACCCCCGGGGACACGGACTAGCTACCTAGTCCTCTCTCTCCCTCTTGATACGCGCGCGCAACTAGACTTATAACAGTACACAAGAAAATACGATCACTCCTCATCTGAAAGTGCTCAACTGGCTACCATACGAAGCAAGAATAGAGCAAAAGATGCTTGTATCACTCACAAGGCAACACACCACAGAACTACATTACCTAGCTCATAAAATTAAACTATCCTGCGGCACTAGACCTTCGATAGGATCGGAGGATTTTCTAATGAAACCAGCATTATTCCGTGAGAAAAGAACTTACGATAGAGCATTCACAGGAGCAGCACCAAGGATTTGGAATCACTCCCACCGTGTATCAGATGAATCACCTATGCTCCTCGATTCAAGACTAAGTCCTTTCTAATGGGTACATTTCTCCCATAACGTCCAACAGGGACGCCTAAGTCGTTATGGAAAAGGGCAGTCAATACGGCGATCCTAACTCAGATGTTCAATTTAACTATTCGGAGCAGGAATACTACTACCCTGCTAGACACAGAACAAAGAAACTGCTTACCTCTCGATTCAAGATACTGTCATTAACGGAGTTTGAATGGCTAGCCTCTGCTCCTAAAATGAAGTACGACAAGACAATCGTGAATGTAATCTAATGATTTCTATTATTCCTCATTATATTTTTGTGTATGGATAAATATTTGCCAATGTTAACGGAACACATATACATGTTCTTCACATGAATGAATTAGATATCTGCTGATATCCAAGTGGTTGAAATGTAAAGCGCTCTGACACCAAATTCAGGGTCTGCATCACGCTATAGAAAACACTGAATAAAGAAATAAAATAAATAATGGTAAAGTCCTTTTTATCATTACAATTTTGAAAATGCCACTTTTAGAAAGTTGTCATTTTTCTGCCCTTAGCCCCTTGTGCCTGCAGCCTGTTTTGGGTCACATAACTGGCTGTAGCTGACAGACTTTGTGAATTCCTCCCAAACAGTCACACACTAGTGAGATTAGCTGAGCCTCAATGGGCCATTAACTGGCTTGATGGGGAGGATGTGTGTATTAAGCACAGCTCCAGTTTTACCTGGATATGCTGTGCCCTGTCTCCTCACACTAGGCCTAACTACCCTGTATTGTCACTGCAGCCAACTTGTAGGGCAGGGGAGGCAGGAAATGCAGAGAACTTTAACCCCTTCAGTGCTGCGCGAATTTCGCTGCAGTGCTGAAGGGTTTAAAACGCTATTGGCTCATGACGGAAATGTTCCGTCATCAGCACCGGAGCACCGACGCTGATGACGGAACCGTTCCGTCATGAGCATGCAAGGGGTTAAAGAACCTTTAAAGAGACTTCTCCCACCTTATCAGAGAAGGGCACCAGGGTTTAAAATTAGGGCTGTCAGACCCATCTCTGCAGTTCAGTACTGGACCTGTGGAAGGGCTCTCGGGCTGCCTGGTGTGCACTCTACTATACTGCTATGGTACCTGGAAGGACTGCTGTTCTGCCTGGAGCTGGCCTTGAACCCTAAAAAGCCAGCTTTGCTATTGAGCCCTGCATCTTCACCTGCATACAGGACTTCCAGAAGTGACTGTGAGCTGTGTGGCTGGCATCCTGTTAAGAGGGACAGGGACAAAACAGATGCCCACCATCTTGAACTCGCACCTGGACCCAGCCTGAGTGAGTGCTGAACCCCCAAGAGGTCTCCATTCACTCCTGTGATGACAAAGGTGCCCAGATTGCTAATTTCCAAAATGTAGGATTCAGACAAAATTTGGCCAAAAAGTGCTTTGAGAACCAGGAAGAGACCGGTAACAACCTGCACACCTAACTGCCAAAGGTGCATCGCCGATCAGATTGATTGCGCAGCTTCCCCGGCTACGCTCTTCTCCGTAGCAGAAAATCAGTTTCAACGGTCCTTCACTCGGTTGGCGCTTTTTGCTTTTAAACATAATTTTGACCCTTAAACTGTAGAAATTAATAACTCTGGTTTTTCTGATTTGATTTCTGTCGTTTTGGTGTCAATTTATTATAATTTTCTCAATTTTTCAAAATTAGTTTTGAATTTTTATTGTGTTGTGTTTTCACTTTATTACTGTTTGTGTACTGCATACATATTTTCACATTACCTTCAAATTAAGCCTGACTGCTTTTTGTGGCAAGCTACCAAGGACTAATCACAGGTTAATTTAGTGACGTTTTGTGGTTCACCCTTCAAGGGAATGTGGCTGTTACTTGACCAGGGCTCACACTCAAGTCAGCCAACAACCCAATTTCTTACACACATTAATATTGAGTGATCTAATGGTCTGTACTGGAGTAGGTGCTTGGGTAGCAGCTGGAACCAAAACACCAGCCCCTGTTGTCTATAGAGTGTACTGTTATACTAATCTATATATAGAGCTAATTGATTTACTTCCTCTCTTAATTCCTTCGTGCTGAGATTTCCTGCATCTGAATTCGGAGTAGGCCAGTCAGCAAGGGCCAGGTAACTCCTGGATTCCTTAAATGCCCTAATATAACATTCCGCATATATGTAGTAAATACCCACCAAACCATGTTTCATGTTCCTGATATCCTTTCAGGATTTCTATCTTATGCTAAGGTTCATATTCAGCAAGAAGAAAATAAAAATGCCCAATATATGGATGTAGTACCACTAGTACTAGTACCACTCTCAGTACGAAAAATGGTGGCGGTAGCACTTATAACATCTCGCCTGGACTACTGCAATAGCCTATATGCAGGGACCAACAAGACGGTTGTCCACAAGCTACAGATGGTCCAGCATGCAGCAGCCAGATTGGTGTTGAGATGGCATAGGAGGACATCAGCCACAGCAGCTATGGACACCCTCCACTGGCTACCGATCCACAAGAGGGTGCTGTTTAAAGTCCTACTGATCACGTTCAGGGCCTATCACTCACGAGGCCCCTGTTACCTTCAGAGGATGTTTAAACGTTATCCACCCTCGTGTAATCTGAGATCCTCAAACACCAATCTGCTTTCCATCCCCACTTTCAGTCTAAAAACTAGGGGAGGAAAGGCACTGGCGTTCCCGGGCTCAAAGGCTTCGAACAAACTACCCCTGCACCTCCGCCAAACCACCTCCGAATCAGTATTTAGGTATTTAGGAAGTCACTAAAAACTTGGGCCTTCAGACTACCTGATGCACTATGCAAAAGTCTCGTCTGAAAAGTTAGGTCGTCCCAGATGAGTAGCTGCTGCTACTGCTGGCTCTCGCAGCGCCAAGATGCTCCGTGGAGTGATAGACGCGCTTTACAAGAACCACATTACATTTACAGGATCAAACTCCAACAGGCAGTAAAATATTTTAAAGGGGTATGCCATGTGCTTTTATGAAAACAAAATACTTGAAATGACCAATTTGAGCTTATCAGACGGTAGTGTTAAGCACTTGTTATACACACTGAGTCAATAAATGAGACACTCAAGAAGAAAATCAACACCAATTTTAGAAAAATAGCAGGTATTTTTATATTCATGTTAACACCAAGAACTTCGTAACTGGATAAGTACATTTCAATTCATACATTTTTACAGGTAAGTAAAAATGTCACACTAATGCGTTTTAATGCCTAATGCTTTCCTATGGAGAAATAAACAAACTGCATACAGGTATTTGTAAACTAATCTTGGGAGCCCCCTTTTAGACTTAAGGTTCTAGGGGGACAAGGTCCAAAGTACCACCAGCAGTTCGAGTTTAACTGCCCTGAAGTGTCCGAGTGCAGAGGTGCTAGAGGGGATGAAAGCCTGGCGCGCTACACCGTAGGAAAAGAGGGACCAACTCGAGAGCTCCCAACTGGGTTTCAGTTCATGAGGGTCCTAGGAGCAGGGGAGAATCGTCAGTTGTCTTGGACCTGGGCCGGGAATTTCAGGTGTAGAGGGTTTTGGTTGCCTAGTGCACATGCGTGAAAGGAGGCACGTCTGGTTCTCAGTTAGACCTGTAAATGGGGACAGAACAGGACAGCCAGGCCATTCTCTGTTTGCATCTGCGATGCTGAAATCCGTAGTTGGCTGGTCTGTCTGAGGCATTGGGCTCAAACAAGCTTTCGTTGCTGCAAGGTGTCTGGTACTTAGGGTATTGGTGCAGGGTGGCTCTGGTTGGTCCTGGCATCTTCTCACTTGGTGGTGAGACAAAATTGGAGCGCATGGAGCTCGGTGATTTCCTTCTGCGCAGCTGCTGCATCGGTGGACCTGGTGATCAGCAGAACAGTGATCTGGACATTGCAGTCAGTGTCTGCAGGTTTCAGGGAAGTGGCTTCTCCTTCAAGGGTGATGCTGATGGCTTGGTGAAGTGCTAGAGGCCCTCTGAGGCTTTTGGAGGATGTCCAGCTTTAGTAAGAGTCATATTGTCGGGGGAGGACAGGCAGGCAGGGTTTGGCTCCAAAAGTCCAGCAGCAGTCCTCAGTTTTTGCTTCTTCGGCTCCTTTTGGTCCTTCTTATTGTGTCATGGAAATCTAAATTAGCCACCTAAATACTCAATTTAGGGGCGTTAAGGGAGTGAAGGGTTTTATCCAATAGCTAATTAGACTTGGCGTTGCTACACCCTCTATGTGACCACTTCCTGTGGGGAGTAGGCACAACCCTGTCCCAGAACTACTCTTTCCACGAAAAACCTAAATGGTGGAATCCTTCTTTCGTGGAGCACATCAGGCAGCCCACCATAGAAGCGCGACTGCCTGATAGCGCGCCACTCCTCCTTGCATACCTAATTTCCCACCTGTCCTGGCGCAAAATAGGCCTCATAACACAACACCAACAGCTCCTCAAACAAGAGGTACACGCTCTTCTAACAAAAGGAGCTATAGAAACCGTTCAATTGCAACATCAAGGATCAGGAGTTTACTCACTTTACTTCCTAATCCCCAAAAAGGACAGGTCTTTAAGACCAATCCTAGATCTCAGAACGTTAACCTATACATACTGTCAGAAAACTCCCATATGGTTGCCCTTCAACAAGTGCTTCCACTTCTGCAAAAAGGCAACTTTTTGTCCAAACTAGACTTAAAGAACGCACACTTCCATATTCCTGTACATCCAGCACATCACAAATATCTCAGATTTGTGATAGCAGGAAATCACTATCACATCAAAGTATTCCCATTCGGAGTGACTACTGCACCCAGAGTAGGTACAAAGGGGCAGATTTATAAGCCCCTTATGCCACTTTTGCGTCACTTTTCCCATGTTAAAAATGACGCAAAAGTGGTGCAAGGGGCTTGTAAATCTGCCCCAAAATGTCCAGCAGTAGTAGCAGCTCATTGAAGAAGACAACAAATGCATGTCTTACCATATTTGGACGATTGGCTCATCAAAGCAAACACACAGCAAAGGTGTTTACAACACACTCAAGTCACCATAAACCTTCTCCCTCAATTGGGATTTACAGTCAATGCACAAAAATCCCACCTTCATCCCTCACAACTGCAACCATATCTGAGAGCAATGCTAAACACTCACACAGCTCTAGTCTCTTCCAGTGCAGCCTGAATTTCAAAGGGCGGCCCTTCATCGACCCAGTTCCACAAGTCGTACTAACAGCAGATATATCTCTCACAGTTTGGGGTACCCATTTTTCAGCACTTAACGATTCAGGGTTTATGGAATACCAATCACAAAAGTCTCCACATTAATTACTTTGAGCTTCTAGCTGTTTACCTAGCACTAAAGCTTTTCAGCCTCACCTAGTAGGGAAAGTTGTCTTAATCCGGATGGACAAGATGACAGCTATGTACTCTGTACGAAAACAAGGGTGTACACACTCTACAGTTGTCAGGCCTCTCAGACCATTTGGCGTTGGGCAATACATCACAGTTCATCTTCTGGCAGAGCACCTTCCAGGCATGAACAATCAATTTGCCGAACTCAGCAGGATGGGGCAACAAGTTCACGTATTTGAACTTCATCCCCAGGTTCTCCTTCCATACTTCCAAAAAAGGGGGGTTCCACAGATAGATAAATCTCATCACCACAGCAGAGAACTCAAAATGCCCAAACTTCGCCTTCCAGATTCCCACACCATCTATCCAAAGGCAGTGCCCTATTGATGAACTGGTCAAGGATATTTGCTTACGCTTTTCAGCCCCTCCCTCTCCTTCCATTTCTGGTTCGGAAACTCAGGGACATATCTCTCACACTGATTCTAGTCGCTCCCACGTGGGATTATCAACAATGGTTCACCACACTACAAGAACTGTCAGTGGTTCCACACCAAAAGCTGCACATCACTTCCAACTTTCTCACACAGAGCCATGGAGCAATCAGACAACCAAACCCCAAGGAGCTCAATCTAGCGATCTGGCTCATAATGTCATAGAATTTGGATAACTAAACCTACCACCAGATTGTATGACTATTCTTAAAGAAGGAAGAAAACCTATCACTAGAGCACGTTATGCAGCAAAGTGGAAAAGGTTTGTTATATGTTGTAATAGTAACACAATTGATCTGTTAGATGCATCTGTACAAAATATTATTTATTACTTTTTGCCTCTACAGTGAGTTGGCTTAGCCTACACATCTATTCACCTACAGCTTGTGGCAGTAGCTGCATACTTGCAAAACAGAAAACATTTATCCTTATTTATATTTCCAGTAATTAAAGCCTTTATGGAAGGCCTTAAAAGAATAATACTACCTGGGATACCACCTGCACCTGTCTGTAACCTTAACATTGTTCTCACAAGGCTTATGGGTCCACCTTTTGAGCCATTACACAATTGTGAATTACAATTTCTTTCTTGGAAGGTTGCCTTTCCAATTCCTATCACTTCATTAAGGCGTGTTGATGAGCTACAGGCATTAACCTTAGAAGAACCCTTCTTTCAACTTCATAAAGATTGAGTGGTTCTTTGTACAAATTCAAAATTCCTTCCAAAAGTAGTTTCTGCTTTCAAATTAACCAATCAGTTGAGTTTTCTGTGTTCTTCCCTCAACCTGATTCAGTAACAGAAAGAGCTCTACATACACTTGATGTCAACAGAGCACTATTATACTAAGTCGATAGAACAAAAGATTTTCGCAAAACAACTTTTTGTTGCATTTGCTCCACCTCATAAAGAAAATCCTATCTCTAAATCCGGATTTTCTAGACGGATTGTTAAATGTATTCAAACTTGTTTTTAAAGCTAAAAGAACTTTAACTCTCAAATTGGAGCATCTACGGCCTTTTTAGGTAACCTTCCCATAGCGGATATATGCAAAGCAGCTACATGGTGTACACCACACACATTTACCAAACATTATTGTGTGGATGCATTGGCACGTCAACAATCCAATGTAGGACAAGCAGTGCTAAAAACACTTTTTCAAACACTGGTTAGTCACCAAATTGGGAGAATACTGCTATAGTCTACTAGCAACCCGCCCCGACGTTGCCCGGGAATGAATTGCTGCCGGCCAGTAGTATATTGTTTTGTAGGATTTAGTTTTGATAGCATCTCTCATCTGTGACAGGCCTGTGAAACGCTCCAATTCACAGTGCACTGCTGATGCACTTAAGAGTGCGCGTTCAGTAGTCTGTGAACTCGAGTTTCCCTACTTTATTTTTCCTTGCAATATTATATAGCGCAAACTCGACAACATGGCATGAGCACAATTTACATTACAGAAGAACACATTCATTTGTGGTAGGCACGGGGAGACAAAGCGATTTGCCTGGAATCACAGGATGTTGAGCTGATGCCGAGATTCAAACGTAGCTCCCCAGCTCTAAAGTTCGCAATTCTAGAACTTGTGGCGGGAGGTGTGTCTAAAAGTGTGTCGGTGCTGGCCATCAATGAGAGAGACCTGTGCATTTTTCAAATGGGTGGTGAAAAAATATGAGTATGTTGCTGGAGATGTGGGCCGCCGTGCCACCAATGTACTTACCGGGGGAGGTAAACACCCATTATTCCGCAACTTTCTTTCCGCATACCATCACTCCGCATACTTTCATTACGAAAGTACCATGACTCCACAATGCCATTATAAAGCATGGCATTACATTTTATATGCTTTTACCACGCATACATTTACAACGAAATTCGTTGTAAATGCATGAATGGTAAAAGCATGTTTTTTTTAATGTTTGGATGAGGTAAGTATGGGTATAGGGGTATATGCTTTGGGGTACTGAGGTATATGTTTTGGGGTGTTTGGGTATTTTAAGGGTTCAGATATAGTTTTGGGTTATGGGGTACATGGGTTGTTTTAGGGTTTAGGGATAGGTTTGGGTTTTGGTGTACATGGTTATTTTTAGGGTTCAGGGCTAGGTTTGGGTTTTGGGGTACAGGGGTATTGTTAGGGTTCAGGGGTAGGTTTGGGTTTTGGGGTACAGGGGTATTTTAAGGGTTCAGGGCTAGGTTTGGGTTTTGGGGTACATGGGTATTTTAGGGTTCAGGGGTGGTTTTGGGGTACAGTGGTATTTTTAGGGTTGAGGGCTAGGTTTGGGTTTTGGGGTACAGGGGTATTTTTAGGGTTCAGGGCTATGTTTGGGTTTTGGGGTACAGGGGTATTTTAGGGTTCGGGGGTGGTTTTGGGGTACAGTGGACCTTTAGGGTTCAGGGCTAGGTTTGGGTTTTGAGGTACAGGGGTATCTTTAGGGTTTAGGGATAGGTTTGGGTTTTGGGGTACAGGGGTATTTTTAGGGTTCAGGGCTATGTTTGGGTTTTGGGGTACAGGGGTATTTATAAGGTTCAGGGCTAGGTTTGGGTTTTGGGTACAGGGGTATTTTTAGGGTTTAGGGCTAGGTTTGGGTTTTGGGGTACAGGGGTATTTTTAGGGTTCAGGGCTATGTTTGGGTTTTGGGGTACAGGGGTATTTTAGGGTTCAGGGGTGGTTTTGGGGTACAGTGGACCTTTAGGGTTCAGGGCTAGGTTTGGGTTTTGAGGTACAGGGGTATCTTTAGGGTTTAGGGATAGGTTTGGGTTTTGGGGTACAGGGGTATTTTTAGGGTTCAGGGCTATGTTTGGGTTTTGGGGTACAGGGGTATTTTTAGGGTTCAGGGCTATGTTTGGGTTTTGGGGTACAGGGGTATTTATAAGGTTCAGGGCTAGGTTTGGGTTTTGGGTACAGGGGTATTTTTAGGGTTTAGGGATAGGTTTGGGTTTTGGGGTACAGGGTATATTTATAGGGTTAACATGGGTTAGTGTTTAAGGGTGTTGGGGTATTTTAAGGAGTAAGGGTGGGTTATGATTATGGGGTGCAGAGGTATTTAAAGGGAGCAGGGTGGGATTAGCACACGATATGAGACATGGCATGAAGGGTGGAACGTACCACACGCCCCCAGCGTTTGTCACGCCCACAGCACAATGCAGACACGCCCACAAGGAACTACTTTGCTGGCACGGTTCTTTTACCTTTTAAATGTATATGGTGGGCGTCTGCATAGCCTATGTCCTTCTGCTGCAACTGCCCTTTCCAACGCTGTATTGGGTGTTGTGATTGGTGCTGTGGTTCCTGAGATTACCCGCCTCAAAGGTTTGGGCTCTCTCTTTATTATATCAGTATAGATGCAAAGCATGTGCATCTACAGCACACATGCCTCGAACAAATTATGTTACTTACCCTTTGGCATGTAGAGCTTTAGATTTGCATGCGCCCTCCAACCTCCCGGACACCAATGGTTGTTGCATCTATTATTTACATTACATATGCCTGGACATCTCTGTACTACATTTACCTACTCCATTCTCACCCTCCTGCGGGAAAACAATCTAACAATGGTGTCGCTACCCTTCCGCACTATCACCGAAAGGAGGAGTCACCATACCTCGTGGCTTGTAAACTTGCAAACATCCGGGCCCAACATTAGATAGCAGGAGTATGGAAAGCATGGGAATCTACAGCTCTATATACTAAGAACAGATGCTCCCAGGGTAAATAACATGGGGCATATTACCAAGGGATTTATCACCGCTTTTTTGGCTTTAAAAGCCAGAGAAGCGGAGATAAAAATATCGCCCTATCAACAACAGGGTGCTAAGATGCAAAATCGCATGTTAGCAACCTTTTTCACTACGCTTCCCTTTGCATCTCTAATGAGATGCAAAGTGGGCGTTCCAGAGCAAAATAATAGGAGAAATGCCGCTAAGCGACATTTCTCCTATTATCAAGCTTCACGCTAACCCTGTTAGAGACAAAAAAAGCAGCGCTAACCACAGGTAACGCTGATTTTGTACGTCTGCTAATTTTCAGACTTAGCCATGTAACCCAATGGGAGGTGGATTACATGGCTAAATGCACCATGGGCTATCAACAAGGATATCCCTATCCTTGTAGTTTTAGCGCTACATTACCAGTGATAACCTCCCAAAATGCCACTATCGCTGGATTTTTTATCGCCTAGGCGGTTAGCGTTGTTAATAACACGATAACCAGGCGATATTATCCAGTGATAGCGGGCGTTAAAAAAAATAACGCTAAGGGCCCTTAGCGTTAATTTTCCCTGTTCCTTGTTAATATGCCCCATAATCCTTACTATGAATGCCAGTAACATTGGATTATGCCAGTAACATTGGATTGGGGACTGTGTTTTCCCAGAGGGTGAATGGACAGGAGAGGGTAATTGGATTTGCATCCAGAAGATTGCAGGGAGCGAAATGGTCTTATTCCACCATTGAGAAGGAGTCATTGCCATGTTGTTGAGGGATAACCCACTAGAAGAATTACTTGTTGGGATTTGTTGTCCGTATGGATCACAAACCTTTGCTGCACATATTTAAGTGTGGGAAATGATGGGAAGGTGGTGTCTTCAGTAGAACTGTTCAAGACCAGTAGTGCCTGAAAAGCCTGTGTGCACTGCAGAGCGTATTTAGCATACAATGTCAACAACTGAAACATTAATTTTACAATATTTTACCAAATTGACCAGGTCACTCTACTTTAACGTTGTCGCTAAAGTGGAGTGACCTGGTCGATTTGGAGAATCCAGTTAAGCATTACGGGGTGTGGCATGGTTACAACGAATTTTTTACAACGCACTACCATTACATCGCAACTTTTACCACGCAAACCATTACAACGCATTGCGCTGGGGGGCGCTCTAGGATAGGGAATGTATTTAATATACTATCCAACACCTTCCCTGCTATCCACGGGGACTGGAGTTGGAATAGTAAATTAAATAATTCACTATCCAGCGCCTAAAAGCATTATGCGTTGTAATGGACTGCGTGGTAAAAACCGCGTTGTAAAGGCATGCGTGGTAAAAGCATGCGTTGTAGTGACACCAATCCGCATTACGGAATAGGAGTGGAAGGTGGAATACCCATATGAACAGTTGATGGCAAACTGATTTAGGAGAGCTATTCAGGTCTGATCACTTTGAAGAAAAGTCTGTCCATACTGTTCTGGCCCCTGAGGAAGGGACTTTGAGTCGCGAAATGCATACGGCAACGCAAATTCTCAATGTGGAATGTACAGATGAAGATTTTGCATTTAACATAATCAACGAAATGATACTACAATTATAACGTCAAAAATATGATACAGATATTGTATACTCTCATTGATGTTGAAAAACAATTTGTTGTGGAATTATTTTTTTTATAAGGGTATACACAGCATTGCAAAATATTGTAAAATGAATGTTTCAGTTGTTGACATTGTTTGCTAAATACACTCGGCAGTGGACACAGGCTTTTCAGGGACTACTTGTCTTGAACATTTCTACCGCTATCATATAGGGACAAAGGCAGTTCCCCAAACTTGCTTTGCAAGCTCAATTTTATTTCACTTTTAAACTGATTAAGAAGTACAGAAGGTGTGCGCCACTCATATACAATTGTTATAAGGTGGTGTCTTGCCCAGAATAATAAGATGGTTACTGTCCATAATGGATTTCAATTTTGTGATGGGCTATGTGAAGGGAAAGTAAAATGTTGTGATGGATTGCTTGTCTCGAATGCCATTGGATGACAGTTTATAAGTTGGTGAAGGGAAAGGACAGGAGGTTGTTGGTATTTGTGATGTGGGTGAGTTTGCCTGAAGAGGACTAGTGACAAACTGTGGTGGAGGATCAAGTTTATGGTGAATTGCAATGTTTCATAAGTTCTGGTTGGAATTGAGATCCATTCGTACCAAAAAACAGCGTTCACAAGGAACTCATTTTAAATATCAATAACAATTTGTAGCAAATGAAGTAATTGCAGTACTTAATAAAATAGTTTATTAAGTACTGCAATTACTTCATTTGCTACAAATTGTTATTGATATTTAAAATGAGTTCCTTGTGAACGCTGTTTTTTGGTACGAATGTACTTACCCTGTTTGCAAGGACATATGGGTTGCTCTTGTTAGAAATAATAAGGTTGGAATTGAGAAGCTGAAGAAAATGAAAGGATTAAATCATATATTGTGGTCAAGGAGGAGCTGAATATTTGTGGCTTCAAGTGAAGGCCATTTTGGAAGAAGTTTAACCAAAACAGGTTGAGACAGTTTTTCTGGTGGCCATGAATGGTTAGAGAAGTGGAGGAGAAGGTGAAAGGCTGTAGTGCAAGCAGCAATAGTGATACAATCAAGGTATGTAGGGAACCACCTTTGAGTTGTTGGGAATTGCCTAAGAAACCATAGGAACATTTGGCAATGGAATTTATTGGTCTGGTGGAAATAATTGGAAGCTGGAATAGATTTTTGGCTCTCATTGTTGATTAGTATAGTAAGTGGTTTATTGTAAAAAGCAAGGAACATGTAAGCATGGAGTGTGTGATAGGGTTAATTGAAGAGGGAATTCCTAGATTTACTTTACCCAATTTACTTCATTGGCCATGAAGAATTTCTTGTGCAAGATGGGTATTAAACATGAGAAAGTGGCATTGTTTAGACCACAAGCTATTGGGTAGTTAAGAGAGTGAACTATGTTATAATGACAAACATACAGTTGCTGATTTCTAATGGCTTGACTTTGAGGGATGAATTGGGACACAATGATGTGGGCTCATAGTTACTCCTCACTCTGACAGGTGTGCCACCATTTATTGCTCTCAAAGGGAGAAAACCTGCTACCCAGGAGTCACCAATGTATTTGCAGAATAAGAAACAAGTGTGGGTTGATCAGAAGGCCATAAAAACAAGAATGGGAGAAAAGCAAAGGATGAGTGAACAAGATTATGGTCACAGGAAAAGTGTGAAGCATAAGGAAACTTGCGAGGTTGAGATTGGGTGGTAAAAGCAAGAGCAGGAATTTTGAGGAAGGGGGAGGGTGACTATTCTCAACCCCAGAGAGTGATTGATGTGAGGAACAATGTCATTGTGTTAGAAGATGTAAAGGAATGGAGTTTTGGGAGTCTGAGCAAAGTAGTTAGGCGTAATGTAGAAGGGCAAGAGAAGTAATTTCACCGTTCGGCGTGAAGTTTATATAAGAAATATTCTTATTTTTAGTCCGCAAATTCATCCTTAAGACTGTTATGATCTTTTATGTAGAAGTGAGCGTTTGCTACTTTCATGATGGTAATTTGTATGTGTGCCTGTTTTATTTGCATATTTTGAGAGGGGAAATTTGTAGGAATGTTGCCCACCTATCTAAGATGTAATGTAGAATGGGGAGAGGGAGGATTCCAAGGGCTGGCATTTAGATAAACTGTGAACTGCTGAAAGTAAGGGGACTTTATTGAATAAAAGAAGATTGTAGTAATTTACTCAAAGTCCAGTGTAAATTCAGTGTTGTATGGGCTTTAAAATTACATTTATAGATATTTTGACCTTTAAGTTTGCAGAACATGACACAAATGATTGTTTGACACGATTGATTACCAATGCCTAAAATTGTTTGCTCTTACTTCAGTTACTCAAAGCAGGGGGTCACAAACCATGAGCAAAGGATCATAATTCATTGCAAATATAAACGTGAGGGCTGTGTGGTGGCATGGGAGAGCCAATCGGTAGAGTGTAAAATACATATTTTCCACCTGTTACAATGACTGCATTTTGCTGCAGGAGCCTGCACGCCAATGTACCCGATTATCTAACCTAAATGAAGTTTGTCCTGTTCTCTATTTATGGTCTGGGCAACAAATTGACTCTTTTCTGTGCCCTCTCCACGTGCCTTGGAACATTCTTCATATATATCAGGCAGCCAGTGACCAATCCTCCTAACCCAAGAATATTTGTTCTTTGTCCCTATTCTGCATGTGTTTCTGTTAGAGTTCTGCAATTCTGCATTTTCACTTTAATTCAACAACCGAAAATGCCATCTATTTCCCCCCTTTGAAGTTTCCAATAAATCACCACCTCTACGTTAGTAGAAATGAAAGATTGATTTATGCATTATCTAAGTTTATGTTCCTCTTCTTCAGATGTCATGATATCTATAAATGATGTACAGACTGGAGGAGAGACTTTGGGTCGAGACACACAGATGCCTTCTGCTGAAGGTTCACAAAATGCGACTGAAGCCCCAACAGGTACTTTTAATTCTAGCACCATTGGATAGTCTACAAAACTGTTCTTAAGGTCCTGGTTCACATTTCGAAATATCACTTTGGATGCATTTGCATGTAAGAAAAAGAAAACACAATTGCCCTATGCGTTCATTTTTTTGAGGAATTCTTATTTCAATCTCAGTCTAATATTGTCTTTCTTGTTACACATGGTAAGAGTGAGTGTGTTGGCTCATCTTGCCCCAAACCTAACCCTCTTTCCCCCCAACCATAAACTTTACTTTTTACATAAAACTAATTCTAAAGCCAACTGTCCTTAAAACTAACGCTAAACAGAACGGTAACTCTTACACTAAACTTAGAAGTTAGCAGAAATCAGTAGCAGATTCAGGATGTCCACCTTAGATACATTTACCTGAATTTGAATGGAGCTCATAAACATAACTGGGGTTATTCTGAATATCTGGCACCAATCATGCCCTCCAGGACATTTATTGGACACCGCTACTTTATTTTAATGCTAGCCATACCATTTCTCTAACCCTAATGGTACACGCAATGCTAGTCCTTAATCGCATTGGAAGGATTAACAATACCTATCTAAAGCCTTGAAAAAGTCACATCCGTGACGAAACCAGTGTTGGCTGTTATCTTTTCTCCACCGAACACCGCTGTTACAATTGGACTGAGAATACTATTTCTTTAACTAGCATTTTAAAGAGAAGTGTACTAAATTGGAAAATGTGATTCCTCTTTCTCAAGAATAATGGGGGGAGACGAGGAGAGGGTTGGAGAGTCGCGTCCGCCATCTTGGCTGGCTAGCCTAGTCAATATGTAGATTGATAAGGCACAGGAACAGGTAATTCATAGAACAAACCTGAAACAATATGTGCATTTCACAAAGCTTCAAGAGCAGACCTTTGTAAGTTTTCCACCGTTTTTGATCAGACAATTAGCATGTTAAGAGATCTCTGTTAGGTGCAACTCAAACACAGACATGAAGCGTATGCGGACAAATGAGGATTTCAAAATATCTATTCTGCTTGTTACCCTTTTCTTGAAATGCAGTCTCTACTAAGTCTATCCTTTTATGTATACATTGTTGTTATGACTGTGGAAAAATGAAGGAATATGCCACTCTTTGAAACGTACATGGTTTCTTTGTTTCTGTTCAGTAATAATGTGGTACGGAACAATTAGGGACCCCCCTCTGAAAAATATGTAAAAGGTCAGGGAGAAGAGGGGAAATACAACACAACAAGAAAAGAGTCTCCCTGTTGACCTATATTTCTTTTAGATGATTCAGAACAAATTCAGAAACTGGGCTAACTATCAATTTACAACAACATGATACAACAGTTTTCATCTATTTAGATTTATTTTAATTTTATTTTCTTTATCAAAATTATAATTTTTTTCATAAATACTATACATAAAAAACAATACACATTATTGTTATCAAAGAATTATATGATCATACATCAATATTGAATCAAAAAAAAAAAATAATAACCCCAGGTAGAGAGACAGCAAACACCCTATCAACAACCTATCATTCATACACATCTTACACTCCCTTCACACCACACTCATCATTTCATGCATCTGGTAAGTAAATTTAAATGTTGTAGTACATGTATAGAGACCGAATCACCCCACATGGGGTCTCTCCGGCGCTTGTACGAATACCGCTGTGGAACCCTTCCTGGCTTTTCCCTGTGAGGCGCCCACTCCTGGGCACCCCCAAGGTGCATCCAGGCATCCTAGCGCTGTTGGGGCCGTACAAGACAATAGATGGTATAATAGTCTTAGTGACCAAATACACCTACTGCATATAGCAGGATCTGAAAAGCATTGGTTGACACGTTTCGATGGCTTGTAGTGGAATGTGACACCACCTTCCTCAGGACCTGCCAGATATCAGATCAAAGCCGCTTAACCCGGGGAAGGGGGTGGGGCTGAAAGGGTATAGGTACATTAAAAATGCAGCCCACAAAAGGTATTTATATTCTCCCAAAGTTATGTTGATTGGACCAAAATACTGTATATACAGAAAACTGTATTTTAATTTATTTCACTTTGACCACATGTTGAGAAACCATAATCTGTGTCAGTCATGCAGTGCCGATCACCATCACCACAAAACAGTGTACTCATCCAGCCCCCACTTACTAAGGGCTAGTGATGAGTCAACAAAGTACCCCAATGAACCTATCACCTCCACCAATTTGTCATTTTAAAAAATAAGGACAAGGTGCTAACAGCCTTAAATACTGCACCAACAAATAACAGTTATAACCAACTATCCAAAAATCAAGTGCCGTACGTTAGGACAAAGATTTCTGTTTGGAAACATACTACTGATTCTTCTCTACTGACAATTTATTGATATGCTTCGCTGTGTCAAGTGTTTTTTTTTAATTCCTGCATTCTGTCAAAAATAAACAGGAGATAATTCAGAAGATAGTCCCTCAAAATTTCCTGTTTCACTACTTGGTTTCCTCTAGCGAGAACGTACTTCTTACCTCACCACATTCAGTGGGATGTGTGGAAGCTTATAGTGATAAGGAATAAGTTCCAATCATAAAAACTTCAGTCCTATATGGGAAAAAAAGGTATTGCTCTCATTAAGAAGCAAAGTCCATTTACCTCCATGTCGGAGCACGATGGTGCTCTAAGTATGCTGATTAATATGTTTACAGCAATAATACTTTTTATAGCGACATTTATGTGCTTGCTTCTCATAATTGTACATGTCTCGCATTAGTCTTAGGCAGCGTATGTTTTACCGCTGGCCTCTGTATATTTTTCTCAAAGCTGTGAAATACATAATTTATGTCCATTACACATATCCCAGTGATTGGGGTGTAATAAAAACTTTCCAACTATCCTCCAAGACCCACACTATGTCAAATCTACTTCCAATATGTAGCACCTAATGCTTCACACAACACACATAGGAGGTAAATCTAACCATGTTACTATATCGTTGGTATTTTAATACCCCTCACTCCTTGATATAAAGGTGCCTGTATGATATTTATTCGTCCTACCATAAGTGTGCACCAATACTTCAGATCAAGACAGTGCATGCTATTACCTAACACTGTCCTTTCGATTCGCGTATGTTTTATCCAACTGGCCCTTCGACGTTAGATTTAGCTGTAAACTCAACCCCCCGTCCTTACCTTCATTGTGATGACTACCTCTCCAGATCGGTTCCCTCAGTAGGAGCCGAACGCCATGGTTCCGATGGAATAGCCCGCTACAGTGAAAGCGGTGGTATTTAAATACGTCACAGGGGACGCCAAGAAAACAGCGCGCAGCCTAATCACCTCCACATGAGTGGGGAATAGATACTGTTGAGGGACTCGCGTTACCCGTATCATGCCGCCATATTTAAAAGGTAAAGTGTTTTAGTAGAGGAGGTTCTAAAATCGACATAATAAAGGGACTCACATCACCATTAAGGAGCCGCCATCTTAGAGAGGTAAAATATTTTCGAAAGTCAGTGTAACAGCCCATTCACCACAACGGTTCATGTGAACAGCCCCCCACAGCCCACTCCTGTTAAAAAGACACCACTACGGGACTCTGAAGCTGGGCTTACTTTTTCAATGTCAGTACACCCGTCTGCGAATTTCGGCGTTTGCGAATGCACTTTTGCTTGATACAAATGGCCCCAAGACTATTATACCATCTATTGTCTTGTACTTTCCAGACGTATGAAATGATGAGTGTGGTGGGAAGGGAGTGTAAGAGATGTTTATAAAAGATAGGTTGTTGATAGGGTGTTTGCTGTCTCTCTACCTGGGGTTATTTGTTTTTTTTTCTGATTCAATATTGATGTATGATCATATAATTCTTTGATAACAATAATGTGTATAGTTTTTTATGTATAGTATTTATGAAAAAAATGATGAAAACAATTTTGATAAAAGAAATAAAATAAAAATATATCTAAATAGTTGAAAACTGTTGCATCATGTTATTGCTGTAAATTGATAGTTAGCCCAGTTTCTGAATTTGTGCTGAATCATCTAAAAGAAATATAGGTCAAGAGGGAGACTCTTTTCTTGTTGTGCAGTAATATTGTGGTTCCTTCATCATATCGTATTTTGTGTGCAAATGTACATTTTGAAGACACTGGGATCGTTTGTATCTTAACAACGGCAAACAACTCAATAAATATAGCTCACAGAAGAAATTATCAAACCTTTCAGGGTGAATAAGCTCATCATGTAGGTAGAACTAGCAGGCAGGTTATTAATGTTACATGTATGTTAATCTTCTATGTGTGCTCACGCTCTGCTTCACTTCATGTTTACTTTGTCCAAGCCTCACCCTTATGTAGAGGGACCACCTTATTATTCTTCAGTTTTTCTTACACTTGTCTTTCTTATTCAGTTGAACTGTGCTTACTACGGATCTGACTAGATTCTTCACAACATGTACATGTTTTAAGAGAAAGCATGTTTGTTTCAAATACATGAGCTGTGGGTTGACAGTGGATTCAAGCAGGAATTCAACATTCTATGACAGGACAGGAGGCTCCGATTATGCTATCTCATTTCTTTATTAGAAATGCCCAGCAGCCAATAAAGTAAATAAAAACCACAATACCCATGAACACTTGGGTAACGACCATAGAGTCTGCCATATAAAAGGCCATGTAGAGTGTCTCACTTCCTCTTTCTTTGCTGCTCCGTAGCCAGTTAAGTACTTTTGGTCTTACCTTGCATTATATTGATATTGCTTGTATTGACATTGCTTGTTGATTGTCTTGGCGTTTTTCGCTTGCTTTCTATTCGCGCGGTCATCGCTGCGGTGTATTGTATTCTATTTGCTTATAGTTTTTCGGCGTTCGCCGCCTTGCAGCGCTGCGGTGTGTCGGTCGCGTTTCTACCGCTAGTTATGTTTCTGTGAGACCGCGTGTTCCGCCTCTCCTGTGCCCGGGCGCACCGCGCCTGTGTTTGCCTTCCTTTTTCGAAGTGGAGCGGGAGACGGGGTTTTGGGGACTCGCACGCTGCAGCGTGAGCTCCTGTTCAGCGCGTCTGGCATCCGGTGTTCCGCGCATGCGCGGATGACTTTTCCTTATTCCGGCTCACCTCAGGAACACGGAGGTTACAAACAGACGTCTCTTGGCAGCGTCAACGTCCACAGCCAGCGCGTTAACCCCTTCAGACGCCTGCTGCTTGTAAAGAGGCTTTCGGCTGTATAATCATTGAATAGGCTCTGCCTAGAGTGTGTTTTGGTGCACAGCGAGCCCTCCCTCCACATTCAACTGACATTTGGCAGTTTTTTCTGCATCTTTTGGCTTGCTGTAGGGGTTTTTACACTGCCCCTGAATTTTGCCTTTGGCAAATCGAATTTACAGTCATCCAGTGGGCTTTAATTTTCTCACTCAGTGTGAACCATGAGTGCTTCTTATTATGGTGATGACTATTATGCTGAGGAGGACGCCTCTGAGTCCTTAGAATATGATTTGGTGGAGGCTCTTGAGGGTACAGCAAAGCTTTGGTAAGAGCCATAACACCTCTAAAGCGGCATTTAACTCAATATGCGCAGCAGCAGGGATGGGTGCCTGCTTCACGCAACTCCATTAAATTCTGTCAGGTCTATGCCCAATGTGGGCGCGTCTTCTACTGTTTCCCCTGCGGACACGGATGACCAGCATTCTTCCTCCTCCTGATCATGCGGACCCTCCTCCCAAGAAGAAGGTATGCAAGGAGCATTTTGTGGATGCGCCCACACATCCTCCTGTCCTTACATTTGAACCCTCGGACATTGTCCATCCCAACTCCTCGTCCTGGCTCCCGTCCCCTGCCGTGGCGGAATATGTGCAGACTCACATACGCCAACCCTTCGACAAAGATGTACGGGCTCGACTTAGATCCGAATGTCCTCGACCGGATCTGGCTGATCACCTCGCAGACACCCCTGAGGTGGATCCCACGATGCTCACCTACCTTCACAAGTATGCGAAAGATCCAAAGAAGGGTTTGGACCGATCTTGGCGCTCTTGCCAGGATAAGGTTCTGGATTTACTGGGTCCGCTCACTAAGATCCTGGATCTTGGATTTGTGGCCAAGGAGTCTTCAGCGATGGTAGATCCTGATGAACTCATTGAATGGGCTCAGAGGGCAATTTGCCAACTCGGCAATGCGAATTGTGCCCTTTCTAACGAGCACCGTCGCTCGATTCTCCTGAAGCTTGATCCGAAGCTTACTGAACTGTGTACATCGGAATCGGGTCCAGAAGCTCAAGGTCTCCTCTTCGGCCAGCCGTTCTTGAAGGAGCTGACCAAGTTTGTGAACACGTTCAGTGGCCTGGACAAGGCTCAAACTTCGCTTCGACGAGCTTTTCGTCTGGTTTTCAGCAGGGCCGGGAAAAATAGGGGACTCTCGTCCGGCCGTGGTCAATCCACCCAAAGGGGAAACCAGTCCCACAGAGGAACTCCACAAGATTCCGGATATTCCCAAAGATCAAAATTCTATCCTTCCAAAAAAAGACGAGGACAGTACCAGAAAGGTCATATTGGAGGCTCCTATGGTGGATACAACGACTCCAATACATCAGGTGAGCCTCATTCCTGCATGCAGTGTGATTCTTGGGGGCAGGATACAGTTTTTCCTAGGCAATTGGCGATTAATCTCCAGCGATGCTTGGGTGTTAGAGACTGTTCAAGGATACAGAATAGAATTCTATCAACGCCCATATCAGACCCACCCTCCCTCTCCACTTTGCTTTTCCAAGCAGGAACAGGTGTTCATTTCCGCAGAATTGGACTCTCTTCTGTTGAAGGAGGCAATTGTTCCGACCGTGCAACATCCACAGGGGTTCGCCAGCACGGTTTTCCTGGTGGAAAAGAAAGGGGGAGGGTCCCGCTTTGTTCTCACACTAAGGGACTTTAACGGGGGGTAGTTTACAGGCATTTCAAGATGGAGGGCATCCATCTGTTGAGGGATCTTCTGCCGAGCAAGACTGGATGGTTCGTCTGGATCTCAAGGACGCTTACTTGTCGGTCCCGATCTTTCCGCCTCATCGGCGCTTCCTTCAGTTTCAGTGGCTGGGGAAGTGGTGCGAGTACAAGGTTCTCCCGTTCGGCCTGTCGTCAGCACCTTGGTGCTTCACGAAACTTCTGAGGCCAGTCGTGGAATCTTTACGCGCTCGGGGTGTTCGGCTGATTATTTATCTGGACGACATCCTCATTCTAGCAGACTCCCCATTTCGATTAATGACCCATCTGGATTGGGCCATCGATCTCTTGCAATCCCTGGGGTTCCTTGTGAACGTCAAGAAGTCGGTTTTGGTCCTGACACAAGTGATAGACGTCTTGGGTTTCCAGGTCAATTCTCTTACCTGTCAACTTCTGTTACCCACTCAAAAAGTGCGTTATATCAAGAGGGAGTTGACTTCTGTTATTACCAAACCGACTGTGTCGTTGAGGTCGTTGGCACGAGTTGTCGGTCTGTTGGCCTCCTCCATTCAGGCGATCTTCCCGGGCCCTCTGCCTTACAGGGCGTTACAGTGCCTGAAAATCTGTCATCTCCAGAAAGGTCTTGGATACTCCGACCAGATTCCTCTCAGAGGAGGCGAAGTGGGAAATGCAATGGTGGTTGGACCACATGGAGGCTTGGAATGGTCGAGCCCTGTTCGGCACCTCGCCAGAGTTGGTGATCGAATCGGATGCCAGTCAATGGGGTTGGGGAGCCTGGTGCGGCTCCGTCTCGACGGGGGGTCGGTGGTCTGCCTAGGAGCTTTCCCTGCACATCAACTGCCTGGAACTCCTGGCAGGATCATTTGCGATCAGGTGCTTCTCTCCCCTTCAATCCCAGTGCTGTATTCTTCTCCGCATGGACAGACAACGTGTCAGCAGTCCGTTACATCAACAAGCTGGGCGGCACTCACTCGAAGCTTCTGGCGGAGATTGCCAAGGATTTTTGGCACTTTTGTCTGCAGCAGAAGATCACAGTTATTGCAGAATATCTCCCCGGCCGCGACAATTAAGTTGCGGATTGGCACTCCAGACACATGAAAGATTTCAGCGATTGGAGGCTACATCCCCGCGCATTTCGCGCTCTTCTCCGGATTTGGGGTCCGTGTCAAATAGATCTCTTCGCCTCTCGTCTCAATTCTCAGCTCCCACTGTCCTTCAGTTGGAGGCCGGATCCGGAAGCCCTAGCCATGGATGCCTTTCTTCAGCCGTGGCCATCGACTCTGTGTTATGCCTTTCCCCCTTTCATGATGATACCCAGGGTTCTTGCTTACACAAAGCGGTATCAGTCGGAGTTAATCTTGATTGCTCCTCTGTGGCCGGCTGAGGCGTGGTTCCCGGTTCTCCTGGAGATGAGTTGTGCAGTGCCGCTCCTTCTTCCCCAGAAGTGGAATCTCCTGTTAGATCCTCTTCAGAATCCGCATCCCCTGATTCTGTCAGGCTCTCTCCTTCTGCTAGCGTGGCGGATTACGGGGAACGCTGGTCGGTCCCAGGCCTTTCTGCGGACGCTTCCAAATTCATTAGTGACGCCTGGTCTTCCAGCACCCACAAACGCTACAGGGGATCCTGGGAGCGTTGGTGTGACTGGTGTGTTCAACGGCAAGTTGATCCGCGGATGTCTCTGTGATGTTGAATTTTTTGGCCTCCCTGGCTTCGTCTGGTTTGGCCTATCGCACGGTGAACAATTTTCGTTCTGCCATTTCCGCGGGCCATCTCCCGGTGGATGGTAAACCTGTGGGTGAACACCCTCTAGTTTCTAAGTTGCTCAAGGGTATTCGCCTGGCGAATCCTCCGCGTCCTAAATAAGTCTCTTTATGGGACGTGTCGGTCGTACTCCGTTTTCTGGAGGCCTGGCCTATCAATTCCTTACTGTCACGTAAGCAACTGTCAGCCAAATTAACCATGTTGTTGTGCCTGATCTCCTGCAAGCGGGTGTCTGATGTCCGTGCCTTAGATTTAGCCGGTCGTAGTTTTACGCCGGAAGGCGTCACTTTTCAGCTCACTAGGCGTACCAAGACAAATACTGCGGTAGTTACTTACCCTTCCTTTCCTGCTCGTCCCAATCTTTGTGTCGTTCAATGCCTCAAGGATTACGAAGTAAGTACTGCTTCTTTACGTTCCGACATGCAAGGTCAATTATTGATTGCATTGCAAAAGCCTTTTCAACCCGTTGCCCCGGCTACTCTGGCTAGATGGGTACGTTGGCTCATGGCGGAAGCTGGTATTGATGTTTCTGTGTTTGGGGCGCATTCAGCTCGAGGGGCTATGGCTTCTAAGGCTTTCTCAATGGGGGTCACTTTGTTTGACTTATGAAGGCCGCTGATTGGTCTTCTGATTCTGTTTTCAAAACGTTTTACTTTAAACCTATTGCTAATGTTGCTTCTGTAGTGGTGGATCAGCTTTAAACAAGCATAATCGGAGCCTCCTGTCCTGACATAGAATTAAAAATTTGCAAACATACGTGACAAGAATTTTCAATTCTATTAAGGACAAGGAGGCGAGGATTATCCCACCCGTTGTTGTATGCATTTCTTCTTGCTGTACAATTGTCCAATATATGATCATTGTGAACTTTATGCAAATATACTGTTTTTTCTACCCCCCCTTCTTTCTGAGCTCAATTTTGCATGGTATGTGTATTACTGCTCTATGTCTCTTTTCAGGATCTGATCCCAAATGAAGCTGTTTTGGTGATGCCTGGATCTTCTGGCATGCTCTCTCCGGGATTGTGGCTCCTGTATTCTTCGCTTGTTGTGTTCTGGATTTTCCTTGACCGTCCTGGATTGGATATGGTTTTTTCTTTCCTTACTTGACTTTCCATGTTGGATTTTCTGGTTACCTGAACTGTTTCCTCACCAAAGAAAGAGGAAGTGAGACACTCTACATGGCCTTTTATATGGCAGACTCTATGGTTGTTACCCAAGTGTTCATGGGTATTGTGGTTTTTATTTACTTTATTGGCTGCCGGGCATTTCTAATAAAGAAATGAGATAGCATAATCCTCGCCTCTTTGTCCTTAATAGAATTGAAAATTCTTGTCAAGTATGTTTGCAAATTTTGAATTATCTTGTTGGGGATATTGATTCTGAAGTTATTCTTCAGTTGAATTGTGATATGTTTTTGCCAACTTTGCAAAATACGACCCAGTTTTAGAACCCTTAGACCCTTTGGCTAAAAGAACTGGCTGTGCCAGCTTACCAACACACAGGGAATCTGGTAGGCTATAACCCACAGGCCATCTACGAATTGCAGGAGCATGGTGCATTCTGGGGAGCAGTCAGTCCTGTAAGATTATTTGTTGCATTAGTACGTTCCAAAACATCCTTGTCCATGAATGGACATACCTAAGAGATCCACACTATTTATGTATTTCAAAGACTTTATAGAAACTAATGTCCTAGTCTAGTGCAGATAATGTGTATAGATATAACTCCGAAAATAAACACAATAGTGGCAATGAAAACAGTTAATTAGCATATAAAATTTTGAAAGAATTATAACATTGTGATTGTATGTCAGTAAATCATTGCATCAAATAATGTAACCAGTGTTTGTAAACAAGCCCTTCTTTTAGCCCCCAGTTAAGCAGTCTTACCACCAAATGTACATGTTTGAGTGTTTCAGGTGGCCTCTTCTTTGCATGCCTTAGTTATGGCATTGTCAAGTAAGCTCCCCATCTATGAGAAGTCAGTGGCCTTCCCTGGGGATATTTTCAGGTCCACTTGCATGATCTCTCAGGAAGCTGAAGATTCCTTTCTTCCTAATGCATATCTATCCCAGGGTTAAACACACTTATGAAACGTATGGGCTTTGTGATACATTATGTAAACCGCATAGTAATTCTGTTGCACCTTCAGTAAATTCTATGACAGAATATAAATCAAATTTAGAAATATGAATAATTGAACATCAACATACAACAATGCAAATGTTTTACGTTGTACATATTCAATCAATACTTAAAGCAGCACATGTTTATAAATGAAAAATTTGCACTCAGTTATTCAAATATATTGGGGAGTTGCTAGAGAGCCGGCGTGCAAGATGGTTGCATGTATGTGAGGCTCCAGCAGTTTGGGGGCCCCTATCCATCCATGTTCATCGAATACCTGCTTAAAGCCTAGGATGTCATGATTCACTGAACTTTCAGAATTGGTGTTCTTTCCCTGAGCCCAGCTCAACGGGGAGGCGGAAAGTGAGTATGGCGGCGGCTGAGCCCTTGTCGGTCCCCTAAAGCGGTAATAGAGACACAAGCTGAGATCTGCGGTGCTGCTGGACCTACCTGCAAACTGCCCTGTAGCTGTGGTGTTGAGACACTGTAATACTACTACTGCCAGGGAGGGGGCCTGGGGATCTACTCTTGGCGATCCGGGGGCCACTGCGTCCTGAACACAGCTGTGGATAATTGAAAGCCGTGGATCCCCGGACTTGCCTGCGGCATGTCGCCTGACGGACCTCACCTGTGTGGGCTGCAGAGGTGAGACTGGGCGATGATACTTCATGGGCACAGATCTCTCTGCTCCCCTTTCCAGCCAAGGTCGTCCAAAAGGCCATCAGTGCCCAACTTTCCGAGTTCATCGAAGTGAAGCCACATCCTGGACCTCTCCAGATCCAGATTCCAAAGCAATCACAGTACTGAGATGGACGTCCTCACTGCCACAGACAGCATCTGCACCCTCCTCGACCAAGGTGAAACTGCAGCCCTCATCCTCCTGGACCACACGGCCGCCTTTGACACAGTCTCCCACCGCACCCTATAAAAACGACTCTATGACGCCGGCATCCGTGAAAAATACCTGGAATTGATCCGCTACTTCCTCACTTGTCGAACACAGAGTCAGGCTACCACCGTTCCACTCTGAACCCACAGAGATCAGCTGCAGAGTGCCTCAGGGCTCCTCCCTGAGCCCCACTCTCTTCAACATCTACATGGCCCCGCTTGCAGCCATCGTCAGGAACCATGAACTCAACATTGTCTCCTACGTGGATGATACCCAGCTGATCCTGTCCCTCACTAATGAACCCACAGTCACTAAGAACATACACGACGGGATGAAAGCTGTCGCCACCAGGATGAAGGACAGCTGCCTCAAGCTAAACTCAGAGATGACCGAAGTCATCATCCTGGACTCCACTGGCTGGGATGACTCCTGGTGGCCTGCAGATCTTAGAACCCCCCATGCCCACACCCACAGACCATGCACAAAATCTCAGCGTCATCTTCAATCAATCAATCAAGACATTTATAGAGCGCACTACTCACCCGTAGGGTCTCAAGGCGCTGGGAGGGGGGGGGGTGCCGTTACTGCTCGAACAGCCAGGTCTTGAGCTTCTTCCTGAAGGAGAGGTGGTCTTGGGTCATGCGCAGGTCGGACGGGAGTGAGTTCCAGGTCTTGGCAGCCAGGTAGGAGAAGGACCTTCCTCCTGTTGTCGCTCTTCGGATGCGGGGGACGGCGGCGAGGGCGTGGCTGGTTGATCTGAGGAGGCGCGTGGGAGTGTAGAATTTGATCCGGTTGTTGAGGTAGCTCGGGCCTTGGTCGTGTAGGGCTTTGTGCGCGTGGGTGAGGAGGCGGAAGGTGATTCTCTTGTTGACCGGGAGCCAGTGCAGGTCTCTCAAGTGTCCGGAGATGTGGCTGTGTCGGGGGATGTCGAGGATGAGTCTTGCTGAGGCGTTCTGGATCCGCTGGAGTCTTTTCTGGAGCTTGGCGGTGGTTCCGGCGTAGAGGGCGTTGCCGTAGTCCAGTCGGCTGGTGACGAGGGCCTGGGTGACCGTCTTCCTCGTCTCGGTGGGGATCCACCGGAAGATCTTCCGTAGCATGCGCAGGATGTTGAAGCATGACGAGGAGACGGCGTTGACTTGTCTGGTCATGGAGAGGGAGGAGTCCAGGATGAAGCCCAGGTTGCGTGCGTGGTCCGTCGGTTTAGGTGCGGTGCCCAGGGCGGGGGGCCACCAGGAGTCGTCCCAGGCGGAGGGCGAGGATCCCAGGATGAGGACCTCCGTCTTGTCTGAGTTCAGTTTCAGGCGGCTGGTCGACATCCATTCGGCTACCTCTCTCATCCCTTCGTGCAGGTTGGCTCTGGCGGCGTCGGGGTCGTTGGTCAGGGAGAGGATCAGCTGGGTGTCATCGGCGTAGGAGATGATGTTCAGGTTGTGTTGGCGTGCGATGGTCGCGAGGGGGCTCATGTAGACGTTGAAGAGGGTTGGGCTCAGCGAGGATCCTTGGGGTACGCCGCAGATGACTTCGGTGGCCTCTGACTTGTACGGTGGTAGACGGACTCTCTGTGTTCTGCCGTCGAGGAAGGAGGTGATCCATTCCAGTGCCTTGTCCTGGATTCCGATGTTGCCGAGGCGCTGTACTAGGGTGCGGTGGCAGACAGTGTCGAAGGCCGCGGAGAGGTCCAGGAGGATGAGGGCCGCTGTTTCTCCGTTGTCCATCAGAGTTCGTATGTCATCGGTGGCAGCGATGAGGGCGGTCTCGGTGCTGTGGTTCGCTCGGAAGCCAGACTGTGAGGGGTCGAGGGATCCATTCGTTTCGAGGAAGGCGGCCAGTTGTTTGTTTGATCTTGGATCCTAACTCCCCTTGAAGCACCAGATGAACTCCATCTCATCATCCTGCTGCCTCACGCCACACCTGCTCCGAAAGATCTTTAAGTGGATCCCTACCGAGTCTAGAATGACGGTCACCCATGCACTCACCAGCAGCAGATTTGACTATGGCAATGCACTCTATGCCCGTATCACCCAGAAACTCCTCAAGAAACTGCAAAGCATCCGGGAACGCCGCTGACAGTCTCATCCTCAATATCACCCGCAGCAGCCACATCACCAGCCACCTAAGTGACCTCCACTGGCTCCAAGTCAACAAAAGAAACGCCTGCAAGCTCCTCACACATGCCTACAAAGCCCTACACAACGCTAGACCTGCATACTTCAACCCCCGCCTCGTATTCCACGCACCCACCAGAGACCTCTGCTCCGCCCAACTGGCCCTAGCCGCCATCCCCCAAGACCACTGTTGGACTTGGCCCTTTTTGGCAGGTTCACCCATGAACTTTTTTTGCCTTAAGCTCTGACATGGTTTTGGTGGTTTTAGGCCTCTGGGCACTTCAGCACTGTGGCCCAGTGTAAAGTGCGTGTGCGCTCTGAGTTTGTGTGGTGAGATTGGCTTGCCCTCCCATAGGAATGTATGAGGGATATGTGTTTCTATGGTAATTCCTGGTATGAGAGGAGTGCAGGGTCGCGTTTAGTATGTATGAACTCGTGAGGATAAATGCTGCACAATGGTGTGCGCAGATTTATAGTGACTGGTGGAGAAATGCCACTTTTAGAAGTTGGCATTTCTGTGTGCTGTGTGTCTGCCTGTCTGATGTGAATTGCATGTCTGGCTTGTGATTGACAGGAGCTGAGAGATGTGGGTGAGTCCAGGAGAGAGGGTAAGTCAGCCCAGTGGTGAATAGAGAGATCTGCATCTAGATGGGAGGGAGGAGTTGCATCTGGGACTTGAATAGGACTGTGCCCAGGCTGTACAATGCATGGTCCGCCCCCTGTGGTGTGTCTGATCATTGAGCCCCCACCTGATAAAGGGGAGAGTTGCTGGGCAAAACAGAGTGCTTTAAATCCCCCCTAAACCAGTTCGGACTGGTATCCCCAAGCCCTGTGCTGTCTCACAAAGGGAAATCCATACTAATATTATAAAGCGAGAGCCCAAACCTTTGAGGCGGGTAATCTCAGTAACCACAGCAGCAATCACAACACCCAATACAGCGTTGGAAAGGGCAGTTGCAGCAGAAGGACATAGGCTATGCAGACGGCCACCATATATATATTTTTTTATGCAGAGTTTTATATAGCGCAAACTTGACCCGAACTGAATCAGGTATCAGAGAGCTTTACATAGCACCAGTTACGTTACATGAGGACACACATTCATTTTTGTTAGGCACGGGGAGATTAAGTGATTTGCCCAGAATCATAGGATATTTGGCGTAGTTTACCAAGACTCGAACCCAGATCCCCAGGTCCGAGGTTGAGCGCCTTAGCCGTTAGGCCAACTCCTCTATACATTTAAAAGGTAAAAGAACCGTGCCAGCAAAGTAGTCCCTTGTGGGTGTGCCTGCGTTGTGCTGTGGGCGTGGGCTGGGGGCGTGAATAACGCTGGGGGTGTGTGGTACGGCCATCACATCGTGGGCTGTGGGCGTGTGCTGGGGGCGTGACAAACCCTGGGGCCGTGACAAACGCTGGGGGTGTGTGTCCGCCCTTCATGCCATGTGAGTCGTACATACAAGCGCCAATTACGTTGCTGCGCAGCATCAAGGGGCACGCTGGGGGCGTGACACGCTGGGGGCGTGAGAAACGCTGGGGGCGTGTGTCCGGCCTTCATGCCATGTGAACGCAATTGAGCCGCATCAAGGGGCACGCTGGGGGCATGAGAAACGCTGGGGGCGTGTGCTACGTTCCGCCCTTCATGCCATGTGGGTCGTACATTAATCAGAAGATCGTCTGCTGTGGCCGTGTGCTGGGGGCGTGACAAACGCGTTCACCTGGAGGCCTGGTAAGTAACGTTACTGGAGCCTTTCCTGCGCGCTGTTACTGAACTCTCTCATTCAACGAAATTACACGCGCCTGCTACCATCAACCAGGGCTGCATCTGGGCCTCAAGCAGGGGAACACGCAAATAAGCGTGTATGCAGGGACAATTACTGCAGCCTCTCCTACTCGCTGTCACTCAACTCTCTCATTAAACGGATTTACCCGCGGCTGATAACTCTCTCATTCAACGACATTACACGCGCCTGCTAACATCAACCAGGGCTGTAGCCGGGCTCAGGCGGCGGATCACTACACCAATTACACGCGCCTGCTAACATCAACCAGGGCTGCAGTTGGGCCTTCTCCGTCCCTATTCTAATGAAACAAAAAATGTTGTCTACCGTGAGATTTTAAAATAAATTGCCCTTGCCAAATACACACATTACACACATTCTATTTCATACCCGGACAACGTTGGGATGGGCTGCTAGTGTTAGTATAAATATAGGGGCTGTGACCCCATGAAAATGTTCAGTTCTGGAGTGCTGTTCCTGCCGGGGCATGCTGCTGCTGGGGCCCAGGGGGGGCTACCAGGAGGGCTTGCCTCCCTGGGCCCTGCATTACCCTTTTCATCTTTGAGGACATTTTTGCTGGGACTTTCTTTGTTTCCAGGACCTTTTGCTGTCCTCGGCGTCCTCTTAGAGCTCTTGGGGCTCCAGCCGGGATAGCTATGAAACACAGGATTATTCCCTCATATCTGCAAGTGGACACTGCTGCAGATTTTCCCACTAACCAAAAGGAGAAACACTTGATTGTTCCCTCATATTTGCAAGCTGAGATGGCTGCAGATCTAACCAAGTAATCAGGAGAGCTTGCACAAGCCCGCCATTCCTTTTTCTACAGTGGAGTTTCCCCCTTTCTTCCCATCAAGTGCTCTTCCCAGTCCTGATGAAGACCCCACTGCAAGGCTAATATTTTGTCCTGCCCTGAGGGGTCAAAACGTCGACAACATTCAAACACAAACTCTTGCGACACTGCATATAAATAACTTCCGGTCCATCAGAGTTATGTGTACTACTGGGAACATTTGACCAACCACAGGCGGAAACGTCTACACCAAACCATGTTGATGTATATATGTCACGGATACCTTTTCTTGTCCCCTACCCACACGTGACCACTCAGGACCCATCCCTTCCCTCCCACACCAAGAGCACTGTATGATATCGCAGAATTGACACATGAGCAACGTTGTTGCCTCTATCTGTAAAATGCTTTGAATGTAATCGCATCAGATACTCTATCCTACTATAAAACAATTGAAGTGGACACGTGCCACCACAAATTTGTTTGGTGTTTTGCTACTATTATTTATTTTTCACAAAAAACAATTGCTTACTGCCATGACCACACTGTTTTATACTGTACTTATTGACCCAGGTCAGGTAGTATATATGGGTTACCCCCTTTATATCCAATACAGCAAGTAGTGGCCAGCTGCAACATTTAGGTCTGTGCAAATTGCGCACCCTTGACTTCCACTGCACAGGCAGCCGCCCTGACATCATGGACATAGGACATTTGAGCCCCTTTTGAGATGGCCAGTTGGCCAGGGGGACTGGGAGGTTTGTAGGGCGCCAGGCCTTAATGTGATTTATGCATACTATGGTCCTTATTAGGAGACTATGTGCTAAATGTGATTTATGTGGTGCTAGGAAATTTGATTCATGTAGTATGATGTACGTATCCTGTTTTATACCTCTCAATGTGGTTTTTATGATTATGAGGTGGCTTGTTTATGCTAGTGAGATTATGTTTCACTGAGATTATTCCCTAATGTGAGTTATGTTTAGGAGGTTAGGGCCTACAATATTAGACTGTTGAGATTATGGCGCCTAATGTGATACTGTGCAAAATGTGGTTTATGTTACAGGCTGATGCTGAGTACAGTGGTTACCAGTAATTACTGGTTGTGTTCTATGTTTATGATAAATTCTACATTTACTAAGTTCACTTTGTGATGGTTCGGACAGTGGTCCAGTTGGCCCTGTCAGGTGTATATAATCCCTTGTAAATATGACCTAGTGCCAGGTGTCACGATGTATATTATGTGATTACTATTCTAATGTGTTATGAGTATACAAAGGCTATTTTTGATATAACCTTGTGTGGAGTTCCTTTTGTAGTGGGCCTGGGATGTTGTTGCTGTGTGCATGCACAAATGCTTTACACATGGCCTCTGGGGGTAAGCCAGACTGCTCGTGCCAAGCTACCAAGGGGTTGAGCAGGGGTTATCTTTGGCATGTAACTACTTCGCCCTGACTAGAGTGGTGGTGTCTGCCTGGGTTTGGCGCAAGCCTTAGCCAACCAGAAATCCCATTTGTAACAACCACGGTCCGGGCAAGATCCTTTTCCTACCTCACAGAAAAGACCTGGAATACCCTGCCTCTCCACCGAAGACATTAACTGTCACTGCCCCAATTCAGGAAGGACCTCAAGAATAGGCTCTTCGACTGAACCACAGTGCCTGCAGCAGATCAGCATTCCCCTCCCCCACCCCCGGCCTCCCAGCGCTTTGAGACCCTTACGGGTGAGTAGTTGTGCTTTATAAGTCACTTGATTGATTGATATCCTCACCTGTGTGGCGGCACGCCTTGGAGAAGACCAAGAGAGGTGTCAGCACCAACTGGAGCTCTGGGTGGGCCTGTAGCCTGGTGGAGCGAGTTGAGCTGACCATAAAACAGCCCGTGAGCCGGAAAGCAGTCGGTCTGCAGTGGAGGGACTGGCAAATTACAGAAGGAGCCTAACTTGCTGAGGCACTGCTCCATTAGTCAGTGAACATTTTTTTTGGCTTGCACAGTTCCCTGGGACAGCAAGTACATGAGAGCGGCAGCGGGGGGTGTGGCATTGGTGGTGTGCAGCGAGACTCCAGGAGCCAACGCCATATTTTCTCACATCTTCAGCGCTACACTCTACCCGCTAGCGACACAGTTAACTTTGCAGTGGACCTAGGAAAGGCGCGGCACCGCCAAGTGGGTTGTGCGGAGACATGGCCTAGGGCAATACACCTGACCGGGTGCTGGACAGCGGGTCTGGAGAAGGCCTGGCTGGGACCGGTGACATGCTGTCCCGCCACTATGTTCTACCCACCTGTGTCCATCCCACAATGTGAAGCCCCGTGGCGGCATGCACCTACATAGAGTAAAATTATGAGGTGTGCTACTGACAATACATAGTGGAACACCGAGCCAGTGCAATATAGCTACTGGATAGCAAGGCTGACCTGTGTATTGCTTCTATACCGCCCAATGCCTGCCTACACTTAAGAACACCAATGGCGCAAACAGCATATCTAAAGTGACAAGAGGATACGCTATTTTCCTCCCAACCACTCCGCACAACACAGATTTGACCTCTGCAACTAAACCTCACCCATTATGCTCAGTAAGCGAATGTAACCCCCAGGTGAAAACTGTGCAGTGCCTGAGACTTGTGTGATTAGTGCTTGCTGGTCAACACGCATGGCTTGTGCCCTCCACACGGATCTGCACAGACCCTCCCACTGGACCGTGGAAGTGTGGCTGGAATCTACGGTACTGGGAACTTCTGACTGCTGAGGAACTGCAGTTAAATAGGGAACTCAACAGCTCTTGCTGCTGCCAGTGAGACCCATTGGGATTAAGGACATCTCCAAACGTTGTCACCTACTCACTTTTGAGATACTTTCTTTGTTCAAACGTATATTCCAGATTTCGACAGATTAATTTACTATTCTCAACATCTGCAGCCTTTAATAGGTTCTTGGCAAAGGGTAAAATGGGTGTCAGCTACTCAGAAACAGAAAATATGCAGAGTCTTTCCTTTAATGACCATAAACTTTATTCGGCCTGATTTTCTGCACTTGATTTCTCTACTTTTAGAAATAAATTGTCAGTTCATTTATCTGTAGACTACATAATATTTACAGTCCATTTCCTTGAAGAAAATTGTGCGGCAAGAATTCTCCTGGACATTCCCCGCCGAACCTCAGTCAGAGCCCGACTGAGAGACCTCCACTGGCTCCCTGTAAAATCCAGAATCGAGTTCAAGAGCATGTGCATCGCGCACCGCTCCTACTGGGGAACAGGCCCCGTTATCAACTCCCCCCTGGTGGAAGCCTACCTACCTTCTCGTCCACTCAGATCCGCGACCTCCCACCTCGCCTCAGTACCACGCATCAGGAAGGCCAGAAGTGGAGGCCGCATGCTCTCTTATAACTAAGCCAAAATGTGGAACTCCCTTCCCCTCCACATTAGATCTGACCCTAACCATCTCGCTTTCCGCAAACTATTAAAAACCTGGCTTTTCAGTAAAACTTCAATTTAACTCTTCACTCAGCCTCTTCCCCCAAACCCTCCGGCACAACTCATTCTTTTTCTATAGCGCTGGGACGCCCCTGGGTAGCCATCGCGCTTTACAAATCCCCATTCGATTCCATTCCAAGAAACATGACAACTTAATTTTCTTCTACAGCCAGGCACATTATATATATATGCCCTCTCTGTTTGTGTTACTCTACTGCCTCCCTTTGTGCCCTGCTCTCCTTTGTCTGTGTTGATTAGAAGGGTATTTTTGGGTTAAGCACAAATTCGTAGATATATTACAGCACCAGTGAATTGGGGTGTATATGTCTTTTTATTTTCCTCAACATAACATGTATCTACGCCGCCTAACCCCCTGTCCCTTGTGCCCTTTGTCTAAGCACTCCATCTACCCATTTTGGGGAAAGATCCACTATTCATACTCTGGAGTCTCAGTTACCCCTCTGAGAAAGTCCACAGCGTCAAGGGAGCCACTCACAGTTGAGGTTATGGTATGGCCCCCCCTTGCCAAAGCACTCCCTCTCCCCTTGTTGGGGAAGGATCCAATATTCATATTCTGGCGTCTCAGTTACCCCTCTGAGAGAGTCCACAGCATCAAGGGAGCCACTCACAGTTGAGGTTATGGTATGGCCGCCCTTGCCAACGCACTCCCTCTCCCCTTGTTGGGGAAGGACCCAGTAGTTTGGCCTTGGAGTCTCAGAGACCCCTCTGAGAGAGCCTAGTGCGTCAAGGGAACCTCATGTGACGGAGATGTGGGAATGATTCCACTTCCCCTGGGATCACAGCTTACCGGATTTAGGATGCAGCTTTTACTCGTCCTCCGGTTTGTGCCCCCATCACCATCCCCTCCTCTTTCATACTCTGTCTCTTTCCCTCCCCCACCTCTTTCCCTCCTTCATTCTTTGTCTACTTCTCCTGCTCCTACCCGCTCTCCCCTGTATCTCCCCCATGCCTGCTCTTTCCCTTACGTATATGTCCTTATTTTTTTTCTCGACCTAACCTCTAACTATGTAACTATGCTCTGAAACTGTGTAATCTTGTAATGATATAACCTGCAACTATGGTCTGATACTCATGTAAAGCGCTCTGATACCTTCGGGTCTAGCCAGCGCTATATAAAACCTTTCAAATAAATAAACAAAATAAATACCAGAATTGGGAAAGCAGACGGATGGCAGACTAAACTGCAATTCGACTCCCGGAAATCTGCTCGCACTGGGACAGATTATCCAGGACACAAAGCTCCCAAGGAGGGACCGGAAGACACAGAAGATGTGAAATCTCTGCCCATTGCAATGCAACAAAGCATTACCTCACTTGTGAGCAAAGTGGACAGCAGGGGTACCAGAATGGACGCCATCACACACAAACTTGAAAGACAAACCATCCAGATTACGGAAGCAGATTATTGAATATCCGAGTTGGAGGCTGCTGCAACAACCCGGGGTGAACAAATGCTCAACATGGAAAAAGTACTTCACTGAATCTCAGCTAAAAATGAAGACCTAGAAGCCAGGTCTAGGAGGAATAACTTATGTATAGTCTGAATCTCCCCAGACTACCAGTGCAGCTCGAATGAAAGAGTTTGTGGAACACTTACATAATACTATATTTGGAGCAGAGGCATTCTCAAAATTACTCATCGTTGAACGGGCTCTTAGAGCATTGATGGCAAGACCGCCTTCTGGAACTGCCCCCCAACCAATCATTGCTAGACTAATAAACTACCGAGACCGAGACACAACTCTACAACTGGTGTGAGACAAGAGTAATCTACAATTTGAAGGAAATGCAATTACTATATACCCAGGCTTCATGATGGCAGTTCAAGAAGCATGACGTAAAACACAGCCATTAAACAAAAACTATGACTGGCCAACATTCCTTATGCCATGCTCTATTTGGCTAGGCTCCATGTCTCTCACATGGGCAAAGAGCACATCTTCACCAACCCGCAGCAGAAAGGAGAATTTTCGAAGAGGCAGGGAGCACGCGGCTCACCAAGAGATCTGGTGACAACCAGACCCTCATTTCCTCTATGGGAACAGGACTAGCATGATGTACCTACACAAGATTGTCAACCGAGAAGAATGCTCAGCAAATGCTACTTGAATCACCAGACTGATGATGAATGAACAAGATGCCGATAGCTAAGAGCTCTACTTACTATATGAATGATTAACATTAATACTTTAAAAAGGCACACTATCAATCAATCAATCAATCAATCATGCCATTTGTATAGCGCACTACTCACCCGGGAGGGTCTCAAGGCGCTTGGGGGGAGGGGTATGCTACTGCTCGAACAGCCAGGTCTTGAGTTGTTTCCTGAAGGCGAGATGGTCCTGGGTCAGCCGAAGGTGGATGGGGAGGGAGTTCCAAGTCTTGGCAGCCAGGTAAGAGAAGGATCTTCCTCCGGCGGTGGCTCTTCGGATGCGTGGTACGGCTGCGAGGGCGAGGCTGGTGGACCGTAGCTGGCGGGTGGGCGTGTAGAAGGTCAGGCGGTCGTTGAGGTACTTGGGGCCCAGGTCGTGGAGAGACTTGTGTGCGTGGGTGAGGAGCCGGAACGTGATCCTTTTGTTGACGGGGAGCCAGTGCAGGTTCCTCAGGTGGCTGGAGATGTGGCTGCGTAGGGGGACATCCAGGATGAGTCGGGTGGAGGCGTTCTGGATGCGCTGGAGTCTTTTCTGTAGCTTGGCTGTGGTTCCGGCGTAGAGGGCGTTTCCGTAGTCCAGTCGGCTGGTGACGAGTGCCTGGGTGACAGTCTTCCTGGTCTCGGTCGGGATCCAGCGGAAGATCTTGCGAAGCATACGCAGGGTGTTGAAGCACGATGAGGAGACGGCGTTGACTTGTCTGATCATCGAGAGGGAGGGGTCCAGGATGAAGCCCAGGTTGCGTGCGTGGTCGGTTGGCTTGGGTGCGGTGCCCAGGGCTGGGGGCCACCAGGAGTCGTCCCAGGCGGAGGGCGAAGATCCCAGGATGAGGACTTCCGTCTTGTCCGAGTTCAGTTTCAGGCGGCTGTCCTTCATCCACTCGGCGATGTCTTTCATCCCTTCGTGTAGGCAGGTTCTGGCGGTGTCGGGGTCTCTGGTGAGGGAGAGGATCAGCTGGGTGTCGTCGGCGTAAGAGATGATGTTGAGGTTGTGCTGGCGTGCGATGGCTGCGAGAGGTAGATGTTGAAGAGGGTGGGGCTGAGTGAAGATCCTTGCGGGACGCCGCAGATGACTTCGGTGGCCTCGGAGCGAAACGGGGGGAGGCGGACTCTTTGTGTTCTTCCGGCGAGGAACGAGATGATCCACTCCAGTGCCTTCTCTTGGATACCGATGTTGCTGAGGCGCTGGACTAAGGTGCGGTGGCAGACCGTGTCGAACGCAGCGGAGAGGTCCAGGAGGATGAGGGCCACTGTTTCCCCCTTGTCGAGCAGGGTCCGGATGTCGTCGGTGGCTGCGATGAGGGCGGTCTCGGTGCTGTGGTTGGCTCTGAAGCCGGACTGCGAGGGGTAGAGGGATCCGTTCGTCTCAAGGGAGGTGGTCAGCTGTCTGTTGACGATCTTCTCGATGCTATTAAGTCTAAGCTATAGACACACCAATGCTAGTGACTGAGCAGACAACTAGAGCACACAATGCTTTAACCCTCCAAATAACCTCGCCTACACGAGGGGTTTTTGTGAGGGTTTCTGGGTGATTCCCTCGACAGGTTACCCCTAATTTCGAAATTCTGGTATTTCTTTTATTCATTGAAGCCGGATGGGATTGTCATTCGTGGTGGGATTGGGCCGTCGGTGAGGGAGGTGGGATGGATGGGGACTGTTTTATGTATTCACTTGTGCATGTTCACCTATACAATTACTTAGAGAATTAATGAGTCACCACAATATTGCTGATATTGTCCAGCCTCGCTGATGAAACACTGCACTATTACAGATGACTGACACGAGCGTTAGGAGAGAAGAACACAGACACTCTAAAATAAACTGCATCACTTGGAATGTGCGAGGGTTGGGAGGCCCATGAAACCGAAGATATATTGACAAATCTAGATGGCACAACATACATATAGCCCTATTACAAGAGACACACATTGCGGACCTCACGCACAATACTTACACTGAGAGATATGCATCCTACAGGCCATTTGCTACATATTCCTTGTACTCACGTGGCACTGTGTCGCTGGTGTGGAGTGGCATGCGATACGTGGCACATGGCTCCTATAGTGATCCCCAGTGACGCTACACACTGATGGGGGGTCAATTAGCCTCCTTCCCCCTCACTATTGGCAATTGCTATGATCCGAATGTGGACAATCCTTCATTTTATGACAAACTATGTGGATCGATTGTAGATGTCGGGTCAACATATGTGTTGTGGGTGAGGATTTTAATTTTGCCATTGATGCTGGTCTGGACAGGATGTGCGACCCCTATTCGTCTCATGGAGGGTCGACCAGACATGTCCTGGGGGGGATCATTGAGGAGGGAAGGCTGATTGATGCATTGCGACGGAAGCATCCGATAACTAGGGAAGGCACCTACTACTCGGGGGTGTACATTCCAGTTGGTTCAGGTTGGACTACTGTTGATTGCCTCAGGTAATCCAGATGTTGCCAGAAAGATTAGAATAGCCCGAACTGAATTTCACTGTGGAGCTTGAATGCCTCTTTCGCAGCAAATATGATGGAGCAAGGACATATGGGGCCCGATTCACAGAACTAACTTAAGACAAAATCCTAAACTTACTACTGTTGGTATTCACAGAAGTTAGGATTTTGTCTTAAGTTTGTCTTAAGACAGACTTAAGAGAGACTTAAGACAGACTTAAGTTAGGATTTTGACAAAATCCTAACTTTTGTGAATACCAAAAGTAGTAACTTTAGGATTTTGTCTCAAGTTAGTTCTGTGAATCGGGCCCATTGAGAGGGAGAACGTCCACGGTGCGCACTAACATCAACAGTGCTCAAATCTCATTTTGCCAACACTATTCTGGAGATAACAAAGGAAGGAAATGCCCCAGTACAAGACATACCAGATATATTGGAAGTATTTGCTACCCTGTATGGCACGCTCTATAGCTCTTCACTACGGGCAAAGTGGATGTTGACGTCTATCTGGAAGATGCGCCATTGGGGTGGCGGGGCGACACACAAAGGGAACTTCTATTGGCTGACATAGAAGAGGATTAGATTAAAGAAGCTATAATGCTGCTACAATCGGGCTAGGCTACTGGTCCTGACTGCCTCCCTGCCGACATATATAAAACTTATATAGGCATACTTACTCCACTGCTGAAATAAGTATACTATGGAGCTAGGCAGGAGGGAGAACATCCACCCTCTTTGAGAGAGGCCATGATTATTGCTTTAGTTAAATAGACAAAAATATCACACTCTGCAACTGATCTCGCCCACTGTTGCTCATTACTCACGATGCAAAAATACTGACTAAGATACTAGCGCAGAAGCTGAGCCTCCTGATCATGTCACTAGTCCTGCCTGACCAATCATGTTTCATACCTGGGCGATCCACGTCGCAATAATGACAATGTAGCTCCCTTGCAAATTTCTTCAGTGTCTGCGGCGATCAGCAGATCGTCGACATACTGAATCAGAGTTGAACCATCTGGTAGAATAATCGTGTCCAGTTGTGTTTTCAGGGCCTGACTGAATATTGATGGGCTTTCGCAGTAGCCTTGAGGAGCGCACTTGAAGCGGAAGCTTCGTCCTCCTAAATTGAATCCGAAAATATCTCTACTCTCCTCAGCGATCGGGATGCTGAAGAAAGCGTTCTTCAGGTCAATCACCGAGAACCAATTTGCTGAAGCTGGAACCATTGTCAATAAAGCAGTAATGTTGGGGACGACTGGAAACTGTGGGATAACTACCTTGTTCACTTCTCTGAGGTCGATCACGAACCTGTATACAGGCGGTTGTGAAAGATCAGTGCGTTTTAAGACGGGCAAAACCAGACTGTTACAAACATTTCCTGTCGTTTCTTCGATGACGTCTTTATCAATCAGGTCATAAACGATCGTCAGCAACGCTTTTTCGCATTCGCTGGATATTTTGTATTGGGGAATACGTGGCAATCTAACGTTGGCTTTCAATGTTATGACATACGGTGCTATCTCTAAACGACCCACATCATTAGAACCATTAGCCCAAAGTATATCAGGGAGTGATGACAATTCAGTTGGAATATTTTCCTTAGACAAATACATGGGAGAAATGACCTTCTTACCTAGAGTAAGTCGTACTCCCGAGGGAGAACAGTACAAAGTCGCTTATAGCCTCTTTAGCAAATCCAAACCTAACAAATTTTCACCACAACCTGTTGTAAGAATGAGGGGTGCTTCTAATTCGCATCGTCCAACAGAAAGCGATATAGGACTAGAGATCGGGTTTCTAACAGGGGCGCCAGAGAAACCTACTGAGACATTCATTTCGCCAGACAAAGGTGCGCCAGGAAGTTTCGAGTGCATAATAGAACTTTTTGTAGCACCAGTATCCAGCAGAAATGGCTCTGACACACCTGAGGCAATCACCTCGACATAAGGTCCATTCTGATCTACTGGAAGTGAAACAACTCCCTCTCTTTGTCCATGGCTGTCCTAGCAATCATTACCCTCATTTTCGTGTTCGGTGTAATAGTCGTCAGTATAGTACTGAGCTGATTTAGACGACGCATTATTCTGTTGGTCAAAGCTGTTCATGGACTTCGGAGGCGGAAAAGAAATTGTATTCTGAGTGAAATGTCCACGGCCTCTACCTCGAGGGGCATGCTGAACACCTCTTCCCCTTACACCTGACGAACCGTTTAAACGTCGCGCAAGAGCCGGACAATTACCTTTGAAATGACCCTCTTCCTTGCAATACGCACATTGATTCGGGCCATATGTAGGACGCTGATGGGAAAACTCTTTACCTCGTGCGTTTCTCGAATACTGCTGTTGTGGTTGATAATTGGGCTGACTAGCCGTGCGAGGCGGATAGGCCTGCTGGAGGAGAACCTTAGTTTTCAAATCTTTCGTCTTTTTGTCTGCCTTGTCTAGCTCGTCTTTGTGCCTATTCTCATAGTACTGGGCTGTAGCTAGAATCTGTGCTGATGTAGAGACAGCCCAAGCACTCTCCGAATCTTTCAGTTTATTACATAGTTCAGGAAGCATATTATGTACGAACTTATCTACAAACAATCTTTGGCCACCCTCGGTAGCCATATCTTGACCACTATGATCGGTGAAAGTTTCCTCAAATCTCGTGAAAAAGTCAGACACATTCTCATCTTTCTTTTGCTTACACGTGGATAGCTTGTCCCAGTTTACGCGTACTTCAGGCATTATTGTTTTCATGTACGCTATAATCCTACCGGGAAGTTCAGCTATTAATGGCTCAGGTTTAAAACCACCGACTTGTCTAGTATCTGTAGTCGCAATGTTTGCCCACGAGTCACCTAGTTCTTGATCGTGATCCGTATGATGGATTTTGCTCCATAAAGGATGTGGAACAACGTTCCCAAATAACATGTCTACATCCGCTAAATTCATTATACATGAGCTTGCAGTTTGCGATAATTCCTTATAATACCCAGTCGGGTTTTTACGAGGGTCAGGTAGTGACTGCTTGAGTGCTAATACTTCCGATCTTTTCCAGGGGACATGTACCCATACACGCTGGAAATGAGGCAGAACTGGCGGTACTGCATTCGCATCACCTTCCCTCCAAACTGGAGGAACTTCTCTCATGGGGTATTGTCTCGCTCTTTTCCTACTAGACGTACCATATACAGATGATGACCCAGAATTACCACCCGTACTTCTATATGATAATAATATCCCAACTGCTTTTTCGACATCGGGACCTATGATCATACCTTCCCCAAATTTAAATCGTACATTACACAATTCTCGAGCGTTGCTCTCTTGACCATTATCTTCCAAATCCTCACACAGAAAAACACACATCTGTTCGAAAACATATCTTTGCGTCGGCTCATCCCATTGACGGAAGACGTTCATGACAGACTCTACATCATATTTCGCTGTATCCAGAGCCCAATTCCGTGCTAACTTATTCAGTGATTCCCTCTCTTGATAATCAGGCATTTGGCTTCGTAACTGTCTTTGTCCCGTATTAGGGGTCGTTCTAGGCGACCGAAAAAGTGGTGAAGGAATGTTAGTAACAATGCTGGCCGTTTTATGCCAGACGGAAGGCGAAAGCGGAGGAATAACTGGTGGCAGAACAGAGTCACGCAAAGTAGAAACAGAAGCATTCGTAGAACGAGTATCAGAGAAAATAGAAGGTGTGCTAGGCGAAGTTGTAGGAGGAACAGTAGGAGAAGTAGATGTGATTGGTGAGCCTTGAGGAGGCTGCACCAGAGAAATAGAAGCCAGCTGAAGAGCAGCTGGTGAGTGCTGTAAAGGAGCTGGCATAACAGCTACCAGAGGTGCAACTAAAGGTTGCGGAGGTGCTGTAGCATTTTGCGCATAGGGCGGTGGCGAACTTAGCAAATGTGCCATTAACGGATCTTTTTCACACTCTTTTACTGTCTCTTGTTGAAGAGATGGTAAAACAGGATAGCATTTATCTATTGCCATTTTACGTTGCCTGTGCAACTGCTCACTCATTTGATCTTCTTCATTGTCTTTAAATTTTATTGCAGCTTGCATTACTGAAATACCTCTTTCTCTCTTATTCTTCTTTTCTAATTTAATTTCCTTTTGTTTGGCCTCTTTACGCCATAAGCGGAAAGAGTCAAACATCGCCGGTCGGGCTTTCTTCTTGAACAATTTGACCTCTAGGTTATCTAGAATTACTGAGTCAAAACTACCATATTGGGGCCATTTTAAAACACTATCCTTACGGGTGTATTTTATCCACACTTCATTATATGTGATAGGACCTACGCCGTGCTTTATATAGAGCTCATATGTTGGAGTTCCAATCGGAGGAACCGGACAAGAATCCTCTAATCGGGAGTCCTTATTATAACCAAGACAAAACAAGTTTCCAAGTCTGCTAAAACCAGGCATCTTCGCTCACTAGTCTAGCTTCGAACTTCAAAGGATTATCTATTACGATATTTCTCGTAAAAACACGAGTCCTTCGGCTTTGGGGCTTGCAAGTACCAAATCAATTCGTATCTTAAGGATACCAAAAATTAAGAACACACTAAGGACTGGGAGACGCTCCACTTATACTTAACTGAAGTATTTGAAGATCGGTGATGTCGCTAGAAGACTCGTCTATTGTTTCGCTCTACCAAGGATTACTGGGTCCAAAACAAGGCGATAGTCAGGGCAGCAGTCCTTCGTAGCCGTCGGGACGCGGGGAACCTCGCTGCAAAGACCTTCGGAACCACGTCGACATACAGGGGTCGCTGAAGTGGCTGGCCGTCCTTCGGAATTTTCACACGAAGCTCCTCACGAACATCTGGCTTGGACCGTCGCCGCTTGATATCGCCCCGAGTTGGGCGCCAAATGAGGTGCCGGGTTTTTAGGAACCCGGTGGTGCCAGGGGATAACACCCGAAGACCTCTGAGTTCTCCCTTGTTCCGGACCACAGAAACACTGAGTCTTCTAGTCGCAGTCAGAGATCAAGTTTTATTGGTAGCTACCAAGTAACACGTGTCCTAGAAGCACGACAAACACGGGTCATGTATTCTCAGGAGACTGTTCGTGTTCGTTTTTACAGAACCAGCCTTCTCCTTAAATACAAAAAGAATAGCTGCAAGCAAGGATTCTTGAGTTTATGATATGGCTGTAAACATATTTCTACAATAATACAAAGAGCGAAGTCATGTAAGCAAGCCCACATTTTAGATGTCCAGTTCGTGATAGATTACCCAGTCAGACCCGGAACTCCCATCAGATATCGATGAAACACCAATAAAGGAAGGTACCACCCAGTCATAAAACTGGCCATAAACAAGGAGTATGGACAGGTGCATGTTTGTAGAAAGCATGGTCTGTATGTAGTGATTGGCTTGAGGAATGTTATGTGTCGATGTTATCGTATTCGGCCACTGGGCGAGGGGCTGCCCAGACAGGTTTGGCTAAAGGCAATGGAGTCAGTTGGGACAGGTCAGGGGGAAGTCAGGGAAGGTGGACGTGTCCTTTTAGATCAAGCTCGACCTTTAATTGACTTATCATGAGGGCAAGACATAAGATGGATGCAGTTTACAAAATGGAGTCCAAGGGGTCGGGACGGAAACTACGATTTAGGGGTGTTGGCAACCCTCGATTATGATGAAAATGCATAGGAATGATGTCCTAATCATTATCGGTTCGTTGACACCAAATTCGTCAAGGTACGTTGATATTTTGTGACACGGGTATTGGACGTCGATATCGGGATAACAACAGGGTCCAGATTTTCAGAACCACAGCTCCATGTCTCTCACATGGGCAAAGAGCACATCTTCACCAACCCGCAGCAGAAAGGAGAATTTTCGAAGAGGCAGGGAGCACGCGGCTCACCAAGAGATCTGGTGACAACCAGACCCTCATTTCCTCTATGGGAACAGGACTAGCATGATGTACCTACACAAGATTGTCAACCGAGAAGAATGCTCAGCAAATGCTACTTGAATCACCAGACTCTGATGATGAATGAACAAGATGCCGATAGCTAAGAGCTCTACTTACTATATGAATGATTAACATTAATACTTTAAAAGGAACACTATCAATCAATCATGCCATTTGTATAGCGCACTACTCACCCGGGAGGGTCTCAAGGCGCTTGGGGGGAGGGGTATGCTACTGCTCGAACAGCCAGGTCTTGAGTTGTTTCCTGAAGGCGAGATGGTCCTGGGTCAGCCGAAGGTGGATGGGGAGGGAGTTCCAAGTCTTGGCAGCCAGGTAAGAGAAGGATCTTCCTCCGGCGGTGGCTCTTCGGATGCGTGGTACGGCTGCGAGGGCGAGGCTGGTGGACCGTAGCTGGCGGGTGGGCGTGTAGAAGGTCAGGCGGTTGTTGAGGTACTTGGGGCCCAGGTCGTGGAGAGACTTGTGTGCGTGGGTGAGGAGCCGGAACGTGATCCTCTTGTCGACGGGGAGCCTCAGGTGGCTGGAGATGTGGCTGCGTAGGGGGACATCCAGGATGAGTCGGGTGGAGGCGTTCTGGATGCGCTGGAGTCTTTTCTGTAGCTTGGCTGTGGTTCCGGCGTAGAGGGCGTTTCCGTAGTCCAGTCGGCTGGTGACGAGTGCCTGGGTGACAGTCTTCCTGGTCTCGTCGGGATCCAGCGGAAGATCTTGCGAAGCATACGCAGGGTGTTGAAGCACGATGAGGAGACGGCGTTGACTTGTCTGGTCATCGAGAGGGAGGGGTCCAGGATGAAGCCCAGGTTGCGTGCGTGGTCGGTTGGCTTGGGTGCGGTGCCCAGGGCTGGGGGCCACCAGGAGTCGCCCCAGGCGGAGGGCGAAGATCCCAGGATGAGGACTTCCGTCTTGTCCGAGTTCAGTTTCAGGCGGCTGTCCTTCATCCACTCGGCGATGTCTTTCATCCCTTCGTGTAGGCAGGTTCTGGCGGTGTCGGGGTCTCTGGTGATGGAGAGGATCAGCTGGGTGTCGTCGGCGTAAGAGATGATGTTGAGGTTGTGCTGGCGTACGATGGCTGCGAGAGGTAGATGTTGAAGAGGGTGGGGCTGAGTGAAGATCCTTGCGGGACGCCACAGATGACTTCGGTGGCCTCGGAGCGAAACGGGGGAGGCGGACTCTTTGTGTTCTTCCGGCGAGGAACGAGATGATCCACTCCAGTGCCTTCTCTTGGATACCGATGTTGCTGAGGCGCTGGACTAGGGTGCGGTGGCAGACCGTGTCGAACGCAGCGGAGAGGTCCAGGAGGATGAGGGCCACTGTTTCCCCCTTGTCGAGCAGGGTCCGGATGTCGTCGGTGGCTGCGATGAGGGCGGTCTCGGTGCTGTGGTTGGCTCTGAAGCCGGACTGCGAGGGGTCGAGGGATCCGTTCGTCTCAAGGGAGGCGGTCAGCTGTCTGTTGACGATCTTCTCGATGCTATTAAGTCTAAGCTATAGACACACCAATGCTAGTGACTGAGCAGACAACTAGAGCACACAATGCTTTAACCCTCCAAATAACCTCGCCTACACGAGGGGGTTTTGTGAGGCTTTCTGGGTGATTCCCTCGACAGGTTACCCCTAATTTCGAAATTCTGGTATTTCTTTTATTCATTGAAGCCGGATGGGATTGTCATTCGTGGTGGGATTGGGCCGTCGGTGAGGGAGGTGGGATGGATGGGGACTGTTTTATGTATTCACTTGTGCATGTTCACCTATACAATTACTTAGAGAATTAATGAGTCACCACAATATTGCTGATATTGTCCAGCCTCGCTGATGAAACACTGCACTATTACAGATGACTGACACGAGCGTTAGGAGAGAAGAACACAGACACTCTAAAATAAACTGCATCACTTGGAATGTGCGAGGGTTGGGAGGCCCATGAAACCGAAGATATATTGACAAATCTAGATGGCACAACATACATATAGCCCTATTACAAGAGACACACATTGCGGACCTCACGCACAATACTTACACTGAGAGATATGCATCCTACAGGCCATTTGCTACATATTCCTTGTACTCACGTGGCACTGTGTCGCTGGTGTGGAGTGGCATGCGATACGTGGCACATGGCTCCTATAGTGATCCCCAGTGACGCTACACTGATGGGGGGGTCGATTAGCCTCCTTCCCCCTCACTATTGGCAATTGCTATGATCCGAATGTGGACAATCCTTCATTTTATGACAAACTATGTGGATCGATTGTAGATGTCGGGTCAACATATGTGTTGTGGGTGAGGATTTTAATTTTGCCATTGATGCTGATCTGGACAGGATGTGCGACCCCTATTCCTCTCATGGAGGGTCGACCAGACATGTCCTGGGGGGGATCATTGAGGAGGGAAGGCTGATTGATGCATTGCGACGGAAGCACCCGATAACTAGGGAAGGCACCTACTACTCGGGGGTGTACATTCCAGTTGGTTCAGGTTGGACTACTGTTGATTGCCTCAGGTAATCCAGATGTTGCCAGAAAGATTAGAATAGCCCGAACTGAATTTCACAGTGGAGCTTGAATGCCTCTTTCGCAGCAAATATGATGGAGCAAGGACATATGGGGCCCGATTCACAGAACTAACTTAAGACAAAATCCTAAACTTACTACTGTTGGTATTCACAGAAGTTAGGATTTTGTCTTAAGTTTGTCTTAAGACAGACTTAAGAGAGACTTAAGACAGACTTAAGTTAGGATTTTGACAAAATCCTAACTTTTGTGAATACCAAAAGTAGTAACTTTAGGATTTTGTCTCAAGTTAGTTCTGTGAATCGGGCCCATTGAGAGGGAGAACGTCCACGGTGCGCACGAACATCAACAGTGCTCAAATCTCATTTTGCCAACACTATTCTGGAGATAACAAAGGAAGGAAATGCCCCAGTACAAGACATACCAGATATATTGAAAGAATTTGCTACCCTGTATGGCACGCTCTATAGCTCTTCACTACGGGCAAAGTGGATGTTGACGTCTATCTGGAAGATGCGCCATTGGGGTGGCGGGGCGACACACAAAGGGAACTTCTATTGGCTGACATAGAAGAGGATTAGATTAAAGAAGCTATAATGCTGCTACAATCGGGCTAGGCTACTGGTCCTGACTGCCTCCCTGCCGACATATATAAAACTTATATAGGCATACTTACTCCACTGCTGAAATAAGTATACTATGGAGCTAGGCAGGAGGGAGAACATCCACCCTCTTTGAGAGAGGCCATGATTATTGCTTTAGTTAAATAGACAAAAATATCACACTCTGCAACTGATCTCGCCCACTGTTGCTCATTACTCGCGATGCAAAAATACTGACTAAGATACTAGCGCAGAAGCTGAGCCTCCTGATCATGTCACTAGTCCTGCCTGACCAATCATGTTTCATACCTGGGCGATCCACGTCGCATTACTTGCACACCTTATTCACAGTATTGCAAGATATAGACCCAGATTTGTCGGCGTTGCCGGTCTTTCTTGGCACCACCAAAGCTTTTGACACATTGGAATGGGACTACCTTATAGCGGTGCTTTACTGGATGGGGTTCCCCGTAGGGTTTCTAACATGGTCTACCCTCTTATACTCTAAACCATCGGTCAAGGTGAAAATAAATGGCATGTGCTCCACACCCTTCTGTATCACGTGGGGCACGCAACAGGGCTGCCTGTTGTCGCCTTTACTTTTTAATAAATAATAACCCGGTATTTGTAAAGTGCAAACTAATCACCCCTAGGGGTCTCAAGGCGCTAGGGGCCGTCAGGGATATTAAGCGAGCTATTGCCCAGAGTCACATGGTGCTGGGCTGAGCTGCCACTGGTGCCGGGGATCAAATTGTGAGCCTCGTGCTCCGGAGTCAGCCGCCCTGGCCGCTGCACCACACCTCTCCCACATTTTGAGCTGGCGGTTTAGCCACTGGTGGCTAAGCTCCGATAACAATACCGGCAATATGCATCAATATATCCATCGCGTTATCTGTTTATATTATTATATGCAGATAACATCACAATAGATCTTTGCGATCCTCGAGAGAGCCTGAATATTGTCATCTGGGAATTCGTCAGGTTTGGGGGACAATTGGGTATTCAAATCAACTGGGCAAAATAACACATTTTTCCAACATCTGACAACACTCTGAGTTTTCGTCTAGATTACTCACTATGATGGTGTAATTTGGCCTTGAGATACTTGGGCATAGAGGTAACATGAGACAGACACAAACGCCTGCATGCAAACTATGGAAAGACCCTAACCAGCATAACGGACAGTATAACCAGATGGATATCACTACCATTATCACTGGTGGGATGTGTGTCACTTATTAAAAAGGTTATATTACCGACATTCCTATACCCGTCTCTTAATATTCCACACACACTTGGTAGACTCTTCTTTGACATGCTTAGGGTGCAGCTGATCTGCCTGGCTTGGCCTGGTAAGTAGTCCCGCATAAAGTGGGAGATCCTCACGCTACCCTTTGAAGTGGGGGGTGGGCTTTCAAGCCAGAGACATGGTGCTTTATTATCTCTGTGCACAAGCGCAGTATGCAATATATTGGTACAAGCCAGTCCCATACATGCCTCAACTAGCCATAGAACAGGGCTACATGTCCTCTGTCCCAGCCATCGCTTACCTAGGGCCCAACTCAGCCGCTTCTGGCCCCACCAACTCCACTGTTGCCAACAATAATACAGCATAGGACAGACTTGCGAAAAGAGCACATAAATCTTTACTGTCCTAACTTCTCCTTTTACTGGGCTAGCAGACCACCGCCCCAGTTACCCAGGAACAGGTGTGCTGTAAAATGTTGCTCAGGGCTGGCATCACTGTCTGGGGTGAATTATATAAAGAGGGCATATATAAAGATCAAGACATGTTTGCAGATGGGAAGCAATTGCCGCTGGATGTCTTTTTATATCGTAGACTAAGGATTGGGAAAAGGCTTCCATCCCTGACTTCCCATGGGAGCCTCTCACCCATGACACACTACACAATCTATCGACCTCTGATGGGTCCAAACATCTGGTCCCTCCTCTACCGCTCGACGCAGAGGGAGAGGCCGGCATTAGGGGAGGGCTCTAGGAGCATTAGGAACTGGAACTGGCTGTCCCCCTCAATGACGCACAGTGGTATTACTGCTGTCAGTGGACAAGGCACAGAGCATCAAGCAGTAGACTGCACAATAACCCTTATAAATTCCTACACAGACTCTACTAAATGCCTGTGAAACTACACCACAATAACCTCTGCAAATATGACAAGTGGGCAAGGTGCGCTATGGAAGGAGCAGACTTTTTGCACCTTTCGTGGTCTTGCCCTCAAATACAATCTTACTGGAAAGAAGTGGAAAGGGCACTTACACGGATGATCGATCAAGCACTCACACTTACACCGCTTATTGCCATTCTAGGCTTCACAAAAGATGTAGAAAAGGGGTATTGGCTATATGTATCGTTATGCCTCCTATTCGCTAAAAGAAGAGATGCATGTCGATGGGGAAGGGGAAGAGTGCTGAAATTCAAACATTGACTTCGAGACTTAGTATTCTGCTAAGATCAGCTACTAATCTATAGTGAGCTTCTGCTGCCTAGCTCCAAACCCAGAGATATATGGGAACGGTAAGAAAGTAGCATCTGCTTTCATCTTTACCCCCACTTTTTGCCTGGTGGTATGCTGTTTCTGACTAGTCTGACTGGGATCCTGCTAATCAAGAGACCAAGTCTCTGTGCTTTCTCCTCTAAATTGGTTATGGTAAGTACTTGGGTACATCCCAGATTGGCTACTGATGTACCCTTATAAGTCCCTTGTATATGGTACTGAGATACCTAGGGCATAGGTACACCAGAGGTCACCCATGGGCTGAAGCTTGTATTGTGCCACCCATGGGAGACCACTCAAACTCAGGCTGCAAGCCTGCCATTGCAGCCTGTGTAAGCTGGTGCTAGCACCACTTACGAAAGCTATAGGTTTCCCTATATCTGAAGTCACTGCACTCAAAACCCATCAGTCACCCCTAAAGCAGGCCTGTCAATCCTGAAGGTAGGGTGCTCGTTTCTAAGTGTGAGGGTGCCCTTGCATGAGCAGGACACCCCTACAACCTTCGGAGTCCTTTCTGCCGGGTTGTAAGTGCATCAGCCATTACGATATATAGAGTGGTCATGCCCCATTACGCGATGGCTAACCCTAGACTGGCTGTAACGATCTCTGTCATATTTGGTATCAAACATGTATGACTCACCCCCCCACACCGTAGCCGGTGTGGGAGGTATGATTCCATGCACTGCAAATCTCCTCCAGGAGGGCCTGAGTGCTCCTGGTATCAGTCTTCCAGAACCAGACAGCAAGCTAGGGCAGCTGCCGACCAGAGAAACAATTCTGCCCTCCTGCTGCGGAGCCAAGCTTGAGCAGGGGCAGGTAGAACAATAGATATCATGTCACTGGGAGGTGTGACCACCTCCCAGACAGGTTTAGTGTATTGGGGCAGCGTGGGGGGTGCTTGACAGCGCCACTCAGTCTCCTTGAAGGGCACACTTGGTGCCCTCCTTGCATGCTCCCTTTTAAACCAGTTCAGGAAGCCATTGGCTCCAGCTCTGGCACGAACCTGGACAAAGGACATGGGAGCATCCTCCCCACTGTCCAGCCCCTCCTTTGGGAGGGACCCTTGAATCATCCCACCGCTTTCCTTAGGTTACTTAAGGGCTCACCTGTGGGCAGGTCCCTAGATTCGTCGTGGGATTCGATTCAGATCCAACTCGGCGTCAACTTCAACCGTCTGGACTCTCTGACCCCGTTGTGCTGACCGAGTCAAACTGACCGCATCAAACTTCGCTTTGGGAAACCGAGGCTGCACACGGTAAGACTCTGTCTGCTCCTAGTCTCATTATCCTGCAATACCGCTGCATCAATCATGTCCATGCTCCACACAGGTCCCTCACAGGGCCTGTGGAGATCAAAGACATCCAAAGGAATCTCCCTTGGAGTGAAGGAGTCTGTTGTAAATAATGGAGTGGCCTCCTGCCACTCAGCCCACATTCAACTGCCAGACATCCACACAGAACATTCTATCAGGCTCTTGCATCACACATTCTATGCTGGGCAGCAGGGACAAGTATAACACATCTCCCTTCTTTAATTTGACGAACGAGAGATATGAATAGAAATTGCGGAGAGTAAGTGAGATCACAAGTCACATCATGCAATTTCAACATAAATGTAAAATCAGATAAGATTAGCAATTTTAACATCTTCACAAACCAATCACGCAAACTAATAAGTAACATTCACACCACCTTCTCCCTTCCTTAAACAAACATTTCTCTCACAACGAAATAACCAACACACTATCACGCCCACGCATCACATACTCAACCCAGAAACCAAACAAACCGACTGGCCAGGTCAGTAAGAGGCAAAAAGGTCCCAACACACGGCGTAACAGTACAGTGGAACTCCAAGCTCCCTCAAACTCCATGAAAATATCTAAAAGTGGAACTCCAAGTTCCCTCAAACTGTACGAAAATATTCAAAAGTGGAACTCCAAGTTCCCTCAAACACCATGTAAAAATTTTTGGGGGGGAAAGTGGAACTCCAAGTTCCCTCAAACACCATGTAAAAAAATTATTTGAAAGTGGAACTCCAAGTTCACTCAAACTCCATAAAAATGTTTAAAGGTGGAACTCTAAGCTCCCTGAAACTCCATGTAAACATTTAAAAATTGGAACTCCGAGCTCCATTAAACTTCATGAGAATATCTAAATGTGAAAAACGTATCACTCCACAACCCAAAAGTAACAGAGCACATAATGTCCTGTGACATTCCAAATACATAGCTCCCATAACCTTAAAGAATGAGACTATCCAAGGAACAAAAATACAGGGCACTTAGCTCCTACAAACTCATCTCAACCCCCTCCACCACCTTCACAGAACCATTTTGTCATAAGTAAATTAAGCACATTGGCAATAAAAAGTCACAGGAAAATTAAGCAAACAGCAATCATGTAGCTCCGGTGAGCGATGTCTCACCCGAGGTCCTTCCCTCACAGTCATTTAGATGAGAATAAGATTGTACTAGTCAAAACACCAGCTTAGCAAGTTCGTTTTCGAAATCATTTTAAGCTACGTCAATTAACTTGCCGGGCCAGAAGTTCATTGCCGAAGATTTCATCACCTGCAGCACACAAGAAACCTCCTATGTTTCCCAACGATTTTCTACTTTCCTCACTGTCCGGAAGACCGTCAATCCACCGGAGAACATTCAAACTGAGGAAAACTGTACTCGCAGAAGAAAATGGTGGCACGCTGCAGACGCTGCTCCGGGTGGCTCTCCACACGCTGTTGCATGACAACGTGTACCAGCAGCGCATGCGAACGTCATAGAAGACTGTAGCTCGTGAGACAGTGAGTAGCGCGTGTACTCTTTTGAATTTTAAAAGTTAAGACAGCTATTGGAGTTCGACATACACCATTACATTTTAATATGTAGAATAACCATCGGCTCCGATATCGCAACAGAACTGTCCCAAAAGAAATCTTTCTCTGTATCGCTTAACTGCCGCTCGGTCGTACTGTACGCAGTTAACTTTCTCTCCGTGGCACCAAACAGCACAGCACCGCAAATAAAGCACTCACAATGTAAAACAATGTAAAACAACTGCAGCGCCAAACTGCCGCAGTAACACACACGAGTGCTGCTCTCGCTCCCTCTGTTGTGCAGTAATAGCACAGTAGGTCGGGTGTCTGCTGATGTCGCCGGTAGAGGTAGTTGCTGCCGTAATCACTTCCTTAGCATCGGCCAGCACTGTCCACTTTAGTCAGTAGAATCACTCACAACAAGGCAATAGGATCTTCACTGTACCCTGAAATTTTTCCCATTTACAGCGCTTGATTGAAATGACTTAAAACACTGGTTCAAAGAACCCTCGGGCTGATGCAATGTCTTTTGGCACAAAAGCGCTCGATTTTTAGATCTTAAAAACGGTAGTTCAAGGGTCAAACTCTCATGCCACATAACGCAGTACACAGTCTTTAGATGTTAGGCTTAAACTTGCACTATTAAATCTTTGGGCGACCGATTTCGTGGTCACTGGTGGGGTCTCCTAGTGCCAGTAAGCTTAAACACGCACACATATAGAGAGTTTTACCTTTTAAAATCTTCCTTTTCTGTTCTTTACTCTTGAATTTTTTTAAATGTTCTTTTCTGTCCTTTTCTCTTAGATATTCTTTTCTTTTATAAGTTCAACACTCTTGTCTCCTTGTAGGTTCTTTAGTTTACAAATTGTAGATTTCTGCACGCTGTTGGTTCTTCTTTCTGTCACCAAAAATGTTGTAAATAATGCCAGGTAGTCCATATACTTTCTTGTTGCTCCTTTATTCAAGTAAGATGGTAAGTTAGATATATAAAGGGGAAACCCCACCAGGAGTGGCCTCCTGCCACTCAGCCCACATTCAACTGCCAGACATCCACACAGAACATTCTATCAGGCTCTTGCATCACACATTCTATGCTGGGCAGCAGGGACAAGTATAACAGAGTCCTTCCCCTGCAACTGCAGGCACCGCAATGTAGCTGATCGGTTTGCTGATCCTGAGCTCCTAAGGACTTCAATAGGCTCCGTGCCCTCAGACCGAGGCTGTGGCTAGTATTCCTCGCTGGTACTGCTGGAACCAAGTCCCTGTGCACCGTGTCGGCTGGTCATTGCTAAGTCTAGGAGACTCCCTTCTCCAGAGATCTTTGGGTCCTCTCAAGGGACTTCTTTGATCACAGTGTGCTCTCCTGTTTGCTTGGGGCCTGCTCTGACTCACCTTTTCTTGGTGAGTCTCTTGGGCCTTGCTGTTCCTACACTCTGCACCTTTTTGCTTGCCACGTTGTTTGTAGCTGCCAAGGCTTGTTGGTGTTCTCGTCGGACACTGACCCCTCAACTCTCGACATCCAATGTGGGACAGCTCGTGAACAGCTCCTGGTCTTCCACAGCGTCCTGAGTCCCCACAGCTGCAGCTCCAAGGTCGTCAGCTCTCCTGCAACACTACATCGGTGGGCATTCGTCTTCCTGGTCCTCCTGGGTGGCATAGACTCTGTCTCCTCTGCTTGCAGGTACTTTTACATCTTTAATTCACATTTGGGTTCCACCGGACACTTTCACCTTCTTCACCTGCGGCATCTTCCTGAGTCCAAAAGACACACAATTGATGGACGGAATGCAGAACAAATCAAAACATTCACCCCCAGTCAAGAGATCTCGGTTAAATCCATCATTCTTTTTCTCACCATGCCACCCCAGTTTAGAGCTGGCCATATGCAAATCAGTCTTGACCCTGTGCCTCATGGGAGCAGTCCAGTCCAAACTGCCAAGCCAGGTCCTCCCTGAACCAGAAACAAGCATCCTAGGACCAGTTTCGGGGTCCGTCCATCAATTGTGTGTCTTTTGCTTCCTTGCCCTTAGTGCGGCGGGTATGCCCAGATGTGGGTCCCGGGCTCACTGTGCCACTGGAGTCAAGCTATCCTCGCTGATGAGGGGTGAAACCCCAAAACCGGTCCTAGGATGCTTGTTGATTATGACGTATGCTGTTATATTGTGCATTACTTCCGATGCCCTTTGAACTTGACAAAGGCCGTTTCGGCTGAAACCCGTTGTACGTTTTGTTTTATTTTCACTTGGAATAAATTACTGATACTGAATTGGTGTGCCGCCTTATCCTTCCTGCTGGATTGGATATATATATTCACAAGGTCACTGGATTTTTCCCTCGCTCTAAATACAAGGCGTGTAAAAATAGCCTGAGAGATCGCTCGTACAAAATACCTGGGATGAGGGGGTGAAAACAATAAGCACATTTTTAACATGTAACACACCATATTGTGTATACTGTCTTTACTGTCCTTGTACAAAACAGTATATAGGAAGTACTATACACCCCACAAAGAAGAGAATCCTGGAACACGCTTGAGCGATTGAAAATAAAGATTTTTCATACCCTGTGTCAAGACACTTAGCTCTACATCATAACAGCGATAGGAATCTCTTAAAATTCTTGTGTCTAGACCACATCCCTGTAGGCGACCATGGAGGCAATAGGGAACTAAAGCTTAGAAGGCTCGTGTCAAGGTACATAATTAAGATGTAAACAGTAATCCCCGATGGCTTAAACACTGAGGAAGAACTTTCAATTCACTTAGGCTAATGGGTCAATATGAGATTTCAAATATTGAGAATAACTGTACGTGCTCATTGCTGGTCATAACATATGAGAATATGTGTAAATACGTACACATATAATTTTTTGCTTTGTAAACAGGATTATTTGGCGCCCTTAGTTTATATTGAATATAATTAATTGATGTATTAGGTTTGGAAATTGGAATGAATACTATAGTATAGTAAGCCCATTCAGGGCTCAATTATGCAAGAGAATATAAGCCATAACATGCAATAATGAGAATGAATTAATCATGTAAGGGGCTTTAGAGAGCGCGTGATTTATAGTCTAAAAAAATTGCCATAATGAATTATAACCAAGTATAGCTAAATGGTATTACTTTGTGATGGTTATTAATGAGGCATTCAAAGTATTTACATGCGCTGATGAATTTTATTTTGGTAATGAAAATACTTATTTTGAGAATATGAAATCCAAACCGCAATTTAAAGATTTTTGTTCGAGTATAACATGTGTTAAAATGGCGCTCACCTTGTAAATATGCACTTTGAGGAAGTCCTCTTTCTATGCCTTTGACTAGTATGCAGGTAACACTGCTGGCGAGAATGTTTAAATGGCGACTGAGTTAACGTGCACTTTGTACACAGTGGAAAAAGGCGCTCAACGCCGAAACGCGTCCTGTGTTTTGCTTTGAAACTAATGCACTAATGAACCAAAACTAGTGAAAGAATACCAAATCGAGTGCGGCCCGTTCATTACCCTTCACCGGGGATCGAAGCTGGAGCTGAATATATATATATATATATATATATATATATATATTTATTTGTTTATTTTTCTTTTTAGCGACACTACCCAAGATATTCTATCATTTCATATTTCGCAACGGCCCCTTCATCCTTTCAGGTACCCATTGACCTATCCTTCTAACACAAGAATGTTAGTTCTTTGTCACTATTCTTTGTGTGTTTCTGTTAGAGATCTATAATTCTGCATATTCAATTTAATTCAACAAACATAAATTCCATCTAACCCCTCCCCTTGTACTTCCAATAAATCACACCTCCACGTTTCTAGCAATAAAAGATTGATTCATGAATTATCTAAGTTTCTGTTCCTCTTCTTCAGATAATGTCATGAAATCTATGGGGGAACGAAATGATGATGTAAAGACTGTAGGGGAGACTTTGGGTCGAGACACACAGATGATCTGTGCTGAAGGCTCACAAAATACGACTGAAGCCCCAACAGGTACCTTTAATTCTAGCACCATTGGATAGTCTACAAAACTGTTATTGAGGTCCTGGTTCACATTTAGAAAAATCACTTTGGATGCATTTTCATGTAAGAAAAAAAAACACAATTGCCCTCTGCGTCGTTTTATCATCTTCTTTGATTTTCAGTACTAGAAATGTTCGAGGCATGTGGGCTGCTAAATTCATATCTATTGCATAGATCGCCGCTTAGTGTTGGGTCCGGATGATCGCACATTGTTGTCCTGGAAGAGTCTTCGAAGTATCACGAGATAGGTGGCTCCTCCCCTGGACTACAGTGCGCATGGGCATCGACTCCGTCCCCAGATTGTTTTTTTCCGCCATTGGGTTCGGATGTGATTTCGACGTCTCCTGTCGGAATCGATAAAAACAGTTTTTCTGAAGGCCAAAAGGCTTTCTAAACTCGTCTGTATTGTTGGCGCTCGGTCCTCGTGTATACTCCAACTCTTTGAGTCGGTTTACTGAGGAGTCGGGTGACTCTTCGGTCATTGAGGCCCTTCGACGCAGCAAGACCCCGACGAAACTACAATGGAACGAAGTCCGTTCAAAAAGTGTCCCGTGTGCGGTTCGAAGTACCCACGCATCGACGTGCATCCTGTATGCAACAAGTGCCTGTCGCCGGACCACAACGAGACCAACTGTATGGCCTGTTCGAAATTCAGGTCAAAGAAGATGCTCAAGATTCGGCGCGTGGCGCGCCTCGAGGCCCAGCGATCGGCACCGGCACCTGTAGACATCTTCAGCGACCCCGAAGCAGACGAGCAAGAGCTTCAGCTGCAGATCTCGCCTCCATCGGCGGAGGTCGAGGCCGACTACGGAGAACCCGTTGAGGGCCTGGACCTAGAGGAATACGTCGAGGAGGTAGGGGACGACGAGGAAGTTTATGGGGCTGGAGGAGATAGCTCGGAGGAAGAGCTATGCCCCGTACGTACAATAACTAAGGCTCAGGTCACGGGATCGCCACTCGGCCTTACCCACGACCCTCACCCTAAGTCCTCGGCCCCGCCTCCTGGCCCGGCTACGGACATTTCAGCGGAGCCTCCATTACAGAAAACGAAACCGAAACCATCGGCTTCGAAAACAACTAAGATGGCCGACACACCATCGAAACCGAAGACGGCAGAGACCACTTCGAAACCGTCGTCTTCGGAGGCCTCGAAGCCGAAAAAGGCTGTCGAACACGATAAGGCACCCAAAGGAGCCAAGGAGGCCAGCTCGAAGAAGGTCGTCGAGCAAGTGTCGAGTAAGGTGGTGGAGTCGAAGTCGAAGAAGACTGTCGAGACACCTTCACCCAAGACTACCGCGCCAACAGGCAAACGGCCAGTCGAGGGGACATCGGCAAAGGTCGCCGAGCCAAAGTGTGGTACATCGACGCAAAGGGAAAAGACTGCCGATCCAAAGCCAGCGGCGTCGACGCCTCAGGCCAAGACGGGGGACCGGAGCGCTGCTGTCGAGGGTGCGTCCGCGCCCAAACATAAGTCGTCGACGCTCGGATCATCACCTGGGGGTGGATCGAGGTCCTCGGTTGGATCGACGAAGCCGTCCGCTTCTTTTACTAAACAAGTCGCGGACTCCCTGAAGCGGATACGGAACAAGGCGTCGGAGCCGAAAACACCCTCGGTGCCGAAGCCGACTGTTCCAACGAAGAAGACTTCGATGCGATCCTCTATACTCTGCCGCCGAAGGTGGCGCCGAAGGCTTTCGCACCTCGTACGGTGCCCGAGGACTCGGAGGAGCCGCGGCAGACTCAGCTTAGTGGAAGCTTTGGTCGACCACTTTTGCATGAAGATCAGTTGGAGCATTTTATCGACGCCGACACGGGGAGATTAATGCTCTACAAGAGGAAAATTACATCCCAGCCAGTGGAATCCTATGTAATCCCTCTAAAGAAGAAAAGGCCTGCACCAGATACTCCAGAGTTGGTGGAACCTATTCCTCAACAGCCTAGGAGGAGTCCAACACCTTCACCCACTTACTCAGATGGGGATGGGGATGAACAGAATGAAGAGTATAACTTCTCTGCAAATAATGACCCTGATGAGCAGCAGGACTCATGGATAGACACTGGTGACCAGGGTGACCAACAGGTGGTTAGTGACCCACAAGTTTATGGGGTAAAGACTTCTCCTACTGAAGACTCAGCGGCATTTAATGCCTTAATTGAACGGGCGGCTACAAATCACAAGGTGGAAATGCATGCCGACCCTGTGGAAGTTGACTTTTTGTTTGACACGTTCTCTGCATCGGAAAAGACAGTTAAAACACTTCCAATGCTTAAAGGGGTTCTCAAGCATGCCACTGACATTTTCAAAGAACCCACCAGGGCAAGGGTGGTGAACCCACGTATTGCAAAGAAATACAGGCCGGCACCTGGGGACCCTGCTTATGTACGGGGCCAGTTGCCTCTAGACTCTTTGGTCGTCTCCAATGCCCGCAAGAGGGCGAATTCACAGACAACGGGTGAAGCTCCTCCCCCGGACAAAGAGTCAAAAGTGCTGGAGGCAGCGGGCAAAAGGGTGGCAGCGCAGGCAGCAAACATATGGCGCATATCCAACACACAAGCCCTATTGGCTAGATATGATAGGGCGCATTATGACACCCTAGAACAGCTTTTACAATACCTTCCAGACAAGTTCAAAGAAGGAGCTGAAATGTTGATCCAGGAGGGCAAGCTCATTTCTAATGCTGCGATTAAATGTGCGGTTGATGTGGCAGATACAGCAGCAAGGGCGGTGAACACTAGTGTTATGTTGAGGCGTCAGGCATGGCTCCGCATCTCAGGGTTCAAGCCCGAAATCCAAACAACTATCCTCAACCAACCCGTCAATCCAGACAGACTGTTTGGCCCGGAGGTTGACACCACCCTTGAGAAGATTAAAAAAGACACTGAGACGGCGAAGTCCATGGGTGCACTTCAGTCTCAGCAATACAGGGGCAACACTTTTCGTCGCTCAAGTACAAGAGGTGTTACCAGAGGACACTTGGCACAGCAGACAAGTTTCAATAGAGGGGGCGCACAGGCCTCCTACCCCAAACAGAATAGAGGTGGTTACAGAGGAAACAGCGCCAAGGGCAGAGGCAGAGGCAACAATAGTTCCCGTTCCTCTGCTGCCAACAAACAGTGACTCCCTGTCACTGCCCCCCGACCATCCAACACCTGTCGGGGGGGAGACTCCAACAGTTCCTGCCAGTCTGGAGAAACATCACTACAGACAGGTGGGTAAGAGAGCTTATCCAGTTCGGGTATTGTTTGGAGTTAACGTCCACTCCACCCAACATACCCCCAAGACAACGTCCTATGTCGGCAGAGCACTTGCACTTATTGCAGCAGGAGGTTCTTGTAATGCTGCAAAAAGGAGCAATAGAGCTCGTGCCAGTGGAGGAAGAAGGCACAGGGGTTTATTCCCTGTACTTCTTAATCCCAAAGAAGGACGGCTCACTCAGACCCATTCTGGACCTACGCCCCCTCAACCTATATATACTCTCGGAACATTTTCACATGTTGACACTACAACAGGTTCTTCCACTGTTAAACCAAGGAGACTTCCTAGCAACCTTGGACCTCAAGGATGCTTATTTTCACATACCACTCCACCCATCCCACAGAAAGTACCTCAGGTTTACCATACAGAACAGGCATTACCAGTTCAAGGTCCTACCCTTCGGAGTGACCACGGCCCCCAGAGTGTTCACAAAGTGTCTGGCGACCGTGGCGGCGCACCTCAGGAGACAGAACATACATGTCTACCCTTACCTGGACGACTGGCTCGTTCAAGCCGAGTCGGCTCAACAGTGCGCCGCAGACATGTCCCACACTATTCACCTCCTTCACAGTCTGGGGTTCTCGTTAAACTATCCGAAGTCGCACCTCCAGCCAGCCCACGTGCGGCAGTATCTGGGCGCGACCATAAATACTCTGGCTGCCACAGCACAGCCAAACCCAGCGAGGATCGACAACATCCAGTCGCTAATCCAGAGGTTCAGACCCCAACACTCACTCCACGCGAGAGTGTTCATGCAGTTGATAGGCATGATGGCCTCCTGCATCTTCATAGTCCCGCACGCGAGACTGCATATGCGTCCGCTCCAGGAATGTCTGGCACATCAGTGGACGCAGGCTCATGGACAGTTGAAAGACCTAGTGTTGGTAACCGGTCGGGCATACAACTCTCTGCATTGGTGGAATCCACACAACCTTTGCAAGGGCCGACCGTTCCAAGAGCCTGTACCACAGATCATCCTCACGACGGACGCATCTCTCCAGGGTTGGGGGGCTCATGTGCTCCACTACACAGTGCAGGGACTATGGACGACACAGCAAAGGAAGATGCACATCAACTGTCTAGAGTTGATGGCGATCTTCATGGCACTAAAGTCCTTCAAAGTACATTTGTGCAACAAGGTCGTGTTGATCCGGACGGACAACATGACGGCCATGTACTACATCCAGAAGCAGGGGGGTACGCACTCTCCACAGCTGTCTCATCTGGCTCAGAGCATGTGGAAGTGGGCCATTCAGAGGAACATATTCCTCATGGCGGAACACCTTCCGGGCAAGGACAATCAGATGGCGGATCTGCTCAGCAGGTACAGCCATCAAATGCACGAGTGGGAGATACATCCATCAGTACTCCGCCCGTACTTCCAGCAGTGGGGTCATCCAGAGATAGACCTGTTTGCCACAAGGGAAAACGCAAAATGCCAAAGCTTTGCCGCCAGGTTCCCTCACCCACAATCGCAAGGCAATGCTATATGGATGAACTGGTCAGGCAGATTTGCGTACGCTTTTCCCCCAGCGCCTCTCATTCCGCTGGTGGCAAGAAAGCTAAAGCAACACTCGATGACGCTCATCCTGGTTGCTCCAACGTGGGCACGCCAACCATGGTACACCACGTTTCTAGAACTCTCCGTGGTACCGCATCAAAGACTGCGCCTCACACCCAGGCTTTTGACGCAGAACCATGGCGACATTCAGCACCCAGATCCGCAACAGCTCAATCTGGCGATCTGGCTCCTGAAGTCTTAGAGTTTGGCTACCTTAATCTGCCTCCTGAATGCATGGACATCATCAGAGAGGCAAGAAAGCCCACTACCAGAGCTTGCTATGCAGCGAAATGGAAGCGTTTTGTCATCTACTGTACAGAGCATAACATAAATCCGCTAGATGCATCCATTCCAAACATCATTTGCTATTTGTTACATCTTTACAAATGCAATCTAGCGTACGCTTCCATTCGGATACACTTGTCCGCCATAGCAGCTTATCTTCAGAACAGGCAGCACCTCTCTGTTTTCAGGGTGCCTGCCATTAAAGCCTTTCTAGAAGGGCTGAAGCGGGTCATTCCTCCCAGGACCCCACCCGCTCCGGTATGGAATCTCAATGTGGTCCTCACTAGGTTGATGGGTCCACCCTTTGAGCCTCTACATTCATGTGAGATTCAATTCTTGACATGGAAAGTGGCTTTCCTCATTGCCATCACGTCTCTCAGACGTGTTAGTGAGCTACAGGCGCTCACAATACAAGAGCCATTTATTCAAGTTCATTCAAACAGGGTGGTGCTCCGCACTAACCCCAAGTTCCTTCCAAAGGTGGTGTCACAATTTCATGTCAATCAGACAATTGAACTGCCCGCATTCTTTCCAAAGCCTTTTCAGCTCAGCACAAGGGCCACCCCATTTCCAAAGCGGGAATAGCCAGGTGGATCGTTAAATGTATTCAGATTTGTTATCAGAAAGCTAAACGCACTTTAACGGTCCCACCCAGAGCACACTCCACACCCAAGTTAGGAGCCTCCATGGCATTCCTGGGAAACATTCCTTTGGAAGACATTTGTAGAGCAGCCACGTGGTCCACACCACACACGTTTACCAAAAATTACTGCGTAGACGTACATTCCAAACAGCAGGCAGCTGTAGGACAAGCTGTTCTCAAGACTCTGTTTCAGACTTCTGCAGCTGGCACGGGCGGCCGCCGTTAATGGAGGGACTGCTATATATTCTATGCAATAGATATGAATTTAGCAACCCACATGCCTCGAACTGAATATGCTACTTACCAGTATGCATCTGTTCTTGGCATGTAGGGCTGCTAACATTCATATCGCCCACCCTCCTCCCCGGCGCCTGTAGCAGCTGCAGATTGCTTCTTGCATTCAATCATTAGCATGGACATCTTTAACACTGTCATACTCCATCTTTGCCGCAATGGCTAAAAACAATCTGGGGATGGAGTCGATGCCCATGCGCACTGTAGTCCAGGGGAGGAGCCACCTATCTCGTGATACTTCGAAGACTCTTCCAGGACAACAATGTGCGATCATCCGGACCCAACACTAGGCGGCGATCTATGCAATAGATATGAATGTTAGCAGCCCTACATGCCAAGAACAGATGCATACTGGTAAGTAGCATATTCATTTAACTAGCTAGCACCCCGGATTCACAAATTGTCTTTTCCGTAGGAGTTTTTAATGAAACAATACGTTTTTGGAAAGATCTGGGACATTTTTTTAAGGAATTCAAATTGAAATCTCAGTATAATATTGCCTTTCTCTTTTTTCTATATCCTCTCCATGTGACTTAAAATAGTTTTGATATTTTTTTTGGCTACACTGCCTTAGATATTCTAACATTTCATATTTCACAAAAGCCCCTTAAACCTTTCAGGCACCCAGTGACCTAGGGCCAGATGCAGGTAGCCTAATACCGGTCTGTAACGGCCGAAATTAGAGAATTTCGGCCATTACCGACCGGTATTAGGCTTTTCAGATGTAGGAGGCCAAATTGAAGGATTAGGTAATTAAAGGAATTGGTAAATTACTGAATTCTTAAAATACCGATTCGGTAAATTACCGAATCCTTAATGTAGGGAACACTCAAATGAGTGCTTTTCTCATTTCAGGATTCTTTATTTACCACCAACTACAAGTTGGTGGTAAATATCGAAAACCCTAAAAAAAGCAATAATTTGCAATTTTTAACGGTGCCATGTGGCAGATGTGCACCCATGCACTATTCGCGGGTGCAACAGGGTGTCAAAGTGACACCCTGCCACCCTTGAATGTGTTCCCCCTTTTACCTAATCGGTATTTACTGATTCGGTAATTCCCATTAATTCCTATGGGGCTGGAGGCCCTTAGGAATGAATGGGAATTACCGAATCGGTAAATACCGATTCGGTATTTACCGAATCTTACCGATTCTGTAAAATGTACCGAATAAATACCTACATCCCATTTACCGAATCTGAAATACTGAATCGGTAAAATTCGGTATTTTATAATCAGTAAATGGGAATTACCTCCATCTGGCCTCTAGTCTTCTAATCCAAGAATTTTTGTTCTTTGTCACTGTTCTGCATGTGTTTCTGTTAAAGATTTGCAATTCTGTATATTCAATTTAATTCAACAAACAAAAATTCCATCTAACCCCTCCTCTTGTAGTTCCAATAAATCACACCTCTACGTTTCTGGCAATAAATGATTGATTCATGAATTATCTAAGTTTTTGTTCCTCTTCTTCAGATAATGTCATGAAATCTATTGGTGAACGAAATGATGATGTACAGACTGGAGGAGAGACTTTGTGTCGAGATACACAGATGATCTGTGCTGAAGGCTCACAAAATACTACTGAAGCCCCAACAGGTACCTTTAATTCTAGCACCATTGGATAGTCTACAAAACGGTTATTAAGGTCATGGTTCACATTTAGAAAAATCACTTTGGATGCATTTTCATGTAAGAAAAAAAAACACAATTGCCCTCTGCGTCGTTTTATCATCTTCTTTGATTTTCAGTACTGGAAATTTTAACTAGCTAGCACCACAGTTTCACAAATTGTCTTTTCCGTAGGAATTTTCAATGAAACAATACGTTTTTGGAAAGTTCTGGGCCATCTTTTTTTCGGAATGAAAATTTAAATCTCAGTATAATATTGTCTTTCTCTTTTTTCTAGATCCTCTCCATGTGACCTAAAATAGTTTTGATATTTTTTTTGGCTACACTGCCTTAGATATTCTAACATTTCATATTTCACAAAAGCACCTGAAACCTTTCAGGCACCCAGTGACCTAGTCTTCTAATCCAAGAATGTTTGTTCTTTGTCACTATTCTGCATGTGTTTCTGTTAGAGATCTGCAATTCTGCATATTCAATTTAATTCCAGAAACAAAAATTCCATCTAACCGCTCCCCTTGTAGTTCCAATAAATCACACCTCTACGTTTATAGCAATAAATGATTGATTCTTGAATTATCTAAGTTTTTGTTTCTGTTCTTCAGATAATGTCATGAAAACTATGGGTGAACAAAATGATGATGTACAGACTGGAGGAGAGACTTTGGGTCGAGACACACAGATAATCTGTGCTGAAGGCTCACAGAATACGACTGAAGCCCCAACAGGTACCTTTAATTCTAGCACCATTGGATAGTCTACAAAACTGGTATTGAGGTCCTGGTTCACATTTAGAAAAATCACTTTGGATGCATTTTCATGTAAGAAAAAAAAACACAATTGCCCTCTGCGTCGTTTTATCATTTTCTTTGATTTTTCAGTACTAAAAATTTTACCTAGCTAGCACCATAGTTTCACAAATTGTCTTTTCCGTAGGAGTTTTTAATGAAACAATACGTTTTTGGAAAGATCTGGGACATTTTTTAAGGAATTCAAATTTAAGTCTCAGTATAATATTGTCTCTCTCTTTGTTCTATACCCCCTCCATGTTCCTTAAAAGAGTTTTGATATTTGCTTTGGCTACACTGCCTTAGATATTCTAACATTTCATATTTCACAAAAGCCCCTTAAACCTTCCAGGCACCCAGTGACCTAGTCTTCTAATCTAAGAATGTTTGTTCTTTTCACTATTCTGCATGTGTTTCTGTTAGAGATCTGCAATTCTGCATATTCAATTTAATTCAACAAACAAAAATTCCATCTAACCCCTCCCCTTGTAGTTCCAATAAATCACACCTCTACGTTTCTAGCAATAATTGATTGATTCATGAATTATCTAATTTTGTGTTTCTCTTCTTCAGATAATGTCATGAAAACTATGGGTGAACAAAGTGATGATGTACAAACTGGAGGAGAGACTTTGGGTCGAGACACACCGATGATCTGTGCTGAAATCTCACAAAATACGATTGAAGCCCCAACAGGTACCTTTAATTCTAGCACCATTGGATAGTCTACAAAACTGTTATTGAGGTCCTGGTTCACATTTAGAAAAATCACTTTGGATGCATTTTCATGTAAGAAAAAAAAACACAATTGCCCTCTGCGTCGTTTTATCATCTTCTTTGATTTTCAGTACTAGAAGTTTTAACTAGCTAGCACCACCGATTCACAAATTGTCTTTTCCGTAGGAGTTTTTAATGAAACAATACGTTTTTGGAAAGATCTGGGACATTTTTTTAAGGAATTCAAATTGAAATCTCAGTATAATATTGCCTTTCTCTTTTTTCTATATCCTCTCCATGTGACTTAAAATAGTTTTGATATTTTTTTTGGCTACACTGCCTTAGATATTCTAACATTTCATATTTCACAAAAGCCCCTTAAACCTTTCAGGCACCCAGTGACCTAGGGCCAGATGTAGGTAGCCTAATACCGGTCTGTAACGGCCGAAATTAGAGAATTTCGGCCATTACCGACCGGTATTAGGCTTTTCAGATGTAGGAGGCCAAATTGAAGGATTAGGTAATTAAAGGAATTGGTAAATTACTGAATTCTTAAAATACCGATTCGGTAAATTACCGAATCCTTAATGTAGGGAGCACTCAAATGAGTGCTTTTCTCATTTCAGGATTCTTTATTTACCACCAACTACAAGTTGGTGGTAAATATCGAAAACCCTAAAAAAAGCAATAATTTGCAATTTTTAACGGTGCCATGTGGCAGATGTGCACCCATGCACTATTCGCGGGTGCAACAGGGTGTCAAAGTGACACCCTGCCACCCTTGAATGTGTTCCCCCTTTTACCTAATCGGTATTTACTGATTGGGTAATTCCCATTAATTCCTATGGGGCTGGAGGCCCTTAGGAATGAATGGGAATTACCGAATCGGTAAATACCGATTCGGTATTTACCGAATCTTACCGATTCTGTAAAATGTACCGAATAAATACCTACATCCCATTTACCGAATCTGAAATACTGAATCGGTAAAATTCGGTATTTTATAATCAGTAAATGGGAATTACCTCCATCTGGCCTCTAGTCTTCTAATCCAAGAATTTTTGTTCTTTGTCACTGTTCTGCATGTGTTTCTGTTAAAGATTTGCAATTCTGTATATTCAATTTAATTCAACAAACAAAAATTCCATCTAACCCCTCCTCTTGTAGTTCCAATAAATCACACCTCTACGTTTCTGGCAATAAATGATTGATTCATGAATTATCTAAGTTTTTGTTCCTCTTCTTCAGATAATGTCATGAAATCTATTGGTGAACGAAATGATGATGTACAGACTGGAGGAGAGACTTTGTGTCGAGATACACAGATGATCTGTGCTGAAGGCTCACAAAATACTACTGAAGCCCCAACAGGTACCTTTAATTCTAGCACCATTGGATAGTCTACAAAACGGTTATTAAGGTCATGGTTCACATTTAGAAAAATCACTTTGGATGCATTTTCATGTAAGAAAAAAAAACACAATTGCCCTCTGCGTCGTTTTATCATCTTCTTTGATTTTCAGTACTGGAAATTTTAACTAGCTAGCACCACAGTTTCACAAATTGTCTTTTCCGTAGGAATTTTCAATGAAACAATACGTTTTTGGAAAGTTCTGGGCCATCTTTTTTTCGGAATGAAAATTTAAACCTCAGTATAATATTGTCTCTCTCTTTGTTCTATACCCCCTCCATGTTCCTTAAAATAGTTTTGATATTTGCTTTGGCTACACTGCCTTAGATATTCTAACATTTCATATTTCACAAAAGCCCCTTAAACCTTCCAGGCACCCAGTGACCTAGTCTTCTAATCTAAGAATGTTTGTTCTTTTCACTATTCTGCATGTGTTTCTGTTAGAGATCTGCAATTTTGCATATTCAATTTAATTCAACAAACAAAAATTCCATCTAACTCCTCCCCTTGTAGTTCCAATAAATCACACCTCTACGTTTCTAGCAATAATTGATTGATTCATGAATTATCTAATTTTGTGTTTCTCTTCTTCAGATAATGTCATGAAAACTATGGGTGAACAAAGTGATGATGTACAAACTGGAGGAGAGACTTTGGGTCGAGACACACCGATGATCTGTGCTGAAATCTCACAAAATACGATTGAAGCCCCAACAGGTACCTTTAATTCTAGCACCATTGGATAGTCTACAAAACTGTTATTGAGGTCCTGGTTCACATTTAGAAAAATCACTTTGGATGCATTTTCATGTAAGAAAAAAAAACACAATTGCCCTCTGCGTCGTTTTATCATCTTCTTTGATTTTCAGTACTAGAAGTTTTAACTAGCTAGCACCACCGATTCACAAATTGTCTTTTCCGTAGGAGTTTTTAATGAAACAATACGTTTTTGGAAAGATCTGGGACATTTTTTTAAGGAATTCAAATTGAAATCTCAGTATAATATTGCCTTTCTCTTTTTTCTATATCCTCTCCATGTGACTTAAAATAGTTTTGATATTTTTTTTGGCTACACTGCCTTAGATATTCTAACATTTCATATTTCACAAAAGCCCCTTAAACCTTTCAGGCACCCAGTGACCTAGGGCCAGATGTAGGTAGCCTAATACCGGTCTGTAACGGCCGAAATTAGAGAATTTCGGCCATTACCGACCGGTATTAGGCTTTTCAGATGTAGGAGGCCAAATTGAAGGATTAGGTAATTTACTGAATCGGTAATTAAAGGAATTGGTAAATTACTGAATTCTTAAAATACTGATTCAGTAAATTACCGAATCCTTAATGTAGGGAGCACTCAAATGAGTGCTTTTCTCATTTCAGGATTTGTTATTTACCACCAACTACAAGTTGGTGGTAAATATCGAAAACCCTAAAAAAAAGCAATAATTTGCAATTTTTAACAGTGCCATGTGGCAGAAATACATGCCCTTAGGGCATGTATGTGTGCCACATGTGCACCCATGCACTATTCGCGGGTGCAACAGGGTGTCAAAGTGACACCCTGCCACCCTTGAATGTGTTCCCCCTTTTACCTAATCGGTATTTACTGATTCGGTAATTCCCATTCATTCCTATGGGGCTGGAGGCCCTTAGGAATGAATGGGAATTACCGAATCAGTAAATACCGATTCGGTATTTAATACCGATTCGGTATTTACCGAATCTTACCGATTCTGTAAAATGTACCGAATAAATACCTACATTCCATTTACCGAATCTGAAATACTGAATCGGTAAAATTCGGTATTTTAGAATCAGTAAATGGGAATTACCTCCATCTGGCCTCTAGTCTTCTAATCCAAGAATTGTTGTTCTTTGTCACTGTTCTGCATGTGTTTCTGTTAAAGATTTGCAATTCTGCATATTCAATTTAATTCAACAAACAAAAATTCATATTTCACAAAAGCACCTGAAACCTTTCAGGCACCCAGTGACCTAGTCTTCTAATCCAAGAATGTTTGTTCTTTGTCACTATTCTGCATGTGTTTCTGTTAGAGATCTGCAATTCTGCATATTCAATTTAATTCCAGAAACAAAAATTCCATCTAACCGCTCCCCTTGTAGTTCCAATAAATCACACCTCCACGTTTATAGCAATAAATGATTGATTCTTGAATGATCTAAGTTTTTGTTTCTGTTCTTCAGATAATGTCATGAAAACTATGGGTGAACAAAATGATGATGTACAGACTGGAGGAGAGACTTTGGGTCGAGACACACAGATAATCTGTGCTGAAGGCTCACAGAATACGACTGAAGCCCCAACAGGTACCTTTAATTCTAGCACCATTGGATAGTCTACAAAACTGGTATTGAGGTCCTGGTTCACATTTAGAAAAATCACTTTGGATGCATTTTCATGTAAGAAAAAAAAACACAATTGCCCTCTGCGTCGTTTTATCATTTTCTTTGATTTTTCAGTACTAAAAATTTTACCTAGCTAGCACCATAGTTTCACAAATTGTCTTTTCCGTAGGAGTTTTTAATGAAACAATACGTTTTTAGAAAGATCTGGGACATTTTTTAAGGAATTCAAATTTAAGTCTCAGTATAATATTGTCTCTCTCTTTGTTCTATACCCCCTCCATGTTCCTTAAAAGAGTTTTGATATTTGCTTTGGCTACACTGCCTTAGATATTCTAACATTTCATATTTCACAAAAGCCCCTTAAACCTTCCAGGCACCCAGTGACCTAGTCTTCTAATCTAAGAATGTTTGTTCTTTTCACTATTCTGCATGTGTTTCTGTTAGAGATCTGCAATTCTGCATATTCAATTTAATTCAACAAACAAAAATTCCATCTAACCCCTCCCCTTGTAGTTCCAATAAATCACACCTCTACGTTTCTAGCAATAATTGATTGATTCATGAATTATCTAATTTTGTGTTTCTCTTCTTCAGATAATGTCATGAAAACTATGGGTGAACAAAGTGATGATGTACAAACTGGAGGAGAGACTTTGGGTCGAGACACACCGATGATCTGTGCTGAAATCTCACAAAATACGATTGAAGCCCCAACAGGTACCTTTAATTCTAGCACCATTGGATAGTCTACAAAACTGTTATTGAGGTCCTGGTTCACATTTAGAAAAATCACTTTGGATGCATTTTCATGTAAGAAAAAAAACCACAATTGCCCTCTGCGTCGTTTTATCATCTTCTTTGATTTTCAGTACTAGAAGTTTTAACTAGCTAGCACCACCGATTCACAAATTGTCTTTTCCGTAGGAGTTTTTAATGAAACAATACGTTTTTGGAAAGATCTGGGACATTTTTTTAAGGAATTCAAATTGAAATCTCAGTATAATATTGCCTTTCTCTTTTTTCTATATCCTCTCCATGTGACTTAAAATAGTTTTGATATTTTTTTTGGCTACACTGCCTTAGATATTCTAACATTTCATATTTCACAAAAGCCCCTTAAACCTTTCAGGCACCCAGTGACCTAGGGCCAGATGTAGGTAGCCTAATACCGGTCTGTAACGGCCGAAATTAGAGAATTTCGGCCATTACCGACCGGTATTAGGCTTTTCAGATGTAGGAGGCCAAATTGAAGGATTAGGTAATTAAAGGAATTGGTAAATTACTGAATTCTTAAAATACCGATTCGGTAAATTACCGAATCCTTAATGTAGGGAGCACTCAAATGAGTGCTTTTCTCATTTCAGGATTCTTTATTTACCACCAACTACAAGTTGGTGGTAAATATCGAAAACCCTAAAAAAAGCAATAATTTGCAATTTTTAACGGTGCCATGTGGCAGATGTGCACCCATGCACTATTCGCGGGTGCAACAGGGTGTCAAAGTGACACCCTGCCACCCTTGAATGTGTTCCCCCTTTTACCTAATCGGTATTTACTGATTCGGTAATTCCCATTAATTCCTATGGGGCTGGAGGCCCTTAGGAATGAATGGGAATTACCGAATCGGTAAATACCGATTCGGTATTTACCGAATCTTACCGATTCTGTAAAATGTACCGAATAAATACCTACATCCCATTTACCGAATCTGAAATACTGAATCGGTAAAATTCGGTATTTTATAATCAGTAAATGGGAATTACCTCCATCTGGCCTCTAGTCTTCTAATCCAAGAATTTTTGTTCTTTGTCACTGTTCTGCATGTGTTTCTGTTAAAGATTTGCAATTCTGTATATTCAATTTAATTCAACAAACAAAAATTCCATCTAACCCCTCCTCTTGTAGTTCCAATAAATCACACCTCTACGTTTCTGGCAATAAATGATTGATTCATGAATTATCTAAGTTTTTGTTCCCCTTCTTCAGATAATGTCATGAAATCTATTGGTGAACGAAATGATGATGTACAGACTGGAGGAGAGACTTTGTGTCGAGATACACAGATGATCTGTGCTGAAGGCTCACAAAATACTACTGAAGCCCCAACAGGTACCTTTAATTCTAGCACCATTGGATAGTCTACAAAACGGTTATTAAGGTCATGGTTCACATTTAGAAAAATCACTTTGGATGCATTTTCATGTAAGAAAAAAAAACACAATTGCCCTCTGCGTCGTTTTATCATCTTCTTTGATTTTCAGTACTGGAAATTTTAACTAGCTAGCACCACAGTTTCACAAATTGTCTTTTCCGTAGGAATTTTCAATGAAACAATACGTTTTTGGAAAGTTCTGGGCCATCTTTTTTTCGGAATGAAAATTTAAATCTCAGTATAATATTGTCTCTCTCTTTGTTCTATACCCCCTCCATGTTCCTTAAAATAGTTTTGATATTTGCTTTGGCTACACTGCCTTAGATATTCTAACATTTCATATTTCACAAAAGCCCCTTAAACCTTCCAGGCACCCAGTGACCTAGTCTTCTAATCTAAGAATGTTTGTTCTTTTCACTATTCTGCATGTGTTTCTGTTAGAGATCTGCAATTCTGCATATTCAATTTAATTCAACAAACAAAAATTCCATCTAACCCCTCCCCTTGTAGTTCCAATAAATCACACCTCTACGTTTCTAGCAATAATTGATTGATTCATGAATTATCTAATTTTGTGTTTCTCTTCTTCAGATAATGTCATGAAAACTATGGGTGAACAAAGTGATGATGTACAAACTGGAGGAGAGACTTTGGGTCGAGACACACCGATGATCTGTGCTGAAATCTCACAAAATACGATTGAAGCCCCAACAGGTACCTTTAATTCTAGCACCATTGGATAGTCTACAAAACTGTTATTGAGGTCCTGGTTCACATTTAGAAAAATCACTTTGGATGCATTTTCATGTAAGAAAAAAAAACACAATTGCCCTCTGCGTCGTTTTATCATCTTCTTTGATTTTCAGTACTAGAAGTTTTAACTAGCTAGCACCACCGATTCACAAATTGTCTTTTCCGTAGGAGTTTTTAATGAAACAATACGTTTTTGGAAAGATCTGGGACATTTTTTTAAGGAATTCAAATTGAAATCTCAGTATAATATTGCCTTTCTCTTTTTTCTATATCCTCTCCATGTGACTTAAAATAGTTTTGATATTTTTTTTGGCTACACTGCCTTAGATATTCTAACATTTCATATTTCACAAAAGCCCCTTAAACCTTTCAGGCACCCAGTGACCTAGGGCCAGATGTAGGTAGCCTAATACCGGTCTGTAACGGCCGAAATTAGAGAATTTCGGCCATTACCGACCGGTATTAGGCTTTTCAGATGTAGGAGGCCAAATTGAAGGATTAGGTAATTTACTGAATCGGTAATTAAAGGAATTGGTAAATTACTGAATTCTTAAAATACTGATTCAGTAAATTACCGAATCCTTAATGTAGGGAGCACTCAAATGAGTGCTTTTCTCATTTCAGGATTTGTTATTTACCACCAACTACAAGTTGGTGGTAAATATCGAAAACCCTAAAAAAAGCAATAATTTGCAATTTTTAACAGTGCCATGTGGCAGAAATACATGCCCTTAGGGCATGTATGTGTGCCACATGTGCACCCATGCACTATTCGCGGGTGCAACAGGGTGTCAAAGTGACACCCTGCCACCCTTGAATGTGTTCCCCCTTTTACCTAATCGGTATTTACTGATTCGGTAATTCCCATTCATTCCTATGGGGCTGGAGGCCCTTAGGAATGAATGGGAATTACCGAATCAGTAAATACCGATTCGGTATTTAATACCAATTCGGTATTTACCGAATCTTACCGATTCTGTAAAATGTACCGAATAAATACCTACATTCCATTTACCGAATCTGAAATACTGAATCGGTAAAATTCGGTATTTTAGAATCAGTAAATGGGAATTACCTCCATCTGGCCTCTAGTCTTCTAATCCAAGAATTGTTGTTCTTTGTCACTGTTCTGCATGTGTTTCTGTTAAAGATTTGCAATTCTGCATATTCAATTTAATTCAACAAACAAAAATTCATATTTCACAAAAGCACCTGAAACCTTTCAGGCACCCAGTGACCTAGTCTTCTAATCCAAGAATGTTTGTTCTTTGTCACTATTCTGCATGTGTTTCTGTTAGAGATCTGCAATTCTGCATATTCAATTTAATTCCAGAAACAAAAATTCCATCTAACCGCTCCCCTTGTAGTTCCAATAAATCACACCTCCACGTTTATAGCAATAAATGATTGATTCTTGAATGATCTAAGTTTTTGTTTCTGTTCTTCAGATAATGTCATGAAAACTATGGGTGAACAAAATGATGATGTACAGACTGGAGGAGAGACTTTGGGTCGAGACACACAGATAATCTGTGCTGAAGGCTCACAGAATACGACTGAAGCCCCAACAGGTACCTTTAATTCTAGCACCATTGGATAGTCTACAAAACTGGTATTGAGGTCCTGGTTCACATTTAGAAAAATCACTTTGGATGCATTTTCATGTAAGAAAAAAAAACACAATTGCCCTCTGCGTCGTTTTATCATTTTCTTTGATTTTTCAGTACTAAAAATTTTACCTAGCTAGCACCATAGTTTCACAAATTGTCTTTTCCGTAGGAGTTTTTAATGAAACAATACGTTTTTGGAAAGATCTGGGACATTTTTTAAGGAATTCAAATTTAAGTCTCAGTATAATATTGTCTCTCTCTTTGTTCTATACCCCCTCCATGTTCCTTAAAATAGTTTTGATATTTGCTTTGGCTACACTGCCTTAGATATTCTAACATTTCATATTTCACAAAAGCCCCTTAAACCTTCCAGGCACCCAGTGACCTAGTCTTCTAATCTAAGAATGTTTGTTCTTTTCACTATTCTGCATGTGTTTCTGCTAGAGATCTGCAATTCTGCATATTCAATTTAATTCAACAAACAAAAATTCCATCTAACCCCTCCCCTTGTAGTTCCAATAAATCACACCTCTACGTTTCTAGCAATAATTGATTGATTCATGAATTATCTAATTTTGTGTTTCTCTTCTTCAGATAATGTCATGAAAACTATGGGTGAACAAAGTGATGATGTACAAACTGGAGGAGAGACTTTGGGTCGAGACGCACCGATGATCTGTGCTGAAATCTCACAAAATACGATTGAAGCCCCAACAGGTACCTTTAATTGTAGCACCATTGGATAGTCTACAAAACTGTTATTGAGGTCCTGGTTCACATTTAGAAAAATCACTTTGGATGCATTTTCATGTAAGAAAAAAAACCACAATTGCCCTCTGCGTCGTTTTATCATCTTCTTTGATTTTCAGTACTAGAAGTGTTAACTAGCTAGCACCACCGATTCACAAATTGTCTTTTCCGTAGGAGTTTTTAATGAAACAATACGTTTTTGGAAAGATCTGGGACATTTTTTTAAGGAATTCAAATTGAAATCTCAGTATAATATTGCCTTTCTCTTTTTTCTATATCCTCTCCATGTGACTTAAAATAGTTTTGATATTTTTTTGGGCTACACTGCCTTAGATATTCTAACATTTCATATTTCACAAAAGCCCCTTAAACCTTTCAGGCACCCAGTGACCTAGGGCCAGATGTAGGTAGCCTAATACCGGTCTGTAACGGCCGAAATTAGAGAATTTCGGCCATTACCGACCGGTATTAGGCTTTTCAGATGTAGGAGGCCAAATTGAAGGATTAGGTAATTTACTGAATCGGTAATTAAAGGAATTGGTAAATTACTGAATTCTTAAAATACCGATTCGGTAAATTACCGAATCCTTAATGTAGGGAGCACTCAAATGAGTCCTTTTCTCATTTCAGGATTCGTTATTCACCACCAACTACAAGTTGGTGGTAAATATCGAAAACCCTAAAAAAAGCAATAATTTGCAATTTTTAACAGTGCCATGTGGCAGAAATACATGTCCTTAGGGCATGTATGTGTGCCACATGTGCACCCATGCACTATTCGCGGGTGCAACAGGGTGTCAAAGTGACACCCTGCCACCCTTGAATGTGTTCCCCCTTTTACCTAATCGGTATTTACGGATTCTGTAATTCCCATTCATTCCTATGGGGCTGGAGGCCCTTAGGAATGAATGGGAATTACCGAATCGGTAAATACCGATTCGGTATTTACCGAATCTTACCGATTCTGTAAAATGTACCGAATCAATACCTACATCCCATTTACCGAATCTGAAATACTGAATCGGTAAAATTCGGTATTTTAGAATCAGTAAATGGGAATTACCTCCATCTGGCCTCTAGTCTTCTAATCCAAGAATTTTTGTTCTTTGTCACTGTTCTGCATGTGTTTCTGTTAAAGATTTGCAATTCTGCATATTCAATTTAATTCAACAAACAAAAATTCCATCTAACCCCTCCTCTTGTAGTTCCAATAAATCACACCTCTACGTTTCTGGCAATAAATGATTGATTCATGAATTATCTAGGTTTTTGTTCCTCTTCTTCAGATAATGTCATGAAATCTATTGGTGAACGAAATGATGATGTACAGACTGGAGGAGAGACTTTGTGTCGAGATACACAGATGATCTGTGCTGAAGGCTCACAAAATACTACTGAAGCCCCAACAGGTACCTTTAATTCTAGCACCATTGGATAGTCTACAAAACGGTTATTAAGGTCATGGTTCACATTTAGAAAAATCACTTTGGATGCATTTTCATGTAAGAAAGAAAAACACAATTGCCCTCTGCGTCGTTTTATCATCTTCTTTGCTTTTCAGTACTAGAAATTTTAACTAGCTAGCACCACAGTTTCACAAATTGTCTTTTCCGTAGGAATTTTCAATGAAACAATACGTTTTTGGAAAGTTCTGGGCCATCTTTTTTTCGGAATGAAAATTTAAATCTCAGTATAATATTGTCTTTCTCTTTTTTCTAGATCCTCTCCATGTGACCTAAAATAGTTTTGATATTTTTTTTGGCTACACTGCCTTAGATATTCTAACATTTCATATTTCACAAAAGCAGCTGAAACCTTTCAGGCACCCAGTGACCTAGTCTTCTAATCCAAGAATGTTTGTTCTTTGTCACTATTCTGCATGTGTTTCTGTTAGAGATCTGCAATTCTGCATATTCAATTTAATTCCAGAAACAAAAATTCCATCTAACCGCTCCCCTTGTAGTTCCAATAAATCACACCTCTACGTTTATAGCAATAAATGATTAATTCTTGAATTATCTAAGTTTTTGTTTCTGTTCTTCAGATAATGTCATGAAAACTATGGGTGAACAAAATGATGATGTACAGACTGGAGGAGAGACTTTGGGTCGAGACACACAGATAATCTGTGCTGAAGGCTCACAGAATACGACTGAAGCCCCAACAGGTACCTTTAATTCTAGCACCATTGGATAGTCTACAAAACTGGTATTGAGGTCCTGGTTCACATTTAGAAAAATCACTTTGGATGCATTTTCATGTAAGAAAAAAAAACACAATTGCCCTCTGCGTCGTTTTATCATTTTCTTTGATTTTTCAGTACTAAACATTTTACCTAGCTAGCACCATAGTTTCACAAATTGTCTTTTCCGTAGGAGGTTTTAATGAAACAATACGTTTTTGGAAAGATCTGGGACATTTTTTAAGGAATTCAAATTTAAGTCTCAGTATAATATTGTCTCTCTCTTTGTTCTATACCCCCTCCATGTTCCTTAAAATAGTTTTGATATTTGCTTTGGCTACACTGCCTTAGATATTCTAACATTTCATATTTCACAAAAGCCCCTTAAACCTTCCAGGCACCCAGTGACCTAGTCTTCTAATCTAAGAATGTTTGTTCTTTTCACTATTCTGCATGTGTTTCTGTTAGAGATCTGCAACTCTGCATATTCAATTTAATTCAACAAACAAAAATTCCATCTAACCCCTCCCCTTGTAGTGCCAATAAATCACACCTCTACGTTTCTAGCAATAATTGATTGATTCATGAATTATCTAATTTTGTGTTTCTCTTCTTCAGATAATGTCATGAAAACTATGGGTGAACAAAGTGATGATGTACAAACTGGAGGAGAGACTTTGGGTCGAGACACACCGATGATCTGTGCTGAAATCTCACAAAATACGATTGAAGCCCCAACAGGTACCTTTAATTCTAGCACCATTGGATAGTCTACAAAACTGTTATTGAGGTCCTGGTTCACATTTAGAAAAATCACTTTGGATGCATTTTCATGTAAGAAAAAAAAACACAATTGCCCTCTGCATCGTTTTATCATCTTCTTTGATTTTCAGTACTAGAAGTTTTAACTAGCTAGCACCACCGATTCATAAATTGTCTTTTCCGTAGGAGTTTTTAATGAAACAATACGTTTTTGGAAAGATCTGGGACATTTTTTTAAGGAATTCAAATTGAAATCTCAGTATAATATTGCCTTTCTCTTTTTTCTATATCCTCTCCATGTGACTTAAAATAGTTTTGATATTTTTTTGGGCTACACTGCCTTAGATATTCTAACATTTCATATTTCACAAAAGCCCCTTAAACCTTTCAGGCACCCAGTGACCTAGGGCCAGATGTAGGTAGCCTAATACCGGTCTGTAACTGCCGAAATTAGAGAATTTCGGCCATTACCGACCGGTATTAGGCTTTTCAGATGTAGGAGGCCAAATTGAAGGATTAGGTAATTTACTGAATCGGTAATTAAAGGAATTGGTAAATTACTGAATTCTTAAAATACTGATTCAGTAAATTACCGAATCCTTAATGTAGGGAGCACTCAAATGAGTGCTTTTCTCATTTCAGGATTTGTTATTTACCACCAACTACAAGTTGGTGGTAAATATCGAAAACCCTAAAAAAAGCAATAATTTGCAATTTTTAACAGTGCCATGTGGCAGAAATACATGCCCTTAGGGCATGTATGTGTGCCACATGTGCACCCATGCACTATTCGCGGGTGCAACAGGGTGTCAAAGTGACACCCTGCCACCCTTGAATGTGTTCCCCCTTTTACCTAATCGGTATTTACTGATTCGGTAATTCCCATTCATTCCTATGGGGCTGGAGGCCCTTAGGAATGAATGGGAATTACCGAATCGGTAAATACCGATTCGGTATTTAATACCGATTCGGTATTTACCGAATCTTACCGATTCTGTAAAATGTACCGAATAAATACCTACATTCCATTTACCGAATCTGAAATACTGAATCGGTAAAATTCGGTATTTTAGAATCAGTAAATGGGAATTACCTCCATCTGGCCTCTAGTCTTCTAATCCAAGAATTGTTGTTCTTTGTCACTGTTCTGCATGTGTTTCTGTTAAAGATTTGACAATTCTGCATATTCAATTTAATTCAACAAACAAAAATTCATATTTCACAAAAGCACTTGAAACCTTTCAGGCACCCAGTGACCTAGTCTTCTAATCCAAGAATGTTTGTTCTTTGTCACTATTCTGCATGTGTTTCTGTTAGAGATCTGCAATTCTGCATATTCAATTTAATTCCAGAAACAAAAATTCCATCTAACCGCTCCCCTTGTAGTTCCAATAAATCACACCTCCACGTTTATAGCAATAAATGATTGATTCTTGAATTATCTAAGTTTTTGTTTCTGTTCTTCAGATAATGTCATGAAAACTATGGGTGAACAAAATGATGATGTACAGACTGGAGGAGAGACTTTGGGTCGAGACACACAGATAATCTGTGCTGAAGGCTCACAGAATACGACTGAAGCCCCAACAGGTACCTTTAATTCTAGCACCATTGGATAGTCTACAAAACTGGTATTGAGGTCCTGGTTCACATTTAGAAAAATCACTTTGGATGCATTTTCATGTAAGAAAAAAAAACACAATTGCCCTCTGCGTCGTTTTATCATTTTCTTTGATTTTTCAGTACTAAAAATTTTACCTAGCTAGCACCATAGTTTCACAAATTGTCTTTTCCGTAGGAGTTTTTAATGAAACAATACGTTTTTGGAAAGATCTGGGAAATTTTTTAAGGAATTCAAATTTAAGTCTCAGTATAATATTGTCTCTCTCTTTGTTCTATACCCCTCCATGTTCCTTAAAATAGTTTTGATATTTGCTTTGGCTACACTGCCTTAGATATTCTAACATTTCATATTTCACAAAAGCCCCTTAAACCTTCCAGGCACCCAGTGACCTAGTCTTCTAATCTAAGAATGTTTGTTCTTTTCACTATTCTGCATGTGTTTCTGTTAGAGATCTGCAATTCTGCATATTCAATTTAATTCAACAAACAAAAATTCCATCTAACCCCTCCCCTTGTAGTTCCAATAAATCACACCTCTACGTTTCTAGCAATAATTGATTGATTCATGAATTATCTAATTTTGTGTTTCTCTTCTTCAGATAATGTCATGAAAACTATGGGTGAACAAAGTGATGATGTACAAACTGGAGGAGAGACTTTGGGTCAAGACACACCGATGATCTGTGCTGAAATCTCACAAAATACGATTGAAGCCCCAACAGGTACCTTTAATTCTAGCACCATTGGATAGTCTACAAAACTGTTATTGAGGTCCTGGTTCACATTTAGAAAAATCACTTTGGATGCATTTTCATGTAAGAAAAAAAACCACAATTGCCCTCTGCGTCGTTTTATCATCTTCTTTGATTTTCAGTACTAGAAGTTTTAACTAGCTAGCACCACCGATTCACAAATTGTCTTTTCCGTAGGAGTTTTTAATGAAACAATACGTTTTTGGAAAGATCTGGGACATTTTTTTAAGGAATTCAAATTGAAATCTCAGTATAATATTGCCTTTCTCTTTTTTTTATATCCTCTCCATGTGACTTAAAATAGTTTTGATATTTTTTTTGGCTACACTGCCTTAGATATTCTAACATTTCATATTTCACAAAAGCCCCTTAAACCTTTCAGGCACCCAGTGACCTAGGGCCAGATGTAGGTAGCCTAATACCGGTCTGTAACGGTCGAAATTAGAGAATTTCGGCCATTACCGACCGGTATTAGGCTTTTCAGATGTAGGAGGCCAAATTGAAGGATTAGGTAATTTACTGAATCGGTAATTAAAGGAATTGGTAAATTACTGAATTCTTAAAATACCGATTCAGTAAATTACCGAATCCTTAATGTAGGGAGCACTCAAATGAGTGCTTTTCTCATTTCAGGATTCGTTATTCACCACCAACTACAAGTTGGTGGTAAATATCGAAAACCCTAAAAAAAGCAATAATTTGCAATTTTTAACAGTGCCATGTGGCAGAAATACATGCCCTTAGGGCATGTATGTGTGCCACATGTGCACCCATGCACTATTTGCGGGTGCAACAGGGTGTCAAAGTGACACCCTGCCACCCTTGAATGTGTTCCCCCTTTTACCTAATCGGTATTTACGGATTCTGTAATTCCCATTCATTCCTATGGGGCTGGAGGCCCTTAGGAATGAATGGGAATTACCGAATCGGTAAATACCGATTCGGTATTTAACGAATCTTACCGATTCGGTAAAATGTACCGAATCAATACCTACATCCCATTTACCGAATCTGAAATACTGAATCGGTAAAATTCGGTATTTTAGAATCAGTAAATGGGAATTACCTCCATCTGGCCTCTAGTCTTCTAATCCAAGAATTTTTGTTCTTTGTCACTGTTCTGCATGTGTTTCTGTTAAAGATTTGCAATTCTGCATATTCAATTTAATTCAACAAACAAAAATTCCATCTAACCCCTCCTCTTGTAGTTCCAATAAATCACACCTCTACGTTTCTGGCAATAAATGATTGATTCATGAATTATCTAGGTTTTTGTTCCTCTTCTTCAGATAATGTCATGAAATCTATTGGTGAACGAAATGATGATGTACAGACTGGAGGAGAGACTTTGTGTCGAGATACACAGATGATCTGTGCTGAAGGCTCACAAAATACTACTGAAGCCCCAACAGGTACCTTTAATTCTAGCACCATTGGATAGTCTACAAAACTGTTATTGAGGTCCAGGTTCACATTTAGAAAAATCACTTTGAATGCATTTTCATGTAAAAAAAAACAACACATTTGCCCTCTGTGTCGTTTTATCATTTACTTTGATTTTCAGTACTAGAAATTTTTACTAGGTAGCACCACAGTTTCACAAATTGTCTTCTCCATAGGAGTTTTTAATGAAACAATAAGTTGCCCCAGTATTGGAACTTTCATAGATTCCCATGCTTTGTATCATTCCCCGTCGTCGGAATGGGAGTCTCGGTAAATAGAAAAATACCATAGCAGTAGGTACAAAAGAGAAAGATAGGCCTAGGCCTCATCTCATTTTGTAGCATATCCACCTCTTTTTGTAAAAGAGACCAAAAACTTGCAACAGCCAATCAGAACAGCCTCACCCCATAGAACCCTCCTGAGAGAGCCTCAGAGCCTCAGATTTTCTACTGCACGTTGTGCTAAGGGAGTCTCTTCTGGGCTCTGCTCAGTTTTTTTCTACAGCTTTGAATTCAGCTATTTTTCTTCAAGATGTCAGATAAAGAGAAGAAGGCCTTTTTTAAGGCTTGTTCTACCTGTTCTAAGAAAAGCCTATGGCCAGATGTAGCTCACCAAATACCGGTCGGTAACGGCCGATTTCGGCCGTTACCAACCGGTATTCGGTTTGTGACATGTAGGGGGCCTGAAATGTGCCGATTCGGTAAATTTACCGAATCGGTAAATCTACATGTAGGTGGCACTGAAAACAGTGCCACAGGTCCTTTAGAATTCGTTATTTACCATCAAATACAATTTGATGGTAAATAACGAATTCCTGTGTACATGCACATCTGTGCATGTACACCTGTGCCATGTGACACACATACATGCCCTTAGGGCATGTATGTGTGCCACATGGCACACAAGCCAGAATCAGGGGTGCAACAGGGTGTCAAAGTGACACCCTGTCCCCCTTGTCAATTCGGTAATTTTACCGAATCGGTATTTACCGATTCGGTAATTGCCATTGGTTCCTATGGGCCTCAAGGCCCATAGAAATCAATGGCAATTATTACCGAATATTGCCGAATCGTTAATTCATTCGGTAAATATACCTACATAACATTTTCCGATTTGTAAATACCGAATCGGTAAAATTCGGTATTGACCAATCGGTAAATACTAATTACCTACATCGGGCCCTTTATGTGGAGGACAAGCATAAGGATTGTATTTATTTCTTGTACCCAGACCACAAGGCCACTGATTGCAAGATCTGCAGAGCCTTCTCCACCAAGACATTGAGAGACAGGGAAGGAAGACTTTTGACCTGGCTGCAGAAAATGAAGTCACAGAAGGAGGTGATTTCAAGTGATAGCAAGGATTCCTCCTCAGCTTCTTCATCAAGGAGATCTAAGAAGAGGGGTAGGTCTTCCCCTTCAAATTCAACTGAGCCTCCTGCTAAGGCCTCTCAAAAGACCTCGGATAGGTCTAGTAGGCCCAGTCCCCGAAAATCTCCTCACTGAGGTGCAAAGGAGAAAGAGGGATTTGTGTCTGAGGTGGTTCCTACACAGAAGGGGTCTCAAGTGCCTTCTGTTCTCTCTCCACCATCTGGGAAGACAACAAGTTTTAAAAAGCCAGCTTCCCTACCTCAAGAGGGGAAAATAGAGAAGAAAACCTGCTCGTCGACGATGGCATCATCAGGTATGTCGACGACGACTGCTAAATTTCATCAGGCATCGATTACAGTCCCGTCGTCAACAGCGTCGACGACAACAGCTTCGACGACGTCTTCGTTGACAGCTCAAGGTCCCATCTCAGTGTCGTCGACGATATTGATAACCTCAACGTTGACAAAGATGACGCTGACTGTGGTGTCGACGACGACGAAGATGGCATCGACGATGGGGATGACGACGGCTACTATGAAACTGACGACGAGCTCGTCGACGATTTCTCCACCGTCGACGGTGACCCTTTCTCCGACACCGATGCTCTCGTCGACGACAATTCCATCGTTGACGACGACGACTCCGTCGACGGTGCAAAAAGTTAACATTTCAATTAAGAGACGCCAAATTACTCCGGAGATGACATCTCAGCGGAGGATGACCCCTGCCTCCGGCCTTACTCTTGAATGAAGACTACTCAGATGAGGATGATAGTCCTTATGGGGATGCGTACAGTCCATCTCAGCTCTAGGTGAAATACCAGGACTCAGACTCTGATGACTATTATGAAGAAGGACGACAACCTCCTCCCAGGGAGAGAACGCAGGAGCAACCACATCAGGGTATGGTTTCTATGCCCTCCTCCCTAATAAATGACTTCTATCCCAATCCTCTGAATCCATGCAGCTACCTCCTCCACCATTACCACCACCACCCCCTCCTCCATCAGTTTCTGCGGTTCAGCCGCCAGAACAAGAACCCTCGGAAGAGAGGCAGAATATCACCAAGGGTCAAGCTTTTGGTGATGACGATGATGACGATTCTTCAGATGATGGACGGAATGTGACAGAGGTCCCGAATCCAGATAAAGAATGGGACGACTATATTATACCAGATCCCCCTTCACCTTCACCGGATCCGGTAGATACCCCTCCAGCAGACATCGGGGGTTTCCACAACCTCATGGAGAGAGCTTCAAAGAGATTTGGTCTTCCTGTTCCGGTAGTACAATCGGACTGCTTCCTCTATGATTTTAAAGAACCGTATAGGAAATCCATCAGCTCGATTCCCATCATAGAGCACGTATGGAATGAAGGGGTGAAGGTCATGCAGTCTCCAACTACTGTTATTGCTGTCCTACCGCGGCTGGAGAAAAAGTACATGGCCCCTGATGGTAGTCCTGCTTGCCTGGTTGGCCAACCGAAGCCGGACTCCGTGATCTCCCTGGTGGCGCAGAGAAAGTCAAAGAACCCATCGGCCCAGGGAAGGTAGACGCCTGGACAACGTGGGCAAGAGATTCTCTTCTACTTTATTAAGGGTAGGAAAGAGGTCTCACTCACACCTCCCACTAACAATATTCGGTCGAGTCAACTTGGTGAAAATTATGATTTTACCCAAGATAACTTTTTTGTTTGACTCACTACCTCTTTTATTTGAGAAGGAATGGTCCGTTAGGTTACAGAGCGAGATAGGGTCTTTTATCTGGGCGTCAAAAGGGTCCCGCCTATCATGGAAAAAGATTAGGAGAAAACTTTTGAAGGGAGGGTTGGCGGCCCCCGGACTTCCAGATTTACTCATGGGCATTCCTGATGAAGAACTGTAGGATGCTGCTGGCCACTCCGGGGAGTTCAGATATAGGGAAATTGTTGAGTGCGTTGCTTAATATGGAAAACGTGAAGCAACATGGATATATGTATAAATTTGCCGATCAAAAGTTCTTCAAAAAAATTAGATTAAAAGTACTGAAGGATCTAGCGACGGTTTGGTTTAAAATTAGGAGGGCAACAAAACTACCATATTTTAGCTATATGGCACCAATTTGGGACACGCCAGGTGCTCCTCTCTGGTCTAAAGATGTGCTGGCAAAGACATTGAAAACAGATGGACCACAGAGGTGGGGAGAATTGTTTATAGAGGGGGGCTTAGCACCGTGGGCATATTGTGAACAGGAGTGGGGTCACAAATTCTCAAGGTTTAAATATCTACAGATCCAAAGTTGGGCGACCGGCCAGGTTAATTTAATCGGTCAGCACAATGTTTTTGAAGAGAAGCTGGGGACGGAAGGACCAATTAAAAAAGAAGTTGCGTTGTGGTATTGGTCAATTGTGGAGTTGGAGGATGGACCATTTACTTTGCCGGAGACCTTGTGGGAAGAGTGCTTGCCGAGGATTGCGTCAGAAGACCAATGGCAAGTAACTATGTTTACCTTATATAAAGTGGTTAAACCTGCAAACCTAAAGTAAAATCACTTGTTTACCCTCCACAGGGCATATTGGTCCCCCAGAAAACTCTCTAAGTTCAAGGCTGGCGGAATGGTGGCGTGTCCCAAATGTAACAGCTTCAATGAAGATGATATACACATGTTTGTTACGTGCCCGGCGATAAAGATCTTCTGGGAAGCTGTAAGTACATGTCTGTCAGCGGTACTGGGCCAGCAGATTGAGGTAAGCCCCGAACTTGTTATGCTGGGAAGACTAGATTTACAAGGAAAGGGCTTGGATGATAAAGCAAAATTTCTCTTTTATGCTATACTGCTGGCCCGGAGGGAGATATGCAGAAACTGGGTGTCAGCGGACCCTCCGACAGAACAAAAATGGTTAAGAGCACTGAGGGCTATTGCTAAGCTGGATATTGTGGATCGGCAAAAGGAAAGATATAGATTCTGGACTCCTTTTTTGTTATTTATGGGTGAAGGGGGTGAAATTAGGGTAAAGGTGTGTGAAGTCCTATGATTAAGCCTTCTTAGATCTCGGCGGGTATAAGTCTCGAGGAAGACCGGCCAAGGTGGTACACTTCCTCCTAAGAGCTACGAAACCCTTTCATATGAGATGAGCAGCCCCAGGGCGGTATCGCGAAATCAGGGGTGAGAAGAGGGCAAATGAGGCCAAAAATAAATAAATAAATAATAAAAAAAAGAGATTCTCTTCTATGTCCAGCCTCCTGGTTCGAGCCTCCAACGCACTTGCAATTTTGGGACGATATGATCGCCAAATGTGGTGCAATTGATCTCCATTTGTTGACCAGCTACCGGACAGTGCTAAAGCGGATGCAAGGAAGATTCTGGAGGAGGGGGAACGATCTTCCTCAGAGATTATTGACTGCGCCATGGACATCGCTACAACTGCTTTTCGTGCCCTGGCAGTTTCGGCTGTCCTGAGGAGACAAGGTTGGCTTCGGGCTACTTGGTTTCGCCCTGAGGTACAAAATAAGTTTTAGATTTGTCTTATGATGGTGATATGCTTTTTGGTAAGCATATAGATGACGCCATACAAGACATCAAGAAGGACACAGAAACAGCCAGGTCCTTAGGCACGTTGCAATATCGTAAGGTACCTTTCCGAGGGGCAAAAGGAAAACTTTTTCAAACTACAGAGGAGGATACCAACAGCGCTACTCCTCCTATTCGCAGTCTTTACAGGCTTATAGGCCTCAATACTCTCAACGGCAGGGCAAATCGGCGTCTTTCTCTTGCCAGCCGGCAAGATGTCGACAGGGGCGTCAGGGGAGAGATTCTTCTAAACGTTAATAGCGGCCTCTTGGCTCTGTCTACTCTTCCTCCTCCCCCGGTAACATCAGTAGGAGGCAGGATTTCACATTGTCTACGCAGCTGGAAGATCATAACATCAGATTGGTGGGTCCTCAATATCATTCGGTTTGGCCACGCATTGAAATTTCAATACCTCCAACCTTCCATAGCCCCTCGCGCCACCAAAACAAAACATCTACAGCTTCTGCATCTCGAAGCCCATCAAATGTTCATCAAGGGAGCGATAGAGCCTGTACCTCTGTCTCAAAGAGGAGAAGGGTTCTATTCCAGGTTTTTCCTGGTTCGCAAGACGGAGGAGAAGTGGCGCCCAATTTTAGACCTAAGGGAGCTCAACACCTATCTCATAAAGCTATCATTCAGAATGGTATCCCTTCAGGATATTTTACGTCTGCTCAATCCAGGAGATTACATGGCAGCTCTGGCTCTCGAGGACGCATATTTTCACGTACCAATTCATCCAGCTCACAGACGATTCTTACGCTTCACAGTAGCCAGGAGCCACTTTCAATTCAAAGTCCTGGCTTTCGGGCTCAGATCCTCCCCACGGATATTCACAAAGGTTTTAGCCCCGGTGGCGGCGTTTCTCAGAAAGCAATCTCTAGAGGTTTTTCCCTACCTAGACGATTGGTTAATAAAAGCTCCATATTTTCAAGCAACTTCCAGAGCAGTTGAGAGTTGCATTCGACTTTTCGATCAGCTAGGTCTACAACTCAACAGGAGCAAGTCAGTTCTTCGCCCATCCAGGTCGGCCAAATTCCTAGGTTCCATTCTGGATACAAGTTGCAGCAAGGCTTTCCCTTCGCAGGAAAGACAGAAAAGACTCATTCTTTTGGCTCGTCTCTTACAAAAGAAAAGGTCTCTATCTGTCTGTCTCTACAAGTCGCTCCTAGGATCGATTTCATCTTCCATACCCTTAATTCCGCACTGCAGACTACATATGTGCCCGCTGCAGGAGCAGCTAGACAAGCAATGGTGCCAGACAGAAGGCACTTTCAGCGACAAAATAACAGTGACACCATTAATGAGGAAAGCGGCCAATTGGTGGACGATAAGAGACAATATCTCAAAGGGTCTCACTTTCAGGATTGCTCCATCTCCCTCTGACCACGGATGTCTCGCTGGAAGGCTGGGGAGCAGTGTTACAAGATTTACAGGTGAACGGTTATTAGACGCCCGAGCAGCGTGCTTTCCACATCAATCTCCTGGAACTCAAGGCCATTCATTTAGGGTTGCAAGCTTTCCTTCCAAGAATTCCGTATGCCACAGCACTGGTTCGTACGGACAACACGACGGCCATGCATTACGTAAACGAACAAGGCATAACAAGATCTCCAGTTCTTTCAAGGGAAGCCCAAGAAATATGGGAATGGGCAATTTCCACCGAGTTTCTCTCTCAGCAGAACACCTCCCAGGTACACTCAACGCGACAGCGGATACATTGAGTCGTCTGAAATCAATGTGTCACGAGTGGGAGCTGGATCAGGACACACTCAACGATGTCTTCGCCTGTTGGGGCACTCCGTCCGTAGACCTGTTTGCGAGTCCAGACAACAAAAAATGCCAATTCTACGGAAGCAGGGATCACCATCCCGGTTCTCTGGGGAACGCTCTTTCAATAGCCTGGTCAGGCGCATTTGTTTACGCCTTTCCTCCAATTCCACTGATTCCGAGGCTTATAAGGAAACTCAAGACGGAACCTTGCAGAATGATTTTGATCGCACCAGCGTGGCCCCGCCAATTTTGGTTCACAGAGCTTCTCCTGCTCGCTCAGGATCAGCCAATTCATCTACGGCCAATTCCATCACTGTTGACTATGTCCCAGGGCCAATTGCTGCATCAGGACACGAGCTCTCTCCAATTGACAGCGTGGCTCCTGAGCACTGAGAATTCCAGAATTTAGATATCCCTCAGGAGTGTAAAGAAATATTATCTCAAGCCCGTGCACCAAGTACAAATAAGACCTATCGCACGAAATGGAAACGTTTCTGCTTATGGTGCCATCGACAAAATCTCCATCCGTTCTCTTCTGCTCCTCACCAGATATTACCTTACATTCTTTCTCTGGCTAAGTCAGGCCTGGCACGTTCTTCCATCAAAGTACACCTGGCAGCTATCTCTAGATTCAGGCGGACAGCCTCAGGTCCTTCTCTTTGTGTTGTAATTTGGCAGCGATCAGGGTTAGCATCAGCTGAAGTCATCTTGTTTTCCGGCAGCCATCTTGTCTGCCATGTGCTGCCACGTGCTCACCATGTGCTCTGTCCTACCTTTCTGTTGTCTGCTCTTGTACTCTGTCTAGAGACAGGTTATATTTAGCCTCTTCCACTTTGCACATGCTCAGTTGAGCTTGCAGCTGTCCATGCAGCTGTTACTAGTCTGTAAATGTCAGGATGTGTTTACTAGAATTAGCAACTGTTAACTCCTCCCACATATTGACTGTGCATATTCTGTATGACCTTATATGTACCTAAACCCTTCTTCTTGTACTTGTACAGCCTTCTTTTGAGCCCCTGTGTGGGTATAAAAGGACCATGCTCCTTCTGTTCAGTGTGCTACTTCATACATTACCGAAGGGTATTGTGTGAATTTAGTTCCACCTCATGAGGTTAATAAAAGCTTTGTTTTATATTCCAGTTTCCATGCCAACTTCTATCCTATTGGTCTGAGGACTTTGTGCAGAGAAGGGCGAACCCCTAGCACTGGTAGGCTTTGCTGAGGCCCACCACCACATTTGGTCCACGAGAATCGTCAAGCAATTCCTAAAAGGTCTTTTCAGGGTTTTTCCTCCAGTCCGGCCTCCGCCTCCAGTCTGGAAACTCAATTTGGTTCTGACTCATCTCATAAGACCTCCATTTGAACCTATTCACAGAGCGGATCTTAAGTTCCTATCGTGGAAGGTAGCTCTCCTTTTAGCCTTGACGTCAGCTAGGACGGTTGGGGAACTACAAGCTCTGAGCATTATGGAACCTTTTATACAGTTCAATACAGTTCAAAAAAGACTCTAATCCTAAGAACAAATCAGAAATTCATTCCAATGGTCCCTTCGGATTTCCATTTAAACGAACCGGTAGTTCTAAAATCTTTTTTTCCCTCGACCTTCATCTCCAGCAGAAAGGTCTCTACATTCCTTGGATGTCCAAAGATGTTTAAACTTTTATCTAGAATGGACAAAGAGTTTCAGGAAGTCTTCACAGCTCTTCGTTACTTATAGTGCTCTGCGGAAAGGTTTTCCGCTTTCAAAACAAGGCATTTCACGTTGGATTTCCAGTGCAATTCACTATTGTCACCAGGCGGCGGATAAGTCATTAGAAAAACATGTACGAGCTCATTCTACGAGATCAGTCTCATCCTCGGCTGCTCTCTTCCGCTGGGGTTCCTATCAAAGACATTTGTAGGGCTGCTACATGGAGCAGTACCCACACGTTCACAAAGCATTACTGCTTGGACTCTTCCATAAGGAGCGAAGCGGCAGTCGGACAAGCAGTCCTGAGGAATCTTTTCCAATGAGAGGTGAGCTTTCCCTTCTATCCCTCCTACCTATGATTGCACATTTTGTATCGGATAATGGTTTCCTATCTATTGTGGCAAGATATATTTTTGCTTCATATGAACATAAGTATACTAAGGTATGTTGATACTCATGTAACAAAATGTGCACTTATTGCTTACTGCTAGCTACTCTGATACAAAACATGGGAATCTATGAAAGTTCCAATACTGGGGCAATAAAACAAGTTACTTACCTGTAACTTTGGTTCCCCAGTATTGGTAACTTTCATAGATTCCCATGCGTCCACCCTCCTCCCCTGGGAAAGCACAGCCTTTAGCAGGTGTGGTTACTGTTACACATCTGCTACGAAAATCTGAGGCTCTGAGGCTCTCTCAGGAGGGTTCTATGGGGTGAGGCTGTTCTTATTGGCTGTTGCAAGTTTTTGGTCTCTTTTACAAAAGGAGGTGGATATGCTACAAAATGAGATGAGGTCTAGGCCTTTCTTTCTCTTTTGTATCTACTGCTATGGTATTTTTCTATTTACCGAGACTCCCATTCCGACGACAGGGAATGATACAAAGCATGGGAATCTATGAAAGTTACCAATACTGGGGAACCAAAGTTACAGGTAAGTAACTTGTTTTCTTTTTTAAAAGACCCAGGGCATTTTTTGCAGGAATTCAAATTTAAATCTCAGTCTAATATTGTCTTTCTCTCTTTTCTTTACCCTCTCCATGTGCCTTAAAATTGTTTTGATATTTGTTTTGGCTATACTGCCTTAGATATTCTAACATTTCATTTTTCACAAAAGCCCATAAACCTTTCAGGCACCCAGTGACCTATCATTCTAACCCAAGAATCTTTTTTCTTTGTCACTATTCTACATGTGTTTCTGTTGGAGATCTGCAATTCTGCATATTCAATTTAATTCAACAAACAAAAATTCCATCTAACCCCTCCCCTTGCAGTACCAATAAATCACCACCTCTACGTTTCTGGCAATAAATGATTGATTTATGAATTATCTAAGTTTCTGTTCCTCTTCTTCAGATAATGTCATGAAAACTATGGCCGAACGAAATGATGATGTACAGACTGAAAGAGAGACTTTGGGTCGAGACACACAGATGATCTGTGCTGAAGGCTCACAAAATACGACTGAAGCCCCAACAGGTACCTTTAATTCTAGCACCATTGGATAGTCTACAAAACTGTTATTGAAGTCCTAGTTCACATTTAGAGAAATCACTTTGGATGCATTTTCATGTAAGAAAAAAACCCATAATCGCCCTCTGCGTCGTTTTATCATCTTCCTTGGTTTTTCAGTAATAGAAATTTTAACTAGCTAGCACCATTGTTTCACAAATTGTCTTTTCCATGGGAGTTTTTAATGAAACAATACATTTATTGAAAGATCCAGGACATTTGTTTCAGGAATTCAAATTTAAATCTCAGTCTTCGTCTTTCTCTCTTTTCTATACCCTCTCCATGTGCCTTAAATTTTTTTTGATAGATCTGTGCTGAAGGCTCACAAAATAGGACTGAAGCCCCAACAGGTACCTTTAATCCTAGCACCATTGGATAGTCTACAAAACTGTTATTAAGGTTCTGGTTCACATCTTGAAAAATAGCATTGGATGTATTTTTCATATTAGAAAACAATCACAATTGCCCTCTGCGTCCTTTCATCATCTTCTTTATTTGGTAAATACTCAAACCTTCAACTAGCTAGCACCACAGGGGCACACTCCACTTTTTCCATAGAAGTGCTTTGTGAAAAAATAACCCTTTTTTCAAAGGTCTTAGACCTTTCGTTTAGGACTTCTAAGTTACATTTCAGTCTGATATTGCCTTTCTTGTTAAAGATAGAGAGAGTGTGTGGGCTCATCTTGCCCCAAAACTAACCCTCTCCTTTTCTCCCAACTGTCAACCTTACCTTTAGCTTAGCCTTCCTTCTTAAGCCAACTGACACTAATGCTGAGCATAACTGTAGCCCTTATCCTAAACTTGGAACTCAGCATAAATCGGTCGCACATTTTCAGGATGTTCACCTTGGATACATTTACGTGCCTTGTATTTAAATGGAGCTAATAAAGATAGCTATGGTTATTCTGAATATCTGGTACCAATCAGGCCCTCCTGGACCTCTATAGTTTATCCCTGCATTTTTTTAATGCTAACCATACCATTTCACCTACCCTAATGGTAAACTCCATGCTATTTCTTTTTTTGGACCTCTCGCATATATAAACCTATACCATACTCTAACCATTAAAGAAAAAATTATGATGAACTCTTTCCCTGTCTTTCTGCCTCAAAATACTTAGCTGTACTGTTCTCAGATGCTTTTGACTCCAAAGTTTTAGTCATTGTTTATTTTTAATGCAAGTTTTTTTGTCTTTCAACATTTTTAATCTGAGAACCTTACATATGCTGACCAACTTCAGTATGTCATTCCCCCTGTTGTTTTAGGCATGCAATATATGTGTCGCACAGATTTAGCTGTAAGGCAGCATGCTGCCTGCTTGGAAAATCTGCCAACTTGCAAACTAGCTTTCAAGGTTATTGCATGGAATAGTTTTTCAAATGGTGATTAGTCTCTCTGGTAGCACTTTTTTGCCACTTTCATCTTAGTCGATATGTAGATTGACAAGGCACAGGAAAAGGTCATTCATAGAACAAACCTGTAACAATATGTGCATTTCACAAAGCTTCAAGAGCAGACCTTTGTAGGGTTTCTGCCGTTTTTGATCAGACACTTACCATGTTAAGCAATGTTCCCTATAATTTGTTTCCTCTGTGTGTGGCAGTGTAGGGTCTCTGTGTGCTGCAGCCAATGCTATGTACCCCAAGAACCGGACTGCGCATATGGGTGCAGTGACAAATATCAGTGCAATTATCACTCCAAACTTTTGTTTAAAAACTGAAAATACGGTGCATTCCACACATAAAGTGTCACATGATGGCTCTTAAGGCAGGTTTGCAATTTACATACACACCATGACATGAATTGATTACACAGGCAAGTACACATCGGCTTTAGAAAAGCACAGGACTCCAACAGTGGCACCAATATAAGGTTTCACTAAAGAGTCTCAACTAGAGCTCTGTTCATAGGGTGGGGAAATGTCGGGAGCCTATACAAGATCACATAGCTGGGGATACATACATGCATGGACTTGGTAGTCCATGCCCTGCAGGAATTTGCTTTGGCGTTCCATTCCGGTGTCTTTTTTATAGATACCGCAGTGGGTCAGCCGGGCACTTTGAGATCTGCATGGTGCACATTCTTTGCAGCAGGCATATTCACAGAGAGTTATCTTGACATATTTATTATTGCATGAAAATTGCTGGAGTCAAGGAACATTGCAGCAGGTGCTATTAAAACAATAATATACATGCTAACATGGTGTTCTCCCCACCAACTCCCCCCAAAGTCCGCACCCGGTACAGTGGCACCGGTCACACTCCCCTAGAGCCGGCCTTGGACCCGCGGCTGCACCCTATTAAACAAAGAAATGCAGCAAGTCTACCAGGGACATCTTAAGGATTTTGGGGTCCCTGGGCCAAACCTATTTTGAGGGCCCCTATTCAGAACAGGTTTGAATTTATGATTTCATTTCACATCTTTCTTGCTCTCTTAGGCCAGGTCACTGACAGTATACAGGCGCAATTGTCAGAATTCTAAATGTGTTTACATCTAATGTTCGGTGATAGTGATATGTGTTATCAATATTGTAACACATCAGCAGTTCACTAATATTACTGCAAATAATATCTGTGTCACACTCCCATTTCTCATATGTTTTGTCCTATTGTGATCTAAAAGAAACTTTTTTATGGATGTTGCATGAAAAATAAACATTTCTCTGCAGAATGGCTATAATAGACTCTCACATCACCCACCTTAAAAATAAATTAAGGTATAATGGTCTTCAAAAAAATCGGTTTAAGAATTAATCAAGGTCATCACAGCAAGACTATCTGGAGGCTCCTCTTAAAGGCTAGGGCCCTAGGCAAGAACCTACTTAAACCATGCCTTAACTCGTCTTGGAAGTCTCAGCCCTGCCAAGTACCACGCATCAGGCATTAGACTAACGCATTTCAGTGTGGTGGTCTGTATCACTGCACTGTAATGCAAAGTCATACATAATTGCGGGTCCTCAGGAGCGCTAGTAATCATGCACTAATTGATTTTCACTGACTCCTGTGCTTATGTTAACTGACTGAATTTAACTCCTCTGCGCCTATTTGAGTTTTCTACTGACTGCTCCCTCCAAGCAAAACAAAGCTGAGTCAGAATTGGAACTTTCACTAGATGCAGGTGGGGCTAGGCAGTGGGTGTGCATTCACGTGAGCGTGGCAAGAGGGGGCAGAGCCATAGTGGCTGAAGGCTGGAGTAGGCCTGTCGACGCCCTGACCAAGCGGTGCAGAAGCAGCGATAGCCACTCTGTCAAAGGCAACCTGGTGGTAAGTTATGAGTGACTGTGGGGGAATTACAGGGAATGATACTGGATCATGTTCATGCGCGCTGGGCAAGAATGACTTGACAGAATGGTGGAGCCGCCTATCGCCGTTGAGTCAAGTGTGCGACATGCGAGTAAAATGTGTGACTGCTAACCGTGCGCCTCCTTGGCCTGTTACACACAGCGTCTGCTAGGCCTCTTGTGGATTAGAATATTTGCTTATTACGAGAGGGCAAGTCGGTATATAATTGACAGAGCTGAGCCAGACATCCTTGTTGGGTGTATCGTTTCCACATTAAGAAACATACCAGCCGTTTGTACAGTTTTCTTGAGAGTCCGAAGTTTGTCTCTGCACAACTGCTACTGAGCAATAAAATCATGCTTGGGCAGGTGTTTGCCAAGGGAGTCGTTAAGGTGAAGCGACCCATACCAATTGCTGCTCCTCGAGAGAAACCTCACAAAATACGTAGTGCCTCGGTAAGGCATTTCTCTAACTGCCTCAAAATGTACTTTCAATTATTAATAGCACCGTGCCTCCCCCTGGTGCCAGTCCAATTAATTTCAGCATCAGTGAGTGGTGTGCAGTTCTCTGACAGCCTGTGGCTGCAGGGCTGAATTGGTTACATCATTTTATTAACAGTACGATCCGGTTAGCTAAGTTAGTGCCCTTCCAATTTTGGAGGCTTGCTCAGTAGAGCAACTAGGCCCGAACGTCTGGTGGGCGGGGGGTAGAAACACTCGAAGGGAGAGGTTAGATTTACTGTTCCCGCTCCAAAGTAAGTAAAAATTGGGAAGTGTTGGACTTTGTAGAGGTCAGATCGATATCCCTGTCTAACCCTACCACCCATCGCCCTGCTGTCCATTCACACTCCACTTCAACATACTGGGACCCACCGACCATTTTCATGGACCCAACATACCTTCCATCGGTCTGTCTGCCATTGGATTGATGTCCGCTTAAAGAGCCTATCGGGTGCCTCCCCACAGCTGACTGACAGAGGATTACAGGGAGCCCACATCGACCGCTGATCCTTAAGACGACGTCTCCGCACATCTAGCATCAACACGGCATCTTGGGGTTGTGGTTCCTGATGCCAATTCTTCGCCTTGGGCCCCCGCGTAGGCTGACCGCAGGGGGCGACCATCGGAGCTACAAGACGGGATGCCTGGGAACAGGAATTAGGATCAGGAACCCTTCGCCTAGGGCCCCCGCGCCTGCGGCCGCAGGGGCTGACCACCTGAGCTTCGAGACGGGAACCAACAACCAAGACACCGGAGAGTCCCCCGATCGCTGCCCACGTAACGCCTGCTGCCCGCAGGGGGCCGACTCCTGGGAACAGCTTTGGTGCAGGGCGCCTGTCCTCGAGAGCGATCTCCCAGCCACTGGTGGCAGCGGTCCACTGTCTGCCTGACGTTATACTATTGCCTAGTCGTCCCACTGAGCTTGGAGAGCGCACCGTTCAGGGGAGCCTAATTACAGGCCGTGTGCTTCTGCAGCTGGTACGGTCCAGTGCTCGCCCCGGGGAGTCACGCAATGCAGCTGACTCCGAGGGTCTCATATGGTTAGGACTCTATCAAGATTAATAGGACCGCTCACGGCTAAACAGTTCAGGCCGCAATCATTCACCTCTCGGCTGCGTACATTTGCCTTTGAGGGCACGGACACTTTAATTATTATTATTACTGTTTCTGGTCTCTTTCTGCAGCCCTGATGCCGTGGGAGAATTTCTCCATTTTGATTCCCACCTCCGTAGATAACTAACTGCCAGTTAATACAAATTGGTGCCTATATTGTAGCCCTGAGGGGAAGACCACTCAGGGATTGCCCTGAATTTCAAAACCTTGCCCTTAGGACTCGACAAGGAAATAGGACTCTGTTGAGGATTTGGCACTGAAAGCAAAAAAGGACTACAACTACCAGATGAGCCAGTCTCGACCTATTGGTGGCCATCTTGGAAAGGCTTTTTCCATTTATAGTGCCCAATGAAAGACCTGATGGCTCGGGATTAGTACAGGGAATTACTTATTAATCACTCACCCCAGCCAATGTGTGAGTGAACAGAATTCTCCCTTGACTTCACAGTCTCCTCAGTTTGTGCCCATATCCCCCCCACCATGGCTGCCTCTACCATCAGTCCGACTGAAGGCTCACTCTCTCAAGTGGGCCTTAGTGCTTTCAAGATTACTAATCCCCCTACCCTCACAAAGAATGTATAAAAAAAATTCAAACACAACTTAATCAAAATACACCCGGAAACACTTATTTCTGTATGTCTAATGGTAACATCATGTATGACCTAATCTTCTTCATGAACAGAAGAGCCCAATGGAGAAAAACCCTCATATCATTTTTCCTGGTCAAACAGATAAGGAAAACACCTCATGGATTTAGTCTTTCTGTTACTTCCTCTCCTATATTCAGAGTAGATCTCACCACTATCTACAACAACGGGATTGTTCTCACTCAAGCTTCCTATCGAAACCTAGAGCAGTTCGACAAACTCTTTGTGAATATCAAAAGCTCTGTAGCTAACAGTTCAACCTCTGTGCGACAAGATCTAGCACTAGTCACCTCAAGGACTCCCCAAAGTGATGCTCCCATTTCCTCCTCAGATTTACCTCCCTCCTCCCCACCACCCTTCCCTTGCCCCTGCCGGGTTCTGAACTGATCGTACCACACATTTCGCGGCCATTAACCCTATCACCTTTACCAAACGTCTTGCCAACGCATTCTGGAGCACCGCTAATACTCAGTGACCACACCCCCCCAGAACCTCCCATTACCGCCTCTGACTCCTCTAACACACATCGATACCCTCCCCCTCTCCAGATCTCCACACTCAACTTCCTCCCCTTTCCCAACATCCAGACTTGGTGGCACGCCTGGTAGATATTTCCCTCCAGCTGCACCTTCTCTCCCTCAAACTCCACGATTTGAAAACCCTCTCACTTGAATATCTCCCATTGTTAAGCTCCCTACTCTCTCGTCCAAACCTGCCCAGAGCCCCCCCCCCCCCCGGCACCATTGCTAGAGCTCACCTTGACCAACTCTCTTCCCCCACTATCTCTAAAACAGTACCCCTACCTAACGCAGCCTTTCGCCCAAGAAGCTCGTTGACCTGACTTGCGCCCAACGAAATTGACAGCCTTCTCAAGTCTTCCTCGTCCAGCATAGACATCAACATGATTTCGAAGGAAATAATTCACTCCATTCACCCTAACCCGAACAGAGAACCTCATCACAACCTAGGAGTCATAAACAACGACAATCTCACAAGAGTGAACATCATTCAGACTCCTCCCCCCCATACACCGGCACCACTCAAATGCATACTACTCAATTGCAGGTCAGCCAAAAGACTCGCCTCCGATATGTTTGACCTCATACAACATAATGAGATAGCCATCATTATCCTCACAGAAACTTGGTTCAATCCCTCGTCTACTCCTATTCTAGACCTCCTGGTGCCCCCCAACCATGACATAATTCATCTAGACAGAGTTAAGAAGTTGGGAGGTGGCCTTGCTTGTATACATCAGAGTACGCTTGCAGTCTCCCTCTCAGAGTCCTCCTCGCCAGTAACTTGCAAATACCTTTGTCTCAACATTTCTAGTAACAATCATCTGGTTTACAAACTACACACATTCTATCACCCCCCAGGGGACAAACTCCCCTTCATCGAACAATTAATGGAAATCATCTCTGGCAATGTAGATTCTACGCAGTCCCACATCTACCTTGGGGACTGTATCATGCCTCAATTCTTTCTAGAATGATCACAAATTGATTCAACACTGTGACCAGCCTACCCATATTAAAGGGGAAACACTAGACCTCATAATCACCAACTCTTCTATTTCTAGCATCATGGATTCCATGGCTCCTCTCCAACAAAAAAATGCACCTACAAAAATATCCAAACCTTGGTTCAAAGGCAACCAATACTCGGTACGGCACAATCTAAGGGCTATCGAACGTTCCTGGAGATTCACTCCATCCGCGGACCAGCTAAAAATCCGTAGATCAGCAAGAATCTCTTATAACAAACAAATCAATACAGCTAAAGCAGAATATTTCAGATCCCAACTTAACCAAGCTACAAATCGCCCCAAGAAACATTTTGAACTGGTTAAACAACAATCGGTGGAAGCCCCTAACCGATCTGTGTCTGAAGTCAGCCCTCCCTCATGTGATGATCTGGCTGCTTTCTTTACAGAGAAAGCTTGACTCATTAACATTGATCTGGAAACCAGGTGGGCTCTATTGCTACCCAATGGGTCTGCACCCCCCCTGGCCTTACTAGACAAGTTTGAACCGAGTAGCCGGGGTATCAAGAACAGTGCATCCTGGGACACCTTTACCCCCTCAATGAAAGTGATATCAAAAAGGTTCTTCGGAGTATCAACCCATCTAATCACTTCAGTGACCCGTTACCACCCTCCATCTTCAAAGTAATTAAGGATGTCATCTCTCCCATCTGGACAAAGATCGTCAATGCATCCTTGTCACAAGGCACAATCCCAGAATGCCTAAAAGCTGCACAGGTAACACCTATATTTAAAAAAACTACCGCAGACAGAGCTGATCTTAACAACTTCCGCCCTATCTCCAGCATTCCCACACTAGCCAAACTCCTTGAAAAATGAGTCCAGTCACAACTAAGTGTGCACATCGAAAATTTCCATCTCCTGGACCAACACCAATCTGGCTTTCGTAGTGGGCACAGCACTGATTCGGCTCTCACTCACGTGATGGATGACATTTTAATAATGCTTGACCGAAATGAATCCTGCCTCCTTATCTTACTTAACCTTTCCTCTGCATTTGACACTTTCAATGATGACAACCTCCTATATTCATTCTGGAGCATAGGATGGGCCTCTCTGGTCAGGTGCTGCAATGGTTCTCGTCCTTCCTCCAGCACAGATCCCAAAGAGTTAAGGCGAACCACTCTCTCTCCCAGCCATCACCAGTCACCATGGGGGTTCCCCAAGGGTCTTCTTTATCTCCCATTCTCTTCAATCTGTTCCTGGAACCATTAGCTAATGAACTAAAATCCATGGACATTCTCTTCCATATGTATGCAGACGATACCCAAATCTATCTGAAAATCTCCTCCCCGGATAACATCACTTCACTCAACTCCACCCTACTGACTACTCAAAGCAGGTTATCTGAGAACCACCTCCTGCTAAACACCTCCAAAACAGAATTCCTCCTAATTTCTCCCCAAAAAAACACTCCTAAAATCGACCTCTGGATGAACCAACTCACAGCCTTCAACTGCTCCCCCGCATTATTAGCTCAGCTAAATCTCTAGTAATCACCCTGGACAAGCACCTGAACATGAAGACTCATATCAGCAATGTGTGCAAGGGAGCTAACCACCTTCTGAGGACACTCCGGAATCTCAAACCTTTCCTACCTCAAGCAGATTTTAAGCAAGTGGTCCAAGCGCTTGTTTTGCCGAGGCTTGACTATGGCAGTGCTACGCTTTGTGGCCCCCCTCAAATATACCTTGGCCCCACTAAGGGCATCATTGAACGCTGCGGCCAGATTGGTTACGGGCACCAAGCGAAATGCCCACATCTCCCCGGTCTTAAAATCTCTCAACTGGCTGCCCTATAAAGCCAGTATTCAGCTTAAGATTGCCTGCCTAACTCACAAAGCCCTCCACTTCAAAACCCCCAACTATCTAGCGCAAAAGCTAGAACTATCCGGAGGGGGTAGACCGTCTAGGAGTGCTAATACTTTCCTCCTGAAACCTCAGATCTTTCGCAAAAATAGAACATGCCAACGAGCTTTCTCCGGTTCTGCACCAAAAATCTGGAACTCTCTTCCACCGTAAATTCGTAGAATCTCCTCCAAGGTTGCTTTCAAACTGGAAGTAAAAAGATCCTTCATGAATAAGTTCTTACCTTAATATGTTGTGTGACTGTCTGCTCTAATTGCCTTGGACAAAAATCTTGTTTATTGTTATTGGTTTTTTTTTTCCTCTCCTTTTTCTCTTGTTATCTCATTTGCTCCCCTTCTATGTCGATATGTATCAGCGACTAGCCTATTCTTTGCTGACCCCACGTTTGTAAACGGCCTGTTATGTGAGCCCTATTTGACTCAATATCTATGTAGATTCCCCATTTGACTCATGTATTGAACTGTTACCTTCCTTTCCTTGAAACTGTAAAGCGCTCTGATATCCTTCGGGATCAAGTTTGTGCTATATAAAACTTTATAAATAAAATAAATAAATTAGATTTACTGTTTCCACTGTTGCATAAGCAAATGTAGGGAACGTTTTGGAGTTCAAAGGATTTAGATTTACTATTAGCAACTCGTAATTTTTTTATGAAAATATATAAATATCGAGCAAAATACAAAATTAAACATATTTAAAACAAACCATTTATTCATTAATGTTAAATCAAATGAAATTACATTTTATAATATACTTTTCATATGAAAAATATTTAACATTTATTTATTTATAAAGTTTTATTTAGCGCAAACGAGATCCTAGAGGATATCAGTGCGCTTTACATTAGGATGGAAGGAAGGACATGAATGTAATATCTACATCAAGTAGGAGTAAAAACAAGAATGATCGCAAATAACAAGACAATTGCAACATGGAGGGTTATAATAAGCAGGTGTATACGGGCAACGAAGGGGGTCACAGTATGTGGTAAAGAAGAGCAGTATCAAATGATGGTACCATGGTAGCAGGGACAATGTCATCAAGCAGGTGAGCCTAGCCCAATTACGTTAAGAATTTATTTATAAGGAATCTTTTGACTTCCAGTTTGAACACTGTCGTTGAGGAGATTCTGCGTACTTCGGTGGGAGAGAGTTCCATATCTTTTGGGCAGCGCCAGAAAAGGCTCGGTGACAAGTTCTCTTTTTGTTAAGGATGAGTGGTTTCAAGAGGGAAGTAGTGGCATTTCTTGAGGCTCTTACACCACAGGATAGTACAAGTTTTTGCGCAAGGTACCTGGGACTATTGAAGTGGATGGCTTTGTGCTTCAGAACAGCAATCTTTAACTTAATTCGTGCATCATAGGGGAGCCAATTTAGAGATTTTAGCACTGGGGATATGTGCTCATTACGTTTGGTGCCTGTAACCAGTCTAGTCGCATCATTCAGTGATGCCCTTAGTGGAGCCGGGTGTATTTGGGAATGCCACAGGGGGTAGTGCTGCCGTAGTCTAGCCTTGGAAAGGCAAGCGCTTGGACCACCTTCTTGAAATCATTAATTGAAAGGAAAGGTTTGATATTTCTGAGTGTCCTCATCATGTGGTTTGCTCCCTCAAATATATTGCTGATATGATTTTTCATATTCAGGTGCTTGTCCATGGTGACTCCGAGAGATTTGGAGGAAGGAGTCTATGATGAGAGGAGTGCAGTTGAAAGCAGTGAGGTGACTCATCCAAAGGTCTAGCTTGGGGATGTGGTTCAGAGGTGAGATGAGCAAGAATTCCGTTTTAGAGGTGTTGAGCAGAAGATGATTCTCAGTTAACCAGTTTTGAGTAGACGTTAGGGTAGTGTTGAGTGAGATGATTTTTCCGGGGAGGAGAATTTGAAATAGTGCTGCATGTCGTCTGCTTACATATGGAAAAGAATGCCCGTGGTGTTTAGTGAGTTAGCTAATGGTTTCAAAAAAAGGGTGAAGAGGATAGGAGATAAGGCAGACCATTGGGGGTCCCCCACGAGTACTGGAGAGGGCTGGGAGAATGAGTGATTTGCCCTGACTCTTTGATATCTGTGGAGTAGGAAGGACGAGAACCATTGTAGCACCTGATCAGAAAAACCCATCCTGTTTTGCAGAATAGATAGGAGGTTGTCATGATTAACCATGTCGAATGCGGAGGAAATGTCAAGGAGGATCTGGAGGCAGGATTCGTTTTGATCGAGCTTTTTTAAAATGTCATCCATAACGTGAGTGAGAGCCGATTTGGTACTGTGCCCCTCCCAAAAGCCAGATTGATACTGGTCTAGGAGTTGGTAATTCTCTATGTGAGCACAGAGTTGGGATTGTATGCATTTTTCCAGGAGTTTTGGATGTTGAAGATAGGTCGGAAGTTATATAGGTCAGCTTTGTCAGCGTTTTTTTATTTTTTTGTATAGTTGATACCTGAGCTGCTTTTAGGCAGTCGGGGATTGTGCCTTGTGATAGAGAAGTGTTTACAATCCTTGTCCAGGTGGGGATGAGTGCATTCTTGATTTCTTTGAAGATGGCCGGGGGTAATAAGTCACTGAAGTGGTTGGGTGGGTTGATATTCTGAAGGATCTTGTTGATGTCTTTTTCACTAAATGGAGCAAAGGTACCCCTTGACGCATTGTTCTTGGTGTTCGGGGTGGTAGAATTGCGCTTTTCTAAGAGGTCAAGGGGTGATGCTGCCCTGGAGGAGGGCAGTAGAGCCTTCTTAGAGGCGAGGTCAGTGGAGATGACTCTTGATTTCTCAGTGAAGTAAGTTGGAAGTCGGGGGTGGGGCTGAGGTGGCGGACCTACGCTCGGTGTCCAATTCCCCCTGCGGCTGCACCAACATCAGCTCCCCTGAGCCTGGAAGCAATAAAGTGCAGCGACTCCATCGACGCGCACAGGAGCTGCAGCAGTTGTGGGCTGCGGGCCCCGATTTCCCATGGGCGCTACTACATGCGGCCTTTGACACAATTGTTGGCTACAATTGAGATCCACCATTGGAAGTGCAGGCTCCACCCATAGTAGAGACAGATTTGTTTCACCGGGCGCACTGGGTTGTAGTGCCCTTGCCGAGGGATGGTATCGTCAAGCGCTGATTGGTGGCCTAACACAGGGTTGGCCAGCGGCTGCCGCCGCCACAATCAAGAAACCCAACAGGGGTGCCCCCAGGGACCGGCGGGGAATATCCCATTTCCCCCCACGTGCACACTCATCGCACCCACCACAACTAACAATAAAGGGGTGCCACATCTGACACGATCGGCCATCAAACACCCTGTCTGGCCAGATTGAAGTGCCAGCAACAGCGACGACCCAGGCGGTCAGTGGGACTGACGGCACTGGAAAACCGCGTTGGGATGTCCGGGTGCCATGGAACTATCCCTCCGTTGGGTGGGCCGGACACGTACGCACCTATCATGAAGCCCAAGGGTGGTGCGGCACGGCAAGCAAATAAACTGGACAAGTATGCGTCCCGAAGCAGGTTCCCCCAGACGAAGGAGCCCAGGGTGGGCAGACTGGAGACAACAAACCATCCCTCAGCTCAATAATGGCGGCCATCCAGGTAATGGGTAGGGGTGGGTGGACATTTGCATTCCGCCCACAGAATGTGCCGAAATTTGCCCCTTCCGCCTTTTGCAAAGAAGGCAGAAAAACGGGGCAAATTTCCGCACACTCGGGGGCGGAACGGGAGTTGGCCGCCCGCCCGCCCGCCTCCCGCTCGCAATATTAAACAGATTAAATCCTGAAATAAGATTTAAAACACTTACCTTATCGCGGGGACATCTCTTCCTGGTCTATCGCGCCTTCTTCTTGAAACTGCGCATGCGCGAGAGTCTGCGCATGGGCATTTCTGGCGAGGAATGTGCATGCGCAGGCTACCGCGCATATGCAGTTTCAAGAAGGCGCGATAGACCAGGAAGAGATGTCCCCGCGATAAGATAAGTGTTTTAAATCTTATTTCAGGCTTTAATCTGTTTAATATTGCGGGTGGGAGGCGGGCGGGAGGCAGGCGGGTGTCACGTAATGGAAATTTGCGGAGAGGCACGGAAATTGGTTCAATTTCCGTGCCTTTCTGTGAAAGTCCATTACGCGACTTCCGCCCACCCCTAGTGCTGGGAGCTACGCTCGAGACCGAAATCGACAAGGTATCCATCTAAATGAACTTGTTAAGGGCCGACATGAATAAAACAGCGGACAGAGTTAAGGTGAATGAGACAAACGTTCTGGAGCTCCAAACCTCCACTAAAAAACTCTAAGAGCTGGTCCAACAGCTTGTTCAGCAACACCGCCAGATGGCCCTTAAACTCAAGGACCAGGAGGGGCGAGCCCGCTGCAACAACATAAGAGTAGTTAGGGTCCCGGAGGGCTCTGAAGGACCGAGTGTGGAACTCTTCCTCGAGGATTTAATCCTCAGCCACCTTAAACCGAAACGGCTCTCCTCCCTCTTAGAGAGGGCACCTATTCCCGTCAAAAACCTGGAGTGGCTCCCAGAACCATCATCGCAAAAATCCTCAACTACAGGGACCGTGACGCAATCCTGTAAGCAGCCCAAACACAAGGGGACCTACACTATGAAAATACAATGGTTCGCTTCTTCCCGGACTTTATACTTAAAGTGCAACAAGAGCGGCGCTCTTTTGATAGGATTAAGAAGGCGCTACGAGAAAGAGGAATCAAATACATGATGTTCTTCCCCGCAAAGCTTAAAATCATTACAGATGAGAAGTCATTGTTTTTCACGACTCCAGCGGAGGTGCAAAACTGGTTGGCTAAGTTGTCCCTGCGGAGGTCAGCAACTACCGCGGGAGACACCTGGAGAGACACCCGCACCCATTCGCCAGGCTCGGCGGATGGCAGGTCGGACTTAGACAGGCAGAGTTAGCGATCCTGGTGATCAAGGTCCAGCAGCGCGGGGACACTAGGGGTGAACAGAGACTGAACGAACCTATATGTGGTGTTGGACTTATGGATCTGCCCAAGAAAACTGTAACGTATAAAACCTTACTATAAAGGGGTGGAGTGGAGGGTTTGCAATAAGATACTGGCCCTCCAGGGCCAATGGGTTCCCCAACTAACATTTTCCTTGGATGGGTGGGGGAAGGCCCCCGGCGGCCAGAGCTGGTGCTAGCCCGTATTTCCCCACAACTGTTGATCCGTTCCTGGGGCGATAGGCACTCCGCTAGTTGGTGATGTGGGTAGTTTTGAGCCTACATAGCAGGGTAGCAGAGAGGGAGGGTTGGTGTCAGGAGGATACTATTTTCAGTTTCAATATAAAAAGTTCTCGGATGTTGGGGGGAGGTGGGGGGTAATTACTGGTCATGCACAATCAATCTATCTTGGCGGTGTCGCATGTTTCAAGGATATGGCAGGAATCCCGTTTGTAAAAATGAGTACCCAGTGGGATAAGAATCTAAAACTCCTGTGTTGGAACGTCAGTGGGTTGGGAGACATGGTAAAATGAAGCATTGTTCTCCAATACATAAAGCGCCAATCCCCAGATGTCGCCCTACTCCAAGAGATACACCTAATCGGTAATAACTGTAGGGCGTTAAATAGATGGGGATACACAATGGTGGCACATGCCGGATTCACCTCTAGCTCACGAGGAGTGGCATCCTACTTAAACTCACCTTCCTGCTCACCATAAAACATACCTGGACCGATCAATTGGGGCGCTATGCAGTGGTCTCGGGGCAATGGGAGGGACACACCCACACTACTAGCAGTCTGTATTCCACCAGGGCTCCAGACCCAGTCATACAAGGACCATAGGGCCTTCATCATCTCCCTTCCTGAGGGGCAGCTTGTACTGGGTGGGGGCTTCAAAGCGGTTGTGTCGGGCTCACTTGACCGACATCCACCGTGAGACTTCAGTGCAGGGAACAACTGACTCTCAAACTTCCTCGAGGCCTTTGGCCTCACGGATCTCTGGTGAATGCGCCACCTTTGCCTCCAACAATACACATTCTTCTCAGGGTCACATCGCAATTTCTCCAGAATTGATTATATCCTTATGCCGGTAGAACAAAACACGACCACACAAGAAATTCGACATCTGGCAAGGGGCATTTCTGACCATTCCCCTTTGTGAGTCCATCTAACAATTGGTGAAAAAAGGGCAGGCTTTGTAGCCCCCAATAACCTGTGGTATCTCCACAACCCCGAAATCAAAGCTACGCTCATCCGAGCCCTTGACCATTACTTCCAGGACAACTAAGGCACAGTTGAATACCCCACCAACCTCTGGGAGGCATCCAAAATGGTAATTAGGGGCCACACCCTCTCAACCATAGCCGGGTTGCGACAAGAAAAAAATAAAGAGATGACTAGTATAGAACATGACCTCCTTTGCCTTGAGGAGGTGGCGAAAGACGGAATAGATCAGGCTGCGCTTCACAATTTGCAACTTAAGGTGGCTGAATATAAAGCGGTGGCAACTGACGCTGCCAAAACCCTCGCGAGGGACTGGGTTGGGTGCATATACGACCAAGGAGACAAAGCAGGCAAGCTGATCGCTTGGCTGGTCAAGAAAGAGAGTGCGGAAAGACTGGTGCCAGAGTTCAAGAGTAGCACTGGTACGATATTGACAGAACCCCACGACGTAGTGCTTGAGTTTGCTACCCACTTCAAACAAGTGTATCGGAGTAGTTCGGAACTACCGGAGGAGTACACCTCCGAACTTCTTGCAGACATCCAACTTCCTGTCCTCGACGACTCCGATAGGGAAACATTAGATAGTGCACTGACACATTATGAACTTGCCACAGCGATTAGGGATCTCCGGCCTGGGAAAGCCTTGGGCCCCAAGGGGCTGCCCATCGAGCTTTACAAACGTAAGCCCGACAAACTTGCCCCGTTACTTAAGAGCATGTTCCAGGAGTGTAGAGAACTTGGCCTACTCCAGCGGGACCATCGTATCACCACGCTAGTAGCGATACCTAAGGAAGGAAAGCCAAAAGATGAGTGCACCTCCTACAGATCTATTTTCCTACTAAATGCAGAGCCCAAAATACTTGCTAAGCTATTGACAAACTGGCTAAGGCAGGTAATAGACAAGCTGGTCCACCCGACCAATCGGGCTTCATGCCACACCGTAATACAGCGCTCAGTTTGCGTAGACATCATGGAGTATCGGGGCGTCATGCCACTATCCAGGAAGACACAGTAGTGGTCTCGCTGGACGCCACAATGGCGTTCGACACGCTCGAATGGGCATATCTGATGGCAGTCCTCAAAAAGTTGGGCTTCGTCCCCAACTTTATCTGATGGGTGCAGCTCCTCTACGCAGAACCGCTAGCCCAAGTGGTGGTAAACAATAAAATCCCAGAGGTGTTCACTCTTGGCAGAGGGACGCGGCAGGGATGCCCCCTCTCGCCCCTACCTTTCGCCCTGTCCCTCGAGCCGCTAGCGGCCCGGATACGGCGGGATCCTTCGATCAGGGGACTCAAGTTCGCTGAGGGATAGGAGGATCGAATCTCACTTTACGCAGACGACATCCTCCTATGTCTCGCCTCCCCCCGGTAATCAATACGGGTGGTCCTAGATATTTTCACAAATTTCTGAAGAAACTCCGGCTACAGAATTAACTGGGGCAAGTCGCTGTAATATGTCTTGCGTGGAGATTCCCCCCCCCCCCCCCGCCTAGAGACTACCCTATCCTGACAGCAACAGACAGATTCAAATACCTGGGTATTTTCATCACAACTGACGCTAAACTCCGTTATGAGAGTAATCTCCTCCCACTCCTACAGAGGTTCAAACGAGACACTACTATGTGGAAGACGTTGCTATTACCTTTACTGGGGCGAGCAGCGCTTTTTAAAATGATGACATTGCCGCGTTTCCTCTATGCCCTCCAGAACTTGCCAGACCCGGTTCCACCCAGGTACTTTAAAGATATCGAAAGCACCCAAAGAGATCTGCAATGGGACGGTAAACCGCGCATAGCATAACACAAGCTAACGCTCGGTTGTTATGATGGAGGTATAGCACTCTGTAACATTAAAAAATATTATTGGGCGGCACATCTTGTAGCCATCAATCATTGCACCTACCATGGTGGGGATGACCCGGGTTATAGGATGGACAAATGGGTACTCCCAGGTGGTGGCTTCACTAGGGCGCTTTATTCCAAGACTAACAAATATTCACTGACAGGCCCACACAACATTCAGTCCAGTTCTGGCACACGGTTAATCGTAGCCTAGGATTGGCCATAAAACTTACGCTCGCCACTCCACTGTGGGACTCCGAGTGCTTGGGTACACGAGGACGAACCAAGGGCTTTGACAAGTGGGACCTAATTGGGCTATCCCGCATCGGAGATCTATGGGGAACAAACGGGTTGGTCTCATTCACTTCACTCCAACAGACACATGAGCTAGCGGACTCGGAATACTTTAGATACACAAAAGTTAAACACTCCCTCCAATCTAACATCCCGGCAGGGCCCTCCCCTCCAGAGTCTTCTCCTCTAGAAGATAGATTGTTGGATGGGTACTTGCTAGACAAAGCCACCTCCCTCACATACAAAAAGCTCATACATAACACTCCCACTCCAGACCCCTTAATATCATTGAGGGAGAAATGGGGGCAGGATGGCCTCGAGCTGGATGATGAGGAATGGCAGGAGGCACTGTCCTCTCCTAGGGAAGTTGCTATTTCATCCAAACTGAGGCTGGTCCAGTTAAAGATCCTACATCAAGTCTATCTCTCCGGCCCCAGGCTGGTGTTGATGGGCAGGGGTGGGGATAGGGCTATGTAAAAGACATTGTGGCATAGAAGGCTCCTTTTTACAAATCATTTGGGAGGGTTCATTAATTCAAGAGTACTGGAAAAAAGTGCACAAATGTATGAGCGTAGTCTGAAGAGTGGTAGTGCGGCCTGAAGCCAAGAGATGTCTCCTAAATGTCTGGGAGCCCACAGATCTCAACACTAAGGGCAGACTCTGGGCAACTCTTGGTCAGATAGTACCCAAGCGGAACATTGCCCAGCTATGGGGAGCGTCGATACCACCAACGATGAATGCCTGGAAGGCAGATATGGACTGGTGTATGGTAAGGGAGAAGAAGGTATATGTAGCACATGACTGTCCCCGAAAATGGATAATGATCTGTACTAAGTGGAATGTTTATTGTGCCAATATTTGTAAGCCGTATATAAAGGGGGGACTCAGGGGCTTTTTCCTCTCCTATAAGAGTGGGAGGTCCAGCATAAATGCCTAGAGTAAGTATCGGGAGTAAAGGTTATGCTGTTCCTCAAAGATTAAATATCAGAATCAGGGAAACAACTCCAACTTGATCTTGCGGGTTTCAAAGTTGGGAGTCCATACATTGGATTTTTATGCCCTCACACACCCTTTCAGGTGTCATGTTTCATCATTTGGGCTGCTCCTCGTTGGGTCGTCGGTGCAATACTAAACGGGCTGCCTATAGTAGCGGGGCTTTGGCAGAGATCTTTTTCCAATCGCCGTTTGGTGAAGTGGGGGTGAGATATGTGTAGATGTACATGATGAATAAGTGATTTAAAATAGGGCTGGGAGTACCCATGAGATCAAACTTTATTCTTTAGGTCTCCTACCCTAAGTAAAAGCAAATAATAGGGTGCTCCCGTAAGCTTTATGTCTTGGTTGAAGCGTCCCTATTGGTGGATGAAGGTCAACATGTTTCTCGCTCAGTGTCTATTCTACGTACGAGTCTTCAGGACCAAAGGACCAAAACAGTGAAGACTATCTATACTTTACAGTTGGTGACATGGATTCATACTCACATCAACCGTGTATCTACTTATTTAGTGTACTTGTCGGGCCTGGAACTACCCAATTCAGTAGACTAACCAGGCTTCAACATTACCTGGTAGGTCAGACATGAGACTTTCGCGTGTACTAAGAGTTGTGCGAATTCCGCGTAGACTCACGACCTACCCACTCCTACTGGGTTTGTAAGCCCCCAAATGTCCCCACCCTTGATGAACCATTGACACCTTGATATGTATAGATAGTGAATATCTTGTCCTACCATGTGTGCTACTATATGCTATCCCCTAAATGCATTAAGCAAGCATTTTGCTATTCCTTATTAGCGAAAAATAAGGAATCGCTAATAAGGAATAGCAAAATGCTATGCATGAAGAAGTCGCTTAAAAAATAGCGATTTCTTAAAATTCCTTAATTGCGAGTCGCAATTAAGGAATACCTCCCCATTCATTCCTATGGGCCTAAAGGCCCATAGGAATGAATGGGAAGACAATCTCAATTTGCGATTCTCAATTAGAGAATCGCAAATTGAGATTGCAATTTCAAGGGCGCCAGGGTGTCAAAAGGACACCCTGTTGCACCCCTGAAATCTGCATATGGGTACATCATGCACACACACATGCCCTAAGGGCATGTGTGTGTGTAAAATGGAACTTTGAAAAATGCACTTTAGTGCATTTTTCAAAGTTCTTGCAAATTACCATGAAGTTCAACTTCATGGTAATTTGCGCCCACTATTAGCAAAATTGCTAATTTTTTAACTTTTATGCATTGCATTTAAGGAATCTCAATTTGAGATTCCTTAAATGCAATAGCAATTTAAGTAATCGCAATTTTGCGATTTCTTAAATTGCGATTTTTGCATTTGGGATGATGCATCCCAAATGCAAAAATACCGGTCGCAAAGGACCTTTGCGAGCGGATTTTAGCTTGATGCATCTGGGCCTATGTAACTGCCTGACTCGATGAAAATGTGACACTAAAGCAATTATTGACTAACTGTATGCGATGACCTGGCCCTTTTGTTGTTTAATAAAAACAATTAAAAAAAAGAAAGTTGCAAGTTCGTCTCAAGAGGGTGGGCTGCCACCCAGCTCAGAGAGGTTTGGACCTACAACTGATTGCTGTTTGACCAATTCAAAAAGTTTCTCTCGACGGTTAACCGCTTGATCCAGTTGGTGTCTGTAGTAGTTAGCCTTAGCGCTCTTGATTTGTTTGTTGTAGAGGCTTCTAACATCTCTAAGGTGCTTTAGTTGGTCGGAGGAGGGATTTCCGGTCCCGCCCCGGGTATGCCCCAAATTTCATCACATGGAATGTAGCAGGTCTGAAGCCCAAACTGGATGATTTTGATTAGGGGCTATATTTAGCAGATTTTGATCTGTGTCTACTGCAGGAGACTTGGTCTACTGCGGATATCCATGGACAAGGTTACATCTCAATCAGTAATCATGCTCTTGAAACTACAGCTGGCTGGGCAATGGGAGGATTAGTTATATGGTTAAGGATAGCACTTGGTTTCACTGTGAAAAGACTGTCTGTTGACTCCCCCGACATATTAGCCATTACTCTCTCATTCGCAAACAGACCAACTGATTTGGTAATTGCCTTTCTCATAAGCATTCAACACTCTAAAAATCTTGAGAGCATTTCTAGCAGAATAGCCCCCTGCCTATCAGATAATTATTGCAGGTGATTTTAACTAACCCTGGGCGTAGTTCGCGGAGCCGCACTCCGCGGAGCTACGCGAAGACGCACTTGCACTCCGCGAGCTACGCGTAGCTCCGCGGACATGCGTAGTTGCTTGCTAGACCCGTTCGCGCGCCGTTTTTCGTCTTCGGGAGCGCGGTGCGCGTGTTCGGGGCGCCGCCTGCATGCTCGGGATGGGTAGCGCGCTAAGTTACCCAAGAGGTTTGTCCCGCCCGCTTGCGTTCCCTTATTTCCTTTTCCGGGTCACAAGTCACGTGTTCGGGTTGTGCAAGACATGTTCGGGAACTCATCTTCTCGTTCGCACTACAAAAGTGCGTGATCGCGCTAAATATCGCGCGAACCTACCTAAGGGCATCCTCGTGCGTCCTTATGACAAGGTAAGCCATTGCCGCGCACGCGATAATGTTATTTAGCGCGCGAGAACTACACTACGCACCGGATCGCGGAGTAATCGACAGCTACGCGTTCTCCGCGGAACGCGGAGTTGCCGAAACTCCGCAAGCTCCGCGAACGGAGCGTAGTTCTTCGCCCAGGGTTAATTTTAACACATGCTTTGAGCCTTATGTACCATATTTGGAGCTTATTGAGGAGGAAGATCACCTGTGGGGCAAAAGCCCTCTTAACTGTTCCCATACATTAACTAGGGCTGCAGGTTCCCAGGTTATTGATATCATGGCCAGGCTTTTCTTGAGAGCAGGGAATGGGCGACTTCTCTCAGATCAAGCTGCAATGCATAATTTTAGCAGAGGAATCTATAAATCCCATATTTACTATATCTTATTGAACTTAAGAATTTGGCAGGAAGTATCTGATCTTGCTGTCCATGTGCATCAGGACAGCGACCACTGCCCAATCGTACTATTCTGGGATGGTATGGGCATCAGGAGGAGCGGGCACCCAGAAGAGATGGCTACCACAGAACTACTTGTGACCACAAGTAATAAAAGAGCAGTCAAGTGGGAGATTCTGATTAACTCAGAGGATTGGTTAACTAGCCTACATCAACTTAAATTCAAAGAACTGATGACAACACCCTTAAAGAAGCTTCTGCCCAGCCAGGTAGTGGAGGTCCTGACGTGGCACATACTTTGAGAGAACCACTGGGGCAAAAAAGGGTGCCATGCCTGAAAGGATTAACAAATAGTTTGACTACACTTGTAGGCATGCTAGGTGGGCCCGCACTCATGTCCTGAGAAGAAAAGACAGATTATCTATCCCCAGTGCAAGGAATGACTATGCCAATACTATCAAGAAAAGGAAAGCTTCCTGGGAAAAGGAAGTTTGGGAAAATCTGTTGGTTGCGGCTAGGGCAAAAGATAGCAAACGGTTCTGGCAACTGGTATCTAAAAAGGGGCCCTTGGATGCTAGGAGACCAGAGTGCCACATCTCGCCAGATGATTGGGCCAACTACTTTAGGGCCTTCTAACAGACAAGTATACCAGAGGTTGGCAGAATGGGGAGTTTATTGCCTGCCCTAGCAATAGAAAGGGGGGGGGAGTACAGTGAGAACTTCACACTTGAAGCTATGCCCTTCCCTGCTACCAAGGTCCGAGAAACTAATTTCCTGGCTCGCAACTGGAACAGGGTAGACTTAAACGATTTTACCTCTCTTCTTAGCTCATCTGTTCCACCCACCACTGGATCATCTGTCTCTATCGATTCCCAGACACAGAGCCTCACTCATTGGCTTACATCTGCTGCTGATGTAGTAGCACCCCTAAAATTAGTTAGAGTGAGACGATGTCATGACGCCCAGAGGTGGTTTACCGAGGACCTGAGAGTCCTAAAACTTGGCCTCCGCCAGGCAGAACGCCGCTGGCGCCGGGGATACTCCCTCGAGACCAAAGAGATATTTTCCTCCCTGCTCAAAAAATATAAATTAGCCATAGCATCGGCCAAATCTCTCTATTTCTCCAACAGAATTTTGGATTCCTCAAATAAATCTAAGGACATATTCTCAATTGTGGAGGAACTGTCTAACCCGGCGAGAGTCACTATTGCGCCCCTCCCCTCCCAATCCCTGTGCGACTCTTTGAACCAATTCTTTGTGGAAAAAATTGCTAAAATTAAATCCAGTATTTCTGTCCAAGCCCCGCTAGCCCCCTCCCCGCTCACTGACCCCACCAACTATTTCAATTCCCACATCTTAACCCAGATCCCCCCCATCTCGACAGCCAACTTTCTCTCACTCTTGCACAAAGTCTCTTCCGGTTCTCCTCGCGACTGTTGCCCTCCCTCGGCCCTTCGGGAAGCTTTCACTTCCTGCTCTGAACCCCCCCTGGCCCTCTTAAACAACTCTTTGGCCACCGGGGAGGTCCCCTGTTCTTTTAAACAGGTCGAGGTGGTCGCCATCTTGAAAAAACCTTCGGCAGACCCCTCCATCATGAGCAACTATCGCCCCATATCCCTTCTCCCTTTCCTTAGCAAAGTCTTGGAGTCGCATGTAACCCACACCCTCAGCACTTTCGTCGAAGACTCATGCGTCCTGGACTCCCAGCAGGCCGGGTTCAGACCTGCGCACTCTACAGAGGCAGTCATCCTCTCCGTGATGGATGAATTGCGCAGAGGGGCGGACGCCAACATCCGTCAGGCCCTGGTCCTCTTGGATTTATCAGCCGCCTTTGACACAGTCGACCATGGTATTTTGGTCGACCGTGTCAGAGAGGCTGGTATCCATGGTACTGCCCTGGACTGGGTTCAGTCTTTCTTGACTGAACGCCGACAAGCCGTCAGGTTGTCCCAGTTCTCGGCTACCCAGGTCGGGCTGACCTGTGGTGTCCCGCAGGGCTCCTCTTTGTCTCCCCTCCTTTTCAATTTGTACCTGGCCCCTCTACTTTGTTCCCTTCGTGGGTTGAGTGTCACCGCGTTTAACTACGCGGATGACATTCAACTGGTCTTTACCATCGATTCCTCTGATGATTCCATCACTACCTTCCAACATACGCTCTGCTTTATCAGCAGTTGGATGAGCTCAAACCATCTGAAGCTCAACCCCGACAAGACAGAACTGATTCTTGTCGGGGGACCCTCCAATCCTTGGCAGCCTTCCTTTTGGCCTGCAAGTCTGGGTAGCCCTCCTCCCCCAGTTAATTCAGCCAAAAGCCTGGGTGTTCTCATTAGCAACGATCTCTCTATGACACCCCAGATCAGCGCAGTAGTATCCGCCAGCCATTTTCAACTCAGGAAAATCCGAAAAATCTCTCGCCTACTCACCACCGAAGCTCTTACTTTGGCTCTGCTTGCGTTAGTCATTTCGAGGCTTGACTACGCAAATGCACTGTATGTAGGCATCCCTGATTACCAACTGAAGAGATTCCAGTTGATCCAAAATCAAGCTGCTCGCCTGATTTACCACCAACCCAGAGATCAACATGTCCGTCCTCTCCTAAAAAGTCTCCACTGGCTCCCGGTATCTGCTCGCTGTAAGTTTAAGCTAGGCTGCATTATCTCAAAATCCCTTGCAGGCCAAGGTCCTCTTTTTATCTCCTCTCTTCTCCACCCGTATGTTCCTCCTCGTAATCTCCGGTCATCCCAGATGGCCTTGCTATCAGTCCCTAGATTTAAGAGGAAGAAACATGGTGGCCTCAGGTTTTCATTTTTAGCTCCATCTTTCTGGAATTCCCTTCCCCCTTCTCTTAGGTTGTCTTCTTCATACCCCGGGTTCAGATCACTCCTTAAAACCCTCCTCTTCACTGAGTCCTATATTTAGACCCTGTTTCACGTTTTCTTCACTGCTCGCCCAGCATAAGCGCCAAGAAACCTAATGGTGTTAGTCGCGCTCAATAAATTTTTTAACATAACATAACAAGAAATCACTTTGGCTATAATGGTCCAGAAGCCAGGTAAGACACCAGGACTTGACAAAATCCTGCCTGACCTGTACACAAATGACTTGCAGACCTTGGCACACTATATAAATACAGTTTCTAATGCCTTGCTGGCAGGGGGATGTGTCGCCAAAGCCAGGCAGAAACCACCATTCTAGTCAGGGCAAGGGAGTCACACGCCAAGATAACCCCTGCTCACCCCTTTGGTAGCTTGGCACGAGCAGTGAGGCTAAACTCGGAGGCAATGTGTAAAGCATTTGTGCCAGCACACAACAGCAACAACATACTAGGCACACCACAAAAGGAACTCCACACAAGGTTATATAAAAATAACTTCTGTATTGTCAAAATCACATCAGATAAAAATCACACCTGTACATTGTGCCAACTGGCACGGGCAATATTCATAAGGGATTATTTACAAGACAGGGCCACATGGGCCACTGTCAGAATCAACGCTTTTAGAAATAGAAATACTGTCAGAAATTAGAATAAAAGGATATAAAATCACTGTAGCACAAAATAGCAAGAACACATTACACATGATACATCAAACATTCAGAGGTGTAGGGAAGGAAAGACACATGATGCATAAAACATACATTCAGCGGTGTAATAACAAGGCACATGATGCATCAAAAACACATTCAGAGGTGCAGGGAAAGAAAAACACATGATGCATCAACCAACACATTCAGAGGTGTAAAATCGAGGAAGACACATGATGCATTAAAAACATTCAGAGGTGCCAGGAAAGAAAACACAACTCAATAGCGCAAAGACACATGATGCCTAAAACATTCAGAGGTGCAAGGAAAAACCACACAATTGCGCAAAACCTTACATAAGCCACCACCTGTGGCAGTCCCTAGGCCAACTGGCCTTGTTGGGGCTAGGACGCCCTGTAGTCCAAAAGTCAGGGGCCTAAACGGTGCAGGTGCCCACTACTTGCTGGGCACCTGTGAACATCACAAGGGCCTAAATGTTGCAGCTGGCACCAAGTGCTGCGCAGCTGTAGCAGGCCTCACACCAATGTGCCACCTCTGTCCCACACAGGGACTCTCTCTCCCATTGCGCCTAAACGGTGCAGCTGCCCACTAATTGCTGGGCAGCTGGAGACAAAACTGCGACAGGGCTCTCACTAGACCTCAGGGACCAAAACTGCGCCAACTGGGAGCCTTCTAGGCTCTGTACAATAACAATGTCCCCCTCAGCCTCTCTGGGCTCGAGCAAAAGTGGCACCAACGTTGGAGTCCCCCCCCTGGGGACTCTCAATCACTGAATGTCCCCAAGAGCCTCGTGGGCTCTAAACAAATCGCCCCTGCAATGTAGGAGCCTCCCTCGGGGGGCTCGAAACCCCAGTGGTGCCCAGGAGCCTCTTGGGCTCGCCAAATAAATATGCCGCCACAAGCCTCTCGGGGCTCGTCAACAATATGCCCCCTGCGCCCCTCGGGACGCGAGCGAATGGTGGGGCAAGGAAGGAGCGGCCCGCTGCCTTCGGGGCCGCTCTACTAATGAAGAAAGATGCCCCCTTCGTTGGAAGAGCCTAGACAGGCTCTGAAAGCCACTGCGGCCTGGTTGGAGCCCCCCCCCTCTGGGGCACTCAAGAATGGAAAGATGCCTCGGAGCCCTCGAGGACTCTGCCTCTCTGCGAGCTCCCTCCCGCCCCGTCACTCACCGGCTTCTGGAGGCTGGGGCGGCAGGTCCTCCTCAGAGCTGCGGCGGGGCAGGCACGGCACTGTGCCTCGCGCCCCCCTCTCCTTCCTGTGGGCGGTCCGGGGCTCTCCATTGCTGCTGCGGGCCTCTTCTCTCTTCTTCTCCGGGGCTCCCTCAGCACAGGGGAGCCCCGCTACAGGACGCCACACCTCCGGTCTCCCTCCATCGCATGGGAGGGTGTGTAGTCATAATATCGAGTCTTTTATTTCGACTGGACAGAACATCGAGTAAAAAATATCGAATAGACATAATATCGACTAGACATAATATAGACAACAAAAATATCGACTAGAAAAAATTAATATCGAATAGAATGGACATAATATCGAATCAAAAATATAGAATGGACATAATATCGACTAGACATAATATAGCCAACAAAAATATCGAATTTAAGGTAAGTTAATAATAATTTTTATTTTTTGTGTAATATAAGTCTGTAGCGGGTTGTGGGTTTATAGGGGAATAGGGTGGGAAGTAATTTAATTATAATTCATTAAATATGTTAATTTATTTATTGATATTTATTTAGAATTAATTGTTAATTAATTATGAATTGGTAATTAATTAAAATATAATTGGTAATTAATTATAATTGATTAATTGATAAATATTTTAATTTTAGTAATGTATTTTCTGTAGCGGGTTGTGGGTTTATAGGGGAATAGGGTGGGAAGTAATTTAATTATAATTAATTAGATTTTGTAAATTATTTATTGATATTTATTTATAATTAATTGTTAATTATTTATTAATTGGTAATTAATTAAAATATAATTGGTAATTAAATATAATTGATTAATTGATTCATATTTTAATTTTAGTAATTTATTTTCTGTAGCGGGTTGTGGGTTTATAGGGGAATAGGGTGGGAAGTAATTTAATTATAATTATTTAAATTTTTAAAATTATGTATTGATATTTTTTTATAATTAATTGTTAATTATTTATTAATTGGTAATTAATTAAAATATAATTGGTAATTAATTATAATTGATTAATTGATAAATATGTTAATTTTATTAAATTATTTTCTGTAGGGGGTTGTGGTTTTATAGGGGAATAAGGTGGGAAGTAATTTAATTATAATTAATAAATATGTTAATTTATTTATTCTTAATTATTTGGAATTCATTGTTTATTAAATAATAATTGGTAATTAATTAAAATATGATTGGTAAATAATTTTAATTGATTAATTGATAAATATGTTAATTTCATTAATTTATTTTCTGTAGCGGGTTGTGGGTTTATAGGGGAATAGGGTGGGAAATAATTTAATTCTCATTAATTAAATATGTCATTTAATTTATTGGTATTTATTTTCAAATAATTGTTAATAAATTTTTAATAGGTAATTAATTAAAATGTCATTGGTAATTAAAATTAATTGATTAATTTTTAAATTGTAAATACATTTTTTGTTAATAGGTAATTAATTAGTATGAGTAGGCAATTTTTATAATTAAATAATTTTATTTTGTATTTATAAATAAATAAATAATATATTTTATACACAAGTACATTTTTGTATTTATTTGTAATTGGTATTACTATTTATGTTATTTATATCTATTTGTGAAGTATTTACTTTCCCTACTATTGCACTCTCTGAAGTTGGAATAGTAATTTTAACCCTTACGCTATACAACACTTTCCCTACTGTTGCACCCACTGGAGTGGGTATGCAACGTTTACAACGCAACTTATACTATCCACTACCATTACAACGAAACTTTTACAACGCATAAATTTACAAAGCATGTTTTTACAACGCAGATACCTTTACAACGCATACCATTACAACGTAAGTATTGCTAAGTTAAATTTTTTTTTTTAAGTTCAAAAGAATTTTATTTGATAGTAATAAAATGAGAAAATCAGGTGTCAAAACAGAATACAATGGGATACAAATTTAAAGACTTTTAAGCAATAAAAAAGAAATCTGGGTGCAAATTGATAAATGAAGAAGAGATATAGGAAAAATACATGAACATAAAATATGGCAATCACAAAAACGTTGAGAAAATTTGAGAAAATAATACATTGAAGGAGAAATGGAATGTATCGGGCGATTAAGGGGGCTTGGGGACCTCTTGTTGTGGAGGTAGAGGATGAAACAAACGCTTACTGCAAGAGTCCAAATAAAGCGTTACCGGAGTCCATAAGTCCATGCGCTTGACAGCCAAACATGCCGGGAAAACATGAGTGGTATCGAGCCTGTGGTTATGACACACATTAAACCACCATGCTTTGAAAGAAATTTTGGAAAAATCCTTCCAGTTAACTGTTAATTGTTGGAAAGCAGCAGCAAGTAAAAGGTCAACAATTTGGGGTTTCAAGTCAACATCATCCCAGCAAGGGGAAAGGCTACCCATAAAAATATGTGTGTGGGAAAAAGGGATAGAAGTGTGGAATATCACATTAATTTGAGCCCAAACCTGCAACCAAAAACTGCGAACGCAAGTACATAAAAATAACATGTGGAGTAAATCAGCTTGTGGAGATGAGCAAGACCAGCATGTATGAGGAGTAGTAGGAAAGCGTTTGTGCAGGTCAGAAGGTGTGAAGAGGAGTCTGTTATAAATAAAAAATAAAGTCTGAGTGAGTGTTGCAGCCCTTGAAGATTTGCGGAGTTTGGTCCAGATTTTGTCCCAGAAGGGAACTGACCAAGAGACAGACAAATCATGCTCCCAGGACTCCTCGATTTTGGATTTAGGTCTCGGAGTCTCGCTGGCATGAAGGTATTTATAAATAGCGGTAGCTCTTGGTGCAGTGCGTAAGAAGAAGTGGAGTGAGGAGGGGAGAGTGGAAGGGGGAGAAGAAGGGTTAGGTTGAGTGAGGAGATTGTATTTCAGTAAAACCGTGTCTTTAAGGGATTGATATTGGCGTGCAGAGGAGGCGGGCAAGTCATAAAGGATGCGAAGTTCATGAAAAGATAAGAAAGAGGAGTTAGAAAAAAGTTGGGAAATCCATTGCAGACCTCGAGTATGCCAAGATTTCCAGAAAAAGGGTCTGGCCCGGATGAGTAGGGAAGTGTTATGCCATATGGGGGAGGATAGGAAATCAGCAATAGTGGTGGGGGGTGAATGAGAGGAAGAGAGGAGTATTTTTGTGGTAAACTTATGAATCGGAGTAGAAACAGATGTGGGTTTGCGAGAGAAGGAAAGGTATTCGGAAAAAGAGAAGGGAGATAGAAGCAGGCGTTCGAGTTTGGCCCATAATGGACATGGGGTATCAGGATCTTGGAGCCAAAAAGAGGCTTGTCTCAATTGGAACGCCTTGTGATAGGCTGGGAAATCAGGGAAGTTAACCCCACCCTCTGATTTAGGGCGAATTAAGCGTGCCAAGGACATTCGCGGTTTCTTTTTGTTCCAGAGAAAGGAGACTAGAATGGAGTTAATTTGTTTAAAAAATTTGGATGGAATGGGGACCGGAATATTAGAGAGCGTGTATAAGACAATGGGAGATAGCATCATTTTTATAGTGTCTAGGCGGCCCCACCAGGAGAGGTAAAGAGGATGCCATTTGGACGTGAGATCTGTCAACTTTTGAATACATTTGGACATGCACAGGGAAACGGTATCCGGGATGGTGGGGGCAACATGCATTCCGAGGTACTTGATGTGGGAAGGTTTCCATGTGAAGTTGGAGGCGGCAAAATCTGGTTTAAATGTAAATTTGGTTAAAGGGAGGATCTCGCATTTGTCATTATTAAGTTTATAACCAGAGATTTGGGAGTAAGCATGGACTTCGGTAAGAAAAGCAGGAATGGAGAGAGAGGGGTTGGAGACAAATAACAGAATGTCATCCGCATAGGCCGCTAATTTGATGTGGGAATCTGATAATTGGTAACCCTGAATGGAGGGGTTTTGACGAAGCTTGGAGAGGAAGGGTTCCAAAGCCAAGTTAAAAAGAAAGGGGGATAGGGGACATCCTTGACGAACGCCTCTTTTTAGATCAAAAAATGAAGAAATTTGACCATTGGCGCAAACCGCTGCGCGTGGGTTAGAGTAAAGCAGTGAAATTAAGGAGGTGAAAAGAGGACCAAAACCGAACCATTGGAGGGTATGAAACAAGTAAGTCCACTCAACCCTATCGAACGCTTTTTCAGCGTCCAAAGCAATGGCCGCAAGAGGATGAGGTAAAGGGCGAGATTTGGAGAGAATGTTAAATAGGAGTCTGGTGTTGTCAGTGATAAATCGGCCTTTGACAAAGCCGGACTGTTCTTCACCCAATAAATCTGGGAGGAGAAGGTCGAGTCGTACTGCAAGAGATTTTGCGAAAATTTTGTAATCGATATTGACCAGGGAAATCGGCCTGTAATTTTTGCAATATTGAGGATCCTTCCCCTCCTTGGGTATGAGGCAGATATGGGCGTCTGAGAAGGAGCCCGAGGAAGAACCCAAGGAGAGGAAAGTGCCGATAAGAGAGTGGAGCCTGGGTATAAGAAGCTTTGAAAAGTGGAGAAAAAATTCAACTGTGAAGCCGTCAGGCCCAGGAGCTTTGTCTTTTTGGAGTGTTTGAAGTGCTTTAAGTAATTCTTGTTGGGATATATCGTGTTCTAAGTGAGAAAGGTCAAGTGGAAAGTGTGATGGTTTTTGTATAGTGGAAAAAAATGCGTCCAGTGAGTGGGAAGATGGGTGAGTTTCAGAAGAATATAAGGTCTCATAAAAAGTGGAGAATGTAGTGAGAATGTCTGCGTCTGTGTGTTTAAGGTTCAAGTCAGTATCGTAGATAGATTCAATGTTTAGTTTGTTGTGTTTCACCTTCAGATAATTAGCCAGGATTTTGCCAGCTTTGTTTTTGCCCCCATAAAACTTGGCACTAGACTTCAATAATATATAATTATTTTTAAAATGTTATATGTTTGTGTTTTTGGGTAAAGGGGTATTTTTAGGGTTCAGGGTCAGTTTTCAGTTTTTGGGTAAAGGGGTATTTGTTGGGTTCAGGGTCAGTTTTCAGTTTTTGGGTAAAGGGGTATTTTTATGGTTCAGGGTCAGTTTTCAGTTTTTGGGGAAAAGGGGTATTTTTAGGGTTCAGGGTCAGTTTTAAGTTTTTGGGTAAAGGGGTATTTGTTGGGTTCAGGGTCAGTTTTCAGTTTTGGGGTAAAGGGGTATTTTTAGGGTTTAGGGTCAGTTTTCAGTTTTTGGGGTAAAGGGGTATTTTTAGGGTTCAGGGTCAGTTTTCAGTTTTTGGGTAAAGGGATATTTGTAGGGTTCAGGGTCAGTTTTCAATTTCTGGGGTGAAGGGGTATTTTTAGGGTTCAGGGTCAGTTTTCAGTTTTTGGGTAAAGGGGTATTTTTAGGGTTCAGGGTCAGTTTTCAGTTTTTGGGTAAAGGGGTATTTTTAGGGTTCAGGGTCAGTTTTCAGTTTGTGGGGTAAAGGGGTATTTTTAGGGTTCAGGGTCAGTTTTCAATTTCTGGGGTAAAGGGGTATTTTTAGGGTTCAGGGTCAGTTTTCAGTTTTTGGGTAAAGGGGTATTTTTAGGGTTCAGGGTCAGTTTTCAGTTTTTGGGGAAAAGGGGTATTTTTAGGGTTCAGGGTCAGTTTTCAGTTTTTGGGTAAAGGGGTATTTTTAGGGTTCAGGGTCAGTTTTCAGTTTTTGGGTAAAGGGGTATTTTTAGGGTTCAGGGTGAGTTTAGGGTTTTTGGGGTACAGGGGTACTTTGTAAAAATAAAGTAAAATTACATTTAAATTAAATTAATTACATAAAATTAAATTATATTATAATATTTTAAATTAATTTATATTATAAAAAGTATTATATACTTACCAATACTTACGTTGTAATGGTATGCTTTGTAAATGTATATGCGTTGTAAAATCTTGCGTTGTAAATGTATGAGTTGTAAAAGTTTTTGTGTTCTAAAAGTTTTGTTGTAATGGTAGGTGTTGTAAAAGTATGCGTTGTAACGTCATACATCCCTGGAGTGGGAATAGTAATTTTAACCCCTACGCTATCCAGCGCTTTCCCTACTGTTGCACCCACTGGAGTGGGAATAGTAAATTTTACCTCTACGCTATCCAACACTTTTGCTAATGTTGAACTCACTATAGTTGTTACAATAAATTTTAACCATTTTCTATGCTACGCTAAAAATGTTATATATGTTTATTTAATAATATGTTTATATATATATATAAAAACATTTAAATAATTATTTCTAAGTTTATATTAAATATATTTATTACTATATTAGTTTTAACTTAATTTTAAGACATTTAAAAAATCGATATTTTGACAGTCTATATTTTTGTAAGTCGATATTTTGGAGTCGATATTTTGGTACTTACCTGTTTGTAGATAGGGAGTCGATATTTTGTCACTCGATATTTTTTACTCGATATTTGTGTATCTCGATATTTGTGACGTCGATATTATGTCAGTGATCCGCATGGGAGACCGGCAACGAACAACCAAGGCTTCCGCCTACGCCACACAGCTCACGGGCCACGAGGAGGCGGGGTAGGCTCCCGACCTTCTCTCTCCACCACTTCCGGTTGTCTCTGTCGTCCCGCCCCCGGCCTGCCTGACTTCCGGTTCGGGCGCCGGGCGGCGGCAGGGACGATCTCGCTGCAATTTTACGGGGGAAAACGCCGGGTGGGCACCGGCCATGGGAAATAAAGCGCTTCCAAGCACTAAGGAAAATGAGCAGAGCGCTACCAGCGCTATCATCAGAAATAAAGTGCTCCTAAGCGCTATTGTCTCAGTGAAGCGCTCACAGGCGCTAAAGAGAAGAAATACAGCGCTCCCAGCGCTAGAAGGACAATAAAGTGCTCGTTTGCTGTACTTTGTTTCCTGTTGCCGTTTGGGAGGACAAGTTACAACTTGCGGTACCCGCTTCGCGGGTCCCGCTGCGCCGTTGCTGCCACCGGAGCCCAGCAGTCACAGGAACCAGCTGGGCGAGTGAGCGAGAGACAGGGCTGCGAGCGAAGGAACCGGGACTCGCTTTCCCAGGAGTCCCGGCAATCCTCCAGCCTGTCACCTGGCCCGCTCTCCCTGACCGCCCCGCCCAGCTCACCTATTTAAAAATCCCCGCCCTCCATTGCTATTGGGGTCGTTTGCTGTACTTTGTTTCCTGTTGCCGTTTGGGAGGACAAGTTACAACTTGCGGTACCCGCTTCGCGGGTCCCGCTGCGCCGTTGCTGCCACCGGAGCCCAGGAGTCACAGGAACCAGCTGGGCGAGTGAGCGAGAGACAGGGCTGCGAGCGAAGGAACCGGGACTCGCTTTCCCAGGAGTCCCGGCAATCCTACGGCCTGTCACCTGGCCCGCTCTCCCTGACCGCCCCGCCCAGCTCATTCCAGTCTTACGCCCATATAATCCAGCGAATTACGCTGCGCGGGAGCGCGCGGGAGCGCCCGGGGCGAAGCCCGGGCAAAGGGCGGGTCCTCTGAGGCCCTCGTAGGCTAGAGTAGGCCGGGCTGGGCCCACTCTCTAAAATTTACTCCGTGAGTTCCTGTTACAGGTTAGTTAATGGCTACCCTATCTGATGGGGGGACACCTGGGAAGAAGGGTAAACTTCTCAATGGGTCATTAGACAATTATTTCCCCAAGGTACTGTCCGAGGGTGAGAAGGAATTGACCATGGCCGAACGCAGGGCTGAGCGGCGTCGTTCAATCGAAAGTTTGAAAAACAGATCCTTTATTGACTCTGTGCCTGTTTCTTTGTCCACCGAGGGGGACTTAATTGACCTTGGGAGGGAAACCGTTAGCCAAGAAGGCTTCCCACTTCTACTGCGTGACTGCACCTCTTCCCCTGGTATGTCCCTCGACCCTATTGTGATTGACCCTCCCTCCCAGATTCCATGCCACACTGCTGTTCCCCCGAAGCCTAAGACAATGAAATCTAAACAACTAGTGGTTGCCCAGATACACGGTCCACCACCAAATAAAAAAAGAAGGAAATCAAGGGTGGGACAAGGCAAAGTTAAAATTTCCCATTTAGACTTTGGCAAAGGCCCTAAATTACCCTCATCACATGTAAGGGCTACTATGGTGGTTGCAACTACAGTAACACCTGAGGCATCATCACCGGTGGTTACTCCGTTTGTTGAGGTCCCTAATATAGTGGCCTTAGATATCAGTCAGGGGCCTTTATCTACAAACATACCGTCCTCTTCTCCATCTGTAGGGGAATTCGAACTTTTACTGAGGTCTCTGCTGCTACCCGTGACTGAGAGTCTTAAGAAAGTCGAAAATAGATTGACCCTAATAGAGGCTGCCATAAATAGTATGGCTACGTTGACCAAGGCCCAGGGGAGTGGGGGGATTCAACCTAAATCTTGCACTGGGGTTTTGTCTAACCAGATTGTAAAATCCCCAGTTTCTACCCCCTCTGCTCCACTCCAGCCGTCTAAACAGTCGTCTCAGCATCAGGGTAAGGTCGTGCCTGTTATTCATAAACAAAACCCCACAAAGAACCCGAATATCTCTGTATCTGGGACAGAAGGTGGCCCTCAAAGGCCAGCGACAAAAGCTCCTACAGTTAACAGAAGTGAGAGACAGGGGGAAGGGGGTTGCACTAGAGGCCCCTTAACTAGGGTACCACATGTGGAGATTCCACCTCAGGCGGTGCCCTATGTAGTAGTTATGACCGGGGTTCCCCCACTAGCAGAAAATAAGAAGGAAGGTTACGCCCAACTGAAAAATAAAATAATTCATTGGTTGAGGACATTCAGGCCCATAGCCCCAAATGTGGATGGTGATATTGTACATGTCAGACGGATCCCTTGGTTGGGCAACATAAGGAAAGATATTGAAGGGGATTTAGTGGTGGTCAATTTTAGAGATCCTCGGGCAGTAGACTACATTTTAAACTGGCCATATGCAGGAGGGGGAAACTCTATTACACCTAGGCCTTTAACCTATTTTTACCCGAGGCCGGTTTCTTACCCCCCCAACCATTGGGAAGAGTCTTATGCCCCAAGGCCCAATCCTCAGTTTGGTTACAACAGTACTTATCATGTAATTGGCCAGCATCAGTTTCAGCCTAATGGTCAGTCGGGTTGGTCTACGATTCCACAGAGACATCACCTAAGTCACAATAGTGCAATGGAGCATCTTAGACCCTTCACCCCCTTAGATACTTTCAATAGGTTCTCGCAGCTTACTGGCATGGAGGACTGCGATTGATGTTTACAGCCTAAGGTGGAGGGATGTGGTCGACAAGGAGTGGTTCCCTAGCAAGGAGGAAGTATTTGTGACAATTTCCAGGAGGTAACCACAGACGACTCTAATATCATTCACTCGAATATGGCTCCTCTTGCTGCCCCGGGTATGTCTATTACTGTTGACTGTTCTGTACCTCTCAGGCAATCTAGTTGTGTGAGTAATAGTCACCAATCTAGTTGTGTGGGAAAAATTCGCACGAATAGTATGGATTTGGGGGGGGGTGACCATGGGTGGGCCCCCTTCAGTGCACAAGGGTCCTCGGGTAATAAATCTGATTTCCTGGAATGTAGCTGGGCTAAAAAGGAAGTTAGACATCCCTGAATGGCATGCATTCATTGAGAAGTTCGATGTCTGCCTGTTTCAGGAAACTTGGTGTCTGTTACCAATTGATAAATCTGGCTATACTACTTTCTTTTCCCCAGCGATAAGCAGAGGGAAGGGTAGACCAGCAGGAGGTCTTTTAGTCTGGTTAAGAATTGATCTAGATTGGGACATGGTTTCCAATGACACTCAGTGTAATGACTTAATGCACCTTTCTTCTAGGGGTCACATCGAGGGGATTAGGCTTGAACTTTTTAATGTGTATGCTAGAGGGGCTGCGGGGGATAATACTTCAGCAACCATAATGAGCCTAGATTCTGCTCTAGCTAATTGTCCTCCTTCAGCCAGAATTATGGCGGGTGGTGATTTTAATTGTACGTTCGAACCCCTTCTTGGTGATGATCCCCTAGGCACTGAGGAGGACGACTCCAGGTGGTCTATCCCCCCCTTGATGGTACCCCCCATTCGGAAATGGTCTGCTAGGGCAATCCAATTGAATGCCCTTACCAGGGAGCACAAATTAAGAGCCCTCAATGGTAGGACCCGGTCTGATATATCAGGTGCAATGACTTTTAATAGGCTATCGGCCCCGTCCAGAATTGACTACATTTTAATGAGCGTTAGTATGTGGTTTGACCTTATTGATATGGAGGTGGTACCCACCCTGGATAGCGACCATAACCCGCTTTGCAGCAAGTTTAAATGGGGCAAAAGTAAAGAGAAAGGGGTGAGTGCGCCGTTGAAATTAACCAAAGAGATCATCCCTTACGAAAACAATCGTAGATTGAAATGGGATAAGGCTCAGTTAAATGTAGACCAACTAGGGACCATTAAATCTACCTTCGAAGACCTGCACAGGGATTTGGAGGCAATGGAACGGGTGGTTGCTAGTTTTCCGAACCTTTCCTCAAGCCTCGATTCTGCTTACAAAGGCATGATAGACCAAGTGAGTCACTATTTTACCTTTAAAAGGAAAACCTCTAGACCAAACAGGACCCCCCCCATCTCCAGCAATCCATGGTATTCGGCGGACTGCAAGGGGAAGAGGAAAAGTTTGTCAGTTGCCTTGCTCTCAAGGAATCCTACTCTGGTTAGAGCGGCCAGGAGGGAGTACTTGAGAGCAATAGCACTGGCAAAGCGCGATTGGGAGGAGGAGCACTGGAGGGATATAACAGACGCTGTGAGCAGGAGGGATTCGACGTTATTTTGGGATTTAATCAATAGAGCTAGGCAGGGTAAAACCCAGCCTTTAGCAACCCATATAACTAGCCTGCAATGGTTTAATCACTTCTCAGCTCTATATGGCGGCAGTGAAGATACAACTGGCCCCTTGGTTGCTTGTGGGGAGGGAAGGGTACCTGGCGGGGAGACTGAGTGCTTATTCACGGCCTCTGAAGTAGTGGCAGCAATTAAACACTTGACCCCTAAGAAGGCAGCTGGGCCGGATGGGATCCCTGGGGACCTTCTGATCGCTGAACCCCTAGCCTGGGCCAATCTTATAGCTACCATAATGAATTTGTTAGTAAAGGGACACCCCGTGCCAGATTCATGGAAGGGTGCCGAGGTGGTCACAGTGTATAAGAAGGGGGCAAGAGATGACCCTGCCAACTACAGACCGATTAGTCTGATAGACATAATCCAGAAAGTGGTTGGCAGGGTCATTATCTCCAGGGTAGGCGACTGGATGGAGGAGGAATGTATTCTCTCTCATCTGCAGGCCGGATTTCGCCAGAGGGTGTGCACGATGGACCAGGTCTTTCGTCTGTTTGGGATCTATTGGAAGGCAGTTACCATCAAGAAGGGCAGCCTGTATATGGCCTTCATAGATCTCAAGACGGCCTTTGACCTGGTCCCTCGTGCTAAACTGTGGGAGACTCTGGAAAGTATGGGCTTCCCTGGCTCACTCTTGAGACTAATTGTAAGACTCCATGAGGGGACATATGCTAGGATCAGATGGGGTACACAGGGCCAACTGACAGACAGGGTACCAGTGAGGAGTGGAGTCCGTCAAGGGTGTGTCATGGCCCCGACTCTCTTCTCCTTGTTTGTGAATGGAGTGGTGGACCATCTGAGAGGAGAAGAGACGGATGCCCCAACCCTGGCGGGGGAAAAGATTCAGACTCTGCTCTTCGCTGATGACACCTTACTGATAGCTAAATCCCCGATAGGCCTGCAAAAACTTTTGCAGCGATTCACCTCATTTTGTACAGATAGAGGCCTAACCATTAATACCACCAAAACCAAACTGATGGCCTTTTCGCCCTCCAAAAATTTTAAAAATAATTTTCTGCTTAACGGTTCCCCCCTGGAGTTGGTCGAGGCATTCGACTATTTAGGGGTCCGGATAAATAGCCGAATGACCTGGAAGGATCACCTGGCTAAAATGCTATTGGGCCACAAAAGAGTGTCGGGGGTGACCTTGCGAGAGTACCGGGCATCAATTAGTAAACCAGTGTCTCCGGTAATGGCCATCTATGAGGGCCAGATACTCCCGGCTGCACTATACGGCTCCGAACTATGGGGGTTCGACAATGTTAATGAGCTAACCTTAGCAGAAAATAAGTTTTTGAGAGATGTGGTGGCCCTCCCTGTTTCCACCCCGCTGATCCCCCTGCGGTTAGACCTTGGTAGACGTGCCTTAAAGGATATAGTGAGGCTGCGCCCACTGCTCTTTTGGGTCCGCCTAAGAAGGACTAAGGAGCTGGCCAAATATGCCGAAGGTCTGGATGACCTAATTTTACTAGATACTGGGTTCAAAATTGGCTGGTTGAAAAATGTGAGGCTATTAGTCTCCCAATTGGGTTTGAGAGATGTATGGGAGTCCCAAGCTCCCCCGCCCAAAATGGTGATCAAGAAACTATATTGGGATTGGGTTCAGGCCGAAGCATCACGCAGTATAACAGGGGGTTCACTTACTGAGTGTTTTCTTGAGTTCAAGTGGGCAAGGAAATTTGAACCCTTCTTTGACCTTATAACCAAGCCGCTAGACAGGGCCCTCTATTTAAAATTAAGGTACGGCACCCTCCCGGTACACGAATTTACTTCAAGATGGTCCAATCAGGACGGCCCCTCACGATCTTGTCCCGGTTGTGCGGCTCCCAAAGAGTCTGTGGCCCATCTCTTTTTTGCCTGCCCCGCGTATAAAGTGGCTCGGAAAAACTGGCTGAAACCAGTTTGTAAAGGACTGGGGATGAGGTGCCATCGTTCGGCCCTACGAGTGATTTCAACGGATCTATCATCTACCTCATTGATATGCGGGGTGGCAAAGTTTTTAAGTAGTGCCTGGCTTACTAGATCAAGATCTCTGGGAATGATTGCCAGGCCACTATCTACTCAGAGCGGAGTTAACTGAAGCCACCTACTCTGAGTGTCCGGAGTACTTTTGCCCGTGGTCTTATTAATTGTGATAGTGCTCAGTTATATTTTAATTATGGTTATCCCTTGTTGCTGTTAGCACATTCTTGATGAAATGTATTTTAAAATGTATATTGTTGTCTTTTATGGTGAGCAATTTTACCGAATAAAGATTTACTTACAAATAAAGTGCTCTCTCAGCGCTAGATGCAAATAAAGTGCTCCCTCAGTGCTACAGGAACAAGTCCAGCAAAGTCCTTAAGGAGTCCAGGACAAGTCCATCAGGGGTCCAGGACAAGTCCATCAGGTATCCAGGGGCTGGGCAGCAGCAGCACGCCCCTGGCAGGATTCAAGTTAGAAACAAGAACATTTTGGAAGGGGACACAGCCTCTTCTTATACAGAGAAAAGTCTTTGAAGTCTTTGTGCAAGTGGGCCCTGAACCCGGTCTAAACCAGTTCTTGGGTGTTGCTGGAGCCCTTGGGCTTCCTGGCTTCCTTCTTTCTTTCAGTATCAGGGACAGAGGTGACAGTCGCTCAGCGGGGAGGTGGAGCCAGCATTGTGGCAGGTAGGCACAGCCTCATTCACTCCCAGGTGCTATCTCCTCCCACTTCCCTGGCAGCAGATGCCGCCTTTCATCCACGGGCTAACTCAGACAACCTCCTGGGGCTCCCCAGCCCCTGTCATCCTCAAACCAGACAGTCAATCCACAAGCAGGCCCAGGCACTCTGGGCCAGGCTCACCAGCCAATCACACGCCAGCCACAGACTACACAAATATGCCAACTTCTAAAAGTGGCACTTCCGCACTAGACACATTCATGCCGCATACATCATTACGCAGCATTCAATCTCACGAGTTTGTACATACCAAACTCGACCCTGCACTCCCCACACATCAGGAACTACCATGGACTCCTCGCGGACTCTGCCTCCAGCGGGGCCCCCTCCAGATCACGGGAGCCCTGCTGGAGGCAGAGTCCGCGAGGAGCGGGAGTTCCTCCGATGCCGCCGAGCCTGCCCCTGCCGCACTGAAGACAGGCAAGAGAAGAGCTCCAGGTTGGTGAGTGGAGCTCAGGATTCCCGGTTGGGGGGGAGGCAGTGCCAGAGCGGCCCGACTGGCAGTGGGCCGCTCCAACGAAGCTCCCGCATTGGTGCCCAACCCCACGAGGGGCTTCAGCAGGCATTCCGCATTTTGAGCCTGAGGGCTCCGGGGGCAGTTCCTTGTCTTTTGAGTCCCCCGAGCGGGACTCCAACGTTGGGACACATTCTTTTTGTTCGAGGCCCATGTGATTGTGCCTTAGGGCGACCCCAGATGGCAGTGGGCCGCCCCACCATTTTTGATAGAGCCAGGCGGCTCAGTTTGGCGCAATCTTGTTTAAAAGGGCTAGTGAGAGCCTGTGGGGCTCCAGCATTTGGCCACAGTATTTGCTTTAGAGCCAGGTGGCTCCAATGTGGCAGCGTTACAGAGCCAGATGGCTCCAACGTCCCTCTGTTGATGTCAGAGCCTGTGTGGCTCCAACCCCTGCGGCACAGTTTGTCTTGAGAGCCAGTGAAGGACCTGCTGCAGTTTTGACTCCCAGCTGCCCAGCAATTAGTGGGCAGCTGCACCGTTTAGGTCTTGGGATTGTCCTCAGGTGCCCAGCAAGTAGTGGGCACCTGCAACGTTTAGGTTTTGCGCCAGTGGCGCACCCCTGACTGGCGCTGCGTGGCAGCGAGCCCTGACATTCTGGACACAGGGCTCTTTAGTCCCTTTATTAGATAGGGGCTGGTATGTGATTTTATTTAGGCGCAATGTGGTTATCTATGTGATGGTAATTGCCTAATGTGAGTTTTGCACAATGGGATGTGGTGCTAGGAAATGTAATGCATTTAATATGATTACGCACCTTGATCTTACACCTCTGAATGTTTTTGGGCATCATGTGTTTTTGCGCTATTGAGTTATGGTCTGGCACCTCTGAATGTTTTTATGCATCATGTGTCTTCCTTGATTTTACACCTCTGAATGTGTTGATTGATGCATCATGTGTTTTTCCTTCCCTGCACCTCTGAATGTGTTTTTGATGCATCATGTGCCTTGTTCTTACACCGCTGAATGTGTTTTTGATGCATCATGTGTAATGTGTTCTTTCTGATACCCCTAAGTGTATTTTATTCTTAGGTAGTTGTTCTTTCCAGTACAGGTGGTCCTAGTGAGGTCCTGGTCCCCTGCGTGACATTTCCTAAGGTGTTTAGGGTTGCGTAGGTGGTACTTACCTGTTCCCAGTAGTTACGGGATGTGATTTATAGCTGTTATTTTGTGCTATACTTATTCTAAGTTCTAGTATTTCTATTTCTAAAAGTGTTGATTCTGACAGTGGCCCATGTGGCCCTGTCTTGTAAATAATCCCTTATGAATATTGCCCGTGCCAGTTGGCACAATGTACATGTGTGATTTTTATCTGATGTGTTTTGACAATACAGAAGTTATTTTTATATAACCTTGTGTGGAGTTCCTCTTGTGGTGTGCCTAGGATGCTGTTTCTGTTGTGTGCTGGCGCAAATGCTTTACACATTACCTCCGAGTTTAGCCTTACTGCTCGTGCCAAGCTACCAAGGGGGTGAGCAGGGGTTATCTTGGCGTGTGACTCCCTTGCCCTGACTAGAATGGTGGTTTCTGCCTGGCTTTGGCATCAGCCTTAGCCTAACAGAAATAGCCAGTTCTAACACCATATTATTGGACGCTGTAGCTCTTGAGTTAGTGTCCGAATTTGACTACTTGGGCATTCGATTAGAAGACTTGTATAGGTGGCTGGCCCAGTTGAAGAAAAGCTCCCTGTTACTGAGGAAATCTGCCGGGGCTATCGTGAGGTTTGACCACAATGCTCCATCTTCCCCCATCTCCCCTCCCTTGGAAATCTACTGGAGTCAGGCATGTGGGGCAGCCCTTTATGGGGCAGATAGCTGGGGACATTGCACTTTGAAGTTGTTAGAAAGAGCTGAAAACCTCTTCATGAAATCTCTGCTAAAAATCCCTCTGAGCACCCCATATTACCTATCCGTATGGATCTCAGTTTGAGATCCATTTTGGACATTGCCGCGTTGAGACCGATTTCATATTTGCTAAGGGTCTGGGTGACAAGTGAGCCTTTTACAGAGTGGCTCCAGGGCTTCATAGAGGGTTTTTGTGCAGCAAGGATCCCTTGGTGTACCTATATAAATTCATGGTTGTTCAAGCTGGGCCTGGGAGACTTTTGGTAAAACACCTATGATATTGAACTCGAACCCTATATACATCTGGTACGAAAACCTGCATGTTTGAGCACTTTTTATCATGTTTAGGATAGGCACCTTACCCGCTAGCTCCCTTCATTTGCCATTGGAAAAAGGGACCAGGCACATCAATTGAGTGCCCAATGGGCTACGAAGCCATTGAGTCCATCAAGCATGTTTTATTTTCTTGCCCCCCAAAACACGCACATCGGAGACAAAAAAGCTTTCCGAATCGAGCAGATCAAAGTATAAAACTTCGAAACAAAGGTCTCAGAAGCACCACGTGCACTGTTCTAAGAAGAAGAATAGCAATGATTCCAGTACTTATAGGGCACAGACTGTTTCTAAAAGTTCAACAACTGCACAGAAGAAACAAAAAACATGAAGTAGTAAACCCACTGAAGATCAGGAGGTGTTATTTGAAGGACTACAACAGTTACTGCAAATAAAAAGAAAGGTGGCTACAAAAAGAAAACCAGAAGAGGGACAACTTTCTGAGCCTCCACAAAAGATTATAATCCAAGAAGATAGAGGCACAAGCCCTAAAGTTTTTAGTGTAACTGCTTCTCCTCACACTCATTCACCATCTCCACAAGGGGAAGAGGGTGAAATACAGGACACTGACTCTTAGTGTACACACAATACTGATGACACACCTCACCCATGAGAAGATTGTGATGTGGTGATACCAGATTATGACATAGACCCACCTGTGCCCACAAAACATTCTCCCCCTGAGGACACTTGCTCCTATCACAGTGTAATAAAATAGAGCTACTAAATATCATGAGCTCTCCATGCATTCAACAGAGAAGGAAATTTTCATGGCATCCTGATCGACTGTGTCAGGGCGGCCGGTCTCAAGGGGGTGGCGTCCAGCTGGATTGAGTCATTTCTCGAGGAGCGTACTCAGTCAGTGCATCTCTCCAAGTTTTCTGTACCTAAAATGGCAACGACATGTGGAGTACCTCAGAGCTCCTCGTTGTCCCCTCACTTATCTCATCTTTACTTTCTTTCCTTACTTCACACCCTGAAAAATAGGAAGGTATGCACGTATAATTACGCAGGTGATCTGCAACTGGTGTTCGCTATCAATAATTCACCTGATTCGATATCTGAATTCTCGGCAACAATGCTACACATCCGTGACTGGATGAATAACAGCCAGTTAAAATTAAACCCAGACAAAACAGAAGTGATTCTGATAGGCAGTCCCCTGACCCCCTGGAACGCACAGTTTTGGCCAAGTGAACTAGGCTCCCCACCTAACCCTTCATCCTCAGCCAAAAGTCTGGGAGTGATCATCAATAGTGACCTCACTGTGGTAAATAAATAAATAATACCTCTCTTTTTGAATGCATAAATGAATAACAGATAGCTCAATAAATAAGAGTCAAGATTCGAGGTAGTAGGAGTTTTGCAGGTTTAATACAGCATAAGGACAGGAACAAGACAACCTGCACAGGAATAGGATGGCAGCGCTGCCGGGGGCAGAATCGGGGACAAGGACCAGGAGGACTTTTTAATAACAGTACATGAGCATATATACATAACGCAAACACATAGCATTACATTGCAATAGGCGTAGCAGTGGGTAGAGCAATAGGCGTGACGCGTAGCAGTCGCGAAAGATAAGGGTGAAAGTAGGTGTAACAGAGGCGTATACATAGACATGTGATGCAAACGTAACAGAATATGTCATCAATGGGGCGGAAACATGGAGGGGGCTACCTAAGGAGCCGGGACCTCTAACCTGATGGTGCGCGTAAACTGGCAATGACGTGTTACTAGGAGAAGCTGGGGGCTATGAGCTCTGTGCTAGGAGCAGAGACTGAAGTCTGGAGAGTCAGGGCGACATGTACCTAAGCAGTATCTAGTATCTGATGTTTAGAGAACATGTTGATAGAATCCAAATGTTATCGGGGTAAAGGCGAACAGACTCTAAGACTGGAGCATGCATTATTCTACATGTAGTGCGTGATGAAGAATATTAAATGATCATTAGATGCAGTATTTCTCTTACATGGAGACGTAGAGGCTAGACAATGACGGAAACTATTGATGCGATTCAGTAGCTTTAGGAATGCAGAGAAGGAGGACTAACTGATAACTGGAATCATAACATACTCTTGGCAGACTCAGAAGCAGAGCCAGGCTGAACCGGGCACTGCGAGGCAGGAAGTAAGTGAAGGGTCGAGGATACAGGTGGGGGCTGTATCGCTCCTCAGCGAGGCTTCAGGAGACAGGAGCTGAATCTGGTGTCCAGGCCCTTTTGAGGCCTAGAAACGGGGACTTTACAATGGAATAACGTGCACACTGAGAAACGTGGCAACGTAGCTTTACATAGGCCTGATATTCGTAGTATTCACGAGAACTGGAAACTGACATACTAAAGGTGGACACAACTATAATTGCGTCTTTAATCGAACATGGGGAATAACATATGCATATTAATCATGCACAGATAACATATGATGGATGACACGTAGGGACACAGAACATAGCAAAATTTACTTTTCCACATTCCCTCCTTGTCACTACGTTTCCATCAGGAAACATCAATATTCTTGATACCATCTATCATTTCATACAGTATCATTTGTTCGTCTCGAATTTTCTTGGAACGGGATTTAGAACGGGGCTTGGGACTAGGAATACAAGAGGTAGCACAAATGCCGCAAATCGCAGGGCCACATTGTATACAGAGGCAGCAGCTGAATATGATCGCTACTGCAATACCTAGAAAGGACAAGACTTTCCATCCCCAGGCGGAAATTATATTCCAGAACCAACCGGACCATGTCCAGGTGCCTGGATTTTGGTGTAACAGATGGGCAATTTTATGAAGTCTGGTTATAGCTGAATAAACAGACGGCGCGTTATTTGGAATGAAAATGCAGCAACTAGATCCGATGACTCTACAGGCCCCGCCCCTATCGGCCAATATGACGTCAAGGACGAGACGATTCTGTAAAACGACAAATCTCATAGCAGATTGCTCTTCGGTTAAGTTACCTAGAGCAGAGGCAGTCTCATTGACTACTACTTCAAGGGTTCTTGTTAACCTACGGATTAGCTTACTATTCTGGATAGGTCCTATAAAGAAGAAGAAACCTCTATTGAAATCTGTATACTGTTCTAGAGCAGTTTCAGTATAATCGACAATTGGGGACTCGATCTCCCTTCTATGTCTAATGTGTACTAGATGTGTGTTTCTATGATAATCAGGTGGGGCTAGGAAAACTGGTGGCAGTAGGAAGGCAATGTAACAGGTTCCCTCCCAATCGAGGGGCAGACGAACATATGCGGTCTGGCCACAAATAAAATAAGAATGACGTGAAGCTTTGAAAATAGATTTCCCACTGTCACTATACTTGACAATAGTAGTACAATCGCTATGTCCTACATGTACGGAACCATTATTTCGGACACATAATTCGCCTTTGACTGGTAGTACTGAAATTGCAGGTAAGTCTGGAGTAGTATCAGACTGAACATTCAGGACCATGAAATTCGAAGAATAATTACCTAAATTATACACTTCATTTTCTAGATCTAACCCTGTTCTGTGGGGAAGACCTTGCTTGTCTGGAAAACATGTACTGTTAAGAAAAGACATATCTGTTGAGGATGACGTTAACGTGGACCATGCTCCACACGAACCATTATGTGAAAATGGATAAGGAAAGAGTGGCAGAACTCCCTTCGGTGTCTGGAAAGGGGGGAGTCGACCACACACCCAACAATTAGTGGCATTGCTGGTCTGGTGTGAATAATGTAACATGCGGATGAAAGAATTATTTCGCATAGCGAGGCGGTAAGAGAGTTCATGAGGAGGCAGATCACTAAACGTGTGCTCTACTGTAACATTAGAAGACTTATTTACATGAGAAACTGGAAAATACAGGTAAAATGCATAACTGGTGCAGGAAATCATAATGCTGAGAAATAATACGAAACATAGAAAAACGATACATCGGATTGAGTTTTGACTAACTCTCTCACTATGGGGGTCTATTTTATACATGTCAGAAACAGTCTAACCGTTTCACCTAGGGGAGGACTTAGACAATCAAACTGGCTGACTTATTTTACTAGACCGGAGTTTCAACTTATACTCCTGCTGCGGAGTTTTCTCTAACGGGGAGGGTGCAGTATCATTGTTCTTTGCGGGACAGTCCTTAAGAATAGTACTTTGGTAATCCTTTGAATCCTGGGAAATGTTCTTTGAGACCGGTTTCAGTCCATAACATTTTTTAATATGCGAAAGATGCACCCAGCCTTTGCGTCCCTCCAACTTCACGGCTGTACGGGTGGCGAGGAGGACCTGTCGGGGCTCCTTCCAGCGAGGCTCCAGCGGACTTGAGCGGTCGAAATTCCGGACAAGGACCATGGATCCTGGAACGATTTCATGCGGTGCCACCTCGGTATTGTCTGGAAATGCGGCAGCAACCTGTGAACGACAAGAGTTGAGGGCAGACATCAAGGAAGCTAGGTAATCTGTCAGCATATTACTTGAAACATCGGTAATACTTCGGGGTCTGGGTGTACCCCACATGTTAGGGGGGCGGCCGAAAACGACCTCATACGGGGACAGACCTGATCTGGAATGTGCGACCATGCGCATATAGAACAAAGCGACTGGCAGAGCTACTACCCAGTCCACACCTTTCTCTTTACATACTTTGGCGATGCGAATTTTCAGGGTCTGGTTATGTCTCTCTACGAGACCTGCTGCTTCAGGATGGCGTACACAATGGAACTTCCACTGGTACCCTAACAAAAGGGAAACATGCTTCATTAACTCTGAGGAGAATGGCTGGCCGTTATCAGAATATACGACCCTAGGGAGTCCATAACGGGGGAAGAACTCACGAAGCAACTGCTTGGCAGTGGTCGCGGCTGTGTAATCTGGGACTGGATATGCTTCTGTCCACCTGGACAAAGCGCATACAACTACAAGGACATACTTGAAACCTCGACATCGCTCCATCTGAATATAATCCATCTGGAGGACTTCAAAAGGGTGGTCAGGGGGCTGGAATCCACCTTGTTCCACCGGGACACTTTTACCTGGATTAAACTGACAACATATCATACAGGTACGGACTTTCTGCTTGGCTGCAGCTCGTAAATGCTTGTTGAACCAAATGTTCTGGATACTGTCTAACATAGCTTTTTCTCCTAAATGTGCTGGACTATGTGCGGTATTGATAATGACTTGAACCATAGAGTCGGGGAGAAACCAAGTGGCTTTTCCCTTCGTTAACCATCCCTGATCTGTCTGGACCCCTCCTTGTTCGGACCATTTCTTGATTTCTTCGGGAGTAGCATGTAACTGGATATCTATGACATCTTGAGTAGGGTCCTTAACTGTCATACATGTAGTCGGATCTGGAGTGTGCGTCTGTGTCTTATTAACTGGAATGTCTGGTGTCTGTGCTGTAAGCTTGGCTGTGCGATCTGCTAGATCATTACCTTGGGAAATAATGTCAGTAACTTTCGTATGTGCTTTGCATTTCATGATAGCAATGGATGTCGGTAAATGTATGGCATCTAACAGAGCTTGAATAAGGAGACCATGCTGAATCTTGGTTCCATGAGAAGTCATGAAACCTCTCTCCTGCCAGAGCACTCCAAAGTCGTGTACGACTCCAAATGCGTAGCGTGAATCTGTGTAAACATTAACTTTCCGGTTCTTAGCGTGTATGCAGGCTTGAGTCAGAGCAACTAGCTCTGCTGCTTGAGCAGACAGGGTGTCAATACGGTGTGTTTCAATAACTTCAGTGTCAGTAGTCACTGCATACGCGGCTACTAGTTCTCCTGTACTAGTTCTCATGCATGAACCATCCACATAAAGTGTCAGGTCGGGATCTGGTAACGGAATATCTGTCAGATCTTGTCTTGGCTTTGTCATGATGTTAACTACTTCCACACAATCGTGTGTGGCAGGATTTGGATTAGCTGATGGTAACAGTGTAGCAGGATTGAGAACGTTGCAGCGTCTGATTTCTATGTGTGGCTGAAACAGTGTCAATTCATAACCTGTTAAACGTGCAATTGTCAAGTGCTGAGTCTGTGTTCGGTTTAAAAGAACTTCCACGGAGTGTGGAACTTGTACTGTCAGGGAGTGTCCTAATACTATGGAATCACTTTTTCTGATAGCTAGTGCTGTGGCTGCAACTGACTTGAGGCACGCAGGCAGAGCCTGGGCTACAGGATCTAATGTGCTCGAAAAATAAGCACAAGGCTTGTATTGTCCTGCTTGATCTTGTGTGAGAACAGATAATGCTGTACCTTCGCGTTCTGTGACGAAAAGTGTAAAAGGCTTACTGTAGTTCGGTGTAGCTAGAACTGGAGCTTGGCATAAAGCTTTCTTTAACTCATTGAAGCTAAGTGTATGTTCAGATGTCCAAGGGAGAACAGTCGATACGGCTGCCTCCTGTGTCGTTAACTGTATCAGTGGCTTGGCTAGAAATGCATACTGAGGAATCCATTGTCGGCAGTAAGAAGTGAGGCCGATAAAAGCACGTACCTCCTTCTGGGTCTTGGGCTGAGGAAGACTCGCTATTAACTGGATACGGTCTGGTGTCAACTGCCTACCCCTCTTGGACAGTAAGTGTCCTAAGTAGACCACTTGCTGGACACAGAATTGAAGCTTCGAAGGGGACACCTTGTGTCCCATCTCGGCTAGGAAATACAAGACTGTAAGGGATGCTCGCTCGCAAGCACGTTCAGAACGGGCTGTGACCAGTAGATCATCGACATACTGGAGCAGGGCAGTGTCAGTTGGCATGTGAATGTTGTCCAGTTGTCTCTTAAGTGCTTGACTGTAAATACTAGGACTTTCTGTGAAACCTTGAGGAGCTCGTGTGAACATATAGCTCCTTCCATTTAAACAAAATCCGAAAAGGAACTGGCTGTCTGGATGAATGGGGACACTAAAAAACGCGTTCTTGAGGTCGATTACAGTAAAGAACATGGCTTCGGAATCAATGGTTGTTAATAGGGAAGAGATATCTGGGACCACTGGGTACTGGGGAATAATACATTTATTAAGCTCTCGTAGGTCAATCACTAATCGATATACTGGGGGTGCATTTGGATCAGTACGTTTCATAACAGGAATGATCGGAGAATTGCATACATTGGAGTCAGTTTCTACAACCACTCCTTGAGCCATGAGCTCGTCAATAATTTTGGATAAGGCTGCTACAGCCTCAGGTGGCAATCTATACTGTCTGATTCGTGGTAACACTACACCTGGCTTGAGAGTCACACGATGGGGTGTGATTTGCATGTAACCTACATCAGTTGGACCTTGCGCCCATAGATGCTGCGGGACATTGGACAATCTGGGATCAAAATCTCGTAATACATAGTGACCCTTGAAGTCACGTAGGAACAGACGTATTCCCTCTGGGGAACAGCATATAACTGCACCTAATTCTTTCAGTGTTTTAATACCTAATAGATTCTCTGGACATGACTTAGTAAGTAACAGGTCAGTAGTACGGGACAATGGACCTACTTCTAGAGTAACTGGCTTTGATATTTCATTTACAATGGGTTTTCCTGAAAATCCAAGGGAAACATTTCTTGAGCCTGAGAGCGGAGCCCCTGGAACTTCGGCGTGGCTAATTGTGGTCCTACTTGCCCCTGTATCAATCAAAAACTTTCTGTCTTTCCCTAATACTTGACTGTGAACATAGGGACCTTCTTGATCTACAGGTATCTCGATGAGAGGCAAGCCTACCTCCCTCTCTAGGCTGTTTCATGAATATGGCTGATACTCTGGATACTCAGACTGTGCATACTGGTACATCTGCTGTGTAACGTGCTGTGTTGCAGCGATGGGCTGCGGTGCTGTAACTGTCTGTGGTGCATTCTGTGGCTGAGGAATCTGTGAAACTTGTTCTTGTCTAGGCGGACGTGGTCTTTCTTTAGTCTTACCAGTAGCTATGTTGTGTTTCAGAACTGCACACTCGTTTATAAAATGACCTGGCTGTTTACAATAATTGCAGTTCCCTTTAACGGGAGCTGCAGGATGACTGGCTTGATTCGGACCCCTCTTCTGACTGTCTTGAGGAACAGATTGTGCAACTAGTACTTTCATTTTCGTGTCTTTCATACGTTTTCTCTCGTGTTCTTGCTCTTCTCTAATTCTATTCTGGTGGTATTGGAGCATCTGTAACATCTGGGATGGGGTATTAGCTTGCCAGGTACTTTCGACTTTCAAAACTCGATTCTTAATTTGTTGACTTGAATTCTCGACTAATTTAGTAACAAAAAGGTGAGGGTATGACTCACTACTTGTCTTGAGGCCACTGTTGATGCTAAAACATTTCTCAAATCTAGAATAAAAATCACTAATGTCTTCGTCTTGTTTCTGTTTACAGGCTGAGATTGCATCCCAGTCTTCCTTTTTCGTTGTTAACAATCTGGGTAAAACTTGAATCAATAATTCAGGTAATTCTTTACATTTCGCTCCAAGACCGGTACCTGGTACTCGTGCCTTATCTTCAGCTTCTAGAACTGCCCAATCGATCTTTTTCTCTCCCACCTCCCATTCTTTTTCCTTGAGCTTTTCATACACCCCTGCGGGCAGCAGAACCTTTAACATTTTAATTATATCTGGATACGTGTATTCTCCCATACGGAGCATGTCTTTTAATTCTCGATGGAACCCTGCTGGATCTTTATCATGACAGGGGATTAATTTTTTCATCTCTAAGAGTTCCATCTTTGTGATCGGGGTGTAAACAAACACTCGTTCTAGTTCGCCACCCGTTCCTCTAACTGGGTGGACTTCTCGTAACGGATTCTGTCTCTCTATGTAAAATGGTTTATTTTCTGGGGGTGAGACATGAACAAAATGCGGGTTCAAAAACGTTCTATATTTGTGACGCTGTTCTAGAATGACACTAATTAAATCGGTACCTAAACCTTTCCATCTATACTGGAGTAACTCGTTCAGGATATCATGTAACGGGCCTGGATCAGAGTGCTGACCCTCATACAATGTAATGAGGTGCTGAATCATATACATACCCGCCAGTCGTTGCTCGGCTGGGGGCATTTTCAGAAACATTTGTGCCACTATTTCGTCTGGAAAAGTGGTAGAATCAGTAATCCATCGGACTGCTGATCGGGCTAGTTCTTGTTCATGCATAGTACTTAACTCACTGTAACCGATTCGTGATTTCAGAATGTGATCGGTAGCTTGAAACACTTGTTCTAGAGAACCTTGTTCTGGTGCTGGATGATGAAAAATTGACTTGTGTTCTAGGCGTAAATGGCGATCTGGAAATCTAGATTTTCCTACATACGCTATTCTGGCGGGATTCTCGTCATCTACCTCTTCAGTATCAGAGTTACTTTCTTTCTCGCTTACTTGTGCTGCTTTACGCTGTTCGTGCAACTTTATTATTTCTTTACGGATTTTCTTGTACATACTTTCCATAGCACTGATGGTCTTGTGCTTACCCTCGGCTATATTATCACTCCACTTTGTCAGGGTTCTCATTTCGGCTTGATCTTTGGACGGGTAATCTTGTTCTCTTATTAAACAATTAATCAAAAACTTTAGTATCATGAGCTGGATCTCGGCTTTCCTTTGAGACATGACTTCGCCAATGCTCTCTGGATCATCCCCTGTACGGATGAAACGATATATTCTGTCTAGATCTTCTTTCATATTCAGTAGGGTGACTAGATACTCGGCCACCTTTCTTCCACGTAATGAATATAAAACCATATTATCCTCGCCTGGGACTGGATCATAGCCGCATTCATTAAGGGCTTTTCTTATTTCTGCTACAGACTGATATCTGGGCGTACGCTGTGACGCTTGTGCATGTAATTCGACTAACGTTAAACGCTTGTGTGGCGGCGGGGTTTGAGGAGGACCTCCCCCTGCGGCCCCTAGACTAGAGTCGTCTACTGATGCTCTTCGTCCTGGCAGAGTGGGAAATGGAAATGCAGGCTGGACTTGTATGGCGGGCTGGACCTGGGGGACCGTAGCAGGTACTGCAAGGGGTACCCCGGTGTCTGGAGAAACGGGGAGTGCCTGATTTACAGGGACTGGCGGAGCGCGAACAGGATTTGCATATTCTGGGACTGTGTCGTCCAAATAGGACGAGATGAAAATATCAGCTGCGGTCGGTTTGTGACGTAGCTTGGTCGGAACTAATGGTGGCGGAAAGTTACTGGATGCCTCTGGGGTCGCTTTTGGCAAGCCCTCGGCAAGAAGAGGATACATACCCTTAATAAGAGCATGCCTCTGTCTGTCTGACTGTTCGGTTTTAACTCGTTCACCTATCTCGATTAATTCCCTTTCTTGGGCTCGTTCCAAGGATTCTCTACTTAGTTCAGACTTTCTGATTTCTTTTTCGGTTCTTTTATGAGATTCTTTGCGCCATAACTCGATGGCATCTTTCTGTGACTGTCTGGCTTTCTTTTTCCATAATGCTTCTTCTACTCTCATGATGCACTCGGCATCCCATGTGCCTGATACAGGCCATCTATACTTTTCCTCTAACTGTTTGGTATACTCGACCCATAAATCTAGATACAATATGGCGCTTATGCCATGCTTCTGATACATAAAATGACCTGGACTGTCCCTAGGCGGGACAGGAACTGCTGCTTCCAGCAGACCTTTTCTAGTTCTCAACTGACGCAGTTTTGAAAAGAGCGGCATGACTGAACTATGATCTGGACACAATACAATACACAATAAACACGAGAATCACTTCGCACTCATACCACGACATTAAAATACATGAAGAACATTCAGAATAACAGTTCGAACAGAATACTACCTGGAATACGGAAAACAGAATACATGAATTTTCTCGAGAACAGAACTGACTAGAACAGAAACTAGATGCACTGCTGAAACAGTACGAAACTTACCGGTCTCATACAGAGACACGTCAGGACCCGCATCCACCGAAGTGGACACTTCGTTTGTGGGCCTGTGTACCACCAACCCACGGACCAGAGTCAATTAAATTGACCCTGTCTAGATACTACCCCAGTAATGGTACTCACCGGGCAGTAAGAACGGAAGGCCTCGGACTGGACTGGACTGCTACGACGACGGACGACGAACTTCAGACTTCAGTTACGGGTGGACCTCCGGATACCTCGGACCTTGGACTCTCGGCTTGGGCTCTGGTCGGGACTCGCCGCGTTCCTCCACCGCCTCGTCTGGATGCTGGACCGCCTCCTCCGTCTCCTCCGTGGGCCTGAGGGATACTTGAAGCAGAAATATCTGCACGTGCACGGTATGGTTCCGTCATGGCTGCAGAGGGTCAGGGGGCCGGCGTGGCTTCACCGGCGCGTGGGGAAAGGGCAAGTCCCTGTTCGGGCGCCATTATGTGGTAAATAAATAAATAATACCTCTCTTTTTGAATGCATAAATGAATAACAGATAGCTCAATAAATAAGAGTCAAGATTCGAGGTAGTAGGAGTTTTGCAGGTTTAATACAGCATAAGGACAGGAACAAGACAACCTGCACAGGAATAGGATGGCAGCGCTGCCGGGGGCAGAATCGGGGACAAGGACCAGGAGGACTTTTTAATAACAGTACATGAGCATATATACATAACGCAAACACATAGCATTACATTGCAATAGGCGTAGCAGTGGGTAGAGCAATAGGCGTGACGCGTAGCAGTCGCGAAAGATAAGGGTGAAAGTAGGTGTAACAGAGGCGTATACATAGACATGTGATGCAAACGTAACAGAATATGTCATCAATGGGGCGGAAACATGGAGGGGGCTACCTAAGGAGCCGGGACCTCTAACCTGATGGTGCGCGTAAACTGGCAATGACGTGTTACTAGGAGAAGCTGGGGGCTATGAGCTCTGTGCTAGGAGCAGAGACTGAAGTCTGGAGAGTCAGGGCGACATGTACCTAAGCAGTATCTAGTATCTGATGTTTAGAGAACATGTTGATAGAATCCAAATGTTATCGGGGTAAAGGCGAACAGACTCTAAGACTGGAGCATGCATTATTCTACATGTAGTGCGTGATGAAGAATATTAAATGATCATTAGATGCAGTATTTCTCTTACATGGAGACGTAGAGGCTAGACAATGACGGAAACTATTGATGCGATTCAGTAGCTTTAGGAATGCAGAGAAGGAGGACTAACTGATAACTGGAATCATAACATACTCTTGGCAGACTCAGAAGCAGAGCCAGGCTGAACCGGGCACTGCGAGGCAGGAAGTAAGTGAAGGGTCGAGGATACAGGTGGGGGCTGTATCGCTCTTCAGCGAGGCTTCAGGAGACAGGAGCTGAATCTGGTGTCCAGGCCCTTTTGAGGCCTAGAAACGGGGACTTTACAATGGAATAACGTGCACACTGAGAAACGTGGCAACGTAGCTTTACATAGGCCTGATATTCGTAGTATTCACGAGAACTGGAAACTGACATACTAAAGGTGGACACAACTATAATTGCGTCTTTAATCGAACATGGGGAATAACATATGCATATTAATCATGCACAGATAACATATGATGGATGACACGTAGGGACACAGAACATAGCAAAATTTACTTTTCCATATCACTATGAAATCTCAGATAGGAGCAGTAACTTCTACCTGTTTCTTTCAGCTGAGAAAGATAAGGAAGTTTAGGAGATTACTTACTCGGGAAGCCTTAATCCAGGTGGTCCTAGCCATGTGATATCGCACCTGGATTATGCCAACTCTATATACTTTGGCATCCCGCTCTAACTCACCAAAAGACTGCAGATGGTACAGAACCAGGCAGCCAGGTTGATATCCCAATAACACAATAACACCACAGGGAAATGAAGGGTCCGAGGGATATTTAAAGACCTGCCATGGTTCACATCCCCCAAAGTCAAGTAGAACAACAGACAAAGAACCAGGGGTCTAATAAAGAAGAGCTAGGTGCAATAGATCCTACTCTAAATAACAGCCACTGTTAGTTTGGTTGTGAGTACCAAATCACTATACAGTCTGTGAGTATCGAGGGTACATACTTATGCAGCTAAATCAAGACCACAGGTGAATGTCAGTGAGACTCAAAGAAATCATGGATTCCCATAAAAAAATCTTACGATGATCTATATTCTCATTTGGTCATCCAGGGCGAATGGGGTGGCCTGTCCCTCGATCATTGGGACCATGTCCACACCCAATAGTTGGAAGAATCTCAGTGAGTCAAACCCACAGACACTGTGTTGACCATGAGATAGACACCAAAGTATGGGAATGTGTGCAGTGCAAACTTAATAATAATAAGTGGTGAGATAAAATAGAGTGGTGAAAAGGTAATCAATATGTTTTATTCAAATAGTTATTTCACCCTCTAATTAAAACCAAGAACAGTGTAAACAGCAGGGCAGACTTAACAAATATCGACTGCCACCAAAAAGGCCAACATGTTTCAGCCACCAGGACAAGGGGTTCCACAGGCTTTCTTCAGGGCCTCTGTTCTCAAAAGATTTGCTACCGCTTAATGTGAATAAACAGAACATGTGAATCAAAAAAGGATATGATTGGAATATTAGTCCATAAACAGCTTGCTCTGTGTCAACAACTGGAGTGGTCTCACATCTAAAGAAAGGGGGACAAACACAAGGATCTCAGTCCAAGATGCACCGTATGTATAACCCTCCATTTTACACTAAAAGAAATTTAATTAGTTCATCACTCACCCAGAGGGACCGGGGAATGTACCTTACCTCCACTGGACCCCGCTCAGGAAGGCGGAGGCCCCGCTCTATGGGAGAAAGGTGTGAGGTGTCTTAAGTAAAACATTATGCTCATAGAGCGACTCATGTTATTACCCAATGAACACCCAGTATTTACACTTCTCTCATTCGTGCTTGTTCGTTGACATCTCAATTCACTCTCTTAAAACTCCCCACACAAATCAATACAAGTGTGCGAGAAAAATTACTGTAAATGAGGACACTTGGCGCAAATAGCCTGTATTCAATAGAACGGCCTCATGATTAAGGTAGTCCTTCTATTACAGATAGTCAGTCGGACTCTGTTATCTAAATAGCAAACATTGCATCAGTATGTACTAGTTGAAAATAATTAGCTAATTATGGCTCACCTACTATCCTCGAATCTGCAGAACACTGGGCAGCCCTCTACGTTAAAAAGCATGTGAGCTAAGCTATGCCCCAAGTGAGAACGCTCATCCAGCATGCTATGTTTAAAACTATTTGCAGTTCTCGGGAAATCATTAGAGAGGGGCGCATTCAAAATATTAACTGCTTAAAGAGTGATTAATGTGGCCCGAGTCGCTCGCACGAGTAAAACTCGTGCCCTCCCTGCCAATATCGAACTAACCTGTCCATCGTTGCCTCGTTGTGGGCACTGAGTCAGGGGGGGAGGCAACCGCTTCTTGGGATAGACAGGACATGAATGCGATCCTGATGGTGGGCGGACTCACATGACCCGGAACTCGCCGTACCACGACCCAATCTCCGATATGTATGTCCTATAAACTACCAGATCAACCTGTCATCAATACTGTCTGAATAGAATTCAAATTAGGACGCATTATTAAGTCTAGAGTGTATGAAATGAGTAGTATTGGAATCGCGGTGGAGATAGAAATGAAATCTCGCGAGAGGAAAACGAGGAACTACAAGATGACGTCATGATATGACGGACTGTAGTCCGGAAACAACCACTGTTTTTTAAGTACTCCAGACTTGCAGATCAAAATTCCTTTATTATTGTTTATATACCCTCCAAGTTGAAGCGCATTAACAGTGCATTCAGTAGATAATGAATAGGTCACAGTCGAACTCATGACTGGATCTTGCAGGAGCGTAAGGAGCCGCAAATGGCTTCACAGAATGACGAACTGTGTTCTAGAACGCCCCCAAGTTTGTCAATAGTGCAGGGTGTTAAAAAACTGCTATTACAAAACGATATGGAATAAATCAATACCATTATGCCCAGATATCAACCAGAGTAATCCTCTAAACCTCTTCTCACAGGGTAGCCCATGGGATGTCATCATTCAATCCCGAAGAATCACTAGAAAGTTTGTATATCCAACGTTGTTCCTTGGAAAATAGGAACTACGATACGTCCCCAATGTGTGATGGTATGAAGGGCTTTTCCAGAACAGTCCAGGTGAATTCCTCTTCTGTGTGTTTCAGTTCAGCGAAATGTCTAGTCAGTTTAGTAAGAGTCTTTTTGCATCTAAAAGAACTCTTATGTTCAAGCATCCTGACGCGAACTTTACGCGTTGTCATGCCAACGTACTTAATTGCGCACGGACAAGTCAGAAGATAAATCACATGTGAGCTGTTACAGTTCATGAAATGTCGCTGCTCCCAAGGATGACCAGTGCCGATGTCAATTTCAGTAGTATTTTTAGTCTGCGGGCATATAGAGCAGCATCCACATGGATGATGTCCTGATACTGCTGGTAAGTCCCAAAGGGTACCTACAGGGCGTTTAGAGGACTCCTTAGGACGTGTGTGTACTAGAAGGTCCCGCAGATTACTCGATCGTTTAAAAGAAAACAACGGGGGTTCAATTTTGTCAGCACTAGCATTTAGAATGCGCCAATGGCGGTTCACAATCTTTTGTACCTAATTGGACTTAGTGCTGAAGGTGCTCACAAAAGTGAGCCGATTGAGTGTTGGCTTCACTTGAGGTGGTTCTAACAAGGATTCTCTGTGGTTGTTCGCTGCCCGTTTCCAGGATTGTTTAATCAGACGTTTAGGATAATTACGGGCTTCCAACTGTCGAGATAGGCTCTCTGAATGTTTCAGGAAAGTCTCTTTGGTGGAGCAGTTCCGTCGGACAAGGAGGAACTGTCCATAGGGCAGATTGTCTCGTAGAGACTTTGGATGTTGACTGCCATATAATAGCAGGGAATTCCTTGCCATTGGCTTTCGAAAGAGTTCACTCTCGAGTCCAGTCGGAGTGGCATAGATCGATAGATCAAGAAAAGAAAGCCTTTCTTTGTTTATCTCCACCGTGAACCGTAGGTATCGATTCTGATTGTTAAGCCACTGGTGAAAAAGTAAGATGGACTCACGGTTGCCTCTCCAAACCACTAGGACATCATCTATATAACGTTTCCACCACACGATAGATGAGAAGAAGGGGTTGGTGGGTGTTAAGATGTGCTGCTGCTCGAAGGTGTGCACATAGAGATTAGCCAGTTTGATGGCAACATCTTTTTGGGCCTGCAGTAGATGATCAACTAGAAAAGATTAAAAAAGACACTGATAATACTTCGAAAAGTATTATTCAAAACAGTCATTAAAATCACTGTAGGACATAGAAAAGTTTTTGATACATACTACTTTGGCACACGTTACATGCCCCATGAGCTGACAGACGGTAGGTGTTCCCCACGGTAATCTGCAAAAGAAAGCCGCGCCCTTTGCGTGAAATACACAAACCAAAGTAGTTCGTTTTTTATCTCGTGGACCATATTTTAAAGACTCGTGCTCAAAGTCTATTACTCACACTTTCCGCATAAGTTCACTGCCTTACTCCTACCCGTGCTGCCGCTCCGAGGAATAATGGAGTCTTATTCTAACGGCGGCCATCTTAGGTTAGCGTGCTAGTCTTTTCATTACACACCAAATGGGATGACAGTGAAGTGCGGAGGTTATATTGATGCCGAGAATACTTTTCGAAATGAACATTCCTCTCGAAGGAATCGGGTCCCTCTAATTTTAACCCTGTGTGATGCTGATGTGTGCATTGAGTTATGATTGTGTGTGTGTTGATACAAGCCAGCCCTAAGTGTATGGGGCTACACAATGTTCGGTCACTAAGTGCAAACGAACAATCAGGGGATGGTAGAATGCACCTCTCCTCTGTGCATAAAGTTTTAAGTATATTCTTTATGAAACGTGCCAGTAAGGACGTATAGTGAGACCAGTGGCACCGTCAAAAATGTGTGCTGAATGACAGATTACCTATACAATTGTATAAATTTGGTGCTTTTCTCTCTCTTTTTCCCATTTCCTTTACAGAGACCGCAATAGGTCCACTTTTCTGATAAAATGTATCTCGCTTCCACTGGGCCAGCTCATGCCCGGAAGCTAAAACTACCAGCTGATTTTTGCTGCTAGTTTTTAGGACTGTAGGCATACTAATTTAGAAACCGAGCAATTTTCTAGTAGGGGCCACTAGAAGGTCCTGATGAGTAAGCAGTAGGGGACTGCTTACGAAACATGTAGACCAGGTAGCAAGCTAATCGCTCTACCTCAAAACCCCCTTCTTAACGTTCCCAGCTAGGGAAGTGAATAAATCATTTTTTTCTACTAGCCAGGGAATTTTTAACCTTTTAACACCCACACATAAATAGGTCCCTACACCTCACTGACATCACTCACCCTGCACTGTCACATAGCCTCTGTCACATTCAAAGTGCTCCCGCGTAGTTCGTTAGGTCGTAGCACGCCCCGCCCCGTAGTGGGACGGGAAGACCCCCATGATGAAGCATGACACTAAAGGATTTTTTTAGTGTGTGAGGGGTATTTTAACAAGCACATTGTGCTCTCATCTTTACCACCCTAAGAGAGAGTTTATTATTCTCACCATTCACATGTAAAAATAAAACTAAAAATTAAAAAATTAAAACCACCACACATTGATAGAATCTCTATGTTTATGTATGGATCTCTGTGTATAGTCATAATCATCTGAATAGAATAGCAAGCCCATCCCCAACCAACAACCCCAGCGGTGGAAGAAACAAACAGACCCACTATTGTGCAAATAGATTCCTCAGTGAATCCTGCCCAACCGGAGCCTCTACCCTGGCATCAGAGTCCAGGCAGTAGTGTTTAGCAAAGGTATGGACTGACTTCCAAGTGGCAGCCCTACAGATTTCTGCAATAGGGACGATACGGAGTAAAGCCACTGTAGCAGCTTTACCTCTGGTAGAGTGAGCCTTAGGCTTACTAACTAGAGTTAGTTCAGTTCTTTTTTCCGGCTCCTGCTAGCAGGACCCTGGAGCATTGAGCTCTTCCTTGATTGGTATATTTTCAATATTTCTAGCTTGAAAGTGAGTTTTTTAAACTTCACTCTACGTTTTTGACCTTTCTCTTGCTTCTGCAGTACTTTTTGGGCAGACATTCCACAGTTTACTTGTCATTATGCCAGCCTTATTCGACAAGTGTCCTGACTGTGGGAGGAAAAAGGCAAAGTCGGATTCACACAGAGTATGTATTCTGTGTCTGCCTGCCTCTCATATTCCTGTTACCTGCGCCATCTGCAAGACCTTTTCTAGGCGCACCTTGCGTGACAGAGAGAAGATTCGACTTCAAGGTAAAGAAGCAGAGATGACAGGCACCTTCTACAGGGACCTCTGGGCAAGGAGAGGGTAAGTCCTCTTCTAAGACCCACGTGGCCGCCTCTGGGGGGCTCCCCAGTCGAAAATAGGCTGAAAAACGGCGCCGGTCTCGTTCGACGTTGACTCCTACGACGACGTTGAAAGCAGGTATGACGAGGATCTGCACCCCATCGACCCAGGGCTCTGGATCAAAGCGACATCGACGCTCGGCGTCGAGGGGAAGGACGACGAAATCTCGGCCGAGGTTGCCGTCGAGGCATCGATCGCCATCAAGGCATCGATCGACTTCGAAGCACTATCACTGTCGATCGAGTTCAAGGCACCGGTGCTCGCCGTCGAGCCAACCCCGATCTCCATCGACGTCGACGAGTCGCTCAGCGTCAAGGAGAAGCTCAGCATCGAGGAGAAGCTCAGCGTCCAGGAGACGCTTAGCGTCAAGCAGACGGTCGACGTCAAGGAGATGGTCGACATCGAGAAGGTCGACGAGAAGATCGACATCGAGAAGCCATTAAAGAAGCTGGACATCGAGGTATAAATTCCAGGCGCGCTCAATTGTGACCCTGTCATCATCAGCAGGGAGTTCAAGACGACGCCGACGCTCGCCGTTGAGCGTTAAATCTAGGTTGAGGAGGAAGTCTAGGGCACAAAAGAGAAGGGTGGCTGTATCTTCAGACTCAGAGTACTCCCGTACTTATTCTCCTTCGAGGATGCCTCCTCGGCAGACACCACCTCCTCCGCCATCTACGCCTCCTCCTCCTCCTCCTCCTCCGCCTCCAGTGTTACCTCTGTCTCCACCTGCGCCTGGGCCATCAGCACCTTCGCCAGTGCCTCGCGCAGAGCCCAGCAGACCAAGATCAAGGCCTCGTCCGAGGCATAATTCTCGTGAACGTCACCGTTCGTCCACGCACTCTCGGCGGCGCCACAGCCATGGGAGATCACGCTCCCGGTAAAACCGAGACACATCCTCGAAGAGTGCAGGCCAGGACTCTCCCATGCTAATGGACTCTTCTCCACATACTGTCAACTATTGATGATGTCACCACTTTTCAGGAGGTTTTGGTCAGAGGGGCTACTAAACTTTATTCCGTTGTCGGCTCCAGTACCTTCAACATCCGTAATATTTGAAACACTCCAGCAGAGACTGTCATCTCACCCCTTACTTCCACTGGTACCTGGCTTGCTGAAACCAGTTATGGAGCTGTTCCTGACGCCTTCTGCGGGACAATCTGCTCCTTCCTGGCTTCACAAGACGTACAGAGCTCCCGATTCGGATCCTGTCTTTCTCCGGATGGACCCCACTGCAGACTCTGTTACTGTGGTGGCAGCAAAAAAGCAGCATGCAACAGCCCCGGCGTCTTCGGTACCACCGAAAAAGGAAAGCCGTAAGCTGGATTTGGTGTGAGGAAAGTCTGCAGCTCGGCAGCCACATCAATGAGGGCGGCTAGTTCGACTGCCCTTCTTGGGAGGTATGACCACTTCCTTTGGGAATCGCTCAACCAATTTGTAGATCTTCTACCCAGGGACAAGCCGGAGGACTTTCAAGAAATACTGAATGAGGGACTGATGGTCTCTAACCAGATCATCAGTGCGGCGGCAGACACGTCACTCTTGTCGGCCCACGAATATTGTCACGGTGTGGCTCTTCGAAGCCATTCCTGACTCCGCCTTACTTCTTTAAAAAACCAGAGGCTCAGCAGCGCATAGCGAACTTACCATTCTCTGGCTCGACTCTTTTCGGTTCGCATGCAGATGAGGAGATTGCACGGATGAAATCCGAGATGGAAACCTTGAAGGCTGTTGGTTTGGAGAAGCCCAAAGACCAGCGTAAGACCTGCCGCCCATTCTAACGGCGGTTCTCCTCTCGGAGGTTCCAGCGTGGGCAAGGCCGTCAGTATGGTCAACAACAGCAACAGTTTCAGCGATAACTGTTTCATAAATGACAATCACGAGGACGGTCCAACCAGCAGTCTACAGGGAACAAGGCTCCTGCTGGGCCTAAGCCCTGAAGGGTTACTTCCCCCTCTTCTGTTACCCACTCCGGTGGGGGAAGCATTCAAAATTACCTGGCAGAGTGGCAAAATATAACTCAGGACAATTGGTTGCTGAATATTGTTCGCAATGGATACTCTCTATGTTTCATCAGCCCTCTTCCGTCCATCCCTCCGACTCACTCCCGTTACATGCTACGCGAGTTACAGGCGGAGGCAAACATCTTGTTGGAGAAAAGGGCAATAGAGCAAGTTCCTCTTGCACAGAAGGGAACAGGACTGTATTCAAGATTCTTTCTTGCCCTAAAGAAAGACAAGAAGGAACTCAGGCCCATCCTCGACTTGCGACAGGCAAACAAGTGGATTTTCAGAGAGAAGTTCTGCATGTTATCCTTACATCAAATCTACCCTCCGCTCCATCAGAAAGATTGGTTATGCGCAATAGATCTGCAAGATGCATACTTTCACGTGCCAATAGCGAAAAAACATTGCAAGTTCCTGCGATTCACGGTTGGAAACAATCATTATCAGTATGCAGTGCTTCCCTTTGGCCTGAAGTCAGCGCCCAGGACATTCTCCAAATGCATGGCTATGGTAGCAGCGCATCTGCGGAGGGACAGGGTGTTCGTCTACCCATATCTGGACCACTGGCTGATCAAGCAGCGACATTTCAAGAAGCACAATGGCACTTCAATCAAATGTACGCTCTCCTTCGACGTTTGGGCCTTCACATCAACAACACAAAGTCTGTCTCAACTCCTGTACAGTGTCTGCAGTATCTGGGGGCCACCATCGATACTTACAAGGCAAGCGTGTGTCCTTCGGAGAACAGATGCTTAGCAATCCTTCGGAAGGCTCAAGTTCTCATGACCATTCCCTCGCCGACGGTGAGGACGGAATCCTCTCTCCTGGGTTCCATGGTGTCTTGTATCTTCCTCACTCCTCTTGCACGCCTCCACATGCAGCCTCTGCAGGAATGTCTGGAGGATCAGTGGGACCAGAGACGAGGGAATTGGAAGGACAGCATTCAGCTGTCGCAGCGAGCCCTCCAGTCCATCAAGTGGTGGTGTTCACCTCACAATCTCCTCCCATGGGTTTCCGTTCCACAAAGAGATACCGGCTCAGACCATTGTGACAGAGATGCATCGCTCCACGGATGGGGAGCGCATTCAGACCACCTACAGATACAGGGCATGTGGCCCCAGAAGGAGGCCACGTACCACATCAACTTCCTGGAACTCCGAGCGGTTCATTTGGCGCTGAAAGCCTTCCAGCCGTCCTTTCGCACCAGTTCCCTGATTGTTCAGACGGACAACACAACAACAATGTACTATCTCACCAAGCAGGGAGGTTCAAGATCTCGCCCGTTGTCTCGGGAAGCACAGACAATCTGGAATTGGCTGCTGGGCAGGGACTTTGCCATAACGGCAACTCATCTGCCAGGTGTGCAGAATGCTCAGGCAGACGCTCCCAGCAGACTCGTTCAAGAAAATCACGAATGGGTCTTAACAACAAAGTAGTAAGAGATATCTTCAGGAGATGGGGTACTCCAGAGGTCTATCTGTTTACCACTGCAGAAAACAGCAAATGCAGAGACTTCGCCTCCAGGTTTTACCAACCAGAGATGCTGGGGAATGCATTCTGGATCAACTGGCCGAACGGCTTTCTTACGCTTTTTTGCCCATTCCCCTGATCCCGACAGTGTTGATCAAACTTTCTCAATCACGGGCCAAGATGATCCTCATTGCTTTGGAGTGGCCTCGTCAGTGGTGGTTCCCCGATCTACTACACCGGTCTCTCCTGCCGCACCTTTGACTTCAGTGTTGGCCGGACCTGATCACGAAGTTCGGAGGGCAGATGGTGCACCCCAACCTCTCGTCGCTGAATTTGGCAGCATGGCTCCTGAGCTAGTCCAGCATATACATCTAAATCTCCCTCAGAACTGCATGGAGAAATTAAAGGAAGCAAAAAGACCATCCACACGGACTTCCTACGCATATAAATGAAAGAGATTTTGCATTTGGTGTGCCTCTAAGAATGCAGATCCTAACTCCTGCATGAAGAATGTCATTCTTCCTTATTTGCTGCATTTGGCTCAATCTGGCCTGAATTTTCATTCCATTAAAGTTCATCTAGCAGGTTTAACTGTGTGTAGGAAATGTCCTTCACAAACTTCCTTTTTCCGAATCCCAGTCATCAAAGATTTTCTGGAATGTTTGAAGAAGGTGTTTCCTCCTATTAGGCGTCCTTCACCTCCGTGGGAGCTTAATGTGGTGCTTTCTAGACTGATGAGGGAGCCTTTTGAGCCCATTCATAAGGCTTCTCTCCAGCATCTGTCCTGGAAGGCAGCTTTCCTGGTAGCCATAACATCGTCTCGCAGGGTGAGTGAAATTCAGGCTCTCTGTTGTCAATAGCCTTACACTGTGTTTCATTCTTCTAAGGTAGTCATGAGAGCTCACCCTAAATTCCTTCCGAAAGTAGTGTCAGAGTTTCATGTAAATCAAACGATTTCTTTACCCTCATTTTTTCAGCATCCTTCCTCTCCTGCTGAGAGATCCCTTCATTCTCTCGATGTTGGGAGGGTGTTAAAGTTCTACTTAGATAAGACTAAGGAGATTCATAGATCGGATCAGTTGTTTGTTAACTATGGCTCTGTCAGGACTGGTCTTGCTACCTCCAAGCAATCCATCTCCAGGTGGATCGTGTCCTGTATTCAGTTGTGTTATCGGAAAGCCAACAAGACTCTAGTTAGTAAGCCTAAGGCTCACTCTACCAGAGGTAAAGCTGCTACAGCGGCTTTACTCCGTAACGTCCCTATTGCAGAAATCTGTAGGGCTGCCACTTGGAAGTCAGCCCATACGTTTGCTAAACACTACTGCCTGGACTCTGATGCCAGGGTAGATGCTCAGGTTGGGCAGGCTTCACTGAGGAATCTATTTGCGCAATAGTGGGTCTGTTTGTTTCTTCCACCGCTGGGGTTGTTGGTTGTGGATGGGCTTGCTATTCTATTCAGATGATTATGACTATACACAGAGATCCCCTACTACAGAAGGAGTAGTTTCTTACCTGTAACTCCAGTTCTGTAGTAGGGGTATCTCTGTGATAGTCATAATCAACCCGCCCTTGTCCCCGGTGGGTGAAACAGTATTATCCAGAATTAAGCAGGCCCTGCTTTACATGCCTTCAAAAAGAACTGAAAATAACTAGCCTTTGGCTGTGCATCATGGGATACCGAGGGTCTCTGGAAGGATTCTTAAAGGCACGGTATCCATTAACAGACACATAATGGTAGTCTATGGGGGTTGTCTGTCCAACCCTTCATCTCTATCATGCAAAAAGGATCTTTGTGAAGGGGAGTTTTTCTATGTGTGAAATAGTTATATTTAACTGTTACCTAGCTATCTTTTTCACTTCAGGATGAAGTAATGGCCAGCGTAGCCTAGTTGTTTTTAGGCTGCATTATTTTCTATTATCTCTTAAGTGTCTATGCAGGACTGCAGAAGAGGACAACTTAACCCCTTCGACGCTCATGACGAGCTGGGCTCGTCATGAGGTAGCCTCCTCGCACGCTCATGACGAGCCCAGCTCGTCATGTAAAGTGCGCTTTTGAAAAAGTCAGCGCAGGAGCAGAATATCGACCGCACGCGTGCGGTTAAGAGGATATATCTAATGAAGTGCTCCGGGGTCCACGCATATGGGCGGGACTTTTCAGATGATTATGACTATCACAGAGATACCCCTACTACAGAACTGCAGTTACAGGTAAGAAACTACTCGGTGGGGAATACTCACAGTAGACCTTTCTGCAACAAAGGACAATGCAAAATGCTAAAGCTTCACATTCAGATATCCACACCCACAATCAAAGGACAATGCTCTATGGATGAATTGTTCAGGAATATTTGTGTACGCTTTTCCTCCTCTCCCATTCCCACCTTATGTAGTTAGGAAACTCAGACATACTTCAATGACTCTCGTTCTAAACGCACAAACATGGGCTCGCCAACCATGGTATACAACACTATTGGAGCTCTCCCTACAACCTCATGAGAAGACACCAAATTATCCAAATTTTCTAACACACAGCAATGGCGGGGTGAGCCATCTCAGACCTCAACAGCTCAATCTTGCAATCTGGCACCTGAAGTCTTAGAATTTGCCTGCCTCAATTTACCTGAAGAATGTATGACAATCTTAAAAGAAGAAAGAAGATCTCCAACAAGAGCATGCTATGCAGCTGAATGGAAGCGTTTTGTAAGTTGTTGTGATACACAACAAATTAACCCTTCTTCTCCAACAGAACAGCAACTAATATGCAATCTGGTATATTTACAAAATGCACACTTGGCATACGCCTCAAGATGGCTACATTTGGCAGCTATTGCAGCATATTTACAAAACAGAAAACACCAATCACTTTTTCGTATTCCTGTAATCAAAGCCTTCATGGAAGGATTAAAAAGTGTCATTCCACCTTGTACACCACCAGTACCAGCATGGAATTTAAACATTGGACAAACACGGTTTATGGGATTATCATTTGAGCCACTACACAATAGTCAAATACAATTTTTTACTTGGAAAGTAGCTTTCCTAGTAGCAATAAGATCATTAAGAAGGGTTAGTGAAATACATGCTCTCACTGTTGAAGAGCCTTATTTCCAAGTCTTCAGACAAAGTGTGTTTACGTACTAACCTCAAAGTTTTACCCAAGGTTATTTCACCATTTCATTTAAAGCAAACCTTGAAACTATCAGTTTTTTTTCCAAAACTGTTGCAGAAAGGTCCTTACACACCTTAGATGTAAAAAGGGCCCTTATGTACTATATGGAATGTACTAAACCCTTCAGAAAAACCAGTCAACTTTTTGTCTCCTTTTCTAATCTAACAAAATGAAATGCTATATCCAAGCTGATATAGCTGGATGGATTTTTAAGTGCATTCAAAGATATTATGCAAAAGGAAAAAGAACATTACCACATAAAAGAGCTCATTCAACAAGGAAAAAAGGAACAAACTTTTTTAGGAAATATCCCTCTCAATGATATTTACAAAGCTGCAATATGGATAAATCCGTACACGTTTACAAAACATCAATTAAGACAACATGCTATAGTTGGACATACTGTCCTTCAAACATTACTTCAAACAACTGCACCATCTCATGCCCAAAGCCACCACGTGCAGGTATACTGCTTTATAGTTTAAGCATAGCATGTGTATCTGCAGTCAACACATGCTAAGAATGGATTGTTACTTACCCTGTAAGCATCTGTTCATAGTGTTTAGTGCTACAGATTCACATGAACCCTCCCGCCTCCCCAGCAGGTATTAGATGGTGACAAAATACCTCCAAAGCAACATGTCTAACAAAAGAATGCGTGTGGAGCGTACTATATCCTCATTCCTTTCATGGCAAAAGCAAAACTTTCTGAGGAACAAAGTCTTCGACATGCGCAATGCCTCGAGGGGGAGGGGAATCGATGCATGACACCGATCATGAAGCTTCCTCGAAAAAAACAACTTGCAAAGTCCGGGCTCAACTCTAAATGGCAAGAGAATGCATAGCATGTGAATCTGCATCACTGCACGCTACCAATAGATGCTTACAGGCAACATATTTCTTTTCAGTCTTAGGAGTATCCTACCCTAGATCTCTTTGCTACATACCTCAACAATAATTGCAAGTTCCTCACAAGTATATTTCCCCAGCCAGGTTCTTGGGCAAACACCTTCCACTTCTCATGGGCGGGGACGTTAGTGTATGTATTTCCCCCGTTTTTACCCATTCCAAAGATCCTACAGAAAAAGAAAGGAGAACCATGCCGGTTCATTCTAATTCCCCTGGCGTGAGAGACAGTACTGGTACACCAAGCTTCTTTGCCTATCAGAGTGCTCGCACATTCAGTTTCAGTCGACAGAAGATCTCCTCTCAATGAACCAGAGCCAAGTGTTTCACCCAAAAATTCACACACAAATTGTCAGCCTGGCTCCTCACCACACTGAATTCCGAGCTTTAACAATTTCTGACGAATGTAATTCTATTCTTCAAAAAGCTTGAGCTCCTTCTACGCTCAAATGCTACTCTGCAAAATGGAAAAGATTCTGCTCAGAGTGTGCTTCTCAGTCTTGCCATCCTTTCTAGTCAACACCTGAAAAGATTCTACGGAGACTGCTCTCCTCTTTTCCACCTAATTGCTTCGCCGTAAAGCTGATGATGGTCACACTGCAGCGCTAATTCTATTGGACCTGAGTGCGGCTTTTGACACCGTGTCGCACTCGGGTCTTCTTGCTCGCCTCAGTGAGATGGGAGTAGTGGGCCGGGCCCATGATTGGATTAGCTCTTTTCTGGCGGACAGGAAATTTCAAGTTCACTGCTCCCCATATAAATCCACACCAAGATCTCTTAGACAAGGAGTTCCGCAGGGCTCTATATTGAGCCCTACATTATTCAATGCATACATGGAGCCCCTTGCAAGATTAGTGGAGTCCTATGGGGTGGATATTGTCTCGTATGCAGATGATACCCAACTGGTGATCACGCTATCTCATGACCCAGCTCGGATAGCAGAGAATTTCTCCTCCTGTCTTGTAGCGCTCGATGGCTGGATGAAGGGCAATTGTTTGCGCCTTAATGGCAACAAGACGGAACTTCTTATCATCGGTCCGTCTCCATCGGTATGGACCTCAGCTTGGTGGCCTGCCGACTTGGGTACTATGCCCACTCTATCTGCCACGGTAAAAAATCTGGGGGTTGTTTTAGATTCTAACCTCTCTTACGCCCAACATGTGAGGAGTGTAGTTGGGAAATGCTATGGCACACTTAAGGTGCTCCGCAAGATCTTAGGTCCCTTGTTTAAAGCTAGGAAATCCCTAGTGCATGCTCTAGTCACTCCCCACCTTGACTATGGGAACTCACTGCTATGTGGGCTTAGTAAAAAGGGCCTGAGCCAACTGCAATGTGTCCAGAATGCGGCGGCCAGGCTAGTGCTGAAAATGCCTAGGAGATCCTCTGGAAAGCGGGCACTTCATACCTTACACTGGCTTCCCATGCAAGAATGCATTCGGTTTAAAACGTTGTGTATTACCCACCGAATTGCTCAGGGCCATGGTCCCTCCTATCTCCAGAAGATGATGACCTTATACCGTCCTAGACGGTCACTGAGATCTCTGGGGAGCATGCAGATGGCGGTCCCCCACATTCGTCGCACTCGGATGGGAGGGAGATCCTTTAGGTTCCTCGCCAGTAAATACTGGAATGAACTTCCGCTTGATTTTCGGGTGGAACCTTCAGAATCTCGTTTCAGGCTGAAACTGAAAACTTACTTATTTCCCAAGGTCTAGTTGCCTGCTGCCTTGTGTCCTCTCCCCTCGGGGCTGTTGGACTTTCTTGCGGAGCTCTGTCGGTATGCATCCATAGCGCGGGAACGCACTGTTTTTATGTGTAACCAGGCGCTTAATAAATGTTTTTATTATTATTATTATTATTACCTTATCTACTACAACTCGCCGAATCAGGCCTTAGGAATACATCCATTAAGGTGTTGTGTTGTTCCTAGGACCTCCCAGGCCCGTGCGTTTTGGATGACCTAAACTGGGGGCTACGCGTATAGACAGACTCCGAACACCCCCCACAGGATATGTCAGCCGTTAGACCAGCAAGCTCCGCTTTGCCACTACCACCCTCTGTAACGGTGTAGGTAGTTTCTGGCAACCACTGAACATGACAACCCTAATTCCTCAGGTATTTTGTAAAACAGTACAGTATCTTTCGCTCAGTCACTCGTGCTTACTTGCCCCTCAGAATACACATAGAATGACGATTAGGACGTTTTCAATAATTATTCATTGGTCATGTGTCAGTCTTGTGTAAAACATATTTGCTGCAACAATCAGAAGACAGGAGCACACAAAAGTGATCGCAAGCACCAATATCGTAAACAGTAGATACATTTCCCCCATTGTGCTAAAATGATTAACATATGCCGATTATATAAAACCATCGCATTAGAGTACTCCTACAATGAGCTGCCTACCTACTTTGCCTACAAGTACCTAGCCTAGATTTGAAGATGAAGCATGTATCTGTGCGTGTATGTGTGCGAAGATGTAGCCAAGAATCCCCCAGGGAATTACGAACCCCTCACCTGATTGTTTAGAATGAAGGACCCCGTCTCTGCTACAAGGATGACACACTTCGAGGGATGTCAGATCACTGCTTGTCGAAGGATCAGCACGCAGAACCTCGGTCCAGCCTGGAAGGAATTCTCCTCTGACTTGTAGGGGAGTAAGGGTCTTTTTTACTAAAGTGGTCACTCCAGGGTTTCTTCTAGAATCGATATGTTTTCAAAACAACCATGGATGCTTTGAAAACATTCACTAATCCTTTTCTAAACAAAAGTGATCATGCAGAGCTGGCTGTTGGCCAAGGATGAAAACAAAAAGAGGTGACCCTTATGCAGAATAATTCTGCTGTGCCTGGGGACATGTTTATGTACGTCAGGTACAGGGATTATGATAGTGTACCGAGAGCGTGGTGTCAAAGATAGGATAGGATAATATTTATAAAGCGCACTTATCCCCGCAGGTGTCAAGGTGGGTGTCAGAGACAGGAGAAAGCTACTAGGTAAAAGGTCACCTGTGTAGAACCATTATTGTCGTGTGGATGGGACAAATGCATGCAATCGGTACGTACATGACTGGACTATCCCTCATCAAATGGTCAACAAGGTCAGCTGGCTAATGATAAAGAAAATGCTATTGAAAGGCATAAAAATCATTTATAATAAAATGTGCTGAAAGTGTCCATAAAAGCAAAGTCTATATAAAAAGGCATTCTTCCCTAAAAAAACGTTCATAAAAGGTCCTCCATATATTTGTATATATTGTCATTATTCACTGAGCACCTTGAAAACCACTATGCTCAGCCAGAGCAGAAAATAAAAATAATAAAACAAAGTCAGTTCGACCTTCAATTTGGAAAATGTTTAAAAAGTTGCCACTACGGTTCCCAGCACAGGAGAGGCCAGATTGTTTAACATCCGGCGCTGAATACTCAACATCGCTGAACATAGCATCTGACGGGGGCAGTCCCTCCAGTACTTCTAGTGTGATATTGAGTGAGCAGAGGTGGTCATCTCTGGTTTCCATGGCATTTGATGCCTGTGTGCCTGAAACTGATGCTTGCACATCCGGGGTAGAGCAGGTCTCCGATCGAACAAGAGCTGAAGCATCTTGTGGAGGCTCTAGAAATGCCATCGGCAACACTGGAATACGCTGTGGACAACTGTGCACATGGGACCGCAAGAGCGCCAGGAGCATGTCTATGTCCGGTGGCGGAACCGATGGAAGTGTCAGACAGAGGTCCAACACGGGCCCGAATCCGCAGAAGAGGCAGCAGAATACAGGCAGGATGCAGTCTTGCCAGGCTGGTCTGAAAGACAGTAACCAATGCTCACTCAGCTCTTGAAGCCGAGGTGTACCCAGGTAGAACACAAGTCGCTCACAACAACATTGCTCCAGCAGTGTTCTCTCCATGTCTCGAGTGCTGTTGGAATCCATTGTGAAGCAATAGAATTAAAACCAGGATGCCCGTCACTGAAAGCAGGACCAAAGGAAGCCCTCCAAAAACGCTTCCAAGAACGGCGTGTATGAAAGATGGAATCACCCCGAAGATGGTCTGAAATGTGGTTAACAGCCCTGATCCAATGCTCTTAAATAAGTGTATGATCCCTTTTGTATCAGACATGTTAAAGATACGATGGACCATTTCTCCGAAATGGAGCGGGAAGTTCGTACGGACCAGAGCCTGTATCTCTGCTTAAGACCTTGCATCCTGTAGATCAAAGATCTCTCCGGCTGAAGTTAAGGCCACATTTTGCTGAAACAACATGGCTTTCAGTCTGCTCAGAGAATCAAAACCTACATTGGAAACATTCAGAGAAGTTAAAAGAAATGTTCCCTTTGGATGGGACCTATGTTCAACAATTCACACCCGTCATGCAACCATTCTCATACTGCACACATACCGTACTGATCAATGATTTAGAATCAATTAAGGCACTTATAAGTCAACTAGTTCTTTTTGTCAAAATATTAGTATATTTTAATCAATATAAAACTGTACAGATTAGCATTCCACATAGATAATTAATAGCATCATTAAAAACACATAAATTCATATACATTATAAGCACAGTATTCCTAAATATAAAACCTAAAAGGAGAATGTAAAAAGACAATCCACTATGGGCCAGATGTATGTAAATCTATTTTACCGACTCATAAATACCGAATTTTACCGATTCGGTATTTATGAATCGGTAAAATAGAAGGAGGGAGATGTAGGTAAATCCAGATGTGCATTTACCAAATCGGTAATATTCGGTATTTACCGATTCGGTAAATACCGACCGGTAATGCCCATTCATTCCTATGGGCTTTGAAGCCCATAGGAATGAATGGGCATTACCGATTCGGTATTTACCGAATCGGTAAATACCGAATTTCACAAGGGTGCAGGGGGTGTCACTTTGACACCCTCTAGCACCCCCAAAACAGGGTCGGGTGCCATGTGGCAGGCATACATGCCCTAAGGGCAGGCCTGCCTGTCATATGGCACAGGTGTGCATGCACACATGTGCATGCACACCGGAATCGGTATTTTACCCTCAAATTGAATTTGATGGTAAAATACCGATTCAGTAAGGCTTGTGGGACTCAGAAGAGTCCCACCTACATATCAAATTTACCGAATCGGTAAAAATACCGATTCGGTATTTTACAGAATCGGTAAATTTACCGATCGGTAAATTTACCGATTCTGTAAAATGACTGGCCCTACATCTCAAAATCCAATTACCGGTCGGTAACGGCCGAATTCGGCCGTTACCGACCGGTAAATGGCCACCTACATCTGGCCCTATGAGTGTTAAATGTTAATTTGGGTAAATACATAGACACCATAAAGCATGGGCCTAAGTTCCCTGTTTAAAACTTGCTGCTGACTTTTCCAAATTTAACAACAAATATAATCTGGGCGTCGACACGTTTCAGTGGCACATTCACAATAGGACCACCTTCTTCAGGACTTAGAATTTTTTCTCCCTTTTTCTTAAAAAAATGATTCTACATCAACCTTGTGTCAAACCTATTGAACAATAGAAAAATCAAATAAAATGTATATCATTTTCATGAACATTGATCATTTTACACATACTTCAATTTAAAACCAATTTACTAAACAATATTAATTTGCCTGATAATATCTCACAATTACATCCAAATTACCTCTAGGTATGCACAACTCGATTTATAAGTGCTCCAATCATTCATAATTAGAAATCTAATTATGGACCCATCCTGGTCCGCTCACATCCACCTTAATAAGCAGACACACACTAAGTTTAACATATACAGGTTTGATGTGGACCAGCCTCACCTTTAAAATTATTGAATCTTGACATCAGTCAAAGTAATTGAAGTATAGAGAGGCAGCACCTCACTCGGGCGCTGACATTTTTATTATTTTTTCAAACAACACCTGTTAGATCTTTAACAATATTTTAGCCAACATCGTTCGTGTTGAATATAGGAACAGAAACTCAGTATATCTCACCACTTCTTATTCAAATCGCGGGTCTCAATCTTTCCCATCACTTTTTCAGCAGGATCGCTTGTTCGTGGCTGCATATAATGATAGAAACTACGTGTGAGCCTATGTTTCTCAGCGAGTATTGTGTATTTATCTCTATTTATACGTTCACATATATAATAGGTCAAAGGTACCCTGATCATTTGTCTCACCCCTAATGAGAGGCAGACAGTGCTTTCTTGTCAAGATGAAAGACAACCTCCCCTACGAGCCCAGCTATAGAAACGGGAGCGGTCAAATGTTTGGCTATAAGCAAAGGCTTACTAAATGGGACCGATATTTCACATAAGCAAAGACTTACTAACTTGGACCAATAGTGTGAATGTATAAATAGAGATATATCTACACAATACTCGCTGAGAAACATAGGCTCACATGTAGTTTCTATCATTATATGCAGCCACGAACAAGCGATCCTGCTGCAAAAGTGACGGGAAACATTGAGACCCGCGATTTGAATAAGAAGTGGTGAGATATACTGAGTTTTGGTTTCTAAATTCAATACAAACTATGTTGGCTAAACATTGTTTTTTTTTTTTTAAACATATTTTTATTGAGTTTAATAAACAAACAAACAGGTGGCAAATCATCAGTAGTTGAGATATGGCATGATTGTGTACAGTCTTTCACAGGGGACATAGAACAAATACAGTAAACAATATTTGTGATGGATCAGATATTCAGGGTGTATAACAACACAACGAACCGGGGGTCTAAGGAGCCTAATCTAGCTGAAGAGACCAAACACCTCTCTAGATAGTAGAGTGTGGAAAAATTTACTAAGTGCTAAATTAAAAGGAAACTCACATCATGGACCAACAACTAGTTAGTGAAAAAGTGGTTAGGATCAGGTATGTGCTCAAGGTCTGGATAACCATCAACTCTTCTAAGTGATCAGTTTAATCATTTGGTCGTCCAGTATAAAGGCATGATGACCTACTTGATCATAGAGGACACCACGCCTATCTGCACAGAGGTTTAGCACCCAACCAAAAGATCACTAAGAAAAAACCCAAAGGGCAATAGATTTCATTTACCCATTGGAACAGATACGCAGTGCATGAAAAAGGTGAGTTAAAATAAGATGATGTATCCTAATAAAGACTAATTTTATTTGAAACGAGGACACACCCCTTCATTAAAAACAGAACAACGCAAACTGCAGCTTAAACAAATAACTGCCACAACGGGGCCAACATGTTTCAGCCAAATGGGCTCTATTTCCCTAAGGCTTTCTTCCGGGCCTCTGTTCTTATATTGCTACTGCATTTGGTTCGTGCAGCAAATTTAGAAACAATAAAAAATGAACTAAACAGTGAATATACTTGCTGTAAATACAGTGAAAGATTACACAGTCTGTTCCTCCACACCAATGGATGCAACTTGCCACTGTAGAGAAATCAAAACAACACACCACTTGTGAAGTCATCTCTGTATGAACATTAATCCCTAGTTCCTATGTGAATTCCTTATATTATTATGCAAAAATAATAAAACATGTATTAGCTCACCCTAATTGATGGGGGACTGGACCTCACCTCACCTGGACCATGCTCAGGATATTGAGGCCCGCTCTGAAAACAGTAAGGTAAGAATAGAGAGATGGAATCATGGAGTTTGAACAATAATCAAATATCAACATGAACTACTAGAATAAAATCTCTATTCACAAGTTCTAACTGCAGAGCAGCTCAATCGTCTGGACAAACTTATCATGATCCGAAAACAACTCGGACCCAAACCATGCTTAAAACATGTGTAAAAACAATTGTGTGTATATTAGATATATGCGTACTGCTTATGCCTCGATGTTGGAAGGCAAATGTAATTTAGGGGCAGAGTACTTCTGTAGTAGGGGATCTCTGTGTATAGTCATAATCTAGTGAATAGTCCCACCCATGTGCGAGGACCACGGCAATCAAAAATAATCTCTTAAGTTGCAAAATTGCAGAACTGCAAAGACACTTAAGAGAGAATTTAAAGACAAATAATGCAGCCTATATCCACAGGCTACACTGTCCAGTACTTCAACTAGAAATTCCACCAAAAAAAACCACAAACAGCACAGCCTGCCCAGTTTCTCCCCTAGAGAAACTTGCCTCTACCAGTAAAAGCCTCTGGAATGATAGAGAGGAAGGCATGGACAGACAAGCCCCATAGGCTGCCATTATGTGGCTTAAATAGGATACTGTGCCTTTAAGAGAACTTTCCAGAACTTCTCCCAGTATCCCAGAATGCACAGCAGGTCCCTCTTACTTTCAGTTCTTTTTTCCGGCTCCTGCTAACAGGACCCTGGTGCATTGAGCTCTCCCTTTTTCAAGGGTTTATTGGAATTTTGTGCACTTTTGGCTTTAAAAGTGTTTTCAGTTTGTGTGCTTGGTGTTTCCCTTCACTCCTGTGTATTTGTTCAGGCTTTTTAGGGCTCTAAAATGCCTGCTCTCTTCGACAAGTGCCCAGCATGTGGAAGGAAGAAGGCCAAGTCTGATCCACACGACGTCTGCATACTCTGTCTCCCTGAAGCACATGTCCCTGAAGATTGTGACATCTGCCAGACCTTCACTACAAGGACCCTGAGGGACAGGCTGAAGATTAGGCTTCAAGGCCTAGAGGAGAGACGGCTGCAGGCTGCAGGTGGGTCTGGGCAGGCTGGGAAGGCTCCCTCTGGGGGCAGGAAACCCAGCAAACGGTCCCGGTCTCCGTCGACGTCGATTGCATCGACGACGACGTCGAGAGGGATGACGACGGTGTGTTCCCCATCTTCCCGAGGCTCCGGGTCGAGACAGCGTGGAAGGTCGACGTCGAGAGGCCTGGGTAGGCCGCCGTCGAACTCACCGCCGACGGCGTCTTCGTCGTCAACGTCAGCGTCGAGTCATCGACGTCGAAGAAGGACCGACAGGCATCGGCGCTCGCCGTCGAAGCGACACCGCCGATCGCCGCCGAGCACCGCGAGAAAACGGTCAACGCAGAGGAGGAGTCGACGCTCGTCGTCGAGGACTGACCATTCGTCGTCGCGGTGGCAGCGTTCGGCGTCGAGGAAGAAGCACTCGACGTCGAGGAGGCGGCGTTCGACGCCGGAGTCGCGGCGTCGATGTTCGACGCCGGAAAAGCGACGCTCGACGTCGAGGAGAAAGAGATCGGCGTCTCTGAGGCTTTCCTCCTCTCCTAAGCGGCGCAGAGGGAGTTCTGGCACCAAAAGTCACACTGGGTCTGGTGAAGGACGCCGGTGGCGTCGCTCACGTACTGGAGGGTCTGGTTCACAGTCCCCTCCCCCGAAGAAGTCACCGGGCTCGGTGTACTCGGTGGTTTATACACCACCTCGGCCTAAGACGCCGCCTCCTTTGCCTAAGGAGGATCCTCCCATCAATCCTCCTCCGCCTCCACTTCCTCCAGCTGGACAACCTCCTCCACCGGTCCCACCTCATGGGCCTGCGCCTCGGCCGGAGATGCCTCCTGTCCTACCACCGAGATCGGTGTCCCTGCCTCCGCTCCTTACACCGCCTAAGGGGACTCCAAAACCTAAACCCCAGGATAGGCCACGGAAGACGCCTCCACGGAAACCTGTGGAGCGCCCACGTACTGGGAGATCGCGATCACGTTCCAGGAGGGACAGCTCGCACAACAGGTCGTCCACACGGTCGAGAGGGCGCCACAGGAGGCACAGGTCTCGTTCCCGGACAAGGTCTTCAGGGACCAGGGACTTTTCCCCGACTTTGTCGGAGTCACCGGAAACAAGGGTTTCACTGATTGATGATCTGGTGTCTTTCCATGAGGTCCTTTTACGTGGTGCAGCAAAATTGGGCATCTCGTTGACGGTGCCCACGCCCAAGACGTCGGTGATCTTTGAGACGCTGCACCAGAAACATCTGTCTCGGCCATTACTGCCTCTGGTACCGGGCCTGGAAGAACCGACCATGGACCTTTTTCTCACCCCAGCGGTGACTAAGGCGGCCCCCTCGAGACTGCAGAAAAAATACCAGGCTCCCGACTCGGATCCGGCTTTTCTAAGGGTGGGACCCCCTCCAGACTCTTTGATTGTGACGGCGGCTCGTAAACAGCATGCCACCACTCCGTCCTCCACAGTTCCGCCAGATAAGGAATCCAGGTGGCTGGATTCGTCTGGGAGAAAGGTTTGTGGGACGTCAGCGACTTCCATGAAGGCTGCGAGTGCCACGGCCTTGTTGGGACGCTATGATCGAGCACTCTGGGAATCTCTACAGCAGTTTGTGGAACATCTGCCGCGTGATAAGCGAGAAGACTTCCAAGAGGTGTTGAATGAAGGGATGTTGGTGGCGAATCAGGTCATCAGTGTCGCAGCCGACTCTTCCCTGCTGGCTGTGGGTTTGGAAAAACCCAAGGAGAACAAGAAGTCGTACCGACCGTTCCAGCGACAGTTCGGTGGCCAGGGCAGAGGGCGTGGCCAGTCTTCAGGACAACAGCAGCAGCAACAACAGCAGCAGTTCCGAAGACCGTTCCAGAAGTGCCAGAAAGGCAGAGGCGGCCACCAGTCGGCAACAGCGACTAAAGGACCGGCCAGGTCTAGGCCCTGAACGCTTACTTCCCCTACATCCGTTACCCACTCCGGTGGGGGGAAGCGTTCAATTTTTTCCGGCAGAGTGGAGAAAAATTACTCAGGACAAGTGGGTGCTGAATATTGTTTGCAATGGATACAGTCTTCGGTTCACCAGCCCGCCTCCATCAATCTCTCCGGTCAGCTCGCAGTTTCAGCTGCGCGAGCTCCAGGCGGAGGCCGATATCCTGTTGAGGAAAAGGGCGATAGAAGACGTACCTCGGTCTCAAAGAGGAAGAGGTCTGTACTCCCGGTTCTTCCTAGTTCGCAAAAAGGACAAGAACGAGTTCAGGCCCATTCTGGATTTGCGACAAGCAAACAAGTGGATTCGCAGAGAAAAGTTTCGCATGCTGTCGTTGCATCAGATTTATCCTCAGCTGCAACGGGAAGACTGGCTGTGTGCCATAGACCTACAGGATGCATACTTCCATGTGCCCATTGCACACAAACACAGGAAGTTCCTGCGATTCCAAGTTGGCGCCAATCATTAGCAATACACAGTACTGCCATTCGGACTGAAGTCTGCGCCGAGAACATTCTCAAAGTGCATGGCGGTGGTAAGCGGCACACCTGAGAAAGAACAAGGTGTTTGTCTACCCGTACCTGGACGATTGGTTGATCAAGGCCTCCTCCTTCTCAGAAGCGCAAGCACACTTCCAGAAGACGTGCGTTCTCCTGAACAAGCTGGGGTTGCACATCAACATGTCCAAGTCGGTCCCGACTCCGGTCCAGTGCATACAGTACTTGGGGGCCTCCATCGATACGCTGTCAGCAAGCGTGTCTCCTTTGGAGGAGCGACGATTATCACTGCTTCGGAAGGCTCAGGCTCTTATGACCACTCCATCTACAACAGTGAGGATGGTGTCTTCTCTACTGGGATCGATGGCCTCGTGTATATTCCTGACACCTCATGCACAACTGCACATGAGACCGTTGCAAGAGTGCTTGGAGGACCAGTGGGATCACAGGAATGGATCTTGGGACGACAAGATACGACTGTCGCTGCATGCTCTTCAGTCTCTGAAGTGGTGGTGCTCGGCGGAGAATCTCCTTAGAGGGGTTCCCTTCCACAAGGACATTCCCACGCAGACTATCGTGACGGATGCGTCTCTCCACGGTTGGGGGGCGCATTCCGGAGACTTACAGATTCAGGGGACGTGGTCACAGACAGAGTCCACGTACCACATCAATTTCCTGGAACTCAGAGCTGTTCACTTGGCGCTGAAGGCCTTTCTTCCGTCCTTCCAGACCAACTCTCTGCTTGTACAGACGGACAATATGACCACGATGTATTACCTCAACAAGCAGGGGGGCTCGAGATCGCGCACCCTGTCGCAGGAGGCACAGGCGATCTGGCACTGGCTTCTGGCCAGAGGACTGACGATAACGGCTACCCATCTACCAGGTGTGCAGAATGTTCAGGCAGACGCACTGAGCAGACTGATTCAGGAAAATCACAAATGGGTCATAAACGACGAAGTACTAGGAGAAGTCTTCGCAAGGTGGGGGACTCCAGACGTAGATCTGTTCGCCACCGCCGAAAACAGCAAATGCCGAGACTTCGCCTCCAGGTACTACCAGCCGGGGATGCTGGGGAATGCGTTATGGATCAACTGGTCGAACAGCTTTCTGTACGCTTTTCCGCCCATTCCCCTGATTCCGACGGTGCTCATTAAGCTGTCCCGGTCCAGGGCGCGGATGATCCTGATTGCCCCGGAATGGCCCAGGCAGTGGTGGTTCACGGACCTGCTTCACCGGTCTCTACTTCCTCACATTCGGCTGCCGTGCAGGCCGGACCTTCTCACGAAGTTCGGGGGACAGATGTTGCACCCCAACCTCTCGTCGAGTTTGGCGGCATGGCTCCTGAGATAGTGCAATATGGCCATTTGAATCTCCCTGCAGATTGTATGGACATACTGAAGGAAGCCAAGAGACCTTCCACTAGGACTTCTTATGCGTACAAGTGGAAGAGATTTTGTATCTGGTGCAAGTCCAAGAACTATGATCCAACGACATGTAAGGAAGATGTCATCCTTCCTTATCTTCTACATTTGGCGCAGTCTGGCCTTAATGTCCATTCCATTAAGGTTCATCTCGCTGCATTGACTGCCTACAGGAAATGCCCTTCACGGACTTCCTTTTTCCAGATCCCTGTGATTAAAGATTTTCTGGAAGGCTTGAAGAAAGTGTTCCCTCCTGTCAGGCTTCCTTCGCCTTCATAGGAATTGAATGTGGTGCTGTCCAGATTGAAGAAGGAGCCTTTTGAACCTATTCATAAGGCTTTGTTGCAGCACCTGTCCTGGAAGGCGGCGTTCCTCGTGGCCATTACATTGGCCCGCAGGGTGAGTGAAATTCAGGCGTTGTGTTGCCAAGAACCTTATACTGTATTTCATGCTGCTAAGGTTGTTATGCGTACTCACCCTAAATTTCTTCCCAAGGTTATTTCTGATTTTCATGTCAACCAGACCATAACTTTGCCTACGTTTTTTCAGAATCCTTCATCTCCAGCGGAAAGGTCTTTACATTCCCTGGACGTTAGGAGGGTGTTGAAATTTTATCTGGATAAAACCAAAGATATTCGTAGGTCAGACCAATTGTTTATCAATTATGGATCGGTCAGGACGGGTCTTGCGACCTTTAAGCAGCCTATCTCTAGGTGGATTGTGTCCTGCATACAATTGTGTTACCAAAAAGCTAATAAGACCTTAGGGGGTAAACCTAAGGCTCATTCCACCAGGGGCAAAGCTGCCACGACAGCTCTGCTCCGTAATGTTCCAATTGCAGAAATCTGCAAGGTGGCCACTTGGAAGTCGGTCCATACCTTTGCTAAGCATTACTGCCTGGACACTGATGCCAGGGCAGACGCTCAGGTTGGGCAGGCTTCGCTGCAAAATCTGTTCGCACAATAGTGGTGTTATTTCTCTTTTCTCCACCGCCGCTTTGGTGTGGGGATGGGCTTGCCATTCTATTCACTAGATCATGACTATACACAGAGATCCCCTACTACAGAAGGAGTAGTTTCTGTCCTGTAACTCCAGTTCTGTAGTAGGGGTATCTCTGTTATAGTCATAAGCACCCGCCCGCCTCCCCGGTGGAGAGAGATGTTCATGAAAGGAATGCTACAGGTCTGGCGTGTTACGCCTTCAAAAAGAACTGAAAGTAAGAGGGACCTGCTGTGCATTCTGGGATACTGGGAGAAGTTCTGGAAAGTTCTCTTAAAGGCACAGTATCCTATTTAAGCCACATAATGGCAGCCTATGGGGCTTGTCTGTCCATGCCTTCCTCTCTATCATTCCAGAGGCTTTTACTGGTAGAGGCAAGTTTCTCTAGGGGAGAAACTGGGCAGGCTGTGCTGTTTGTGGTTTTTTTTGGTGGAATTTCTAGTTGAAGTACTGGACAGTGTAGCCTGTGGATATAGGCTGCATTATTTGTCTTTAAATTCTCTCTTAAGTGTCTTTGCAGTTCTGCAATTTTCTGACAACTTAAGAGATTATTTTTGATTGCCGGGGTCCTCGCACATGGGCGGGACTATTCACTAGATTATGACTATAACAGAGATACCCCTACTACAGAACTGGAGTTACAAGACAGAAACTACTCCTTCCAGAGCTTCCTGTCGTTATACTCGAAAGAATGCTAGATTTAACTAACAAGCCCCTCGATCTCTGTCTCATAGAACCAAACTGTTATGTGTTGTCGGCAAAGGTAGAAATCAAGCCGTTTTAACACGTTTATTCACTCAAACTCACACCAAGACCCACTCTGGGAGGATACACATACACCCTCTCAACTGGGCAATATGTGCACCGGGTTGACCCAGTGTGACACACACATTTACTCGAAACACAGTCAACCCCAAAGTGAGGTAATAAGTGCTTACCTAGTCCGTCGGTACCTCGAGACTTCCTCTGAGTCTAGGGGGAGGTACCAACGCCAAAGTGAGACGCCAATAAATATGCACGAGTAGGCACTCATTTTCGCGCCAATACCTGTTTCGTGTTCATCAAAATGTAGGGTGAGAACCCTCCAGGCCTCGGCAGATTGTGCAATGCCCTCATTTCACTCGTACTTAATATAGAATAGTCGGATAAAGTTTCCGATCTCCTAAGTTTTCGAGTCACGCCTTTGACTACAAAATGACATCACAGGGGCAGCGTTTGTAGTTTGTAGTTATTCAGTTTTTCAGCTGGGAGAACGCCCTGTGAATGGGCATACAATTGAGTGTCTCCGTGTTGTTATACAGAGATGAAATAAAGATGGCGTAATTACGATAAAGAAGAATGTCTCCAACTTTGCCAGACAGAAATATAAATTGTCAATACAGTCTATAAAAGCCGAATTAACTTAAACTACAGAATGACGTCATAGTAATGGCGTCAGTAGTTCTTCGCTTGGTGGCTAATAAAGCTAAACATAACCAACCCTGATTTAGTGCTGCTTGTGGTAACTTGGCATACGTGCTCTATTCATGTTGGGTAGTACATACAATACCTCCCAAGGGAGTTTGTTATGGTATAAATCATAGTTTATGGGACCGATTAAGGACTGCGGAATAATGACACAACAATGGTGTCTGTAGTACTGAAATGACTAAGAGGTGAAGGGTCAACCCCGAGTTCAGTCACATGATGGCATCTGGACAGTAGTGCCTAAACACTCCTACAACCCACATCTCCTTGGTCATGAACCTCTATGGACTTCTAGAATGTTGTGCCTGAACAGTCTTGAAAGGTACATCTATTTAATCATCAACCCCTATGAGTAGATGTGCTCACACATATTAAGAAGGGGGAGGCGTGTCCGAAAATTAACAAATGGATAGCCATATACTACTCAAAACACCAACCAGGACACGATCTTGTGTCCAAAGGATAGATGAAGTTGTTTATTGGGCCAGCACCCTGGTAGACTAGTCTATGGTATCTCATCGTTCAAACCGACCGTGTCCGCTCTAAGTTTAAAAATCCATCTCTGCTCCTTGAAAAATAGATATCTAGACACATCGCTGATGTGAGAGGGGATAACTGGTTTTTCCAGAACTGTCCACTGAAAATCGTCTGCACCATGATTGCTCTCAACGAAATGTTTGGTCAATTTAGTGATAGTTTTCTTGCAACGGAAGGAGCTCTTATGCTCAAGCATCCGAACCCACACTTTGCGAGTTGTCATCCCAACATATTGGATGGAGCATGGGCAGGTCAGAAGATAAATGAGATGAGAACTGTTACAATTCGAAAAATATTTTTGGACCCATGGCCGATCTGTACCAATGTCTACCGTGGTAGAGTGTCTCGTTTGTGGGCAAATGGAACAGTTCCCACACGGATGATGACCTACTGCAAGCGGGAGGTCCCATAAGGTACCAATCATTCTCTTGGGAACTTCCTTAGGGCGTGTATGGACTAGACGGTCTCGTATATTGGTAGATCTCTTAAATACAAACAAAGGTTGGGCAATTTTATCCCTACTCTGGTTTAGTAGACGCCAATGTCTGCGTACTATCTTTTGAATCTGATTAGCCTTGGTGGAAAATGTGCTCACAAAAGTCAGCCTGTCCATAGGTGGCTTAGGCACAGGCGGTTCCAACAGTGATTCTCGGTGATTGTTACTGGCTCTCTTCATTGATCTTTTGATCAAAGATGTCGGATAGTGTCTCTTTTCCAGCTGTTTGGATAAGTCCCTTGCATGATGTCTATAGGTATCTTCCGTTGAGCAATTCCATCGGACCCGGAGGAACTGGCCATAAGGGAGATTGTCCCTAAGCGCCTTGGGATGCTGACTCTCATAAAGCAGCAATGAATTTCTTGACATGGGTTTGCGAAAAAGTTCGCTTTGCAACCCTGAGGATGTCACATGTATTGACAGATCCAGAAACGCCAACCTCTCCTTGCTTATCTCCACAGTGAATTTCAAATATTGGTTTTGAGTATTCAGCCACTGGTGGAAGGTCATGATGGAATCACGGCTCCCTCGCCAAATCACCAGGATATCGTCAATGTATCGCTTCCACCAGCGGATAGATGTAAAGTAAGGATTTTCTGTTGTAAGGACATGTTCTTGCTCAAACCGATCAACGTAAAGGTTCGCCAGGCTCGGCGCAAAAACGCTGCCAATGCTCGTCCCTGATACTTGCAAGTATATGGTGTCCTCAAAACGAAAGAAATTATCTTTCATAGCTAGTCTAGCTAGGGACATGTTAAAGGGCACAGGAGTTATACTGTCAAGGTCAGTGTCCCCCAGGATGGATGTTATGACTTCCAAAGTCTCATCCTGGGGGATTGAAGTGTAAAGGCACTCGACGTCGAAAGACACTAAAAAATCTCTTTCAGGATCAAAAGCGATGTCTGGAATAACCCTCAACACATCCTTTGTGTCCTGTAGGTAGGTGGGCACATTTTCCACCAAGGCTAATCAGATTCAAAAGATAGTACGCAGACATTGGCGTCTACTAAACCAGAGTAGGGATAAAATTGCCCAACCTTTGTTTGCATTTAAGAGATCTACCAATATACGAGACCGTCTAGTCCATACACGCCCTGAGGAAGTTCCCAAGAGAATGATTGGTACCTTATGGGACCTCCCGCCTGCAGTAGGTCATCATCCGTGTGGGAACTGTTCCATTTGCCCACAAAACTGAACTCGGGGTTGACCCTTCACCTCTTAGTCATTTCAGTACTACGGACACCATTGTTGTGTCATTATTCCGCAGTCCTTAATCGGTCCCATAAACTATGATTTATACCATAACAAATTCCCTTGGGAGGTATTGTCTGTACTACCCAACATGAATAGAGCACGTATGCCAAGTTACCACAAGCATCACTAAATCAGGGTTGGTTATGTTTAGCTTTATTAGCCACCAAGCGAAGAACTACTGACGCCATTACTATGACGTCATTCTGTAGTTGAAGTTAATTTGGCTTTTATAGACTGTATTGACAATTTATTTTTCTGTCTGGCAAAGTTGGAGACATTCTTCTTTATCGTAATTACGCCATCTTTATTTCATCTCTGTATAACAACACGGAGACACTCGATTGTATGCCCATTCACAGGGCGTTCTCCCAGCTGAAAAACGGAATAACTACAAACTACAAACGCCGCCCCTGTGATGTCATTTTGTAGTCCGAGGCGTGACTCGAAAACTTAGGAGATCGGAAACTTTATCCGATTATTCTATATTAAGTACGAGTGAAAGGAGGGCATTGCACAATCTGCCGGGGCCTGGAGGGTTCTCGCCCTACACTTTGATGAACACGAAACAGGTATTGGCACGACAACGAGTGCCTACTCGTGCTTATTTATTGGCGTCTCGCTTTGGCGTCGGTACCTCCCCCTAGACTCAGAGGAAGTCTCGAGGTACCGACGGACTAGGTAAGCACTTATTTGAAACCACCGCAATGGAGCGCACACCGCTAGCCCCTCCTCCGGATCTCCCCTCGGGACTCTGGTACTTGTAGTGCAATAGTGGATCACCCAGGTGGGTGCAAGTCGGTACTTGTTGGACTGATGAATCTCTAGACCCGATACATGTCCCGGGTTTTTGGGTATCGCCCGAGACATGGCTCGAGTTTCGGGATAACTTCCCTCATCAGTAGAGAAATGGTTAGGGGTGGAGGAGAAGGCCGCCAAACAACCGTCAATGGCCTCGATGCCCGAATCGGCACGCAGGGCAGCATCCAGGAGCCCGTCGGCTCAAAGCTCAAGGGAGCCAATCAATTGAAACCACCGCAATGGAGCGCACACCGCTAGCCCCTCCTCCGGATCGCCCCTCGGGACTCTGGTACTTGTAGTGCAATAGTGGATCACCCAGGTGGGTGCAAGTCGGTACTTGTTGGACTGATGAATCTCTAGACCCGATACGTGTCCCGGGTTTTTGGGTATCGCCCGAGACATGGCTCGGGTTTCGGGATAACTTCCCTCATCAGTAGAGAAATGGTTAGGGGTGGAGGAGAAGGCCGCCAAACAACCGTCAATGGCCTCGATGCCCGAATCGGCACGCAGGGCAGCATCCAGGAGCCCGTCGGCTCAAAGCTCAAGGGAGCCAATCAATTGAAACCACCGCAATGGAGCGCACACCGCTAGCCCCTCCTCCGGATCGCCCCTCGGGACTCTGGTACTTGTAGTGCAATAGTGGATCACCCAGGTGGGTGCAAGTCGGTACTTGTTGGACTGATGAATCTCTAGACCCGATACATGTCCCGGGTTTTTGGGTATCGCCCGAGACATGGCTCGGGTTTCGGGATAACTTCCCTCATCAGTAGAGAAATGGTTAGGGGTGGAGGAGAAGGCCGCCAAACAACCGTCAATGGCCTCAATGCCCGAATCGGCACGCAGGGCAGCATCCAGGAGCCCGTCGGCTCAAAGCTCAAGGGAGCCAATCAATTGAAACCACCGCAATGGAGCGCACACCGCTAGCCCCTCCTCCGGATCGCCCCTCGGGACTCTGGTACTTGTAGTGCAATAGTGGATCACCCAGGTGGGTGCAAGTCGGTACTTGTTGGACTGATGAATCTCTAGACCCGATACATGTCCCGGGTTTTTGGGTATCGCCCGAGACATGGCTCGGGTTTCGGGATAACTTCCCTCATCAGTAGAGAAATGGTTAGGGGTGGAGGAGAAGGCCGCCAAACAACCGTCAATGGCCTCGATGCCCGAATCGGCACGCAGGGCAGCATCCAGGAGCCCGTCGGCTCAAAGCTCAAGGGAGCCAATCAATTGAAACCACCGCAATGGAGCGCACACCGCTAGCCCCTCCTCCGGATCGCCCCTCGGGACTCTGGTACTTGTAGTGCAATAGTGGATCACCCAGGTGGGTGCAAGTCGGTACTTGTTGGACTGATGAATCTCTAGACCCGATACATGTCCCGGGTTTTTGGGTATCGCCCGAGACATGGCTCGGGTTTCGGGATAACTTCCCTCATCAGTAGAGAAATGGTTAGGGGTGGAGGAGAAGGCCGCCAAACAACCGTCAATGGCCTCGATGCCCGAATCGGCACGCAGGGCAGCATCCAGGAGCCCGTCGGCTCAAAGCTCAAGGGAGCCAATCAATTGAAACCACCGCAATGGAGCGCACACCGCTAGCCCCTCCTCTGGATCGCCCCTCGGGACTCTGGTACTTGTAGTGCAATAGTGGATCACCCAGGTGTCAGTCCAACAAGTACCGACTTGCACCCACCTGGGTGATCCACTATTGAACTACAAGTACCAGAGTCCCGAGGGGCGATCCGGAGGAGGGGCTAGCGGTGTGCGCTCCATTGCGGTGGTTTCTACTAATTGGCTCCATTGAGCTTTGAGCCGACGGGCTCCTGGATGCTGCCCTGCGTGCCGGTTCGGGCATCGAGGCCATTGACGGTTGTTTGGCGGCCTTCTCCTCCACCCCTAACCATTTCTCTACTGATGAGGGAAGTTATCCCGAAACCCGAGCCATGTCTCGGGCGATACCCAAAAACCCGGGACATGTATCGGGTCTAGAGATTCATCAGTCCAACAAGTACCGACTTGCACCCACCTGGGTGATCCACTATTGAACTACAAGTACCAGAGTCCCGAGGGGCGATCCGGAGGAGGGGCTAGCGGTGTGCGCTCCATTGCGGTGGTTTCTAGGTAAGCACTTATTACCTCACTTTGGGGTTGACTGTGTTTCGAGTAAATGTGTGTGTCACACTGGGTCAACCCGGTGCACATATTGCCCAGTTGAGAGGGTGTATGTGTTTCCTCCCAGAGTGGTTCTTGGTGTAAGTTTGAGTGTATAAACGTGTTAAAACAGCTTGATTTCTACCTTGGCCGACAACACATAACAGTTTGGCTGTATGAGACAGAGATCGAGGGGCTTGTTAGTTAAATCTAGCATTTTTTTTTAGTATAACGACAGTAAGCTCTGTAATTACTCTGCCCCTAAATTACATTTGCCTTCCAACATCGAGGCATAAGCAGTACGCATATATCTAATATACACACAATTGTTTTTACACGTGTTTTAAGCATGGTTTGGGTCCGAGTTGTTTTCGGATCATGATAAGTTTGTCGAGACGATAGAACTGCTCTGCAGTTAGAACTTGTGAATAGAGATTTTATTCTAGTAGTTCATGTTGATATTTGATTATTGTTCAAACTCCATGATTCCATCTCTCTATTCTTACCTTACTGTTTTCAGAGCGGGGCCTCAATATCCTGAGCATGTTCCAGGTGAGGTGAGGTCCAGTCCCCCATCAATTAGGGTGAGCTAATACATGTTTTATTCTTTTTGCATAATAATATAAGGAATTCACCTAGGAACTAGGGATTAATGTCCATATAGAGATGACTTCACAAGTGGTGTGTTGTTTTGATTTCTCTACAGTGGCAAGTTGCATCCATTGGTGTGGAGGAACAGACTGTGTAATCTTTCACTGTATTTACAGCAAGTATATTCACTGTTTAGTTCATTTTTTATTGTTTCTAAATTTGTTGCACGAACCAAATGCAGTAGCAATATAAGAACAGAGGCCCTGAAGAAAGCCTTAGGGAAATAGAGCCCGTTTGGCTGAAACATGTTGGCCCCGTTGTGGCAGTTATTTGTTTAAACTGCAGTTTGCGCTGTTCTGTTTTTAATGAAGGGGTGTGTCCTCGTTTCAAATAAATTTAGTCTTTATTAGGATACATCATCTTATTTTAACTCACCTTTTAAATGCACTGCGTATCTGTTCCAATGGGTAAATGAAATCTATTGCCCTTTGGTTTTTTTCTTAGTGATCTTTTGGTTGGGTGCTAAACCTCTGTGCAGATAGGCGTGGTGTCCTCTATGATCAAGTAGGTCATCATGCCTTTATACTGAACGACCAAACAATAAAACTGATCACTTAGAAGAGTTGATGGTTATCCAGACCTTGAGCACATACCTGATCCTAACCACTTTTTCACTAACTAGTTGTTGGTCCATGATGTGAGTTTCCTTTTAATTTAGCACTTAGTACATTTTTCTACACTCTACTATCTAGAGAGGTGTTTGGTCTCCTCAGATAGATGAGGCTCCTTAGACCCCCGGTTCGTTGTGTTGTTATACAAGTGATTATTTGGAGATGTGAACTCGGGCTGGTCTTAAATTTTCCCTAGGACCCTTTCTCTCTCAGTGTTTTTGTGTCAGATATTCAGGGTGACAGGGTTACATTGTCGAGGGGAGCAGTTGGTGCAACACAAATATCCCCTCTATAAGCGTTCCACTTAGCCCAGACTCGGGACCATTTTGGGGGGCATCCTCTTGCGACATAGACAGTTTTCTCACGGAACATGCACCAGTCAACCTTTCGCTTCCATGCTACAACAGTAGGGGGTACCAGTCCTCCCCATAGCTGACCTATGTCTCTTTTGGCCACCGCAGCTCCCAGTGTGACCCACAACTTCTCTGCCCCTCCCAAATCAGTGGGTTCCCAAACATTAAGGAGACATCGTTTGGCCTCCAGGTGGACAGATTTGTGCAGAACTTCACTCATGATCCCATGTTTCCGCCTCCAATACCTTTGAATTTTCTCACACTCCCAAAGGATATGCATGCAAGTGGCAGCTTGTCCACAGCCTCTCCTGCAGTGTGCAATATCGCCCCGCCCCATGTGGACCATCTGTGGTCCTGTGATGTAGACCCTGTGTAGGATTTTCAGTTGTACCAAAAGGAGTCGCGCACAGACCGCGACCTCCCGGGGGGAGGCCACTGATTCCATCCACTCCTCGTCATCCAACAGGAGACCATCCGCTTCCCACGACTCCCGCAGCCTGGTCAGGGGATCCGGCATGTTGTTTACCAGTTTTTTGTAGGTCAATGAGATTGCCTTCTGTGGCAACAGCCCATCCAATAGCCTATCCTCCAGGTGGGAAGAGTCAGGGAGGGGGGAGTCCCCAGTGATTGCGGTGGTTAACGCATGTTAGATTTGCAAATAGCGGAAAAATTCTGAATCTGCGAGTTCGTATTGCTGTTTCAAGTGGCTGAAACTGAGCATTTTACCCTTTACCCAGAGGTCACCCACCTGGGTAATACCTATGAGGTCCCATTTATCAAATCCCTTGGAGCCATGTAAACTGGCAAGTATCTCCGAGTCCCACAGGGGTGTTGCTAGGGTAAGTCTCCGACTCCAACCCAGGCTCTTGTAGACCACATGCCACACTTGGGCCGAGTGGGAGGTGGGCCCAGTAAGGAGAAGCTTCCTGGGATTAACATACAGGGCTCTATTGTACGTCCTGCCCGGCAGCAGCCATCTGTCCATGGCATAGCCTGGGTCACCCGGAGTACGATGCATACCGAGGTTGATGGCAGCGAGGTTGGCCACCCAATAAAATTTCTGAATGTCCGGGAGACTGATGCCACCGTTGTACCAGTTGAGGGTTAGTTTGGAAAGCGCTATTCTTGGTCTTCCGTCCCAGAGTAGTTGTCGCTGCAGATCTTCGATCTGTTTGAAATATCGCACTGGGACCAGAACTGGGTAGTTTTGCAAGGCATAGAGGAAGCGGGGCAGGGACATCATCTTAAAAAGCGCGGCTCGGCCAAGCAGCGAGAGAGGGAGTTCTCTCCAGCGTGCTACATCGTGTCGCAGATGCTGCAGCGGCTGGAGCAAGTTCTTCTCATAGCGTAGCCCGGAGTCTATGGTTATAAAAATCCCCAAATATCAGAATCCATCCAACACTACCTGTATCGGACACTCCCCGGAGAGAGACGGATGCACGCCCAACAGGGTGTATAGAAGCGATTTATTCCAATTGATAGAATTCGCCCGAGTACCTACCAAAGGATGTGAAGATATCTAAGACACATCGGAAGGACTTTACGGGCGAGGTCAAATAGAGGAGGATGTTGTCTGTGTAGAGTGACATACGATCCTCCCACTCTGCCGACCATCGCATACCACGAGCGGCCAGGTCGATCCGGATCCAGCCCGCCAAGGGCTCCAAAGACAGGGTGAAAAGTAGGGGCGACAGCGGACACTCCTGTCTGGTGCCTCGACCGAGAGCAAATGGCTCAGATCTTTTAGTGTTAACCACCACCTGCGCGAGAGGGGCAGAATAGAGGAGCCGAACCCAAGATATAAATTGTGGGCCAAATCCCAACTTGAAAAGTACAGCAAATAGATAGGGCCATTGGAGAGTATCGAATACCATGGATGCATCTAAGGACAGGATTGCCGCACTTGAAATGTTTCGGCCCGCTCAATCACTCCATGAACTCCTCGTAAGTTTAGAGCCGTATTACAGTGGGGCATGAAGTCAGATTGATCTGGGTGCACCAGGGACCTAATAAATCGCAACAGTCGGATGGCCAGGAGTTTGGCGAGTATTTTAGGCTCGGCATTAATTAAAGAGATAGGTCTATAAGAGGCACACCTGTCTTTTGGTTTGCCGTCCTTAGGAATGACCACTATAGACGCCATCCTCTGGTCAGGCGGCAGCTCCCTCGCCTCTCTACTGTCTTCAAACATGGCTTTCAGGTGCGGGGCCAGTTTGTCTGTGCGCAGTTTATAGTGCTCAATGGGCAATCCATTGAGCCCCATCGCCTCCCCCGGTTTAAGGGCCCGATCGTTGCGCAACCTCGTCATTGGTGATATCACTCTCTAAGTAGCTTCGGTCATCCTCGGAGAGGACCGGGAGTTTGATATCCCTGAGGAGTTCAGACGAGTCCGCCTCCGACATTGATGTGTGTGTCCGATACACATTGGCGTAGTGCGCAGCAAACTCACTTGCGATGTGAATTGGGTCTGTAATCTTTGCACCAGAGTCGGATGTAAGCTCCGGCACCAGGCGGTTAGCTTTTTTCTTTTTGTCCAACCAGGCAATACGGTTCCCAGCGTTGTCTCTCCATTCATATACCCTACCGTCCCTTTCACTTCCCCAGGACTTGGCTCGATCTGTGACAATGGCTTTGTACTCCTCTGTTTTTAGGCGCAGAAGGTGCGCTGCTTCCAGGGTACCCCCTTTCCAAAGTCCGCCTCTAGGCGCAGAACCTCCCTCTCTACTTCCTCGAGTTCCCTGGCATTTTCTTTCCTGACTCCCGATATGAGTGAGAGAGCCATCCCTCTAACAACAGATTTAAAAGCTTCCCAGAGCGTCTGAGCAGAGTCCACGGAGCCGAGGTTTTCCTGTAAGTAACAGTCCATCGCTTTTTGCAGATCGGCGTGGACGGAGGGTCTTCGTAGATACCAGGGATTGATGGGTGCTACCATGTCGATCCGTTGATTCCCCAGCACTATTCTGGTCCATAGAAGAGAATGATCAGAGACTCCGCGTGCCAGGTGGCAGACCTCTTGCAAGTGGATTAGGTGGGAGGCTGGCAGGAGTAAATTGATTCGAGAGGAGCTGTGGTGGGAGCCAGAGAAAAAAGTGTACTGCAATTCTCCGCGGTGGAATGCCCTCCAGGGGTCTGAAAGGCCAAAAGTCTCAATAAAGTCGGGAAGCCAACTGTCAGAACGCCTTGCGGCACGGGGGGCTGGCGGTCAAGTATCCCCAATGAGACCGCATTAAAGTCCCCGCCCACTAGTAATAGGCCATCCGGGAGGAAGAGGAGTAGCGTGCCAAGGTCAGTGAATGTTAGTGTCTGCAGACCCGGTGGGACATATACAGACACCAAGGTCAATGTCCTACCCTCCCATCCCCCAGTGAGTGCCACATACCTCGCGCGGCTGTCTGTGTGTGTAGACTGAACTGAAAAGGGGAAGGAATGTTTGGCCATGATCCCGACTCCCCTATACCAGCTATTGAAGCCAGAGTGTGCCAGGAGCCTGTATCCCCATCTATTTAGGGCTTTACACATGTTCCAGACTTGGTTCGTTTCCTGCAAGAGGACCACCTCCGGGGAATGTCTCTTTGAATACTGTAGGACTATGGTGCATTTCACCCTGTCCCCAATCCATTAACATTCCAACTTATGAGTGTAAAGCTTTTGCCCCAGTGTGTACCCATAGTAGAATACTAGAAATGGATCCATGTCTAAGTGCCAAATTAGAAGGTGATAATACACTCAGGTCAACAGAAATCAGTGAAGCCGACATCATAACAAAGAACAATCCCACCCCTCCAACTCCCCCCTCCCTGCCTTCCTGCACCTCGGGTGAAAACCAGCCCATTAAACTAACTGTGCAGAGTGCCTGTCGCCCCACAAATACAAATTAAAGGTGGGGATGAAAGGCCCACCCTCCCCAACCAAACCCCTCCCCTGAAAAGAAAGGGAAAAAAAGGAAGGAAAATGGTTTACTAGTCCCAAAGTAGGAGGCCGCCAGTGTCCGATAAACCTGGGTATTGAGCCGTCAGTGGCGGCCGGTACAGTTCAACAGTGCGGCACCACCCACTGGGACCGGCACACAAATGGCAAAGTCTACAAGGGCCCAAAGGCCGTTCAGAAAACCTCCGGTCCAATGCAAAGAGAAGTGGCAACATCCCTACTAGTTCAACGTGAGTTTTGCTCCCTGGCATCTCTCCAGCCCTCCAGCCAGTCCGCTACCTCCTCCGGGACGATCGAAGAACCACGTTTTTCCATTCGCCTTTATTCTCAGTCTGGCCGGGAAAAGCATAGCATATTTTATCCCTTTGTCTCGCAAGGTCTTTTTTACGGCCATGAACGATCTCCATTTCTTCTGCACTGCCTTCGTGAAGTCCGGGAAGAAGGTCACCGTTGAGTTTTCATACCTGAGAGGCGGTGAGTTCCTGGCATTCTGGAGTATTACGTCCCAATCTCTAAAGTTCAGTAGTCTCGCCAACATGGG